>NC_138834.1:15983536-17183536 GCF_965183815.1 Platalea leucorodia
AAGTCCCCTCAGATTTGCAGGATATCGATCCGAACGCTGCATTGCTTCCTAGACAAAATGCAACTTTCCATCCCAGTACAAAAAATACTATTTCTCATTTCTAGGTTTAACTTCCACAGCGATTCCCATACTTAAGTTACAAATATGCAGAATATTTTGATTCTCGCTAATTTTTTTTAAGATATCAAAATGTGGTAGGCTATCTAATCAGAAAAAAGGTTGCCTGTTTTTATCACTAAAGAGAAGTGGATGTTATCTCATCTATATTGACTCTACTGTTGACTTAAAAAACAAAACAAAACAAAACCATACCTTATACCTTTGATATTTAGGCCAGTATTTTACTGATTATGTGCTTGGAAATCCAAACTCTTTAGCAATGTATTCAGAAGTCAGATCAAACAAATAAAACTAACGACTAATAGTTTAATCAAAGCATTTAACAACCAGGCCTTGCAATCAACAAGCCAAAACCAGAGTCAAATTGATCAATATGACCTTGTCATACAGAAAGAAAAGCTCTGAGTGCTATTGATGAGTTGACTTACCCACACAGCACAGCATTACGATAGATACTTTATCATGACGTGCCTGGGTAGAATTAAACACTACTTTCATAAAAATTCCATAAAAGAGTAAGTTAACACCACTAGCACCAAACTACAAATCTTCAGTGACCACCTTCAAAGCACATGAGTCAAAGCTACAGAGTAGCCAGTCCATCTGGCCAGAGTTAAGCGGCTTTCATCATGCCCGGTCTGCATCGAGACAAAATAATGTTGTCAGATGATGGCTGATGAGATTCTGACGCGAACGTGACTATTCACAACTGCACAAAGTGAAGAGAGGGGATTCGGCTGGCATGAAAGTACAAAATGCAGCCCACCCAAACAGGCACCCTGGGTTTGCTATCTCCAATTAGGAGAGAGGCAAACTCAAGAAAAGGTCTGGATAGCAACAAATACGGCCACTATTTTACAGATAAACACACCGCGTACATGAGAGACGTCGTCCTGTGACAGGCTGGACAGGGCCTGATCGCTGCCTTACAACCTGCGTGCAAGAGAAGCACGGTATATCAGCACACTGGAGCGTCAGGCTTAAGGTAGCAGCTTCAGTTTCAGGTGCAAAAAAAACAGGTAGCAGAAGAACAGATGGAGGCTGTTTTCAACAAATCCTAGCCCAAATCTCTAAAAACCTTTGTTTGTGACAACAACAAAAAGTAGACACATTCTGTGGAGAGGGTGCTTTGGGATTCTTATGAAACTTCTTCCAGTAAAGCACCCTGCAGAGCAGTATTTCTGGTTTATAGCAGACTTTTTTCATCTTTTGATTTAGCTTTAAGGTAGCTCTTTTTATGTTCCATCTGCAAAAACAGAACAAAATAAAGAGAAAGGTAACTAGCTGGAAAACTAACATTGGGGTTCTTGTAAGGCACTTAAGTATGATAAAGAGGTTCCTTCTGTTCTGTACCATCTGTAACTCCTTACAGCTGCATCTGCTTTAGAAGTAGTCAAGTTAGCAGAAAATTTTTAAAAATCCAGCTCTTCACTACTTAGCTTTAAAGTTTTTTTTTTTTCCTCTCGAAAAAGGAAAATCTCTTTAAACTATTTTCAACATAAAGCTCAGTTAGATTCTACTCTTCATCTTCAAAACCCTACAGAGATCCTAATATCCCCACTAGAGCTTTTAGCCCTTCGTGGTAACTTCTCAGAGCAGCTATCCAAGTGAAGGTCCAGGATCAGCCACCTCAAGAAAAGAGTTTGCAGAGCAGATAATCTTTCCTGCAGCAAACAGACCGCCAATCTGAACTTCTAAAAAGGACCAGAATGACCTTGCGCCATCAAACCTAGAAAGCAAGACACAGACATACCTTACCTCAGCAGTCCGCAGCACAGGCTGCAGCAATCCATATAATCCAGCTCTGTTTGCCTCCTGCTATGTCACCAACCTCACCTTTAGCTAACAGTCACCTGGAAAATGGACTTCCCGTTGACTAAATAAGTCAAAGTTATGCTACGCCTATTTTATCTTGCCAAATGGGTCTGACACAGATGATGGTGACATAAATCACAACTGTAGCCTTCAAAGTGGTAAATTTATACTAGTAAAAATAGTCCTTTGTATAACAACATCATATTCAGCTTTGGTCTCATACATCTAACATATCTGTACCAATGGCTGGTTGGTCCTAATTATAATGATTATTCAGAATTCATTGTTGAATTTCTACCTGCTACAGAAGTTTCCAAATAAATTTAAATCAAGTTTTAAATTGGAGCTAGCTATCCAACAGAAGAAGGGATGGCAGATTGCTAAGTGCCACAGACACCAGAACAGACAGGCAGAAGGGAGAGCCATAACTCAGCCCCTGTGTCCACCTCTGTCCTGCTAATCGCACTACCGCACAGCTCCAACATTTTGCAATGCTCGCTCTTGCCCAAGCTATGCTATCTCAAGTGGAGAAAACTGAGCTTATTAATCCAAGTAACTACTGAAATTAAAATAAACCCTGAGGATATACGCTTGCTACTAGCTTAACCTGTGTGGAGAAACCCCCTGCAAAACTATCTGTGCGTCTCTGCTGCAGAGACAGGTGCACCACATTTACCTGCTGAGACCACTTGATTTTTTGTACCACCTGAAACTGGGCTGTACCATGAGCCCATCTGTTCAGTGCTTTTGCTCTTTTAGCGTGAAGTTGCTATTTGTGGTACTACTGACATCAGCAAATGGTGTAAGCAAAGAGTTCCCTAACTTCTGTGATTCAGTGGAACACTACCCACTCTTAACATTGCTATTCATCTCTGTAAACTTCTGCCAAACTTTTAAAGGTATTTAAAATTATGTACGATTGCAAATTTACTAGAAGTTATCTTCTGACTAGTCATCAGATGAACAAAAGGACTTTTTAAAGATACCTCTGTCCAAAAACAGGAGAATGAAAAAGTAAATTTGGGCTTTCAAGACAAAGTAGCAAGCAGAAAAGCACTGACCAGGTAGAACTAATCGATAGCACCAGAGGACTGGAGGGGTCTCGGCTTTAAAAGCCAGTAGTTCACACTGCACAGCACATTTTTTTTTCTTTTAGCAGCTGGACTGAAGAATAATCTAGATTCAAGTCCATTCCTGAAGATAAGCTTGCCAACTCATGCCTAAAGTTAAAGACTGTGTGTGAACAGAGGGTAGAAGCCCCTGGGTCTCCTCCTGCTTCCCCCACACTACCTCTGTCGTGAGATGCCTGCAGAAATGCAGCTGAGGCATAAAAATGGACGAGACTCATTTCACAGCCTCCAGCTACCTACCCGTGCTGCGTGGGGAGATGCTTTCTTGGGCCAAGCCTATGAACTAGCTGCAGGGAGCAAAGGAAGAACACCCAAACCTGACAGACACAGAAGGAAATACTGTTTTTCAGAAAGGAGAGAAGAAATGAGAGGTAAACACCATCATTTTCCTTTCAGATTCCACTGGTGAGGGAAAATGCTACCATATATAAACTGTAAGATATTATTATATCTCTCCAACTTCTACGTGGGCAACTTCAGCAACAAGGGAGGCATCTTAAGCAAAAGATTGTGCAACAGAGAATAATTTTCTTAGTGCGTTCTCCTCTACTTCAGGACACCAGCTGTGATGATTTTAAAAAAACTGTTCAGACATCCTGAAAAAAACAAGTCACTCCATCCTTAAACTCTGTCCTCACAAAAGCAAAGTATAAGGATAGTCTCATTTAATATATTTATTATTTTGAATACTTGCTGTCGTAGGACATTAAAAATCATAGAATCGTTTAGGTTGGAAAAGACTGTTAAGATCATCAAGTCGAACCGTTAACCCAGCACTGCCAAGCCCACCACTACACCAAGCACCACATCTCTCCGTCTTTTAAATCCCTCCAGGGATGGGGACTCAGCCCCTTCCCTGGGCAGCCTGTTCAGCGCCTGACAGCCCTTTCGGTGAAGAAGTTTTTTCTAATATCATGTTCTGGTTTAACTGATTAGTTATCAGTTACAGAATACCTTTCCAAAAAGTCAGCAGAACATTCTTACTTTCCGACACCGCTGTCTATACCATGCCACTTAATGTGACACACAGCTACGGAGGCTATCCAAGGGAATTTGGGACCTCGGGCTTAGACCTGGCCCTGAAAAGAAATACTCAACAGAATCTAATAACAAAGATGACAGCACAACAGCTACACAATTAATCAGTTCCAGGATAATCTCATCGTGGTGGTTCTGGTGGACAGAGAGATGTTTAATGTATCACGAGATACGAGTTTCTGTAGAGATGGCCCACGAGAGGAGAACCCTGGTCTGGCAGATCAGAGTATTTCCAGCACAGACACCACTTGTAAAAGATGTAGGAGAAAAGATCATCAACGTTAGCACCCTTGGAAGAATTACAGAGAGAGAAAGGGGATCAGGAAATGTTGCAATGACACATATGCTCCATTAATCTTATTAAATCATCACCTTTCAAAGGCAGTTTGACTGCCCGGATCCAGTTCAGCTAGCACACTAGCTTGTGTTTCACTCCACTCCACTCAGCCCACAAAATTGGCTAAATCATTGCAAATTTTAATCTTAAATCAGTTACACTAAAGCAACGTAGCACCAAAAAGAAAATGCGCACGATGATTTTCTTCTACCAGTTTCAGCCTTGGTTCTTCCTGGAAACCTTACTCAGAGGTCACCAGAATTAAATTAGACTGTTTGACTAAATGGCTTGTGTGAATTATTTACTTTTAGAGTATATTATAATGCTTAGACTCATCATAAAATGTCAAAGGGCGATAAAGATGGTGGCACTTATGCCAGAGAAGTTGATACATCACGTGACTGAAATAATGAATAAAATAGCTGAGATACTAAAAGAGACCAGAATCAAGTTTGCTCTTCTTCCAAATTTTAGGAAATTGAAATCACTGCGTTTTAAAAAGCATGACACGTATTTCAAAGTACTTCTTGTAAGAAGGTTTCGTAAGTACACGTTTTTTGGCATTGTGTTTCCGTGACAAACAATTAATGACAGAGATTTCAGCACCTGAATCTAGTATTTAAAACTGCGGTATTCACCAAAACACATCTAATCTCAGAAGAATTTAATATCCTCAATTAATTTGGCCTGTCTGGTGGTCCCCAAATAATTCCTCAAATTCCAACAGCATCAGGTTGCTTAACTCATACCAAAATCCCAAAGTGCACAAAATAAGCAATTACTTTCTTGGATCACGTCCTTCAATAAAAGAAAGGGATGCTCTCAGGTTCATCGAACCTGACACAAAACACAAGAAAAGGCAGTGACATACCTAACGGCTCACCTATGACACAGGAAATCATACTCAGGTCTTCTTCTGTTTGTGGGAATTCAACCTTTCATCTCCAGAAAAGCATCCTGAACTACGCCCACAGCCTACAGCCCCTTCGGTCTTCCAAACTCCATTTTCACCAAGGCAGGAAGCGGAACGCAGGTCCCCGCCAATCCCAAATTAGCATTTGGATCATTAAGGCAGAAGGGCATGCCTGCTTCCTGGCCCAGCAAATATTTGCAGTATTCCATATGAAGTGAAACAGATTTAAAAGGACACGCAACCTCTGAGTAACACGTTGTTTGGTGATGAGAGCACTCCCCTGGAAGGTGAGAGATGCACGGTCAGAAACCCTGGGGGGTGAACTGATCTCCTATGTCCTGGAGTTCTCTAATCACGGGGTGAAAAGCAAGGAACCGTTGACTTGCGCCGCCACAGTAACATGAAAAGGCTAAAGGCAGAACGGACAGAAATCTTAATTAAAATAGGCAGTGCACACCAGCACCAAGAAAACATTGATTTAAGTTCTTCACTTTTAAATTTTTCTTGAAGAATTATTAATAGGTTAGTAAATACAGCCTTCGCATTGAAGCGGGAAATTTTTTTTCCCTTTGCTAATCAGAGTCATTATATATACTTACATTCAAGTAAACTGTAAACTTCAACTAATCCCATGCTCTTTGCCTTATTTGTCTTTCAGTCCAGAGCTGTAGAGTCCCTGCCTACATGACATACAGTCTGAGACAGCAAAAGCCAGAGGGAGGATAGCAAACAAGTGAAGTGAGACTGGTGCTGAAAGACAAACATATTAACTACAAACCTGATATTCTCAAATTTACTGAGGTTTAAGTCACTGTTCTGATGCCAGATACTCACGTATATTCATACAATGACATCCCTGTCCTCAGGAGGCTTCTAACAATTGTTAAAATAGAAATTTCAGTTCCTGAAAAATGTACGATTGAAGGCCAAACCTCATATTTGTACGCCAAGCTTTCATGAAAGATTTTAGACAATACACACACAACAGAATTTCATCTACATGCTTCACAATCTGTCGCCTAAAAAGTGCAATACTTTAAAAATTCAGGTGAACGATTGTTTTGTTTCTGTTGTAAACTGCCTCCCACCCTCAAAACACCCTAATTAGCCAGTTAAGGTCTCTCAACCTAAACCGAGCAAAGGAAGTAAAAAATCTTGAATGCAAAAAACAATTTTACTAGTACTTGACAAGTTCTGTCAACAAGCTGTAGCTTCTCTTACTCCCTGCCCTCCCACATACACATCTAATCCAGCCAACTAAGACTTAAAAGCACTACCTCAGTCTTCTGGAAGAGACTGTATTTTAATTCATGGCAGTAGCATGTTAAATGCTTCAATGCAACGAAAGCAAATTCTCAGACCTCCGAATCTAGAAGGACTTTTAACACCAACCGATGTGAATTCTCCCAGGAGGAAAGACGGCACTGTACATTTACGCTTATTCCAGAACCCAGTAGCTTTATTGATTACTCTGACACATCATTAGACTTAATTTCCACACCCTTTGCATTACGTAGAGAAGTTTCTAAACATATCACCATTTCACTCATCAAACATTTGATGGCTAATACAAGAATCATCCCACTGATTAAAACATTTAAGAGGGAGTTCAGTTGTTCTTAAGATTAGTGACTCAATACAGCAGCTTCTTTTTTTGTTCTTAGCTTACTCTCCCAGTCTGTCTCCTAATCACCACCCTGACAGGACACGCACGCACTGGAATCCACACTGCTCTTATACAACACTCTGGGAAAGGAAAAATTAAAAATATATTTGGTTTTGGTGTAGAAATCTCCTTCTCCTTCACATATGAAGGAAGCTGTGAAAATCTTTTGTGCATTCAGAGGGGAAAAAAAGAACAAAGCAATCTCTATTGCCAGCCTGGGCAACAGTGAAAAGGGAGGGGGTGTTACATCAGGCCTTGAAAAACACTAAACACCTACTAACTGAAGATAAACAACATATGCATGCTGCTGTGCCCTCTAAAAACGATCCAGCGCAAAAACCTCCCCACAAGGTGCTAGAAATTAAGGAAAGACCAAGTATTTCACAAAGTCATGATCTAGGTCCTGCTGCTTCCACGTTCATCTGTTGTAATACTTCCATCAGCTTGGTGCCTGAAGATAAAATCACTGGCATTTACTAATCTCTTACTCATACATGTATACGTTTGTGATGGGCAAACAGCTCTTCCCATTTTTTATTCCCTCCCCTGTTGCAGCAGGAACTTTTGTCACTACCCAGTCCCATTTCCTTGCTGGAGCACAGGCAGGAAGCAAAGGGAAAACGGGTATTCCGCAGCCTCCCTCCTCTCCCAATCCATTCCACTCGCAGGAAATTAATTTCAGCTCTCATTTAATCTAGAAAATCATGAGCAACCTTGCGATGCAGCAGTCATGTCCCTCTGTGGCTTGCAGATTTGAGTAACAGCAGCATAATACATAGCTCTCACAACTTCCTTCTGTTATTGCAGGTACTTGACAAAGAAAGTTTCTCTACTCACTACTGACAAGCATTTTATTCAAACACCCTTTTTTTTTTTTTTTTTTTTTTTAAGAAGTGCATATCCTTTGAAAGAGTATTTCCATCTGGCACTTATCCCACACTTCATATTAAAATCAGTTTTTCCAGGATGACAGTATTCAGTTTCACCAGCAAAATTCTCAGTAGAGCCTCCTTTCAGGGATAACACACATATCCGAAATACTGGGTCAGCAAGACTATTTAAGACATTAAAAAAGAGTTAAATAAAAGTACCGGCGGTTATAGGTGTGGGCATTACTGAAGAAAAAAAGGAGAAGAGGTTTTTGCAAGAAATAACTCACAAGAATAGTGACAAAAGACAACTTACGCGTTAAAAATTATGAAAGGGATGGGGAAAAGCCTAAGTACTGCCTTCTTATAATATCTTAATAAAAGAAAGTAATTGCAACCAATTTCATTGGGTAATTAAAAGAAAAATATAAACCCATCTTAAAATCTCAGATTCCTATTTTGAAAATGATAAATAGAGGAAAATGAGAATTAGTTCCCATCTCTTCAAAATAACATCATTGACAGAGACATCAATCACTGAAAAAAAGCCCTATTTTGTGTAAGTGTTTGACAATGCTAACCTCCAGTAATCATAGCTTGCAAGTACATTTTTTACAAGGTACTTCTAACACATCTGAGCCAATTTAAAAAAAAAAAGAAATCAAACCCCAAATAAACCTTTATCATATCTTATGAAGCTACAGTGATTCTGTGATGCACGTTGATAGTTATGCACAAAAAGAGGCATAATCAAGCCTTACACTCCTGGACAAAAGGGAAGCACTACTGGGGCCAGGAACCAATTTACATCCCCCCAAAGACAGGTTCGTGAAACGATTTTTCTTAATGTCAAATTACGTATTTTCAAATGTCCAATAAGGTATCTGCACAGCAGCTAGACACTGCACCGAGGAACACGGAAAGTACTCGTTTTGAGAAAGCCTTTGCAACACAGAAGAAGGACCGGGTCCGGCAAACGGCGAGGATGCGATCTGCCAACTTCAAAACTGTACAACAGCACTAATTACTGGAAGCAATTCTGTACAATTCTTTTCTAGAAGTACCGGTTTCTTCAGTTGACAACATGTGCATTTTTCCTAAAAGCACTAAAGCACTAGCCAATTTTATGCTAAGCGGCATTACCATAATTAAAAATAAACAAACGCAAGATTGTTGATAGAAATGTAAGTAATTAAACATGCATCCACAGAGAAGAGCGCACAAGTTATAGAACAGGACTCCTTAGTCTGAAACTGGATTTTTGCTCTTTCCACAGCTCCCGGACAACGCTGATCATGGGTCAAAATGCAAAGTGACAGAAACCTCAAAAACATGAGGACATGTTAGTGACTATAGACACAAAATTACAGTGTTTTGAGACGTAAGCCTCATATCCTTGTTCTCTTACAACCTCAATACTGTAAGAAAGAACTACCATTCTTGTGATCTACGGAGGAAGCAGTGAAGAACAACTTAATCCCAACTTCCCTCCCCTAAAATGCACAACCTAAAGAAGAGTTAATCCTCCTCCCAGCCTCTGTTAAAAACTTTCCCCTTAGAATACCACTATGGCAAAGACACTCATTCAAAAAAGCAAGGGAGTTAAAGATCAAAATAATGTACAACTGACATTTTGTTTCATTTATTTTTTTAAAGAAAGTTGACAAATTCCGGAGTAGTGTACAAATTTATAATTTCATTCTGCAATTAAAACACGCTAAGACAATAGTTCATTCGACACATCTAATTGAACTACATTAAACTGCCTAAATCTGGACCAACATTCACTTACTGTAACAATACGTAGTTACTCCTTTAAGTCAAAGAAGTTGTCTTTTTGCTGTTGCTTTAAAGCAGAGCAGACCACTGCCTGAACTGAGCTCGTGAAACAAGATAAGAACATCTAGAAAGCAAAAGACCAATACACATATGGTTCTTGACAGAGAAGTGACAGAAGATGGGAGAAGGGGCTGCCAAAGTCTCAACATGTGGCAGAACAGAAATCCCCTTTGGGTTCCAAGTTTTGAAAATGTAATGGGAAAGATTTCCAGAACCATTCAGAACAGGAATATTCCTTGCACGTTCAATCCCTTCTCCACATTCAGCACACACCAAGGTCAAAACCTGAGACTTAACTCCTTTTTTCATATGGATATTGTAACTTTTTTCAAAAAATCTAAGAAACAACTCTGGGTGATACCACTGGAGTGGATTTAAAATGCAGTAAGAGTACCACAACTGAATTGCTGCAGTGGCCAGGTCAATAGAGCTGATGCACAGGTAAATTACTTGAGATATTTTGGTTGTGATCCGTGACAATACAAAAAAGCACAATTATATGAAGAGACCGAACTCTGTCTCTTTGATCCACTGCCAGCTAGGCCCGAGACAGTGTCAGGACACAGAAAAAAATGCCCTCTACTTCATTTGCTTCGTGTCTTCCCACAGGAACTGGTCTCTTCCTCCTCATTCTATTTCCTGTACACAGACCAAGCCTATTGTCACCAGGTGAAAACACACACGCACACGGCAGGGACCGACCGGCCAGCCCGTACCGACCTGAATCTCCCTTCAGGCAGAGAGATGACCTGCAGCCTCTCCAGCGTGAGGGCAGGTCCCGTCCCTGCCCCAGGCCCAGGGGATGGCGGGGCACCGGCCCCAGCCCGGCGGAGCCGCGGCTCACCTGGGGAGACCCCCGGGGCAGGGAAGGATGACAGCCGCGCTGAGGCTCACGGCGATCCCCTCCCACCCCCGGCGGCCGGCGGGGGGGATCCTCCCAGCCCAGCCACCCCAGCCCCTCGCCCGCACGCCGTCCCTCCTCCCTTCCCCCCGATCCCTCCGACTCAGCCGCGCTCACACCTCAGGCCGCGGCCCCTCCGCCGCCAGCTCCCCCTCGGCCCCAGCGCCCTCCGCCGCCGGCCTCCCCGCACACCCCCCGCACCTGCGGCCCCCTCCCCGCGGCGGGGACCCGCTCCTCGCCGGGCCGGCCGGAAGGAGGCCGGGCCGGAACAACTCCCCTGCGGCCGGCCCGGCCCGGCCCTCGCCGGGGCCGCTTCCCCCCCCTCCGCGGCCCGCAGCGCCCGGCCTCAGCCCCGCGGCTCACCAGGAGTAGGTCTGCTCCGCCATGGCTGCGGCTGGGCGGCCGGCCGGCTGGGCTGTGCGGGGCGGCCGGGCCCCGGGCTCCTCCTCCGCCTCCTCCTCCGCCTCCTCCTCCGCCTCGCAGGCTCCGGGGCTCAGTGGCGGCCCCGCTGCGGCTCCCGGCCCAACATGGCGGCGGCTGTGAGGAGGGAGGGGAGCGAAGGGGGGGTCCCCGCCCGGGCGGGGAGGGGATGGCGGCGAGGGCGATGGTGGTGGCGGGGAGGGCGGAGGCTCAGCAGCCGCGACGCAGGGCCGCGCTGGGGCGCCGGCTGGGCCTCATGGCCGGCGAGGCGGCGGCGGCGGCGGCGAGGGGCGGGGCGGGGGCGGGGAGGCGGCGGGCACCGGGCGGCCAGGCCAGGCCGCGCCGCGTCCCCGCGCTCGCGCACGGCGGGGGCGGGGCCGGGCGGCGCGCGGGGTCACGTGCCCACAACACGCTCACGTGCCGCCGGCGGCGCCGGGCGGGCGCAGGCGCCGTGGGCGAGGCAGGCGGCGGGGTGCTGGTTGTCGGGCCCGGCCGCGCCCCGCTCCGCCGCTCCGGCTCGGCCCCGCGGGCGGGCGGGATCCGCTGCGGCCTCCCCGCCGTGCGGCGGCAGCGGGCGGGGGAGCCGGAGCTCCCTCCGCCAGGGGAGCCGGGCTGCGGGTGCGTTCTGAGGCTGGGGGCTTCTCCGAGCCTCAGGCGGGGAAGCGCGACTGCTCCCCCGGGCCCTTCCCTCCCCGCAGCCCGCCCGCGGGGCCGGGGTCAGGCGATGGGCCTCGGGGGACAGCCCCGCGGGCCAGAGGCGCCTGGGCGAGCAGCGGCGGGAGGTGCCGGGGGCTCCGCGGCGGGGCAGGGCCGCCGGGGCGGGGCAGGGCCGCTCCGCCCGCTGCCCGGGCCCGGCCGCCGGCGGGAGGCCGGGGCTCCCTGCGAAGGCCGGGGAGCTGCTGCGGGGGGGCTCTTCTGCAGGAGGGCTGGGCGGCACAGGCAGCGCTGAGGTAAGGTAATTCGTAAATTGGAGTGTTCGACTTCAACTCACGGTGTGTTCCTGGAGGTTGCTCTACCTTCGATTTTGTTATCTTTTAAACAAAGTAAAATAAATAGGATTAAACGCTCGACATATTTTTAAGGAAAATAACATGAATGAATCATGAAAGATGCTTTGACCAAATAAAAATCATAGGCGTCACCTTATCCCCAGCCCCGTATTAAACCCGTGCCCGTCCCAGGCAGAGGAACTGGCAGCCGTTGATACCGGTCTCGTCCCTCTCCTCCCTGGTTTCTTTGGCGCCGCTGCCAAATCCCCCGTCCTCGATTACGTTTCCGCCAAATGCGGAACTGGCGTCTGGTCGTAGGTTTGCTCGCTTGAGTAACCCCTGCCCCCCGTTACTGGGCCGCAGCGAGTCGCGCCAGCGGGGCTGTTCCAGCCCAGCTGTGCGGCCTCCGTCGTTGTTCCCTGTAGCACGGGAGGGGGAAGAGCCAGTTTTAACTTACAGTTGGAGGTGATGTCACTGCATTAAATAGAAATAGAAGAACAATGCCTGGATCTGGTAAAAATAGGCATTTGTTTTTAAAATTAAAAAAAAAGTATGGAGAAATTGTGTGCCTTAATATAATTTTGCTAAAATCTTCTTTGCTAAATGCTTCAAAAAATTAATGGGACATTCTCATTGCATCTACAGAGATACCAGATGCCTCTAAAATGGTACTTTTATTTTATTTTAGTCTATTTCTGTTACTGAATTGAATAAATGATTTCCGTTTTGTCCATCTCATTTATTCTCTTAAATGGAAAAAAAAAACCAGCTTGGGCTGGTGCGTAGTCATGACACAGGATTAAAAGTCAGGAACGGCTCGTTTCTTCTCAGTTCTGTTAGCAGCTGTCTGTGCAATCTTGGGTGGCTCGCTTCATCTCTGCTGGCGCGCTTCCTTCATCAGCGAAGAGGAAACTGGAACGGGTTCCAGCCGCCTGAAGCTTTGGGGCACGGCAGGAGGAGGACGCTGCACGTGCAAGGCAGACTCCCTCGGTCTCGGTGGAGGGAACGCCTGGGATTCTTCTGCTTCGGTTAAACAGTGCTTCTGGTGAGATGGGGCTGGACTTGGAAGGCTTCTCCCCCCCGCACGCCTGTACCTTTGTGCGCTGGAAACAAGTGATTCGGGTGGCTGTCGCACCTCAGCGTCTCCGCTTTTCACAGCCCTTTGGCCTCATGGACAGGAATGACCTTAGAGCTTCTGACATAATCAGCACTCTACCCACTTAGTAAAATCTGCTTGAGAATCGGATTTATCAGGTACGAGGTAGAAATACTCAAAGTTCCGTGACTGACTGGCTTGCTGGGATCCCTGCTGGGGTCAGTCACGGCAGCCGGGTGCCCGGGAAGGATTAGATGGCGAGTAAGGCGAGCGTTTCCTCTCATCCAGCTCAGGCTGGGCTACCTTGAAAAACCTTCTCCCCTATTTGACCACGTAGCTCTTTGCTCTCCAGCTTACAGCCCACGCAGAGTGCTTGCGCCCATCTCAGCAGGGATAGAGAGCTTTGGCGGGTACGATGCAAGGAGAGAGGAGCGAGTCAAGCTCGGAACCTGGAGCTGCGGGGTGCACAGCCTAGTCCATCGGTTTGGGGGGAAATTCTGGTGTTCCCACACATACACATCCCCTGTTAAAAAAAATCCTTGGGCTCTGCACAGGACTTGCACAATGGAGAAGTTCCGTGCCTTTATTCTCCCTCAGCACAGCAGAAAAATCTACAGTAACAATTAGAAAATAGACAAATAATTTGGAATCCTCACTCCGCTGCGGTGCAACCCCAGCGTCTCTGGGATGCTTGCTTATGCCACCCTTTTCACTGATCATGACAGAGTAAATGCAAGAGGGGAAAAAGAACCTCTCCATCCTTTTGAATCAACGCAGGGAAAGATAAATCAGTGCTTCAGCCTTGTCTTGGTACTGAAGAGCCTTTCTTAGTTGGTTTTTTTTTCCCCGTGAGAATAGGATGTAAAACTGATACTGGTATCTATGAAACAATATCCCTGCTTTGTGTCCGTATTGAAATAGCTTCCAATTTCTGTCTTGCAAAATTTCCAGCACATTAATTTGCCACAAATAATTTATAGTTGATGAGCAATTAAAGTATAATTTTTTTCAGCATCTCAGGCTTTGTGACTAGACTACTAAATGATTTCGCAAGCTTGCTGTAGCATTACAGGATAGCGGTGGGATGAATTGACAGGAGGAATTTATTCCTCCTTGCAGACCCAGCATCTGCTCTTACTGCAAACTGGAGCACTGCTTGCATTCCCCAGATAATTTTCTCAGCATCTCTTTTGTACAGCCTTTCTTTGGACCTGCAAGAGAGCTTCACTCTGAATGTCAGTGGCAGTTCACTCTGACATTACAAAGTCCTTCTGAAATACCTGTTCTGTCTGGAACCTTTGATGTAGACTCATGCATTACTTAGACCTGTCAAGGTATTTCAAAACTAGCAGCAAACAAAAATAAGGTGTTTTTTTTTTCTTTCTACGTTTGGAAGGGTAGCTCCCAGAGGCAAGTGTGGTGGAGAAAAATCAGATAAAAGTACTGGCTACAGACTCCTCACCTCCAAGTTGCTTAAATGTCATTAGATGACATTTAGCTAACCATGTCTTGATCCTGCTATAACGGAGGTGGAAAGAGAACCAGAGTAGCTTCATGTAGACACTTTGCCTTTCAGGAAAGGACATGACAGGTAGAGTTGTCAACCCTGCTTGGTTTTGGGAGGAACAAATAGTGTGGAAATGAGCGGAAAGGGAAGGCAAAAAAAAAAAAAAAACAAAAAAAAAAATCAAGAGATCCAGTTTTGACAGCATAGCTGAGAGCTCCGCCAGGCTACCCTCTGTTCCGCTTGTAAGGTCCTTGTGGGATTCCCCTCGAGAAAAGGAATTGAAACGTGCACTGACCAGTACGGGCGACACCGTTCTCTTCACTACCACCTAGTGGGAAACTCCTTCCTTAACTGAACTCCAGCGCTGCTCCTGCTCTCCCATCTCGTCTTCACCCTGACGGGAGAAACAGTAGGTGGAGGGGGAGCAGGTGGGTGGCTGGGAAGAAGGACGCGTTCCAGGAACGGGAATGCAGGGACAGGCAGCCTGTCGTTTAAACCCCTTGTGCCCTATGGCCTTACCCCCCCACGCTTCCACCTCTGCATCCAGCCCAGCTCTTAATGGGTTGTTACACCTTAGCCTCAGTCTCACCGAGACTCCCAAAGCTTAACAAATGTCATCTGTGGAGGTAGAGAGGAGAACATTTCTTCTGGCTGCAACTGAATCCTGCAAACAGTGGCAAGGAGAAACTGGGGAAGTTAGCCCAGTGTCTCGGTCAAAAGGCAGCCTTGCCCCCTTCTTGGCTCTGAAGGTTTAGGTTGTTCTGCCTCTGGTTGTACTGCTGAACGTACGGAAGGAGGCACCAGCTTCTCTGTAAAATCACATTTTCAATTACAATCACATATTTACAACAAAGACTACTAAATTAAAATGTAAATGGGTATATATTTGGAACATTAAAACCATGTATTCAAGTGAGTCCTTTCCCACTGAGATACTCGGGGTTTGCACAAATAGCTGAAATCCAACCCTACGAAAACAACACATAAATGACAATTATCTCAGATTTTTCACGCTCCTGTGTGCCATTTGGGACTAAGCTCCCAATGCACAAATAATAATCAGTTTGGGTACTTGCATAGCTTTCTTTTCTCCAACCACAGAAGTAAGGGTGAACATTATAATAATAGCTCTCGCATTTCGAGGAGGGGATGATGTTAATGTCATTCAGACCAATCAAGCATTTAGCAGTCTCAGCAGGAAGAACAGTAAAATGGTAAAGAATTATTAAAAGAACCATTTCTCTGTGTTTCTTTTGCCAATAGCAATTTCACCACTGTATTCAGGGAACTATACAGGCTCCCTCTGCTAGCACTTTTATCATGAATATATTTAGGGTTTTTTCCTTCTCTATATGCTCCTTGAAGCCTCATTACATTGGCTTTATCCCAGCAAATTACTATATTTTTCATCATGTACACTTAATAATGGATATAATTCACAAAGTGAAAACATCAAAGGTAAAAATGGTGTTGATTGATAGAAGTCAGGCTTTGGGAGTCTATTCTGCCTTCCATTCTGTTCACAGGACGCTGCTATCCATGACTTTGGTTTTGCCCTAGTGTACTAAGCAGAATACGGACCAATAAGTTTAAAATAAGAATAATGTTCCTATTGTATACCCATTTAGAGTTTCATGCAGTCGTTCTCAGTGTTAAGTAATCCACTTAATTAGTAATTCAACTACTTTATTACATGTAGGGGAGAAGGGATTACATTGGAACACTTAAGCAAGACAGACGATTATTTACCAATAAAATAGAATTCCATTAGAGGAACCCAAGACATCCCTGCCTGGAAGGACATTGGAGAATGACAGGAACCCAGTTTTACGAGATAGCTGTCACACAGCGTTATCAGACCGTCTGCTACTTCAGGAGAAAAGAAGAAAAATCATAAAAAAAAAAAGCATAGAAGTTGTATTTAAGTGTATATAGGACAATGCAAAACAGTCAAACGTGTTTAAATAATTTTTATTAAGTTTGCCATTGAAATAAAATAGAAATCAGACTTCTTGTGATTACTAATTGATATGTTTCTCCAGTCTGGATCCAAACTGATTTGTTAATGTAACATTGTTCCTGAGCCTGCTATTAAGCTGACCAGTTTAATGTTATAAAGCTGCCTACATCTTGTCAATGAAGCACTGAACTTTAGGGGTCTCAACCACCATAGTAGTTATGCCTAAGGAAAAACAAGCAATTCTGCAGGAAAAAAATACAAAAACAGATACTGCAAACATGAGAAAACCAAGCAAGTATCACTCGGTGTCTTCAGTCTTCAAAAGTTTCCCCTACCTCAGTTACCAAGATCACATTAGTCAGGGCGACTTGAGAATCAAGTCATGGCCCAGCAAATTGTTGCAATCAGGGAAATCACCATATACTAAGCACTGGCAACGGATGAAAATGGGTATAGCAAAACCAAGACCTTTTCTTTCAAATAGTCATCCTCAAGGCAAAATCCCTGCGTACAATTCAGTTACAGGAGAACGCTGTCTGGATTATGGCATTCTACAGTTTAGCTCTTGCTCTACTACTGGAACTAGAATCTAGCTGGTTAATCTTTGCAGCTTTCACCCTTCGCCTCTGCTAGTCTTACTACCTCACAACTGCATATTGTGGCACTTGTAATCATCTGAGAAATAGGATATTGCAATCCTCAGTGCCAGGGTATAAAACGGGAGTGCTGGCTCATTCGCAGCAGGAGTCTCCTTCCTGCTTCCCAAACGTTCAGTCTGACCGCTAGCCATTTGTAACACCTCAGAAACACGGAAACGCTTGCTGGCTTTCCTGCATTGAAGAATCTGAAATAGTTAATGGGGTGCTGAACCATTCACTAGCACAGTCTGGCAGCTTACAGTGAATGTAAAGTTAACAGTGTAGAAGTTTGCTTCTTGTTTTCTTAATTGTCCAGGCTCCTACAGTTTAAAATGGACAATTCTAATAGACCAGGGGAAAAAGCCCTTCAGGATAAAGTGATAGGGAATATTTACCTCCTCCTCAGTATTTGAAAGGTTTCCATAATCAGCTAGGGATTCTCCACATGGCATCCAGTTGTAGCGTTCAGTGAGGTCCTAACATACAAACAGATGTTCGGGTCTGCTTTTATAGACTTCAAAGTTCACTGGTTTCAAGACAGGCTGTTTTAAAAGCCTCTGCAGCTGAAGGTCTTCAAGGCAAGCAGAAGCAACAGCAACAGGACTTCTGGTGCATAAGGACTCCTTGAAACCACACAATACAGACAGATAATTTGTTGCTATGTTTTCCTCTCTTTACAGTTTCCCTTGACAAATATCGCTGTTCTTTGACTAAACTTAAGGGTCTGTGTCTCCATCCCCCCTCAAGCATTCACCAGGTATATAGACTTACAGAACACAGACTGGACAATCTTTTGGACAAGAACAATGGTAATATTTTCCATCTTAGTTTAGGTAAAAAAAATCACAATGCCAAAGACAGGCAGAAGTAAGTAATGCAGTATGACAGAATCCTCTCTGACACGTATTGCAGGAGGCCCACAATCTGTTGTCTCTCTTCGCAAAGTCCTTGAATTATAAGGACATATCACACAGAAACTGTATGTCAGAGCTGGATACTGTAATTACAATTGACAATTACTGTTATCAGCCAGTATTGCTGGCATGTCTACCTGGGGGATTGGGAAATTAGAAAAACTGTAATAAAAAAAAACATATGGAAATTGTGCCAAAACATTGATAGAACAATGCCAGAAAAGCTCACCATTCTTTAAACACTCTTTATTAAGAGTACGGGGAAAAAAAATCTTTAGAAACTGAAGATGCCTTTTTACATTAATGTTCACATGAAAATTTCTTACATTAGAAGTTTTTACATGGACTCCAGATTGTTACTTCTTTTTAGCCAGACAAAGAGAGTCTTCTGTATCCAGCTGAGCTTTTTTAGCTCACTGCAGCGAGGGGACGTGGGACGCTGGGTGCAGATGCCATCTGAAACAAAAGCTAACAGTTAACAACAGTCCTGGTTGAAAGGGTCAGCCCAGCAGCCCCACCGCAGCTTGCTCTGCCCGGAGGGAGGAGGGCTCCAATCTGCAAAGGAGCTCTGTCCTTCCGCTGCTGACTTCGCACGTCGTCGCGCGAGCCTGGAGAGCACGGCTAGTGGCGCCCGCAAAGGGAAAAGAGGGGCCAAAGTCACTCTGCAGCACTGTCTTGGGACATTACTCGGTTTGGGGACAGTCCTGCTAGGCTCCTCTTAGCTTAGGCTTGATGGGAGCGTGTAAAGGGAGGCAAGCAGCTGCCCCTAGGAAACCTCCGTTGAGACAATAGTTTTAAATCCTTCTCCTGTTGATCACACAAGGAATCATTTGCACGAGATGCTCGTGCATCAAGTCCCCATGTGCACATCAAGTTATTCCCTAATTCAGCCACTCAAAGTAGATAGATTCATTCATATATTTTCAGAGCAGAAAAGCCAATATAGTCATAAGGGCTCCCTGAGAGCTGCACCAAGCGACTCCAGCCGAGCTAGCGAGCATGTTTTAGGGAGTCACCCAACAGGTGGGAGCAGAACCTTCGAGCAGGGCTGGTATCGAGGGGCTGCAGGGAGATGATAAATGGTAACCACAAGCCTGCCCAGAGCACTTCTCAGCAGAAGCAGGGCAACTGATGATAGGGCAGGGACTTTCAGCATGAACCAACACCCAGGGCTTGCTTTATCATGTGCTTGAATCACAAGCTGAGTGGGGCAAGCCCTGTAATCCCCTGAATTATGTGGGTACACTGCTCCTGCTCATCAATTAAGCAATAAACGTAGCAAGTTATAATGGAGGTACTAGTATCTGCATATCAAGATACCCAGCAAGCCAAAGGGAGAAGTGAAAAAGTCATTTAACACTTGATGCTCTGCCACAGAAGTCAGCTGGAGCTCCAGAACGTCCTCCGAGTCTTGGGAACATTCGTATAAACCCAGTGGGCACACTTCTCTGCTGGGGGGTTGCACAAAGGCTAGCGAAGCTGCCGGTGGGGCTTTCTCTCAGCCCAAAGCCTTTGGCAGGGGCTGAGACCGGCTGAACCTCACCACTGCCAGAGCTCCGAGCCGG
The DNA here is from genome assembly GCF_965183815.1 of Platalea leucorodia. Lineage (NCBI taxonomy): Eukaryota > Metazoa > Chordata > Aves > Pelecaniformes > Threskiornithidae > Platalea > Platalea leucorodia. The sequence goes on from NC_138834.1 coordinate 16,003,254, forward strand.
CTCTGCCACCTTCCAACAGCAGCACCTTTTCCCGAACCGCGCACAGCCGAACGCACCTCTTGCTTTCGGGCACTCCACCTCCTTCCTTCTCTAAAACTAATGGGGCCAGAAATAAGCCACGTTTCTCCATCCTCATTTTCCTAGTCTTCTTTCCATAGCTTACTTTTCCATGCTGCAGACCTTCTACCCCTTCATTTTACTCTCCTTCTCTCTCCTGCTTCCCTCCCTTTCCCCCGCCCCCTGCTTTCTCTCCCTCTGCACTTTGTGAACTGCTGCTGCAGTGCTGAAGTCCAAAGTTCAGTAACTTGCTAAGCACACAGATAAATATGAACCTTGGAGAATTTACATTGCTCCAATGTAAACAGATAGCCAAGGGTCCCTTTATCAGCACTGGCTCAGGACAGTCGTGGGGGGTCTGAAGTGGCTCAATTTTGTATTTTGTTTTTTTTGGGGGGGCGTAAAGGCGGGAGGCTGCGCTGTGCCCACTCTCCTGACAATCGGGCGTGTTACCTCAGGAACATGGTGTAGGGAAGCTGGAAGCAGGATAACCTGAAATTCAGATCCAAGAGCCACCAGCCTGAAGACCATGGTCTCGAAGCTGAGTCATCTTCAAGTGGAGCTGCTGGGAGCACTGCTGGAGTCGGGGCTAACCAAGGAGACCCTGATCAAGGCGCTGAGCGAAGTGGAACCCTACGTGCTCCAGAGTGAAAGTCAGCGCGCTATCAATGCCCTCCAGACAGAGAAAGGGGAACCCTGTCCCGACATCCCCAACCTCCCCAACGGAATGGGGGAGTCCAGGTTATCGGAAGATGAAACCTCTGATGATGGGGAGGAATTTACCCCTCCAATAATGAAGGAGCTGGAAAACTTGAGCCCTGAGGAGGCTGCTCACCAGAAGGCTGTGGTGGAAAGACTATTACAGTAAGGACAGATTTGCTGCTTCTCTTTGCTGCTTTCTTGCACTCTCCTAAATCTCTTTTCCTTTCCCCTTCCGCTCAGTGTCCCTGGTATTCCCAGTTGATCTAGCTGCACAGAGACAGTCTTCATCCATGCCAGGGCTAGCAGCCTCCCAAAACACTCCCCAAATTCTTTATAAATGCTCAAACCTTCCCCTTCATCTCACTTAGAACGCACGAAGGGAGCCATGGAGCCTGATGACATATTTGAAGTGCTTATATCATCAGGCTTCAGAATAGTCCCAGGCCTGTAAAACTTGCATCTCTCTGACCAAATGTTAGTTTTTAGGATTTAAATTTTTAATACAGTCATCAGGAAATTAAAAACAAATAAAGAAAAAAAATTTGGTCACTCTTAACCGGTGCTATATTTCCCTCGGATGTACGGTAAGGTGAAGCTGTAATGTTTCCCTGCTATATTTAAGGAGATTAATATTGTTAATTTCACTGGGTTTTGCTATAGATTATTGCTATAGATTATTGCTCAAAGACAAACCAAGAGAACTCGTTCTTGTCATTCTTGTGAGCGCAAAGCTCTCCTGACTTCAGTGGGGATTTTTCTTGTAGAAAGAGCACACACCAAATAGACGCAGAGGTTAAAACCTGGGCAGAACTACTTCTGCTTCTACCATCCGCTGCCTGTCACAACTACAAAGTACCTATGCAGCAACAATTACAGGTTTTACTGCCACACGAACTGGCCTTTGCATAAAAGCATTTTTGAGATCAAAAGACAGGAAAAGTTCCCCAAACCAGTAAGCCTCATGACAGAGAAACATTCACCAGGATTCCCATTTGGGATTCTTGCTGGGATACAATTCCCGCGGGCAACCGAAGAGGTTTGTCCAGGAAAGAATCGGGTCCATCCAACCTATCTATCGCACCAGAACCAGATTCTTGCCTGTCTGTTTTGGGGGGTATTTTGAAAGGACACGCTGATAGAAGACAAGAAGGTGCAGCAACATCCTGCACTTAAAACCTTCACTAAAACTAAAACCCATCTAGAGAATTTCTCAGGTTTTCTGATCGCTCCCCTTCGTGCGCAAAGGAAATGAACATAAAATGTAACAAGAAGCAAACATCAAATCCCACCACAAAAGGCCAGAGCTGGAAAGCCAGCATGCCAAGAGTTAGCATTCACTGTAAATACTCTGGAGAAGAAAGCTCCCTGGCAGATCGGGAGTTGATGACTCTGCAGTACCCAACAGAGGAAAATTCACTGGATCAGCTCTTACCTGGGTGGGGAAAGCATTCCCAATAATTCAGTCTTCTTTCTGGCCCAGTACATCTCTCTCATCTCTTCTCCACTTCCAGCTCTGTCACATCTTTTAGTCTCCTCTGTTCCCTTCTCCTCTTTCCCATTCTTTTTACATATTTCCCTTCTCTCCTCACTTTTGTCTCTGCTGCTATTCCTCCCATTTTGTTGTCTTCTCGGCTAATTCTCTCTCTCCCTTCCACTTTTTCTTCCCCTCATCCTTGTCTCCTTCTCATCTTCCTGAGTCTGCGTACAGGTCTTGGGGTAGTTTGAGCCCAGTGGCACCGGGCGGGCCCTGGCTAGTTACTAATTATCCAATGGCTTTATTATTTCTCTTTTGTCTTATAAATTTATAGATGAAAAGACCCTGATAAGCTTTTTGATCATTAACTTCTGATGGTTTATCAGGTATCTCTCCACAAAGGAAGCCATGGAAGTTGAAGAAGAGTACCAGGCTTTGTCCCATTTTCTGTAACGAATGGGTGAGGCAGGACTGAGGTGCCATCCGCTGTGATCTAAGAACAGCCACAGGGATGGAGGGAATTCCTTCCTGCCACCCTCACTTCAGCATGAATGCTGGTTTCTGATCCTCCCCGCCTTTCTAGGAGCTTGCTGCCAGTCTTTCCTCTGCTCACTACCAGCCTCAGCACAAGTCTTGCCTCTCTTGCAAACCTGTGATACTAACGTTTTCCGATGAACAGTCTCACATCTCTCTCTAGACAGTCAGTCGAGCAGCATTCCCATTTAACAAATGGGAACCGAGGTACGGAGAGATTCTGTGACCCACCTAAAACCCTAGGATAGCACAGAGAGGACTGGGCAAGAACAAGGATCTCCTAAACCTCATACTGGGTCTTAATTCTGAAACATCAGAGTTTTCTTTCATCAGTCCCCCATATCACAGGGTAGAGCAATTCGCTTCTGCTGTTGAGGACAGCATCAGGGGACCAGAAGCCTCAGTTTCAGCAAAAAATTACGAGTATACTTATGGAGGAATAGAATAGATCAAAATTAGTCACGGTAAAATGAAAATAGTAGGAAGTCTGTATTGACATGTTTCAAATTTCTGGTCAAAGATTAAAAAAAAGCAACTGCATGTCTGAGAAGCTATTCGAAGCATCAGAACCAGTATCAGGTGCGATAATATGTAAGCAGTTGTTACCTGCTAATAAACTTTTTTGTTGTTGTTTTTAAGAACAAACCTTTCTATTAATAGATGCCCCAAGGTAATGTCTTTAAAATAGTATTATAAGTATTGTAAGACAGGGCAGAACAGTCTCTTATAGAAATTACTCCCAGCAAAGGATAAAAGGAAGGCAGGCAAGAATCTCCATGCCCAGGGATTCTCAGTAAAACTTCAATGCTTACAAAGCAATTTCAGCATCTACACAAGGATTTCAAATCCAGAAACCAGACGGAGGCACTTCTTGCCTTTCGGCAGAAGCCTCTTTGGGCGTTATTAACAATTCCTGGTCTAATACTGTAGACCCCATGTTAACAGAGAGATTGACCTGTGGGCAGCTATTAGTGATACAAGAAAGTCTTTGTGGTAACTGCAGCCATTGCTTATAAAGTAGAATCAGCAAACTGTCCATTGCTAGGCTTTCCAGGAAAAAAAATGACAGCACCAAGAGACCAAGTATGTCCCCACAAGACCACTAAAGTTGAAATCACGGTCTGGAAATCACTAGTCAGAGCTGAGTAAAACAGGATGTACAGAAGATACACCCACATGACTGGGTGGACCTGTGGTCATTAATTAGGTTTTGTCCCTACAGAAAAAAAAACGCTAAAGGCAGTTCAGACAAAGCTTTCTCTAGTGAGGAATTAACATCGTTTCATTTCGTCCCTTAATCTGTCTCACTGATCTTCCATAGATTTACAGTTTGAATAAAAACATTCTTTCCATATCACTCCACACAGAAAACAAATTGCATCTATGATAAAGAATAAATAACTCCGTAGGGAGATAGAGCTGTGTGGAGTAATTCCCAGATATTCCCCAGAGCAGAAAGCAAGAGAGAAGCTACCTTGGGGGAAGGGACAGATCACACTACCACAGGTACAGCAAATGGAGAGAGGTAGAGCAACAATTCACCTGTAGGGCAAGGGGTGAAATTCCATTAGGAAAGAGAGAAATTGAGATAAGCAACAGATTTCCCCTGGAGGCAGGGATAAAAGCATGTTTTCCATGAAGAAAAAAGAAAACAAAGATATAATAATGATAAAGGTTCAATCTTTTTCCCCTGGAAGTAGTATCTTAGAATGGCTGGAGCTGGGGAATCTGGAGATGAAGCTGCCACACCCCTTTCATTTCCACATATAAACCAAGATGAGGCAAACCAGGCCAAGTTCAACAGAAAGGAACCCTGCTGGGATGGTCTTACCTTCCCTGCTCTCTGCCTAGCCCGGCTCCAGGCTGTGCACTGGCATCAGTGAGGGCTGTCTAGCAGGCTCCAGAGGAGAGGGCCAGAGGATGGTCCCGAGCACTTCACAGCTCTGAACCTCTGTTTACGCAAGGTCTGGTCCAAAGCAGCAATTCAGAACCCACCTCAGGGAAATGAAGGCTTCTCTTGCCTGAGAATCTAAAAGTAGGAAAGAAGGAAAGGAGAGACAGAAAGAATGAGGAAGAGGAGGGGAAAGAAAGGAACAAAGGAAAAAGAAAGAGAAAAGTCAGGAAGAGTGAAGGAGGGAGAAGGTCCCCTGAATGTAACATCTCCAACTCTCTGGAATGGGTTTTCTTTAATGCTAACAACTTGATATTTACTTTCCATTTAAATTTGAGATGTTGCTATAAATTATCAACCAGCCTCTTGTTCCCTTTGAGTTTATAACTAACTACCTGGGTTACTTATTGTTCAGGTAACAAAAGGGAGGTGAAAACGCCCTTAAAAAGTGACCTCAGAACGAAGAAAATGGGAAGCTGGCACGGAGAGAGGCCCCAGGCCCCTGTGGTGGAGATGAGCCAGGGCGAGGGGCTATGCCCAGATGGCAATAAGCAACTAATAGCAGGAGAGCAAGACTTAGGAAGAAGGAAGTAAAAACTGACAGTGTGAGAAGAATTTGGAGACAGAGATTAGACCTTGGAGAACAAGAGAGGAATGGGGAGACAGCTTGCATCTGGGGAGAAAGGGAAGCTCAAAAACAGAAAACAGGCTTGGAGATAGAGAAGGAGAGCTTGAGCAAGGCAGACCCATTTCCGCAGTTCTGACTCACTGAAGCAATTGAGATTTTAGTGCAACTACAACCAGGAGAACTAGGTTTAGGGCGAAATCCTACCCTCTGACAGTCAATGACAGTCTTACCGCCAGTGAAAGAGCGGAAGTTTCAACTTATGATGTCTTAGTCAATGGTGAAGGCTCTGCAGGTGGAACTATGTATTTGGGCAATGGTTTGTGCGGGGGTTCAGCTGACCAACTGCCATCTCTTCTTCTGTGATGTAGCCTTGGGCCTAAAGGAATTGCTGCATTGATATCACAGCCCGTGCTTTGACAATGTACGGAGTAGCTAGGATTTCATACAACTGCCCTAGGAAATCATAGTGTACGAAGATTCCCCTGCACTGTTTTGCCTCACAAAGCTCCCTGCTTTGTCAGAAAAGAAAAAGAAGACAGAAAAACCACAGGGCTTTAACCACTGTGAGAAGGGACTCACAGATACTTCCTGCTTTATTCCTACCACAAAGAGGTGAGGATCTCGACAGGGGAGACAAAAGTGACTCATGATTGGGGTGCAGGAAGGAAATCAACATGTCACAGAGGTTTCCACCAGTGGCAACACAGTCCTTCCTCTTCCCATCCGAGCCAGAACTCAAATCTGAGAGAGCAGAAGTTCCAAGACCGAGCCTTTTCTCCTTTGTACAGGGACTTGTATAAGGAATTCAGGGTGCAGGTACTGGCTAGACAATCACAAATACAAAGGGAGGAGATTGGTCCTTGGTTTGGACAGCAGAAGAAAAAAAACACACTGAGGAAAGAAAAGCTTGCGTAAGTTCAGCCCAATCTGAGGCTTCTGAAAGACAACAATGGCTAAGGGAAGAAGCTAGAAATTAGAAGCCTCTATAGCAAGCATCCCATTGTAAGAGAGAAATAAACGTTCCTAGATTAAGAAAGCAGGTTCTTCAGAAAGCTGTAACTGACACTGCTTCTGTCACACTTTAACTGCAGCGGAGCTTGCTCCTTGGACTATCCAGGCGCTGGGAGAGCGGCTGCAGGGGAACCGAGATAAGGGTGTTTGTACTGAGCGAACAGGTGCGGACTTTGTCCTCCTTATCGCTCCGCAGCCTCCTGAGTCAACAAAGCACTGAGCAGTACGGTTGTCGCCTGCTGCTCAGACCTGCATGTTCTTGTGACGGTTTCTGCACAACCCTGGGTACCTTTTTCCCCCCGCATTGCTCCTTTGATGCTGGTGTTGGATGTGACATTTCTACAGCATGCATACCATTTCCATCAGACATTTCACATAGAAAACACAGAAGGATGCTCTTTGTTAAAACCGAACCGAAGGTTTTTCTGTAGAGAGGGTCCTGCGCTGTTTGGATCCAGACTGCCTGGTTTCACAGCTTTCTATTGCTACTGTGATATTCAGCTCTGGTGAAATCAATACACACAAAGAAGTCAGAGTCATGTTTTCTCTATTTTCCTTAGGAACCTTCATGGATATTCTGAGATCCTAAAAATCAGAGATTCACATTCATTATGAAATCCTGAATCAGATTAGCTTCTCAAGTTTGTGAGCAGGTCTCAATCAGGCCTGTTCCCTCAGCTGTTACCCCAAAGGAGGGTGGCAATAGGAGGAATTAGTGGTTTGCCTGTTGTTCTTTATTGCACTTAGAAGCCTGAGTGGATCTAGATGTGAATCGGTGTTTGAATAACACGTAGCAGATGTGCAAGAACATAATCCTGGACGGCTTGGTGTATACATATGTCACATGACAGTAGGATGAAAGCCTGTTTTCATTTCTTGAATCACTGCAAGGCAACCCAGCCTGGACCAGAATCAGGGTATGAGCTGGGTTCAGCCTAATATCACAATGAATCTGTCGTGGAAATATAAGTAATAAGCTTTACATTCACATGACTTCCCAGCAGAAAGGTCCATGCCTTGCTCACGTCACTGGTCAGTGCTTGCTATCATTTACAGATGACAATTGCCTTGACAGAACAGGCCAAAACCTTGTATCCAAACGAGCACAGACAGCAAAGATATGGCCATGTACTGGGAAATTCCCTTGATAACCAAAAAGTCTCCTTCTAAGGCAAGATCAAAGTGCCTACAGAGAGCAGTTTAAAGAAAGCCAGTGCTACATCTTTTGCACTTCATTTCAAATACCATGAAGTTTTTCCCCCGAATGCAGAGTCAAAACTGAACAAGGTACCACACTGAGGAACAGCTTTCCCTTACGCAGCCAGTTAACACTCTGGCCTCACCAAACGCAATGGTGATGACTGACATGCAAGGTCCACCTCAGCAGGTACTAGTGCGCTTCCTTGGAACCCAGGTCTCCTGGGTGCAGGTGTTGGATCTCTCTCTCCTGAAAAGTGTTTTCTGCTCCTTCCAGAGAGGATCCCTGGCGAGTAGCAAAGATGGTGAAATCCTACCTCCAGCAGCACAACATCCCTCAGCGTGAGGTGGTGGACACTACGGGTCTGAACCAATCTCACCTCTCGCAACACCTCAACAAGGGCACTCCCATGAAGACCCAAAAAAGGGCAGCCCTCTACACCTGGTACGTCCGCAAGCAGCGAGAGGTGGCCCAGCGTAAGTATGGCAACAACTCTTCTCCTATCTCAATTTCATAAAGGCCTCTGCTCTCCCTTGCTAATCCTTACTCCCTATTTTTATCAAGGAAAAATGGAAGGAAAAGCCACTTTTAGCAGGAAGCTTAGAGAAGTCTAGGTCAGTATTCAGTGGTGAGGTGAACCAAACGGTTGGACTTGATGATCTTAAAGGTCTTTTCCAACCTAAATGATTCTATGATTCTAGGAAACAGTACATGGAAAAACACTCCCTCGTGAAGCAGCCTGCAGTCACCCACCCCACCCTCCATGTGGCTAAAGAGAAGCAAATTAATACTCTCCACTTGCAATTAGAGTTCTACGCCCATCCTCAGACTAAAGCAGTGTAATGGACAGATGACAGAGACAGAATTTCTGCCTACGAACTACACTTCTGCAATTTCGTCTAAAGCAACAGTTCCTCCAGCTGCAAAAAGCAGCAGGCTGCTGTACTAACCTCAAAAAACCACTGTGGGCTATCACCTCACGCCCTCTAAGCCCCTTCCTTACAGGCACCCACTGGGAACCCATCCCTGCAGCATGCACGTCTACATTAATGAGCCTGTCTGGAATACGTCTTACTTAATTTTGTATTGGTGGGTTGCAAGTAAAATGAGACATTTGGCCTTTGGATGGTTTTGGAAAGCAGGACTCCAGTCACGCTTACTCTAAACTCAGCTGCATTTGCGTTCACTACGCCAAGTTGGGAGCAGAGACGCAATGCATGTAAGAGAAAGGACAGGTAAATAAGGTCCTGCTAGGAATACCTTATCAGTTTTAGCAGACTATGGAACTTCATTTCCACCCCATTTAGATTCAACCCTCTGTCTCGTACAAGATATTCTCCCAGGGTAAGCTGCATTGGGTCTGCTAGGCACCCAAATAGACAGAACTATTGGAAATCTTCCAGAAAGCAAATTCCCTTGCCCCTTTGTTCCTGCAGAATTCACACACGCTGGCCAGGGTATCCTGGCAGAGGAGCCCATGGGAGATGACCTGCCCACCAAGAAGGGAAGAAGAAATCGCTTTAAATGGGGTCCTGCCTCACAACAGATCCTGTTCCAAGCCTATGAGAGACAGAAAAACCCCAGCAAAGAAGAGAGAGAGGCACTGGTGGAAGAGTGCAACAGGTAAAGATGGGTGTCTGGCTTTGAGGAAGAGGGGCACAGCAGGGCCTCTGTGTTCTTGGGGTTTGCTAGTGCCCGTGAGAGGCAGGCTAACGGCACAGCAGCGGATGTCACCACCGACACCAGCCACGTTTGAATGAAATGCCACAACTGAGCATTCGCTGTCCGCAGAGGATCAGCAATGCCTCCTGTCCTGCTGTACCTGGCAGGATCCTGCCACAGTGTGCCAGACCACAGCCACTTCGGGGCCGCGCGCTTACTCTGCCTCTCTGACTAAGCCCAGCTCAGCAAGGCTCTTCTTGTGCTTTCCCCCAACAGAGCAGAGTGCATTCAGAGGGGTGTTTCCCCATCTCAGGCCCAGGGACTGGGCTCGAACCTGGTGACAGAGGTCAGAGTTTACAACTGGTTTGCCAATCGCAGGAAGGAGGAGGCTTTCCGGCACAAGCTGGCCATGGACACCTTCAGCGGACCACAGCCCACCTCTGCTCCTCCCCTAACTCCTCACAACTCTTCCTCCCTCCAGCCACCATCTGCTCTCTCACCCAGCAAAGTTCACGGTAAGAAACACCTACAGGGAGATCTGAAAGAGACACCAGTGAACCTACCCAAACTCAGTCACCAAAACTTATCTCCCAAGTCCAGCCCTTTAGGGGGTGAATCTACAGATAGAAAAAACAGACTTGCTACAAGGAAAGAGCACCGGTGACAGAGATCGTGTCTCCGAGTGAGGAGAGTGGCTAGAATAGCAAGGGTGACAAAGTTCAGTAACAAAACTTTCAGCCAAATCCCCTCCCTTACTCTTTGACATCCTGCACTCCCTCACGGCTGGCAGGCAGTAATCCCCTTTCAAGGAGTCATCCGTTGGCTGCCATCACAAGTCCGTTCATATCCTTTCACTCATGTGTGTGCCTCCTGCTCTTTCAAATACAAATCAGCACCATCAGACTCTGTGACTGAGTTTTCAGGCATCAGCAAAGGTCATTCTCCATCCAAACAGAGCAGAGCTTTTCCAGCTTCATAGGCCAGAGCTGGTAATTGCTCTCACTGTGGGAAGAGATGATCTCGCTGAGACTCTGTCCTCTCTACACCCACACCCAGACACGTGGTTTCTAGCGAACCCTGCTTGCTTCCTGCAGCACATACTGCCGTACCTTAAAGTCAGTATTTGAGGAAGCAGTTGCGCCAAGTTACAGCGGAAAGCCAGGGCAGGGTGGCGAGAATGCCCGTGGCTCCCCTACTACCTTGAACATCTAAAGGCAAGCGTCTGCAAAGAAAACTGAAGTTAGTGCTTGCCAGAGTTTCTCAGTTTCTCATTTTTGACAACCAGTTTCCCTCCTGTTGTGATGCAGGAGTGAGGTACAACCAGCAGCCAGCCAGCGAGGCAGAGTCCTCCAGCAGCAACCACCATGGGAACAGCTCCATGGTGACCACCCAAACCATCCTGCATCAGGTTTCTCCCCCTGGACTGGAGCCCAGCCAGAACCTACTGAGCACAGACACCAAGCTGGTAAGTGATGTATACTTAAGTTCTGGTGACTGGAGGACGTCAGGTCCTTTGCCTGTGGTCACAATAAGGGCTACTCAGAAGTAGTTTTTCCTAAAATACTCTTAAAACCACCTTCTTATAGAGATATTACCCAGCCACTTTGCACTGACCGTGTAACATGAGCAGTCCCGAGATACATGTGCCCTCTAGACTGCTGGCGAGGGTGGGTATGAGAGCATGAAAGCAAAAGTATAGCCATTTCCTTCCAGTCAATCAAAACAGTCTATTCTAAAAAAACCAGAGCTCAAGGTATGACATGATTTCCTTCTTCCCAGGAAACCCTGTTCTCTCCTCCTTTCCCCAGTGAGGTTCTCATCATCTCATCTCCAACCCTCATGTGAACTCTATACATCTCAAGATAGTTGATCGGACACCAATGGGATTAACAGAACAGAGACCTGTACTTACATCTATCTTACCTGTAAAAATTCAGGCCAACAGCCTGTACGCAGCACATACCATTGAGACATTTACTGGGTATCTAGACTGTAGCAATCTGCCTTCTCAAAGCAAATTTCCTTCCGAGATTTGACTACACCTTTTCCCACATAATTAGCAACGAAGCACTAGAGCTACATGACTGACCATTTTCAGTTTGCACATGTTCCCTTGCTTACAGGGAAACAGTTGGCAGAAGCTTGCGTTAGTGCATACTGGCCCAAGGCAAAGTTAAGCTCCCTATAAATGAGTATGATTTAAATCTCGTCAGTCACTCACTTTGCTGGCTTTCTGGTCTCTTCCTGAAGAAAAAAAGTCTTTCATGAGGTGCTGAAAATCTTCTACATCTGTCTTCTAAAATTGATATCAAGGTGATTTGTCCCACTGTTTAACCTGTTGGTGCTTACTCGTACTAAAGATTCCTTACAGCTTTTTGTCTGAGGGGAGAAAAAAAAAAAGTATCATATAAAGCATTGAACTTTATCAGCCAAATTATTAGAATGCTATTTTGCTGTTCCACAGTACTTTAACTACAGGTCTCCAAAGGGCCTTGCAAGCTCAAAACCCCATTAGAGCATAGACACAGGTTACGTGGTTCATTTTAGGGGCTGAGAAAACAGTCAAGTTACTACATTTCTCAAGGACAGACTGAATCAGCAAGACACCCAAGCACAGAACAGTCCTGTTCTATCTAACAGGTACGTTTCCTAACAGCAGGGAACTGCCAGGTAAGGCGGCCTGAGGAACATACCATATGAGAAAAGGGTCTAAGGAAGCTTTTCAGCAATTCCTTTACATTCTCAACCCAAAAACTCACTAGCCACTAAAAGACATTTGCTGGGAGAAAGGGAAATTACAGGCATTTCTCAGAGGAAAAGGTGCACAAGAGGAACTCCTGGATTCTGTGCTGAACTCTGCAGCTAAAATTACTATGCAAAATTACCTGAGCCTCTTAATTTCTCTGAGCATCATCTTCTACCCTCAGCTGTAAAACAGAAGATAAACTTTCCCTATAGAGAATGCAGTGGGACTAATAGCATTCTTGTTTGTTAAACCCTTATGATTTCTTAAACTTGAAAGAACTAACACAGCAAGGATTTACTCTTAGTATTTCAACAGCTGACCTTTGCTAGTTAATTGATGAGCACAGGGGAACTGCAGACAAGCAAATGTGAAGTCTTTCTAGTTAGCAAGTGGTCAGAGCAGGCAGGAGGAAGGAGAAGGGCGTTTATCACAGCTTTGGGACTCGCCATACTCAACCTGCTGCAGATGGCATTTTCCTGGCCCTCCTTTCACACAGGTCTCAGCTCCTGGAGGAACCCTCCCTCCTGTCAGCACCCTGACTGCCTTGCACAGCCTAGAGCAAAATCCGCACGCACTGAGCCAGCAAACTCAGAACCTTATCATGGCATCGCTGCCGGGCGTAATGGCGATTGGAGCTGGTGAGACCTCATCCCTAGCACCAGCATTCACCAACACAGGCGCCTCCACCCTGGTGATAGGTGAGTACTGTTCTGTAATGGCTCTGCTTATCAGGATTCAGATAAAGAGCTACCTGTGATTGCTAGAATTACCCGCCCCGTTTTTTAGAGACAAAAGTACTAAGTTGACAGTGATATGAACCTGGGGAAACGGTCACAAACACTAAGGATTTTCAGCAGCGCTACCTACAAGTGCCAATGGAATTAAGGGACAGATGTTCCTTATTCGTGTTAGAATTAAGTTACACACAAACCCACATGTTAAGAACAAGGGACCTTTGCAATCTATTCCTATGCCAATGTTTTGTTTTGCTGCTCTACATCTTCCCAAATATAAATGTAATAATTCCTTAAAACTATGAAAATTGAAGCATGTTCATAGTGCTTGAAAGACAAAACATCCTGTTCTACTTCCTGCAAAGAGCAGCATATGCCTTTGGACTCCACAGCAGTAATTACTACATTTTTATATTTTTCACTTTGACAGCTTTTCTGGACTTGTATGAGGTTTCTTTTCATTCCAAGACTAGTCTACTGCCAAAGTGCATCTCATTAGATAAAGGAAAATAAAACATATACTCTCCTCTCACACTTTCTTCCCAGGAAGAAAGAGGCCTTATTTTGTTCCATGGTGACAGCTGTGAACTAATTTCCATTTCCTCATTTATACCCAGGATTATGATATGGATTCTAATTTTGTGCCAACAAACAAACAACAAAAAATTGGAGATTTCCACACAGTGGAAGTCTCTCAGTGCTGGAGAGATTTGCTGATTTACAGGAACAGGGTCTGGACAGTCGTGGGAAACGGGCAGTAATGTGTGAAACCTTCTACCTCTTTCTCACTGGTCCAACTTCCATAATCTGGCAGCCCAAGGAAAATGAGCTTAAACTCCATTCCACGTGGCTGGACAGCTATAGCATAGTTCTCTCTGTTGCTAACAGCTTCTTAAAAAAAAGAATAAAATGAACTGGACACGAGAGGATGCTCTGAGTTTACATCTAAGCGAGGCCTCCCCAGTGGAGCTCTAGATCAGGTTATCACTAAACCAGAAAGCGACCTATACTGGTACACAAGGATGTACACAGGAGCAAACACTGGAAGTCAGAGGTGGTTTTATGGTACCCGTCTGCATTGTGCATTTTGCACACTCCCATTTAGTTTTCACAGGCATGAAACCTATTCATAATCACAGATAACAAAGGGAACACCCGAAAAGCAGGATCCAAAATCACCCTGTGACGACAGGCCTGCCACGATGACTATTGCAGGCACCCCTGCTGCAGAGCAGCCACAGTCCTCCCATAGTGCGTGACACTGCTGTCATCAGTCCTTGTTTTTCAGGCCTGGCCTCGACCCAGCCCCAGAGCGTACCTGTAATAAACAGCATGGGGAGCAGCCTCACTACCCTGCAGCCCGTCCAGTTCTCCCAGCAACTGCACCCATCCTACCAGCAGCCCCTCATGCAGCAGGTCCAGAGCCACATCAACCAGAGCCCCTTCATGGCCACCATGGCCCAGATACAGAACCCTCATGGTAAGAACGTGAACTCATTTGCTCAAGCAAACCAAAAAATAAAGGCTCTGTTCTGGAGCATTTGCTGGGTCCTTGGGCTTGCAGCACTCTATTTTCCTCTTCTATTATTGTTGCTTTAATTATGCAATTATTTTTCTCTTGCATTCGTCTCCCTGTCCCTTCACTCCCACCGTTTCAGAACCAGAGAGCAGGTCCACATGCATGAGGAGAACAACTCCGCCAAACCAGTCTCATGCAAAGCTCCAGCATCCACATGACCTTGTTTTCTTTCATGCACAGCTCTCTACGGCCCCAAGTCTGAAGTGGCCCAATACACACATACAGGCCTCTTACCACAAACCATGGTGATAACAGACACAGCCAATCTCAGCGCCCTGACTAACCTGACACCAGCTAAACAGGTAACAGCCTTTAGCACCTGCCTTTGTTCCCCCACCTTAGAACTGCACCAGTCTGCAGGTAGCTCCTTGCTCGTCAAAGAGTTTTTGGGTGTGTGGCCTGTGCCATCCCAGCAGGATGACCTTTCTTATCTCCTCGCCTTGCTGGTACCAGCTGCAATACTGGAGGCATTAGAGCAAGCTCTTCACTGCATCATCAAGGAGGGTTTAATCTCCTTGGAAACCTGCTCACTCTTCTCTCGTGCCTGCTAGAAGGGATGTAGAAACCGGGCGCTGTTAACTTTCTTTTCTCTAGGCATTCACCTCTGACTCGGAGACTCACACAGAGTCTGGGATGCACACACCAGTGTCACAGGCGCCAACGATACATTTACAGAACCAAGACACAACCATCCAGCACCTTCAGCCAGGCCCTCGCCTCACCTCAAGCCCTGCTGGTAAGAGCAGCAGCCACTATTATTTTAAACCACGTATTGCCGTTTCTCTTGCCAACACTGTAAAACCCAGACAGAAAATGGTAACTGGGGCTCACCGTTCTCTAAGAGGGCTCTACCAGTGTCTTGGGGGGTTTGCAAAGCTGGTACGAGGAAAAGATTCAGAGCACAGCCTGTGCAGGCTGTGTAAGGCCAGACTGTGGAAATGGGACCCTTCTTCAGAATCTAGAGAAGAAAATAACCTTAAAAATATTGACAGAAATCAGTGTCCATGCACAGCCAATCCTGCAGGCAGCAGTTTTCAGGGCTGAAAAGCCCAAGACCCCCTCACGAAGACACTCCAGTTGCATCTTCCCAGTTCTAAGAGAAGAACTAGGACATTAACAATCAAGTAGAATCCTCAAATCTGAACTCCCTGATGCCATCAGTGCTTTCAGGCTAGCTTTGTACTTGAGCTAGGTATATAATAGCACACGAAATAGAAAAAGAAGTTATGCCCCTATGCCAGGAGGCTTTAGTCATACTGGAAATGCAAGTGTGTGCACACATGGTAAGGGGACTGCAGTGAGAATTTGTGCTTAACTTCTGCCTGTGCCTTTGACAGTGTCCTCCAGCAGCCTGGTGCTGTACCAAAGCTCTGACTCCGCCAACAGCCACAGTCAGCTGCTGCCATCCACTCACAATGTCATCGAGACCTTCATCTCCACGCAGATGGCATCCTCCACTCAGTAATCAAGACAGCTAGCTCAAGGATGACTGCCATGACCAACCCATCAGGTGCAACTCCAGCTGTGTTTGCCACCACTGTCACCGCTGCCTTCCACGGGAAGGAAAGGCTGCTGCGCTCAGCCGGCCTCCATCCCCTACTGCTTCACACAATTCCCTTACTCAGCTGCCTCCATTGGAGAAGGTGTCTCAGGCACACGACAGAAGCCATGGAAAGATGATGCTGGCACTGCTAAAATCCACTGCCCCCCAAACACCCAAGCAAACCCAAACCCCACGAGCCAGCCTAGAACGACGACACATCCTTTTGTGGCTGTCCAAGAAGGAATTCCATCAAGACAGGGATCTGAATGCAATATGGCAAAAATGCCAGGGAGTGGATGGGACGTTCATTCTGCTCAGCCTTCATCAAGTTGGGCCTGTACAAACCTGCCAACACCAGACTAAGCCATGCAGGAAAGAGCAAAGCTGAGCTGCCAAAGAAGGGACACTATCTTTAAAACACTCACCTCCTTTGCTGTAAAGAAGCACCAACAGGAACTATGAGAAATAATGGTATCTTGGAGGCAAGGGTGAGAGAACCTGGTTCCTGACTGCAATGAAAATCGCCAAGAAACAGATTCAGGAATGGCTTGGCACAAACCTGTCAGTATGGGATCACTGACTACAAGCTACAAATCCTTTAATTAACTACGAAAATACCCAACATTCTCAGTTAAAAATGACCTGCTCTAAAATCATGCTATCCTAGTGGAAATGGCTTGGTTATTTTTGATATAGCTCTGCTTTGTTTTAAATGCAGAAATTAAAGTTTGACGGCAGCAAGGAGATTCCAGTTCTCTGCATTAACCATGTGGCTTCTCATCCCGTGCATCTTGCTGAATGAGCTGGGGGATGGCATTCTCCACAGGTCCCTGACACCACACCACACCTGGGAGGCTCCCATGCTCCACAAACAGCAGCGGTTCCTTCGGTTGTTCTCTATAAAGATGTCAGCCTGGATTCATTTTACAGAACACAGTTCATTCTTAGCTTCCCTGTAGGCTAGATTCTGTAGTTCTTGATATGCCAATAATTACCCTGGGGTCCAGGAGTCTTACTTGCACTAAGTGAAGGTTTTTAGCCCTAAGGATCTACTTATATAATTCCTCTTCTAATTATTCCTCTCTTCTCTATTTACTCTCAACCTTCACATCACCGATACGTCACTAGCCAGACATGAAAAAAGCCCTAATTAACATGTTTTTGTCATTGTGACTGAAACAGAGCTATTCTTTCAACTGTGAAATGGATGAAAATCCTTGAGATTAGAAAGTGCTCAAGACTCTTAAAATGTTGAGGTATAAGGAAGGGAGAATTAAAAAAGAAAAAGCCCAATAGTGATCTCTTCAGTTACTGTATCTGGAAATTTCAAAATTGCAGATGTCCATTACAGTTTGTATTGATACGATCTTCCTCTAGATACTACCAACCATCAGAGATTAATTTCAGTAACTAGGTTCTCTGAGGAATTTTATCCTAGAATTGTTTCCTAATCGTCCCTGTGCATCATTTGCAAATACACATAATTTCCAGTTAGCATAAAAATAATCATCATAAAACAAGTCAAAAGGTATTTTTTAGACCACTATGCATTTGAAACCCCAGGTGCTAGCTTCAGTATACTGAACTTTTTAACTGGCCATAAGAGAAGTAACTTCTGCTGGCACATTCAGCTAGAGTACAAGCCAATTTTCTACTTAGCCTTTCCATTTTTGGATGCCAACTGTGTTTTCTTGATTAAAAAACAGCAAGGATCTTACAGTAAGAAATAAAACATCTTGGGTTTTCCCACACTCAAAGAGCAACAGTTCACTATTTCTGTTTCTCTAATCCGTCTTTCAGGTCTCCTGAACAGGGCAAATGAGTTAGAGCTACTGAAACCCAAAAATCTTAAAAACAGAAGAGGAGTATTTATCCAATAACAAGTCATCTCCTGAAATACTGGAGCTGAAGTATAAACAGACTAAGAGCCATACTGAAAACTACCAAAACCCACTGTATTTCAGAGACACAAAAGTCATAATCAACCAAAACAAGGACTGAAAGTTAGGCTTAAGTCCTTCCTGTAGCAATCTCGGAGCACTGATCACCAAGCACCTAAAGAGCCATCTTCATCTCTGCTGAGGGAGCCATCTGACTACAGCAAGAAAGCCACTGTTGTACAAACCCTGCCAAATTCAATAAGACTAATAGTGTAGTAGAATTTAATAACAACAAACGCCATAAAAAAAAACCTATAAGTGAAAAATAAAATTCGAAGGACACAACTTGAACAGAACCACCTATTTATAACAACCCTGAAATAAGCTGACTGCACGCTCCGTTTACATGCAGGGGCCCTGGAGAGGTGCAGATTACAGAGGGATTAGGAACATGGCAGGTTGCAACAACAGATTGGTATTTTTTTTTCCTGTGATCATCTTAAGGGGGCCCTGATATCTGACAGGATGCTTTTGATAAATGAGTCTCCCACAGGCTGGAGTTATTCTTAGTAGGCATCTAGAAGGAGGCAAAGGGAAAAAGGAGTTGATCACCTGTTGCCATGTAAACCAAATTCAATTCATCATAGACTTTCTCCAGGACACAAGATCTGGTTTCATGATGTGAAGGAACAGACCAGGAGGGATGCAGCTGTGATTATATCCCTCTGTCACGCAGGTCTGTGCACAGTATTTAATCCTTTTACGCTAGGTCTGCATAAGCAGCGGCATAGATAACTGCTGTGCTAGGAGAACAACATTCCCTTCCCCAAGGGATGCCAGCAACATAAGAAGTCACTTAATTAGACTCTCAGGCCACTGAGCTTTTGGAACAGAAGCTTTGCCAATTAATTTTCCCTCATCTGCAGCAAATCTTTTTGTTAGTTTTTTTTTTTTCCCCCCCAGCATCGTTCATCCATCATAATCACCTGCCGCTTGCAGAGCAAAATCTTCATTCTCTTTTTTTCTTCTTCTTTTTCTTCTTCACAACTCCTGGCAACACCGAGCTCTCTGTATGATTGCTGTCCTGTCTCTCACGTTGTGCATTTGCAGACACCAATCGTGGCAAATCTTCACTGATCTGGTCACACTCTGCCGAGTCTATTATTTTCTCTTGAATATTGTTCTCTCCCCTGATTTTCTTTTTCTTCTTTTTTTTCTGGCTGTGCTCTACATAACCCTGACTCTGATCCCGGCTGGAATCCTGAGACAGTGCAGGAAAAGCACTTTGCTTCAGAATGTCTGTGGCTGACACAGCAGCCTCCTGGTATCTTTGCCACTCTTGGTCACTATCCGTGTCACTGGAATGGCAACAAAAGGAAAGGAAGTTATGTTACGCTTTTGCCTTCAATTCACCCAAAGCACAAACGGCGGAGTAATCTAAGATGAGAACACCTGATAAACACCCAGCGGCTCTGGGACTGCAATACAAGTTAGCATTTAACCAGTTTGAAGGCTGAGGTGTTCTTTACACATACTAGGAAGGGAAAGAACATCTCCCACAAACATTTCCAGTTTCCCGGCACTAAGAAAAGAAACAAAAAAAATCTGCTCTAGTCAAATACAGGAGTCATAAATAGACACTTCTCAAGCTCTTCAGCTTCCTATTCCCTTGCGGGAGTCCCAGCTGCCTCTGAAATGTGGGGTGCAATAGTACTTCAGGAGCAAAGCAGCTGACAGCACCTCACCTGGAGCTAGATGGCTGTCTCCTCCTTGCTGCAGGGCAAGGCTCCGATTTCCCAGAGTCTCCTGGGACAGAGGAAGAGAAGAGGCGAAAACCTAAAATATGGAAAAGGGAATTTTAGCCACGATATAAAACAGAGGTGAAAGCAATCAACAGCAACCTCCCTGGGAAGCCTCGCTGCTGTTACTGCATTGCTATACAATTGCTGACAGCCATTATTTGGGACTGTCTGAGAGGAATTAGGGCACAGAGATCACAGCTTCAAAGTAACAGCCTTCACGGACGCTAACAGAAATTCTTCTGTTGCAAACGGTTATCAGTCAGTTGGGTGTGCAGCTGGCAACGGACAGGACCCATTCCACTTGTCATCATTTAACTAACAGTGCCACAAAACAGCCGCAACGGCTGTGACTAGAGCTCACCATCATCCGCAGGGTCAGACTGTTGCACAGAGGTTTGTGAAGGTCCTGACGAGTCCTTCAGGACAGTGATGAAACTAAACAGAAAACCCCAGTCAGATCTTAATACAGGTTTACGCAAACTGAGCTAAAGTTGGGTATTTCTAGGAAACAAGACTATAGGGAAATGTTACATAGCTTCTTACTCTTTTCTCAGTGAAACTCTCTCAGCTTTCAGAGCAGACCATGCCCGCTCTCCTCAGCGAAGCACGCCGCAAGAATGACTTAAAAGCAGCATTTCTAAAGCCAGCTCTAAACACCAGGAATTCTAGTTCTCCAGGGCCATATTTACACAACAAGTAAGTGGCAGCCCCGTCAGAGGCATACTACCAGCACAACCCTGACTCAGGTATTGGTTTAGGTTGTAAGAATAAATGAAAGATTCTCATGCTGGCCTTTAAATGATGAAAGCGCTAAGACGCCCAAATTCTACTTTTTCCTCCCCATAACCCATTCACGACAGAGGCAAATGCACAGGGAGCCTTAACCAGAAGAGCACAGCACATGGGGCAGGTTAGTTCACAGAATATTGGAAGTTTGCATTATGTACAGCAATGAAGGCGACAAAAGAGAAACAACTTCTCCCCTCTATCCAGGCTGCACTCAGATCTTGAACTTCCTGGTTTTAGCACGCAAAAGCATCCGTGTACTTGACCCATGGAACAAACTTCTTTAGGATTGCTTGCCAGTACCTGTCTAGCATTGCTCCCAGTTTCTTCGCAACATGGGCTCTGAATTCTGGCGTCGTCTGTAACTCATTTCCATCCTCATCGTGACCGTTCACCTCACGCCTGTTTAAAATAAGAATAATGATAATCTCTTTCAAGGCCAATAATGTCTGGTGCTCTCGCCCAAATAGGAGATAAGGGACTGTAAAATCCCTACCCTCTAATAATCAATTCATACTTGATGGGAAGACTGCTAAGAAAGATGGAAAACAGCTCAGTAGTAACAGCTCAGTTCCCAAGAGAGAGCTAAACATTATTTTGCCATCTCCGTCACAGTTAGTTAGTAATTGGATGATTTTTCTTATTGAAATAGCCTAGAAAAGCAAATAAACTGTGTCAGGACATCCCTTCTCTTGCATGTAGCTCCTGTGTATGTCGCCATAATTCATGCAAAACATGTCCCAGGAGAGATGATTTTATTAAGTTGCCTGGCAGACAGCCTTCGAAACTGAGCCTACAGAAATGCTGCAAACTTAGGACAGCATCACCTCCACTGCAAGGCTCCTAATTCAGGTGTTGCTTTCCAGCTGACGAACGCTTGCCATTACAACTGCAACATTTTTTGAAGAAAAAGATTTTTTTTTTTTTATATGTAACTGTACCAATTCCTTCATGGGACACTTGCAGAGTTGGGAGATTTCTGACACTTGGAACTAATGCTGTAACTGACAGCAGCAGTAAGTTTTCAACTTCTATATTCCCCCACTACTAGAGGGATGAGAAATGTACTTAAAAAAACTATTAGCTTTTTCAGATTTAAGCATCATTTCAGATTACGGTTGGACTAATTCCAAAACCAGGACAGGCCCTTCCAGTAGGAAGCATCACAGGCCATTAACTGTAAGTAGTACAAATACAACATACATTAATTTTTTCTTCAGTGAAACATAAGTCTGAAACCAGAAGCACAAATACCTTAGGCTAGGCTGAGCGGGCTGTAACTGATCCTTTTTAAAGCCACCTGACAAAGGAAGAAGTAAAGGCAAGTTTAAAAGACCTGTGACCAGGACCTCTTTATTCTCCTTCTGCCACATGGGATTTTACAGCACCAAGAATCCCGCTGGACAGACAATCCGCGCCCACCCTCGGGGGAAAGCAGGGATGAGGGGAAAGGGAAACTTCCCGCCGGCCAGGCTGCAGCAGAGCCCCTGCCCGGGAAGGGCGCTGGCCCCGGCAGGAGGCCGCGCACGGCCCCGGCACAGCCCGCCGCGGGGCGGCCGGGCCGAGCACCCCTCCCTGCGCCCCGCCTGCCGCCGGCACCGCGGCAGGGAGGTGCCCCCGCCGCGCCACCGCTCCCCCGGGGCGGCCCCGGGGCAGGAGGAGCTGCGGAGGGGCCGGGCCCGGCCCAGACCGGGCGGGGAGGGCAGGACACGCCGCCGCTGCGGCGGGCGAGCAGAGCCCAGCTGGCCGCCGACCCTCACCGCCGCGCGGCTCCGCCCGCACCGCCGCCGCCGCCTGCGCGGCGCAGTCCCAGGCCGCCTCCCGGAACCGCGCCGCCGCCTCGCCGCTGCTGTCCGAGTCCGAGTCCGTCTCTAGGCCCGAGCCGCCACTGGGCGCCGCCATCTTGAAGGCGCCGCGGCCGCGGGGCACGCCGGGCGCTGTAGTCCAGCCGGGCGGCCGCGGAGCACGCTGGGGGCTGTAGTCCGCCAGCGCCGCCTCCGGCAAGATGGCGGCCAGGCCTCCCCAGAAACCACGCACGCCCGGGGAGGGGCGTGTAAACGGCGGGAGCCAGGAGCGGCGGGGTGTGCTACCCGCAACCGCGAGACCCCGGGAGAAAGGAATATTCACGCTGGATACTTGGACCAGCCTCCGGAGGCGAGCGGGGCAGACGGTGCCGCCGGTGCCGAGGGACCCGCGAAGGGCAGCGAGGGGACGCGGGTGGCCCGACCGCTGCTTCCCGCTGCCCGTTCCTCGGGTTGGTGCTGCCGGAGGAGCGGTGTCCCCGGGTGGGAAACTGCCGACAGCAAACGCGGCTTGTTTTCGCGTCCGTCTGTGGCTGAACAGCCGCCTTGCACGTGTGCCGTACAGGCAAACGCCTTCAGGCAACAGCTCACGCAAAATAAGAGTGAAAAACACACTGACGCTACCAGAAAGCCCGTATCGCTTTTGTGTTTGTAGAGAAAGAAAGAATACTTGGCATTAAAGAATAAGGATGCGGAAAGAGTGAGCGACTGTAATAAAATTCTCAGCGCTTTACCACGCTTTGTGAGATGGTGATTTCACTGCTTCAGAAATACTGGCGGCACGCAGATGCGGTTTTTGGTGGCGAGTCAGACATTCTTGTGTCGTAGACGGCACAAACATTTTCCACCATGAAAGCACGAGATAGGATGGGATCCATCGGCTGTAGGAAGTTATCTTTCAAAGGCAGGTGAGAAAAGATACCAGGCACACAAGATTCATAGAGAGATGTGAAATGTGCCAGGCAAAAAGCATCTAATTCCCCCAGCTCTGGCAGGGGAAAGAAAAGACGCATCTCCTCTGCCTGTGCCTGTTGCAGCTGCTTTGTCCATAAATACAGAATGACAAGTTCCCAGGATAACAAACTGACCTCCAAAAAAGCATTACATCTTTAGCTCAAAAACCTGAAGACTGCATGGGAGATGTTCTGTTTAGCGCTCTTAATCAGCTTGCCTTGGCGGCTCCTTCATCGTGGCCTAACGATCCTCTTCTGGCCGTTTCCTTCCCGCCGGCTGCGAGAGGCACGGGACGGCTGTAACAGACTGTGACCGCCTTTCAGCTCCATTATTTGCCTTCAGGGATGTCGAGCGCCAGATGCTTCAAAGCATGTTTTACTCAAGCAGATCAGGCAACGCTCAGCGTGCTTACAGGCCTACTTTTTGAAACACGGCAGTTTCCAGAGACAGGATGCCGAAAAAACCAAACACATGCATGAAACGTAGCAGAAATAGCGGTGCGCTCTCCCGCCTTTCTGGTGCGGCGTTGAAAACAGAGAAGCGAAATGAGCAGAAGCTCTTGGAAATGGCTCTTGCTGAACAAACGCCAAAGGCCACAGACAGATAGGAACTCTTCCGCATGGAAATTTCAAGGAAAGAAGAGTATTCCCAAATGTGATTTAATACTAAATTAAGATACCATTGGGTTGAAAATACAAGTAAAACGGGGAGAATCTATGAGAAAAATACTGATAAGGCATTCAAGGACTTGGATTCCTGATACACGTATGGTTTCCGCAATTAAGAGTTTCAGGAGGGGGTTTGTGTGTACCGTAGATGTCAGCATTATGTGACTTAGATCATGAAAGAGTGAATTAATCAAAGTGATGTATTCTCATGCACACCACGAGAATGAACTGGCAACCAGGGCACCAGGTTTTTCTAACCCTAAGCAATTACTGGCTACCAGCTACACTGAAGAACGATACACATATCGCCATTAGAATATACCTACTGCAAATGATATTTCTATTATGCACGTGATATATAACTCTTTGAAAGCTAACTTCTTAGCTGCAGTAAGGAAAGTATTCCCTTGCATCACTTATTATTGCCATTCCATGTAATTATTCTTTGCCAGTGGGAGTAAATCTGCATGTCCCGCATATATTCTCCAGCCGACCTACTGTTTTAAAGAAGTCTGTTCCCCTCCTATTAACCTTAGCTGAAAACAAGATTAAAATTTTCATTCTCTTCTTGTACACCACCCTTTCCATTCATCCAATCTTATTCATTGCCTGTCTCTGGATCTTTTCCATGTTAAAAAGAAAACACTTGCTAGAAGTGGAACAGGGGTACTGTAAATAACTCGCTATAGAAATGCATAGTAGCATCATTCCATTCTTCTGAGACGTAAAACATAAATAAAATGTTAAAATTATCACTGGGCAGTGAAAATACTCCCTGGCTATGTCATTTACAGCAGTAACTGTATTGCTTTTCAGATTGCTTTAGTTATCCTATGATACCAAACCATAAAGACTGTTCTGAGCATTACTTATTCCCATGATTATAATACCAAAAATCAACCTTTTTTTACTTTTTATAGTGAAATTCTTTTGACTCTAGACATACATGGTGACTAGTCTCAGCTGGTCCAAATTTCAGCAGCTCATCCTTGTTTTAATCAGCATCTGGAGGATACCACTTACACCTTTGGGGCCTTGTTAACTTCTTATCAATCTGATCCTACACTGAGATGCCGAATTTTTGCCTGAATGCTGAAGCTGTGCCAAACCGTGCTGCTTCGCTGTCTTGTTGAAAGTGCGAAAGCCTGCTTTGTTCGAGAAATGTTCACAGACAGCAGATACGCTGCTAGTGCGGGCAGGACAGCTTTACGTGTGTCCTAATGCCTAAGCAATATCATTTTCAGATACCATCTTCATCTTCACCTCACCTACAAATTTTCCAGTGTGCTACATCAACGTGTATGGCAATTCCAGCTGGATGACCGCTTTGCCATGGGTTTTGCCGAGCCTATGGGCTACTGAAAGCAGTAGGAAGGCTCGGCACAGCTGTGGTTTTATGCTGCTGAACACTTCCTGGCCTGCACGTTCCAGCCTTCCGACGGGAGCTGCGCAGTCTCAGGCCACCTCAGTCAGCAGACAGGCCTCAGGCAATATCCGTCCGCTCTTTGCTAGGCCTCCTTGGCGCTAACCTCCCTCCTCTTCTGACCTTAGCTATGCCCTCGTAAGACCTGCCTTTAGCGGGAGACCCTGGTTTAGGATTCACCCATTCTCCACTGTACAACAAGCAGCACTTTCGCGCTGTTTTCTGCCTCAGTGTCCTCAGAGCAGGGACAAACCCTTCAGAGGTGCCCGCTCCATCGCCCTTCTCAGCTCTGACCTCTCCCTCAGGCACCCGGTCTCCTCTTCTCCCTCCCTTTTGTCCCTCTCTCCATCTTTGCGGTTTCTCGCAGCTGTGTAAATACCTTTATAATTTGAACATTTTGCTTCCCTCAAAGCTGCTGCCTCCCTTCCTTCCCTGCTCGGGCCGAACGTCTGCCGCCGCTGACGATATGTAGTTTTCGCTCTTTTCAGAGGCAGGCGTTTGGACACGGCCCCCGCGACGCCTCACCGCGAGCAGGCGGCAAAAACGCGATAAAAACAGAGCTAAAAGCCGCAGGCGGGGGTCGCGGTGGCGGTGACCGAGCGCGGGCTGCAGCCGCCGCCAGCGCCCCGCACCGACCCCGTTCCCCGGCTGAGGTAACAGCGGGCCGGGTTCGGCGGCTCGGGGGAAGGCAGGCAGGGCAGCCCCGGGGCGCGGGGGAGCCCCGGGCGGGCGGAACGCGGCCCCGCGGCCCGGCGCGGCGGCGGGGAGGCCGGTCCCTTCCGTCAGGGCCGGGCTTCCGGGCGATCAGGTGACGGCGGCCGCTGGCAGGGGAGCGGCTGCGGGGCTGCCGCGGGGGAGCAGCGAGAGCCGCGGGTGAGCCGAGCCGAGCGGATCCCGGCTGGTGGCGGAGGGCGGGGGGAGCCGAGGGCGGGCGGCGGCCTTGAGGCGCGAAGGGAGCGGGCCGGGGCCGAGCCGCGCCCGGGGGCCGCGGGAAGGCCGGAGCCGCCTGCGCCCGTTTGAAGCGAGCGGGGCGGGGGCGGCCGGAGCGGGGCGGGGGCGCCGCGGGAGCCCCGGCCTCGGCCAGCCCGGCTCCGGTCCCGGTCCCGCAGCGCCGGGGCCCCCGCAGCGCCCCGCGGGCCCGCCGTGGGCCGCCCCGGCTGCCGGGGCTCCGGCCCGGGCTTCGCCGCCGCCGCGGCGCGCAGGGCCCGGCGCCGCCCGCCCGGGTTTTCCTCCGAGATCCCCGGTGGTCGCGGCCGGGCGGGGCCGGGCCCCCTGCGAGGAGAAGCGCCCGTGTAGGGCAATGTCTGGCTCCAGCTACGGTCGCAAAGCGGCAGCTTCTGGGACGTGCCATTTTTTAATTTTTTTTTGTGTGTGTTGCGAATTGCTTATTACTTCTTAAACCGCATCATAACTATTGTATTTTACTTTATTTTTATATTTTGCTG
Organism: Platalea leucorodia; assembly: GCF_965183815.1. Lineage (NCBI taxonomy): Eukaryota > Metazoa > Chordata > Aves > Pelecaniformes > Threskiornithidae > Platalea > Platalea leucorodia. The sequence goes on from NC_138834.1 coordinate 16,029,773, forward strand.
CTAACCCGGTTCGCCCACTTAAAGGGCATTTAATGTTTTACGTAACGCTCCGAACCAGGAAAATGCTCAGGCAGCATTACCCAACTGGTTATATCAGTTTTCTTTTTCTTTTTTTTTTTATTCCTTTGGACTCTATGAGGTAAGAGGATAAAAGCTTTGTCTAAAGATCTGTGCAACGCTTTCTTGGAGTCCATATTATACTTTTATGGAATGGTTAAAAAGAATTACTTTAATCACTTGCTTTTTTTGATAGTTTCTAACACTGTCTTGCATTTGTGAGGTGCATTGAATCCTCAGAGTTGCCAGAACAGCTTTTCAGCAGGGCTCTTATCCTGGAAGCAGCGACTGTAACACAGACGTACATAGCAGAATCCCAGCTAATGAAATGAGGCCAGGCAAGGGCACGTTGCTCTGTAAGGCAAGCGGCTGATTTTGCAAGGGATCACGCCAACTTCTATGTTGGGACCCCTTCATGGTAGTACTAAACAGTGGGCACCTGATGCTGTACAGGTTACAGGAAGTGAAAAGATGAACTCAGAAAATGTTTCCGAGGTGTTAAAATGTAACATGTTTGGGGGACAGAATAGAGGAAAAAGGTAGTGAGAGATAAACGTGTATTTAATGATTAACAGTAGGACTTCAGTCCTGTGTTTGCTAAGAACATCTAAAAATGACTGTCAAGAAGTAAATGTACTTTCTTCTAGGCACTGTCAACAATTATCAACTAAGGTTACCTGATTGTTTTACTTGAAGTCCGGGCAATTGTAATAGGTTAAGAATCCGATTTTTGTTAAATTTATGAGTGGGTGTATTTATATAAGTGCTGAGTAATAGCTTTAGATTTAGATAGAATTTCTAATGTTGATATTCCTGTTATAAAATTTGTTGTATGTGTCTGAAAATTATTTTTCTTATCACTACAGTGACAATGTAATCTGACAAGTTTTCCTTTTGATTGAAACGGCAAAAAGTTCAGAAACTAAATCAGAACTTGTTTCACAAACAAACTAGATTTGGATTATTTCAATTTCAGTAATCCTAAATAAAGTAAGATTCGTTAGGAAAGAAATATGGAAAAGTGTCTTTCTAGTGGAAATTTTATAGTACAAACTTGCACAGTGGCCATTTGGGTCGCATTTTCCTGGTGCGCAGTTGCTCGCACTAGATTTATAGATTCAGTTTTTAAAGTATTTGAGTAAAATTTCTTTCTTATTGCCTGTTAGTGAGATTTATATGCAGTATTTACACACAGTACATAGACCTTACCAGTTTCCTGCACTTACTTCTTTCGTGGGCCTCCTGTGCTCTCAGTTGTCATGAACCGTTCAGGTCCCAGCGTGCCACCTGCTTCTCGGAGGTCCGGTCTCACCCTCTCTTTTAGCCATGCTTATTCTTTAGGTAACTCCGTGGGATTTGTGCTGGATCCCTAAACATGTATCTTTGCTTCCATGTCTTCTTCATGCTCCACCAGACCTTTTTCATTTAGGAAGACTACTTGAAAATAGGTTCTCTGGTTTTTAACCATTCATCTGTTGCCACTCTTGGTTCTTGGATGTAGTAAATATCAGCGATTCAGTCCTTTTCAGAACAACCTGTTGGGATATCATAGGGGTCATGATTTAGAGGAAATAAACAGCTAATAGAGATGGCTTTTAAGTAACAAAGATACTGTTTTCCTTTAAGTATCTAGAAAGCGAAGAAGCAAGAAAGAAAAAAGGTCTTTGAATGCTTACAGTTAGATCACAGCTGATTTTTATATCCTTTCACTCATTTTGTTGGCTACTCATCATGCGCCTAGGGTTGATTTGGAGGCCTAATCTAAAGGACAAGGGTTTAGCAAGCCTGGACTGGCATCTCTAAATTCTGTTTACTTAACCCCAAAAGTCATGTTGTATCCCAGTGTACTCACAGTCTTCCTTCTGAACTCTAAATCAAAACGAAAATGGGGTTGGTTTGGCCTGTTGTGTTGGTTGGTTTGGTTGGGTTTGTTTTTTTTAGTTTGTGGTTTGCTTGTGGTTTGGGTTTTTTTCCCCCTAAAAAGTTTTGTCTCAGAGTTTAAGTAGTTCAAGTGACATTTGAACAATTTTGAGCTTGTTCTGCACTGGGAACAAGTTGAATTTGCAGTTGAACTTCTGCTTTAGGATTCACAGGCTGCTGACAAGTGACACAATATATGATTATCGAATGTAAGTTGCTCACTGGGTGCTGTTTCACGCTTGCTTCTCTGTATACGTGCAGCGTGATTTGCAGATGGACAGACCCCGACAGCACTTGTTACAGACCTAGTTATGTTAAACAGTGTTCCGCGGACAAAAGCAAATGTTGGAGAAGGCTTTTCAGAATAAGATTGATTATTTTTATTATTGTGTTTTGATATATTTTTGATACTTCAAATTGGTTACATCCTAATAGGTCATCGGGCCCAATCAGCCTATGGAGAAATAATTAGGAGAGGATCCCAGTACAGACGAAGGAATGACCACCTTCTAGGAGAGTAGCTGCAGCGCCTGTTGCGTTACATCACCTTGGTCTTTCTTCTGTCTCAGCCATCTTTACTCCATTACATTACTGATATTCCTATGGATTTCTCTCTCATCTTTCTTCCTAACTTAATGATTTATTTTTCGTAGTTACTAAAAGCTAAGGGTTTTTTAAGTAGGTTGTGTGGAGATACAGATTTTATCTTCTTGATGAGGCTCCACATTTCTGGTGTTAAATGTATAGAATGTAATTTGGATAAAGGACCTTTTTCCCCACATTGGTTTTAGAAATTAATTTATTTGCCTCTTCTACATGTTCTCCTTGTGTTATATGCCCAGATATAAGAGCCAGACATTTCTTGTGCCCATTCCATAAAATGATGCTGGTGTTTTTTACAACGTGTTGAACTCCTTAGTTTTAAGGAGGTTTTCTTGATGTTGATATCAATTCCCAGCAAATATATATAGGTACAAGTTGGTAAGTTTTCAAGCATTACTACTGAGCAAGATAGGCTGAAGATTCTGGTAGTAAGGATGTGTGAAAATTGCAAGTGTCTTTAGCGTATAGTTTGTGGGCTGGCAGCATTTCCATCTGCCTCGAACTGACATGAATTTTTTTGTACCATAAACTGTGTTGCTGCTGAGTGTAAATGAAGTCATGGTGTGAAATGCTAAGAGTCAGCAGTGCTGAAAGCAATGTACGTTAAAGTACAGCATCTGCGAATACAAAGCTGCCCTTCTGGGACACCGTGCAAAATGATGTAACTGAGTGAAAAAGCTCTGCAAAAATACATTTTGCTTGCTGGAATTGAGTGTCTTCACAGCAACACCTTCACGAGGCTTGAGCATGATGCTTTCTTGACCGTGCAGTGGGATCGTATTGTATGAAAAAAGCTGTTGACAATAACAGCTAGAGATACTGAGGTTTTATTTTGCTGCCCTGCACCTGTGCTTCAGCACTGCTACAAAGAGGGAACGCTAAGGAAAGCCTTTAATGCTTGTAGGGTAAGTTTGCAAAGAAATTAGCTTCTGAAAAATTCAGGCTGCCCTTTTAAAATGCTTAACTGTTTGTACACTTGCAAAAAGTTCAGATAATCACCTGTTTCTTTCTCACAACCTTATCTAACTATTCATATCCCTGCACCAGCAACATGATGTCAGAGTTTCATGAAAAGCACAGTGGAATATTTTAAACATTTTTGGTTTGGTGAATTAATTTCTGTAACTGCTGAAACTCTCTTAGTTCTTGGACTAAAATTCTTGTACTGGTAAAAGTGTTTGTTTCTGGAAGTGTAAATGCCTTGTGCTGAGTCTCAAAGTTTTGGGTACTGTGGAGTTTGCATATCAAGGAATTAGCCTGTAGAGGTTGTCGCTACTGAAATAAAATAAGTGGTGTTCTTTGATAAATATGATGATGTTAATGAGAGGTGAAAGCATGTAAGGAAAATTAAAGCACGTTAAAGTAAAATTTTTAGTACTTCTGCATTACTACTAGATTAGAAATGTTTGACAGCCATATCAACACACTGCTGTGATACCAGCCATATACTGCTGACGAGACAAATCAAGTACTAAGCCACCTTTGCTTGCCATTATTATCATTAAAGTTCCAAACTAATGAAGATTGAACTTAAAGCCATGCATTAAGTCAGCCTGTCCAAACTGTGAATTGCTTCATGATTAAATCCTATTTTAGACTGTACTCACAGTTATAACTTGCACTGAATTTTGGGAAGAGCATGTATGACTAGGTGAGCTCATTCTTCTCATAGCAAAAGGCGTTTATGAGAAAATACGATGGTTTTGTTTTGGCTGTGGCTCTCAGTTGCTTATCAGTAACTTTAAAATACAGGTCACATATCTGCCAGGTCATACTACAGGACTTTAAAGTAGCTTAGTTTCTAAAAAAAGATCGCTCTTAGCTATGTTAAACAAAAACCGTCAACAATAGGATTCAAGTGCTTCTTAGATGAATCACTGCCAGTTTGGAACAGGACAAGAATGCAATGTTATAATGTCAAGAAGTTGTTTGTTTTGTTTTGTTTTGTTTTTTTTCCCCTCCCTTTCTCACTGCTAGGATTCCAACAGGAAAATTTTCTTGACCTTGTATCTGGGTAGCTCTTGAGGATGGCAAGCAAAGGACCCGCGACTTCTGCATCAACAAAGAACTCCAGTACTGGAGGGACCAGTGGCAGCAGTAGCAGTAATGGTGCTGGGGACAATGCTAATCAGGACAACACTTTCGAATGCAACATCTGTTTAGACACTGCCAAGGATGCAGTTATCAGCTTGTGTGGACATCTCTTCTGGTAAGTACTCAAGCCCCCACGGATAAACCAGAACACCGTATATCTCTCTGATCACATGAAAGCCTATGATTTTTATAATTCTAGATGTCAAATAAAATGTCTTGTATAAAATTAGTAAGGACATGCTTTTGGTTTAGGAGCAGTTTGGTTTTGCTCCTCAACTGCTTTTCTTTGCTCATGTCCCAGGGAGTGGGCTTCTTGCATCTTAAACTTCCTATACTTCTGGATTGTTTCGTAAAAGCAAACCAACAAGCGGCCCCTCATAGACAGTTCAGTGTTCGTTGATACGTGTGTTGTTTTATTTGTGCTCTCTGGTCTAGCGTAGATACCTTGTTCAGACCTAAATTCCTTTCTAACGTGTGCGTACCTAAACCTGCATCTGAAACGAGGTTCTGGAGGCCAAATTGTAGTTTTCATACTTCCTACAAGCTTGCTCTTTTTTTCTTTGAAACCATTAAAAAAAAAAAAAAAGATAACAAGCTTTTACGTGTGGGCTATTTCTCTTTTTCCCATGCTATTGCAGTTGTAATATGAACTTTTCAGTTCTTTGATCTGACTTGGGAATGTATCGATAAGTATAATAAGCATGCAGCATTTCTTATTTGGGTAACTTGGTCTAGAATATACTCTTTCTTGAATGTTAAGAAGTTATTAAGGATTGACATGGCCAAATGTTTTGGGGTTTTTTTTGGTTTATTTTATACAGTAGGCTAAATTATGCTCTTTAATAAAAAGAGGCCTAAAAGAGCATTTCTCTTCTGTGTAAATGTAAGTAACATCTGAAAATCCCGGTTTTTATTCTAGGAGGAGATGGGAAATCACTTGTTGATGGCATACTAAGATAAAATTAGATTAAATTATTGCACAAAATGATTTGGAAGAATGGAACCTTAAAAATAGCATGTATCTTGTCTGAATAGTGTTGCCAAGACCACTTTGAAAGCAGATGGCTGCTTAGCAGTTTTATCTGGTAGCTTGCTTCTTTGTCTTTGACCTTGTTTAAGTTCCCATATTAATTTCATCTTAAGAGTAGTTCTATATAATGGGAATTTCTCTGCCCTGAGCAACGGGGTCTGATCTCAATAGCTGACCCTGCTCTGAGCGTCAGGTTGGACTAGAGGCCTCCTGAGGTACTGTCCAGCTCAAATTATTCCATGATTCTGTGAACGTGGCCGATGTTTTAGCTGAATGTCCCTTGCGTGACTTCTTCTAAGATCCTGAAGTCTCATTACTGACATCTTCTTCACTTGCGTCTTAGCTCAGGGATATCTTTTCATGGTATCAGAAGAGAAAATCTGTACAGTAAACACTAAGATTAATTAAGCCTCTGTATGGGCCTCTGGTATGGATGAGGACCCAGGAATCAAAGGTGATATGCAGAGAATCACGTTAGCAACTTAGTTAAATTGCATGACCTGAAAAGAGCAGTGGAGATCACTCTCGGGCTGTGCTTTCAAAAATTATCTTAATGGGAGGTTATGGAACTGGCCCAGCTGGATTCCAGGATTCTGTTGTCTCCAAGCTGTGCTATTTGTGGTAGACTTTATACATTTGTCAGATCGAGTTGTCAGTAACTAATTCTATTTTCCCCTCTTTTTCTGCTCTGTGAACAAATTGTCCTGGGAATGCTCACAGTTGGCCTTGTTTACACCAGGTAAGACAGGTTTCCTTTTACTTTGTCTTTCATCAGCTCCTGTTACTCAATAAAGCCCTTGGTTCTCTGGAGTATCCCCCTCTTTTCAAACGTGCTTCTTTCTCTCCAGGGCAACCGCAGTGTGCTAATGCACCTTCACGCGCAACACCTTGCAATCTGCTCTTTCAGCAAAAAGAAAACTTAGATTCTGTTCCACTTGCCTCCCACTTCTGAGTTTCTTAAACACTGAGTACTCCCGGTTTTGGTAGGAGAATTGCAGTAGGCAGCGCACAGGGGTTTAGTTTGCAGGCTTGAGTGCTGAGTGTACTTCTTGTTTCGTATGTAGTGTTTTACACTGGGGTACAATTACAGAAAAGAGAGATGAAAGGAGGGTGTTTACACTGGCCCTTGGCCTATGCAGGACTGTTGGTATGTTTATTTCTTCATATTTTACTCCAGTGCAGTTCTGAATGTGTACACATCAGCAAGTGGATCGTAGCAGAACAGTAGCCAAAATGCCAACACTTTGGAGAGTACTTGGCACTTATTAAAATGTTTTGCTCCATGGCTTTCTGAGAAATTGCTAAAGTCTCTCTGCCTGGCTGCAAATGAGGTTTGCGTGTTGTTGTTTTCATAGTCTTTTACCAGTTTCCTTATAATTTCCTTTCTTTTAGTGGCTAGAGACCAGGCCAAACAGACAAGTGTGTCCTGTATGCAAAGCAGGAATCAGTCGAGATAAAGTTATTCCTCTCTATGGAAGAGGTAGCACTGGGCAACAGGATCCCAGGTAAGAAACTTAAATACAACTACTGTTCTGTGAAAACTAAAGATGAAACTTTAAAGTCTTAAGATGAAACTACCGAAGTGCTGGATTCACAATTTGAGATACTTTGTCAGAAGACGGATAGAACTGACATTTCTGCCAAATATTTCTGGCTTTTTCAGGGCCTGGGTTTGCACACCTCGTTTCTTGTTCAACTGGCAATTTGTTTTAATTTGAATTGGGTGTTAATTATCAGTTACAACTGGCAGGTTGCAGTGAGTGTTGTCTGACTGGAGAAACTTACATAAAATGTTCATGTCCTCAGTTTCTAGCCTTGCAATGGGACTCTTATTCAAAAGCGCAGTATCTTAACTCCGCGGTGTGATGCTGAAGGTTCATGCAGCCGGGTGGTTTCCTCACTCGCACATGGCCTCCGGCTCTGCTGCAGCGTGGCCCTGTGAGAGCATGCTCTGTGTTTGTTCTGTCTTATTAGCCAGGCTATTGCAGATGCTGTTGTCACGTATCCTTGCACTTGACCCAATTTCACAACTTCCTGCAGAGAGAAAACTCCGCCACGACCCCAAGGACAGAGACCTGAACCAGAGAACAGAGGGGTAAGTGGAAAAACAAGCTCAAGCAGATAAGTTGTTTTTATTGATGGTGGTATTTATTCATCCTGGAAGACATAACGTGTGCATGAGCTCCTGTGTGAGGATCCTATAGCTTACATTTCTTGCTCATCCCCAGTAGGTTGTTTGTGAATAATGGATAGCTGCTGTGTGGCAGAAAACTCCATTCCTATAGCACTCTTTAGCATCCCAAAGAACGGGCTAACTCGAATCATGCTTCATGAAAACAGCCCCGTGTGGCATCACTGGAAGTGCTCTTCCTGATTGTTCTCCATACATAAATACAAGGAAGACTTTGCTTTGAAAATTCTTTGTGGAAGTGTATTTCCATCAAACTATGCCTGTCATGGAAATATATAATCCACGTGTGAACTTAATTTTTTGGCACAGACAGCTGCTTGTAGCATCTCTGTGGAATTCCTGTACAGAGAATGTAGGTAACTGTTGGATACATGTTAATTTGAAGAGGGATCTGTGGTTTTGTTGAGGAGGTTATGTAGAGCGAATGTAAACAGCAGCTGGCACAGCTTGAACAGACGTGGGAGTAGGACAGACCACAGTGTTGTTTAGCGCGACGGCAGTGAGCGTGACCTGATGAAACAATGGCATATTTCTGCGTAACTCGGCCTGGGGTCCTCGGAGAGCATTTGTGTACCTCGTGCTTCAAGCAAACAACTCTGCTGGGTGTGATTAAGGAGCATTTCTCTCTTGAATGTATTGGGAGCTCAGTTGTTCTCTCTCACTGGGGAGTTGCCTTCTTATTAAATCAGTTGCTGTGCTCTGCTTGAACCTTTTAGCTGGTGCTGCCGAAACTCAGAGGAATCTGGTATGAAGACACAGCGGTAGTGATGCTGCCCTCCTGTTTCCTACAGGTGCAGGACCTGCCATGCAGAGTGCTTTGCTGTCCCTGATAGTTAATGGCAAAACACTTGAGAAGAGTCATAGTCAAAAAACTAACTCCTCAAATCAAGGATCAAGCCAGAAATGTCTGGCTTATATTATACGAGTGAGATCATCTTTGTCCTCCCACTGTTTGGAGGTGATAGACCAGAGGGTTTTTCAGAATTGGTATCACTGTTTTAATTCTGAGACTAGAGGACAGTCTGCTGGATTACAGAACATGGCGACTGCGAGCTCTCCACAGTTTTTAAACATGATGCAACTGCTGAGATTCATAAACAGGTGGCTCTCAAATAGTACACTGCTTTTATACAGTAGGATTCATCTTGATTCAGAAGCCTTTTTGACTTGATGTGGAATTTTAGCCTGGATCCCGTAGGGGCCAATGTTGTTGCATTGTAACTCTTCCTTTTTTCCTCCTTTCCTTATGTCTTGCATTCCTGCCCCAGATGACTTTACCTGCCACCTTAATTACCACCCCTCTGGTAATTTTTTTTTTTTTTTTTGGTACTGTTCTTCTCTGTAATGCTCTATGCATCCCACTGGCAATTTATCACTTTACTGAATGTTTAAATGATCCACATGTATCATGGAAATCAATGCAGATTATATTTTTACAATGCCTTTCTTATATAGCTAATAGCTATGAATACAGAATTATTAATACATTTTTAAGACATTCTAAATAATTTGGTAATGTTGATTTTTATATATTGTCAGATATATACTATTTTAAGTTGAGAAACGTTACAGAAACACTTTTGTTAATTTGTGACCTTCAAGCAAGAACTGTGGTTCCTAGTTTTCATTATATCAAACTTTTGGGTTGCTCTGGCAAGTTTGCTACCGTGTGAAACATTCTAAAACCAGGAGAACTAAGGAGGTCTTTAACAGTGGTGCGGCAGACTGAAAGTTGCCAGACAGCACGGCGCTCCTTCAGCTGTAGGAAGGCCAGCGAGAGGGAATCTCTGCACTTTTACAAAATATTCTGAAATAGGCTTTAAATGATTGGTACCTTTTTTCTCTTGTGTTGCTTTGTTCTCTGCAGGGATTCCAGGGCTTTGGGTTTGGCGATGGTGGCTTCCAAATGTCATTCGGAATTGGGGCGTTTCCCTTCGGTATATTTGCAACAGCGTTCAACATAAACGACGGGCGACCTCCTCCAGGTACCATGCATCCTGCCTTCTCCGAGACTCCTGTCACAAACAGATGTTTTACAAACTCCTTTGTAACTTTTAAACAAATAGGCTGCTAAATGACAAAACTTTCTGAAGGGTAAAGTAAATCAGTGTTGTATATAGAAACACAAAATGAGGGAAAACACCCGGTAGAGAACATAGTCTGTGTCTGACAGGTTTTGTACGAGCGCTTATATGAGGAGCAAGTTTGTCGCTTCCACACGATTTGCTGAAGGCCCTGTTGAGAGGACAGTAGAACTGGGGAGGGACAGTGGCACTGGAGACTTCTCCCCTTTAATTCACATGTCTCCTCTGGTACTCCAGCGGACTCCCTCTGAAAAACCAGACAAATTGGACTAGAGTTTCTAATAATAATAAAAAGGAGTCAGTAGGGGTGTATGAAGGAGACCCATATTTTGAAAACAGCAGGAAAGGACCATTTCCTGAAAGATGAGAAGGAAAAATTTAAACTGGTGCACTGTACCACAAAATAACGACAGCAAAGATTGCTCCTTTGTCAGAAATTTGTCTCTGAGACAGTCATCTGTATTCCACAAGAAGTAACTTTCTGGTGAAATAATTTCACTTGTTTTAATTAAGAAAAAACAGTTGGGTTACCCCAAATAGTGGCCTCGCTCTCTAAAAAATTTAGTAATCCCCAGAAAACCTCCTCCCCATCTGCACTGTAGAGAAACTGAGTCTACCTGTTTTGAGCAAGAAAAGCCACTGCCCAGGATGTTCTGGACTTCCTCTGTGAGAGGTTGTGCCTGGCCAAGCTTCTTCACCGTGTCATACGGCATAGGAATTGGGAGAAACAGAAACACATTCTTCGTGTCACACCTGTGTTGCCAAGGACCTGTGCTGCCCTTGGGTCAAATTAACTTGCTATTAGCTATACTTCAGTGTCCACTGAAAATCTGTGTGGAGGTGTGACTGAGCTATGGAGTATGTAAATATATGCTGTTGTAACAGCCGTCATTTAGCCAACTCCTTTATCTGCTTTTCATCCGTGGATTCCATACAGCACTTCCAGAAAGTGTGCTTTTCGTTAGTTCTCTCGGTCAAGGCTACACATGCAGCTTTGACCATTTTACCATTTCCTTATTCAGAGATGTTTCACCTTGATGGGGAGGAGCGCTCAGGGAGAGGTGGTAACGTTCCTTAGGACAGAAACTATGCGCTTAGCTCGGCACTCGACAGCGAACTAAGCGGTGAACTTAGCTCAGCGCTGTCCCCAGAAGTACTCTGAGCAGACCCGCCCGTACCCTGGCGCTCGGAGCTGCCTGCTGCTGTTAGTCATGAGCAGGTTTACCACGAGTCCTGCTTCAGGGAGCTGATGCTTGTCTTCCTTCTGATCTTCCAGTATGGCTGCCCAGTCTGAGGGTAGGAAATAGCAACAGTTTCTCAGCAGGTATATTCCTCGCTTATCTTTCAATTTATTAATGTACTATGTTCAGAGTATACACGATTCTGGAGAAGAGGAAGGAGCTGAACTGTTTTTTTTTTACTTCCTGTTTTCCAGCTGTTCCAGGGACTCCTCAATATGTGGATGAGCAGTTCCTATCCCGCCTCTTCCTGTTTGTGGCGCTGGTGATAATGTTCTGGCTGTTGATTGCATAAATCTTTTCCATTATTCTGTAGTTTCATGGCCAACAAGGCCACTGAAACAGTTACAAACTGCATCCCCATCCCATTTTAAACCTCTTGGTGTCTGGTTCCGTAGCTAACTATGGGCTTCAGGAATTGGTGGTACCACAGCACAATGAGGAATCTCGCATTTTGCACCAGAGTTGGAAATTAAACGTTGGTTAAGAAGCATCTTTCAGCTCAGCTATCTTGTACAGCAGGTTCCTGCCACAACCCGCGGGCCTAGCTTTGAGCTCTGCTCCTAAAAGGAGTGCTGCTTTGAAATCCTGTGCCAGTCGGTGACACCGGGTTTATGTGAAAGACGGTTGCCCCCAAGTAGAGTGGGCAGGTAAGGGAGCTTCTGCAGCGTGATCAGTATCTCACGCTTGGCAACCGCGATGGACCTGCCAGAGCTGCGGATGTTATTGAACGTCTTCGCATCAACACCCAGCCTTCAGGAAACCATCTGCAGCGCTGCTGAGACGCTGGGCACAGCACGTGATGCAAATGGAACCGGGTTTGGAGACTGGTTTCGTTTCTTGCTGTTATTTCCCGGCATGATGGAAAACCCCTCCTGAAGCGGTTCTAATGGCTGTTAGAAGAAGGGATACAAATTTATGCTGCAATTTTTTAAAGCCTGAATTTGCTGGAGCCAGACACTGGAAGATTCTCTCGTCGTGGAGCCGGGTGGGGTTGCCGAACAGTTCGATGCACCAGTCTGCCGCACCCAGCCCAGTTCCTCACTGACAAAACAGTGTTGTCTTCCCTGGTTCTGTGCAGCAGCCCGTGGCTGCGCTCATGGATAATCCCCTCCCACCTTGTCACTGTAGCTACATTTATTCTTCCTAAGGCTTTGAGACTTTCTGCGCAAGGTCATGTACTCAGAATAAAACCCTATTGCAGGTCTGAGATGAGCTTGTTTGGGGAGAGGAACAACAGGCACCTTTACCCGACTTTTGAGGTTAAACTCATCGTACTGTAAAATTACACAGGAGGAAAAACGAGACCCTGCCTTCGCTAGCACGTGCCACAGTAGGGACCATTTGGAGGAGCTGCTCTCTACAGGTGCATACAGCTACTCCATGCCACAGCAGAAAGGCTGCAGTGCAAGAGCCTCTGCGGTATCTACCAAAGATATGAATTTGGAGTGCTGGAGGAGACCACAAGCATTTATGTGCTGAGGGGAAAATATTTCAGAAGGTGAGCACTCTGTAGCCGTTTTGGAACCCTGTTGGGTACACAGCTTTAAAGAGTACTCCTGATGTATTCCTTCAGAAGAGCAGACGTGAGAGATTCCCTAGCAAGATGAACAGTTTCCTTATTCCTCTGCCTAGGCAATTCCATTTTTTTTTCTCTTATTGTTTTTAGATTCTTTTGATTCAGATCGCTGGTAGTCATAATGGTTTCCTGCAAGATGCATAGTGGGACTTCCCTGGCAATAGACAGACGACTGACAAAACAAATCAACTCCTAGAAACTGTGTTGCGATAGCCGGGGTTTTTCCAGGGTATGGAGGAGGTTCCTGGGCAGGACACCTTAATTAATTGTTGTAGAAGCTTATTTATGTAATTATAAACTGTTCACTTTTAGTATCAAGACAGAGGATGACTGAAGTTTAACTTGCCTACCTCCAAAATTCGATCTGGCAAGTAGAATGTTGCAAAGCTTCTGCAGTGTTTTGCCACATCTAGTCAAATTTATACCTGACTCGATGATAATCTGGCAGAATATATTGCTCAGCTATAAATAGTTGAAGTGGTGCTTCAGCTTTTGGCGTGTGGCACTTTTGAGAAGCTTAACTTCTTCTGCATATGGTTCTTCTCAAGCGCGTAACTTAGCAACTAGGGCCCTTTCTAGGAGAAAGGCTATTTATTGCGTTCTTAAAGCAAGCGGCTGCGGCAGGACGGCGCAGCTTTGACTCCCTGTCGTGAGCAGGCAGCACCACCTGCTGATGAAGAGGGAGAGTTCACGCGGTGGGAAGAGGGATGGGTTTCCTTCTCCTTTCGGTGTTGAGAAGCGCGATGCAAAGAGCAGAGGTTATCCGGGGAGGAGCAGGGTCTCCCTTTAAAGCCTTTTTCCGATAAAGAGGACAGAAAAGTGACTGTAAGAGGTTCAAGAGGTATTGAAACTGGTTTAACTAACACTTATGTTTTAAAATACAGAATTTTAATGGTTTGGGTTTTTTTTTTCCATCTGTTGGCGAGAGACATAATGGATTTGGACGGAGGTGGCTGCAGAAACGTGACTGAGAGTCCGTATTTTCTGGCAATCCAAGAATGAAATAGTCTAAAAGTGTTAACGCTTTTGTTCCTACCTTTTTCTCGGTGTGCTTTTTGTATCGTACCACTCCCCCCTTGTACTCGGACTGCACACAGCCCGTAATGGCTCGTTTAGTGCATTACCATTACCGTTCACTAATTTTCACTGTTGTGAAAGTGATTTAGAATTAAAAAAAAAAAAAAAATGGTTTTACATTGACCGGAGCGCGCCGCCATTCCTTTGTGCTTCGCGGGCGGCCTGAGGTGAGGCCTGAGGTGAGGCGCTGGCGCGGGCCCTACCTGGAGGACGAGGAGCGGAGGAGCCGGGCGAAGCGGGAGGCGGGAGGGACGGGGGCTCGCTTCTCGCTCACGGGGGCCCCGGGGGCGTCCGGCGGGGGCCCCGGGGGCGGCGGGGCGGGGCCGGGGGAGGCCCGGCGGGGAGGCCCGGCGAGGGGAGCGGCCAGGCCCGGCGAGGGGAGCGGCCGCGCCCGCCGCCCGCCACGGCACGTGGTGGGAGGGGCCGAGGGGCGCGGCCGCGCCGTCATTGGTCCTCGCCGCGGAAGGGGCGGGACGGTCGCCGCGGCGTGGCGCGGGGATTGGCCTGTGGCCGCGGGGGGGGGGGGCGCAGTGCCGATTGGCCCGCGGCGAGGAAAAGGGCGGGGCGACGGGCTGCCCTCGGGGCGGGGCATGGCGCGGGGAAGCGGGGCGCGCGCGCTCCCGGGCCAGGTGCGGCGTGACCTACCGCGCGCGCCGTAGCGGCTGACGTCAGGCGCGGGCGAGGCGCGGGGCGGCGGCGCGGGATGGAGCGGCCGCCAGGTGAGGGCCGGGCCGCGCCTCCCCTCCCCTCCCCGGGGCTCTGCCGCCCGCCGGGGCGGCGGCTCGGGGGGCCCTGCCCGGGCTGCGGCGCGGGGAGCGCGGCGGGAAGGCGCGGAGGAGGGGCCGGCGGCCGGCGGCCGGCTGCGGGCACGGCGCCCTGCGGCGCTGCCTGCTGGGGCCGGCGGCCCGCGCTCGCCCCGTCCCCGTTGCCGCCCCGCTCCCAGCAAGGGCCCGCCCGCGGGGGTCGGCCGGGGCCGCTGCTGCCGGAGGAGCCGCGGCTTCTCCTCGCTGGCCGCCTCCGTACCGCTCCTCCTGTCCGGGGCTCTCGGCAGACCGCTCCCTCGGCTGTGTCCCTTCGCTTTTCCTTCGCGCTGTTTCCTGCTCTCTTTTTCTGCGCTTCCGTCCCCTCTCCTGGACGCTGAAGCGGTTTCGGTAGAATGCGGGACCGTTCGTTTCCGTCAGCGAGCCGATCAGCCCTTCTGGGAGCAGTCAGCGAGCAAGGAGACGGGTGCCCGGAGGCAAAGCCGATGGGTGCCGCTCTGCGGGATCCGTGCGGGGGAACAGCTGTTGCTTTTAGTCAGCTGCGGTGCCCTCGCTAAATCCCTTCAAGCAGGACCCGCTGTCTGCGTTCACGTCTGCATCCCGCGCTGGAGCGCTGAGCGGGAGGGCGCGGGCGGCGGGATGGCGGGATGGCGGGCCTCGCTGGCCCGGGCTTGCGTCGGCTTTGCCCTTATTTCCCAGCCTGTTTGGCGTGCTGAAGAGCACTTCGCTTCAGAGAAGAACACGGGTAGCGCCAGCTCTTTCCAAGTTTCTCCGAACCCTGGCTC
The DNA here is from genome assembly GCF_965183815.1 of Platalea leucorodia. Taxonomy (NCBI): domain Eukaryota; kingdom Metazoa; phylum Chordata; class Aves; order Pelecaniformes; family Threskiornithidae; genus Platalea; species Platalea leucorodia. The sequence goes on from NC_138834.1 coordinate 16,045,192, forward strand.
TGCTGTGCAGATCGGGGGTCAGGTGCAGCTCTCGGTGCTCCAGGCAGCAGGAGGCTCCCAGGCGTGGAGCCGATGCTTAGCTGGGAACTGAAGTGGCAGCTTACACCGAAGGTCACCTTTGAATGAATCCCACCTAGCGCTGTCCGCACGGAGACTCCGTGGGTGCTGCCCATCTGCTGCTGAGGCTGGTGCTGGCTCGGGGTTCAGCAACGAGGGTTTTGTTCCAAAATAGCTGGCTGTGCAAAACGTACAAGGAGATCCTCACCTTGGTTATTTTCAAACCTTGTCATTGACCTATGCAGTGGGGTAAAAGTGCATAGAAGGCTGATGGTTTCTGTTTCGTGTAGCTTCAAGGAATTTGACCTTGGTATCAAGTTGCCTGAGCAACTACCGAGTTTTAACGTCCTTTGGAAAATGGAAGTTCGTGGTTAGTGGTTTTCCTTCTCTAAGCGCACTTCTTTCCTTATGCAACCTTGCAGCAAGTAAACTTTCGGTAGCAGGAAGAGACAGGTTTGCGATCTGCCCAGCTCTGTGACGTGCTCCTTGCGCCATCCTGTGCTCGCCCAGATCCTCGGCTCTCGCTTTAATATGCCCGCGCAGCTGTTTGGATTTTGGATAGCATTTATCCGTGTGCCAAGTGCTCTTTGTGCACAAGTTTTCATACTGTTCTTCCTAGCTTGCCTGCATCTAAATAACTAACTCTCTCTGGGGCCTCACGGCAGTTCTAGCAGAGAGTATTATAAGTGTTTTCTGAAGGGACAACAGGCCGGCAGCATCGGCCCCTCTGCCCAAGTCTGACAGTGGCCTGGTGCTGGCTGCGCAGTCTCTACAGGAATATTCATTCAAGTGTGTAATTCCTTCCTGGTAGTCAAGTTGTTCTCTGCTGAATAAAGTTTGCCCTTCTTTTGTTTCAGCTCTGGGAAATCCAGTGAATTACACAAATGAGTGCAAACGTTACGTGCTGAGTCAGTGGCGTGGGGGAAATAGTAGCGTGGCTTCCTGGCCTAGCGTGGCTCTCTCTGGGAATTGGTACCTTAGACCAGTCTGCCTTCCTGAAATCTCTGCTCTGATGACTAGCATGGCTGTGACCGAGCCGTTTTCTGTGAAAGTCATATTGCTTTCTTCTGCAGAACGTGAAGGAGCGGATGGTGATGGTATGCCTGGAGAAAAAAGAGTGAATATATATGATGTCAGAGTTTGATTTGGCAACTCCGCTCTCTGGGGTTACAGACTGCCTGGTACTGGCTTGACTTCCTACGTGTGAAGGCCTTCCCGTCAGTTTTATAATTGAAGGTTGTTCTTTATCAGGGGTGCAGCAATCCTTGTTTTCTCTGATGTAAAATGGTTGCTCTCTGTCCCTTTCTTCCTGCATACAGGTGACGAAGTCTGGAGATGTCTGGGATGCGGGGGCAGCATTGATGCCGGTCAGCACCTCTACAAGACTGTAAATGAAGCTTGGCATGTTTCCTGTTTCCGGTAGGTAAACCTTTAACCCGTTAAACTCTCCTTGTGCTGTTCAACTGGCTCAGAACCTGGTGGATGAGTACCAATATTAACAGGGAGTTGTTGCTGTCATCTCTGTGCCTGACCTGTTCCGGAGCCTCTTGCAGAGCGGGTGCGCGCTCTCGTTTGCGGCCGTACTTCGGTGCCTGCAGTAGCGCTTTGGAAGTGACTTTCGGTGCCAACGGCGGTCTGGCACTGCCTGGCAAAGTGTTGCCATGCTGACGCAAACAGGAATACAGATAAAGTACAAATGAAAGCTCTGATTTATGGGTGGTGGCAGAAGCCCTGGGTTGCATATTTGTCTTCAGCTGCATTCCAGCGTAGCACCCAGGCAATTTGGATAGCCTCTTGCTTTTTCCATATGTGGTAGGTACAAGGGAGATATCAGGGTTTTGGGGAAAACTGCTGATACGGGGGAGGGAGATCTTGCCTTTTACTTCCTCTCCTTTTCAGACTATTAAGACATGCAAACTTATGAAATCTGTTGGATAACGTTGCTATCGGCAAGGACGAAAAGGGATCTCTGACATGCGTTTCTCCCTGGCGGCGGGAGTAATGCCTCTCGTCGGTGCTTCATGAATACTTGGTCCAGTTTTCGTGCTCCAGAATCGCATTTCTGAAGGGGCCTGTCTTTTTGAGAGGGGTTGAGTACCTGCAGCTTGTACTGGCTTCTGTGTTGGCTTGAATCAGGAGAGGCTGATGTTTTGGACACTGTCGAAGCAAATGGGGGAAAAGGAAGCCAAAGTGTGGCTTTGGAGAGTGTTTGCTGTGCCGAGATAGGCATCTACTGTCCTGGTTTAAAAACAAAACAAAAAAACCCCCACAAAACACCCCAGCTTTGTTGAAGTGAGAATTATGGTTATTGGTGTATTAAAAAAAGCAAAAACCAAAACAACCAAAATGTACCATGCAAGCAATGCTAGCTCTGTTGACTTGGAAAATGCTGTAAGTTAGAATGACTTGTTGATAGTCACAGCTTTATATCGCTGCAAATCCCAGTCTTTTGGGTTTCTGTTGGTTTGAGTATTCGTGTTTAGGTATGTTGAGCCAGCTTCTCTTAACCCTTCTCCCTAAAGAACTGGTATCCTGTTGTTGAGCGTCCCTAGATTCTGCCGGTAGCCGAACCCAAGGCTGTGTGTGCTAGCCAGTCTGTCTGTCTTGCCTTTGAACGTATCTCCATTGTGGGTCTTGATTTGCAAATGTCTCGGTGCTTCTTGCTGTTGGGGCTGTTGAGGTGGATAACAGCCGAGCCGGAGGCAAACCCTGCCCTCGTGACGCTTTAGAGAGAATTTGATATCATCGTTTATGTTGTAAAATGGAAGTTTGGTGGGGTGGATTTTTTTGGTTTTATACAAGTGAAGATGCCAGCTTTTCTCCCGAGATGGGCAGTAACTTTCCACGTTTGCTGATGCGCTTCTCTCGTGCTCCGTGCTTGGGGCTAGCTCCGGCGCCCAGCCGAGCTGCCAGGCCGAGGGAACAACTGGAACCTGCAGGAAAGGACGCTGCCCTTCCCTTTTTCTGAGTTCCAGGGTAGGACTGTACATGAAAACAAATTCCCAGTTTGCACTCTCTTCCCCTTTCTTCTGTTATCCCTAAGCCATGCTGAGCAGCAGTCTTGTGCTTGATATCCCAAAGCCAAACTTTAAAAAGCCTCTGAGGGTAGGAGCCTTTGGCAGCTGGTAGCTGTGAGTTCCGGCAGCTCTTGTGGAGTGTTTTTTCCAGTCTTCCTGCGGATTAGCTGACTCCCTGGCCTGGCACATAATTTCCCTAATGCTGATTGGCACTGCTCCAGGCTCGTTAGCTCTGTTTGTTCTTGGTCAGGCTGGGCTGCTGATCACGCTTGGCACTGGCGGTAGCTGACGTACATGCGTGTCTCTGAGGATTTAAGTTTTTTGCTACTTCCCTCCTTCCTCAAACTGCATGTACAGGAGCTTTGTCTCCGAAACCTGTCTTTTCTCTGGGGTGGCTGGAGGGACAAGCACATCCCTATTTGTGTATCTCGGCTATTTTAAACTGTTCTTTGGCCAGCTGGTCCTTAGGCTGGAATCCGAGGGGTTGGATCTGGCTGAGGAAGTTTCTTAGATGTTTCTGTCACAATGTCTGTTGTGAATTAACTCTGAATGTGCTTTTGTGCCTCTGAATTCTGTTGAGATAGCATACGCTTTCAAAGGTCGTTGCTTTTCACTGATACACAGTTCCAGTGGATTTGGAACTCGGATCGCACAGAACTTCAAACGCTACACCGAGAGGGGGAAAGAGAGAAGGGGCAAGGCATCTTTTTCCCAGGTCTGGGTCACTTTTACCTCAGAGGATTATTGGAAGAGCTTTTTTTGACCTCGAGCATGCTGTTCTTATTGCTTTCAGTCCAACTTTTTTCCGTATTACAAAATACAAGATACTGCCTTGAGTTATACCTTTGAATAAAGCATGGATACCTGGTATTTTGATGTCCATCTTTGGTGTTTTGTGTTTGTTTGTTTGTTTTTTCCCCCAGATAAAGGCAAATGAAATTAAAGACAATTCCCTCTTTCTGTAGAGATGTTGCATATTTGAATTAGAGCAGGATGGGATGAGAAGACCCAGATATAGCGGCATGGTTTAATCTTAAGGACACGATATTTGTTAACAATCCAGTTGTGATTATTTGACAACCATGAATTCAGATTAAGCCTGTTGAATACATCCAGGTGGAAAATGCTTTTGGATCCATAGGAAGAAAATTATTGGAAATGGTGGTAGGAATTCCTGCTGTAGCGGGGTGCTTAAGAACTTTTTAGGAAGGAAGACAGCTGAGGTTCAGTTCCTTCCTAACCGCGAAATAACAGAGGATGTATGTTACTATGGTCTATAAAATAGATCTAATTTAAGTAGCCAAGCAACACAGGCTTGCTGCACAAATCTCAAACAAAAGCCAAACCAACCCCATCAGAGAAGAACTGTTCACAGTGTATCTTCAAGTGACTGAAGGTGATGGATTACTGATGATTTTACGGTTGCAGATTTAAACATATACCATTTAGTTTATACCAAAACCAGTTAATTAAAAGCTAAAAACTCATCAGGAGTTTGAAAAGCGGGAAAAGCTCATCTTCCTTTTTCTGGAAGAGGAAAGGAAAGCCGGGAAATTTTGTATGAATCCAAAATTTTTCATTAGTAACTCCAAACCACTGGAGATGGTGGTGACCAGAAATATTAATGCAGTTTGGACAAATACTTCCTTTTTGCTTAATACGCCAGATTTTTATGCATATGCAATGCAGCTTGACCTCAGGAAAAATTCCCATGGCTTTCTGTATTTTTTTAAATTCTATTACAAAATAGCTTGATGCTAAGTTAATAATATAAACAACTGTATGACTAAAAAGTGTAAGCTTTTGATATCTGACTAAATATATAATAAATCTTTTTATACTGATCAGGGATTACATTATTATATTCAAGTAATTGTAAGCAGTAAGTTGACTTTCCAGTAAAAGATATTGGCTAAAATTAAATACAGTCTTGAAATCGTTAAGAAACTGTTTACACTTGTAAAAAAAAAAAAAATCTAATAAAATTTGTGTAAACCACAATAAAAATCGCCTTATTACGTAGAGTTAAATCAGTTCACCTGACGGATTGTTTAGGGTTCAGGTGCTTGCACTCTTTTTGAATGTGTTTCTCCATTTCCATTTCTGTTAACCTTTACTGGAGCTAGAAACTAAAACGCAAGGAGGGTTGTAACCACCAGAAGGCTGTTTTCTGTAAATTAATACTTTGAAAAAATGGAACCGTTTTGGCAGAGTGCAGAACAACTCCTGGCTCTGTCTCCTACTGGTATTCTGAAGCAACCGTGAAACAAATTCTCCTTCTGACCCTTTCCCAGTAGTGGAACGAGGTGAAAAGCAGATTCTTGCCAGAATCCCTCCTCACCCGCCCATTGTGCGCTTTCTGCAGGGTGACAATTGTCCACGGTCGGAAAACAGAACCGGATTAGCTGTCGTGCATCGAGGGGATGCCCTGAGCTCCAGGCTACCGAGCAGAAAGAGAACCACTATTGATTTGCCAGCTCTAGTGATTTGATTTTCTTACAAAGATGTGATTTTTCTATACTGAATGGCGTATTTTGTGTGCTATAGAAATATTTTTTGCTCAGCAAAACTTAGTGAATCACCTTGATTCTTTTTACATTTGGGGGCAGGGGAAGGCAAGCCAGGCAATCTTGTATTAAGAATGTATACAGTTAAACCTGTTTTGGCAGTGGCAGGATAAACTAGATGACTTCTGAGGGCATTTTCCAAGTCTGTTTTCTGTGGTTCTTAGGATATCTACTAAATTTCAACTGATGTTTGAAGCAAGTAATTTCTGTGGCTTTGGAATGATCGAGAAACTGGTCACCTCACAACCTCCCATGCTGCAGGGTTTTGGCCTCCCAGACTATGTCTATTAGCGCGTAATTATCCTTCCTGTTGGAAGCTTCTGTCTACCATCTTCAGAAATCCCCCTTGTTGCAATTTAAATCAATTTCTTCTAATCACGGTCACAATGGGCATGGAAAACAAGCTTTTTTTTCCCCTTCTGTTATTCAAGTAACCTTTTCCTGTTTGAAAGCAGCAATTGTGTCTCCCATCAGTCTCTTCTAGACTGAAGAAGCCCTGGGCCGAGCTTTTTCTCGTAGGCTGTATTTTCTAGACTTTGGATCGCTTCTGTTGGTTCAAACTGTTTGGCACAGGCCTTCGTTTTCCAAACGCTGCTTCCTCCCCACAAACAACAGGACAAACTGATCTACACTGACAGGATAATGAAGCTCAAACGTACAAACGTTGATAAATAAAAGACGTGAGCAAAGGTGTGTATTAAGATGAATTTGAAATGTGGAAAGTTTGATGCTTTGAATCTTCCTTTAGCCTTTCAGCTGTGAACGAGGTCAGGTTTGTACAGACAGCAGCTGAATTTGAGAGCAGGGGAAAGATCAGTAGTAACAAAAGGCGTTGAATTATGGTAGAAGCAGGAAGACAAGAATCTCCTCATCTTCCCTGTCTCCTCCAGTTTCTGGCAGTTCCAGAAAGCTAACGATAGAGCCTCGGAGGTGAGAGCTCTTCCCCGCTAATCCTGCAGACTCCTGGGAATCTCTCTTTGATGGTGTCTTCATCAGCATTGAAATTCACCAGCTCACTATCAGATTTAGGGAGAAATAGTTGCTAAGTGCCTGTTTGTAGACGGATCACCATGACTGTTCAAGAGTTTAGAAATCCAGAGGAACAATGAAGCGCTTTGCAGGTGGAAGTGGCCACATTCCTCAGGGAATCTATCACTACGGGACATCACGACCCTTTATATTTAAGGAGGAGCTGGGCATTCCAGTCGGAACTTTTTTGACTTGTCCTTCAGGGCGTTGTTATCAGAGCACTATTAAACCAAGGTAATTAGAATTACTCACAGTCCAGTACGGGGTAGGCTTTCCACATGAGCGAGACAGGATCCTTCCCTGAGGAGTTCAGCGGTCTGCACAGACAAAAGCAGCAAGTTAGGAAGCGAATGAAGATGCAGTGGTGTAAGCGCCACTCTTACTGCCGTATGTGCCCCATTTACAGAGCGCAAGTCGCTGCTTCCAAAACCATACATAATCTATGAAGTCTCAGTAGGTTGATTTGCTTTTTGGCCTCAGTTCAGGGGGTCTGCAGCCATTAGGCAAGCATGGTGGAGATAATTTTGTCTCCATCCTAACGTTGTGCTTAGTGATGTTAGGTACCGAGAAGGCATCGCTGTCTCGGGCTGAAGTTCTGCTGCTGCTTAGAAGTAAGATGCAGTGATGGAGACGAGCTTCGCTTCCCCGTGTGTTTTAGTTTACTCAAGAGCTGCGTGCAAGAGCTTTCACTCAGAGGTACGTGCGTATCAAACCGGTATTAGTTTCCGTGGCTGATGTCAGTGGCTGACTCTGTCTTTCAACAGCAGCAAAGCACCTGTTGCGTGTAAGTGCCTTGGAAATACAGTTCGGTGTTGGGATTGTGCTGAAGTATTTGGAATGCCTCCGAGCTGCGCCCATGCTGAAACAAAGACTTGCTGCAGACTCCTCAGGCATCAAGCAGATGCCTCTTCCCCAGCTTATAGCAGTCCTACACACACCGAAGTGCCTGTCTGTGCCAGGATAAATGTGTGTATCGCAGGGCTGGTAGATATGCTGAGCAATACATCTGTCGGTAGACGTGCAATTGGACGGCACGAACTGTGTGGTAAAGCGGGTGTCTAGATGTGCCGCCTAACCCTGGCTGTTTTGAGGTATTAATCACTTGAATATCAGAATAGCTATGTCGTGCGTTTCTGGGGGGACAAAACTGTAACGGCTGTGACTCAATTTGCAATAAATTTCATGTTAAGTCATTGTCGAGGTTTTTCATTTGTTCCTTTATATTTGCTAGTTATATTTTTTAGGCCTCCTTCTGCCAAAAATTACTGTACAATTCTAAACCACAGGAAGGAAAGCAACCCCCTGTGATGGCTACATGTTTGTAGTGGAAATGCTGTCGGCATTTGCAAGAGAGAAGATGCTGATACCTGACTTCAGTTGGTGAAAAAGAAATTTGCTTTGGTGCATTTTGGCCCTCAGAGATGGTATCAGTAAAATTACATGGAAAAGGTCCCCCCCACACACCTGTTTATCAGCATTTTTGACGTACAGTCATTCTGGCAGGAATTCAGATCTAGAATGTACGAACGCATTAACACCTTGTCCAGAGCCCTTTTATCAGAGCTATTGTGTTCTCAAGTAGGTCACAGAGACAATAAAAAAGGCAAGAAGTAACAAGAGAATTCTGTGTAGGAAAAAGTAACTTACTGGCTGCTGCTGGGGCTTGCTGCAAAAGTAAAATAATTTTGATAAGATGTTTCCTGTTTAAATAGACATTTGACTATGCGTCCTTTGGCTTTAAGGAAGTCTCAAACCAAATCCCTTCCCAGTTGCTTAGCTGTCTGGGTGGTTTTTATTACTTTGAAGTTAGGCTTTATCTGCTGGCTTCATTCACAGACTAGCTGGCTGCTTATCACATCTGTGGATCAACTCTTCAAAGGTTTTGTCTGAAGAGTTGGGATTTATGAGGTCACGTGGAATCCCCCTTGGAGGGAGTTCAGCCCACGGCAGCAGAGTTGTGGGGAAAAGCTTTTGTCTGTAGGTGATGCCGGGCAGGGTTGGGGCTCTGCGATGCACTGGAGGTATGTGCGTGCGGTGGGGTGGTGCCCGTAGCCGGGGAAGCCTCGGATTGTGAGCGCTGGCCCGTTTTCAGCACGCAACATATAGAGAATGTGGGAGACCAGAGCGCATTCCTAGACACAGACTCACCGTGTTGCTGCTTCCAGTAGAGCTGTGTGAAATGTCAGAAGGAATTAGACCCGTGCTGGAACTGACAACCACATCGGGCTCTGCAGCACCAGGCTTCGCTGCACTGTTACAGCCAGGCTTAGCAACTGCACTGAATGGGTGAAAATGATGATTTCCCCCCCCCCCAGAAAAGTGGCTGCTTATTAAAAGTAAAAACATAAAAAACAAGGAAAAAACAGCCCAAAAGGCTGCCTGGCTTTCTGCTTACTTCAACAGCGAGCAGCAGCTGTCAAATCTGCAGCCAAGACTGCCTCGTCCCAGCCCCAAGCGTCCCCTGAACAATACGCCAGCTGAGACGAGCATCTCCAGTAAAAGCACATTTGAGTACTCTTGCCTCTGGAACACAGCATGATTTTCAGGCTGTGTTCAGGCATGCCAGGCTTTGCTGACTGTACAAAAATGGGAGGGCTTGGTGCAGCAGCATATGTTTGTTGCATTTCTGAGTGCCTTGCAAACAGCTTTAGCTGATTAGGCCACTGGAGAACATGCTTGGCTTCAGAGCAAGCAAAATGATATAACTACATGTGCTGCAAGCAGGAGAGAGTACTCTTCTGTGCTGATTTATACCTCTCAGCTTCCATTCGGGAGGTGAAGATTAGGTTAAATGATTGCAATGATCTCTGTTAAAACGATGTTGGAAAGAAAGTTATTTTTTCTTGGACGAAGCACGCTGTGAGTTACCTCCTGCAAGAGGACGAACAGGTTGTAAGTACTGTGAAGGTACTGTAAGCCCACTCGCCGTGAGGGCTTTAGGAAGGTACGCAGCAAACATTAATTTGATGTGCTTGGAGATGTGGCTCGTTGTCTTCGTCAGACTCTGCCGTCCCTGACTTCTCCATCAGAACGTGCCACTGCTGCAGAGAGTAGTTTCACGTTTATGCACTTGGCTCTTGCTTTGGCAAAAGCTGCTATCTTTCAGCACTTACTAGCAGCCCCTCTTTGGGTCAAAGCTCCACCCCTTGTGAAGAAGTAGAGCCTATTCAGCCTCTGTAGTCACAGGCTGTCCTCCTGCAATGGCTCCTCCTCCCCTCCCACCCTTGGGTGGAACCAGAGAAGGGAAAACTTGACAATAGTTAGCAGGCAGCAGAGCTCGCAAGAACTATTGCAGCAGCATGTCCAACTAGCCCGGTTAGCAGTTATTCTATCCGTCCCAAGGGTGCCGCTGCAGCCGAGTGCAGGAGAAGATGGTTATGGCCATGGGAGCCAGGAAAAATCCGAAAAGGAATGAGCAGCCGAGAGACCTGGCATTCCTTGGGCAGCTTCAAAGAGAGGTGAAGTATCTGAATCAGCGCAAGATTAAATGAGCACTGGCTGCTGCCATGTTGGCAGAACAGAGCTGTTCAGAGGCAGTTGGACAAGTTTGTGGCTGAGCCGGTTTATCCAGTGTCGAAGATGGGAAGTTACTTGTCTGCCCCAGCTTACTTCGCTCCCAAGGATCCCTTTCGGTAAGTCTTGTGCAGGATTAGCAGTGGACCTTCAAAGTGTTGTTTTCCCCCCCTGTAATGCTATCCTAAGCAGTTAGTGTGTGAGGTGTGAAGAATGAGGTCCAGTGCTTGCGTGCAGGGAACAGCTGGCCTCAAACTGGGATCCCGTCTTGCTTTGAGGAGGCGACGGGGAAGATTCTTATTACCAGCCTCTGCGCAGCCCTCGTAGCGGGGAACGGCACCTATGGCGTGAGGCAGCGTCTGCGTGGCCCCGGCAAGCAGGCTCCTTTTCAGGGCAACACTACATATGCCGCTTTACCCTGTGCCCCTGTGCTTTGCTCCACTGCCAGAGGAGCGAGATTACTATGGCTGCTGCCACTGATGTCTCTTCCAAAGCTGCTCGTGCTTGGGCACAGCGCAGGGCGAGGTGCGAGCTCAGGAAGGTGATGTAATCTGCAGCGAGGCAGTGCATAATTTTTTTTGAGAAAAGACATCAAGTACTTTGCAGGTAACTAGGGACGAGCAGCACACTTCCCTTACGTGGAAAGGATTCGTCTCCTGTGGTATTTTGGTTTATATTAACAACCATTCTTGGTCCAATTGAACAAATGAAGCTTGAGAAAGGCGATAGCTACAGACTAAGGCTTTGATTGCATTACATCTCCATAGTGAAAACTGTTGGTGGGGCTGAACGCAGCCGGGATGGTGACTGACACCGATGTGCTGATGAGGTGAATGTGAATGGATGGGGAAAGGCACAGCTTGCAGTTTCATTGTCTCCCTCCTATCCCCTCGGCTCGGATTTGCTCGTTATTGACCCTGTTCCTGCAAACACTTTTGTACTGATTTGGGAGTAAGGAGCCCTTTGTTAAAACAGTCTAGGACAGGAGTAAATGCTGCTGCGCAATTGCTGAACTTCTTTAGGCAACTTTCTAGATCAGCATCCGCTTTCAGAAGAAGGAAAGCGAGCAGACATTCATTATTTGTAATATGTGTAGGGCATCATGCTAAGCCATAGATACGCCTTCTCCTGAGTGTGTGGAAGTGGTTTTGCATAGTCAGAGCTTAAACACTCTGTCTCCTAGTACGTAGTCTGTGTTCCAGCATCTCTTCTTCCTTGTCTGGTGTCTCTTACGCAGCCAGCGCGCATGCTTCTGCCAAGTCTGGGTGAGAAGCCGTTGGGTTAGCTGCGGGCTGGGGTTACGCTTTATTCTGCAGCTTTCTGTCTGCATGACTGTCCTCTCCCCTGCTCTGCCTGCAGAATTGGAACCACAGCGCTTTCAAGCCTGTCCAGCGTTAACTGATCTAGCCTGACAGTGTGTGTGGGGGGTGCATTTTATTAACGAGCCCTTCTCAAACGGATCTGTCTCTTCAGCGCCAGGGAAGTCTTCGCTTCCATGAGGGTATTGACTTTCATTTAGATGTAAAAGAGATGCCACATCCATTGCATCTCCCATCTCGCTGAAAGCCAGGCTGGTTACCTGTTGTGACCTGATCCTCCTACACCCCCCACAAAACCAAGTAGCCATCAAGCAGCGACTTGTGATCTCTTTCTGCACCTGCTGTGCGACAGAGCATCAGGGCTGAACACCGCACCCAGATGCTGCCTGGGGTTCCTGGAGGATGGCTGTGGGAGGCAGATTAATTTCTTCTTTATAGCCAAGGCTGGGAAGCGAAGAATCATAATGTATGGGACTATAATAATCGGAGCAGGGCTGTGCAGCTCTGAAAATGGTGGCTGGGCAGCAAGAGGAAACACATCAACTATGGCTGTTACCAGTCCTCCAAGAAACTTGATTACCATGCTTTGTTACTCTGTAATAAGAATAGCAAATCAGCTGGGAGAAGATTAGCGGTTTCTAATCTAGAAGACAGAGGAGCAAGAAATCTTCCTTTCTTTTGGTTGTGGTGACTGGCAAAGATTAGCTTGCTTAATGCCTGCAGAAGCGATTGTATTCCTGTCTCAGCTGATGTGAGCCCTGGCAACGGCAGCGCTGCAACGCCACGTGCTCCAGCGAGGAGAGGAGGGAAGGAGGGGTAACGCGTGTATCTTCTGTGATAAAATTCTGACATACCTCTGCAATGAGAGTCATGTGGAACAGTCACGTGATGCCTTTATCATTTGGGCGAAGGCACTGAAACAGGTCTTGAAACGATACCTGTGCACCGTCAGCCAGTTCTCGACACCCGACAATCCTAAAGCCTTGTCTGCATCCCAGAGCGCAGGTCAATAAGAGAAGGTGCTGCTTGGCGACACGGGCCACAGCCACGTCCTCTTGCTGGCAGGGATTAACGAAGTAGCCAGTTAGACCCGTTACCAGCATCTAGCCTCTCTGGGCTGGTTGCTTTGTTCCTGTTGCCTCACTGCCCTGGGTGGGGTCCTGAGCCTTAAGCTGCAAACTTGTCCTGCCCAGATTTGTTTAATTGCATAGCAGAGAACTGACTGCTTGCTGGCTCCACCCCCTCACCTTCATTTTGCTATGGGTGTGTTGCAAATTAGATACCAGTGCTTATTTCCTGATGGAAGCAAACTAATCGGAGTGCTGTAAGGCTGGAATCAAACAGTGAAGAAGCAGGGGAAAGGTAAAGGAAGACAAGCGTACATGATCCTCTGGAGCCTATCTAAACAGAATTGCAGTCGTGTTGCTTTTGCAGAAACGTTAGATTTTCTTAGGGAGAAAAAGGAGTGGTTGAAGGTGAAGTTGAAGAGGGGTGAGGAAGGGAAGGTGTTGTGCTTAAAAACAAACAAATAAATAAATAAATAACCCACCTGCTTGGAGAGAACTTAGACAGAAAGCCAGGTCTTGAAGTCCTGGTGGAGCAGTCTCCAGTATTGCTGTCTGCATCCCAAGTGCAGGTCTGGTCACAGCTCCCTGTTTGAAGATGTAATCGCTCTTGGAGCACGCACTGGTACAGGCATGCACGCAGAAGTCGGATAAGGCTGAGGGATCCGATTTGCCCATGCTGAGCCAGATGTTCCTGCCACAAGGTGATAGAAATCTTTGCTGTTAGTCTCCACTTGCTCTTTTCTCCCTCCCACTCACCTACTTGATCATTCAGCATGGGGTATTTACTGGAAATGAAAGCCAAAGGCTAGTGGTTGAAGGTAAAATGCATTGCAATGCCCTCTAGGTCTCTTGCATACCATGAGCAGGGTGTGACCACGACAGTGCCCCAGGGCTGAGGCTGTAATGATGCATGTACCCGTATAGCAATGTCAGGTTCCTGCTCCCCCTGCCTCAGACAAAATTGGCAGGGCCTGTTGCACGTGCTGGAGTCCTTTCCCATCGCTGAGGAAGGTGGGGGGCAGGATTTGGAGCTCCCCAGCTGGGAGAACAAACATTATAAAAGCCAAATACATTAGAAGGAGCAACTTTCCTGAGGGTAGGGTACGGCACTAAATACCTCATGAGGTGTGTTTTCCCCTAAAACCATAGGCTGCTTACAAGCAGCTTCGCCTTGGTGCTTTGCAGTCTCTTGAGATGGAGCAAATAACTCTCTCCATGTTGGAGCACGACCAGCTTCGCATATCATCACACTCATCACGAGCTGGTGGAGTTTACAAGGCATGCCTTTGGCACAAATAAGCTTTCAGGAAGCTTGTGAAAGGTGAAGTCAACAGTAGCTCTCATCTTAGACCTGGGAGCATGTAAAAAGTGCACCTCCACTGCCACTAGCTGACTTCAGTGCGTCTGGTGCTGCGGAGAGGCCTGCTGTCCAGGAGAGCACGCACCCCGTGCGATGGGCTCCCCTCCACTCTAGTGACCCAGACAGTTGTTGGGGTAAGGGGCAGAAGAAACTCTTCCTTCCACCTTTGGGAAAGCGTCGACGTTGATCCTTGAGGTGTTTCTTTGAACCAGTTATTGGTGACTAACCCGCCTTGGATTCTGCACTCAGGAACAGCCAGTACCAGACTAATTTTCCTTTTAAAGTCTGAGAAGGTGCTGCCCAGGGCTAATGGAATAATCTTTAGTGATGCAATTGCTGTCTGTGCCTTATCTCTCCATTAAGTCACACCTCCCTGCTGCAGAAGTTGCCCAGTGCATCCTGCTGAGGCAGGATTATTTTGTGTTCAGGAAGCCTGACGATCTGGGTTCTGCTTGTGATTTGCTAAAATGATATCTGCAATAGAACTGCTGCTGCTTTTTCCATGTTTTTTTTTGGGGGGTGGGGGGGAGTTGTTTGTTTGTTTCTTGGAGGTGGTGTAGACAGAAGATTAATAATGGTTGCTTGTTGAAATGGGAGCTGACGCTGATGTGTGAAGGATTTTGAGATTCTTCATGAAATTAGAGAAATGGTTTTGTTTGGGGGTTTTTTCTCATGTGCTGTCATCAGCAGAAGGAAAAGGAGAGCAATTGGTGGGGAGAGGTGGAGGGCTTTCGTCACGGTTAATTGGTGGATGCAGTGAGTGTGTGGAGCTCAAAGGGTGAACGGCTTTGAAAACCCTGGCTGGTGCTGCAGTTGGCCTTTTGGGAGAGGTCTGCTTGCAGACAAATAGAAAGGCTCTCCACAAAGGTTGGTGCACAACTGCTTTGCGTTGCATAGGGAAGTGGATCCTGCCTCTGTCCCCCTTCCGAAACTGGCTGAGGAGACCGGTGCTCTGGCACAGGATGGTTTTATAAGGCAGAAGTTATAAACCTACTGATGCATTTTAATAAATGGATGGGATATGTTTTAAGCTTTGGAAGCTTGTCTTTTCCTTTGTATTGCTTGATACCACCTTTCCTTACAAACCTTGGTTTTGGTGCTAATTTTCAGTTGAAAAAGCATTGGGAAATGGAGGGGTTTAGTACGTCCGTAGCTAGAAGAGCTGGTGGTGAGCTGCTGCTGAATGCCTGTTTTCTCCATGCAGGAGAGGAGCTTTTCCATTGATTTGTGACTTGTTGCCAACTGGAACCTTGTTCCTTTGTTTCTTTCAAGGTGCTCTGAATGTCAGGATCCCCTCACTAACTGGTACTACGAGAAAGATGGGAAGCTGTACTGTCACAAAGACTACTGGGGGAAGTTCGGGGAATCCTGCCATGGCTGCTCTCTGCTGATGACTGGACCTGTGATGGTAAGGACACTGAAGGACTCCTGCCTGTCTCCAGCTCCTCCAACTTGGTTGGGAGTTGCCCTAGCTATTGAGATAAACAAATAAACTGAAGGTAATAGTCTCTTTGCTACTCTAATCTCTAACCAGAGATTAGAAATGAGGCTTGTGTTTGCATCTTCTAGATAGAGATTAGTTCTGAACAGGGGTAACTCTTAAAGGAGGGAGTTGTGAGGATCTGAAGCATATGAACAAAGAAAGTAAGGTGCAGAAATGCACGGGCATGAGAAACAGAAGGGTGATCAAGGGGACATCTCTTCAGTTTCTGTAGCACAGTGCTTCTGTCTCCATGGGGTGATTTTCCACTGCACTGCAGAGTCAAACCTCTCGGCCCAGGATAAGCAGCAGTTCTGGCTTTGGGGAAGGCTGCCATCCCAGTCCCACCTGCACTGTGGTCAGAGTGGTCTTCTGGCTGATGGCGTCTTGAAGTAGCGTTAGCCCCGATTGCTTTGAAGCATTGAACTCAGCCTGCACAATGCGGGGCTCACCTAAATGTTCCCCTCCTTGCCACAACCTTGCAGATATTTAACCTTGAAAACTGTCAAGAGCAAAACATATCCATTATTTTTCTAGAGCCTAAATAAAAGCAGCATGGTACTCAGTAATATGATTGCTACCTCAAAGGGAAGTACTGAGAAAAGTGCAGACAATTTCTCATTGCCTGCAGGAGTCTTTGCAAAATACTGTCAATAAGGGTAGTTCTCTTAAGGAAAACAGAAAAACAGATCAATGAATAAAAATATTCTTTAAAGGTATTTTTTTTGTTTCAGTCTCAGCTCGCCTTTTTTTCTGTCAGCTGGCTGGTAAAGTATCTGAATTAGTGCATTGCCTGTCTGCCAAAAAAAAAAAGCCCTTTCAGCTTTATTAATTCAGGCGTAACATTAGTTATCTTGCCAAGAGCAACTAAACAGGAGGGTTTAATATCTTGTTTACTAGGCTGCAGCAGACTATCAACTATTTTTGATAGTGGAGCAGCTGCCAAATACAGCAGAGGTTCCTGGGACACAAGCCTTGCTTTGCATGTTGACGTGTTTGTTTCAGAGAAGTTTGGCAAACCAAGTGGCCAGGACGGGGTTCAGGAAAGGTAAAACGGGCTAGTAAAAAAACTGCCACTTGACTTTGAGATCTGAACGAACCTGTGAATTTGAGAGGAAAGCAGTAGCTGCATCTGCTGACGGATTTTGGCCCTACTGAGCTACTCCCTTTTCTGTCTGTAGGTGGCTGGCGAATACAAGTATCACCCCGAGTGCTTTGCTTGTATGAGCTGCAAAGTGATCATTGAAGATGGGGACACTTACGCACTCGTGCAACATTCCACTCTCTACTGGTAAGACGGGGCTGCGTGCTTTGCCACCGAGCTGCTCCCTGCTGTACGCGTAAGCCGTGTTTAGCTGGCTCAGTGTGGTTCAGCCGAATGCTACGCTGCGGAATGCCAGGAAGCTGCCTTTTGAGGGAGGGAGGAACAGAGCAAGCACTAAAAACTAGAGCTTGTGGTCAATGAGAGAACTTAGAAGCGTGAGTTTGGCAGGGAGGGACAGGAGGCTGCCATCGTGACTTTCTTCACTTCTTTTAGTGGAAAATGCCATAACCAGATTGTGCTGACACCGATGATAGAAAAACACTCCACTGAGTCCCTGCGTGAGCAGCTGCCCTATACGCTGACCCTCATCTCCATGCCGGCAGCTACTGATGGCAAGAGGGGGTTCTCCGTGTCTGTGGAAGGTGGCTGCTCCAGCTATGCCACTGGTGTCCAGGTGAAAGAGTGAGTACGACAAGGTTGTGTGCAAGGTACCTGTCTGTGCAGAGGGAGCTGGTAAACATTCGGCAGTGCTGCTGTCCTGCCAGCTGCTCTAACTGCTGAGGGGACCCGTCTCGGCACAACAGGGACATATCTCGGCTAATAGCCGCTTGTGTTTGGTCTCCATTTCGCTCTTGTGACGGCCTTAATTGATAACTTTATTTCTCAGTGCTGTCTCCTTCACTGAACACAAAACATTTGGCGAATTGTAATGGACTAACAATTTTTGCCGTTGGGCAAATGAAGGGCTCTCCCCAAACCAGCTCAGACCTAAGCACTTGGTCTAATGGTAGCTCCCTGTGTTGGTAGATTAGCATTGGTTTATTTCAGAATACCGATATGAAGGGAAGCATCAGAGATCAAATATTTTTTATAATTTTGGCTAAACCGACTTCCCACACACACTATAATTCCCGTGTTTAGAGTTAACAGGATGCACATCAGCCCAGATGTCCGAAACGCCATCCACCCTGCAGATCGTATCCTGGAGATCAATGGAGCTCCTATTCGTACGTTACAGGTGGAGGAGGTGGGTAGAGTTCTGTTCTGAAGCCTCCTTCTCCTCTGCATTCCTACAGCTTTTCTGTTTCTCGGCACTGTTCTCCCACCCTACATGCAGTGTGTGTACACCCAGCGTACTCATGCTGACAGTAGGAATAAACATGAAGACAAGCTTTGCTACCACTTCCAGCTGAAGAGGAAAACGTAACAGATGGAAATGCAGTTAGGATGCAGTTCTGATTTTGTGGCGTTCAAACATGAAGGGAGGTAATAAGAAAAGTGTAGGGCTGTGACATCTCAGAGGACAGAGAGGCTGTGAAGACTCCTCATGCATTGCCAGTGAAGTCCACTGTTCTGCTCTTTCTAGAGGCAACTGCTAATAGACAAAGGCTCAGCTGATCCTAGGGATGAGCTTCCCATTGCAAAAAAAGTATTTGATGTCTGTATTTACAAGAAAATGCTTTATACAGATATCAGGTGGTGCTGCAAGAGTGTAGTGAGACCACCGTTACCGTCACTATGGAAGGGTTTTATTTACTGTTGGCGCTGAAGAGAACATTAGGAGCACAACAGACACCTCTCAGATAAATCTCCACGTAGCTTTTGCAAAGCTGCTTTTTGCAGCACTGTTCAAGATGGAAGCTTGTGTAGTTTTTGAGCACTTCTCAGAAAAAGGAAAAAAAAAAAAGTGTTTGGTCACTTGTAGCTGACCAGAAAGAAGAGGATTTGGATAGCATAAGGAACTTGTGTGTTGCCAGCTTGATTTGTCTGGTAGACAGCTGTGGTGTGCGCAACTAAACCACAACTATGGAGTGATCTCACTGAACTCTCTACTCTGATTCCTGAGGGACATCCTGCTGCGTCTCCTCTATCTCCTGTCATTTGCGTTCCTCCTCTCCGCTATCATCCTGTCCTTTGGTTTGATTGCAGGTGGAGGACTTGATTCGCAAGACAAGCCAGACCCTTCAGCTGCTGATAGAGCACGACCCTGTCTCGCAGCGCTTAGACAGGCTTCGTTTGGACTCCCATTTTCCCACCCACATAAAGCCGCCCATTTCCCCGCGCTCCCTCTCTCCACTGGACATCAAGGAGAACCTGGAAGGAACGCTCCGACGGCGCTCTCTCAGGTAAAGACTTGGAAGTGCTGCCTCCGACCCAGCTTGCCTTTGCCCTGGGCTGGGCTGCTCTGTGCCTAGGCCCTGCGATTGCAAGTGACTGCCGAGCCATGATTCATCTCTGCTATGAGCCTTGGTATAAACCACTGGCAACGCGGTGGAGAGCTTTAGATTCTGCTGTTGACACGTACTCTCTCCATTCCCTGTCAGGATGGTAAACTTTCCTTAATAAAAATAAGGAGCTCTACTTCTAACATAGAAAAGCTACTAAGTTTTACAGTTAGAAAATGTAAAGGTCAGATTTTTACCAGCCTTGAATGGCTGGGGAAGAATGTGTCCTTAAAGGGAATATGGCTGACACCTGGGATTTGGGAAAAATCTTGTCTTCCTAGACTGGGGCCCTCAGTTGCTCGTTTAGTCATTTACCAGTGTTTTAATCTGTGATTGGAGATGGCAAGTGCTGCGTCTTCACAGCTTCCTCCTCCTGTTCGCAGAGCTCCACCTCTGACTGCCAGTGCAGGAGATGGGGTGGTGTTAGGCAGCTCTGACTTGGAGGCTGCTCTAGGTTTGTAAAGAGCTTCCACGGTGCTGGGAGAGCATCTGGCTTTTCAGATACGGAGAGCACTGAAGCACATCTAGAAACTGGTCCCTTAGGAGCTAATGATGGGGTATGTTGGACCAAAAGTTTCCTAGCAGCTTCCCTGATCTTCCTGTCTCCTTTGTTTTCCAGGCGAAGTAACAGCATTTCTAAGTCTCCTGGCCCCAGTTCTCCAAAGGAACCGCTCCTTCTGAGCCGTGACATCAGTCGTTCTGAATCCCTACGTTCCTCTTCTAGCTGCTCCCAGCAAATCTTCCGGCCCTGTGACCTGATTCATGGTGAAGTACTAGGAAAAGGATTCTTCGGACAAGCCATCAAGGTGAGGGAGGTCCCCAAACATTGATCATTTACTTTGATTACAGCAATGTCTGCCTATCTCGGGATCCTTTGCCACTGTCTCAGGAGCCTTTGCCCTGCTGATAGCGATCAGTCTTGGCACTCACTTGGTTTGCTCAGTGAGATCCCTTTCTCTGTTTCATTCCCTGACCATGGGTGTCTCTGGCTGCAGGCGGTTTTGCCTTTGTCCCCTTTGAATGTCAGCCTTGGCCATACAAACTCATCTCCTGCGTTAGATTTAGAGCTCCAGAGTGCTTGTGTCAGAGCAACCACCTGGGTAAGGTGGGGAGAACAACCTACGCTTTCTCTTAGGAGCATCCTTCTTATGAAGAGGTGCATTCAACTCCCCAGTACAGCATTTCTCACCTACGCTGAGTGTGGCATGCTTGGGGGTTTGCCAGGCTGAGGTAGTGACCATCTCTGAACCCCCAGCAGAGCCTAAATGGCTTGTCAGCGTGGTGGTAGGGTCAGGTCTTGCATGCCTCTCACAATTAAAATCTCCATTAATAGCAATTCTCTTGTATTTAAGCTCTCCGGTCGTGACGGGGGGTGCTTCAGCAGCTCCTATGCTGGCATCCCTGACAGCATCAGGGGGCAGCTCCCTCTGCCTTACCAAGGCGCTGCGAGCTCCTCAGTACTCAGACTGCTATTCACCATCTCATGGGACTTCTCTCCTTACACCTGTATAAACTTCAGTTGTCCAGCCACCATCTTCATCTCGTGCTTTCACGGGAGGTGGTGAGCCAGTACTACAATCCCAATGCTTTTGATCCGTACTAATGAGCATATTTCTCTTCTCCTCTGCTCATAGAGAAATAACAGGTCCAGGTAAGCGGAACCTTTCCTCTGTCGCATGCTTTTGCCATCCGCGTCCCCACAGTTAATGGCACAAAGGCGTTTCTTTTCTGCTCAAATTACCCGATAGCCATCCTGTTCTGGTGCATGCTCTGGGAGTTAAAATTGCCCTCTTGGAGTTTCATCATGACACTTGTTTCAGTTTTGCTGGTATGTCAGCTTAAGAATTCCACTTAGCCTTGTCTTGTCTTTGTCTCTTCACTTCCCTTTATCTTTGGGTATTAGATATCCCTGGCTTTCATGTCCCTGGCTGAAATGTGTAGTGTTCCCTGGCTCGCTACCTGTATATGGATGCTTGATTTCAGACGGGAGCAGAAGAATATTGTTCTGTTGTGTTATTCCATGCATTCGTATTCCACCTATTCAGCCTTGCTGTGTCCATGGTTCCAAACAGAACTAGTGTGCCACAGTGTTTGCAAGAGCTCATAAGCTTCCTAAATACTATAACTGGGTCTTCCGTTCTCGATTGCAGTTCCGGAGGTTTTCTGAAAGGCTTTTTATTTTAAAGGGTATGAGGCAAAAAAGCGACACCTTTCTTGAGCTTCAGATTGACTGTTTTTGATGCAACAAGTACTGTATCTGGTCAGAACAGTTCCCTTTTGTTTCTAGAGAGAAGGTGGTTGTTTAGTTACCTGGAGATCTATCTTAGGGAGGCTGAGCTGTCCAAGTTAAGCAACTGAAGGGGAGAGGATTTCCAGGAAAACCTGCTCATCAGAACGTGGACCCTTTCTACTCACTCACGCACCCCATGCAAGCAAGGCAGAGCTGGTTAAAAGAAAATGCCAGGAACTAGTTGGATACAGGCAAACAGCTCTTCAGGAACTGGAAAGGCTTTCCTGATGTTTATGGCAGATTTCTGTGTGTTTGCCACCATTCTGGGACATTCCTTGCGGGTAGCAATACACTGCTCCCAAGGAGTATGGTATATAACCGCTTCCTGCCTTAACTGAGCAGCCTGTACATCCCAGTTCCGCTTGCACATGAGTAAGTTTGATAAGCTCATCAGAAACCATCAGGCTTCAGAGTCCCCATAAAACCAAAGCATGTACTAATGTAGTTTTGGCTTGTTTGGTTTGGTTTCTGATGCAAGTGAACGTTGCTTCCTTTGCTGATGCAGAATGTAGTTGTTAGGGTCTCTGTACAAACTGTGAGTGTGACGCTGGGCAAGTGCTTTCCGTAAGGGAACTTGAGGCATGCACAAGTCCAGAACCGATGCCTTCAGAGGCTTTGACAGCCTGTACGCATGCTCAGCCCTATGCTACCTAAAATGGAGACTTCAGCTCTGGTTCTTGGGATGCTGTTGATCTGCTGGTATGATCCTCTGTCAGCTTTAGGTAGTTTCTGTTTCACGTACAGAATCTTTGCTGAATTCTGAAAGGAGAAATTTTCTGCAGTTTTCTGCAGATCCCTGGGCTCTGAATTTTCTCCCATCTATATTCCTCTCTTTCAGAAGAGTTGCAAGAGCATTGGAGCTATGTATTCTTGAACCTTGCCTGTAGTTGTGGTTTCTGTTTCCACCAGGTGACTCACAAAGCAACAGGCAAGGTGATGGTGATGAAGGAGCTGATTCGCTGTGACGAGGAAACGCAGAAGACTTTCTTGACAGAGGTAGGAGCAAGATTTCAGAAAGCTTCTGAGCCAGTAGTGTGGTGGAACTCTCTTTTCCAGAGAGAGAGTGATCATGCCAGCAACCTGGCAGGAATCAAGGCGCTGAGGAGGGAGACGATCACACGGGGAAACGCTGACACGAGCTGAATGTTTGCTGCACTGAAGTGTGACTCACACTGAGCAATAGACATGGCTTCAGCTCCCAGTTCATTAATTTTTCAATGATAAAAAGCAGGCTGAGTCTGAGGCAAATTGAGCTGTGCAGTACATAAAGGATTTATCCCTTGAGCCTTGTGCATAAATACAAATTATGAGGGCCAATATCTGTAAGATATTTAAAACTCCAGCTGTATTTAAGCTAAACTATTTTCTTGTTCCATTCTCTTCCTTGGGGTGGGATGTCTCTGCTTCCCAGGTGAAAGTGATGCGCAGCCTGGATCACCCCAATGTGCTGAAGTTCATCGGTGTACTGTACAAGGACAAGAAGCTGAATCTCCTCACTGAGTACATTGAGGGGGGCACCCTGAAGGACTTCCTCCGCAATGCGGTGAGCACGGAAGCCGGGCAGACCTCTGCTCAATGAGGCTGACGGTGTGTTGTTGGTTGTATGAGCTTTATGGTGCTTGTTGTTAGTCTTCTCCTTTGGAGCTGTGGGGGAAAACTTCTTCTTAGCTGCGGGTGGCCTGAGGCAGGAAGCGCCTTCTTCCTGGGGCTGTATCGTCTTTCTCTGGCTGCTGCAAGACTCCCTGTTGCGGAGGAATTGCTGTCACCAGCTGGCCGGTAAGATGGTCCCTGACCATCGAGGACTTGTCTTTCAGGACCCGTTTCCCTGGCAGCAGAAGGTCAGCTTCGCCAAAGGAATTGCCTCTGGAATGGTGAGTCGGGCTGTCCCTCCGTCACAGAGCAAACCTCCAGGGTCAGGGTTAGCCGCTTCAGCAGGGTGGTGTATGGGGGGTTGTGGATGCTCCCTGACTGCTAGCAAGTGCTTGTTGAGGTCTGTAAATGTGAAGGGATATACTCGCCTGGGAACCCCTAACACCAAGTTTTCTCCCTCTGTTTCCAGGCTTACTTGCACTCCATGTGCATCATTCACAGAGACCTGAATTCACACAATTGCCTAATCAAGCTGGTGAGCTACGCCTCTGTTCCCCACAGCGTGCTGCTCTCCTCCTTGTCCTCTTCCTCCCTTGGTTTTCTCCACATGATGCTCCTCCTTCTGTCAGGGTGGGACTGATTTCATAGAGGCTTTTAGTGCCCTGAACAAGGGAGCTTCATCTTCACATAGGATCTTCCAGACTGATCTAGCTTTCACCGTTTCTTCATTCTGTTCTCTTACCCCCTTTCCTTTGGTAGCATCTCCTATTAACAGTCACGTTATGAGAGTTAGTACAGCTCTGTTCCTTATCTCAACTGGGAAATGTTCTCTACAGCTGCTTCTGTCCTTTTAACCACTTGATGATTTTTTTTTTTATTGGCGCTCAGGATTCAGACAAGTGCGCGGGTGTGTGCAGATGTGTGTGCTCTCTTTCTGAAATGCCAGGTCACAGATTTTTGTGTGGCTTCATTCCCTCAAGCCTTGCCCTTGTTCACTTGGCTGGAATATGAGATTAGGATGCAGGCTTCAAACGGCCCAGGATGAAAGCCTAGGTTAATTCCTGGCCAGGTAGAATAGGAAGGTCTGAAAGGAAAGGTCCAGGCTTGCCCTGCCAAGTGTAGCCAAATCAATGGGATTAGTGTTAGCGACCACACAGGAAATAAGACAATAAAGAGGGGAAATGATGAGTTGGGATCGTGAATTGGGTGTCTTACACCTGTCTAGACAGCTTGCTACACTCGTCTGGCTGTGGGAAGCCTTGCTAGTTGCCCTGACAGTTGATAGCGAACAGGAATTGCAGCCTCTCTGCTCCTGAGAGGAGCTGAGAGGAATTAGTGGCTTGTACTAAATCCCTTGTGTAGGATAAGACGGTGGTGGTGGCTGACTTCGGTCTGTCTCGGCTGATTGTGGAGGAAAGAAAAAAGCCCACTTTGGAGAAGCCATCTGCCAAGAAACGAACCCTACGCAAGAGCGACAGGAAGAAGCGCTATACGGTGGTTGGCAACCCATACTGGATGGCCCCAGAGATGCTAAATGGTAAGTTACTGATACCAGGGTGCAGGTGAGGACACAGCCTGTGACGAGGTGTAGGGATGATAGGATTACCGAAAGCTTCTGGCCCCTAGTAACAATCAAACTTATTAGAGCCTGTGGTTTTAGACCCGCTAATACGCAAGCTTATTTACACACAAAGGTACCCTAGCTGCGCTTCTCTTGCAGTACCTGACCTCATGAGCCTTTGTACCAGCCCAGGTAATGCTTGGCAGCAGGATTCTTCAGGAGGGTAACAGACCTAAACTTGCTATGGCCCAGATAACAGGGAAGAGGAAAGAGGCCTGAAATAAGACCGAACCTGAGATCGGTTTCTGTTATAGCTTCTGTTATAGCTTCATGCTTTGGAACTGCCTCTTTAGACAGGGGGTCCTTAAACTCCAGGATGAGGCTTATGTGTGCTGTTGCGTAGATCCAGGGAGAAGTCATCTGCTGCCAGGTTTGCTGAAGTCTCAGGACTGGGGTGGGAGTTGTCCAAGTGCAGGGAAATCTGGTTTTTGGCATGCAGCCCTCAATTGCATTAAGGATGAACTGTGTCCCTTAGAGGAGAAACTGCCCCTGCAGGAGTCAAGGTAAGCGTGAAATACAATGGATACAGTTTCCTCCTAATGAGCAGGTTGGTCTGACCAGGCTGGGCAGCTTGGCTGGCTGATACCAATATTGTCCAGCATAGTCCACCAGGGAATGGAGGACTGGGCTCCTCTCCGCCAGCTCAGCTCTTTTCCATATTGCTTTCTTGTGTGCTGTGGTTTTCCTTCTCTCAAGGCCTGCAGGCCCTACTGGAGTCTGAGGCTGCTTCTCAGAGCCTCTTTCAGACCTGGCATTTGTCAAGAGAAGAGCAAGAGTGTAGTCTGACATCACCTCTCAAAGCAAGGCTGTTTACTAGATATTGGCTTGGGAGGGGAGTGTCTGTAAGCAGAGAATGGCATGCTGGAGCCAGTCTGCTTTCCCAGATTCAAAGTGCTGCTAGCGTGTAATTTATTATCTCTGCAGTCACTGCAGCAGGGACTGGGCACTCGCTGGCTGCTGGGGAAGCTGAACACTGACTCTGCACTGTGGGGACACACAGAACAGCAATCAATGGAAATGGGCAGAAGCCTTCCATAGTTACCCTTAGCATTTGCTCAGACCTCTGATACACAAGGCTTCCCTGTGTTGTCCTGTAATTCCCCGGTAGAAGAAAGAAGCAGGGTTAAAATATGCGATGGCAGCATAGAGGAAGATGCAGTTGGTATGCATATCTCGGGGATTTAAGCCTTGCTTTGTCTCCTGTTTTAGGGCCCTCCAGGGAATAGGTTTAGTTAAGCTTTGGACTGGCAGCTCCTGTAATAGCTGGATGGGGAACATCTCTCTCAGAGCTGAATGTCTTATGTTTCCTGCAGGACAAAGCTACGACGAGACAGTGGACATCTTTTCCTTTGGGATTGTTCTCTGTGAGGTAAGAGCAGGACATTACGTGGCATCTTTGACGGACTTCACCCTCCCCATTGCCGTCTCTTTGCACGCGTTATATCAGCCAGTTCTGTGTGTCCCAGTGTGCAGTCTGTGCCCTAAGAGCACAGTGAATTAGGCTGGGAGTACAAGGTTACCCTGCCCCTGTTCCCTCAAGGAAGATAACGGTCTTGTAACGTTTTGGTCCCAGAGAGAGTTTCTTCCTGGACTGAAAGAAATACAGAGGTTCCTCCCGGACTGAGAGAAGCTGTAAAAATGTCCATCGAGTTCTGATTGAGCCCTGGTACCCATTTGAAAGTAAACATATTCCCTAAAACTGGGATACTTTTTTCTTTTTCTACTGCCTCATTAAAAGAACAATCAGCCACTTCACTTCAAAGAAGAGGAAACTGAAACCTCTTTGCAGGTCGATTAATGAAGCTTGCACCCTGAAGTCTGTTGGCTTGGTTTATGTCCGAGCCAATGCACAGTCTTACTGTTATATCAGGCTTTTCTGTCTGCAGAGCAAAGAGCAGCACTCAAAAGCTGCAAGGTATTTTCAGTTTAAAAGGTGTGTAAGGGAGCGGAAATACAGATGAAAGGTGGGGTGTCATGTGTACGGATAACACAGCAGTTACAGGAACACCAGGGGAGACCAGCACAGTTTCACCTTCAGGGTTTGGATGAAGGGGACAAAGAAAATGTCTGTGCATAAATCTTTGTGGCCTCATCTGGAGCTCTGTTTACACTGGGCCCTCCTCTCTCAGAGAATGTTGTGGTTCTGAGCGACAGATTTAGGAACGTGAGAAATCTGTATGCGGGATTAAAACAATTTTTTCATCTAGCAAAAAGACAAATAAAGAGGTAGAAACCTATGAACATCTTCCTTATCACCAAAGTAAAGATGCTAAAAAAAGAAGTTACACACTCAAACAGATAAGGAAATAACCCTGCCAAAATACATAATGGGCGTTCCACTGTCTAGTTACAGGATGTGGTTGTCCTGCTGAGTTACTGGCATAGAAAAGCATGTGTAGTTATATATAACACCCTTTTTGTGATACACGATGAGGCTTTAAACCTGATACTCTTCCCCATGTGAGAGTTTGTATTGACATTGACCTTGGCCGAGTCCAGATCACCCCAGAGCTCTCTGCTGTGGGCTCCTTCCCTCTTATTACACTTTGAGTCCCCTAGTGCTGGAGGTGGGGAGCACTGGCACTTCTCAGTGCTGGGGCAGGGCTGCTCTCTGTGCCACCCAGCCCTTTCCTGTGCCGGCTCTCGCCTGCAACCTCCTGGGCATTGGTTATGGTGGTTCTTCTCTCCGCCCCTACCCTCTGGCTGCGGGTGGGGTTGAACCTGCCAGTAACAGAGCAACTCGGAATTTGTGGTGCTGTTGACTTCACAGCATAGTTTAGGACAGGCTCCACAGACCGAGGAGCTTTGCTGGTGGTGTGGTAAGACTGTGTGAGAGGGGAGAGATGGGATGGTGATGCAGGTTGTGTCGATTACCTGCGATCGGGAGGGGCTGCATCATCCCCAGCAGCATACAGCACAGCAGCTGATCCAGCAGCGAGACACTGTCGAGCTCTCTGGGAGGTGTACGTCATCCTCTATCTTCTAGCAGAGAAACCCTGGGGAGAAAGAGAAGGCGTCTGGGCCTTCGCAACAGTGGCCACTTCACCACGTCTTGAAAAAGTTGTGTGTGAAGTTTGTCTGTAGGCAGGGCCTTGCTCATTCCTCTGTGCAACTAGCCCCATTGGAAAGGAGGAACGGTGTTTCTGCTCTTGCCTTTGCACCCTAATACTTTGAAGCAGCCTCTGCCCGATGCTGAAGTCCCCTGTTTGTTAACAGTCTGGAACTGTTGCTGTACTTAAGCACTCCTCTCATTTTTCCCTAGATCATAGGCCAGGTTTATGCTGACCCGGACTGCCTCCCACGCACACTGGATTTTGGCCTTAATGTCAAGCTGTTCTGGGAGAAGTTTGTTCCTGCTGACTGTCCTCCAGCCTTTTTCCCTCTGGCTGCCATTTGCTGCAGACTGGAACCAGAGAGCAGGTAGGTTTGGGGTCTGGAGGGCTCCTCTTTGTAAGCCTGAGGATGTGTCTGTATCCCCTTGGTGGAAGGATTGCTCTGCACAGAGGGTGGAAGAGGGCTGTATTCCAGCCTTCTGTGGGAATGCTCAAAGGCTTCCACATGAGGAGAGACTAAAGACTCATCAGCTTGGGAGAGAGGCTGCTGTATATGGTAGAGGTGTCTGAAACAATTTCTGAGACAGAGAGGGTAAAGGAGGAGTGATTGTTCAGGGTTTCTCACATACAAAAAGTAGGGGCAGACCTTGGCAGCAACTCTGAAATGTGAATACTTCATTCAATTTCAGTTGTTGAACTTGCAGCTTCAGAACAGTGTTGATGCCAAGTAGGTTCCAAAAGAGCCGGACCTCCCTGGTCATCGGCTGTAAAAACGGGTAGCCCCGACAGATGGGATCTTTGCCATCTCGGAAGCTGAATGGGGAGGGATCACATCCCTGCTCACACCTCTGTGCGCAGGACGGTAACCTGGATTGACAACTGGCTCAGCCTTTCCAGATGCTGTTCTGCTTCCTCTTTCCCACTCACATTTCCTCACTGCTGCTTCTAGGCCCCCTTTTTCCAAGCTGGAAGATTCCTTTGAAGCCCTCTCTCTCTACCTGGGAGAACTTGCCATCCCCCTCCCGTCTGAGCTGGAGGAGCTGGACCACAACGTGAGCGTGCAGTATGGACTGAACCGTGACAAGCTACCTGAAAACACAACCTAGTCAGCTCGTCCTGCTGCCTGCACCACTTCCATTGGAGTTGAGATGAGTGACGGGGAGGGAGATGCACTTCAGCCACTTCCAGGGCATTAATGGGGCACCACGCTGTGCGTTTGCTGCATTGCCTCTCTCTCCCCACCCAACACCCCTCCTTCTTGGACATCCTGATTCACTGTGGATTTCTGGCATGTTTCAGAAGCAAAAAGGGCCGTTTCCTGCCAACTGCACCTAGGAAAGCTGCTCAACACTATTTTTCTGGCTTGAGAAATGTTTCTCTGGCCTTTTCAGGCTTCTTTACTGTGGTGCCTTAGAACTTGGCTGCAAGCTGTGAAGCCACCCTGGCCTGTCGGCCAGGGAGGGAATTGCTGTAGGAGACTCTCCTGGGCAAGGACCAGCACTTCT
Organism: Platalea leucorodia; assembly: GCF_965183815.1. Lineage (NCBI taxonomy): Eukaryota > Metazoa > Chordata > Aves > Pelecaniformes > Threskiornithidae > Platalea > Platalea leucorodia. Next base: position 16,074,149 of record NC_138834.1, read on the forward strand.
GGAACCGCTTCTCCCACTGACTGCCCTGCTCAGAAAGCCGGGGACATCGGACATCCGGCAGAAGGCCCACCAGGACAGCGTGTATGTTTGTCCATGCGTTTTCCAGAGCAACCCACTGAGATTTTGGCCTCCGATGTGCATCAGGGGAGGGAGTGAAAAGCCCCAGGAGCTGGGCAGCTCTCCTGAAATACCTTGTCTGTGGGAAAGCGCCTATGAATTTTTGTTTTGGTTTGGTTTTGTGGGTTTTTTCCTCCTCTGTCTCTGAATACCTCCAAAAGCCTGCCTAGAAACACTAAGACTGAGCTCTGCTTGCCCCTCCTGATGGTGAACAAGGCGGGCAGCAAATGAGCCGCTCGAGCATCTTCAGCCCCTGAGCCTGCGCAGTGAGTTTGCCTGCCCAAGAACCTTAACCTAGGGGAAAGTATTTGAATCTGAACGTGTAGAACTGCACTAGGCACAGCTGTGGACATCCCTGGAGTGCTGAAGGTGCTTGAGCTCTCGGCCTGCGGACGTGAGGTGACAGAAAGGGTGGCAGAAGGTGCTCTTCAGAAAGCCCAAGGTCTGAAGTGGCTCAGACTTTGTGCATGGACAATGGCAAAGGGGGACAAGCCCAAGGTTACTTAAAGGATGGACTTGTGAACAGAAAAGTGCTGGAGAATGTCCCATCCTCCCAGGAGTGGCAGCTGGAGAACTAACAATTTGGTTGCCATTACCTCATCCTTTCCTGCAGGCTGTGCAAGTTGCTCCCTTTGAAGGTCCTTCTTGCAGCTGCTGCTGCAGCACCTGAGCTGATTCTCCAAGCAGTAACTTTCCTCAGGGTCATTCCCTGCTTTTGGGGAGAAAAAAGGGCTTGGAGTCACTGGGAGGTGGGTGGGGGTGTGTTTTCTTCCAGCACTTCTCTTCTTCCTCCCTCGGTGGGAGAAGGAAGAAAGCTACTGCTGCAGTAGCTCATGTGGTTGGCAGAACTGAACAAAAAGCTGGCTCAAGTCCTGCTCTTAAGTTTCACAAACATCTTGGTTTAACTGGATTGTTAGCGTGCGCTTTTCTCCCGCCCTCCCTTCAGTACTGAATGGTGGGGAGTGGGTGTTAGTCTTTGCTGTTACTTTGATTTCCTTCCCGCTACCCACGAGTTCAAAGCGTTATGTAAAATAACATGGGACCAGCCATCACCTGACAAAAGGTGTGCAGCGGGGGGGCTGTTTTTAGTCTGTGTAGTGGTGTTTTAGAAACACTGGGGACTCCCTGTGCTGTGAGTCAGCGGAGGAGCCTCTCTAAACTGGGTCCAGTGGATTCAGGACTGTTAATAGGATTTGCCCTTTCTTCCCCCCGCCAGGCTGGTTTGTGAGGGGAGCCCTGAAGGGGAGAGTCCTGGGTGATGTGTGGGTGGGGTTTATGAACTGTGATTTGCACAGCTCCATCTTCTAACTAAATTAAAAAGCAGTTAATGTATGCTATGAAAAACAAGATTTTGTTGTCTCTGTGTTACATAAAGCAGGAAACTGTAACTTTCTTGGGTTTCTGTTGTTGTCACAAAATGGCAACAACAAAACTGCAGAGATCGGGTATCATCTGGACCTCCCTTTCTTGAGCCAGAGGGCTCTGCCACATTTACAGAACTAGAGAGAGGCAGTGCAAGTGCTCTATAGTGCTATTTACCTGGAGCGATGGCAAGGGAAGAAGTTGTCAAGTTTTGGTGGTTGGTGTCTTTTTTTAAGGGTGGACAGGAGTCAGCAGAACATGGAGCCTCTCCCCATTTTCCTTTTCTGATCCAGGGATAAAAATACAGCCTGTTCTTGGAAACCTCTTATTCTGAAATATGCAGTTCAAGGGGCATTTGTTAAGGCAACAACTGAATGAAAATGCCAGCTCTGTCAGTGCCTCCTGTAACGGGCTGTGCTCTGTCTCCAGCACGCTTTCCAGTGCAAGGCCCCGAGGGACGGAGCTGCTGCTGAGCGGCACCAAAGCAGAACTGACCTGTGTCAGTGCAGGAAGGGGCTGTAACTGAGAGCGTCTTCCCAGGGGCCAGCCTCCTTAGTCAGCACAGCTCACACCCCCACAGCTGCCTTTCAGGAGCAATGTCCCAGTCCAAGACCAGCTGCTGGCAGCAAGGAGACACGCTCCATGCCCCTGGCCAGTGCTGGTGAGCGGAGGCACTGGTTGTAGGGATTTACCTCTGGGCCTGGCACACTGAGGTGGCATCTTCCCTTCTCCTCAATTCGAAGTCTGCAACAAGCAAAAGGATGCTGCTCTGGCAGGAGGAACGTACAGATGAGCCACAGTCCACACGGGTCTACAGAGCGTTTTTCTTTTAAGCTTTAATACAAGGTAGCACAATCTGCACCTTCTCATAATGAGGTATTTAAAACATTTTACAAAGAAATGTTATTCAAAGGCATTTAAAAATAAAACGTTTCCCTTTTCTGAATCAAACATTAACACTAAAACCCCTGCTGCCAAGTGCTGCTCCCTGTTAGGCCCACAGCTATAAAGCAGATGGCTAGAAAACTTACTTGAATGGCTTGAATCCCCTGAGGCGGGGATGGATGTTTCCCTGAACTGGCCTTGCCTCGGTGCCATGCGGGAGACACTGCAGCAACCACCCCTTCCAAACCCCCTGAAATGCTAATAAAAGTTGTTACAAAACCTCTCTCATAGGGCCAGGCTCTGTAAGCAAGTAGTCTCGCTGCACAAGCTGAGCGTGTGTGAAGGAGGCTGGGCCAGGAGCCGTGCTGTAACTTTGGGATCTTGCAAGAGCAGCTGCTCTGTCCTGCCCTCAGAGCAAGAGCTGCTGCATCATGGCTGGGGTGACCTCCACAGCTGGCGTGGCCACGCTGTCCAGAGCTGGCTCTGTAGAAAGCCAAGGGAATTCGGAAGAGGATCTTACCTATCCTCAGTGCTCAACCTGCTGTAGGTAACTGAAGGGCAGTTTGTTTTCTTCACAACTATCTACTGCTGGCCTTTGGTCTCCTGATCTGTGTAAGTAAGTGAGCAGGAGGCACAGGCCACCTGGACACCTACAACTGTGGCTGTGCGTGTAGCACCACAGGGGAATGGAGATGTGGCCTCAGCCCTGGAAGACCTGGATTTGTCAAGAGCTTGAGAAGAGCTTTTCCAAATTGACACTGGGGCTAAACATACTGCTCCTGGCCAAAGCCATCCCTCAAATAAACTCTTCCCTGGAAAAAAAACTGATCCAGTAGCAGGATTCTGGACAGTGTCTCCAGCTCTCGGCCACTAAAGCAAAAAGGCAGGAACTATAGTCAGAGTGTAATTATCTAGCTAAGTCTGACGTGAAGCTCCCCTCAGTCCCTGCAGTACTGCTCCCTCCTGGGGTTCCAGGCTGAAACTTAATAACAGTGCACACCATTAAATAGGAAAAGAACAGGAAAAAAGAGGAAGCCAAGACCACACTCCGGGCTACGGGATCTGTGGCCAGTTGTGAGCCTGGCCCATCATCCCCCCCAGCTCCTTGGCACGCCATGGAGATAGGTGGGAGGAAGCAGCAGGGTCCACCACACCAGTCCCCAGCTGGTCATGCACTGAATGGTGTCCCTCAAACAGATCGTGATGAATAGCCCGCTGCTCTGTCCCTCTGCATCACCTTCATCTGGCTTTCATCAAAAAGAAAACAAAATAGAAATGAACACACGCAACCCCTGCACTCACAGTGGGAAGCTGGAGGCTTTGCTCAGCCTGTATCGCTCCCGCCTGAGCTGCTCAGGCACCAGGAGTACCCGCCTGCCCCATGAGCGGGCCGCTGCCATCCTGCGTGTCCTCCACAGGCGTCTGGTTGGTGTGCACCACGATTGTGTTCTCATCTACAAGCTCGCAGGCAGGATTGGTGAACGCTGAGAGTGGCAGTGTGATGCGCTGCATTTCACGCTCATAAACTTTCTGTTCATGCTTTTCCTTCAGATCTTTTCCCCTAGATTAAAAAAAAAAAAAAACAACCACCATATATGTGCATGGGGTGAGTGCCGCTGCTTGGAGGCAGTCTCAGTAAAGGTGATTGATATAGTAGAAAGGAAGGGACTCTGCTCTTTAAGAAACAGACGTTTCAGCTACATACAGAGGGCCAGAAACATTCCCTGCTGTAAGCAGAGGACCCCATGCGAGCATCTTTAAAAAAGCAGCAGCCAAACGAAGTCTGTCCCTCCCTCATAAACTGGCTTATTCACTGACAGCGCTACAGCTAAATGATGGCTGCAAAGCCAGGCTTCTCCTTCAAACCACGGAGCTGACAAATGTTTCCTTACACCTTATAGTCCCGCAGCACTGCCTGGTGCAGGCCCAGGGGAGCAGTGAGGCAGCGCAGAGCCCACTGCTGTGGAAAAGAGCTTCCGTAACGTGCTTCATCTGATTGATTGATAGAAATAAATACTGGAGGTGGTGACAGATTCTGCCTTTTGTTGCAGCAAACCAACCTGTGTAGCAAATTAAGCTGCTCCTGAAAGTACTAAAGCTTACTTCAGAGCTGGCCCTGCCTTCTGCTGCTGCAGCTAACAGCTTAATACCACAACCAGCTCCTCAAACCTACCTCACTCTTCAGCCTGTTGCTAAGGGAGGCGACACCTCTGTAATTTGTACCGAGGAAGAACTGCCTTGCTTTAAAAATGGATGGCATTAATAGCACGTTGTCTCCAGAAAAGCTATGTATGTATACCAAAAGCTACTTAAACCCATTAAAGGTTTCTCACCACACCTACCCAAACCTGCCAGCTTGCACATGCAATTTTGAGAGCAAGGCAAGAAGAGAGAGGCAGTAAACCTGCGCTGCAGCCCTGCTGTGAGCCCTGAGGGACTGAAGAAGCAAAGCTGCATTTGGACAAAGCTCAGCGTTGGTCTATTGCTTCTTCCCGCCGAAGACGGGAGCGAGGTGGGACAGGCACCACTCGCTCCTCCCGGGGCTTGCGATCCCAACCAGGCGAGCTGCTGGGGTTTCCTGTCAGCACATAAGCATTTTGGCTGCTTTTCAAAGCTGCCTACAAGCGTGCAACAGTGGCTGCCGTTCCTGCCAGCACACGAGACAGCATTCTCTGAAGTGACACCTCAAATCAGATTCCTCGACAAGCAGCGCTCTGTGTTTTGTCCCTTATGTAACACTCCTCCCTCTGTTTTTTTTCTGTTGGCATTTATTATAAACACTTACATAAGGACATGTCCCAGCTTGGGAAAGGGCTCCTTCTGCTTGGTTGTGTCAGACTGCTGTCAAACAGCCAAAATACAGAACAAACCCTCCCAGAGGAGGGAGCCTGGGCCTTCACTTGCTGCAGCGACATTCACTGCTATTTGTTAATCCTGCCCTGTCTCTTAGGACTAAGCTGCTTGCTATTACTGCTAACCTCAAACGCTGCTGAGCTACAGAAACACTTCTGCCCAACGCAGTGAAGTGGCTGAACAAATCATAACTTAAGTGTGAATCAAAACTGACCTTAAAGTATACAGGAGCTTTGGTAAAATGAACTTTGTTTGACAAATAAAAGTGCTACTTGATATTCGGCTTCATAGGATACAATGCACGAGTGGCAAAGAATTTGCCAATTGTTTTTCTTCTAAAGCTCGCTAGACTAGAGAAACCAGGGGAAGAGGTGGGCGGCTAGGAGGATTGTTCTCTTTCTGATCACAAAGGAAACTGAGGGCACCTGCTCTCTGCTCTCTCCAGCTCTTACGTAAAATTCTGCTCCCCTGGATGCATCTGAGAAAGCCACATCAAGGCACGCGTGCACACACACACACACACAAACAAAAAATAAAGAGGGCGGTTTGAAACTTTAAATGGGACAGAATACCAGATTGATGGGTGAAATGGAGAAGAATGGCATTAACTCTTAAATAGCTCTTTCCTCAGTGCAACAAGCGAACCTCTCGCGCAATGTGCCATCTCAAAACACATGCTTCTATCTGCCGTTTCATTAGGATCTGGTTGGGTCTGCAGGTGCTCAGACATTCCTGCTCTATGCATTGCTTCGTGCCTACACCAGCTTTTGGACAAAGGAGAGTAGCCACTGACCTCTTATAGATGTATCCCAGGACAATGCCGGCTCCGATGGCAATGATTATCACCATCATGATCAGCCCCAGCACATACCCTGTGAAGAGAGAAAGGAAAGAGGCAAAATTGGAGGCAGTAGATCCAGCTATAGCCTTGCTTTCAGAGCCTCAGAACAAATCCACCCTGCCAGCATTGCAGGAATGGATCCATCACGTGATCCTGGGTTTGTACCTAGCGTCCCCAAGTCCTTCTTTTCTTTGGAGTTCATCTGCACTCTCTGACTGATCCCAATGACGGGCTGCACAGCGGCTGCCTCGCTCCGGGAGGGCAAGGTATCGGCCGGTTCAAACACCTGGTTGACCTCCTGAGAAGTACCAACTTCTGCTGTGGGGACTGGGGCTGTGGCAGCTGTAGCATCTGTTGAGAGGAAAAAAAGAGACATACAAAATACAAAGAATTGATGAGTACTTCAAAACAACACGTGCCTTGTGAGTGGGACAGATCTAGACTGGTATCACTGAACCGCCTTCAAAGTACGCTGACAAACACTTGTTCCCTCTTAAGTTGTTGCCAGAAATCCTACCAAGGCAGACAAGAAATGTACTCCTCCCCCCCTTTCCTTTGACATGAACCTATTTTAAGAGCGCACAGCACCACCACAGAGGAGTCACAAGTCAGACAGGAGAACGAAACCCAGGTTCAGGGCATGAGTCCAGGGGATGCACAATGACTTCATTTAGCATATAGATCGATACACAGGCTGCAGCTTCAATCGTGCTGAACAGACACGAACAAGATGATGAGAATCTCCATCCCAAATCTCCCAGGAGCCTATTTATCTCTCTTCTGCCTCAATCTTCCTGACACAGGAAGGTTTGACAGAAGGAGACTCCAGCTGGTGTGAAAACAACCTGGGGACATTCTTCTTACCCAGCCCCTTTTTGCAGCCACGTAGCAAACTCCTTTAGCACGACGGACAGGCTAAGTCAGAGCAACACTTCAGGCAGCACGGCCACTGACTTGTGTAAGGACAGCAGGTTCCTCCTCAGCCAGAGCCCAAACAAAGGTGCCTACGGATGGACGCGCATACCACGGACTCCTTCCCAGCCCTGTGGATTTTTCATCAACAGCATTGAAAGATTTTCAAGGTAGCTCCTTCTTTCATGACACAGTTAAAATGGAAGCTGTAGCACAGTATGCTATGACAGTGGAAAGCAGGTATCTATTACCTGTCCTAAACATAAACCCCCTACTTTTTGGAAATGCTATGCGCAGTATGCATCCACACCTGAAAACTCTCTCCAGCTGGATCTCACCCCACAGCTGGCAATAACTCCATGTGGATTTTCTGTCTGCAGCCATTTTGAGTCCTCAGTGGAATGTGAAATGGAAGTACAGAAGGGGAGTTAGAGACAGGAAAGCAAGGTCTCCTGCACCGCACAGCGACTTCACGCAGGGTCAGCCAGAGAAGCTGAACTGCAGGGAGCCGCAGGACACAACCACAATAAAAAGGTGCCCGCTCTGAGACACAAAAATAGCCAAACCCCTTAACATGCAAGCGGCGCGTTGGCTGAAAGGCCAGGTAACTCTCCTGATCCCAAAGCTACAGGACCGCTTTGAGTAAGGGTCTTGGCAGCAGAGCATTTGTTTTGCGTCATCTTTAGGGAAAAGCAGGCAAAAAACAAGCACAGTGAAGAAAAGGGGAGGGTGCATATGTGGGGGAAAGTGTTTCCATGCAAGGATAGCAATCCCGAGGGACAGTGGAGTATTTAAATCTTGAGGGGCTCAGAAATAAGTAAGCAGTTGAAAAAACCCAAGTGGTTACTTTGGCTTCAGTCAATACTGACATCTCCTCTCCCTGAAACAGGCTTCAGCTACAGTTCTCCTGGCAAACCGTTTCCCACCCTGACTATGCAGGAGGATTCCAGGGTTTGGGGTTTTCCCTTTCTTACTGTCCTCCCTTCAGTTCTCATTTTCTCCAAGTTCTTTCCCCCCACCTGTACCCAAATTCACCCTGGCACTCGTTTAGCAGCAGGACACTTGTTTATGCCCCACAGTAACAGTCTACCAACATCTCTGCAGTTCCTCGATGCCCAGACCTTAGCCTTTTTCAGCACAGCTGAAGAGCCCCACGGTGACTGGCGAAACGGGGGGGGCCCAAGGCTTTGCACAGGCCTTTTCTGGCACTAACGGAAAAGCTCTAGGGGCGGAGCAAGGCACAGCTGGGAGGCAGATGTGCACACACGGGCAGGGCTGGAGGGGAGCCCCGGGTACGCTCCGTTCCTGGGGGAGGGCAGTAGGTGCTGCCATAGCCCGGCCTTGTTTGGGGGCCGGGGGACCCCACCCTGGTGGCCAAGCCAGCCCCCAGCGGCGGGAGGCAGGCCGGGAGGGCAATGCCCCGGGGCGGCCGGCAGGAGAAGGGGGCCCGGCGGGGGCAGCTCCTACCTGAGCACGGGGCGATGTCGCAGGGTCTCCGCTCGGGGACCCCGGCGGCGCCTCGGATGTAGCACCAGGGCGCGGCGTCGCCGTCCGGGTTCCTGCAGCTGCTGTGGTCCTCGGCGACTGCTGGAGGGTACCGGGCCGTCAGCGCGGGGGCGGCCGCGGCCCCGGCGCCCCGCTGTGCCCCCCGCTCCCTCCCCGAGCCCCGGACCCACCTGCCGGGAGCGCGGCGCCGGGGCCGCTCCGCACCGCCAGCCAGTTGAGGCACGGGGCGCCGCCGGAGGCCACTCGCCGGCTGCCGCGGTAGGACGCGCCGTTGCCGCGGAGGCACTCTGCGGAGAGACGAGGCCGGGCCATGCGGGCGGGCCGGGCGGCCCCCAGCACGGCCCCCGCGGCTGCGGGGCCGGTGTCCCCGTCCCGCCCCCCCCCCCCCGACCGGCCTTTGTCCCCCACAACAAAGCCGGGCCGGGCCCCCCGGCGCTCACCCTCGGCGCCCCGGGCGGCCGCCAGCAGCAGCGAGCCCAGCAGCACGGCGCCCAGCGCCGCCGCCCGCCGCGGGCCCCCGCGCAGCATCCTCGGCGCGGAGGGCGAGGAGCCGCCGCCGGCCCGGCCGCGCAGCTCGGCTCGGCTCGGCTCAGAGCCCTGCCCCGGCTCTCCCCGCCGCGGTAAACAACCGCCGGGCTGCGCTCCCCCCCCCCCCGCCCCGCAGCCGCCGCCGGGTCCTAACGCTGCCGCCGCCCGCCCGCCCCCGGGCGGCTCCCGGCCCCGTCGGGGAGCCCCGGGAGGGGAAGGGGCGGCGGCGGGGCAGGGCTCGGGGCAGCCGGGAACCTGCCGCCGCTCCCCCGCCTCCGCCGAGGGTCCCCCGCCCCCGAGCTGGGTGCTCGGTACCGCGGGGCCGTTGGGCCCGGCAGGGACGGGGGGCCACGCTCCCGGAGCGCGGCTCGGCGCCCCCGGGGCCGTCCCCCGCCGCCGCGGGAGGCTCTGGGGCCGGGAGAGCAGAGTGCCGACACCGCTCTGGGCTCGAACGAGGCTGGGGCAGGGACAGTTTGTCCTCAGGGACCCAAAATTGCTGTCTGCCCTGGAGAGCTACCGCAAGGACTGAATTCTCCTGCCCTGACTCTCCCTCTGGGCTCCCTTAGCTCTGTAGAGACCGTGCCGGGGCGTACGCGCTACCTCGGAAGCTGTGCACCTCCACATTAAAGGTTTACATTCTCGCCTCTGCTCATCAGTTGCTTTCCTTTGACTCCACGTACTCTAAGAGCTGTGCCTGCTTATAGAAAAAAAAAGGTAAACAGCCTGAAAATGCTTTAGAGTAATGACATTGCATACGTCCAGCCACCGTGATAAAGCCTCTCTGCAGCCATTTCAGATGGCTTACAATAGCCACTTCTGTTTCCCGACAGGCAGAGTTATTCGGACGCCGCGATGCCAGCGACTGTACGCAGGCATCTGGCGTCATCCGCGATGCTTCTGTTCTACACCAGCGAGAAGCGAGCAGCTGAACGCTTGGTCCTGTCCCACCCCGAGCTCCCCGAGGCGGCCGGGCCAACGGATGGGTCTGTAGCCAAGGCACAGGCCTGCAGCACAAGGCACTATTTCTGGCTTTCCCACAGAGTTCCTCCTGACCTTAGCCGCTCTGCCTGCTTCACCGCTTTGCGCTTTCCCTTCCTTTCTGTGCACGAGGTACAACCAAACCTTCCTTCCCAGGACAGGGAAGCTCCCTTCTTTTAAAGTGCTTTGACATCACGTGGAAACCATTGAACACACAAAAAGTATTTCTATGCCAGGAAGCTGCCTGCTGCATTCTGGGTGCGAGGAAGGACTTTTCGGGGCAGTGCTGGCCGGAGCACTGTCCTGCCCTTCCACGCCCAGACGCTTCCATCCTGGCAGTGCTCTCTGTCAGGCTGCTACAGGTACCTGAGTGACAAGCAGGCTCAAGGTGCTGATCCAACCCAACTTCTGCCCTTTTTTACTGGCTCACGCACGCTTTAACCCTTTACAGCCAGGCCGCCTGCTGCATCCAGCCCACAAGGGAGCCACAAAACCCCAGATGTACTAGTGTGACAGAGGGGTAATGAGGAAAACAGGTCAATTAAGCAGCGCTACCGCTGAACACGAAGCCATAAGCCTTAGCACTTGTGATTCATGCTTTAACAATATGGTTTAACACTACAGTAAATCTAGTTTAATAATGTCAGATTAAAAAAACTGCAGCCAGGTTGTAAAGGAAAAAAAACCCAGCGGTGTGTGTCAGTCCTGACCGACATCACCAGCTAAGATGTCTGCTTTATGGCGTTATGCTCATTGTCTCCGCAGACACTCGGTTACCGCATTCCTCGTGCTCTCCAGTTACTCTCTGTGAAGGCAAGCTAACTGGAGTGAGCAAGAATTTTTAATAAGGGCTCTTGAATCAGGCCTTCTGTTTGTAATAGCTCTTCGTAAGAGATTTTATGGGACAAATTCCATTCAGTCAGAAACTGCAGGGCCACACATGCATCCAGAGGCACAGTCTGTCCAAAAGGGTTCGCAGAGGGCTGCCAACCTGTACAATTAATTGCTTTTAGCTCATTTCATGAGACTAACGAACGCTTCCATGCCATCTTGCACAGAAAGCACCTCCTCCTGTGCATCCTGATCCAAGAGCGGCAGGCTGGGCAGTAATCTCTCTGGAAACAAACCTCAGACCTTCCCAGCTCTCCCTCCTGTTATGTAACAAGACAAATTTGCACTTCTCATTACACCCAGCCAAGTTCCAGCAAACAATTTGAGTTTCTAGTCCACAGAAGGACAATGGGGAATCTGGGAGAAATGCAAAAACCTTCGTATTACTCGTAAAGATCAAAGTCTTCTCCGCGACTGACTTCTAAGCATAATTTTTTCTCTTTCATCTCTAGCTTTCTCCAGGATGAGGGAAGATTTATGCTGGCAGTTTCACAGAGTTAAGTTTAATAGGATGCCAGGTGGCAGCTGTCAAAGGCAGACTCAATTGCTCTTTCTGCTGTTTGGGAATGGGTTTGCTCTTCTTGCTACACTTTTAGAGATTAAACCTGACATTACTTCCTAGGACTTGATTTTAAAGTAACTACCCAAACTACAAGTAAGCTAATAGCTCTGCAACTGCACCCTCACGTAGTTTACATGTATAAGGCTGTAGGTATATACACATACACGTACCACAACACATCCACACAGCCACAAACACTTCACAGGAGAATACATACGCTATTTCTTGGAACGAGGGACATCAAGCATCCTTCCTAAAGTCAGTGTGAACCAGTTCCAGCTGTGAGCTGGTACCTTGCTGCTGTTTACAGGTTCCAGAATGAACAATGTCTGCTTTTTCTCTCTCCTGTCTGTCAACTGCTCTTTCTTGTTTGTTTGTTCTACTTTTTTTCGCCTGTGGAAAAATTCAAAGTGTATGGAGAGTTTTCTTAAAGAAGAAAAATACAAGGAAGCTAACATACAGCAGAGCATGCTGTGCAAAGGGAGGCAACCACAGATGGATCGCTCTGGAAGCGCTCCGCAAGAAGTCATCAAACCCACCCTCCTTCTCTGGCCACAGCCAAGTACCTTCAGATCTTCCCGGGCAAAAGTTCATTTAACCTCCTACGAAAGAACTAACACGCTTTATGACTTAATCTTACTAAATAAGATACCGGGGTGAGTAAGCAAAATCAATTTTCTAATCTAAGTATTCTTTCCTAGCCAAATTAATATGGATTGCTTAAAATGGAAAAAGCTGACCATTGCCCTCCTTGTAACAGAGCATATGTCATGTTCCCATAACTTCCCCTTTCTTGGCAAACAAAATAATTCTTCTGATTTTTCCTCAAAACTAGTTTTTCTAAACCTTTTTTCATTCCAGGTCACCACTTCTCCCATTTTTCTGCTTCCTTCATAAACTGCGATGCCCGAGAATGAAGACAGTATGCTCTGAGGCCTCAATCACCATGAACAGGATATTAGAGCAATCTGTGCTTAAAGCTTAAAAAACTGTAAGCATCAAATGCTGCTAAACACTATCAAGTACTTGCAACTCCAACAAAAGCAGGTTTTTTTACTCCTTTGTTGCCTCTGGATTATGAAAATAACTGTGGGTCTCACCTGTAAAAAGCCTTCTGTAAGCAATGATACAGGAGTCAGAAACAAATACGTTTTATTCCTAACCTAGAAACAATCTGAACAGAAGAAAAAAGCATCAGGGCTGCAACAAAAGGGTCAGATGTTGAGTTTACGAAAGTGAGCCCAGTATAACCAAAAATGAAGGCAGGGACAGTCACTACAAAGGAGTCGGCGTGGAGCGACAGGGAGAACTATCTGATTGCACTGTTGCATGCCCCTGCTGACATGTTCAAGGAGAGGCTTCCCCTCCCCCTGCCATCTGACAGCATGAGCTATTGCTAAGTAAATGCCAGCCACAGCCTCCAAGGACTAACAAGGAAGTCTGCAGAAGCAAAACAACCATATGTGATATTTGAACTGGTTCAGACTGGTTCAGAGAGTTTGCTCTACTAACTCAACGTGCCTTCTCAGATGAGCTTTCTGTGCGGGCTGCAATAAAGGGGCAGAGGCCTCAGGAGGGCAATCTGGGTCCTATTCTTTCCTGGGGGAGAAGCACTGCAGCTACGCTTTCCTAGCATTAAGAGATTAGCACTAAATACTCTCAGCAATCACTGACTTAAGAAATTTCACACACCGAGTCCTCTCTAACAGCAACACTTCTCTATCCTTTTCGTCACAAGCTGCCCAGCGCCTTTCCACAGTTCCCTCAGCGGATTTGATGGGCCCAACCGCCCATAGACATTTGTGTTCACACTGGTCAGTTGTGGCTGCTGAAAGGACTCGCTTGGATCCTGGCCCTTAGCTCTTTGCCTGCTGGAGCATTCGGGAATCAGGATCTGGATCACAGACGCTGCTTTTACCTGCTGCCCACTGGGCATGTCTCCTAGCAAGATACCATACAACTGTGGCAATATTGCTAGGAGTAAGGTGCAGCTGTCTGAACATGTTTCAGCCCCCCCTTGCACTGTTGTTTTTTTTTTTTTTTCTTCCTATGGACACAGGCTGCTATTGACAAAAAACAGAGCATGCATTTTTAAGGGTGGAGGAAGGGAAGTTATTCTGAAGGACACTGTGATCTACTCAGAGAGCACATAAGTCTTTGAGTCAAGAATGGGGGCCTTACTCTAAATTCTTTTACCGATTTGTTGTTTGATCTTAGGCAAGCTTCTGCCTCAGTGTCCCATGTTAATACTCCTTATGTCACAGGGGCAGAAAGGATTCAATGTCTGCAAAGTGCTTTGAAAGCTTCAGACATGCAATACACACCTTATGAAATGGCATTCAAGGGGAAGGAATCACGAAGAGGGATATGCATGGAAGGTCTTAAGATGCTCTCAAGTTCTACATGTGTAGTACTGACTTAGATGAAAAGCGCAAATAAGCGTTAATGCAGGAAGAAAAAAACAGAATGTGTTGTGTTGTTTGTTTGTTTAAGGTGTAACAGTACCTTTGTAGCTTTCTTGTTTCCTAATTCACTGTTGTGCACAGCAGTAACTAGCAAAGCTAAGCAGTCAGATAAACCAACATTCATTCTTGTTAGAAAATGCTGATCTAAAAATAATGGTTTATCTGCACGTGAGAAGCATGAAAAAGGCAGCACCAAAACATCTGGAGATTTGAGTCAAAGGGAATAAAGATTTCTGTTCTGATATCTGTCCAAATTAACTTCCAGTGAATTGGATGGGACTATTAAATATCCTTCTGCCAATCTTTCACTCACCATGGAAGACGATTTCACAGTCAAATAGAAGTGATAGCCCCAAACTCTCCTGTTTAAACTTCAGTAATCATGGGGTATTATCAAAGCAAGAGTTTGACTCCACTGTGGAAAGCACGAGGTCACAGAGTTGCACTTAAATACGCAAAGCTTCCAGTTCCTGCGGAAAATACACCACGTCTCAATAGCACAACCACTCATTGTAAGCAAGTGACCCATATCCCATGCCAACAGAAAGGCAATAAGGTTATGAACTTGTACACATAAAAAACCCCAAGCGTGTATTTTCTTATCTATCTAGGGGTTTGGGACTAGGATTGGAGTCATCAGCTTACGAGCAGAGACCCATTTGGTAATGGGTCTCTTTGCAATTCAATACATGAGCAGAGAAGCAGAGACCAAACCTTTCAGTAGAGCTACTAGTGTTTCCTCATAAAAGCCAGGATTTGCAGACATTTACAATGCAGAGCTCTCACCTCTGGATTTTATTTTCTTAGCTGACCTGAAAGCAGATAAAACCATTGGCACCTGGGTACCGTGAAAGACCTCTCTCCACAGGTGTTTGCCTGAAGGCTGTGGGAGGAGTTCTCCGTTTTGGGAAGTTGCCCTTTCTTTCCTGCGCAGAAAGGCAAACCTCTCTATTTTCTCTCTGGGTTGCACACGTGCCGTGGGCATGCAGAGTGGGCCTTTTTCATGACTCTTACATATGCATGTGGACTTTTTAACATCTATTTACAAAAGCAAAGACTCTGTTCCTTAAGTATCTTTACAGAATAGGGCAAACCTCTGTTGCTGTTTTGGTCTTGAGTTTGCCATTCTTTTAGAAAGGCAGGGCTCAAACCCGTAACACCGCAAGGAGGCAAAAAGACCGGGAAGGAACAAAGGCTTAGTAAAGTTACACCTCATACTTCACTTATTTCTTTAGAATATAATGGTGTTGAGTTAGAACACACTGCATTTGACTAATGACCTGGTACCTGAGGTAGGCAGGCCAGAAGCATTGCAAAAATATATTTATATATCCTGTCTCGTTTTTATTTTCGCTGCCTTCCAGGCAATTCAGCGAGGACAATACCGAATTTCACGTAGATACTTGTTACTCCATCCACTTATGCTAAAAGAATGTAAGAAATTTCATCGCACAGCGCCAGAGAAAGGATTATTTTCTAGTCAAAATAAGGTCATCCTGATACACAGTGTGCAACCTGCCCATGACACTATGGGTGTTCATATAGAGCTGTGGAGATAGGCGCAGGCAGGAACTGTCTCTGAAAAGAGAAAGATTTTGAGATACGAGAAATACAGGCTGTCTCTGTGCACTCATGGTCTCTGCTCTCCGTCTCCAGGAAATGAATGCATGCAGCCTGCAGAGTTTAATTCTCTTTTGGTTTATTACTATTTAAAAATCAGTTTTTGTATCCCCTTCTACAGAGGCTTCACCTTCCAACAGAACATACAAAAAATACACACAATAGAAAAAAAAAAAAGATAGGTAGGTAAGTTGCTTTATACAAACAGGTCCCTAAGAACCCAAAAAGGCTAAAACAGGCTCGGTTTCAATAGAAGCAGGCCCATAAATAGGCAAGAGACTTCATTCAAGTAGGGAAAGAGTCATCCATCCTCACCTAAGATCCTTTCTTGCTCACACTGAAGACAATGGGAGGATTCCCAACAACTTCAGTAGAAGCAGGATTGGGATTCATCAGAGCCAATGGCAAACTTTTCTGCTCCTTCCCTTCCAAGGCACTGTCTCTTCCATACGGTGTGCAGCCAGGGAAAAATGCCAGTTTTCCTGGCTCATCCCACACTCATGTTTCAGTTGTTCGCTCTACAGGACATCTGAGAACAGCCTTTTAATTTTCTCTCTTACACTGTGTATTTGCACTAATTGCAGCAAACTTTCAGATTACAACAGTACTGAAGAGAAATTCTGAGCCCAAGAGCAAGGCTTGGTTGATTATTTAAGAGCCAGCAGTCAGTCTGACAACTTTGCAGAGGGCATGGTAAAATTGCCTGGAGAAGGCACCAGTTTGTAGACACAGCAGCCAAAAAGCTGTTAGCAAGCATGAGACTGATTTATGATAAAAGCACTTACCCAAGCTCACTATGTGACTGCAGGAAGCTCAAGAGCATTTATGGCTGCCAGTGGCTGTATGAAGTGACCCCATGGTCCATATGGAACCCAAGAGCTGGGAGGGACTCACTGGAACATCAGTGAGACACCAGTTACCTCCTGCCTTCAGCACACCTCAGCTCAGAGCACTTCCAGGTCTCCAAAACTGCAGTACAAGTAGAGAGGCCACCCAGGAAAAGCTTCATTCACATAAACCCTGAGAGCAGATCAATAGTGCCAGGCAGTCTTTAAATTAATTTAAATATTTCACCTTTCAGGAAAAATGTGGCCGAATGTTTAACTTTGCATTACTCCTGAAGTCAGTGAGGCCCAATGTTTGTAGCAGAGTTCAGCAGCACAATTGTGCAGCACGATTGGGCACATCAATCACATCTTGAAACATTCTTACCCAAGGGTTATCATCTCATTTTATAGATGGGAACCAAACACAGGAAGAGGCTAGAGGTGACACAAGGTGTTAATTCCTTACAAACAGCCAGTCATTATCCGCTACCACAGAGCAAACAACTGTGGGTTTTCACTAACATGCTTTAACCATTCCAGCCGTCACCACAACCCCTCACAGCCAGGCTTCCTGCTCCTGTTCTGCACCACTCTGCAGTTATGTCACATAACTATTTTCAAGGTGGTTTGTTTTTTTGTTTTTTTTTTTTTTTCTTTTTAGCCAAATAGTTTGTTTTATAGCTAACAGAGTTATTTGCAGAGCTGTACCCATCTAAGTAGGTACCACACTGGCAGAGGAACGTGCGGAGGGTGAAGGTGTCGCGGAGCAGGCGGGAAGACCTTGCGCCAAAGCTGCTGCTGCTGACTGCAACAGCAAACGTGGCCTCGGGCTGCAGCCCAGGAGCACGGCCTCCCTCCGGGTCCCAGGCTCGGGGCTCCAGAACACACAGCCTTCCTACAGGGACGCGGAGCAGCAGATCGGGCTGGAAGCCAGATCTGTTCCCAAAGGCTCATTCACAACAGCTGAAGGATCTTCTTTTGAAAAGGATGTTCAGGATAAAAAACGGGACTCTCTCAGGAGACATGGGAATCTTCCAGAATCTGTTTTTCCCTTTAAGTTTTCCTATTGGGTTTTTTTCCCTCTTTGCTCATTCGTTTTGTCTCTCGGGGTGGAACTGAGAGCATAAGCTCAGAGATTGTCTGTGAGCTTACATTCTATTCAGTTAAAACTCAGGTACTGTGCCCAGGCAAAAGGTGAACAGTACAAAGCTGGCTTAATTTACATTAAAATATTCATAATGGTATTCAAAAGGTATATTCATAATGCTGAAAAAGCCAAGACATTCCATGGTTTTGTTTGGCACTTGCTCTCAGAGTTTCTGCCACGCGGAACAATTGAAAATATCTGATTTTTTTTTTGTGGGTGATAAAGAAAAGCCTTTGCTGTTTCATTACTTAAAATTTTGGTAGCTGTTTTTTACTTTGTCCATTTCTCTCTCATGAAACCCAAAGAGAGCTCTTGCTCTCCATTCATTCTTCCAACACTGAAGTCTGGAGTTCCTTTGAAGTTTACTTTGGCATCTACTTCCTCAAGCAAGCACCTTAAAAAAAATTAAAGCTGAAAGTGGTACCCCACTCCAGACTCAAGACATAAGTTCAGATATTGATTTCTAGGAACAAAGATTCAGGGAAAAAACAAGACACTAAAGTTACAACAGAGCCTACAAAATCTAGGTTAGCTTTCATACTATCAATTCAATTAGTTGAGTTAGATAGACATTCCGTTACACAGCTCTTCTATTCAAGTCATTCCTTACTGCTGACAGCAGTTGAGGGAGGAACAATAATTTCAGGGAATACGTGGGAAATAACAAATATTCCCTAAGTCACTGGCACTCAAACAGGTCTAAAATTGTGACTGGGCATTTGCAATTATTCAAAAGACTGGTAGGAAGACCAACTCCACACCATCTTATAGTTCTAGGCTTTAAAAACCAAACAAAACAATCATCCCCCCCACATATAATACTTTGCCCTACTACAGTTAAGGCACTGGATTGAGAGAAGGAAAATCTGTGTTCAATTTCTGGTTCTGCTATCAATTTCCCACGTCACCATGGGCAAATCACTTAAGATCGAGAGCTCACACACACCACGTTGCCATGCATCAGGTGAGCCACACCAGTAAGTCTGTTTGCACACATCTAGCACATGACAAATGCAAGGTAATGTCACTTAATTTAACTTGGTATGGAATAAATTCACACCACATTGCTTTACCTTGCATTTGTTGCGGATTAACAGTACATAAAGATAAATTACTTCAGGCAACAAAAGCAGCCTGATGATAAGTCTGTGCCCCTACATTCAACACAACACTTAAGCATGCATGCAAGCGGTTTTTAGTCCTTCATCTTTATTTCACTCATTCATCTATAAGCATCTATTCCTTTCTTGTCTATCTTTAATGTTTAGATTATAAATGGTTGAAGATGTTTTCATCATATCTAATGATGAAGGGTCTGAGCCTCAGTTGAGGGGTTTAAGGACTCCCTATAATACAAAGAAATACTACAACTCTGATTATCAAAATTTGTATGAACTGAAGTTCACTTCTCGGCAGAGAAGCGCACTGCCTCAAACACTGGACTGCAGTCCCACCAAAGATGACAAGGGAAGGAGGGCTGGCCCAAAATGAGAACTGGCATCTATACGCTGATATGCCAATTAAAAATGCAACAGAAACAAGTTAAGTGAGCTTCCAGCTCAGGGCATGTTAAGTATTTCCCTCTGAACTTATGAGGCTGAGTTTTCTGTTTACCTCTGTCTTCTGTTCTATGAGAAGCAGACATTTCCCAAAGTACAGAATATAAAGAATCTGCACGTCGATTAAATTACTATCCAGAACGGAATATGCCTGCAAAGAAGCAAAAAGCACTGAAAACACACCACTGCTAAAGATCTGCCCAACCTACTGCTGGCGCTAGGCTGCACCAGTCTCTGGTGTTGGTGCCAATCTCGCCCATTTACATGCGGGTGATCTAGAACTGTCATTTCAGGATTGCCCGCTTCCTGCCTAATTGTTTCCCTGCCCACTAGACTGAGAAGTAAGTCGCTTTCATTCAGTGTATTCATGACAACTTAGTAAGCATTTTCTTTGACAAGCAAAATGCACAGTTAGTGTTTTAGAAGGCTTCCTTTTTAGTTCAAGGCTTTTTCATTTGTTTCATCAGGTCAAATTCTGTAGTGTTCAAAATTAAATTCTGATACACATGGCCAAAATTCAACCCACTAGTAACACCAAAGTCAGTGGAGCTAAATGTAGGGTGAAAATATCCTATATTCTGGCCTTGGCTTTTGGAGCTGAATTTTATGACCACACACCCTCTTTGAGTGCATATAAGAGCATCGGGGACACAAAAGTTTTCCATCTTTCAGAGTACAGCCTCAATTCAACAGAAATTTTCCTGATGGCTTAAATACGAGCTATTAGCAAATCAGAGTGACTGCAGTTGCATTTGCTAATCCCAATGAATTGTTATGCTGACTGGAAAGCCTGCTCTATCGTGACTTGCTTGGCAGCTTACAAGGTTGTCTCGTCATGGTCTAGATTTGTAAGGTATTTTAAAATGTTTTGTTATGTTTCCCAAACGTCCTGTTTCGACTTGTCAACTAAGCTTACCAGTACAGCAACAGCAATTCCGTGAAGCTCTAGTTTGAAGGTGGTTTGGTTTTTTTTTTCCCTTTTAAATAAGACTCATACCTATTCCAGGGATTCTGGGGGAAGATGAATGGAGAACATGTCCTTCAGTCTCCCAACACAGATTAATAGCAAACATCAAGTCCACTTCAACATGCTCTCAATTTAGAAAGTGCTGGTGCTATAAAGAGAAAGCCATTGATTATTCATCCTTGGTTTATAATACTCGAGAGCAAGTACAAAAAAGTAGCTTCTTACAAGAAAGAAGCTGGGCCTTCTAAGTCTGTAGAATTTAGAACGTCATTCCAAAATTCCATATACTTACAAAAGGCTCTATACTTCTAACATAAAACCAAAACAGGAACGTGTCTTATTTCAGTTACGCATCAGCTGCAGGGATTGGATTAGGAGCACCTGGGTAACGCAAGTCGTGGCGCAAGAGCAGTTTGTGGCTACGGTTGCATTTAATACAGACGCATCTCCTGCAGAGGCCGTCGGTCCTGGTCTGAGGTGCTCTATCCTGCTCCAGCACTGTATTAACGATGGAGACAGTTACGGTTTCATAGAAGGCAAGTTTGGTGTGGGACTTGGGCTCTTCAGAGTGGCCTTTCCAGAAACATTCAGTACACACAGCAACTTAGTTTACCAAATCACTGCTTAAACCTTTGCTCATTAACCCTCACAATTGTGAGAAAACTTTTCACAGATGGGAAATTAAGGAATAAATTCAGTGACCTGTCCTATGGGACCCTGAGCATCAACAGCAGAACCATAATTATAACTCAGAGAATTCCTAACTCCTAACCCTGTGTTAATTAAACAACATTTATACCTGGATTTGGTACATAAAGACCTTGACAAGTTACATGGGAGGAGAGGGAGGGCCAAGAAAGGACATTATTTCTGCACAAGTGGTATTTTCAGATTAAATGGAACCTCCAACAGCCTAGAGCCCAGCTTCTTTGCATTTTGTAATCAATTCCTTTTCACAGACACGCTGTTTGCAATTCCCATCTCTTCTAGTAGAAACTTTCTTCTTTGGAAAAGAAAGGAGTAGGACTGGCTTTTGCAAACCTGACTAGAGGCAGATCAGGAGAGCACGACTGTAGCCAAAAAGCCCAGGTCACTGAGAATACGGTACAGTGTAGAGAGGGACTCGTGTCTTATTTACTGGTTCTCATTTGCACACCTTTTGGACAGGTGGCTGTATTGGTCAAAAACCAGACAAAACAAGGGGATGCAAAGTAACATACTAACTTCTTTAATAGAGTCCAATCCAATTAAACCAAAATCACTCTGTGAACCCCTGGGTTTATTCACACTAAACAAGTCAGTGGTACATAGTGTTAACCCGATAGCTGATCGTGTTTATACCCTAGGTCCCCACATGAAAAATGAGCACCAGTCAACCAGACTGCAATGGTATTTTTCCTTCCTTTTTTTTTTTTTTTTTCTTCCCCATAAAACTATTTCTTTCATAGACTTAAAACAATTAACTAGCCAAGTTATTAATTATGGTACATCTAAAAAAAAAAATTAATACTAACCCTAATGTGACTGCTGCTTTAAGAGTGCTCTGCGTATCGCCTTAGACTGGCTTTTCAGTAGCAATTCACTACAACAGGTCCTAAAATAATAATAATAGAGAATTAAAAACCTGACAGCAAGTTTAATGGTTAAAAGTAACAAAAACAACCTGTTCTGAATGGTGATTTTTCTCAGCAGTTCAGTCCTGCTGCAGCACTCACAGCCTCACAAATGGCAGAAGGGGTTCAAATTCTCTCACCTTCTTTAAATTTTTCTGTTTTTAAAAGGACAACTGCATCGTAACCTGCTAGGTACCACGGGGCATTTTACTTAATGTTATATTCAATAACGGGTCGATAATGGGTCTGTTTTTAAAACTTACTGTTTTTCTGGGGTAGGTTAGGGAAGGTGGGGAATAGAGAGAGAACAAAAGCATAGCTCCCTGTAGCTGTAGCTCCCCAGGTGCCTCGGTCACTAGGACTGTCTAATTCTCAGATCAGTGCTGGCAACTTTTCTTTATTCTAGAAGATCATGACGAAACACCAGCAGCAGCCTCTAAAGCTCCATTTGGTGTTTTAGGTCATGTCTCCTATTCAAGGTCACCATCTTCTGTAATGTATCAGCTAAGAAGCATTTTCTCCCTCTCCTCAGTGAAGGTTTAAGGGTGGGGTAGGGCATGAGACAAAGAGGGAAGCTAAAATGAATAAAAAATTCTCAGCTATAGAACCAAATTTCATTATTTCCTCTTTCATTCACAGCATCTTATCATTATAGCCAGACTGCTGCTTTGCTTTGTTAAGATCAAACTGCTCTCATTTCCCCTCTGGCCCCATTGGTTGCTGGTCGACCTCTGGATCCACTAGGGATGATGCAAATGCTGACTGGACGATCTGAAACCCAAATGACTCCAGGAGAGACATGTTCTGTTGGGGTGAAAAGGGGGATCCCAGAGCAGGACCGAGGTCCCCCAATGGGCCACCAAGGGCCCTGACGTGAACCTTCTGTATGTGTTTGTTCAGATAAGACTTTGATCTGAAAAAGCTGCCACATTCAGGGCAAGGGTACTTCTTCTCTCCTTCCGTCTCCATTTTGTTTTTGCTGACTGCCATGTCACACGAGAAGGACCCATTGGTGCTCTGTTTCTCAGGAGTCTTGAGGTCACTGGTGTCAGAGAGGTCTCCGTATGAATCAGAACTCTCAATCGGGTCCGAATGTGAACATTTCTGGCCTTCTACGGGAAAAAGAAAAGAGAGAAGTTTTCAGAATCTTATCTCCCAAAAAATTATTTAACATGCATCCAAATAGATGATACTGGTCACCACCTGATTTCATTAATGCCTGTCATGACAGAATGATACACACTTAACATCGCAATCCCTCATATTCTAAAGCCCTTGACCAGAGGTTCCTCTTTGCAAGCCACCGGGCTGCTCTCAGAGCAACGTCCAGCTTTTTATTATGGATCTGTCATAATACTGAATGCATCCATAATGGCTCTCTGGTTTATGTAATACTTTTTGAATCCCAAAGATGCCTCACGACATTTATACCTCAGGCACTACAAAAGGATGGACCTAATGATGAGTTTTTAACCGTACAAGTCACTCCCACACTTCTGAAATATTGTTGATGCTTTGGGGGAGAGCCTAGAAACCTAGTAAAGCGTAACAGGCTGCAGCAAGACGTGAAGAAACCTGGAAATACTCAGCAAAACAGCAGTGAGCTACTGCAATTTAAGAAGCGCAATTCTGTTTAGTCTTGAGGAACTCTTTTTCACAAGTTAACTGCAATGCTGTTAGAAGCGAACTTCATAATCTAAAATTGTTCCGTCTTTAAATACTGTAGTGTGAAACAGGAGAGAGGTTAGGGACACTATTTTAAGTCATTTGGATACATATCCTGGCAAAGCCATTGATATGTTTGGAGTGTTCCCATTCTCCTCTGGCAGTATGCCAAGGAAGTTTGTCCACACTTTTTGCTCAGCGCATATGAATGAGCGTGGGAAACCCAGACGTACTCCCTAAACAAGTCTCTGAATACAAATAAGCTGTATCTACTATTAACTCTAAAAGACCAAAGAACGACTTGGCACAACCCAAAAGACAGATTTGCTCTGGACTCGGCATTACAAACCAAAGAGGATATGCATGAAATCAATACACCACTGAGCTGGAGTAAATCTCTTGTTAAGTGAGCACACCACCCAGAACCAAAGAGCTTCTGTAGTAACTCTATCAGAACTTCAACAGAGAAAAATTACACAACTGTAGCTTTCTGCTGGCACTGACTTTGTTTAACCCAGCCTGCTGTGCCCTCCTGGGCAAGAAAAAACGTAACTTTTTGGGATAACCATGGTTTTGAAGGATTTTCTGATGTTTCGGCTTCACCAGGAATACTGACAGTTCAAACCAAGAAGCAAAAAACAAGCTATTCTACATAGGTTAACACACAGCTTTACGTATTCAGAAGTTAAACACTCTTTAGCTATTCTTACAATAATAGCTTTTTTCTTTTTTTTTCCAGGAAGTTAAATGCAGGTTAAAAAATGACAAAAGTAACAGTACTATTACCACCCTCTACCTCTTCTCCCCAACAACAGCATTAAGGAGTGTAAGTTTAACTACAGATAGTTGCATGCCTCCTCATCAACCTGAGGAGGAATATTGCTTTCACCGCTCAAGAATCTTTATGAACTGCATTCTGCATCTCCCCCTTCGTTCACCAGAAATCAGAAACATGACTCTCACATCAGTCAAACCAAGTACAGCGGGACTACGGAACCGTCACGGATCTGCACCCCTCAGGCAAAATTCAAATACTGACTGCTCCTAGGAAGATGCTCAAGATGAACTAACTGGCTTTTTCAATCCTTAAAATCAAAGAAGCTGCCAAAAATTCACGTACCCTTACGGGTCCATCTCCTTCCCCCAGGCTTGCTAAATCTGCTATCCAAGGACAGGTATTACATACTAGGTGATGCTATGTAATTTCTCTGCAACTCCCTAAGCTTCTTTCCAGTATTTTCCCTGTCCTTCCTCCCTCCCCTTTCTCATGCCCAGCCCAACATCCCACAACACAAAGTTCTGCACAGAGCAGCAAGGTGCAGAGCAGCGAGTCTCTTGCCTTTGATGCCATAGGTCCTGACGCAGTGGAACGCTGCTCCCCCATTCGGGATGGACTCCTGGTGCCTGGAGACCTGGGGAAGGGGAACACCGTGGTGGGTTTTAACATGGACCTTTAAGTAGGAGGCAGAGGAGAAACCTAAACAAGATAAAAGGAGATGAGATCCTGCCACCAGCAAAGACACACATCTGCCTTCCCTGTTCTTAGACTCTTTCTCTTGCTCCTACTCCCTATTACAAAGTCGCCCTTACACTAGCTTGACTTCTGGTTACCTACAACGTGCTCAAGTAGGATTCCTAGACATAATCAGGCAAGGAATGCAACGCATACCTTTCATTAGACTTCATTTGCTTTTTGGAAGTCATGATGAAAGAACAGCCTCCTTGAGAAACAAATCCTACGTAAGCAAACCTAGCAGATGACATGAAAATTTCTGGAAAAAATGGCAGAAGAGACAGGATACAAAAAGGCACCCATGCCTCTTCACCATTTTTGTGCTCTTTTATTTATTTTAATTAAAAATGCCTTCATCAGCTGATAATACTTAGGAAGGTAGTTCAAATTAGTTTATTTTATGCTGTTAAGATTCGAAGGAATGTCATTTAGTAACACTCCTCTTTGGTGTTTAGTGTGCTTTCCCCTTAAGTTTCTGGCAGTTATAGTGACTCCTAGAAGGCAGAAAGATAAAACTACTGAGTTTTTAAGGTATACAGTTTTGGTCCGTAGTAATTTTTGAAAAATATTTCCTCTGTTCAGCTCATGCTGAGTTTTAAAAAATATACTAAAACTCACATTTTGTCTGCAGTTAACAAAAAAAATTAAAATGAAATTTCAATATTTCTATTAGCTCTGATCTGTAAGCCCAAACCGCTGAAATTAAAAACATATATTTCAAACAACTGATTTCCAAACAAAACAGTTTTTTACATTTGTGCACGTACTTTTTAAAATTGTTTTTGAAGTCTCACAAACATGGCTTTTTCCTTTAATGCAATAAACTATCTCACATATATTTTGGAATGTTTTTAAATTCAGATTCCAGTAAGATTTGCCAATAGTACTAGTACATTTGGATCATGTACAAGGCCCAAGGAGGACAGAATTTTAAAGACTTCTGACACAGGTAAGCCTGTCAACAACCATCTTGGTTTTCTACTAAATTTTGAACAGAATATTATGGCACTTTCATGTTAGAAACATTTTCCTTTAACAACTGAGAACACAACACAAGTTGCACCATCACAGACACAGAGTTCCAGGTTCCCTTTCTGGATAGAGAAAACCCAAGACCTAGATTTTTTTAAACCGATACAGCATTTACCGCACAAGCCCTTGCAAGGGAACTTTCACACCAATGCTTCACTTTAAATACGTATATACTGCTCTAAAGCCATTTTTATAGTCATATAACTGCATTTACATTTGACGATATATAATATATTAGGAAGGATGTAAAACCAATACTGCCACACCTCTCTGGGGTGGATTTTCTGACAGCAGCTGTTAGTTTCAGGTGCTGAATTTAATAATCAATGTGGCTTCACACCAGAATTCCCTGTGCCTACCCAAGAGAATATCGCTCTACCCAGACTTTTCTTCGAAGCCAGGATCAAAGAGTATTCGGGGGTTATTAAGAATTACATATACAGGACCTGCAGAGCAAGACAGAACTCCACAGCAACCTGCCGAAGGGGAAAAAGCAGGGGTTGCTGAGAATGAACAAGAGAGAGTTACTGTAGACCCCCGAGTTGCTGATAAAAGTGCAGAAAAGTAGACACATCACAACCGAGGAAACCAAGAACACACGACTCTCAAAATACAATGGAGCAGAATCACCTAGGCCAAATCATCCAGGGAATTAGCTAACGATATTATCCTCCGAAAGAGTGCAAGACCTACCCTCAGACACAAAATGCTATACTGAACCTCTCACTGGGCCACAAGAGAAGATATTTTTCCAAATACCAAAAATTCACTGTAGATATGGAAAGAATCAGTGTTTAACTGGTAGAGAAAAGGACACAATGTACAGACATAACAGTGATGCTTCCAACTACAAGGTACTTCCCTTATTTCATACACGTGTCTAGTAACCACACGCACGCTGAGGGGAGCCTCTTTACGTAGCAGTGCATTAAAATCTCACTGCCAACCACTAAAGAAGGACTACATACAGGTATTCAGCGTTTTTCTATACTACAACTGACACAGGAAAATCTGGAGTTGTAATCTCTGCTATACAATATTTTTTCTGAGCTCTGCAATTCTATTTGTAGGGTACATTCTTTTATATAATGAAAACTGCCTGCAAAGTGTGTCAGCTCCCCTTTATGCACTTGGCAGATGAACATGTGAGTCATCAACTTCCATCAAAGCCGTAAGAATGCCAACTGCTTCACAGGAAACTGTTTGCAGTGAGGGTGGTGGGGTTTTTTTTATTTTATCCTAATTTTTTTCTGAAGCACTTAGCACTGGCCTTTTTTTTTTTTTTTTCCACCAGACCTTAACTATGAATGCCTGTCCTAGGAAGATGGGGGATTCATAGACAATAATCCTTTACTTTTAAAAATCTCTTTAAAAACAAAGTCAGGCTAATGCAGAGGATAAAGTGGCAGTATTTTTCAAAGAAGGAATGTATTTATTGCTTTACCCATACACATCTCTCAGCTTTGCAGAGCAGATTATTTCTTTGTACCAGAGGAACCAACATTAAAAACATGCATAGAGAGGAAATGATCTGCTTTATATAAATGGGATCTATCCCTTGATCTCTTCGATAACATCTGTAAGGAGACAGACTATAGAAATAATTGCAGGATGCTCCTTTTTCAAAAATTCTAATTTGGATTTAGCTGCACCATCCAGAGAATGTGTCTTGCTTTAATCAACTCTGCATCCACCATAAAATATACAAGAATTCATCTTATTGTAAAAAAAAAAAAAAAAAAAAAATCCATCTAACTTGTGATTGGAATATTTACCCTTCTCCTAACTAGTCTGGTTTCTGTGAAATAAACAATGCGTACGTGTCTGAAACAGAAAGTGAATCTTGAGTTGCACGTGATATTACGAAGTACCAGTTCTAGACTTGCCAAAGTCATTAATCTCTGAAGTTCTTTGAAAAAGCCCATGTAAGCAAATAAAGTTCCTAAGGATCGTAATAAAAGATTATGTACCAACAAAGCAGGAGCAGGTCTTTTTTTATTTAAACTGATTAAAGAGAATTTTTCTTAAAAAGTGAGGATTAGTTTTCATAAGCACATTTTAGATGAATTCTTAAAAAACAAGCAAACAAACAAACAAACAAACAGAAAATCCCAGACAAAACCCCATTGCATAGTTTCCCTGATTTAACAAGACTTAATTGCTTCCATAATTATTCTAAGCGTAAAGACCCTAAATAAGAAAATAACCTGGAAAAAACAAAAAACCACAGATGACAATTTTAGAACATTATACTGCTATTTTGTAAAATAAACAAACAAATAAAATCAGGAAACAGGTACACGTGTGACATGGCAAACCAGTGGCTACTGCTTTCAGGCAGGTACTGAGTTCCCCATCTCCTAAGTCCGTTAAACCTTTCAAAGAACGTGAGACACTTAGTTCCACAGAAAAGCCCTCAGTCTGATGGGATAAATCGAGGGATTCTAAGCTCTGTTCTTAACACTAGGATATGTTCAGCTGTGTAAGAGTCACCTTTTCATCCACTTTTTTTTTTTTTTTTTGGTGGGCCAACATCCAACATTCTCTCTACAAGCAGCTTGAGCATTCTTGTTTGACAATTACTATATCCAGCACTAGCCAAGTTCCAATTCAAAAATACACCAGCACGCTAGCTGAGGGAAGAATAAAACAAAATCCCACTGCACAAGCAGCATAGCCACGGCACGCTCGCAGTGAAAGGGATGGCGCGCAGCTTCTGACTGCACCAACGCCTATGGAATAGATGTTTCTAATCTAGAAATTTTCCACTATACTTCATCTTGCCAGGCTCTACAATTTAAAAGATATCTATTTAAAACAATGAACCTTATAATTTGATTCTAGAACACTTTGGATTAAAAATTCTGCTGTCGTGGATCATAAATCTATTACCAAAATTCACCACGTATAACAACGAGTTCATAACACAGTTGTTTGACAAATCCAGTCCGTAACTTCCCTTTCCTATGAGTTTTAACAGTGGGTAGATATTTAACAATAATTCACCAGATTAATTACGTTTTCTAAGTGCTGATGTAAACTGAAATTCACAGCAGACCAATTCTGGCAACACATAGGAAATACACAAACTGTAAGAAGAAAGTAGTTGCTGAAAGTTTGCTGTACAACAGGCTCCCTATCCTTCTACAGAGAAGCGTATATTGTATTTAAATTTCCACTGTACATTTAAACCTGTAAAATGTGAATAAACCATTTAGTCATTTCATTGTCTGAATGCCAGGTCTGTCTTTGTCATGCTGGCTGAACTTCGAAAGAGCTGCAGTGACATCCAGTGGTAGTTAAGTTGAAACTCAAGTTTACAAACCTTGGAAACAAGACAATTCCTCCCAACCCATATGAGTTTCTGTTTGGCACCACGTTCAACTGAAGGAGAGCAGGATAGCACCTGGATCTCAGACAGCATCTTCCATGTTGTTGCCACAAAAAGAATCAGGGTAAGCTTAAGCGGTTTTCCAGAAGCTAGGCCTTCAGCTGAAAAGGAGGCCAAGCTTCACTTCGTACCATCTACCTGGAGCTTCAGAATCTGAAGATTTTCAACCCAGATGCCTTTTCCACTCAAACTGTTAACATCGCTTGCAGGACCTCACAGGCGGTTCAACTACTGGAAATACCACCCTCGCCATTTAATGTCTCTCATTACTCATCAACTCCTAGTCATCCAAAAGCTCCCTGTGCAGTCCTCACATTAAATACGGAACAGCTTCATTATCTCAAAAGATTTCAACTCTCTTAAATTAGAAAAGGGAACACACATCATAAAAAAATGACTCATCAGAAAAAACAAGATCCCAAAACACAGCAGCAACCCCTTCCTACACTCGCTAGGTATGTACGCCTGTGTGAGCCAACAATGTATTTTGAAGTTGTGTATTAATCATTCCAAAAAAAGACACCAATAAGTCAAAATTATTTTCCCAGCTTGCCTTACATCCCACAAAGCCTAAATTTACAACTCTCTCCAACTGAAGAGTACCACAAGCAGATGGAAAAGCTTCAAAAGCTCTTAGTCATATGGTTTACTTTTAGGTAGTCCTGTGAGGAACAGCGAGTTGGACTCAATGATCTTTATGGGTGCCTTCCAACTCGAGATATTCTATGGTTCTATGAAAAGCTGTATTTGTACAAATAAAGGTAAAGCACATTTCTAGTGCTCTTTACAAAATTTGTTTTAGAAATGTACGTTAATACAAAGCAATTTCTTGGGTTAAGAGGGAGAAGCAGCTTGACTCTACTGCTGCACCAGGAGGTTAAACAAGACTGATAATGCAATGTCGATTTTTTATGTACAGCGTATAATTTTCAACTTGGTGTGTATTTCAAAGATTCTTCTTCCAAACTGAACACGAGGACTAAAGTCTAACCAGGTATAGGAAAAAAGGTATATGTCGAATAGTGGCAAGGAAAATATCATGGTTATTTTATAGAGATCTGGCTATTTAGCAAATAAAATTCTTAAGACTGTCTAGAAACAATTTGCTTCAGATTTAAACTGAGTTCTTTCAGGAACTATCAGCCATGTAAAAAGGCCAGACCTGTAGCTCCGTCAGTTTCAAGGTTAAGCATTCAGTAAGAAAAACAAAGAATATGTACACATATATGGTATAACCTCCTCCTGTTGCAGACAGAGTCACGTAGCCTTACAGCTTCCCTCAAGCGTTGTCCCGTCCCACTGAAATAAAAAAAATAGTTTCTTCATTACCTCGGTTACAGATAGTGCAGAAATTGCTTGGTCCTTCACTATGTTTCTTCAAATGATCTGCCATATATGCGGCTCGCAAGTACTTCCCACACACCTGGCATGGAACTTTGTCTTCATGACATGCTAGGTGTGAGCGCAGTCGGTCACGAGTGGCAAAGGAAGCATTACAAGTCTGCAGGTATAATGAGAACCATGTGACTCATCAACTCTGCTAAAAGCACTGACATTGTCTAATATATTTAGTATTCTTTAGAGTAAATACCTTAGATCCTGTGCAAACACACAAATGACATGATGCACAAGCCATTTTCCCCCAAATAAAAAATTCAGATCACCAACATACTGCACAAGATGTGATGTTACTACTCAAAAGAATTAAGAAAGCAAGAAAACAGCTCTAACATACTACAGACAGTAAAGCTTAAATCAAGAAAGAGTTGTGAAGCCTTAGCTCCTCTCTGAGGATGAAGATACTAAAACTTTAAGTAATATTTATCAAAAGAAATAGCACAAACCATTCCATTTACAGTAAATTTTGCCATTTCACTGAGCCATTACAATCACTTTAGACGACTCAAAATGTCCTTTCTGTCATCCTCCTACATTTGACTCTGATCTGATCAGTCTAACTTCAGTACACAGAATCCCTTTGGAGTATGAAGACATACAAACAAAGCGTCAGAGAACTGGCTGGGATGAGAACATGACGAAGGACAGTAAAAGAGCCATCCTGGTATCCACTGTAGCAGTGCAGGCAAATTGTAGAAGCGAAGCCTCAGAACTGGGCAGGTATCAAAATAACTGCATGACACTGTCATCTGTTTATAACTTACCCCTGATCAAGGTATCATATTCCACTTACTACCATGAAACAAGTTTGATTTGGCATAAGATAATATTGATTCTACTTGCCCACTTCCCAGACAGAATCCATATGATGAGTGAAGGCTCCCTCCCATTTTTATAATCGTAGCAACTGGCAGGCATGCATGCATACAGCCTACGACAACAACCTGCCAGTTCTGCAAGGCTTGCTCGATCTCTAACTTGAAGGAAAATAAACCACCAGCAATGCACTGTACAAGTTATTAAAGATATAGTCTGAAACCATTGCTCACAAGTGCAAGAGGAAAAACAAAAGCAAACATACACTACAATGACCAGACCAAGCGGGCAACAGTGACATTCAAGGGTGTACAGTGTTTCGTTTATACCACCTTTATATAAAATAACACAGTTTTAAGATGTATAAACCAGAACCCCCTAAGAGACAATATGAGATTATTAAGTGACCTGGGAACTGGATATGTTCTGTCTTTTCAAGTATCAGTGTGTAATTAAACAACTGTTTCAGCAGAGACAGACTTGTTAAAGCAACGAATCTAGTAAAATTACAAAATTAGAACTTCAAAGAAGCAAAATTGATAATACAGAAGAGGACAACCCATATAATTTTTATATAATTTAGTTAATCAAGAGCTTAATCCAAAAAACATTGGAGGCAGATGAAAAGTATGTATCAATTTCAACAGGCTTTACACTCGTTTGATCCTATGAGATGCTTAAGTATGGTAAACTCCCATAGAGCTGAGGCGAGCACAAGACTTAGCACCTCAGAGGATCAGGACTTAACAAACTTAAAAAGACAACAGTAAAATTATCTGGATTTCTGCGGTACACACAGTTTAACTAAGCTCATCAGACAAAGATTCATAAATTACAAGTAGTGAAGATTAAGAGGCAAGTTCTTGAACATGAAAGATTTCTCTTAATTTGAAATCTCAGTACACAGCGCTGAGCAAAACAGGTGCAGCTTTCGCTTACTAAAATGATCTCAGAGGTAAACACTCACTTAAGGCAGGATTCCAGCACTGATACTAATCAATCTGTTGGATATCAACTAAAGATATATAACTAGACAATCAAAGATGACAGCCAAGAGATCCATCATTAATAAGTCTAAAAATATCGAGCCACAGTAAGCGTCCATACAAAAGCATTGGGAGTGCATTAGTTGATGAAGCAGACCAGAGACAAACCACATAAATACAGGGATGCCAGAAGTAAAACCATATCTGTCCCATATTGAACTTATCAAGCCGAAAGCTTAGGGAAAGGCAATATAACCATTTCTGTGTTTGATTTCTCACTCTTGCTGCTGAGTTGTGCAAAGTTCACCTTTGGATAAGCTATATAGTAAACATATCTGCGAAGAAGCTTTAAAAAAAAAAAAATTAAGTCCAGTGGAGAAAGCAAGAATCAGTTTAGCTGAATCATAACAATGGGAGACAGGACTAGGTTTAAAGAAAACCCCAAAGTTAATGTTCAAATAGTTAATATTTATAAAAGGTATAGA
Source organism: Platalea leucorodia (assembly GCF_965183815.1). Classification (NCBI taxonomy): domain Eukaryota; kingdom Metazoa; phylum Chordata; class Aves; order Pelecaniformes; family Threskiornithidae; genus Platalea; species Platalea leucorodia. The sequence continues at coordinate 16,107,068 of NC_138834.1, forward strand.
GAAAAAAAAAAAAGTTTTATTTTACAAAAGATGTGAAGTGCTAAATGAGTGCTAAGTATTTATCATTAATTGTTAATCATAGAAGAAAACTCTCCAGTGCTTTCCTATCAAACATTGCACAGGTATATAAATAGATCAAAAGGAATATATATATAAAGTTTAAAAAACATTGTTTAAGAAATACCTCTTGAAGTTTCAACTTTTCTATGGATGTGGATGTCTCTGAGCTTATTCCATGGTGGCTGCCATTTTCCTGCTAATAGGCAGGAAGTAAGAGAAATTAGGACAGGAAGAAACTCATTCTGCATTGAAATCAATGGGAAAAGCACTGGACTTGGGATGCCAATTTTAGGTTTACTTAAATAACTAGATCTTTTTCTTTGTCAAAAGTTGTGCTTTAATTTAACCTGCATTTTCCTCTTTTTAATTTAAATTGCCAGAAGAACAACCTGTCTCTTGCTTCTGAGAAGGAACAAACTTCTGTTTTCTCCCCTTGTTCTTTCGCATCCATAGATTTTCAGATCACCCTTTCCTCCCAGACTGCAGCCTAACTTTCACACCATTCACACTCAAAGCCAACAACCCAGCTTCACCCCCTCCCACGGCGAGTCAGCAAACCGAGCTGTCCCATTATGGCCAGAAAACTGACTTACCCCTTCTCCTACATCCAGAACTCAACTGTCAGATTTTTTAAAAAAAAAAAAAAAAAAAAAAAAAAAAAAATCACCAATGCAACAATCCAGGGGAAAAGATGGAAAAGATCCAGAGTGCCACTTGGTGTCTTGCCTGGACACCAAAGCAACTTCTGGGATCCGATTTCTCAGCTGCCGTGGCTCTGTGGACGCCTTCCCTATTCTGAGTCTATTTTAGCAGTAATGAAAAAGCTGGAATCAGGTCTTTGTCTGGCATCAGGTGCTACAGGCGCTGGAATTTAGGATAGTTTTTCAAAGATCTGTGAAACACAACTGTTCTTTTAGGGGGATGAGTGCAGGATTACATGCTGAGCACTGAAAACTATAGCTGTTGCAGTGATGTTCAGCTTACAATCGTCCTGCTTCTCATAGTTTCATTTTATTTATTCTGAAGTTGGGTTGACACCTGCACCCTTTTATTTTGCTAGTCCAAAATGTACCATGATGCCACATCACAAAACATCAGGTATCCACTGGTTTGCAAAGATACATGAAGGCTCAGGTGAACGGCCAGTGGATTTTGTCTAAATTGTAAGAGAGCACCACTTCCAAGAATGCCATTATGACAGAGGATTCTGGAAAGCTTTTCTGTTTACTGACAGAGTACTTCTCTTTTGCAGTAAACATAAACAAAGCATGACAATAACAGGAATTTTCAACAGGAACTCAACAGATTCAAAAAGGATGCTCAATGCTGTTCAGGCTACCCTCATGGGGAGCTAATTTGCCAAACAAAATCAATGGAAAATGAGAATGGAAAATGGGGAAACAACAAGCAATATTAAGCTATTTTCCTTCTTAGTGGCCAGATTCTGTCTTTAGATACACGTCATGGAACAGAAGTGTTACTGGTTATGAGATAATCACAAGGAGAACTTTATCAATTTATACATCAGCTTTCAGATTTGAAACAAATTTTCAGTGTGATAGCATCCCTTCCGTGGTTTGCACCATGCATATCAGATCCATGCATATATAAAAAGACTTTCTAAATCTGACAGGATATTATGAAGTATTTTTTTGCAAAGACACACAACAGCTCTTTAACAATTTTTCTACACCCTAAGATTCATGAAAAATTAACTTTGCAAGGTTAAGCAGTCAAAAAATAAAGAACAAACCAAGCCTGAATGAGAACATCAGCTCTGGCCTGATGCTTGTAACCTATAGCCTACACCGTTTACCTGAAATGAACAGTGCATACAGTATTATGGCACTTTAAACAACACTGAGGAATGAGGAAGACTGTTCTTAGAAACTGCTATCACAAAATGCATGTATGCAAGGAGATGGAGTTCAGCTTGGCTGTACAATCTTAGCTTCCAGATTTCTTTACTTTCTAAGCTCTTAGTGTATCCTCTGATTCACACTTACAGAGTTTATATTTAATATTCTTAAATCAATCAGAAAACTATAAAACAATTATCAGACGTCAGCTGGCAAAGGACAATTCATGTCCATCAACGTTATCTGTGAACTGTTTTCGTTCAGTAACCTTGATATCAACTGGCAAAAGACTGATGAGTTTCTGTTTATGTTGGGACCTAAACATTCATTCTCCTATTTGCACACAAATACATGCTTATGGAAAAAATTTGTCGTCATCTTCAGTTCACCCACCCAGACCCCTTGCTATCCCCAAATTGTGAAGTCTTTTTATGAGTGGAATTTTCCAACGTATAGAAATCTATAACCCCTAAATCATCTTAAGAAGCTTAAATCAATCTAAGGCTTTATATAGGATATGCAGTTAAATCAATGTGAAAGTTCTATGGACTCATTTTCAAAGGTGCTGGGCTTCCACAGATCATATGGAGGTCAAAAGAAACCTTTAGATGGCTCTATATGTCTGAAAAACTGTTTACTGGATTATTAAAGTTGCAAAATGTTTCAAAACTCTAACAATTTGGAGAAAACATAGGAGAGGTGTGTCAAGAGATGGGAAAAAAAAGCGCAGATCAGGAGGCAGCAGTCATGTAGGACTGACTCGGTGCAGAAAATGTGGATAAAATTTTAGAAGAAAAAAAAAATCCTCTAACCTTCACTGTCTTCAAAGAAAATGAAAATTATCTTGCTCCAACTTTCTTTAAACAAATAATTAAATAAATCTTTCTTCAGAGACCGAACATGGAGACTGTTAGCCCAACGAATGTTCTAGAAATTTGCCCAACAACTATGTGAAGGCAGTGGGTGATAGTGGAAGCTGATTCCCAACTTTGGTTTTAATTAACACTTCCAAGCACCTTTTAAATCTCTCTACAAATGAATTACAAAATATCTTTCTTGATTTGATCTTTCAAACCCTAATGAATAATTTATTAACTGTAAAAAACTATAAACAACATTATGACATTGTATTACAAAAGATACTGTGATGCTGCTATTTATATTCTCCCTGGGATAAAAAAAAAGCTTCCAATTTTGCTCAGTGCAATGTTCTGAAGGCTATGTGGTAAAAAAAAAAAAAAAAGTATCTTGGCAAGTTATGATAATTTACCAATTTTATTTGAAATTATTCTAAAAAAAATGAAGTCAGCATTGGAGCCTCCTGTTGGCAACAACTGCAACAAAAAAAAAAAAAGGAGGGGGCGGAGGGAATGAGCTGTGACATCGACTCTAAGCCCAGGGACAAGGTGATCAAGGATCCAGGGGGGGACTGGGACAGAGCAGTAGGGAAGAACATCTGGTAGAAGGGGAGGGAGGAGGAGGACCAAAGCTGTTGATGACACAAGGGGCTGGGGGACAGGAGGGATGTAAAGCAGCTGCCACTGTTGAGCACTGTTATTGACAAACATTTATCCCATTTCACACATACATGGTATTTTCACTGATACTTCACAATTGTCTGCACACATGAATGCAATGCCAAAGATTACCCATACATTGGTCTAAATCCCTCCAGCTCCTACCTGACACTTGTGAGGTCTCTCTGAGGTATGCACCTGTTTGATGTGTCCATTCAAGTGGTCTGGCCTTAAAAGAAAATACACATAAGCACACTCAAAACAAATACGAAAAATAAACTTACAATTTTAACCAAAAAAAAAAAAAAAAAAAAAAAAAGAACGAGATAAGATCCCAGTGGTGGCTCTATTACAGACGTAGTGATATTTAACTTTCCAAGAACCAGATCACCAACAACTGGGACTCTACCTTGATAAGTACCCTCTCCAACTTGCTAAAAGGCAGCATTTTCTCAGGAAGAAATTATGACTGAAAGATCAGAGAAAACAGGAAATACAAGCTACAATTTTCAAGCCTGCATGTCCCCTTCCAAAATCCTATTTAGATCTTGACAATCAGGGCACTTTGATTTACAGCTGCTGAATATGTGAAAATCAGACCCTTTTGGTTTATGTCCCAAACACGGATGTAAGGCGCCAACTTTAAGCACCTCTGTGCAAAAAGACTGACTCTAAACTCTGTTGCTGTGACACATTTTCCACCAGCAAAATCCAAAAATACTGTCCTAACTCACAACTTGGTGGGGAGACTGCATTAATACCAATAAAGTGCTCTGAAGGTCCCAACTAGAAGGTGCAATGGAAGAGCAAATTATTACTGGAAAAAAGTTAGACCATTCTTCACAATCAGTAAAGCCTATTTTGAAGAAGAGAGGACTGAATAGCTGCAGATTTCCCTGGTGGGAGTTTCTCCTAGTGGGAAGAAAGCTTTTCATTGTATGAGGCCAAAACTGCTTGGAAACAAGTTCTCCACCCTCTCCTCCCCCAACTTTCCAGCTGCGCCAATGAGAGGGCGCGGGATGGAATTCACGCACTGCAGACAGAAAATAGCCTGAACTTTGCAGTCAGGCTGGTAAACCTGATGCTCCAGCAAGGGGGCTGGAGCGGTGCAACCGGAAAGACTGGTTGGGGTCCTCTAGGTACCTCAAGCCTAGCAACCTCACGTGCTGCGCTACTGAATGAAGGAAAGGATGCTAAAATTAGACATCAGCGTCCACCTTCCTTTGGCTGCTCCTACAGCTGGATACTGAAACTGAAAGAGTCTCTGCTTTTCATTCATACTTTGGTTTTACAAAGATGCGTAGAAATTTTTGTTGTTTACCTTTATAACAGCGTTCCTGCCTGTTCGCATTAACTTACTGGGAAAAATGAGAACTCAACATGTATCTTTCACTTTCCCTCATTGACAAAAACCTTTCACACAGCAACAGCAGAAATGTTTAAGTGTGAACAAAAGTAATAAAAATCGGCAGATGATCCCAGGTAGCACTATAATAAGAAAAATACTTCCACTTCTAGCTACAGATGAAATCTTCGTTTTATGACTTTCCATCGCTAAATTTGCAGTCCTTAGGAAGATGCACCCCTAATTACTGCTGATTCAAAAAAAAAAAAAAAAAAGAGGGAGTCTACATTTTCTTAATTTGTTTCAATAACAAAAAGTCCGTCTATCAAAGAAAGAGCTGGCAGGGGCACAACTCCTACACTGATATAGCTGGGACAATCCTAGCCCTAGCAGCCTTTTGATTTGCTTTCGTTCCTCGATTCCTTCCCTCCTGTTAGCGCAAAGCGACTGCTGTAGAAAAGCGACTGCTGCTACAGAAGTAACACAGAGCGTACGCATCCCCCTCCCCCCACTACTTCTAGTCTCAAAGCGAGCATCAAACTTCCAAAAAAGTTTCAAATTCATTAACTCAGACTATAAGATACCGCTAACACGACTACGTGTATCAAACTACTTATTAAATTAACTCCCACAAACAGCGACAACAAAAAATCAGCAACATTAAATGCACAGATCTTACGTATGTTGCAGGGCAGAAACAGGATCCCCTTCAGAAGGATGTAAACCCAAAGGACACAAAGATCATGTATTAAAAGATACTTGATGCTGCAGCCTTTGAAATCTCACCTCTTCCTTCACATTTGGGTGATAAAAAACATTACGAACTAAGAGAAATGAAGGGAAGTTAAGAAAAAGAAAATTTAAAATGGATACGAGAAAAATAATAATCTTGAGATGTATTAATATTTTGCACTTCAACAGCACCTTCAAACTACCTGCAAATCAGTAGTCTCGAGACACTCGTGTGAGGTAGGTAATTACTTCAATACCCATTTCACGGAAGAGTCACTGGAGGGAGAGGCTAACCGATTTGCCCAAGGACATGCACACACCAAGCCTGGGACAAGGCTGGGAACGTTACCCAGAAGCCAGCTGACTCCCAGTTCTACGTCTTAATTACTTTTAAAGCCTTTCAAGAGACTGTAGAATAACGTCCTAGCGGAAACGATGGAAGTCTCATTTCTCGAGACATTTTAAAATGGAACAGCCAAACTATCCTAAGTACAAATTGTTCTTGTTTCCCAAGGGACAGGAAAGACAACTTCCTAGGTCTCCGTTTGTGTCTATGGTCCTTATAAGTACTCTCTTACCTGGAAAAGCCTTTTCCACAGCTCTGGCAGATGTAGGGCTTTCCCACAGAGCCATCGTGAGATCGAACGTGATAGGACATCCTGTCTTTCCGCTTGAACCGCAAGCCACACACCGGACAAGAGTACGGCTTCTCGCCGGAGTGTGACAGCTTGTGCCGATTCAGGTGGTACACGTCCCGAAAAATCTTGCCACAGATCTCACAGGCCACCTGTTTCCTCGTCCTGCTTCTTTTTCGGGGTGCATCGGGGTCATCCTGACCAGGGACACCGTTTTCACCCAGCCTCGGGGGTGGGATGTCTATGTAGCCCAGCTGTAAGCTTGTCACCCCGTGTTGAGCCTCATGCTGACGAAGACGGTTAGCATCCGTAAATACTTTCCCGCAGAGGCCGCAAGGCAGGATACCAGCCTCGCGCAGGCCCCCCGGGGTACCAAACATCATGGAGTCCAAGAGATTGGCTTTACGGGGGCGGCCTCTGCCCCTCTTGGTGCTTAAAGTGGGGGCACTAGCAGCAACATTCTGGAAGGGCGAGGCCAGCAGCGGTGGGGACAGGGGTCCTGCCACCATGGGCAGGCGGTCCACGCCCTGCAGAACGGGCAGGGAGGACTGCGCGGCAGAGAGCGCAGCCCGCGTGGCCTCGTCTTCGGGCATACCAGCAATGCCGTTGCCATTGGGCGCCAAGGCGGCCCCGTTGGTCATGTCAAGAGGGAAGCCGAGGTCAGCAGCCCCCGGACGGAAGAGCATGATGTCGGGGCGCGCGGGGGGCACGAGGATCTGCACATTGGACTGCTTGATGACCTCCTGGCAGATGTCGATGACGGAGCGCATCAGCAGGAACTTGGCGGCCGTCATGAGCTCCGGGAAGCTCTCCAGCCGCACCACGATGCGCGACGTGTAGGCGAAGTCCAGGATGTCTCCGAACACCTTGGAGCTGATGGTGTGCATCTCCAGCTCCCGCCCGCCCCCGGCGGCCCCGCCGGCCGCCGCCGCGGCCCCGCCGGCCGCCGCCGCCTCCGTCGCGCCCCCTTCCGCGCCGCCGCCGCCGCCACCTGCCCCGTCGCCCAGCTGCGCGCTGAACACCGACTCGAAGTACTCGCTGCAAGCGGCCAGCACCGCCCGGTGCGCCGGGAAGCTCTCGTCGCCCACGCGCAGCAGCACGTCGCAGAAGCGGCCGCCGTTCTTGCGCTGCTGGTTGAGGCTGTGCAGCATGTCGGCGCTGTGCCGGCTCACCTGGTAGGTGTAGCAGCCCGCCGAGGGGCCGCAGGCGGCGGCCTCGCTCACCCGCTCCATGGGGCTGCGCCGCCCCGCTGGCGCCCGCAGGGGGCGCGCGCTCTCAGGCCGCCCGGCGGCGCGCGCCGCCTCCTCCTCCCCGCCCCTGTCCGGGCCGACGGCGGCGGCGCGCGCTGCGCTCCCTGCACAGCGCGAGGGGATCGCGGGGGGGGGGGGGGCGAGACAAAAGGCTCGGGCGGCGGAGGGGCGCGCGCCGCGCGGGGCCGCCGCGGCCGCCGGCGCGCGAGCTCCGCCCGGGCCCGGCCGCCACGAGGCGCTGCGGCCGCGGAGGCCGCCGCGGGAAGGGGCGTGCGCGGCGCGGCTGCAGCGAGCCGGGAGGGAGGGGGGCTCCGGCGGCGGCGGCTCCGGGCTGCCGGCTCCGTCCGTCCCTGTGTGTTTGGAGCGGAGGAAAGATGGCAGCGGCTGCACTTCCTCTTGCACTTTCACCCCTGGGGGGAGGAGAAGGAGGGGGCGATACCACCCCCCCTACAAAAATCCAGCGGGGGCCCCCCGGCTGCTGCTCCCCGACCAAGCGCCGCCGCCGCCGGCTCCGCTCCGGGCCCCGCCCGCCTCGCCGCACCCGCACCGCCGGCGCCGCAAACTTTCCTCTCTTCTTCGGCCGAGAAGACCCCCACCCTATTCATAGGGACCCCCCCTCCAGCCGCTCGGGCTCCCCCCTGCCCCCCCGCTTCCTGCCCCCCTCCCTCCCCGCATCCGCCAATGCAAGAGCAGCCAGAGCCAGCAGGCCGGCCCCCACCCCGCCCGCCCGCGGGGGCTGGGGGCTGCGGGCTCCCCCTTCCCCAGCGCGCCTCCGCCAATGCCGAGCCGGCAGCGGGGCCCCCGCCCGCGGCGCACGGGGGCGGCGGGGCCGCGCTCGCCCCCTCCCCCAGATATCCGGGCTGCGCTCGCCCCCCGGGCCCCCCTCCCGCCGGGGAGAGGAGGAGGGGCCGGCGGGGCGGGGGGCTGCGGGCAGCCTCCCCCCCCTCCCCAGGCGCCACTCGTCCAATGCAAGCCCTCCCGGAGCTGCAGAGGCGCGGAGCGGCCCCCGCCGCCTCGCCTCGCCCGAGGAGAGCCGCTGCCGGAGGGGGCCGGGGGCTGCGGAGCGCAGCGGCCTCCCCCCGGCCTTTCATTGCGTTCCTCGCCCCCGCCCCCCCGCGCTGGGATCAACTCTCAGCCCGGCTGAAAGAGCGAGGCGCCGGCACGGTGGGGGAGGGCAGGGGTGCAGCGGGAATTCTTCCCGTGCGAAAACGCCCTCCTCCCGGGAGGAGCTGGGAGAAACGCGGGCCGGGGGCGGCAGGGGCAGCGGCACAACCCCCCCCCCCGCCTGCCTCCATGTTGGGGAAGCTGCTGCCCCGCCGCGCCCCGCGCCGCCCGGCTGCGCTCCCCGCGGCGAGCCCTGCCCGGGCCGGGCAGCGCTGCGAGAGGCGCCGCGGCAAGTCCCGGCGGGGCTCGCCTGGACTGTCCTGGTGCTGAACCTTCCCTGCCTGCTCACGGGCTCTCGAGGAAGAGCTGCCCCTTCCACATCATCATCATCACTCGCTTGCAGCTGAAATTCGCGTTCTGTCTCAGGGCAGAATTCTTCTCTACTTCGGAGGAAATATTCCCCCCCCAAGACACACACACGCTCCCAAAACAGAGTTCTTTGTTTCGTTAAAGACAACACTTTAAAATGCTCAAGGGCACTTTTTGGCATTTGTAACATCAAGCCTAATTAAGAATCCTTGGATGACCTATCCACGATCCAGTACCATCACTTAAAGTACTCTGTGGAAAACCCTGAACTCAGCCCACGCGAGGGCACCACAAACTGCAGAGCCTCCCCGGAGCTGAACCCAGCACTCGACTCCAACAGCGGTGGAACCGAAAAAGCGTGCTGGGTACCGATGTGCAAACGAGCGCGCCGTGCTTCCAGCTTCCAAAATCCAACGGTACATTAACGCTTCAGGCCACGCAGTGCCCTCCCGCCTGCACGCTGGATTTCTCCTGCCTTTGATAGGAACTGTTTGTCTACACTGCGGGCAGAATATTACCAGTAGCTTTTTATTACTGCATTATGTATGCACACACCCTGATACGACCACGTATTTTTAGAAATCTCAGGTTGTCTGAGCGGTAGCAAGGCTGACAAACCCAGCTCAAATACACCGTATTATATAGATAATAAAGTGCTCACGTTCTGTAAGTCTGTCTGTGCGCCACGGCCACGAGGGTCGTACTTGCTGCAGTGAGGAAAATGATGATATTTACACATACGAGCCAGGCTGCCTGCACGCACAGAGCACTCAAAGAATCTGGAATTTGCTTATCTTTCCTAGTGGCTTTGGTCAGTTGTGCGCCTTTCCCCCCGGTGGTTTATTAATTTGCTTTCTTTCAGTCCCCAGCCTCCTGACATGGTTCCTGCTTCCTATTTCAGTTCCCTCCTTGCCTGTTCTTTGTCTCTCCTCCAGGCAGGGGGAGGGGGGTCCTGCCGCTCTCACTGCACTCTCCTCAGAACTTTCTCCAGTCGCCATGGAATGTTCTGGTTTCAGCTTCCAGCTCTCCTGTCTAAAAGGCACCACCCAACACACCCTGCCTGCTCCTTTAGGTAAAAGCTAAGGATTCACCCCAAAGCATGGCTGTTTCTTGGCAAGCGACCCGTTCCCACTTGCCATGAGGACGCCAGATCAGCACGCTGGGAGCTCGTACTCCGAGGACGTTGCTGGACGCTCGTTAAAGATGACCGCCAGCACGTTGCACTCCCAAGGAGATCAGAAGGAGACCAACACAGCCATCCTCCTTAGCTCCTCAGCGCTCTGACGTGGTGACGGCTGGATCTCTCCTTTTAGTACTCTTACTCTCTTACTGTACTGGCCTCCCCCACCTTATGGCTTCACAGCACATTTAAAGGACCACTTCTAACTTTTCCTGGTCCCAAGCTTAGCCCGTCTCAGAATATGAGGCTATCAAAGCAGTCATTCAACTAGCCTTTGTTACAATGTAGCCAAATTTCTTCTGTTTGCAAATAAGCAGTTTGTGCCACACTGAGACAAAAATTGGCTCATCAGTATAAACAGACTTGGAAGCCGAAGCTCCCTAATTCCATGTGATGACTAAATGTCCTTTCCCCATACTTAACTATGCAAGCGTACAGGCATGATTACCTTCGAACTCCTTTACCATCACAAGTAGCTAGTTACTGTCTTGAAGACAAAGTTCCAGATGATGTGAAAGAGAGTATTAAATTGGAATTTAAAAATTTACATTTTCAGAATACAGAATTTCCTCCCCTTTTCAGATGATTCCTAATCTATTTTCTCTGACATCTTCTGCACTGGGATCTGCTGAACAACTTCTGAATTCACCTCCCTTTTAAATAAAGGCATTTTCCTCAGCTACTTTATTCAGCTTCTCACTATTTCCTGTCTCACTTCTGCTCATGGGAATTCCTGAGCTGTCCCTAAATGTTTTGCAGCTGTCTGGTCCCTGCTGAAGCACTTTGAGTGGTGTTTCAATAGTATTAAAAGTCCTCTTTTGCTCGGAACATGTGTGTACCACTTGGGACTGTACGCTGCTCACTTCACTGCAGATCAGTCGCTACTGGCCTTACTCCGAAGTGCAGACCTTAAATTGGGCTGCAAATACAGGAGGTAACAAAAGACCGTGTTACAGTCGAATCCAGTCAAATATATTTGGGTATGTGTTAATTACGCTTGAGTCATACCTATTTGCTGAACATTCTCCACTCATGCATCTGTGTAGGTCTCCAGGCTACCGAAATTTTTCAGAATAGTCTCCGTTATTAAGCTCTTTAAGAAGGTTAGTCAGTCACTGTTTCGCATGGGTTATAATACGAGCAGAGACATTTCTGCTTAGCACTTGTGCCAGCTACTTCAGTCATATGAACCATTTCCTTGTTATGTTGTGTTCCACAGAAATACATAACATTGCGCATTTCATGGCACACTTGCCATTTCAGCGAGGAGCTGTCAGTTTTTCTGAGCTTTCACTGGAACTTTAATTAACTGCGACTGATCTAACAAGCAATTAATTCAGCATTCATTACTTGTTAGGTTGATTATTACTTAAATTTAGTTTTTTAAAGCTTGCTCAATTTTTTATTGGGAATCATCCCACGAGAGCGCTAACCCTAGCAGCAAGGATTCTCAGACTTGGAGACAGCACAGTTTCCTCTGTAATCCAGACGTGGGTTAGTGATTTGTCAGCCTTCTCCTCTAGAAACCGAGGAACACTCTCTTGTTTAAAAATACCTAGCATTCTCACAAAAAAAAGACAGCAACTGCTAATAGGGAGGTATATGATGCTATGAAAAACATGCAGAGTTATTTTAAAAAGGGAAAACTGCACTGTTTACTTTTCCTCTTTTTGATCACTCTCCTTGCTGCACTCATGTGCTGTGTTGGATGGCAGTCCACAACAAAGTCTGGGGAGCTGATGCTAAACTACAGAACTTTTTGTTGTCAAACAAAAGTTTAACTGTTAACACAGTCTTGGAAGCCAACCTTCAGTACTTAATCTCCCTTTTGTTCCCCTCATTTCTTCACTCTGCCCAGTTTAACTTATTCTAGACTGCCTGGAACCAAAGCAACCTGAGCCATTCAAAACAAGATTGCCACATTAAGGATCTGGTCAAAATGGGAATACAACCTAGGATTCCACCCAATCGACTCCCCATGAATTAGGCATCCATGCCTAGCTAAGCAAACCTGACAGACAACTTTCTCATGTAAAACATACATTACAATACAATCCTAAACACGCAATGCAAATAGCAAGGAGTGTTTGGTATTTACAGATTAATAGCTAAACTACTGTGCTGTCCTGAGGAGGACTTCTCCATACATACCAAGTAAACCGGCATAAAAAAGTTAATCCAGGAAGACAACTAAGAAGGGATACATCCGTATTTCTTACAACAGTCAAAAGATGCACAACTTTCTGCCTATTGCCTCAGGAGTCAATGAAGATGTGAATTGCGTCAGCTTCCAGAGTCCCTTCACCTCAGGCAATCGGTGTTACCGTTCCATTGAAGGCTCAGTACTACAGATCTCAAAAATCTTACCTTTTGATAGCGGGTTCTCAAAATCTCTTTCCTCCAAAGGGGTGTGAGGCTGGCCCGTAGTCAGCTCATTCTAACCGCCTTAAAAAGGTTTGTCTCCTCTTCAGCATGAGCAGTTCTTCCCTGAAAGACAATAATAGGGTTAATTAGCTGCCAGTTCTCAAATCAAAGTACAATTCATGGAAAAAAAACAAAGGTAAGTTTGCAAAACTGTAAAAGAAAAAAAAAAGAAACCACAGAAAAATCACCTTAAAATGAACAGATTCTTTATATGCCTTATCTTGCAGTTACCTTTTTTTCACAAGGGAACTGTGGCAGGGTGGTTACAGTCCCATACCCATAATTCTTAAAATCATAAGTACTCAGGTCAAGGTTATCGTTTGATACAGATTATTTTTCACTGGGCTGGTGATAATTGCTGAGAGGATACGAAATTTCAAGAGCCTTGTTCCACCTGCAATCACGGTTTGATTTCCTCCCTGTCACCTCCCTCCCACTTTTATAAATCCTGCAGAAATCCCCACCGCTAAGCTAGAAACGCAGTCCCTAGCAAGCTCACCAACACACAGGTAGCATTAGCGCAGCTGTTTGCCAGTATATTCTACAGCTTCTGTCATAAGGTGAATTACCAAAACCACAAGTGCTGTACTACCAGAGTGGCTCTTAAGCTAAAACGACCTTCTCAGTGCACTGTGACTAGACTTGATGTCCACAAGTGTTTTGCCATTGAAGTTATTTATTAGAATAAAAAGGAGGAAAAGAGAAAAAGAATTAAAAAAATACCTAACTAAGCAAGCATGCACTGCTTATTTTTAAGAAGAGTCTTTATGTAATTTTAATGAAGCATATGCTACAGAAGTTATCACAATTAATTTCATACTCACAGTTTTTGCCATGTATTTTACAATGGTAACTTTTACATGGTTATCCAAAAGACTTGCAAGCCTCTTCTCAACATACTTAGTTTGCATCTCACGTAACTAAAACTCTTACTCAAGCTAAAATAATAGCTGTTTCGGAAAGAATTTCAGAATTTGGCCCAGAATGGAGCAGCTTATTTAATAGCGGTAGTTTGACAGAAAACACACTACACGCAATAACTACTCGGCTCTCCTATTGAAGTGATCTACAGTGATCATACTTGCAGGGCAGTGCTATGGAAACATGAAAGTTTCAATCGTTCTGCGGCAACTGCACATTCCTGTTGTGCAAAAATAAAATCGAGGCACAAGTAAAGGAAATGACTTTCTCAAAATCAATGAGTCAGCAGGACTGGAGTGCACAGAATATGAATTTCTGAAACCCATTTTTGCTGCAGCCCTCCATCATTCAGACCTTGCTAATGAGGTATGTGCCATTTCAGTCACATTCCTGTCATCGTAGCTTGATGAAACACAAACTCCTGTTTTTTTTCCCCCCAATCACTGATTCCATACTGTGTCATGTTTCTTAATTGTTTGATGAGACAGCCTTTATTTCAGATGCAGTTTTCCTGCATTTTCTAAACACTCTGTAGTATATTGCTTTCCTTACCTTATTAAGAATATTATTAGAAAAGTGCTTATGTTATATACTTCCACTTTATCAGTTAGTAATTCATATGACTACTTGATCATTTGGGCTTTTTTACTCCATATTTGAATCTTTATTCGGTGTTGTCTGACATAGGCAGTTGGCCACCTGAGAGATTGACTCCGCAACTGTTGTGCAACGCACAACCTTTGGAAATGCACCCCCTCTGGCACTTCATCTAGATTTCCTAAATGAAATTCTCTCAATTTAGAAACCATACATACACATTTTAAGAAAAAAAAATGGCAATTCACATACTCCATCTTCCATCAGCACCCACTATGAAGCTCAATTAACCTTTTGAGTAGATTTCAGTCTCTTGCAACTCATTTCATTTTCTCTCAGGTTCCATTGGGGGCTTTTTCCTCTTCTGACATCATATCCAGTTTTCTACAAATATTTTCCTTGATTTTTCCCTTCTCTGACTGACCTTTTTTCTTTTTCTTAAATAAACTTTTATCATTTGCTCTCCATTTTCTAGTTTTGACTGCTGTCCTCAGCAGGCATCATTTATCCATTCCCAATTACCCACCTTTCACTCCCTTCCCCAGCTGTCACACCTAACTTCCCCTGGTCTTCTCCAAGTGCCACATAACAGAAAACACCTTTATATTAAAATAGTCACAACAGTCATCACAGTAAATTAAAAAAACACACCCTATTCACAACCTGGAACCAATCTCTATTTTTAACAAGCCTTTCTGAAGCTTAAAAGAGGGTGCTGTTATAAACTAATATGAACTACTTTAAATATTCTAACCAATTAGAAAGTGTTCATTTGGCTAGGAAAAAAAAAAAATCAGACAAATTATCTTAATTAATTAAATTCTTACTCCCTTCAGGTCATTAAGGACAATACTCAACACTGAGAGAAGTTTTTAGTTGCCTAAATTCCTTATAGGATCTGTGCTTGAGTAACTTCCTGGGAAAAAAGGATTTAAGAGCATATACTGAGCAGTTGTGTGTTAAGAACGCTACGAATACCTAAAAAAGGAAAACAAAACCCACCCAGTAACTAAATTTTCAAACTATATATTCTATTGACATCTTTATTCATTCAGCCCACACTTGGAAAAACAATTTTTAGTTAGACTCAATATATGGGATTTGGAGTGAGTTTGTAGGAACAACTACTGCTGCTAGCAACAAGTTCTGAAGTTAGCCAACATCTACTGCAAAAATAGAGGTGGTCTTAAACCCTGATCGAGCATTCAGAATTTGCATTTTTCTCGGTGTTTTTCCTGTTACTAAAAGGGACCACAAACATGGACTGATTGTATGGCTGAATTCAGGTGAAGCATAAACAAGTCCAATTCCATCTCAAGTAAGTAGGAAAAAATTTATACCAGGACCAAATCTGCTATGTCCTGTGTTGAAAATGGGTATTCTTCACAAGGAATAATTAGAAAACCATGAACAAATATACAGTGGTAGGTGCATTTATATTTACCCTAGCTTAGCTGAGCTAACATTACCAGGAATAGTAATCCCATTTTATTTGAGATTCTATTTTAGTAAGCTCTGTATAAGCTTATATTAATGACAGTTCCTACTATAAAGAGTTTATGACATTAAACGCTGCTTTTTTGATTAAGATGAGACAAGAAGGGAATATGCAGAGGCAGAAAGAGATAGCAAACAGCACTGTGCGTTCCACTGCACTAGCCTTTCCTTTTTTTTCTTTTTACCGTAAGTTAAAGAAGACTTAATGATCTGTAACAATTCTATTACCAAAATTGTTATAAGGTTAGTTAAATTTCGTCAATCCTACAATACTCAAGAATTTTGTCTGAAGATGTGGCAGATGGTTCTGCAAGCGTCATTAGAAACAATTCTACAATACAGGCCCAGGAGAGTATATTTTTGTTTAAAAAAACAAAAGTTTTACATTTATATATGTCATATAAAAACAGACTTTGTAATAAATTGAGACAGAAGAGCCTTCCTGGAAAGGTTACTGAACATGGAGAAAAAGGTTTCTGTAAGTTATTCCAATTCAGATAAAATATGACAGGGAAACAAAGTTGGAGACTCTAAAATCCTGAAAACTTACAAAACTGTATTTCCTTATGTCATAAAAATACTTTTTATTCCAAATCCAGCTGTTTGGCTTCTTGTAATCCTGTCAAAAGCTGGAGATACTCGTCTCTTTAAAGTCTGAAGGGACCATTAAAAAAAAATCCTTTATCAATGTAATTGGCCTGCATTCAATGGACAGTTACAGATGTCCCTGGGGCAAAGTGGTCTGGCCTGGGCTCAGCTGAAAGGAGCCGTGAGAAAGCTCCAGTATGGAAGTCCTGGTTTTACAAAGCATCACCCAAAGGCGGCTCTCCTACGAGCAGCGTAGCAGCTCTGCCGGAGTCAGCAGGGCTGTGGAATACGTACGCACATCTACACACCTGGTGATGAGCAGTAGTGCAAGTGGACTACAAGGAAGACCAGGGCAGAGGCAGATCTCCGCGTACGTCGAAGCGCCAGGTCCAGTTTAACCACAGGGGAAGGCAGGCGCCACCTCCCCTCACGGGCAGCGGGCGGCCCCGGCTCCGCGGGCAGGCCTCACACGCCTGCCAGCCGCCCCGCCTGGCCACGCAGCCGCTTTCCCGCTCATCGCCACACGCCCTCGCACGCTCCCTCTCACAGACGGACACCCCGCGCCTCGGCCTCGCGCTGGCTGCCACGCTCGCTCCCAGCACCACACCGCCAGCGCCTCTCTCACAGATGAGCGCCTCAGCCTCGCAACGCCCGTTTTCCTCCTCCATCCCCGCTCTCCCCGAGCCTCTCATCAGCTCTCTCGCACACCCGGCACCGTGGCCGGTTCCTACACCCCCGCGGCCGCCTCAGCCTCGCTCTCCCACACGGGCACCCGCCCCCGCCGGCGCCCTCCCCTCACACGGCGCCCGCTGCCCTGAGGCGGCGCAGGGGGCGCTGCGGCGCCTCCGGCGGCTCTTTCCCGCCCGCCGCTTCTCGCGAGCCTTGGCCTCGCTCTCGCGAGAGGTGGCGGCGCGCCTGCGCGCTGCCGGGGCCGGGCCGGGCCTGCGGAGGGGCGGCGGTGCTGCTGTGGGGGCGGCCGGCCGGGGCCGGGAGCTGCCGCCGAGATGAGCGGCACGCTGGCGAAGATCGCGGAGATCGAGGCTGAGGTAACGCGTCGGCCTTCTTCCCCGGGCGGGGGCGGGCCAGGCACGAAGCGCTGGACGGGGCGGCCGCGGCGCCGCTCTGTGAGGGGGTGACAGGGCCCTGCCGGCGCGCGGGGCCCGGCGGAGCCTCTCCCGGTGGTGAGTCCTCGGTTCCGCGCTCTTGCAGATGGCCCGGACGCAGAAGAACAAGGCCACGGCTCACCACCTGGGGCTGCTGAAGGCCCGCTTGGCCAAGCTACGCCGGGAGCTCATCACCCCCAAGGGAGGCGGCGGCGGCGGCCCCGGGGAAGGTGCGTGGTTCGGCGGGAGGGCCCCTCTGCAGGAGTGGCCGCTCCTCCCTGCTGAGGTGCGGGGTGTGTGGCGGACATCGCTCTAACGGGGGTGGCTCTTGGTGGCTTAAATCGTTACAGACTGCCCGCTGAATAAACGCGAGCAGCCGCCTTCTCTCCCTCTTGTCCCTCCCAGACAGGACCTTCGCCGCGGTTTGCGGTCCTTTCTAGGGCTTTGGGGTGGAGCCCTTGTTGAATCGTGAATGAAACGACTTGTGCGTTTTGGCTAATATAATCTTGTATTTTCAAAAGTCTTCGGGGTTTTACATGAAGGAACATCTTGCGGCAGGCACCGATTTTTATATATAAAGGTGTGAATTGTGTAAGCTGCAGTGCTTAAAGGGAATGCTTCACCTACACCCAAGCCAAGCCTAGCCCACTGGGAAGCCTTGCAGCCTACACTTTATTGACAGGTACATGCCATAGAGGGTTGCACGAAGCGGCGCAAGGCAATACAGATCGTGAACTCTCTGTTTCATACTCTCATCCGCCTTGTTAGGGAAGCTTCCCTGGCTTTCACTGAGGCAGTATTGAAAGTAATAGTGGGACTGCAGTCCAGAACCTTAGCGGATAGGAAATATCGATCTTTAAACGAATATTTTTGCTCCTTATGTGCAGGTTTTGATGTTGCAAAGACAGGTGATGCCCGAATTGGGTTTGTGGGTTTTCCATCAGTGGGGAAATCTACTCTTCTAAGTAATCTTGCTGGTGTCTACTCTGAAGTGGCAGCGTATGAATTCACTACACTGACTACTGTGCCTGGAGTCATTAGATACAAAGGAGCAAAGATACAGGTGAGATCTTTGTGTCTGTGAGGGTAAGTTTGCGTATGTAGAGGCAGTGGTGTTACGGCTGAATGGTCTGGCCTGACATTAGCAGGTTAGAAGGAACATGTAGAAGTGCTTGAGAATACATTGGAAATGTTTCCGTGAGGTACTAATTTTACCCCGCTTCTCTCTTTGCTCTGGGGAGAAGTTCCTGTGGTAGTTCTCATATTCTGTGTGAGATGACCTGTTCCATTGTACTAATGGGGCACCAGGGATAATGCAATATATAAGAATCAAAGGGGAAACAATTTTGCTGTATTCTGTTCAGATTTGCCGTAGAGCCAGCTGGTTTAGGAGAAAGGTAAAAGTAGGGTTTATTTTCTCCGTGAAGAGAAATATTTTTCTCATGAGTTACTTTCCTTCCTCTGAACAACTAGCTACTGGATCTCCCAGGAATTATTGAAGGTGCCAAGGACGGTAAAGGCAGAGGACGGCAAGTCATTGCAGGTGAGTATATGAGAGCTGGAGGCAGCACCCTATCACTGGTTCGGTTAGTACAGCTTATGAGAATGCGGGGTTGAATCACCATGTCTGATGTCTTCACAGAGCTGAATGGTGTGCTGGAATTGAGCTGCCTGATGTGAAGCAGTAGCCATTTTTATTTCGTTCTGTTTTCACTTCTGGCTTTATGCATTTGCTGAGTTTGTGAAAGTATATTACCAGTGGAAGTATGTTACCGGTTTTGAAGGCAGATGTGATCCCATATTAAACAAGGCTGCTGTCTTCATTTCTTTAGCTACTTATTGTCGTCATTCTGGGCTCTGAATGTAGACAGGAAGGAAGATTTTTCCAGCCTCTGTGATTCTTACAGCATGTAAAGATTTGTCTATCAATCAGTGATGCTTGGCCAGCACTACAAACTTCAGTCTTGTACTGGAATTTAAAAATAAGCAATGTACTGGCCTTCAGGGGTTTAATACAGAATCATAGAACCGGTTTGGTTGGCAAAGACCTTTAAGATCATCAAGTCCAACTGTTGACCTAGCACTGCGAAGCCCACCACTAAACCATGTCCCTAAGCACCACATCCACCCGTCTTTTAAATACCTCCAGGGATGGGGACACAACCCCTTCCCTGGGCAGCCTGTTCCAATGCTTGATAACCCTTCTGGTGAAGAAATTATTCCTAATATCCAGTCTAAACCTGCCCTGGTGCAACTCGAGGCTGTTTCCTCTCATCCTGTCACTTGTTCCTGGGGAGAAGAGACCGACCTCCCTGGCTCCAGCCTCCT
The DNA here is from genome assembly GCF_965183815.1 of Platalea leucorodia. Taxonomy (NCBI): domain Eukaryota; kingdom Metazoa; phylum Chordata; class Aves; order Pelecaniformes; family Threskiornithidae; genus Platalea; species Platalea leucorodia. The sequence goes on from NC_138834.1 coordinate 16,126,577, forward strand.
TTCAGGCCGTTGCAGAGAGCGATGAGGGCTCCCCTCAGCCTCCTCTTCTCCAGGCTGAGCCCCCCCAGCTCCCCCAGCCGCTCCTCCCCAGCCTTGTGCTCCAGCCCCTGCCCCAGCCTCGCTGCCCTGCTCTGGCCACGCTCCAGCCCCTCCATGGCCGCCTTGGGGTGCGGGGCCCAGCGCTGAGCACAGCATTCGAGGGGCGGCCTCACCAGTGCCCAGCGCAGGGGGACGGTCACTGCCCCGGTCCTGCTGGCCACGCTATTGCTGATATTGTCATCAAGTCCACTGAGCCATATTTTGTCTTGTTTTGTCTCGGATTGTGTGAGTGTACTTTTTTGAGAGATGACTTTCTTTTTCTGACTCTTAGTTGCTCGAACCTGTAATCTCATTCTGATTGTTCTGGATGTGCTGAAACCCCTTGGTCACAAGAAAATCATTGAGAATGAACTGGAGGGATTTGGAATTCGTCTGAATAGTAAGCCCCCCAATATTGGCTTTAAAAAAAAGGATAAAGGAGGCATTAACCTTACAGCCACAGTAAGTTGGAAGTTTTCTTTAACCAAAATAAAAAAAAATTGCTTGAAGAAAGAGGCATTTGCAGTTAATGGTGTGCCTGGGACCATTCCTGTGCTGTAACTTCTTCAGAAGCTGAACTGCTGTATCGGTTCCTTTTCTTGGAGGCCAGCCATACCGGCCCGAGGAGCCCGACCGCCTCCCCAGCCCTGAGTCAGAGGCTTGGTTGCTTTCCAGCAGTTACAAGTTGCGAGGCCCAAAGGGGAGTGTGCAAAGGCTGCCTCTCGCTTGGCGGCTGCAGCATTCTTCTGGAGAAGATTGCTCAGAGTTCCAGGCCTTGCAACCTGGACTACTCCTCCTTTCCCATTTCCCACTGAATCTTTAAAACCGTAGAAATAGCCAGAGGTACCAAAAGCCAGAGCTCTGCTCTGGGATCTGGGTACCTAACTTGCAGTTGTCTGGGCACTGAGCTAGTAGATACGTGGGTTTGTATTGCAACCGGTCCCAGGTTGACAGGAAACACTACTTCTGCAACGTCTGATTGCAGCTGTCAGTGGGGCATTAAGATAAATAAAGCTGTTAGGATTTAAATCTTTTTTCCCTCTTCTGTTGCTTGCTATGGTAAAATCATAGTCAAGTCCAATAACTTAAAACGCAGCAATTATTTGTAGCAATCTATGTGCAGCGATTGCTTGGTGATAGCATTATTAATTATAATACTTGATTTGACTGTGAACTCTTCCCTTCCTTAATACTGTGTCTATGTTCAGTGTCCTCAGAGCGAGCTGGATACTGAAACAGTGAAGAGCATCTTAGCAGAGTATAAAATTCACAATGCCGATGTCACACTGCGCAGCGACGCCACTGCTGATGACCTGATTGACGTTGTTGAGGGGAACAGGTACTGTTGGGACCCTGGGTTTGGCATACTTGCAATTTATATTCCAAGGAAAAGAATCGCCTCCGAGGTTTGCTGCCCACAGAAGCTAAGTTAGCAGCGTGGTCTCAACAGGTGCTGTTTAGCACCCCACCGTCCTTTTAAGAAACGAAGCCTTTTCGGAGGTAGCAGTGTCTTGCTGCTAGGCTGCTGTAACGGTATTTCCTTCTCTTTGCAGGGTTTACATCCCGTGCATTTACGTCCTAAATAAAATCGACCAGATTTCCATCGAGGAACTAGATATTATTTACAAAGTACCCCACTGTGTACCAATATCTGCTCATCATCGCTGGAACTTTGATGATCTGCTGGAGAAGATTTGGGACTACTTGAAGCTCGTACGAATGTGAGTCCCAGTCGTTGCCTTTGGTGGAGTTAAGCGTAAAGCTGAGACTGCAGAATGGATGAACGATTATTTTATAATGGTTTTCTACTAGCCTAGAACTCTATAGCTTTCAAATGATGATGTCTTTTGTCACTGAAGTACATTTAATCTGTAAATCAGAGATGGTGCTCCTCTTGTCTGCCGTGGGATGGACAGGGTTTCCTAACAGTCACAAGTGCTGTGTTTTGAACTTCTTGTAGGGAAATTAAACGAGGACCTTGTGAAATCACGTCCAAAATAAGTTTTAAAAAATTTCTGAAAACACGGGCTTTTGGTCAAATTTAGTGCAAAGTTACGAATTTCACAGGTACCTCTTTTCAGTCTGGCATGAGTGACGTGTTCAGCTCTCTTAACAGATCCAATTTAGTTCTTCATCTAGCCTTTCAGATATTTTTACTATCGATTCTTACAGGTTTACCTCATACTACTAATGCATTTCTTTGGACGAATTTATGGATGAATCTACTAATACTCATAATGCAGTAATTGTAGTCTTTTAAATGTGTATCATCTGTCGTCTTGCGACAATATAAAATCTGTTCTAAGAAGGGATTTAGTACGTCTAGGTGTCTGGGCTCTAGACTTTGTCAGGTTTTTTTCCTAATATATGCTGAGTTTTTCACAGAAAAAACCCACAAATCAGAACCATAATAGCGTAGACGTTCTTTTCCATCAACTATTCCTGTTCCATCTTCTTTTAAGCGACAGCAGGAAGCTCACTAGGGATAAACCTTGGCAGTTACAGGGGAGAACCCGCTGCAGCCGCAGGCTGCCCAGATGCCTTTTCAGCTTAAGAACACCAAACAATTCACAGAATACCTGCTGTCACCACTGAAATAGTGGGACTGGGCACAAGCGCCTAGGATGACAGTGCGAATAACCTATGAAATGCCACGATGGGCTGAAAGAGAAGAGGTCTTGGTATTGACGGACTGTTCCATCTGCGTTACAGCTACACCAAACCTAAAGGGCAGCTCCCAGACTACACCTCTCCTGTGGTACTACCTTACTGCAAGACCACAGTGGAGGACTTTTGCATGAAGATCCACAAAAATCTCATTAAAGACTTTAAATAGTAAGTATTACTGTAAAAGAATAATTTATAGAGAATAGAAAATAATCTGCTTCCTGGTATATTTTTTCATTCTCTTGTAAACTAGAAGGGAAAACAGGGTTTGATATTTTTTTTTTTTAATGTTGAATGGAATAGATCTCTCTGACAACTAAACCTAATACTTAAATGACTATATTTGATGTTCCTATGCTCTTTCCTAGAAAATTTCCTCTATGGGGAAAATGTTTTTCTTTATATTTGAAAGCAGCGCTAGATGCAGCATTACGGGCCCATGTCCTGTATGCGCAAGTATTTTGGGTGACTTCATGCTTTGTTTTGATCTGCTTGTGCTCTGGTTCACACAGACCGCTCATCCAGGTACTTGCAGGAGAATAAAAATAGCTCTTAAGCACATTGCTTTCTGTATTAGCTTTGTGACAGAAATAGCTGCTGTTCTGCTGTTTGCATATTATACTTCTAAGCCTTTTACATCTGATTTTTCTTCTCCTTTCAGTGCACTGGTCTGGGGTTCATCTGTTAAACACAACCCTCAAAAAGTTGGTAAAGACCATACTCTTGAAGATGAGGATGTTATTCAGATTGTGAAGAAATAAAGTTGTTTTGACACCGTTTGCCACTGTGCCTGAAACTTGTCATTAGCTGTAAGTGGCACAGAACAGGCCATTTCTAGCAAAAAGGGGTGGGGGGCTCTAACGGTAGTCCCTTACTGCGTGGTAGAGCTGGTGGTCCTGGCCAGCCTGTGCTGCAGGGTCCCCGCTGGGCAGAACCTGCAGGCGAGAAACTCCTGTTAAGGGAGGCAAAATCTGACAAGGAAGCTCTGATGCCTGGGATGTCTTTCCAAATTGGAAAAAAGGAATTATTTTGTTCTAAATTAGAACAAAACATGAAGAGCAGAGGCCGGAGAACCCTATCTTGTGAAACAGCGCTAGAGGACACACAGTGCTGGCTCTGGCTGCCTTAATCTGAAACGTTCTTGTTTGAACATCTCAAAGCTATTAATAGCCCCGCAGTTGGGGAAAAGGTGGTGGGTTCTGCTCCAGTTGTTTATACCAGGGAAGTAAACTGGATGTTTCACTGGGTTAGCGACGGGAAGTTTTTGAGTTTTCTTAAAAGGATTTCCTGCTTAGTTTAGAGAAGTCAAATAAGTTGCACAAGAGAAGCAGGCTGCTCCAGAAGCTTTTTAATAGAAATGAATAAAGTTAGAGCTCCAAGATGAGCAAAAAGCTTATCAAATGCATTAGCCTCTAGCATTTGGGAAGCGGGAGTTCACTCAAATGCGTCAGAAATGCTCTCTCCTATGCACATAGGAGAAGTACAGCAGCTTCAGCCACCCGTTCAAGCACTAAGTCCTTGCAGCAGTGGTTGCTACTCCGCCTGGGAAGAAGGCATTTTCTCAAACACATTTTCTAAGCTTAGCAGTAGATCCCCACCTCCTGAGGTGAATGCTGCAGCTGCGTGGGGGTCAGCTGCAGGGGAGAGGGGAAGCTGTGCCCAGTGACCATCGCTCCCCCTGTCTTTAGAGCTGGTTAGCTTCGGCAGTCCCCCTGCTGCACTGCAGTCTCAGGCCTTACGCTTAACCATGGCTGCAAAGACACTGAAATGCCACAATTCCATTTCTTCAGTCTTCAGTGAGGCCAGGTACCTTCAGAGCAGACCGTTCCTCTCCCCCAGGTGGAAGGTACAAGTGGAACTTTCTGCAGGCTCACCTCAAACTGTGGTTTTAGCTTACACGCAAGAACAATGCTAAAAATTAATCAATGGACTGACGCTATAGTTGAGTTCAAGAGCAGTTGATACAGACAGCTGGTAGAATCAACTTTATTTACAGAATGTTACTGGGAAAGTGTCAAGTTAAAAAAGTATGAAAACAATCTTACAAGGACAAGCTGGTGATTGCATGTTTTACACCGATTGTTTTAGGAACAACCACTAGAAGTACGGGTGACCCCCAACAGATTCCACACTGGAGATTGCACCTTGCTATTTCTGTACAACATCGTCTCTGCTGGACTGAAACAAACCCACCACAGCATGCTGGCAATTGTTATAATACAGTCAAGTGATTTGTGGTTTTTTTTTTTTCTGCTGCTGGTTTTGCATTCAGTGAGACCTAAGAAAGAGCAAGTCCGTGAGAATTCTGGCTTTGCTTTCACCTTTTTTTAAAAGAGCACAATGGCCTACGCTAGGTAGAGGACATGACAGCAGTACTAGACTCGGCACAGGTGGGAAAGCGAAGTGAGGAACCATGCAGTAGAAGGATGGAAGAGAACACTTAGCTGTTCAGGAAAGTGAAACAGGCTTAAAAGGAACATACTATTTTAAAACCAAATATACACAGCGAGATCACAAAACGACCCCATCCTCCCCCTTTCAAGCCACAGCACAAGACTCCAAAGGCAAGTTTCACAGTAAGTGCATCGGCAGATGCACACCAGGGTTGGGACAGTTCTCGGGCCTCCCTTCTATAAATAGAGCCGAAGGCAGCACAGAACATACCCCAGCTACGACTGAGGAGTCGAAGGGCGAGGATTTAAAGGCTCCATTTTGATGACCTTTAAGTAATTGGCTTGAAAAAGATTAAAACAAGGAAAATACTGCAGCTGAACAAGGACCAGCACCAGCCCTCTTGAAGGAGCTACGACCAGTAGGTACCTACAGCCTCTTTGCCGGTGGCAGACTGAAGATCTGGCTTTATCGTTACTGTACCAGGTCCCGTCCTCAAGGCTGCTTGAGGACTGAACAATTCTCTCAGTCGATGGCAAGTCACACGCAGAGGGAATCAGCCCTTCGTTACACAGACAGCAAGACGCGGGCTTTTTACTTTGACGCTTTAGCTACACTGAGTGCACAGTACGTGACAGAATGTGAGAGGGAGACCTAGAGGAGATGAGCAGCAAGAAAAGGCAAAGCAACTTTATCCTGTTCACTCACACTTAGGATATGCAACTTTAATCTTAAAGAAAGTCCCACGTGTACAATGGAGAAAGACCCAAACCATAGGCACAACTAAAGCTCAACTGTTGTCAGCTACTCTTATGTACAGCTGTATAGATTCAAAAAAGCTATTCTATGTGTATATATACAAAAGATTGTTTATACACAAGTCTGTACACAAGGGTCTATACATTTAGTTTTCTGCAGGAGGAATCCATAGCTGCTACCTCTACACTAGAGAATATCAGCACTTCATTCACATATTGTACAAAAACAAAAAATAGACACTTCCAGGATTAAACTGGCTTTGTCTTGCATCTAAATTTCTTCAGGCTTCACTATTCAAGCCATAAGGGATCCTTTAGTCTTGATGCAGACATGAGACCAGGACAGGTGCCATGTGCTTTAGTCTCTCAAAAAGAAATTTTGCACAGATTGCTAAAAATAAAAGCCCCAAAAAACAAACAGAGGTGAAGTCCTGACTATGGACATTTTTATCCAGTCTAAAGAACCACAAGTGTCCCACCCAGTGGTCACTGTTCACTGCCGGTATTCCAGTTCATCCACACTGATGACTTTGGATGGCATGGAGGGGAGAGGCTGCTGCAAGACATCCGAACCAAACCATTTTGCAAGGCCAATGGGAGAGCCGCTCCTCTGGCTGGGGCGATGCTCGAGCTGCGCGTGCCCGTGGGATAATCCAGTCCGAGACAGCACGTTCTGAGGGGTGGTCTGCGCACCAGCGGGCGATCCCTGGGCTCCGGTGCCTGTGAAATGCAAAGCTGTTAGAGGGGCAGGACTGCTTCACCTGACACCGAGATCTGCCCAGAGCAATCGCCTGATGAGGCGCGGGAGCCAAACGGGCCTGTACTCATTCCATCCGCCCTGGGAAATCCAGGCCCGACGTTTACTCTCGTTAGCACTCCCATAAACTGCCGGGCACTGCCAGTTCTGGACACAGCATCATGCAGGTTTTAGCTGGAAGACCAGCATCAAACAGGATTCGATTTGAGGGGGGTGGGTGGGCCCTCACCCCGCAGGGAGGGGAAGACCGCACCCACGCTGCGAGGGGCAGATCTGTCAACAGCAACGTACGCCTTGAAACGGAATGCTTCCCTTGGGCTTTCCTCTGGCATAAGAGAGCCTGCAGTGGCCAGAACTGCTCCGACACCCACACGGGGTTAGTGATTACCAATACCTAAATTACCAAAGTCGCTTCCCAGTAGCACAGCACACAGAAACAGGCCAACGAGTACAGTACCTGGAGCAGGCTACTCAGTGTTCCAAGACTCACACCCTGTTTTATCTTTTAGCCTACCTGATCGTTGTAGTTGCTGTTGCATCATTGCGAGCTGCAAAGGGGTCCCGGAGCGTGGATTTAAGATGTGATGGCTGGCTGTTGGTAGTGGATAAAAAGGTTGGCCAAGGATGGGAGCAGATATTCCCTGCAAGTGAGACAGGTCCACTCCAGGAGGAAGCATACCTGTTGAACAAGAGCGAGGAAACTTCTTACCTAATAAGCATATAAACATTTGTTTTGCTTCAAGTTCCTTACGCTTAGATGGGTTGGAATCTATTGCCTGGTTTTAAAGGTAAGTTTCAACATAATAAACATTACCAGCAGCGAGTATCAGTTTGTGCTGTTCCTAACACAAAGGCAGTCTTACAGAGAACACGCATTCACCTAAGGGAAGAACGAAGGATGGATTACCTGCTTGCAGCAGAGGAAGATGTTGCGGATGGACCCCCTGCGCCAGCATTCTCTGGACCAGTCCTGGGTGCAGTTGATGAGCAGGTCGTACAATCGGTACATGGGGAACAAGGGGTACTTGATGAACGGGGCGAAGAAAGGGGCCTCCTGGTACTGGGGAGGCCATTGTAGGAGTCTTTCTACCAGTAGATTTAGGCCTGTAGTCTTGCTCTTTGGTGCAACGGTTTGCTTGGGTAAGAGGTGTGGAACATGCAGAGCGCTGCAGTGCGGGTAGTTTGGTACCTAAGGTGGGTAAAGGTTCTTGATCTGCATTCTCCACAGAACTAGACAGTAGGTTATCTGTAGCTAGAATTGAATACAGCTATTATAGTCCACAGCTAGAGATTACATCTAATGAAAATTCAAGCTAACAACTGGATTTGATAGCTAGATTCCAGGACTAGCTGAGCTTTAGTCATACGTATTTAATAGCAAGCATCTGTCCTTCCTGGACACTTTTGGCAAAATTATTTCAAAACAGTAATGAGGAAGAACATGTTCCACAGAAATCCCTTGGCAGCAAGTTTAAATTAGGTCAGAATCAGCAGTAACTCCACCTTTAGTTCTTATTTTTCCTCCTCCTCAGAAATTTTGAACTGGCAGCATGGGCGACTCAGTCCCAAAGGAGACAGGCGGCACAAGGGATCCTCCCTAGACAAGATCGTAATTTGGAGTTGTGCCAGGAATCTAGCCCAAAGTGGTTTTCCCGTTTAGATGTGTCTGGGGGTTAGCAGCAGCCTTTATGTCTGACATCTGCTTAGCAAGATCTGGAACGCTAAAGCACCTCAAGAAGCTATTTCCACAGACCATACAGATCAGTTAGACAAGGCCTAAAATATCTTAAGAGTCGCCTGCTACCAGTTGAGGTAGCAGTAATGGTTGAGTGCTAAAAGGAAGAAAGTCAGCTGTGTAATAGGAACTGCAAGCTACTTCTGCAGTTACCAGCACCGCAGTACGATGTCATGGCAGTTAGGCACGTTAGTCTTATGGGTCAGGCAAGCGGTATCGGGCCTTTTAATAGCCACTTACATCAGTTAGGGTGACAAAAAGCTTCCTTGATCTGCTACACTAAGAGCTTAATTGGTCTCAGCTTTGACTGTTCAGTTAAGACATCTCGAGAGAGCTGTAAGTTGTTTGTATTCAATTACTGGTGTGGAGAGATACGGAGGCGTTATTGTTAATATGCTGCTTCATCAAGACCAGTTGCAAAGAAACAGTTTTGGTCCAGGCCTCTTAGTGCCACCATTGCTCACAAACTGACAGATAAGAACAAAATGGATTTAAACCCAACACTGCTGGAAGACCGCACTTGGAAATGCATCCCCTCCGTGGCTCTAACCCTTCCTCTTATCATAGGCTCATTTCTACACCCTCCTCATCTCCACAAGTCAGGAACGTCTCAAGTTAGCCTGGGCATATTATGTGCTGAAGCTCTTGGATTCTATTCCAAATCTCTTTTGCTTGTGTGATTTTTAAAGCCATTACAATACCTTCATTTGGCCTCTGATTTTCGTCTTTACCATCACTGACTTTCATTTTCCCAGAAACTGGCTCCTCTTTGCTTTTTTCCTTGCTCTCGTACATCTTGCGAATCACCGAGGTAGGTGTAAAGGAAGGAGACAGCTGCGGAGAACAGAGCAAGAAGCAACGCCTTACTCAGCGCTCACTAGCTAGGCCACACTCTCTCAGTTGTGGGTGGACACCAATCCTAGCACACCCATTCCATTTACAGCTCTTCTGAATCAGCCACTCTGCGCCCATCATCTTACTTCACCTCATTCCACAGCTTTATTCTATAGTTTAAGCACTTCTCTTCAGCTTTTGCAGAAGTCTGATACCATTATTAAAACCAGTAAATGCTCTCAAAGTTAAATGTACCCTAACAGGCTTGAAACAAAATAGATGAGCTGTATTTTAAGTTACAGCCATTTCCTCTTTGCTCTTGGTTCAGAGCAGCAGCTCAACAGGAGTTCCTACAGGGCTGCCTTACCCGTACCAGCTCAGGGCTAACGGATCTGCAGAAAACCAGTGCCTCGCTCGTATTTTCCCCCCCAAAGTTACACAGCATCTGCAGAAGGCACTCATTTGGTATACAAACAAAAGGGCTTGTTTGACTAGCAGCTGGTAGGCTCTGTTCGTCCTGAGCTGCAAGCACATACTGACTGACTAATTGGAAAATTTAGATCAAAGCAATGTTCTGCATAGTACTGAAGGCAGTGAGGCAACAGCTTTGAGACTTCGTTATTTTCAAAGTGACCCTGAAGCTCCTAGGTAATATTTCAACCTGCAGACACCTCAGTTAGTCACTTCATACCCGGAGACCAGAGTTCTCTAAAGTGGCTAATGGCTTTCAGCGCTTCTCTTCTGAAAACTTAAGTACCAAAATACGAGGGCCTGAGTTTTCACAGTTATCTTCCTTTGGTTTCAGAAGACCTGGTTAAGGTAATGTTAACGGTGCTTCTTCAGTCTTAGATAAGACAGTGGTCAGAAAAGGCTGTTTTCCAAAGCGAAGACATTAAGCATGAAGTATAACTCATTCTTGTACCACGTGGCCACCGATACAACATGAATACGATTCACTCCTCTCTGGCCCCCTTTCTCCCATCAATTACAATCGCTGTAATCTAGTTACTGCGGGCACTTTCACAGCTCTCGCCACCATCACGATGCGTTAGGTACTGACCATGCTGGTAATGGATGCTGTAGGGGCTGGAGAAGACGCATTCCCTCTGTGTCCTGGCGCAGGCGATTTAGTCACTCGCTGCTGCCTGCTAACAGACAGCAATTAGTAAGGTGCAGCTCTGCTCTTGGCACAGAACAGAAGGCAGGGTTGCCAAGAACCCATGCAAACTCGAGTCCCTAGTACTAACACCTAGTGAAACAAAATACTCACATTAAAAATCAGTTGACAGCGTACCCCTTAAATTTTGCAGTCAGATACTCACCTGTTTCTGTAGCCATCTCGGCTTTTGTCCATTTGCGGTTTACCAAAGCCATGCTGGTAGAAGTTTGCTGCCTGTATGGCTAAGTCGTGCGGTAATGCTAGTCCCTCTAACGCAGCTTGCTGTATTTCCAGGGGACTCATCTGGAGTAGAGTTGTATAAAACACACACAAATCAAAGCCTGTATTTGGTTGGGTGTTTAAGATACTGACGATTTACTGCTATAGCTACTAACGCCTTCACAAAGTGTCTGCCCACCAACAGCCATCTGTTTTATTGACAGACAATAAAAGCTTCAAAAAGTCTTGTACTTCAGGTACTCTAAGATGGGTCCAATTGCAGCGAGGTTTTGAGACTGCGCTAAATTAGACTTTGCATCCTCACACTCAGAGTGAACTTAATTAGGCATAAACATCGGAATGCACCAGCTGAGTATGCGTTTCCACCAGTTAGTTCTAGACCACACAATATAAAGGGATGAATACACGTCAAGCAAAAAGCATTTCACCTAACCTGTGCGGCAACCGGACTCATGGGCTTCCTTACACCTGGAAACGGATCACCAAGCAATGGCTGAGAACCTTGGCCGAAACCTAAAGGAAATGCAACAGTTGTGTTTAAAAGGACTAACAGCTTCTTTCAATATAAACCCCCAAGTTAAACAATTCTACGTGAATCAGGGATTCCTTGTGAAGACTCCCAGCTCACCCCTTAAGCCTACACAGAGCCATGTCCTCTCCTTGTCCCCGGGCTGGAGAGCCACAGGGAGGCTACTGGTAGTGTCCTGCAATACGAACGGCCAAGCAGTCCCTGACGGTCGGCTTCTTATGGAGTGGTGAGCACATTACTCCACACCAGAATTTACTGTGCTGCCTAGTTGATGTCAGACATCTACATTTTTCGGAGGTTAATTTATCATTAGAGACTAGTACGTAAAAAGGCACCTCGCACTCAAGAGGCGGACACTGCCCTAGTTGCCCACCAAGTGCCAGGAAGTTTTTATCGTTCTGTAACGCATTCTTTAAAACAAACTCAAGTAATGAAAAAGAAAAACACTGTTTTGCAAGCAGTCTCACCAATGGGTGAAGATATTCTGTGACGCAGGTAATCTGCAGAAGCAGCTCGGGTTGGAAACACAGGGGGGGCAGGGGGAGAAGGAGCTCTCTGTGTCAGTAAAGAGGCGGCGGGTTCCAAGCCACCTATCAGGCCACTGAGGACATTTGATGAAGCAGGTCTGGTAATGGGTGGACCAAGAAGTTCCTAAGAACAAGTAATGAAAGAATGTTCAGAGTATGATCAATTTATACAAACGAGCTCGTTTTACTACGCTACAGGCTATGCTACCTACAGCAAGTTAAAGAGACAAGGTGGACTTGTGCAGCTAGATACACCACCTCGGGATTGCCCTTAGAATGAGGCACTTAGCCAGGCTTCTCATTTTCCAAGTTGTACTCATGGGAAATAGCACGACAAAACAAATTTCTAAGTAAACTGAATTAGCGACTAGTTCTCTTCCCTCTATAGGGAGTCATCTCTGACTACTGATCTCATAATTACCTTAAATGTCTTATTTTCAAATAATTTTTGTTTTCCTGTTGGGGATGCCATTTTAAGTACTCTCCCCCACCAATAAGTACCTGCAGAATGTTCTTTGATAGAGGCTGGCCTGGCATCTCTGGAGGCGACAGTAAGTGGCTCTCAAGGCTCTGCTAAGAAAATGAAAACATTATGAAGTAGACACAGATACAACAAGCATCAGACTCATTAAGAGACAAACCACGTTTGTCTCAGTGACAGAAATAATTTCACCTGGTCTGTTAGAACCACAGCTTATGTATCAGCCAAATAAAATTCCAGCAAAGCCAAAGGCTGAGCTGGCTCACAGATCTTCCCTAGCTAAGAAAAAGCCTAGTGCTAGATCGCATACAGGTAGTTCAATGTGCCTTATTCAAGTCTGAGTAAAATATGAATTTATATAATTGTGTAAACTGGAGATGGAACATTGGGCCAAGTGGTCAACTGAAACTATGCACAAACTGAAAAGCATTCGTATGTTAGAGAAGTTATTTAAGATATTCTTCTATGCATCAAAATTACATGTCAGTGTCGAGGGACAGCCAGAAATGGAAGTCTCGATTTAAGTGTGAAATCAGTCTGCAAGTCTCTCACAGGCCAAATTTACATTCTTCACTACCTTTTAGTGAAGTGGGACGAGACTGAGTCCTTGGGTAGAGTTTAGCAGGAAAAACAGATACTTTCGTTGTTAACGGATGCTAACTCAGTTGTTACAAGTATTCTGTGGTGCCAGAAGTAGTTATTGATAGCTTCTGGGTCAAGCATACTCTTTAGGCAGTTAGTGGCAGGATGAAATTTCATACTACAATCTCTCCCAGTCTAAAGCTTAGTATCATCTGTTGTTGAATATTAATCTTTCAGCTAACAAGTACTCAGTTTAGCTTTATCTTAGTGCAAGTTATTTTAAAATGCAAGTTTGAAATATTAGATTGTGCACTGACAAACCTCTATCAAAACAAAAGTCACTAAAGCAAGACATCCGAGCTTCAGGTAAGCGTTAATTGTACCCATACCACGAGCATTTTAACAGAGGTGCAGCACTGAGGCAACCATTGAACTAACAGCAAGTCTTCCATAAAGAGTGGACTGATGATACTGTTATATAGACAGTACCTTTTCTACAGCTGTATTTGTTTTTATTAAATAGAATCATAGAATCATTTGGGTTGGAAAAGACCTTTAAGATCATCAAGTCCAACCGTTAAGGGTCAGACAGGATGAGTTCAAGTGTAGGAGAATCTGACACTAATCAAGATGTCCTCTATAATAAACGTGAAATCAACCCTGTGGGCTCTGAACTAAGAAAAGCCCCACTTTCAGTTACTTTGGCTAGGAAAAGCGGCCAAAGCACCTCCCTTACTCTCCCCTCCAAGCAACAATACTCTAAACATAAGCCTGTGTTTAATACCATGCTGCTGTACCCAGTCAAAGCTCACACGTTATCAGAAGGGTCGCGTAAGGGGTTTCCAGTTCGTAACACACATCTTCGCACAGATGCATTTACGGTTCAGAAGAGCCAGGGCTCTGCTACTTACATTGACTTTGGGCTGTGAAGGTAGCGTCCCACTCGCCTTCATACTGCTGACTAGTTTGTTAAACGCAGTCATATCTCCATCTTTCTTGATCTGTCTGGAGCCAGGCACGTTCAATGCTTCCTCCATTTGGTCAGCCATAAATGGAGTAGCAATTTTCCCCTCCTGATCCACTTTCAGGCCTTTTAGCCCAGCTTCGACTTCTTCCACTGAAAGTACAACTCCCGAATGTGCTGAGAAATACAGGAGAAACAGTGGTAAACCACGGTTCTCTGTTGGCAAGCGAGCTAACAATTCTTGTGCAGGTGTTGAACACAAGTTGTTTGAAAACAGGAAACAGCCAAAAACTTCTCCTGATATTCATACTAGTGTCAAACCACGTCTGACCTGTGCTTAGACTGATATCCTAATATTTAAATTAGGAGTAGCGCCATGCGCAACCACAGGCATGCGAGACCCCACAAGAACCTGTTTAGGTTTCAACGGATAAGCTCTCGCTAGCTTTCATTTATCCTGCAACACATCTCATTACTACATTTTACAACTTCACCTGCTTTTAATAGAGAATATTTTTATTTTTTCTATTAGTAAATTTATAAGATATAAATTTATAAGATAAATAAGTAAATGTATAAGATAAATTTCCATTTATCTTATACTCCAGAAGACCAGATGGTCTTACAGCCACAGTGTAAGCTACGTCAAATTGCCTGAAGCTATTTTAAGTAAAGAGAATACATACCTGGAAAATTTAGATACTTTGGAGACCGAGTTACACACTTAGCTTGGTGTGCATAAAGTTTGAAGTAGATTTTTTTTGCTCAGAAATTAAAGCCACTATAGAAAGACTTCCCTGGCATAACCAGAATAAGGTACAACTGTTATTAAGCCATACTTTTTTCCTGTGTATGCATATATGAATATCTATCAGTGCCCGACATCAAGGCTAGACATGCTTTATGGACCAGCTAACACACATCACAAGGTACGCCGCCTTAAGAGAAAAGAGAGAAGAGACAGGAGCATGCCATGGATTGCTGTAGCAGACGCTGGCCCAAAGAAATAAGATTTACTGGGAATTTGGGCAAGAAAGTGGAGAAAAGAAACAACGATGCAGACATGCAGCATGGAACAATGAGGAAAAATATGACGGTGGTGGAGAGGAATTGACCTGAAAACTCCACAACACTTGAAGAACTGTACAGCATTTTATGGGAATACAGAACCCGCATCAGGTGCTTCCGAGTGAATGGAAGCTTCCCCGCAATTTTTTTTGTTCCTTCATCCTTGGTTTGTGAGGATCAAAGTTTAAAAAGCTTGTAGTAGGAAAGTCAGACTAAGCAGAACACAGAAGAGACCTGTAGTTCTATTTAAGTCCAATTAAGACAAACTCCTCCGTGTTCGCTGACACTCCCTACTCCCAGACTGGCTGCTTAAGAATATTTGCAGTGCTTGGATGCTTTCCTTCCTAGCTACTTCACACAAATCCCAGAGGAGCATTACTTTCTGTTCAGTCCAGTTTACATGGCAATACATGCTGCTTGCCAAAGAGTTTGGAATTAGACGTTAAGATTTCAAAGAACACGTGCATTTTGTACCCTCCATGCATGCTATGGGCCCAAACATGCAAATCTCTAACTTGGACGTGCCCTTGAACATTAAGTTTAAAGCCAGCCCCGAACTCTGTTGAGAACAGCTGATGCTAGCAAAAGGAAATTCTAACAGGCTACGCTCCCTGGAATCCCGTGATTCTAGCCAAGTTAGCATAATTAAGACAAATCTGTTCCTACGTCGTAGCTCTATGTTAATTATTTAATTAATGCACTGAACAGCGAGCGAAGACCACTGTGCTTCAAGCGCTAGCAACAGTCTTGAGAAGTTCAAGTTTATAGTATGCACTTGAAAAAATTGACATCCTCAAGCCACTGTTCATCTTTTTAGATACTGACACTGAATGGATCAATGGGATCCATTATAGACGCTTGCAAGAATGACTTACATTAAGTTTTTTGTAAACCCAGAGGTTAAATGCCACAGTTTCAGAGCTGACATTACCAGTCTCCAGTACGAAAAACCTATGTAAATGCCACAGACAAAGCTGGAAACTCAGATCAAGACTTGCATCATCTTAACTTGTGATTATTACCGCCAGTAAAGCGGTCTGAGAGTCCTGATGTCATCCTGTGATTAGGATGAAAAGAACCAGTGACGATATTGACACAACTGAGATCTGATTCATATTGGGTTTTCGGTAGTGTAAGTAAACCTATAATGCTTCCTACTCCTGGACTTGGCAGTTGACCTTTCCAGAATACCAAGCCTCTTGCCTTGAGATACTGCATCACAAGAACTCGACAATATCTGAAGAGGCACTTACTGCTCTCTCTAAGCTTTTCCTTGTTGGCTGAAAGACTTGAGAGAAGAGGTTTTAAGTCCACTTTGGCTTTCTGTAGCATTTCTAGGATGTCCACTTTGTTTTCAGAGTGGTCTTCCAATGGAATGGGAGCAAAGTAGTTTCCAGAGTTCTGGCCAGGGGAGAGAATGGCTTGCTCTAGACCTGAAACAGCAAAACCAGGAGCACTGCGACATCAGTTTACCAACCCAGTGTCTCAAGATGAACATATACTGGTAACCAACTTCAATATGTCACTGAAAAGTTATGCCTCACACCCCTTGCCCAAGATCAGCTGGAGAGTCATCAGGAGCATGGCAAGAACATTTATAAAAAAAAAAAAAGAACTTACAGCTGCTTACTCTAAGAGCTTCCAAAAGAATGTCAAGCGCTTAAACTGTGGGCGAATTCACTATCCTAAAGCTTTATCTGCCATGTTCTTATTGAATGCGTAGGAAGGAATATGGAGGGAGGCTATCTCCCCCTGTGTTGTCCTGTAGTCTTACCTGCCAGCCTCTCCAGCTCCTCATGTGGTGTAGATCTCAAGCTGCTTGACCGACTTCCCGAACGACTAGGATTAGAAAACCACCTGCTGAACCTGCTGGCAGACACTGAACCTTCCCCCAGCACATCCTCTATCATCTAGATTATGGGGGGGAAAAAAATAAGATAATCTTAACAGAAGCAAGATCAGCAACGCTTTTGAGAAGCTTTACTGTGCAACCAAGATTCTTCCGCTACAGACAACTAGATGCTGTTCCTGGAGTTCAGAAACTTTGAGCTGCCTTTTTTTCCCCTTCCAGTATGGCAGCATTTGTGTAGTCAGTTAGCATAACCCATCATACTTTTTTTTTTTTACCCAATATTTGTTCAGAGTAAAACTATAACTGAAACAGCATAATCAGAGCATCCAGAGACCATTAACTACAGCATTTTAAAGTGGGTGTGCAAAAAAGTTGAGAAGCACTTGCCACAAGAATTAAAACAAGTTACAACAACTAGTAATTGTGACAGGCGGGCGGCTCAAGGCTGGTCCCTGTCACTGTACAGGAGTACTCCGACCCGTTGGATTTTCTGCAACCGTGATTCAGCTCAGTTCCAGCACCGGCCAAGGCCGGTGCCTGCAAGGAAGCGCAAAGGCTACTCTGACTTGTGAGCATCCCACAAGGGCTGGGGGCGAAGGACAGCAGGTAAGGGCTGCTTGCTTGCACTTCACATGCTGAACCGCTCCGGGACTAAGCGGGTTGCCTTCTTCAAGCCAAGCGACTCTGTCATCAGCAAAGTACTGGCAGCCAGCACCTTCCCTGCAGGCAGGGCCACCGTCACCGAGCAGTACTTCATAGTCTGTCAGAAGTCACTACAGTTTATAGCGACTGTTTACTTCTTTGCTAATCATTACAAGTATTTCAAAACCAGTGCATTAGAAGATTTAACTCAAACGAAAGCTTTTCCTGTCTTCCAAGAGAGCATCCAGTTAAAGGCCTGCTCAATAGGCACAGGCGCAGTTTCACCGTGCAGCACCACACTTGCAGACAAAAGTAAGAACAGCTTCCTTCTGCCAGAAAAGCTGTTCTCTCTGCGACAAGGGGCACTCAACACTATTTCCAACAGCAAAAACAAGACAGTATCGATCCATTTGGTTTTAATTGTTTGAATCTAACATGTTAGAAGAATGAAGACAGTTAGATCAGGAAATGTACAAGTCTGCTGCAACACTTGTCACAGACATCACCAATACAAAAGAGAACATTACGGTATGCTCTGGCTAGTCTGAAACTCACTGTTTTGACAAATAACAACATCTGCCCACTAAAGTTTCAGCAGCAGATATTTTGTGACTTGGGAATTCCCTGCTTTTAAAAGGAGTCACCATCTTGCAGATATGGTGAACCTCAGATTGTCAAGTCTAAAGACACATCATTTACATTTCTATAGGGGGAACAAACTCTCCACTACGTGTTTGTTGAATTACTGCCACTGTACGGTGAACCTTTTTTAATGCAAGCAGCTTTTCCACATTAAAGACTAGGTCAGGATTCTATTTTTTTTAAACCTTAACATTTCTAGACTATGTATCAGCTGTTTCTTTGCTATCAGAATAAGATTTTTTTTTTAAAACACATTTACCTTTATACAACACTAAGCCTTTTTACTCAAATTCTATCTACTAATCAGTTATACCATCTAGAATAGTCAAGAATAGCTTTCCTTCCTGGTGATGGAGAGGTCAGAATAGAAACATCAGCAGCTTATGAATTAGGCCCATGCTTAGTCAGTACTTGGACCTGCTTACCCCTTCTTGTGGCGAAGAGGAAAAAGCAGACCAGTTACAGCTTTCAGACTAAAACCAGTGAACACCAACCACCCACTATCACCTCCAGAGACCAGGTGTTGAAGAGTTGCCAACAGAAGTACCAGAATCCCCATCAAATCATGGCTGGAGGTAAAAACCCACTATTGGAAGAAACATGCGGTGCAACTATCAGTTATCTTCGTAGTCTTGTTACCAGCTTCTAGGTATCAGCAGCATCCCACTATGACTTGGGCTACACACAGCATCCATAGTTACACCAGTAACACTGCTTAAACAGGCTTTTGACTGAAGGAGTAGGCTATGTTTGTTTTTCCAACTCAGTAGTAATAGCTCTAAATAATGAATTAACCACTATACAGAGGTTTAAGTAATAAAGATTCAAACCCTCTCAGACATACATCCTTTCAGGCACGTTATGGTATTGATAACAATGCAACTATACATCACAGAGACAGTATTCATCAGGTGTCTCCAGGCTTACTGCCTTCCAGGAAGCTTGCACAAAATATCCATTTGCTGCAATGCCCAGACTTAGCTGCAACAGGTTGTTTTCAGCTATACTAAGTTTGTACAGTGAATCTTCTCTGAACATATCTATAATGCTTCCAAAGAAGATCCATCCAGGATGCTGATTTTGAGTTTGCAAGTAATGATCAAAAGAAGTTAAAAATAATCAGCTACTTTGCCTCATACACTTTCTTTGGAGATGGAGCCAGTCCCAGGGATACAGCAACTTTCACAAAGCAAGAAGCTTTAGCTTTCACTGAATGCAGCAGCAGCAAAAACGCTTCTCATGAGTACAGCCAGTCTTAAAAAAACCCCAAAAACTCACCGAAGCCAGGCCAGGAACACTTTTATCCAAGTTAAAGAACTCATTGAAATCAAACTCTCCTGGAGCTGGTTCTTGTAAAACAGCTTCCCTGGGAACTTCTTGATCTGCCGGAGTTTCATTGGCAAGGACAGTTTGCACTTCATCCTCTTCCGCCACTCCACCATTGCATTCTATGCCTTAAAAAGAAAATCGAGTGATTGCCGAGTTGCTGAACTTGACCATTTCCTGTAGGAACGGTGCCTCACAGTCAGGGCATTTGCCTAGGAATTAGGAGCACAGGACCAAAGTAATCTGGCCACCTACGTGACACTTCATCAGTTATATTGTGCTGGCTGCAGTCTGCCACAACAGAAACTAGGGCCCGCTAAAACTCTAGTGGAGATCTAGTCCGTAATTAAGACTCTCTCCTTCAAGGAAATAAGAATTGCCATTGAATCACGTGTAAACAACTGCATCCTGATCAACTCAGGAAGTGCGCGTAGCAGAGCAGATGTGTCACACCAAGCAACGCAGCTGTTACAGTAGGTTAACAGGGTTCCCACCAAGGATCCTTTGGCAGCTTCTGCTTTCTGCCTAGACGGCCCAGAGAACAGACTCCCTGAAAGCTGGTACTTGACATGAGCTTTAATATTGTCAAAACATGACAAATATTGCTCCTCCAGCAGGAGCAAAGCACGTGTCATATTAAGACTTACCAAGCTTGCATAGGTGCTGCAAAAAAAGCTGTGACATGACTGCAAACCTCGTACGCTTGAAACCATACTACGTTTTAGTTATGTGAATACACAACTAAACCTGAACTCTTCAGGTTTGTCGTTCACCTGCAGAATTTCTAGCATTAAGTCATCTCTCTTGCCTCAGAGAAGTTTATACTATAGCTTTTGCAGTGGTATTAATAATGGTAGACTTGGAAGTCCAATGACTGCAAACATTCAAATTCAGCTTAAAGCTGTATTACTGGCAGCTCTACGTCCAAATCAGTGTTCCTAATGCTAGTATTACTATAAGGAAAAAAAAAAAAATCTTTCAAGTACCTCAGAGCATTAGCTTAGCTTAAACCAAGCCTTTAGCTACCAGCAAGACATAAAAAATGCTTTTAATAGCCTACAAATTCCTGATATCATTCAGCATCCATGCAAGCTTCTTTTCCAGCCTCTGTCCTGCCTTTCTTTTGGAAAAATAGTATTTAATCACTTAAAGGTATTTGCAATCTGAAAGACCAGTCATGGGCCGTACATCTTGTGCTTCAGGACGACCAAAAGCTATGCAAGTTTAAGATTAAAGATTAATAAACTGCATTAATCCTTACACCTGCCTGGATCTATAACAAGCACCTCTGTATCCAGCAACATGCCATGCTAGCAGACAAGCGAAGTTTTTGTCAAATTTGCCATTACCTTCTTTTAGTGAGGCTGTACGTCGTCTTGTACGTTTTCTCCCTTTGTGATCTTCCTCCAAAATTTTATCATCAAAGCCTGTGAGCTCAATGGTCTCAGACTGACTTGTAGGACCAGCAGAGAACCACTCAGGTTCCTCTTCAGTGTAAGAGTCATTCCTTCTTCGCTCCCCAAAGACACGTTTGCTGTCACCAAATTCCCTCTGAAGTGGGATATTAAAAACATTAGCCATTAAACACTGTTTCATAAGATTCATCCCTCACCTCCAAGCAAGTGACCACCTTTTCACACTCCCCACCTTTTTTTTTTTTAAGGTTTAAATGCACACTCAGCATGCTTAGTAAGCTTTTCAATTTTAAGAACTTCACAGTTGAATTTCTGCTTTATTACACTGAAGGCTAGTGGTCTGCAAGTGCCTATATAAACTCAGTTTTGTATCCTGAGAGGCAGGCTAGTGGCTCCTCCTTTTTTTTTTTTTCCCTTAAAAATGCCTGAAAGCATGGAAAGCTTCCATCTGCTGAGGTTAAAGACAATGCTCACTGACAACCACTAGGTCAAGAACTATGAAGAAACTATTAGACTTTTGAATATCTTGCTATCCCGTCTACCACGGGAGAGGTTTGTGAGATACACAGTATTAGATGCATCTCAGCTGAGCTGTCAGGAGGACGGAAAACTAAGTCTTCTAAGTACTGAGTGCTCACCCTTTAAACCATGAAGTTTCTTCCAAGAAGAAACAGCCTACTTGCGTGGAACACAACTGCTGTATGCTGTTAACCTGCCCCTGTTGCTTTTAGTCCAAAAACTCCGATTTAATATGCAGTCAGGAAAAGAAAGAACAAACCCTGAAGCGTTTATCTTTGTAGTCCCTCTCACGGTCTCGGTCTCTTGCATCTCTAGAATCACGTATGTCTTTTTCACCACCCCGGTGGTCTTTATCAAAGTTACGAGAAGAGATAATTCTTCCACTGCCAATCCTACGGCCACCAATAACACGGACGCCATCGTTCTCCTTTTCTAACGGGCTCCCTGCTCGACGTGAGCTAATAGCTGCAGTTACATGACAGCCACCTCCAAAGCTTCGCCTTTGTGGGCTTAAGACTACATCCAAGTCATCTTCTTTCACTCGTTCTCTTGGATCTACAAGTCAAAGACCACACAAAAAGCACTGATTTTAATGTATTAGTAAATACAAGTTCATTATCTGTATAATAGCCTTCTGTTCCATAGCCTTGCTGCTATCCCAGAGCTTTAAGGAAGACACTCATGATTTATTTTTGCTAAGCTAATCTAGCTGAGACCACAGGCAGTGCAGGGGAAAAAAAATTAAATTTACAGTTGGATATTGAGGAATCATTGTGGTCTCTGAAGAAGTACCTGCCTTCCCACTACAGACCTCCTAAGTACTCAGTCTTGAATTGTAGGGAAATTGTCCCCTGCTCTCGCATTATTGCATATGTATTTACTATTATATAGCAAGAATAGTAGGATATAACAACTGACTGCTACTTAAGTTTGTTCTTAGATAACAGTTACCAGAAACTAGACTATAACCAGAGCAACCAAGATTTCCTCGATGCTTATTCTATGCAAACAGTTTTCAGAGAGACTTTGTTCAGTCTCATTTGTGTCATCCCAAAGGAAAGGTTTTGCCAGCAGCCTACGCTCAG
Source organism: Platalea leucorodia (assembly GCF_965183815.1). Taxonomy (NCBI): domain Eukaryota; kingdom Metazoa; phylum Chordata; class Aves; order Pelecaniformes; family Threskiornithidae; genus Platalea; species Platalea leucorodia. Next base: position 16,148,828 of record NC_138834.1, read on the forward strand.
TTTTGAGTCTCACGCTATAAGAACGCACTTACCTACTATCCTACGCATAAGAGAAGTCCGATCGGAATCCAAATCTTTTTTAAAGCTTTCCACTGGTGAAGTTCTTCCTGAACTCGGATATAAAGATGCATGCCACTTCTCTGGATCCCAGACGCCATCACTACGAAACCAAAATTGCAGGATTGTTTGCTACTTGTAGTCTAATAATTAACTCGCAGTACTGCTGCTGAAAACCTAGAATTCACTGACTAGCCACCTGTACAAGGGAAACGTCTTTCATGCCCAGCTTCTAAATCTTCGCCTTACTATACTTAATTACCTCATACACGGTATTCTGGATCCCTTCTGTAACAGTACGGAGGTATAACACCCAGCATCAGATTATAAAAGGGACAATATACAGACATGTTGTCCTGCTAGTTACTGGTGACGTTTGCCTGATACACTGAAAAATAGCTCAAGTAGATCCTATGCCGCTGTTCTTAAGCATTCAGAAAATTTTACTTCCATCTCATACTTACTTGTACAATAAATTAATCTGAAGAGTAAAGATACTGCTGTTTAGCAAACTTACAAACACAAGGCAAGAACATTCCCACCTTCATTTTGAAATGAGGTACACTGTCACCGTAGGAGAGCAATCCATCAAGCCAGTGAGCTTGTTGCAACATGACCTAGTCAGTCTGTGCTAGACAGCCATCTCTATCCTTGGTAGCTTTTTCCTGCAAGTCTAAGACTTGTGTGGTGTGAAGTTATTTTCTGCTGTTATAATCTCTGTTCAAAACACAAAATTCCTAGCTAGAGCATTAAGCCTTTCCTAATAGACTGGAACTTCTGAAAACACCGTTGTACACTAAACTCTGGAGCCCATATGTCTTGCATCAACATGAGTGCACTTCTTCGCTAATAATTTTTTGCAATTGAAACTTTTATTTTGAAAGAAATATATATAATTTTTGTATAGTCAAGAAAATACCTGTCATATTTTTCAGAAAGACAAGAAGGTCTTTGCTTAGAGTAGGGACGCTCTTTAATATCCAGCAGTTCCTCCTAGAAAAAGCAAGAAGTTAATTCCAGTTCTCACCCAGGCAGGATTCAAGTGACCCAAAGTATCTATCCCAGACTGCTGGTTCAATTTAATATTTTAATTTGACAACTCAAGTTTCCCAATATGTTGTTTCACTTCCTGTGAAATACTGCAGTGAAAAGTTGACATTAGACAGCGAGTTTATTTTTCAGTTCTTCTACCAGTGGCCACTGAGCAAGCACTTATTTGAAGCACTAAGCCTTACTAGGTCAGGTTCGGCCCGCGTTAACACTTCAAAGGCTGTTCACATCACACATATTCACCTATTCACTTCCCTGGACAGTTCAGCTTACGAGCAGGACAGGCATCATTAATACTTGAGCTAGTAAGTTCAAGATGGAATCAAAATTGTGTGTTTAATGCTACCTAAGATTCAGCAGGTAAAAAAGCATTACCACAATACCAATTACTAAGGTAAATCCGAAAATTCCAGACAAGCTTGCCATTTCTGACCACCACCAATTCCAAGATGCCTGAACGTATGTTATACAATTATCCACTCTACCCAACACCAAATCAATGCTGAATGATTACTTCAATTGTCCCACTTTCTACCAGCTTTCAAATACAGCCCTTAGTTTACTCTTGCGCACCCCTGAGCAGTTAGTCATTTGAGGCAGACTAATAATCAATCTGCAGTTTCACTGCAGTTTGCTACATTTAAAAAGCATTATTAATTGCGTGATCATCGATGCTTTGAGTCATCATTAACTTGGCTGCAGTCGAGATGCACATTTCTAATTAAACTTATTCTCCCTAGATTACCTCTCTTCAATCTGCCCCACTCGCAACTGTACTGAATTGATTCAGAACTGTGCAGAAATCAGTGGGCCGCTGGGAGGATAAAGAAACCCTACCAGCAGGCACCACACATCAGCCACGCTGAAGAAGGAAATCTCTTTACCTTTTTCCCCAAGAATACAATACCCTCTAGAGCTTTTACATCATTATCCCCATGTAATTATCTCCAGTTCCTTAGCTATGTGAGCTTGATACTTGAAAATTTTCAGACGGCAGCTTGGTAGCTGGACAAAACCTTAATATGCACAGACACACATCGAAACATCACCCTGTATGAGTCTTCAGCAAAAAGAGTTCCACTGAAGGGAGGGAGACCGGCCTCTCTGCCCACAGCTTCCCAAAATAAACCCTGATCTATGAGGAGCATCAGTGCTGTAACACTATCGTAGCCTGATGCGGATATCACAAGTATTAACAGCACTGCCCATCACCAGACTGGACATTGACTGGTTTGCTGGCCACGAGAGGGAGTCCATAGACTCTCGGTCAGATCCTACAGCAATTCTTCCATTGAAGTGAGGAAAATTTGAATTGTTTCTTGGCTTTCGCTCATTAGCTGTGGACCCTTGGAGCAACAGCTTCCAAAGAACTAGAAAAGACACAGCTTGGACCATGTAACACTCCCATAAGAGAGGACATTAACACTGGCACTTCCAGAGTATGTTTGGGGGTTTTTTTGTTTGGTTGGTTTGGGGGTTTTTTTGTTTTTGTTTTTTTTTTGTTTTTTTTTTTTTTGTTTTAATTCACACACTAGTTCTTTTAAGTGGGTGGAGGGGAAAGGTGTTTAGCTGTTATTAAAACAGTTTTATTCAAACAGTTTGGAAGGATTCACAGTACAAGCCAATTGTTTTCCTACTGGTAGTAAATGAATATAAACTGTTCAAGGAAATCAGTCCCCCCTCCAAATCAGCAGCACATGTCCTGGAACAGTGTTCCTCCCATTCCTAATTAGTAGGAAACTGGATCATGTGAAAATGCCTTAAGACATTGATCACATGAGCTCCTTAAACCAGCTATATTTAAGATGCTACTTGTAAAAAAAAAAATATGATGCAAGATATTTCAACACAGATTGATTTCTGGTATTTCTTGACTTTAGACTCCTTGGAAGCCAACAGATAAACAAGACTAGATGCCTTCCAGCACTAGTTCTGCAACTTTATCCTGATCAGAAACAATAGGTACTGAATTAACAGAACTGGCAGTACAAACGCATCGGTTTCAGTGTACAGCTACCATCAGCACTAGCTGAATGCGGCCCAAAAAAGCAAGCAGAATTTGAAGCTGCATTCAGCTACGAGTCTCGAGATCGAGAAGAGTTGGGCAAGACAGCTCCTCTCCTTCACTTTATAGTTAATTGAATAACAAGGACTGAGCAATAGCATACTTCGCATCTTAGGAGGTTCAGTGTACATCTTTTCTAAGAAGTTAGGGAGAATTAGGAAGCCATGCTATTCCCATGTAAGTTTTGCCAATTCTGAAGTGCTTGGTTTATTGTTGATGTCTAGTTAAAATAAGCTAGCCCTACTATCTCAACAGAACAGAGCCACAATGATAATTTTTTTCCTTTTAAAAAACAACCTACTAGGAAGCCAACAGCTCAGAATTCCTCAAGCAAGATAACACAGTCAGCAACAGTACACTGTCTCATCCTGTTCCACACTTCGGGCCATTTGTTGCAAAGTATCTTAATAGATTTCCACAAAGCAACGACCACCTGTTCCCACAGCTTGCAGCAATGGGAAAATCAGCCACCACTAAAGACTCTTTCTAAAAGCATGTTCCAGCAGTGGTACCAAAGCCCCAAACAAGATCTGAACCTTAAACCCCACAGCATCTCAAACTTGCTTAGCATTGAAAGAACCTTTATTTGCAACTTATTTAGTTATTGTTCTTCTACTCATGCATATATTTAGGTATCACAGCTAAACAAAAGCACCCGTGTTAAAGTTTTAACACTAAGCACTGTTTGGAGTCAGAAGTGCTTAGGCTTTCAGCAGCCAAGCATGAGCAATTCTAAGATTACAAAAGGCATCTGAGTAAACACGTTAAAGCTCCTGATAAGCTCTAGTGTGCTATATGTTCCAAGGAAGTGGCATCTACTGTAAGGAACCATTTTGGTCAACTTCTTAAGTAACATTGCTGAAAGTAGAACCAGAACTACGAAGTTGCAAGCGCTGGAGAAAGCTGGTAGAACAACATACTTCAGACTCTACCACGATCTCTCCAGCGCCTGCTGGGAGGCGCTCAGATATTAATAAGGTGGTGGGAATCAAAAGTATATCGAGGACAGGATTGCACAGCTACATCACATTGAACGAGTTGCTCATTTTATACCATCTTGCAAATGCTGATGCAGGCAAAGGCTTTTCAGCCTTCACCTTACTGCCCCCCTCTCACAGAAGCCTCCACCTCCCGCTCTCCCTCTGCGACCAACAGCCCCATGCACAACTTTAAGAGGGAAGGGAGAGAGCTAACCTTTGTGTAACGGTGCGGGTATTTTGTCGGAATTCTGTTCAACTCCAGGAAAGCATCACCGTTTTCAGTTTCTGTTGCACCTCCTCTCTTATCCATGGTTACTTCAAAGCCTGTGACCGCGGACCTAATTAAAGCAAAGCCAAGCCGTCAGATTTGGAGACGCGTTTCCAGCGGACGCGTTTTCCTTCCAGCCTGGGACTGGTGGCTGCTCGGGTACCGCAGGCAGGACCCGCGTTCCCCAACACCGCCTTTCCCTGCTCCGGCCGAGGCGGGCGGCCCCCGCGGCCCTGCCCCGCGCCCGGCGGCAGCCCAGCTCCCACCCGCGGCAGCGCAACAAAGGTCCCTCCGCCGGCACGGCCCGGAGCGGAGGCGGCGAGCGCCGGGGCGGGCGGGAGCGGGGCGGCCGGGACACCCCCCCCGCGGCGGGGGCAGCGCGGGCCGCGGCGCGGCCGAGGCCCCGTCCCAAAGCACCGGAGCCCGGCGGGGGGCAGGAGGGCGGCGGGGCAGGTGACTCAGCGGATCCTCACCTGCGCCCAGGCGCTCGTACTCACCGCGCCGGCGGCGGGTCCTCCCGACGGCGCTCCGCTCCGCTCCGCCGAAGGCCTTACCGCCCCCCGCGGCGTTTCCTGCTCCCGGCCACCGGCTCCGCTCGGCCCCCGCCCGCCCCCCCGGCGGCGCCCCGCGCCGCGCTCGCCCCCCCGAGGCGCCACAGGGGCACCGGGCCGGCGCCCGCCTCCCCCGCCCGCCTCCGGCCCCCGCCGCGCCGGCTCGCGCGCCCTCTCCCCGTCCGCCCGGCTCTGTCTCTCCTCAGCCGCCGTAACCGGGGCCTTCCGCCGCCCGCCCCGCTCCCCTTTAAGGGCCCGCGCGCAGGCGCGGCGGCGGGGGCGCGCACCGGGGCTCCCCCGCGCGGCGCCTGACTGGGAAAGGCGGGCGGCGGCGGCGGGGCCGCGCTCCCCCCCGCTGCCCGGCGGCGCCTCCCCGCCGCGGGCGAGCCCGCCGAAGCCTCGTCTCACCTTGCGAAGGCCGCGGTGGGTGAGGAGAGGCGCGGGGCGCCCGGCGGGCCCGCAGGCACTCTCGGCGGGCAGCCCTGCGGGGGAGGCGGCGGGACGTGCTGCGCGCCATGTGGCGGGCGCGGGGCACCGGGCGGCAGCGGGGCCGGGGCCGGGGCCGGGGCCGGGCAGGGGCCGTGCCGCCGCGCCGCCGCGGCTGCGGGGAAGGCGCGGGCTGAAGGAAGGGCGGGAAGCGGCGGCGCGAGCGCGGCCCCCTCAGCGGCGATGGCGGGCGGCGCGGCTGACAGCTTCGTTAGCGCCTGGGTCGGGCTCCCCGCTCCTCGCCCCGCACGCTGGCGCGGGTCGCTCGGGGAGGCCTCCCCGCCGGTGCCCGCCTCAAGCCGAGCGCCGCCACCTTCCCGCCGTGAGCGGCCTGGCGGGGCCCGCGCCCCCAGCCCGCCCTCGGCCCCGTCCCGTGGTGGCGGGGCGCCGGCAGGAGCGTAGGCGTGAGGCGCCGGTGCCCCGCCGCTGTCAGCCTTCTGCCAAAAGTGAGATCGGGCGATTCCCCGAGGCAGCGGGAGGGAGACGGGCGTAGCGAGCAGAGCAGCTTATTCCGAGGCACCTGACAGGTCCTTTGGTTGCTGCTAGCGAGGAGCAGAGGTGGTTTTCAGCATCGGCGTAAGGAGCTCGCTTTGGCAGCAAGCCGGCCCCGTCGGAGCCGTCGGGGAGCGGCGCCTGCGGCCCTGGGTTCCCCAGCGCCTGCGGCGGGGAGGCCTGGCAGGGTCTGCTGAATAAACCGTGGCCTTCCCTCGGCTCTGACGAAGCGGGACACCAGCATTAAAGCCGGTTACCTGTGGAATGAAACAGGAATAAACATCTCTCGCGTTCAATACCTCCATTTCTCATTTTGAAATGCCTCCATCCCTGCAGGCACTTAAAAGCCGTGTGGATGTGGTGCTTAGGGACGTGGTCTGGTGGTGGCCTTGGCAGGGCTGCGTTAACGGTTGGACTCGATGATCTTCTACACAATTCCATGATTCTATGACTTTTTTCTTAGAAGACAAAGTGCTGTGTTACAAATACGAGAGCGCTGTAGCTATTGCGAAGTTTCTCCTAGCGAGTTGGCTTTTCAGGCAGCAAGCCCGCGAGCCGCCCGCCGAGCGGCCGTTACCGGACGCCGCGGGCCCTGGCTCCGAGAGGCCCAGAGCCGTGGTGTGTTTCGTTCACCGCTGCTGTGAGCTGCAATACGGTTTGTTTAATTCCTAAAGGCGCATCTTTTGTAAGCCCCGGGCTACCTGCAGCAGAAAGCCCGGTGGCACGGACATGGCAAAACGCCTGGTTTCCTCCATTGGGGGTGCGGCGTGAGCAGCCGCTCAGCGCCGTGGCGCGCTTCGCCCCTTTCCCGCTGCTCGGGACTGCGGGTTATGGCTGAAGCGGACAGAGGTTCGTGCTGGCGGGGGCGCCCCGAGGCGGCCCCGGGGCTGGGGGCCAGCGCGGCCCGCACCGCTGCGGGGGCACCGGGCCGCCCGGCAGCGCTCCTCCCCGCCACCGGGGGGCGCTGCGGCGACGCCGGGGGGAGCGGGCGGCGCTCCGGCCCCTCCTCGTGGTGGTGGGCGGGGCTTGTTCTCCCGCTGTGAGGGCGGGCGGGCGGCGCGCGGGTCACGCGTCCGGTTGGGCGCTGAGGCGCGGCGGGCGCCGCCTCCCCCTCGGCCGCCTCCTGCCGCTCGGCCCCCGCGGCTGCGAGAGCGGGGACGCCTCGGTTAGGGAGGGCAGAGCCCCCGCGCTCCCGCTGCTCGCCCGCCCGTTTCCGCGTGGCGCTGCGGGCCCGCCCCGCGCCTGCCGAGGGGCGCGGTGCCGCTGCCCCGTGAGGCGCTGCCTTCGCCCGGCCGTTACCGCCGCCGGCCGGTGCCCAGGGGGAGGCCGCGCCGCTTTGGCCGCGGGGTCTGTAGCGCCTTCACGGGCGGGGGGCGGCAGGGTCGGGTCGTTGGGCGGCTGGGGAGGCGGGCGCCCCGGCCGTGGCCTCCTGCGCCCCGAGGCGGGGTTTTACAGCGGCATCGTGTGGTTCTGGAGTGTTTGTCCATAAGCACAAAACGCGTTCAGTTTATAGTTCTCCTCTGCCGAAAGGAATTTCGTGCAGGCAAACTCAGATTGACTGCAGTAAGTTTTTGGTTTGGTTTGGTTTTTTTTTTTTTTCTGTCCCCACTCCTTAAACCTTGCTTATAGAAACGTCCGCTTTGGATCTCACGCTTACAAGAAGATTGCTGGTCATAAGTCCAGGCGCTTTCACAGAGTCCTGCTCTCCCCGAGACCTGGCGGGGGGAAGGTTCTGTGCATACAGAACTCCTTGCTGCAGCTGGGTGGAATTCAGTGTTCTCTTCATTTCTGTGTGCTTGTGAAGGGAGGGAAGCTTAGTGAAAAGGAGTCAGTTTGATCAGGCACTGATTTTGTCACCCTTGATTATTAATTTATTTCTAAATAGGGAACATACCTTAGGGTCATCTCCTTTTTATAGCATCTTTCTAGCACAGGTTTATTTGGGTAGGCACAGTTGCCGTCTTAGGATTCAAATGGTTATGACTTTATTACCATGATTATGTCAGCACAGTGTCATTCAGGCCAGCCAGGCTGTGAGCGTGCAGACATGCTTTTCATGTTAAACTTCAAAATTGCGTTATGCTGTTTGTATGCGGGTCAGGTGGATGGAATTCCTGTCATTGTTAAGATACAGGCTGCATTTAGCATGGATCCGTTTGATGGAGTCATCACAAATAACAGGAACTAATTTATGCTTTGTCCAAAGCTAATACACAACATTCCAGAGAGTGCATTTGTTTACTGCAGACTTGGAACTGTAGCAAAATGGAGAAATCCAGAAGCAGGTAAGCAATAATAAGATGCTGCCTTGTTGAAGACCTCAGCTGTAATTATTTTTTTTTTTTGTTTTAATTTTGATATCTTATGCATTCCATGGGACAGAGGAAAGTTGAGTTATTCTCATATGAGGGCTTATTGATCTCTATGGAACATTATTAAACAGGAAGTGTTCCCCTTAAAAACAAAACAGAAAACAACAAACACACCCCCCCATCCATCATGAAACACAACTTTACGTGGGTTTACATTATCACAACATTCAAATATAAAAAAATGATGTTCTTGAGCTTGAGGTATTAGACTGGAACGTAAAATATTTGGGTATAGTTGTTGGCCTAACCACGGATTTATTCTGTGGTGTTAGTCCTATTATTCTTCCCATGCTTTTATTTTCTAACTTTACATCCTTCTTCGACTCTTATTTTTTGTGGTTGCTTGACATGAATTCTCATGGACGTGGGCTGTCATCACTATGTATGCGTAGCACATACACTGTTTCAAATTTAGGAATAATCTGTTAAAAATGACATATGTCACATGCCTTAGACTCTAATACAAGACTTCTACATGTTCTACCCGAGCTTGATTTTTTGACCACTTTGTGTTACCTTGTCATTGCATATGGTCAGACCAGGTTTACCTTTGGGGCAGATTAGACGGTTTTAAAGGGAGTTGGGCCTAACAGACGTGTGCAAGAAGTTGTGCTGAAAGCTATTTTGCATAAATTTAAAAGTGCCTGAAACTCTCTTCTTCAAAAGTGCAAGCAGTTGCCTTAACTGCACATCTTGATGTGAACAGAATTCTTTTGTCTGCCGGATGGGGCCCGCCTTTTTCAGAAAGCATTCAAATAATATTTTATAGGAGAACAAGAATTTATCTCTCACACCCAAAATACAGGTCTTGTTTTCTTTCATTCGCTTTGTTTTAGCTCCTTGCAGCTTGCTGGAACAAGCAAAAAATACTGTATTTCCTCCTATGAGATTTGTGTGTGTGCGTGTGGGTTGGGGTTTTGGTTTTGTTGTTGGTTTTTCCCCCCAATGATTTGTTGTTAATTCTGTGAGTGGTTATTCAGCTGAACTCCCAAAACTTACTAGTATGGCTTGTTCCATAACGTCGTGGTACCAACAGTTTTTTTCTGGCTGCAGCCATGTGTTTCCTGGCTCAGTCCAGGTGATTATTAGGGTGAAACTTCAGACTGTCCTCTGCTGTTGCCTGTTATGGAGTTCAAGAATGTGTTTGTGGTTCTAATGTGCAAATTGTCAGGGTGGTGGCAGTATTTGTTTTGGGAAAGAAGCTTCAATACAACTGGTTCAGCAAGTTTTATCTGGTTAGATTTTTTTTTTGTTATCATTCTTGTTTTCAGAAAATTACAGACAAAATACAGTTCATAAAAACATACTTGTTATTTTTCAGATTAGAACTACACATGAAAATAAACTGTACGGTGGAAAAATATGCCTAATTTTGCTTTTTAATGATGAATATACAGGAAGGGATTTTTAGTTTTCTTTTTAAAGAAGAAACGCATTTAATTAAAATACGAGCAAAGCTAGGAAAGAGTTCCTTGTAGAAGAACTGTATATATAAGTGCATTTCATGTTAAAATGGGAAATTCTCACTTCAGTTCCCTAGTCCTCAAGAGAGTTTTTCAGCAATAGACCGAATACCTTGATACGTTTTAGAATAAAAGGCAGAAAAACACATTCAAATCTTCCCTGTAAGGGCACGCTGTGTGCACACACATGGGAGGGGAATTACCTTAGGATGTCTTCGGTGCTTATCGGGGCTCTCTGCAAGCCAATTAACTCTTAAATCCCTTTGGGAAAAAAAAGAGGGGGAGAGGGTGACAGTATCCCAGTCACAGATTAGTGAGCTGAAGTGGCACCAGGAGAAGCTCGCTGAGAAGCGGGACTGCTGTGGGGGACGTAGGAAGAAGGAAGATCTGCTGGTTTCAGGCAGGGGCAAACATTAGATGGGCGCAAATATTCTGGAAACAAGTCTGACTCGGCTGGTTGACTTCAGGGAAACAGGGATGTTACTGCTTCTCAGTCACAAAAAGGCTCCCCAGTTAATCAGCAGCCTGCTCATTAGTGTCGCTGGGTGTCAGTGGGCTGCTTGGAAGGCTTTTCAGCTGCCTAGGTTTCCTAAAGAAGTGTGTCCCAATTCAAGTCTTGCAATGATGCTTGGGCCTCTGTTTATGCTGGGTGAAGGTTAAAGGTGCTAATTTCAGGGTGTGAAAATTTTGTATATGCTTTGATCTCTGAAAACCAAAGCCTTAGTTTTATTACTGAAATTAGCATAGAAGTTCCTATTTTTACTGCTGCCTGGGCATTAACAGAGAGAAAGTACAAAGGCAACTAACCTTTCCTTATATTCCAGATATCTAGCAAGGAAATTCTTCTATCTGTGGGCAAAAAAGACATTTGGACAAGCTCTCCCTTCCAAAGCCAGGTAGATAAAATACCAGAAATCAAGGGTGGGGGTTTTTGTGTGTTGTGGGTTTTTTTTTTTCCTTTTTTTTTTTTTTTTTTAATGGTTTAGTGCTGTACTATTGGGCTAAGAGAGTACTGGCTGCCAATAAAATATTTGGATGTCTTTTGAGATCACTTGAAGGTTTACTTTGAGTATCCTTCTTGCTCCTGCTTTTTGTCTGTTTTTAATAATCGTGGTTAATCTTTACTAACTAAATTCATAGGAATTGTGGTTGTCTTGATGAAGTTGAACTGTACGTGCATATAAATGATGGGCTGTGATTGTGATAGCTGCTTTAAATGTAACGATTTTTCAAAGTTATAACTAGAGATAGGTCTTGAAATTGAGTTCATTTTACTTTTCTTGCTATTGTGCTTAATATGTCTCTACATACGCTTTGTGTCTGACTTTGAAATGCCTGTGGCGGACGATTCGTGTCTGTTGTTGGTGCTCTGGCAGTTACTGGGAACCGACACTTGGATACTCTTTTCTTGTTTTGCTTTCATTTGCATGTTCGTTCTTGTTTGACCACACGCTTGGGAACTGAAGCAGTTCCCAGTGGAAAGACCTGCATTTGTTAGAGTCAGAATAAGATCAGGCCCTTAGTTATCCAGTTTCCTGGTACTGTATCAAATATTTTCTGGCTATGTCTGCCTTAGTTGGTAAGCGCAAGTTCTCCTGCGAACCTTACCATTCTTGTTATCCCATGTACTGAGTCTGCACTGCTTTGGCTGTGTGTAAACTCAGGACAATGATTATTTTATTTTTTTCAAGAGGATGAGTGGAAATACATTTTAAAAAGTTCAGCAAGTTACATAAGCAATAACTAATTGCCTTTTTAGATTTAAGAGTCCCCAGTTCTCCATAGCTTTTATTTGCAATGTTCTGTTAATGCACTAAGTCAAAAAAAAATAACATATAGCTCATTTCTTTTTTCTTTTTTTTTTTCTTTTCTGCTTGAGTGCTTGGAATGACTTAGCAACTTGGCTTGGGGTAGGTAGCTATGAATTGCAACTTGTAAGAGGATTCATGTGTTTCCCTGAGGGACCTCTAGGTGTTCTGGGCCTAATCCTGTTGTTACTACCGACGTGACCAATTTCATTAAGCTAGTAGGATAGCTGTGATCAAAGGTGGTGAGTCTGGGCTTGTGTGCTTTTTGTTTGTTAGCTTGCGTGCTTTCCTGGGTCCTTCTATTGTCCTTCTCTCCATCACAAATACAAAGAGATGAGAAATTTTCTGAAAGTATTTGTACTCCAGTTGATGAGATTTTCTGGTTCTTAGGCTGCTGCCCAGGTCATTCTGACCATATGGAAAAATGTTTGAGAGAATATTTAAAAAAAAAAAATTGCTTGATATAGTAGTTTATGACCATTATTTTTAGTTAGGTGATCAAAATCCGAAATCCCTCATGGAGACCTTCCTATATTTGAATTTTTAGCTGTTCACAATTCAGTTGAAATGTAGCTTCACTTCTTACCTGGTCAGGTACATGTTAATTAAATCTGGGTATGAAAGCAGAGACTGTTTTACTGAGATTAAAGAATTTGAAGGTCATATGTGACTCGTGAATCCATTTTGTGCAAGGCTTAGCATCCAGTGGAAGGAGGAGGTACGTGAGCAGATGAACAGCTTTGTTTTTAGCATAGATGATGTGCAACTAGCTGAAGGAGTTCTTAAGCCTATTTAAGTGTTCTTTGGGAAGATTTTACATTTGGGATGACTTAAGATCAGCATGCTGTTCCTAAGAACACAATGGAAATATCAAAGCATTATAAAATCTGAAGTAGCTTTTGTATTTATTTCTATACAGAAGAATATTTTGTGTTAAAATAACAAAGAACGAAATTAGCAAGGAAATACACATATCGTTATTTATCAGCTGTGCTGGTTGTTTGAGTAAAGCACAGAACTGATGATAAAAGATGCGAGTTGTTCGTAGGTGTGAAGTCAGCTGGCACTCTGATATTTAGCAAGTCAGTTAACAACATCTGTCTTTCCTTCCCTGACTTTCTGTGAAGTATTTACAGTTAATAAGCTGATTGCTTCTTGTCACACTTCACAGAGTCTTGGAATACAGTGTCACAGTGGGGTAGTGTTTTTAAATGCAATTAGGTGCTGTTAGGCTAATCAGACAAGATTGGAAAAGAGGTAGCATAATCTTCATTGAAACTGATTTGTGGTCAACCTGGAAACCTGTATGAAGTTTCCCATGTCCAAATCTTTCAATGGTTTAGATGCTTTTATGACCAGAAGATTCTTCAGAAAACTTTTGGAGAGTGGAAGGAGTGGTGGACTGCTTGCAGAGAAAGGAAGCTCAGCCTCAGAGCAGACAGCCATTACAGGTTTGTGAAATGACTTCCTATTATCGTGTGTATATAGCAGTATGAGAAATTTTCCTTAGGTTCTGAAGGAGTTATTAATACCAGCAAGCAAGTTACATCAACAGTACCTCCAGGCCAAGAGCAATGTCTCCGTTGCTTATTTTCATATTTTTCTCCACCCACCCCCCTTTTTTTTTTGTTGCTGTTGTCTTAGGATGAAGTCAAAATTTCCTATCCAACATATCTTTCGAGTGCAACTGAACTCGAAAGAATCCTACTTCTAGGCATTGGTAGCTATTTCACTGAATGGCGCTTTTTTCATTTTTCAGGCATTTACTCCATAATTTGATATTCAAGGCTTGGAGAGCCTATGTATGCCAGCAACAAGGAAAGAGGAACAAATATGATGTTGCAGAGTCTCATGGTAAGTGAAGCGATGGTAGCTACCTTTACGTGGGGACATACTGAGATGGGAGTTTCCAAGGGAAATATTTACACAGAATCTCTGTCCCTCGTACGTGTTTGCACATCGACCTCCCGCACCCCATGGAAGCGTAACGCTTTTAGGTACAGATGGTTGTCTGTCTAAAGCGGGCAGGGGGGTTCCGTTTGATGCACTGCTGTGTAGCTATATAGTTATTTCAGGATGCCAGTGAATAAGCTTAAGGGCCTCTCCATCTGCTCTGGATTGCGTTGTTTGGTTTTGAGGGGTGGCTTGGTTGTTTTTCTGTGTTTTTTTTTAATTTTTTTGTTTCCTTTTTTTCACTTTATCACAATATGTGTTCAAATAGATATTTTTTATAGAATGTGTTATTGGAATTCTCTGTCGGCTGTGAGTATAGAAATTAGATAATAATCCCCTGTGGTATTAACTGCACATATTTTATCTGTATTCGCTGTTATTTCCAGCTTGTGTCTTGCAACTGAAAAGAAGCCCAAACTTTTGAAGTGCCCCTTGTCTTATTGTATAGATTCTTTGTTCTGCAGTGGGTTTGTCCTACTGATGAAGTTGCCTGTGTTGGTTGCAACTTCCTTTGGTTTCAGGGGATATCTGACCCGCTTTTAAAGATGATACTGTGGTTTTGTTCTGTGCCGATTTGCAAAATAAGTTAACTGGTCTCTTTGCATATGAATATAGCCTCAGAATATTACATAGACTGGCATGTTTGGAAACAAACTGATAGGCTGTCTAGATTTCCTTTCTTACTGAGTGAGGCCAGAGTACTTACAGAAGCAACTGTGTGTTACTTAGTCAAAAAGCTAGAAAAGTGACCTGTTTTAAGGCAGGTTAATACCTGAGTCACCAGATCAAAAGGAAATCTTAAAAAAAAAAAAAAAAAAAGGTGGTGGTGTTTTCTTAGTGTAATTGTGAAGTGGCATAAAATCAGTGGTGTTTTTTCTAATAAAGTTGCTTCAATAGTGTCAGTTCTGACAAGCCAGACTGTTGTGAGGAGAAACTGCAGTGCGCTGCATAAAGTGGTAAACTGGCATTTGTGACACCACTTCTGTTTTTAGCTGCGTGAGCAGCCTGCTAAATAAACTTGACTTGTTTCTGGTTGATTTCTCTTGTAATAGAGAATAACTCTTGAAAAGTTCCTGATGAACCTGATGAACTTTTTTTTTTTAAAACGAGCCAAAGAAAATCCTGCAATCCTTACCCAGTAAGGTTGTTATGCCGAATATTGTTATACAGTTATGTACCCTGTAAGCACCGAAGACAAAGCAGTGCCATTGTCTGATAATTCACACCGCTGTGAACAAGCGGCACGATGCTGTCAGCGTTTCAGAGGCCCTTGTCAGTGGGACACCCTCAGCCGGGGTGGATGGGTGGATGGCCGCGGGTCTGGTGGCTGTTGTTTCAGGGTTTCCCACGAGGTGTCACTGCGGGTTGAGGGGACTGGAGGTCGGGGACAAGTGGTGTTAGGGAGTGGTTAAAAAATGCCAGATTCTTGCATGAACTTAAGATGCTGTAATTCTTTTGTTGTGCACAGCAAAGAAGCAAAAATTGCTCAGGACCTGGCAGCACTGGCTGGTTTATGTTGAGGTTCAAAGGACCAAACATGGGATGCAGTCTATGGCACTGGCATTCAGGGAAAGAAGCTGTTTGCGGTAAGAATGGAGTGGAAGCAGGCAGAGAGGCACTGACCACAAGGCCGTGGTTTTTTACCTGTGTTCTGTTATCTTTTCCTGCGGTGACTTTGTTCCGTGTTCAAGTTTTTTTTTGTTGTTTGTTTGTTTTTTTTCTTTTTGAGGTGTGTGTGTCTGAATTCTTCTGGTATGCCCATAGACTGTGAATTTAAAAGATTGTTGTTCATACATTTTTCCAGTGAGAGAACAGTGATTTCTTGCACCAAACTATGGAACCTGCGTTTGAACATGTCTGTAACATTGTTTTGGCAGCATATCATGGGCAGTGTGGAGAAGACGACACTACCAGAACTGCACTGGACATCAAATGAATATTTTGGCTCTGCAGCATTGGGCCCAGAGCCTGCAATTTCGAGTAAGTCCCAGGAACTTCAGCTACTGCCATTTCTAATGTTTAAGTTGCATGCACATGTCACCAATGTTGCAGATTAATAAAAAATAGGCCTTATACTCATTTGCTTTGCAAATTGCAGTACTTCTGATGGAAGAACATATTAGGACATGAGGAAATGGGATGAAGCTGCATCAGGGGAAGTTCAGACTGGTCATTAGGAAAGGCTCTTCACTGAGAGGGTGGTCGGTCCCTGGACCAGGCTCCCCAGGCACGTGGGCACGGCACCAAGTCTGTCAGAGTTCAAGGAGCGTCTGGACGACGCTCTTAGTCATATGATTTAGTTTTAAGTAGTCCTGTGAGGGGCAGGGAGTTGGACTCTGTGATCCTTATGGGTCCCTTCCAACTCGTGATATTCTGTGACTCTCTGAAGAAGGTCAAGACTTTTTTTTTTTCCCCAAGAAAAATTTCTTTACAAGAAATCTAGGCAAAGCAAACTGGATCCATGTCTTGTATTTGCTAGGAAGCAGACTGTCCAAAGGAATGATTACTGTCTTACACAGTGCGTGATGGCAGTGAAAGTATCAGAGTTCTCTCCACCAGAGAAACTAGCCACAGGTAAATAAGAGGTAAAAGAAAACAGGTGTGTGAGTTTGGAGCTGTGGCATTTTGAGCAGGGCATGAAGGGTAGTTGCATCCAGCTCTCTAGAATGCCAGACTCCACAGAGGTCCAGTCCACTGTCCCGTTAGGAGGCAAGATAGCACTGGTCAGCTGTTTGACAGCACCCTGCCTCCTTGTAAGACAACATTTCTTATATCCTAATGGATTTCTGTGAGCATGTTTAACTCCATTTTGGGGTGAGAAGGTACAATCCATCATTTCATTATCTTGAGAGGTTGTCGGCTCCTTCAGTAAATTGTTCAGCTTAGCTGAAGTGAAAACAGCATGGTTTTCTTTCTTTCACTGCAACTGTGGCTTTTTGTCCATTTCATTAAAAACAGATGGTGGTATTTAATTTGGCCTGTGCTGTAAGATGGCAACACTGCCCGTTTGAGGCCAGTATTCTGCTAAGGAGATAAACTCGTGACTTGCGAAATCTTCTCCTGTCTCAAGGTGTGATTCTCTTTTATATGAAAATACTCTGTCTGAAAGAAAGCCTGTTGTCCAAAAAGGTATTATTTTGGCCTTTTAATGGAAAAAGTGCGAAAGTAGCGAAACGAGGAAAAAAGAAGTTTGATATTGACATTCTTGGTCTGTGACTTTTTCTCTGCTGACATTCCTGTGGCATTTGTTTGTTTGTTTTTTGTTTGTTGCAGTTTTTACCTTTAGATCTTAACATGGAATTTCCTATTGCCTGTGTGGTGTTCTTCTTCTCTTCTTTTTTCTACTTCCTTAATCTTATCCGTTTTTTTTTCCCCTTACTTCCCTCCCTCCTCAATTGTTCTGTCAGGCTTGGTTGCAGTGGCGAGAGCTGTATTTATGCAGCCAGAATGACAAGGAGAAGGAGACTAGAGCAGTAACTCACCATCGGCACTGGGAATTGAAGAGATGTATGGAAGCATGGCTGGGATACTTAAACCTCCACAGAGCAAAGAAACTTCAGAATGGTGAGTGAAAGTGGTGAGTTAGGACAGAACGGGGCTCAGCCCCTTTGCTTAGGGCACAGTGATGGCTTTTTCTGTTCTGGGAGACGCCGCAATGTTTTTGCTTGCTCAACAGATGCTGAGGTGCAACTTGGGCTGTACAGTGTTACAGGCCTGGCTAGCTAAGGGTATATACTGAACTGTCGGGAAGATCACCTGCTTTCCATGTGGTTTAAAAGAAAATGCTTTACAGTTCCCGTGATGAAAACTTGCACATTGCATATTATATTCTGACTGAGATATCTGTGAGAAGGACATATTCAGGACTATTATCAGTCAATCTGCACGTGGATTTTCTTGGTAATCAGACAAATCACAGCTCATACAGGATGGTAAAGATTATTACACCAGTTCTTATGTTTCTTCCCTTGAAGCTGCTGGAATGAGTTCAGACATTTGTGTGAATTCCCTGTTGATCAGTGGTGGTGGAAAAGAATCCAGCTTGGGTATCTGGGAACTAGTGACAGGAGTATGCTGAAATGTAAGCAAGCTTGTGTATGTTGAACAAATTATGCGGTGTCTTAACTTCCCCTTCTTAAGTCAGTACAATATGTTACTGCTTTAAAACTGCCTTTGTGATCAATAGGAAGAATATAGTCCATAGCTGAGTGTTACTGTCAATTCTTACCACCATTTTTCAGTGTTAGAGCTTCTGTCACTTCAGAACCAGTGGCTTAAATGTAATGGTCTCATCTGATACAAGTGAGCCCAGGACGGGACAAGTCATGAGGAATTTGTGTGTTTGTTTTCTAGAGCTGGCCCAAGAGCACCACCGAAGCAGGATAGTCCGGCAGTGTTTCTCTGATTGGCGGCTGTCATGGGAGTGCAGGAGAAGAATGCATGCTCACCGGAAGGACATTGAAAAACTAGCAGCCAGGATTGCCTTATGGAGAGCCTTTGCACGCTGGAAGCATTGTATCCAGTCTCTATTTAGTCCCTAGCAGGGACAGGTTAAAAGCACTCCCGTGGACGAAAGAGCCGGTTAATAAGCAGGAATGTTGTGCAGTAGCGTGGGTGACAACAAACATGTTATCATTAGAAAGATGTATGTAAGGCCATACTAACAATTAATAAAACTGTTGCAATTACAGTAGGTTAGCCTGTTGACAGCTAAGAGCCTGCAGAAGGTAATTTAAGGTTGGGGAGGAATTCCTTACTTAACAGTGAATCAGAAATTTATTGTGATAAGCCAGCAAAATCTAAAAACTTGACTGTAATCAAAACTTGTGCAGGTAACAGTGCTGGGAATTCAAGTATTGGAGCAAATGTAGATGGAGATCTAGTGCCCCTCTGTGGGAGAAGGTTGTGTGTATATATATCAGGATGGATGTTTCTGTGTGAAAGATGCTTTAACTCAGTGACAGATGTTGTGCTGTGTGTGGAAGAAACTCGGCAGCGCGAGCTGGCTGAAAACCGCTACAAGCATCATCTGCTGGTAAGAGCACCCTTACGCGTCAGGTGGAAGGGGCTGCGGAGGGAACTCGAATGCTTCTGACTGGCAGGGTGCCTCCAATACTGCCAGTGGGGTTGGGGGTTAAGCGGGGGATGTGCTGTTTGGATTGGGGGTCAGGTTTCTAAATTCCAGCTATTCTGGAATCTGCCAGTTGAATCCAAATGGGGAAACTGTGCTGCTCTCCAGAGTAGTTATTCTTCCAGTTGGGAAACTGGTGAAGTAGCAGATTAATGTTGATGGTATTGGGCTACCATGCTCCTGGCCATTTCACCATGAGATTGCATTTTCCCCTTCATTTTCCCTGATTTTTTTTTTTTTTTTCTTCTCACGTCTAGCCCAAATGTTTCAGTCTGCTTACACTGCTTTGCTATAAGAATTACTTTTTTCCCTCTGTGGTAATGCATACATGCTTCTTTTCACATGAGTCCAAATATAGCTTATTGCATATGCAGGTAGTTCAGTAAGCGTCTTTTTTTTTTTTTTTTTTTTTAACAAAGCTAAATCCTTGAAGGCTGTCTGTAAGGTGGGCACAAGCAAGCCCCCAGCTTTTTCAGAACTGAATTATTTTCAAATGTGAATCAGTCCTGATCATGAAAGGAATGGCAATAAACCTGTTTGGGTCATAGATTGAAAACGTAAGTGACTAAAAGAGCACTTTAAGGCAGGATGCTCTCATAATGCTATTTACCATGTTCATCCCTGAATCGAAGTATTGTGGGGTTGTAGACCAAAACACCTTGTGCAGAGGAGACCTGAAAGGGTAGTGGATCTTTTCTGGTTTTGATAAGGAGCAAGTTATGAGTCTTGAACTGAAGGAGGAGATAGATCAGGAAAGGACTTGGGTAGTGGTGTTGATAGCCGGATAAGGAGTTAGGTGCCTCAGAGTAAAACCCTGGGAAAGCGGAAGGGAATTTTAGTTTAGCTGGAGAAGTGACAGTTTGTGAGAGGAAACTGATTTATGGCTTTGATGACAAATTCCTAAATCTTAGCTATTGCAAGGAGTAGCATCAAACATAGATTGTCTGTAAGGAGCAGCCAGTTCTAAACTAAATCAGTGCTTGCTGATTTGGATTACATGAAAGTTGCATACATTTCTTATTGTTACAGAAACTTGGGTTTAAGGGTCTTGGGCAGAATGTCATGAACACTCGTCTTCAGCAAATGAGAAAAAATCTGTCATACCGTCAGCATCAAGTTACAGTGAGTTTGACTTTTTTGGTTCTTGTGTTAGTTTTTCTTGAGCTGTCCTATTGGCTTCCCCTTTCACCTACAAAATACTTTTTTATTAAATCAGTGGCTTTGTTCCTAAATACTAATAGCCACAGAAAATCTCCTGTGTAAGTCAACTGTCAGTCTTAGATACGTTATTTTAGTTTTTCTATTTTCCTATGTTTATGGTGACTTTTTCTTTCACTAGAAAAATTCATAGCAGGTTATAAAGCAAGTTTGGTATATGAAGCAGTGCAGGAGGCAACCATGGCAGCATGCAGTTTCAGTAGGACATTTGATAGTTTCTTTCTTTGCATTCTTCTTCTCCCTTGATATCTATGATTTTTCACGTCTTTGTTGTTTTGTTTCAGGTGCTGCAGAAGTTCTGGAACCGTTGGAAGTCCCGTTTGGAAGAGAAGGAGGAAGAACAGCAGCAGGCCTTAACATCAGTGGCTCATGCCCGTTACAGGTACGCAGAGAAATATTAATATAAATTTATACAAATGTGGGATTTGTGAGCCTTTGGTTCTCTCTTAAAAAATCTGGTAATACCTTTGGGGGCGTGACCATCCTGATGCCAATTGCTCTTATATTTTCTATGAGTAATGGACAATTGACATCTGCTTCTCTGTGAAATGTGAGAGGGAGATTGATTAAGCCCAGCCCTGAGGCTTGTTTACATGTAAGAGCTGGACGTTTTACTGGTAAGAGCAGTAGGTTGCAGCATGAGCACGGACAAAGCTCAAAACGCTTGCTACTGCTTTACTCTGAGGAGGAGCGGGGGGAGTTGATGGCTCATGTATACTACTTCTGCTGCTAGAGGTACTCTAAGAGTAAAGGTAAGGCTTTTTTGTAGAAGCTAAATTTATTTAGTCCTAGGAATAAGTCAACATTAACAAAGCAGCCAGGAGGCTTTTAAATTTGACCTGTGGAGTTTGGTGGGGAGTATGTTTGTTACAACGAAGTGGAAAGGGTATATATTTGATTGTTAGACTTCCTCTGTCTCTTGGTTCTTAACGCTGCTTTCAGTTGGTTCCAAAACTGCAGGACGTGCAAATACTCTAAACTTTGTTGCCTTGGAACTTTCTTGATTTTTGGGTGAAGCTTAGCAGGAGAGAATGAGACCTCTACAAGACAGGTCTGTGCTACTCGGTACTGCACGCTGTACTCTGCAGTCCTCAGATCCTGGGGCTAGAGTTGAAACTGAAAACGCTTCAACCACAATATTACGGTGTTGCTCTCAAACAAATGAAACCTGTTGAGACCTCACCATGTTAGTGTATTAGTGCAACGAGCCACGTAGAGTTGCTTGGATTAAATTAGATGCAGGGTAATAAAGGGAGGAAGGGAAGCTTCATTCTGCCGTGCAGGCTTGTGTGTGATGTTCTTTATCAGCTTAGCACAGCCTGCATTCAAAAAGATATTTGACTTTACTACAGCTCAGAGAACTGCCTTGCGGCCTAATCAGTATCTTCTACTCAATAAAATTTCTCTCTCATTTCTTTTAATCCTCCCAGCAGAATTGGCTTTAAGTATTAAAATTTTCTTGATTAAGAGAGGCTAATACTACAAGAGTGAATGATATACTTGGTACTGAGTTAGAGTTGATTCTTGTCTTATTTTCCAGGCATGATTATTGCACAAATCTCTCAGATTGCCTGATGGCTTGGCATCAGGATCACTTTGTTTTTGCTCAGAGGTCACTGAAGAAATAAGCAATGTTACTCTGGTTACCTGTCTTACAGTCAGTTGCAGTATGTGCAGTTGGATTCAACATGAAACAAACAAGCTGTGACTGTAAGCTTTAATTTTGGCTCCAAGACCAGTGTGAATTCACAGGAAAAGAACCTGGACTCAAAATGATGATACTGGTTATGTTTCACATCTGCAGTTATGCAAAAATAAATCCACTACAACTGCTGGAGTTACTCTAATTTAAGTTTGCAGTGTGAAATTGAGTGAAATTACTGGGAATCTTTCTTCTTTAGAGGTGCTTGACGTTTCTGTTTTCTGTTAAAGTAAATGGATGCTATGGGTTCTCATCACCTCTTCAAATTCAACCACGACCCTTTGTCTCAGAGTAATGATGTATCTTACTAACTACTTCTACTGGCATGTTATGGAGGCACAGACATGCACAAGAGTATGTACTTGTTCTTTGTGGAAATCAGAGTGGCGGGAAATACTGATTGAGAGAGGAAAAAAAAAGAGTATTTGCCTTTTTTGAGATGCCTTAAAGGCCTTGCCTGGGCTTGTATTCTACCCATGGTTCAGTGCTGACTCTTCAGGTAGTTATGATTTATGATGCTGTTAAAACCTATTTCCCATTTTCTGTATTAGAATACTAAAGGAAGGAAAAATTTGCTTTCCTGGGGAAAGGGTATGTTTCGAAATATGCTCTTAACAGTGAGTCCCCTCCGTGGGACACTTTTTCCTGTGTAAGCTGAGAGCAAAAAATGTTCTTTAACATTAAATCTTCTTTCCGAGTAGACTTGGGACCTTGCACCTTTCATTGGCAGAGGATGGTCACGCCCTGTGTCCTAGGCTCATACCTTTCTGTCATCAGAAGCCTGGCTTCACAGTTGAAAAGCAAGCTGCAGAAAGTCTGGTTTGCCTTGGATACTGGCTTGCTTTTGGGGAGATTCACAAATAGGTTTGGAGGGCAGGCTGAGCGGCGAGGGCAGCTGCATTTCTGCAAGCAATGAAGAGTTTTTCCAGCTGGTGTGAGAGTGCAGCTGTGGTGCATTAGATTACCCTCTGGAGACACGGAGAGAGGAAAGGCTCAAAGGCTCGGGAGGTTGGAGCATGCAACTGCTGCAATGTAACTTACGCCTCCGTCACCAGGGAAGGGGTGAACAGATGGTTCGGAGGCGCTCGTGGGCTCTGTAGCCATACCTTGATTCCATGGGTCAGGAATGTTTTTGTGTGCAATCTTTTCTCTTTAGAAAGAGTATAAACGAAGTCCTGTTTCCTGAACACAAAAGAAAAAATTATAAGAAGTGTGCTCTTTGTTCAGAGGTCTGGGGCTGCTTTCCAGCCAGACCTAAGTCAAACTTTCAAGGCAGCTTGCCAGAACTCGGCTTCCCTGTTGGTCTCGGACGCGCACGCGTGCTGTCTCGCAAGTCAGCGCCCCGACTGCTGTGTCTGGTGGTAAGGCCTAGGAGATGATACCCCAGAAGAGCCATCAGTCGAGACTGGTGACTGCCTACAGATCAAAGACTCTTGCTGACAACTCCCAGTACCCTCCAGGAAGACTTATTAACTCATGTCGCTTACCAACCTATAAACTTGTAATGAGCTGTAACAGCTACCTGCTGAAAATTCCTTGGTAAGAATCCAAAATATCTTTTAGGCCTCTTTAGACTAGAGAAGAGCTGCGACTTGCTGACGGTCTAATTAGTACACCCACATGACTGAGTTCTGGAAATGACTGATGTAGTTTGAACTGGATGCTATTTCCACTAGGGTGTAGCTCAGACTTCTGGCCTGGGACGCTTCTGCCGTATGCTTGTTCTGTGTGAGAGATGTGTAGTGCTCAATCACAAAGATATATTAATTGCATTTTTGGGATACTGTTTGATAATGACTCTCGTGCATGCCTGGGGAGGAGGCAGACTAGCAAGTATTATCTTCATCTAGAGAGAAAGAAGCTTTGATAATGAGGGCAACTAACCTGACCTTGTTCATGAAAGAAGGCTTCGGTAGAATCCCTTCAGTGTTGAGATCAGACCATGCTGCTCTTTATTATTTGTTGTTATAACTTTTTTCAAGTCCTATTACAATGTTTGTTTGGGTGGTTTGTTTTGGTGGGTTTTTTTGTTGTTCAAAAAAAGTAGAGTAGGATTTTCAAAACATTTCCAAGGGAAGAGGGAATGGACTATATTTACAGTAGAGAAGAAATAAAAAGTTCTTATATATTTTTTTTTCTCTGTGTATGTTTGTAAATAAAATAATTTTTTTGGTCAGAAGTCGGAACAATCTTTTGAACGATCTGAATGAAAGCAGGGAGTTCTAATAACTTCAGAAAATTCATTTGTCTTGTCTCATGTATTCTGGGTAAGATTTCTCTCCTGCGCTGACATTTTCCCTTTTTGCTTGCAGGAGGGTGTTGATGAGACGGGTATTTGACACGTGGTTGCTGAAGGCGTGCAAGCAGCAAGAATACCGAACGGGAGAGAAGAGGGTAAATGTAACTCTTCTATCCTGCCTCGCTTAGGAAATAGAGGGGACGATTTCTTAATCGCTGTCTGTGAACATCAGTTAGCACGAGATGGACTTGGGTGTTGTAAATTCCCTTCTCCCTGGTGGGGGATCAAGTCAGGGGAAACAGATTACAACCAATATTTACTAATGACATTTTTTAAGTTAAGCTGGCGTTATTAGAGGATAACTATTCACACAGTTCATTCGCTTATTCCCTCACCCAGTAACCACCTGTGTGCTCGCCCTCTTACGCTCTTGTCTGTTTCATAGTTACCTGGTTGAAGCAACAATAGTAATAAAGAGCCAACCCCAACCTATTTAAGAAGTGCAGGGTTGTACTGACAAACTAGTTGCTGCTTGGTAGGTGTCCAGAAAGTCCCTTGGGGGGTCCTTCATTTCCTAAGATGTATATATAATCCTGTAGTCTTTATATACAACAGCCACGGCTGCCTTTTATGTGGTCTGAGTTACAGAACTCATAGTTGATGGCAGCGTGTGCGGGTGGCCTTGTGCAGATATGGCTGACTCCTGGTGTTCTGAGATTATCAGTTCTTGCAAATTCAACAGGACTGGTTTCTGGAGCTTATCGGTTCTTGGGAGTCTTTCACATGCCACTTATCAGCTTGTATTTTTCCTCTTTGGCCTGCTGTTTTCTGATAACAGTTTCTCCATCCACATGCATGTAGGTACCTGCAGAACACGTTCACATAAATCGCAGCAAAGGGGCTTTGATGACATGTGTCCATTGTTCAATGTGAGAAGAGGAAAACAAACGTTGGACAGTTCTGTGCATGTCACCTTTAAGGAATTGTCTTCTGTTGTTTGTAACTCGCCTGTGTCATGAATTCATTGCCACCTTCTTTCCATTATAGGCTGTACTTCATTTTGAAAGGCAACTATTGCGTCGTTTCTGGTGCTTCTGGTGTAGAAGAACAGCTGCACGTTTGGAGGAGCAAGAGGGCCTGGGTCGTGCAAGAGATCACTACAGTAACCTGCTGCTGCTAAGGGCTTTCTCTCTGTGGAAGCAAAATACTCAGGAGAGAAAAACAGAGTAAGAAGTTTTTTTAAAAGGGAGAATTATTTGGATTGGCCCTTTGGTGGCCTGCTTCTGACAAAGCAGCATTTAATTCGTAGTGACTCTGACTCTTGTTTGTGCTTTAGAATCTGCTGGTAAATGACTTACTGAAAATAGCAAGTGTGAACTCATGCCTGTGCTAGAGGGTGGATTGCATTGTAGGAGAAATAATTAAATTATTTTTTCTGTAGGAGGCTCAAGGAGATGCAAGCCTTAAGATTTCACTATTCAAAGTGTCTGCAGCAGACTTGGAACAAGTGGAGGGAGGTGAGAGAGTTAACAGATGGGGAAGAGCTTAAATCCTTTTTGTTATGTTCAGATTGCTTCTACCCATGTGGTTAGAAATTAAATTGTTTATTTTAAACACTTGTCATTCCTAAACTCTCCTCCCTTTCCAAGTGAATAAAACCAGTTCAGTGTGGGTGGAACAGGAATTGTGTAGGGAGGAGGGGGAGTTCTTTGACTTCTCGTTCACTTGTCCAGGTATATTGAGAATGGGACTGTAGTTCAGGAGACTTACCTGGGAACGTACCCGGAGTTGGTGTGATGTTGTCGTCTCTCACCAGTACTGTGTACGTCCTTCTCAAAACTTCACTTAAGTGAGAAGTTTGCAGCAAGGCCATGGTGTGTGGTCTGTAGTTGTGTACAGGTCGTAGCAAGCCCTGTCAGATGGCACTTCATTTCTGTGCTGGGCCTCTTCCTTACCACCGTGTGAGGTACCAAATGTGCCTTGCAGCATGTCTCGAGAATCTATAAGAAATTTTGGAGTTGACACTAGTCTGTTGGTCTGGAACTGCTAACTTGAGTGAATTGCATCAGTCTTCAAGAGGATTCCTAAAAAGGGCAGAGAAAAAAAAAGCCTCAACTAGGCCTTTTGGAGGAATAGCAGAGTGCAGCACCAGTTATCTTTTATAGCAAGATAAAGGATTGATGTTTCCCCAGAGACTGGGAATGGTCCTTTTCCCTCTGCTCTCTGCCATTGCCTGTTTTCCCTCCGTCATGTATATATCTCTCTTTTTTTCTTTTTTTTTTCCCCTCCCCCCTCCCACCTTATAGTATGTGGGACATCAACGTGAGAAATGGAGGAAGTTGATGGAAGCAGACGTGCACTATCGGCACACGTTACTGGGCAAGACCTTGGCAGCCTGGAAGGTAGGAGGGAATGTCCTTTTCTTTGTGGGACTTGTATGCGTGTGCCTAAGTGTTTCAGTGAGAACTGAAGAGCTGCCATGTTGTTTCACTCTAGGCGCTTACACACCAAGTGTGCAAGGTAGAATGGAGGCTATTGCAGATAGGGTTGTATAAGCTCTAGCATTGCTTCTTGGAGAGAAAGAACCCATGTAATCTTGTGGCTTTGGTGAAGGGTATATAATAGCTAGCATTAACTAGTGTGTAATGACTGTTCATCTCAGAAAAACAGCATTCGATTTCCGTGGCTATAACCTCATTTTTTTTCTCTACACTCTGCTGCCGCTAGTACTCTACTAAGCGTTTCCACAAGTCTTCTCTCCTCAGAGATGCTGGCAGTTGAGGGAAATTTTACCTCTCTCTGCTTTTCTTGCAGAGTTACCAACATAACATACGGTGCATTCTATACCATGTAGCTGAAAAGGAGAAACAGCACACTAGACTACTGCTTCGGTAAGCCTGTGTTTCCTTGTGCAGCGTGAGAGAAGTGACTGCACTGCAGGCAAATTACTCTTTCTTTCACTGCCACCATTGTAAATGTTTGAGTATTCAGTGCTGGGAATTGACTCTGCTGTGCATTGCTATTTCTGTGCAGGTCATCTAGCTAAAAGAAGTCAATCTCTTCCTGGATTGCCATCTGTTTTGCTTTAACTTTTTTTTAATCTGTGGTTAGTCCCATGAGAGACAGCAGACAGCAAACTGTATCATTCCCTGCAGTGCATGGATTCTGGCTGCTGTGACATTAAAGCAGCCTGGAAGATATAGAGGCTGTCTTGCATTATAGTGAGGAGAGCAATTAAAGATAATATCACTTTGTATTGGTTGTAGTTGCTTTAGTTCTACCTACCTCATGTGTTTTTAGTGCTATACAACTTGAGTCACTTGCAGAGCCCGACTGACTCAGCTTAAGATGCTGAGGGTGTGTTCTGTTTTTGTGCTGCCTTCTCTTCAGCAGAGACCTGAAGGGTCAGAAGTTGATTTGCGAGACTGAATTTATAGAGACAGCTGGTTTTGGTTCCCCTGCAAGTGGGAAGGTACCAAATGAACAAGTGAGAATCATTCTTAATGGGTTTTGTTTGGGTTTTAATTTTTTGTACATTTTATCTTCAGACAGCTTCTGTGTACGTGGAGAGAAAATGCCCTTGCTCTTATACGTGAAGCTAAGGCAACTACTCGGGCAGATGAGCACTACAGGAGAGCGATCCTGTCAAAGGTAGGGTCTGCACAGCAGACACCAAGGTCCCAGTACAGATGCTAGTTCAGGCAGGGGTCAGGTAATGCAATTAGGAGGACCAAAAACTTCATCTAAGAGCCACTACTAAGAAAGGTCTAAAAAGTGGGAGTCCCATCTTATTTTTACACGCATCTCTGAAACTGTTGTCTCTGAGTGAGTTCATGGTTTTCCCTCTCCTTTCTTTCCTAGAAGGGAGGGAAAAACAGTAGTATGATACAGCATAGTACTATTATCTGGGAGGGGGGGTGGGCAGGTGGATGGAGGGACAGAAAAGAATGCCTTGAAAAATGCCAGGGGGACCCTCTGAAATACTGCTGTGTTTAATTTGTAGGAAATTTGCACTGTCTTGCTGAGCCTTATGTGAAAAATGAAATGGAAATGGTTATGGTACCAGCAATGCTTACATTGCTTCCCTTCCAAAGAACACTGCGGTGTCAGTCTGTAGCCTGACTCGTTTGCGTTATATCTTTAGGTGTTGCTACGGTGGAGATACACTGCCTCACTACAAGTGTATTACCGTCAGCAGAAGATGACAGCTGTGATGGAGGCCAGAAAACATTTGGATATAGGTGAGCTGATGGAGATATTAAACTGTCAAAAGACTTAGCTATCTGTGTGTGATCCTCAGAAAGACAAGGCTTCATTAGCCAGCCTTTTGTGTCATCTGTACAGATGACATGACTGGATGGTCTGTTACACCTACAAAGGACGTCCCCATAGCATGGGGAATGACTTGGGACTCCAGTGATCTGTTGAAGGCTTCTTGTGTGACTTTTGCTTCTCTATTGGTTTCTTGTCTATGTAAGGGATGGTAACACTTCCTTCCTCAAAGGAATTTTCCATTACTAGTTTTGAGAAGCTCAGACATCTCTGTTTTGAAGGCAGTGCAAGTAATCTTATCAATTACTGCTTCAGTCTTTCTCTAGTAATTAATACAGAAAGGCCCTTAAACTCTGCAAGCATTTTCATGGTACCAGCCATGTCCTTGACATGAGGACTCTGAAGCACAAAGAGGGCAAATAATTTCCTAAAGATTATAAAGAATGTTGATGGCAGCAGGGAGGACTTGCAAGTCACGGCTCACTGTTCGTTACCTGAAGTGTTTCTCAATCCTTCTTCCTAGTGCTGAGTACTGTCAGTGCTGAGTATTGTTAGTGTTAAGTATTGCTAAAACAGTCTGGAAGAGTAGCTCATCACTTGATGCTCTCTGAGATTCTCCCCTTTTGGTACATGAGTTAATTCATCTTCTCCTTACAGTGCGTTTACAGATGCTGTTTCTTCACTGGAAGGAATTAACTAGGGAGTCTCTGATGCTGAGGGCTCAGCAGCACAGGGCAGTACAGCACCACCAGCAGCACCTACTTCAGAAGTACCTGGTGAAATGGAAGAAATACCATCAGCAATGCCTTGGGAAAGTGGTGAGAAGGATCAGCAGCCTCCCCAGCCAAGTTGTGGGCGTGGAGGAGCAGGCCGTGTCCCTGGTGAAGGGAATGGTAGTCTTGGCTGAGGAGGAGCGTGACAGCCTTGTGTGTTGAGGAGGAAGGAACAGGCAGGCCTGTGCTTTGCCTGAAGAACCTTTGGTAGAACTAACAGACTTAACAAGAGATGACAAGCTGGGTTTGCCATGGGTGGGATCGTTTACTGTTAATGAAATCCTTGCTGGGCTCATAGCTATTTGCAAACGGGGTTACAGCATAGGGCACTCGATACAGAGGGTGGCCTCAACAGAACAAGGGGAGGGTGATAAAGGCTGTTTGGTACCTGTTCTGCTCTAGCAGCATTTGGTTCAGATAAGTGGGGTTTGTCTGTAAATGACTCACTGTTTTGGTTGCCTTACAGCTACTACAGAGACAGGGAGATCAGCTAATGACTCGTAGACTTTGCTCTGCTTCCTTCTCTTGCTGGAAGACACGGGTAAGGAGTTGTCCCCTGGGTAGGTATCTAGCTCCTTGCTGATACTTATCCCTTCTTCTCCTTTGTATTCCATTTACACATGAGGATGAAAAAAATTATTTAAATGTTTTCTGGATTGTTGGTTCCACTAGCGCAAGAGACACCTTGCCATATGCTGGGTGAACTGAGTGGGTTATTCTGCTCTGGCTCCGCCAGCACTTCCTGTTTGGTTGAGGCTCTGGCTAGCGTTTCTGGTGTGGGGCATGCAAACTCCTAACCTGGTTGCTGTGCAATTTTTTTTCCCTGATAGCTGTTGCAGCAGCAACGGGAAAGGCGGAAGACGGTGCAAGCGTTGTGGCATTGGTCCCTTTCATTGCAGAAGAAGGTAAGAGTGTGGGGGGGGTCGGGGCAGATAAGTGAATTTGCAGATGTGCAGATCATGTTCAGATTTGACTGCAATCAGCAGAGTGCACAATAAATATCTGTTTCCTTTCATCTTTGGGGTGCTATATGTTATTTTAGGATGCTGGAAAACTGTCACTAAATCCTCTTAGCAGATTAAAAAATTTGCACATGTTTTTCCCCATCCAGCCTCAGCTGACTGAAATCCCTGTCCCTTTGTCCTTGTGGTAGTGTCCTGCTGTTGCTGTAGCTCTGCCTGTTGCTATCCCGTGGAAGGGAAAGTATTCCTGTCTGCAGGGGGAGTCCCTGTCTTTGTAACACTCGCAGCTGTCTGCTCTTCACGTTGTAGGTATTTGATGCTTGGCTCAGATTTGCCGAGGGGCAACAGCAGAAGAAAGATCGCATTGAAAAAGCCACAGGAGTGTACCACGCTACTGCTCTGAGAGAAGGTGTAACCCAGGTCTTGAGATACACTGCTGGTGTGAAACAGCTGGGGGGACAGCTCCAAGCCCAGCGCCAGCTGAGGGTGAGACAAGCAATCGCTCAGATACATCCAGGACTGGTCTGCTCTGATCTGCTGTGTGTGTGTGTGTGTGTATGTATCTAGGAGCCCTGCATCTCGGCTCTTTTTTGGATCTGACGTACGCTTTTGCCCGTGGTTCAAAGCAAAACACCCTGTCCTTTCATTCAGCTGAGACTGGAGCACTTCAGACTTGTGTTGCTAATTGGGAACCTTTCTTAATGAAGCTATTTCAAAACTGGCCAATTCCTACCATAGACAATACAGCTGGATGAAACCTTTGCCTGTGGGTAGGGTCTGGGCTCTAAAGTCTGTGCTAGAGCGAAGAATTAGAGGCTGTAGCTAATCCTGTCTTAGCTTTAGCACCACTTATACCTTCAAATACGGGCTAGCGTCACTTCTGCCTTTGAGTGTCAGCCCAGCCCTGTGCGTGGAAAGGAAGACAGGGATGCTTGTATTGATTGCTCTCCTCCTGCTCCTGGGCAGCTTTCCCAGCTCTTTTCCAGGTTTTCAAGACACTAGTTGTTCCGTTTGCTAATGTGTAGCTTGCCTCATTGCAGAAGTACCCTGTTAATTCTCTTTACCCAAATGTTACCACAGTAACCTGCTAATTTAGCTTAGAGAGCTGGTATGGCTGTGAGGTCATCAGAAATCTCAGTTCCTTTCTGTGGTGTTCTTCTCCCTGGGGGGTGTGCTGTTGCTTCCTACACTCAGCCATCAAATGCTCTACTATTCTTTGTGTTGGCAGGCAGCCTACAACCTTCACCAGTCAGTGTATCGTTGTGCCATGCTGTGGAAACAGAAGGCTCTTTCCAAGAAATTAAATAAGCCTTGTTCTTTTCTGCCACCTCTGAAGAAGCAAGTGACGTTTAAAAGGCCTGATGTTAGCCCTGAGACAAGAGGACATTCAGCAGAGGAAGAGCCATGGCCTTCAAAATGCAGTCATCTACCATTTCACCTTGCTGCTGAGGACTCAATTCTCAGTGATCTGTGAGTGTAAAGTTCTAGTCCCTCCTGCATTTCTCTGGCATATAGGTAGTTCTGCATATATGTAGTCTGTCTGTCTGTCTCTCTCTGCACGTATGTATTCTGTCTGTGTCTCACAAATTTTTGTGTTTCCAAGTTTTCACACTGACTGTTAGTTCCATGCAGTTTCCCTAACTCTTTCTCTGACCCTGCATCATACGGCTGGCGTTGCAGAGTTATACAAGAGCTGCTGCATAATGCATACATCAGCCCACAAACAATGAAAGAATTTGTGACTTTCTACTTACACATCAGCAACGGGGAGAATCAGCTCAGCTATATACTTCCCAGTATGCGTTTCTCAATATACAACTATGGATTCATGGAGCGTTGGTCATTTGTTGTAGGAACAGTTACACAGAGAAACATTTGAAAGATGTATGTGGTGGGACTGTTACCATCATGAGAGCTTATCTTGCCTAAGTGACCTAGAGCTGTCACTGAAGCTCTTCTTTTTTTCACTGAAGTCATATATTGGGTCTGATGAAATGATAAACATCAAGATCCTCGCTGTGTAGAAACTGAACTTTCTTCTTGTGCCTTTCTTTCCCTTGAGGAGGCTATTCCTTAAAAAATTCTTACTGGTCATGGGGCAATTGCAAGGAAGAACCTTCCAGGAAGCTTCTCAGTCCAGGACAGGAGCCTTACAGGGAAATAAGGTGATAGCCTTGCATTTCTTTAAGCTAGCATATGCTGCCAAAAGAAACAGTTCTGCCTTGTTCAGTTCTGTCCCTGCCATCACTCCTCGTGTTGCCACAGTCATTCATACGGTGAACCAGACTGCGACATTAATACAGGTTGAAATTTAATCTTTAAACATTATTATTGCATGCAAGGGGAATGTTGCAGAGCAGGGATGAATGATGGAATAAGACTGTTTCTTTAGCTGCAATGCCAGCTTATGCCAACTTGAAATAATCATGAATCTGGGGCATCATTGGTTCTGTTTGTTCTTTTCAGAAATGCTGTTCAACGAGCAAGGTTACCACCACAGCGGCCTGACTTCCTTCTGGAATCTCTAGAAAACAAGGAACTGCTGGGACCTCCTTTTACTAGGTAGAAAAATCTGTTTTTAAAAGTAAAGAAAAAGAGGGTGACTTACAGTGGGCGTTATGCTATGCTTATCCCTTCAAATCCCCTTTCCTTCATAATACAGACCATTCAGTAATTACGGTACTGTGCGTTTCCTATACTGTCAAAAGGCCACGGTGACCTTAAAAACTTCAGGTTTCTTATATGAAGCAGACAAAAGAATAATGGAACTTTCGAGTTAATTAAACAGCAACCAAGGCCTTTGTTTCATTAGTGAGTGATTTTCAGGGAAAGATAAGGCACGTCACTTACTTCCAAAATTAATGGGCTTAGTTAGTAAGTCGTTTCCTTTTCTGTCAGCCTTGCCACATAAACTCGGAAGTTTGCATTGTGCAGGATGCTTTTTGGCTCAAAGATCGTATTTGCTCCACAACAGGTTTGGGTCTGGATTAAACTAATCTACTGGGGAATCGTTAATGATTCTGGGAATGCCGAGCCAGAACTGAGCATTTCCCTCTGTCTTGGCTGAATCAACTTTGCTGCTCCAAAAGGAGCTACTTTTTTACTTTCCCCAAAAGGTCTTTGCTGCTGAAATTGTTCAACTAAGCAGTGGTTTCACTGCCTTGAGTGTTCTGCACTTATTTTAGTTATGGTATCACTTCTTCGCCCTGAAAGTGAGGGAGCTGTAACTGCTTTTGCTATAGAAGCTGAAATTGGGTTTAGGCAGATGTTTAGATTGAACTTTTTTTGTGAAACTGTTCTGTAATTAGCTTTAGAGAAGGGCAATATCTATCCATTTCCTGTCAAAACCTATCTGAGATTGCTGCTCCCCTCTTTGTCTTGTCCCCAAATGAAAATAAGGCAGGATTTTGTTAATGGGTTGAATTCACACCTCTAAAGAAATGGTTTCAGCCTGGATGAATGTGGAGGATTTGGAACAGGGCAGGTAGGAGTAACGGAAACCTTAACTGCTTTGTTGCTTTTTTTGCCTTTTTTTAAAAAAAAAAAAAAAAAAAAACATTGTGATGTTTTTCTCTTCTCTCTCTCTTTTTTATTGGGGTTTCCCCTGCATAGTAAAGCTGGACAGCTGTATGCAGGGGAATAACAAGATTCTCCCTTTTTTTGCACTGACTGCAAAGGACAAGACCAACAGCTTGCAATGTACAGGGACCTCATCCTTCTTCCTTTACAGATCAGAAGCACCCTTTCAGCAAACATCTGTGAACAAATACTCTGCGCAGACTGGGACCTTAATGCTAACACCACAAATGGAAGAAAGTACCTGTAAATGTCTGTCTCAAATGGGCAATAGCACTCATTCCTATCCATCTCTCACACATGCTGCTCTCCCGTCTGTACCACTCTGGACACACGATGTGCGCCGTGCTGTTCAGAGGCCAGAGCTATGGTCTCCTTCATCTTTCATCCCCCAAACGAAAGCTGGAGCAGAAATGGTGAGTGTATTGCTGAAGGAAAAATGAGTGTGCTTACTGGGCTGCTGTCAACATGCATGCTGCCTACTGCTGGTTTTTCCCATGGCTCCTCTGGAACGCCCATCTGGTTGTTGAGCTATTCTTTTCTTGTTCTAGCTATCATCTTAGAAGCTGACCAAATTAACTGGCTCTGAATGCCCAAGAACTGTTTACCACCAGTCTGAGGCAACATTTCACTAGCTGACCAGTCCATGTGTGTGTTGTACCGTAATTCATGCCTTTTTTTCCTGGTCTTGTGTCCTTCCTAGCAGGATGCTTTTCCTAGCAATTGACTTGAGAGTGCTGCTCCTTCAGAGAGTTCAGAGCAGTTAGTTTGCCAACCAGATTACAGGGATTTAAGAGTAACTCAGTTTAGTAGCAGTGGCTATGGCTGAGAGTCTCAAAAACTGAAATTCACTTCACCTGCAAGTAGGTGCTTGCATCTTAAACTCCTCTGTTCCACACAGAACGGGTGGTGTTAATCTTGATGAAATATCTCCATGCCAGAAATGAAAGAGCCATTTCTTAAGCTCTGCTTTTTCTGTGGTATTTTGTGAGAGGGGCCCAGTGACTGTGGGGGATGTCTGAGTGGGCGTAGGGCTTACTCAAGAAAACCCTTTGAGGAAAAAAACAGTATCATTCTGACCTTGTAGGGAACAGGTCAGCCTGTGAGTGGTCACAAAGGAGCCCGTTGCCAAGACTCTCAACAGGACTCTCTGGAGAAGTTGCGACCAAACTTGCAGCCACGTTTGCTGTCACCTGAAGACTTGGTGGGAAAATGGAGTCACCAAGCTGCAGGTAGGTCCTCAGATCTAAACTTTGTTTAGCAGTTGTGTGTCCTTCTCTAATACATGCAAGACTGCAAGTCAGCTCCACAGAACGTAAGGGAGCCAAGGCAGTCTTGTATGCCTGCATCAGGAGGTGGAGAGTATCATCAGTCATTCCTTTTCGGGACGTTAATAGTTTTATGGACTCTGCTGAATCAGGGGCCTAAAGCCCTGTTCTAGGGACTGAAGGATGGGAACTGCTAGGGGTCAGCTTCTTTTGGCAGGAATGTGCTCAAGTGCTGGGGCATTCAGGTACGCAAGGCTGAATGTCCAGCAGAACTCGCTTCAGCACGCAAGAATTCACCCAGGAAGGGTCTCTAAGTTTTCCCCGTACTTACAGTATGGTTGTAAAGGGGACAGATGGTGCCTAAGCACCTCTCAACATGGTGTTTTTAATGACATCAGGGCATGAAATTTGCGCTCCATGGGACTAGACTTGCTGCTTGCTTACTTCTAGACTAGATGTAAAAAAAACCACTAAATCATGAATAGGCCAAAATAGCATTTGTAATACTAAACCATTCACTAGAGCATTTCTTATAACTTTTTGTGTGTTTAAACTGAGTCTTGAGAGCTTGTAATGCTGTCAGGGCTCCTGCCCTCTCACTGTACCTGATCTTTTGGGGGAACAGATACCTGTCACAGGGTGACAAAACGTGTGAAACGGACTCGAGAGGGTTCTGTGTTTCCTGTCTACTAACCTGACTTCCCTTCCCAAGAAGAAATAGCGTAAGTCTGCTCTACTTCCATGGCTTGTGCTTTGTATCTTCCATTCAGCTGAAGGGGAAGAAAGGGAGCACAGTTCCAGAGAAGAAATGGCGTTACAGAGAAAGCTGGAAGTTGAACTCCGACACATCCACCAGCAGATGCAGTACTACTTCAGCAGGAAGCAAGAACTCAAGTATGTTGCAAAGCCCCTTTAGCCAGCCTGTCTTCATGCTGTCAACTCAATATTGCATTTTTTCATATGTATCTACTTTGAAAATAACCAGTCTGTTCACAGCAGAACTGTGAATGAAACCGAGCAAAGTTGTAGAGATTTTTATTTTTTCCTTTTAAGAGTTCACTCCAGGTGGGAGTGAGTACGTGCACTTCTTTCTTTGTAGTCAGCAAGTGGTTTAATTATACCTTTGGCAGCTATTGGAGAAAGCGTGACAAAGGTATCGTTGGGTGTAATCTGCAGGCAGTACAAATGAACTTGGCAGAGCAGCTGAAATTTAGCTTTTAGTTCTTCTATCATGCGGAGTGAAGACAGCTTTTTCAACTGTCAATTAAAAAAAAAAAATATGGCTGGGGTTTGACAACTTCTCCACTAGAACGGGAAGACATTTACAAAAATGCTTAAAAGAAAATGGGGCTTGGAGGGGATCCAACTGCCAGGAAAGGAAGAAGCCAGGAACCAGGAGTAGGAAATGGAGACAACAGCTTTCAGACAGATTTCTCTGCTTTCCAGCATCCTTCCTTTTTTTTTCTTATTTTAAAAGAAAGACTTTTATCATTCACTGGTTTGAGGCAAAAAATTGGGTCCTATTGCAAGTATCAATTGCAGGTCTAAGTTGGCTTAGACTGTTGAGCTCTTAATTGGGATAAGAATCCTTCTAATCCATTTTATCAGGTCCTGTCAGCAGCAGGCACAGATTCTGCAGGAGTGGCTAGAAATGAGCACACGACCAGAGGACCAAGGTGGTGTACAAGGAGTTCAGGAAGAATTGGATCAGGTGCGTAAACAGCAAACAAATTGAAGTTACTTAAGTGATTATCATTGTGCTATGCACTTAGCCTAAAGGCTGATGGTAGTTGTGAGGAATTGTATAGTAAGCTGTTATTAAAATGCCAAGAGAAGGGAAACTTTTAATCAGAAGTGGGCTGTCGAGCAGAACAGAGTGCTGCGTAGATGCATCTCCCGATTTGTTCAGAAATGTAACTCCAGCTCCAACCGACCTTTCTAAGGCCATTCCCAAGCTACGTACCAGGCTTTAGTAGGTTCAGTCTCAAATTTTTTTCTGTGATTTCTCAGGACAGTGTAGCTACACCACGATGACTGCATCTGCACTGCGCAGTCCCCGGGTTCATACAGCCGCATGTATGGGTACTGCACCGTTACCGCTAAAGCTAGCCAGTACTCGGCTGTTCCCCAGTGACACAGTCCTGTCACTTAACGGTTCTAAAGCGGGATAATACAAAGGCTGCTAGAGCCCATTCGCTCTTCCTCTGTCAAAAAGACAAAATGCTGTCTTGCTGTACAAACACCTTATGCAATTATCTTCACTTTCAGTTGCAGGTGAGGATCAACACTCTCACCAAAGCACAACTAAAAGAGAGACACCATGTGCGGAAACTGGTTGCCCGCCTGCGTGATATCCAGATTGCTCTGGATACATAATGCAGCTGAACCAATTTTCCAGCTCACGGGTAGGACTTTTTGCCCCTTTCATAGCAAGGGGGGGATGGAAAAGATGTATACATTCTCTTAGACTATGTATGGCATTTTTATTTTATAAATTAACTTAAATATTTTTGCTTGGTTTATTTTGTTACTACAGCTGGTTAAAAACCAAACCAAACAGGAGCTAAACATACCTCATGCTGCACTCACAATACCTACTTTAGGTTACCCTGACATTTCAGAAAGATAAGCAACACTGATAAGACTCTTTATTTCAAAATGTTTGCAATTAAATGAGTTAATGTCAGTAAGTCATACACTTTGACGTACAAAAATACCGTGCTACTGATACAGTTGAAGAATTAAATGGATTCTCCATGCAGGAGAAATTCACAGCATTATCAGTACCCTCTAGGAACTTTGCTTTCACTTCCAGGGCGCGTTGCTGACCACTGCATAACAAGTAATATTTGTTAATCAGCTAGCTCTGCACAGCATTAAGACCATCGCAAAAACAGCCACTTGCATGCTGAATCCTCTCCTCCTTCTTACATTTTATAATAAGGCAAACATCAGGTAACCCATCCTCCATTACTGGGCTAACAGTAACCTTCAGATATTGTGGATGATGCTGCTGAGTAGGAAGAAATTAAAGCTTAAGTTGCTTTGGCTGTGTCTGGATGCCATAGGCCCCAGTGGAAAAGGGGCAAAAGATTCAGTTGTCTTTTCTCTCATCCACTGGAATAAATTTGCTTTCTACCGTTAACATGATGTTGCAGTTCAGTCAAAAGGCTAGTCATAGCTTTATCCTCTCGGGGTTGATGTTTGCCTTAGTCTTTTCTCACTCTCAATGGTTTGAAAAAGTGCACGTTTCTATAACCTGTATATGGTAATATACTGCTGCAGGAGTAAACTTGCTACTGCCAAGAAGTGTAACAAGATAGGTGGCTGAGAGCCACTTCAAGCTTTCAAACTCCTCCCCGTGTAAAGTGAGGAAACATTGACTCTCGGAGCCAAAAGAATTTTCTCCTGCTTGTCACCCAAACAGCCACCATCATCTGAGTCATGGCTGGGCTACATCGCTTAGAGGCAGTTTATCATCCTGTCTTTCCTGATGACAAGCTAAGCATACAGGACTTGGCAAACTGGACATTTGTACAACAAAATTATATTCTATTTTCTGCAGTGCATACAAAGAAGATAAGTTTTTCTTTAGGAAATCAGAGCTGGTCAAAGCCTACCATCTCCTTGCAGTAGCAGAAAAAACACCCAAGGCTCAAGCAAGGAAGCAATATGAGAAATCTTTCCGCGCGCAGAAAGGCAGGTTTCATAAACATGTCCACTCCAACAAGCTCTGGACAGCAAAGTCAGTTCTAAATGTTTGTGTGCCTGGACTTGAAACAGTTTATTCTCTAAAAACAATTGATACATTGCTTTAAAACTCAATTCCTCTTCTTCACTTTGGCACTAGTTTCTGTCAGTGCCACATTCACCAGATCCAAGGTGTTAGATTTTAACTCTTCTTGACATCAAGTTACAAAGAGGCTCTAAAGTTTTGCTGTAGGATGAAGCTTCAGCATAGAGCTTTCAGCCCCCAGCGCATTCCTAGTGTTAAGTATGAGGGCAGAAGTCAGAGCAGGTGTGGGTTATATAGCAGGGGTTTTATATTTTGGATGAGATGAGATTGTTGCCAGTCCATTATAAGAGGGCCAGGCTGGCACCTGGGAGGCAACTTGGGATCGCTTCAAAGATCCATAATACTTTTATACACAGTCAGTGCATAGGGCATTTCACTCTGTGCAATAAAAATTGGTCCTGAAGTATCTGAAACTGTTCTGTAAGTAAAAGAATTAATTCTACAAGAATTTAGTGACAAAGCAACAATGAAGATACATAGCAGAAAGTAAAAACATATTTTGGCTGCCATCTCATTGCATCACACAAGAAAAACATCCCCTATGTCTTCTCATACAAATAAAATCTTTTAAGGCCTGGAACAGCAAAATAAAACCATGAATTAGGAACAGGACACACAGCTTTGTCTGCTTTTTTTTTTTTTTTTTTTAAGAAGAAAATCCCAAGATGACCAGTTTCATCATATGGAATGTAGACATAGTGTTTTCAGGTTTAAAATACAGTGCAAGTCCATTTTTAAAGGGACTGTGTCAGGTAAAAGTATTGTCCAACAGTAGAAAACCTGGATGAGTGTAATTTGTTGTACTGATGCTGTCTGTTGTACATTTTGTGAAGCCATACTAGCCTTAGTTTGGTTAACAACCATACTACCAGACTTTAACTGTTTGGCGGTCTATACAGTCACAGCCTGCCTTTATGTAAGAACTTCAGCGGCATGTCTTAGAATAAAATAAATATGAGAACCCATTCTTTACTCAAGGTCTGAAAAACAGCTGTTGCAGATATATATATATATATATTGCAGCCTGTCACTGTCCCTTTAAATACAGCAATTCTCTACCTCCCCCCTGCACCTGCACAGCCTAGGAAGGCTTAAAAGGGACTTACAGGCTCTAAGAACATAATTATCCTGTGGCACATTGAGGGGAGAACATGAAAGACTACAGGCACAGGGTGGCCCAGAAACCTCCATGGTCAACATCTGTAAAGGCAGCTGTACCTGATACCTAGACGGTCATTCACTCCTCTTTCTGCATTCAGCAGCATGTAAATATAGACCAAACACTTTCAAGTTTAACATAGCAACGGCATCTTCTGTTTTCCTCACCCAGGTCCTGCTGAGTGACACATACTTGTTAAGCGAAACACTCAGTGGTGTGGTAGGAGTCCCTTTGTACAGAAAAGCTTCTTGCTGAGGGAGTTTCTATAGAGAGCCCAGTGCTTCTCCAAAGCGGATTTTCTGTCCGGCTTTGAGGTGAAATTTGAAGTCCTTGGGTGCCTCGAAGATTAGTACGATCGTAGAGCCTAAGTTAAATTCCCCTAAATGTTCCCCTTTCCTCATGGGGATTCCCTCCTTGTTGTTGTTGGATATGAAGCTGAAGTCGTTGTAGGAACCTTTAGAGTAGGACGGACTGTTGGTATGCAAGTCCTGCACAGAGAAGGAAGAAACGGTTACCTGGGGCTTTCAGTACTCTGGATTCATTAGCACAGCTGTAGACCATGGATATCGAGGCATTTTCAATGCCGGAACTCACTCACAATTCAGAAGTGCAATAGAAATATAAAAAAATAGTCTATACTGGAGATGACTCCCTTTAAATCATTCTTAGAACATCAGTATTGTGAAACACCTTAATTTCAGGGTAATAAGATTTTTTAAAATTTTTTTTGTAACTTTCTTTTATTATACTGTATGAACCTCACCCATCAAACCCAGAAAGCTGCCTACTACTGCCTTGCTCACCTGGTCAAAGTAGATGCGGATAGAGCCCACATTTGTTGCTCCTACAGCTGTTAAGGAGAAAAAGCCGTGTTTCCAGTCACCTGTAAGGACAACCCGTTCGTTGTGGCAGAACAGTTCCTTGATCCAGCGAGCAACTCCAGGATTCACAGACATCAGAGAGCCTGCAACAGTGAGAACATACTCAAGTTAAGTTGTCTGTTTGTAGCAGTATTGTAATGCCATCCAACTGGTATTTTCAGTATAGCTGTAGCTGATCCAGTAAGCCATTCTGTCACTTACTTGTAGGAAGCGAGGCAAATGCTAGGCAGAGCGAATGAAAGACAAGGCTGAGGTAAAAGAAAGGGGTCATAGAAAGATGTAATCTTGAGCCTGCTGTCCAGAAAGATCAACACTGCTGGGCAGGGCTCATATTACTCTGCATTCTAAAACTAAAGACCACGCTCATCCTTCATTGTAAGGCTTGAATGCAGCCTGGAGCATTCATCTGCAGAACTATCTGTATTTCAGGTGCAAACTGAACAAATCATGCTTGGGAACAAGTCAGGTCAGCATGCATTGACAGTTATTTCAAAGAACTAAACCAGCTTGAATACAATATTACTGGTTTCACCATTTATATGTGATTTGTTCCGGTAAACTTTACTACTATACCATTCATTACCATTTGTGACAAACCACTTTTCTACCATTCTCTATCACGCGACTGCACAGTGCTCCACGGGCGTGTCTCGTTCAGCAGCGGCCCAGAGCTGCTCTGCGTTCGTTTTCTAGGAGCGGAAGCCTACCTGGGAAGTGGCGTCGGTGCGACACTCGCCAGTCAGTGGGTGAGTGGAAGCAGTGATAATCCCCTGGCGCAAGGTAGATCACACAATGATAGAGCTCGTTCCCCTCCTTCGTGACCAGCTGTTGCTGAAAAGAGTTACCAGGTGGGGCTGCAGAGAAACCATTGAAAGAAAGGGGTTAGAGATATTTTTCACGCACTCCCCTACCGTAGCCGAGCAGTCTACACTAGAACCAGGGGCAATAGCAGAGGACTCAAGGCAGGCCACGTGTATTGTTGAGACTACAAAAAGATACGCTTTGTCCAGGAATCCAGTATTTCAACGTGTTCTTTTCCCTTTCCAACAAAATTAGATCCTGTACTGTTTTAATAATTTTGGAAATTCCTTCCTTTTGGAGTTTCCCCTTCCCTAAACAGAACAGCAGAAACTGAAAGCCAGTGAAACAGAATTTTTCTCAAAGCAACCCTTTTAAGAACAGGATTTGAGAGAAGTCCCTAGTTGTATAAAACACATCCGTTGCATTTGTGCTCATGTTAAAAATAACCCTGCTCTTTGCAGAACTCAGTCTCGCCAGTCCCCTCGCCAGTTTAGCAAAGTGTGTTGCTTTCATTTCATCTAAGCTCAAGGCCTTGGAGACAGCGCAGCA
This sequence comes from Platalea leucorodia, assembly GCF_965183815.1. Lineage (NCBI taxonomy): Eukaryota > Metazoa > Chordata > Aves > Pelecaniformes > Threskiornithidae > Platalea > Platalea leucorodia. The sequence continues at coordinate 16,190,700 of NC_138834.1, forward strand.
GGGCAGTAATAGCACAAGCCACTACAAGTACAGCGCTTCAGCATAAATCTTCTTACGGAGCAGCTTATACAATTTTGGCTAAGCAGGTGCTTGGGCACATTTCAGTCTGGAGTGCTACGGCCTCGCTATAGTGGCAGATCTTGGAGTCAATTGTAGGAGCCAAGCAATTAAACTCAGATAATCAGAATGAGCCAGGCAAGACACTATAAAGCCGCTGGTGAGAAGGAGAACTAGAACAGCGACATGTTTATTCCCAAATAAAACAAAACAAAAATCAGACCTGCTTTTGTTGCTGACAATATGAAAAAGAGAGGAAAAAAGCTCAAGTAGTCTCTTTTCTCATGATCTCGGAGAACACTGAAAGGGCAGGGCAGAATAAATGCAGAACTGATGCAGAACTCACCCTGGCTAAAATGCAGTTCCTCTGTGGAGATGCGAGGTCCCAAGAAAGATTCCAGAGAATAAGTAACCCCTTTTACTTGCTCCACTTCACAGTTTTTTACCTGTCCAAAATTAAGGATCTTTCCATCAGAGGGACTAATCTGCAGCAAAGAGAAAAAAATGCAACACATTAGGAATTCATCCGTTCCTCATAAAGCAGACATGTTCCGTTGGGGGGTGTCTGGGGGGAAGCTGGCAGCGCAGTGTAAAGCCTTCGTTTCCTTTTACTCACCACACTGTGCAAACAGCAGACGGGCCGCGCTTGTGGTTTCAGCTTCCTGCGGAAGAATTCGCTGAGGTTTCTATAGTGATGCAGATCTTCAACAGCCGCCTCCTTCATGTTCACTCCAAACGTCCAGATGTACAGGCTGTACACTGGCTTCCGGAGCCACGTAGGCAGCTCCACCTGGTTCAGGCGACCCCAGGCTCGTGAGAGCAGTCGCGTTGGTACCGATTTGTACAGAGCAACCTGAAGAAAGAAGAATTGCAGCACGTCGTTCAGTTCCTCCCACTGACGGCCACCTCTTACCTCTCCCCATACAAGAGAAAGGATGGCACTGTTCCTGCTAACCACTCCCTTCAGTTCAGTGGCCTGCACCACACACAACATAGCCTTTAAGTCAGCAAAAAACTAACACTGCGCTTCATCCTCACTCCCTCTGTCCTGAAGAGAGCAGATGAGGGACAGGAGATTATATATGTATAGATATATATACACTGTGACCTTATACTGAGGCCAGAATCTCTACTCCCCTGCAGGCTGAATTCAGCTCCACATTCACATTACTGGAAACTGCCCGACGTGAGGCTTACAGGAAAGAAGACACAGTTCACATATTCTAGTAGAACACTCATCAGAAGGGTTTAACATTACCGATATATTCATTTTTGTGAATAACCAAATGAAAATTGACTGCAGAATAACTTCTCAGTGTTTGATGACGTGCTTCTCGGATGCATCTGCTAATGAGGGTGTTTTCCACACCCCAGTAGCATAGTGCTCTAATGCTAATTGTACAATCGAAGAAACATACCCATGGGGATGCAGCTACACTGGTATAAACTTAGGCCAGCCTTACTCCTCTCACAGCAATGGGAGTTGCTAATTGCAAGAATAAAGTGCCTTTACTCCGGTAAAAATACACCTTTGCACTTTGCACCTTTGCACCAAAGCATAAGTTTTAGTAGCAAGAAAAAAAAAAAAGAGCCAATGCTGGTAAGAGGTATATGCTGTTGATGTAACTGGGCAGATGACAGTGTCTTCTGTTGGCGATTCCAGCCAGTAACTCTTCTGGGATTTGTGGTACTTGGCATCAGCCAAAAAGCTCGCGTGGCCATGATGTAATCCAGGGGGTGGGGGAGTGCGGACCAAGGGAACTGAACCCCCTGAAACCAGTTTTGCAAAAGAAGTAGTTATCTATCTGCTGAATCTGGTACAATTTTTTGAACAGTACAGCTCAGCTACAGTTAACTCCCAACTAAAAGTTGTTTTTGTTTTTGGTTTTTTTTTTTTTTTACTTAGTGAGAGTCATCATTTATTCTCAATATTAATCATATCCTTCATAAGTCTTGCAAAATACAGCCATAAACGCAAAGAGAAGCACACTCTGGCTGCGAGCCCTGTCCATCCTATCAAATACAGTGAATTAAGGTTTCACTCACAAACCACCAGCCTGCATCACATTAAAATACAGTGATATTTCAGAAAGAAAACACCAACTTAATCTTACTTCAGACAAAAACTTCTGAAGCAACAATACCTTAGGTTATATAAGCTGAAGTACTGAAGAAAAAAAATGGTTTGCCATTTTATTTGACATGCCTTATACAGTGCTAATTTCTAAAATCAATTTTGCTCAGTTTTCCACAAATACTGAAAATATGCAGATACTACTGTAAAATCACAAAAACTGTCAAAGTGATATTTCCTAGTAGCCCCTTCTCTGCAAAAGAGCCTGGTTTTCAAGTCGATGGGATCAAACGGAACAGCTGTCCAATTAAATAGTCTTAATGCAATTTTGTTGCAATTTTGTTGCAGTTTTTAATCAAAATATTTGTGTGGTTGTCCCATTCTGAAACTGCATACGTGCAGAGAATATCCATGTGCAAGGCTCCCTGCACCCTGCTCTGAACAGTGCCAGAGCAGAGTTGTGTATCGTGTGGGCAGGCTGGATTACAAATGCTCAAAGAACTTGAGGAACAAACCCTCTCTGGGCAAAAATGACAGAAAGCAAGAGAGCGTTTCAGTGTGGCCAGGAAAGGGAACTGGAGGGAACTGCTCTGCCTTATGCTAGCCCTGAGACTTTGAAGTAACTGAATTAATGCAAAAGTTTCTGCTGGTTTTCCTGGGTAGACCCATGACTGTTAGAGCACAAAGAAATTCTCTGCTACTGAAAAACTCGCTTGTCCGTGAAGCAATTAGTCAACGCAACTATGAACAGTAAAAACTGAAGGGAAACGTGAATTGCATCTCTCTGCTTTCGTACTAGTGATCATCAGCCTGTCCCGTATTAAGGATCTCTCCAGCCAGCTGCTGCCAGCTCCCTGCGGCGTAAAACAGCCAACACACACGAAGCGCAAGAGACCTGCTCACACTTACCCTGCTCATAGGCCTCCATCCCACTCTGGTCAAGGGTTTAAGAGCACCGAAAGGCAGAAGGTAATAGAGAATAGTCAGAGGCCAAGAACGGAGTTTCAGAGCAGGCCTAGACATACAGCTTAGCTGGCCCAACCTTCGCCTCAGGGCCAGCTGGGGAAATTGCAACCTGAAAGATTACATACACAACATCAGAGGGTCAGCCATCTCCGCTTCAGAACCACCAGCTTCTGAGAGCTGGGGATGATTTATTCCTGCTAATCTTTACTTAAACATCGATTCTGCAAGCCTTTACTCCTTTATTTTGGTCAGTTCTTCCCCTTCCCAAACGAGAAGACCAGTTTACCTTAGGGGAAAAAAAAAAGAAAGAAAAAAAAATCCTCTGTCCAAAAGACGGAGCGACACCCTCAAAAATTAAAGGCAAGATCACTTGCAGGTGACATTTGAAAACAAAGTCACAGCTGGTTCATCCAACTAACAACATATCATGAGAGTTTACAGTGGAAATAAGAAAGAGCAAAGGTTCTTCCAAATATTGGAGGATTACATCCCCAGAAAACATTTTCTGTGACTGCTCCAGCTCTTGGGTAGCCAAAGGGGACTGCAAACAATATTCTGAAAGCTAGGAACCTGTGATGCTGGGGCTTTAATAAGAACTGTATGGAGGGGCAGTATTAAGGAAAGAACAGATACTCTCATGAAATAAATCCCTGAAACCTAACAAATTGTGTCCCTCAGAGGGTTCATGCATTGAAGGCATCTTGACTAGACTGTGCCTTGGAGTCAAATTTACACAGACCTGTTGGTCATTCGCTAACTTCAGGAAACAAGTGCTTGAGAAACCACAGGAGCAGCACTCCTGAGTTAATGAAATTTTCAAATAACTGATTCCAAAAGACATCTTTTCAGGTCTTAAAACCTTCGCTGGGTACCCTGGTTCTGAACAGAGAACAATGCCGATATTGCTAGGGCTGCAAGATAATCTAGTCTCCATAGCCAATAACCAACTCTTTTGCCTCATAACCAACTGCATCTATGATTTTTTTTTTTGTGATGTGGGTGTCCTGGCTGAGAGCAAACTCATTTTGCACAAATGGCCACGGGGAGAAGTTGAACTTGTAACTCTCAGAGAGAAAACGGCTCATCTTATTAGCCGAGGACATCACGGGCCTCGGTTCAGACCCGTGCAGAGGTCTGGATGAGAGACCCTTCAGGTCCCCACTTATTCTTTGGCTTCTACTCATGAAACAACCATTGGCATTTCCAAGGTCCCATTCTCAAATGGAAGTCTGCCTACCTGAGGGCAAGATATTCAAATCTTCTGGGCACTGACTTAAATCCTGGCTAAGAGACTGTTCTCCCCACACTGCTGAAGGCGGCACGCCTGCAACCAGGACGCAGCTACGCGCGCACACAAACTGGAAGGGGTACGCTCTGGCTGCTCTGAACAGCTCGCTCTCTCCCTGGATTACAGGATACGAAGGATGAACTGTAAAATGCTGTGTGTGTCTTTCCAAGATGGAAAGAAGCTGGGAAATTAAAAGGAAATTTTCCTGCCAACATGTTCTTTTCAAAACTTGGATCAGAATTGAAGTATCGTGCAGGCAGGTACAACTGTCACCACTCTGGGATGCAAGATGGTGCTTTTGGCTCAGAGATTTTTTTCTGCAGTGAGCACGACTTCTTTCCCCCAAAGAATTAATAAATAAAAAACAGAGAATGATCTGTGCATCATAATGCAAGGGGAACAAACCCAAAAAATCCCCTGAGGAGATTTAGTGCTGCCTCAGCAGAGGCAAAGCCGGCTTTCTCAGCAGGAGGTGGGACTGACTCGACACGGGAAGAGGAAGGGACACCTCACAGTCTTCCTCCCATCCCTCCCATCCACCAGCCTGCGGTCTGCTGGAGGGCTGCTGGGGCCGGAGCCGGGCTGGCAGCACGGGGAGCCGGGCTGGCAGCACGGAGCAGAGAGGTCCCGCTCCCCCTCCCGCGCTCTCCCCCCGTCACTGCAGTCGCTCCTGGACCAATCCCTGCAGAGCTGCATCCTGGCAGCGCCGGGGCCCTGGGGCTCCTCGCTGCCTTGGCCTCGTTTCAGAGCAGTCCCTAGCTGCTTTTTCTATTCTCCTAGTGATGGAGAGTAGAAAGGAAAGGAATGAAAGCCTCCTCGTTCCCCTTATCGTATAACAGCATGCCCTTCTCTGCCAATTCAATGCATAAGGAGCTTTATAGTAATTAGGCCAAACAAAAGCTTTGCAGATGGCTGTCGCTCCTTCTGCTCAGCAACCCTCCCATCCTCCCTCCCTCCCTCGCTTCTCCCTTCAGTCACCATTCCTGCAAAGCAGAAAATACCGAACAGTACCTGAAACGAGTTCTCCTATTTGGTGTACCACCGGCAGAGCCAGCCGGGCCTGGGCTCTCCAGTTGTGGGTGCTGGTCCCCGGCACAGCTGCTGCTGCCGCCGTTCCCTGAACGCAGCCTCCGGACATGAATTTTAACTTTGCGGAGGTTGTAGCAAGAGGGTGGAGGGTTAGATAAAGCTTTATAGCATCTCACCATTTCCCTGTGTGCAGATCTGGTCCCTGCAGGGTGTTTGACTGACACATCGTCAGGGTGACGGCTGGTTGCAAGGCTCAGTCTTTTTTCCTCTACCTCTCTTTCCTTTGCTTGCTCCGGCACAGGAGAGAGGACACGGCGTCACAGTTCCTAATTCCCCCGCTGGCTTGTCTCTGGATTCCCCCTCTGTTTCCCACTTGAATCTCTGCTACGAGGGTTGCAGCTATTGCAAACAAACAGGCATTGTGTCATATTTCAACATCCCACTACAAAGCCGACTCTGCACAAGATAAAAACGAGCTGTCCGTATAAGCAGTCCTTGCTTCTCGCTAGCCAGGGTGGCCATTGAAACGCAACTCTCCAAAAAACAGCCTGCCGTCTCGGGCTGCTGGGCAGCGATGCGCTACAGTCAGATGAGCAGCCAGCTGGCCTTGCACAGCTCACCCCAGCGCCCGTCTGAATCCGAGGCTGGGAGGAGGAGTGGGGTGGAGAAGAGGAGGAGATAATTCCCAGCTTCAATTCTGCAGTGCAGCAGCTGCCGCTAAGAGTTCCGGACTGCTGGGCACCAAAAATCCTCTCCTGCTCTTAATGTCCAGCTTGGAAAGAAGAAAACAGAAAGGAAAGGAACTTCTTTCTATTTTACAGCCCTTGCCAGACACCAACATCCACCTCCTGAAGTCTCTTTCCATCTCAAAAGCCTCACACAGGGAGCAGGTAAAGGACATTCTACAAACACCCAGACACATCATGAAATAAGGCACTTTTAGGGCCAGCTTGAGAATCGGGTATAAGAGAAATGTTAATGTGTCTATTATGCGACTCTCAGTACTATCACCGTTTTTATGTCCAGCGGAACTGAAATACAAAACATGAGTAAAGGAAGCTGTTTTGGTTTTGGTTTGTTTTTTAAAGACAAAAAGCTGCAGCGTTTCTATCTGAGCATTCTCAATGTACGTAGAGGGAAATTTCCCTCTTTGACCCTGCAGACCACATCTCCAACACAGGTTTTCCGCATCTCCTGTGGACTGGCTTCGGATTGAAACCGGACCCCTGGTTCAGAAAGTGGAAGTCAGCTAGCTACACCTCACCTCGAAGTTAAACCAAACACCCAGAACAGCTTAGGGGCTAACTCTAGTGGCTGTCCATTTCACTTAGACTTTCTACTAAAGTCTGGGTTTAAAAAAAATAAAAATAATAAAAAAAAAAAAGTCCTTGTTTCCAAAGCTCTCCAAACACGGTGAAAGCTGTATGCCTAACAGAGCAGATCAAAAAGAGCACCGGTGCTCTGATGTGCGGGAAAGGGCTGTACTGTACCGGGGATACGGCAGGAGAAGCGGGAGGGCCAGCGGGAAAAGCCAGAATTCACTAGCTAATGGCATCCCAGTCAGGCCTCTAAAGGAAAATATTCTAGCCAGAACTGTGTATTTTGATTGGCCTTCAACTCCAAACACTACAGGTATTCCCCAGAAACACCTCTGGAGTCCCTGCACTGGAGGATTTTTTTCAGGAAGAAAACTGCTATATGGTATTCTACACCTAAGGAAGTTCCAAGACCTGCGTGTATGTTGTTGTTTAAGCTGAATTTTAACAATTGCGTATTTTAAAAAAATCCAGTTAATTGAAAGAAGGTAAATTTAAGATCAGCTGAAAGCACTCAAAACACAGTCCTTCCTCCCTGAGCTCTGTGCCAACTTTTTTTGTTTTCCTGTTTAAAATATCGTTCAGTCTTACTCTGGCTGGCACAAGAAACTCCTACACAACAAAAATGAAGCCATCTGTATAGTAAAGTGATGAAAGCAGTTACCCAAATCCCATCAAAATTCAGAGAAAAGCAACGAGGAGCACAGGGGAGCTATTTCTCTGGATTCACTGGGACCATTAGAAATTACCACCGTTAAATACTACATTTTAAATAGAAACAAGCTAAATTGACAAGATCGTTTCAAAAGGCACTTCATCAGACCAAAAGGAAAATCATTTTCACACTGAACACGCATCTTCACAAAACTGGGGAGAGCGAGCGCCCCAAGCCGCAGCCTGCCCTCCCCGCAGCCAGGCCCAGCTCCGGCAGGCCAGGCCCAGCTCCGGCAGGCCAGGCTGGCGCCCTGCTCCCCGGCCTAAGGTCTAATCTCCTCCTTTGAGGACCTTCACCTATGCGTGACGTTGCAGAAAGACAGCAGAGCAAACAGAAGTCTTATCTGTGTGTTCTTCAGTACTCTTCCCCACTTCAGGATAAGGGAGGTAAACCCACAAGCTCTTTCAGTAGAAATTCAACCTTATCTCTCAAAACATTTTGAGGAAATTATTATATTCTAGATTGAAGGAAAGCGTGGAGCAGGTTAAATAGCTCACCTGCTCCCCAAAAACACACGGACATTGAAATGTTCTACAGCCCAATGCAGCGGGCACTGCCACCCTTCAGCTCAGAACAAAACGCGTGGTGCAAGAGAGATTCCTCTCCAGGAAGGGAGAAATATTGCTGTTAAAAGCTGTTTTTCTCCACTTCTTCAAAAAGCGGAGTTCAGATGAGCAAGACGACCTATGTTTCTCTTAAGTTCTGTTCTACTGACCTCATTACATTCACCAAGATGCAAATACCCGAGTCCTGCTTAAAAGCTGACATACACGGCGAGCTGCCAGCCGGCCTTGCGGTTGCGGCAGCTGCCCCAGAAGCAACGTACAGTTCCCACAGTGCAAGAAGGCCAAAATGAAAAATCCACCCCGAGTCTACCTACTTTCCGTGGGGAAAGGAACGAGAGCTGGCGATCACCCGGCTCCTGGCAGAGGAACTCGTGTAATGGCATCTCGGTAGCTGGACTTCTTGTGATGCAGGCAGCGCCACAAAGCCTGCGTTATGAACCCCAGGACTGTTGCTTTGCGGGAGGCTGGACATCGGTACTGAACTCCCCCAGAAGCCACATTAGGTAAGTAACAGAAGCAGTTACCAGCAGGTATAAATCCCTAGAAAATTATTATCTAATAGAGAACTGCTGATCTGCCAGCCGTGCACCACCATTCTGCTCCGTCAGCTCAAGTAAGCATCGAGTCCAGTGACGGCATTTAATTACTTGTCTTCTCATTGCTACCTCAAGCCCTTCCCTCACGCTTTAACAAACAGTGCAGCTGGGCATTTGCAGGAAAGATTAATACGCAACTGAACTTCAAACCTGCAGTCTCAGTTTTAAGTCATAAGCATGAATCATTAGGCTTGGAATGCGCTGGTCAGAGTGCTCAGAGCCCTCTGGTCACACTTTCTACGTTTGGTAACAGAGCTACTGTTTAAAAAATGCATCCAAATGCTGTATTCTATTTAAGTGCCAGCAAAAATAAGGTCTCGCGATCAGGGGAGAGGTACTGGGCGACCGTTCATTAAAGGTCCCATTCCTTTCCCAGCAGTGTGTTTAATTTCAGACACGCAATCCCCGCTCCCACCCAGCCTTCCTGGCGGCCGGTCCGGAGCTGGGAGCGCACGCCGGCGCCGCTCTCCTGCGCCAGGGACCCCGAGCGCGGGCTCGGCACCTGCCGGGGCCTCCCGGGCTCCGAGCAGCGCGCTCGCCGCCCGCTCGGCTGGGGAAGCGGTGGCCACCGGGGCCGCTCTCCGCAGGTTCAGGGGTGCTGGCCAGCGAAACGTGCCGGGCTCTGCTTTCGCCGCCCGTCGCTTCTTAAAGTCTTTACTTTTCCTACGGAGAAGGCTTTCTATATTCTTTGAATTTATTAAGAAAACACTTTTGATCGTTTCCCTCTAATTTTACGTTGCTGGTTTAGTTGCCTTCTATAAATAGAGGAGGGGAAAAAAAAAAAAAAAAAGAAGTGGTATTTTAAGCTAGCCGTAAAAGGTTGGGTGGTTTTTTAAACATAGGCCCGAATTCTGTGCAAAAAGCCCGTTCTGTGGCCTCAAAGCGCTCCTCTGTAAGCAAGGAAAAAAGTTTTATTTACTTTTGCAAAATGACATGAAAATTGATGATCCCTAAAATACACTGTCTTATTTTAATATTTTGTAGTAATACTTTCCATTTCGCGTTTAAAACCCCCGTATTTTGCCCTAAGGTACCCGCTCGAAGGGACGGCCGCGGCAGGACCCCCCCGCCCCCGGTACCGCGGACGCCGACCCGGGGGGAGGCCGCCCCGGGGGCTCCTGGTGCTCGCGTCTGCTCGGAGAGGAGCCCCGGGAGAGCCGAGGCTTGGGGACATCGCTCCTGAAACCCCCAACGAGCCAGAGACCAGCGATCCGTCGCCCCCCGGCCGCCAGCCCTCGCCCGCCGGCCCCGGTAAGCCCCGCGCCCGTACCTGCTGCGGCCGCCCGGCGAGCTCGCCCCTGCCCGGGTTTCTGCCTCCCCTCGCCCCTCACCCGCCCTTGCGAAGCCGTTTGCAGACACGGGAACAAAGCAGCGGGTTGCAAACCCCACCGCCGCGCCCGGCCCTCCCGCCCCCGCGGGGCTGCGGGCCGGCGGGGGGCTGCGGGCCGGCCCGGCCAAGCCCCGGGCCCGTCCCCGGCAGGGCAGGGCAGGGCAGGGCAGGGCAGGGCAGCGGGCCCGACCCGCGCCCCGTCCCCGGCAGCCCCCACCTACCTCCCGGCGGTCGCGGCCCGGCCCCGCCGCGCTCCCGCTCGCCCCCCGCCGCTGGCGGTGCCGGTACCGGTAGCGGCCGGTCCTCGCCTTAAGGGAGCGGCGCGGGGCCGGCGGCCCTCCCCCGCCTCGCCCGCCAGCCACTGGCGCTCCGCGGCGGCTGCCTTCCCGCAGGGCCCCGGCCCCTTCGGAGGAGGAGCCAGGGCCGGAGAAACGGGAAGGAAGAGGAACCGGAGGGGGCCGGAGCGCGGCGGCGGCCCGGGGCGGGGCAAGGGGCCGGGAGGGGGGGGCACGGCGCCCCCTGCCCCGCCGCCTCGTTTCCCACGGACCCGGTGGCCCGGGCAGGGGCCCCGCCAGGCCGCGGGGTGCGGCAGGGCGTCCCGGGCTGCGCCCCCCGCCGCGGCCTCATCCAGCGCGCCCGGAACGCTGCACAGCCCCAGCGCCGCTCGGGAGCCCCCACGGGAGAGAACAGGCTCGCCCAGCCAAAAAGCCGACTCACCGGCCAGATTAAATACCGATTTTACTCAGTTCACTTTTCCAGGACAGCTGAGAAAAACATTTACACCGTCACACCCTTCACACGTTTCGATGTTGTTGAAATTTCACCCCTTTTAACATTTTCTGACCATCTTTGTCACGTGCCTTGGGCCACTGCACGTGAAGTTTTTTTGTAGTTGCATGTTTGCTCAAATAAAACTCCAAACATCAGAACACGGGAGCGAGAATGAAGAATAAGAGATCGACCAACTGGAGATGATGGTTCATTCTTCCAAAGTTGGATTAAAAAAAATAATCAGGGATTTTTCCATTATTAGCTCTTTCCTGAACTCGATACACACCTCTTACCATAATACTAAATGTCTGTGTCCTCCGGGCCAAGAAAAGCACCCTCTGTGTTGCGCTGCCAAAACAGCATCCTCTGCTACACAAATACGAGCAGTTTTTAGTATCAATAGGAAAGCCTGTGCTGTTCTCACCTCTGAGAATTGAGATCCTAAACCTAAAATCAAGCGCTTCCCCACTGTATTAAGCTGCTTTTAAAAACTGTGGCCCGTGACAATAAGCTGAGGTTCGGACAGGACAGAACCGTGCATTAATCTGTCATCGGTGTTATCAGGTGTCACTACAGCTCGCTTCCCTTCAGGGTTCACTCTGTCACTCCAACAAACACTGCTTTTGCTTACACAAACCAGAACAAACTATGGAAGCCCAGGACAGCTGCAAGAAGTCCCTCTCTCTAGAGAACAACTCTTGTCCGTCTGGTCACCGTTCATCCAGACTCACTCCTTGGCCAAGCCTTCCCCGAGTGATTCGTGGATTCTGTATCACCACTGCCCCCGTGCCCTCTAGCTCGCCTGCGAATGGCACGCTACGCATGCGGATCCCAGCCAGGAAACCTGTGGCAGCAAGGATTTGCAACAGTAAGCTCCCATCCATCTGATAAATACCTACCTGCCTCCCTCCAAGCCCGCTGCTTTACCTCATCTAATTAAATGAAAGCTGATCCTCACTGGTATTCGCAGCAGGAGACACACTAAGGCGTTAATCAGCTCAAGCTATTAGCTACATAATAGTCTCAGAAAATTATAGGAAGAAAAGTTCTATGCTAAAGAAACCATAGTTTTGTCTTTCCCTGTGGAAGAACTTACGGGATGCTTGACTTAAACCAGATTCATTTCCTCCCCCCATTTTTATGAAGTTTGAGCAAAGCAAAACCACATAGGAGTATACTCCTTTGAATTCAATCAAAAATTACGCGCACTGCTGTGACGATACCGATACGTGCCTCCGCAACAGGGGGAGATGCCCTGCTTGCGCAACGTGATGGTGATTACCTATTTCGTATCTGTCTTCTGCTCAGAAGCAGGGGAACGTGCCTTACGCGCAGAGCTGTCAGGTGGAAGGTGGTGCACGCTCTCACGTGAACTCGGTACTGTGCAATCAGAGCTTCACAGCAGCCGTGCAACAGTTTCTTGTTCTATATCACTCTTTCAAAGCCCATTCAAATCCCACTTGGTCTCTTTTTGCCTAGGCAAAGGCTTATTCTGCTCTAAAACCAAGACGACACCCCTCTTTTCCACACTCCTACGTGTGCTTCCAGGGATGCAAGAAACAGAATAATGGAAAATGATAGGTCAGCAAAACAGACACTCCACTTTCCAATAAAAAGGAACAACGCAGCTCTTATTTTTCTCGATTCCTTCATTGTTCAGAAGATTTCTTGCAATGTCTGAACACGGTCTCTTTTTCCTCATAACTGTCAAGCTTCCTTTCCCTCCCACAGAAGCATTCAACAGAACTTAAGCGTATCAGGAAGGACTAGGAAACCTTCTGAGTGGCTCCTACTGGTATCTGCTGCATTTGGAGCCCCGCTTATCAGTTTGAAATTCTTTGTGTGATTCCCCACTGCAAAACCCAAATCCTTTAGAGCTGTTTCATCAAAAGCAATACGCATAGCTTCATCAAATAATAACCATCAAATAAGAACAAAGCTGCATATCAGTATAATGAAAGAAAGCAAATTTAATAAGGGAATTACCCAATTTCACACCTAAAAGTAGGAACAATAATAAAAACCCATTTGTTTTCAAGTATCAAAACTGAATTGACGTTGCCTTTTCAAATAAATACTCCATGGACACTTACCAGTCTCTTTTTTAATCAGGACATAAAACCTGTTTGAAATAAGCTTCAGCAGGAAAAGAATACACAGCAGGCAGGTTTACAGCCAAATTCCTCAGGAGCTATCAGGGCCTGAGCTATCAGCATCTGGGCTGTCTGGATCCTGTCTGATTTGGGCACTCTGAAAATGAATTTAGGGATTCCAGCCTCGTCCCCCAGAGGCATGTGGCCAAACCACTCACAGACTGGCAGCCCCTCAGGAATGCAAAGAAACCGGGATGCTAAAGGTCACACCGAAGCATCTCCTACACAATCCTACAATCCTAGAATTTTTAACTCCTTCCCTTCAGGAATGGCACTGAAGCAGGCAGTCGCCTGGCTGTTTGGAAGAATACCACATATACTTTAAACTGCCAGACACCGAGTTGTACAATATACTTAATATTTCACAGGAGATACAGCTCTTATAGGAAGTTATGAAATATTTCTTACTTCAATGCTGCAATGGATATTTGACCTATGAATCTGATATACATCCTGCAACTCCACAATAATTTCTAAACTCCTCGGAATCCAGAAGGAAAAGGCAAAAATCCCTCAGGATCAGCAAGAGCCATTACAGACCTAGGTATTACCTACAAAAAAAAGGTCTTGCCATATACTCACAAAGAAAACAGGTAGATTTTTATTAACTAGGTATTAATTCCATCTCAGCTTCCTTGTAAAGTATATAAGGCATGAAGGCATAGAGGAAGGAAGCAAAGTGCCAAAAGTAGCCCAGACTGAGCAGGTAGTGAGAAGATAAAGCCTGCAACTGCTGCACAAGCTGTACCCATAGCTAGACCTACTAGGACAAAAAACCTCAGCGCTGAACATTTTTTGAATTTCATGATATGTAATTTTAGTCTTGCCTATTTTGATATCTGTATTTAATTCTGTAAACAGCATAATGTGCTTAATTCAGTGTGTGCTCTGTGCTTAAGACACTGTGGAATCTCTGTCCTTGGAAATTTTTAAAATCCAAGTGGACAAAGTGCTGAGTAACCTGGTCTGAATTCAGCGTGGGCCCTGCTTTAAGCAAGAGGCTGGACTACATGACTTCCACCTGAAGGATTCAACGCCTACCAAACATCTTTTCATTCAAAATAGATAATTCAATCACTTGATTAACTATCCCCCCTATCTCCAATTTGACAAGTATTTAAAAAAATAAAGTGTCAGCCGTACTAAAAGACGGAGGAGACGCCAGCAGTTCCTAGTGTATCATCACATCGACTTCAGCCAAAACGACAGTTACTTAAGCGACAGAAACTTTAGTTGCATGATGTGTCGAAAATGCGTTGGCAGTAGAGGACAAATTAAACATTCCCTTGTTGGAATGAAAGCAAAGGGAGCTTTGCATCAAACATGGCAGAAGCAAAATTGCCCCAAGTTTCTTACCTCCCACTCACTTGCAAGCTTCACAGGCACCTCTATGCCCCTCTTCTCCAGCTGTTCCAGCCGGTAATCCTCGTATTTTCTGTACCCTGCATATCCCCCACCTGTGGCTACCAGAACGTGGAAGGGGCGCAGGCGGAAGGCGTGCCCTACCGGAGCAGTATGGAGCTTCTTCCTGTCTGCAACAGAAAAAAACAGACTTCAGGAAAGAGAAGAACTAGACAGTAGAGAAAAAGCTATGATGTGCCGTGAGGGATGTCAGCTTAGGCGATGGAAATGGGATCAGAAATCCGACGCAGACGGTAGGTGTAGATGCTCCCGAGTACTCCGGTTACTGCAGCTTACCAAGTTACTGAAACCCAGCTGACCAACGCCAACTGATCATCTCTGGTTTTAACCTCATCCGCCTCCCCCCTGCCCCACACCCCTCCAACACTCCTCCCCCAAAAATATATAACATCAGCTGCCTGAGAGCACTATCGTACTGTCCAACTATGAGCTCTTCTGTGTTGTTACTATACAGAATAACGAGTTGCTGGGGCACAGTCTGTAGAACTGGGGAGCTTCATGCTTCTCAGTCATTGAAGCTTTCGTTATAGCTGGGGAATCCCCAAATTGTACAGCTAACTGGAAGGGGGAGGGAAATGACGACCTGCTTTAGTGTAGGTCTGGTAAACAGGATAAGAGGTACATTTCTGCTGTAATACAGGTCACCACATGGGGAAAAAAAAAAAAAAAAAAAAGACATCCAGTATTACATCTTTTTCTTACTGAGAACTACCAAGCTCCTCCTGCATAACAGGAGCCTCGCAGGTCATCTGTGAGAGCCCTGTCCCTGCGCCACAGGACAGCTCCAGGGCATCGCCCTTGCAAAGCCTTCAGAGAAAAGGAGGATGTTCAGGCAGAATGGGCTAAGTCAGTAGGAGGCTGGGCTTCCCTGTCTGTATGACAGTCAGTCCCAAGGTTCTCAGGAATCAGCCCAAGTCACCACCGGACAGAGAAAATGCCCAAAGGAATTCATTCCCGGACACTGATCGGTGTCATTTCCACAACAATCATGGACCCGGATGAGCCCGAATCAAAAACAATGGACTGTATCTTGTTCCATCAAAGTCAGGCTTAGGGTTTGACTACCAAAGGATGCATTAACACCAAAAAGAATCCAGTTAACACTGAATCTACTTCCAGGCAGGCATAGAGACAAAGCACAATGGCTTAGCAGTCTGGGAAGCTTTAGTGCTGAGTCGCAGAACGATTAGAAGCATTCAGCTATTCTTCATCCACGATGCTACCAAAAAAAAAAAAAGCCCAATAAAAGTAAGTTTTGCTCACATGTTGTTTTACCGCAATAATAGTTTTGCTCATTTCTTTCCTACATATGTGACTTAAAACATTGTTTGAATTATATGTCTTAAAATAGATCATATGAAAACAGCTTTATTCTTACTGGAAAAAAAACCAACAACAACCAACAAGGCAGCCACTACAGCTGGAGTTAAGATTCTGGAAAATATTCTACCCTAAAGAACAATGCTCAGTAAAAGGACAGAGATTGTTTAGAACAGCTAAATGTGTATAAATAAAGTCTTTTCCTTATTTTGCATTTACAAAGACTCTACAACCTTTCAACTTTACATCACTATTTCAACAGAAATGTCTGTACAGAGACCAGTGATACTTTTAGCCCTAAAGCCTTTAGCTCCCTTCCCGCCACATCTTTGGTTCTACGTTAGCCAAGCTGCTCAGCTGTTTCACCAGAGCGTAGCAAATTCCCAGACCAAAACCCCTCGGTGGGAACAGCTCTTGCTGGTTTGCATCCAGGGAGCGGCTCCTTCTGCTTCAAGAGCCTCTATCGATTACACCGATAGCAACATTTCTTTTCCTGTGTTAGGACCAAACCATTTGATGTTCCACAAGCCACGGCAAACACAATTTAATTTGTTGATAAATGATTTGAAGAGTTGATTTTTCCCCATCTCCAGCATTAATGAAGCAGCACTTCTGTAACTGGTATCCAAAACACGGTCACTGGCAAAGACATCCAACACGCTGCTGTTAAGCTTTTTTTCCCCCTGACAAAATAAAATTCCACACCTTTCAGACATGGCTGAAATTCACGCAACAAGTTTACAAATTCCAAACCAAAAAGATTAGTGACCGATTCTGGCAACAATACCACGTCCAGGCAGCTGGCGCTGTTCAGAGACTTCAGCTGAACGTGACGTTCTCTAAGGACACCAACGCTCCTGCGGCTCTGGCGAGCAGCACGGGAGGGCGAGGAAAGCTCACGTCCTGGCGCGTGAGCCACCAGAAACCAGTCCCGGACAAGAGGAAAAAGGTGCAGGACCGTTAACATACTGTAACATACTTTTAGATGCTTTGAACCCTAAATGTGAACTCCTTACAGATAAGGCTAACCTGCTCCAGATTCCTCTTAAACATTGAGCATATTCAGCAAATGAGAATAAAAAGAAAGTAGCAACTTCCCTCTCTGGAAGAGATGAAAAAGACTCATTCCCTCAGAAACACTAAAAACCGCAGGATGAGACGGCAGACTGCATCATCGAAGGCTATGCGGTCAGATGCAATGATACAAATAGTGCTTTGTTACTCTGACCAAATGGAGAATTTCTTCTAGGAAAGGATACAAACACTTAGAGGAGGCTGTTATAAGGGGCAGAGATAAAACTAAGGAAGAGTTATCTTCTCTTCCTGATGACATCATTTGCAAGTCATCTAGCTGTAAATCCAAATCAGAATCTGAAATATCAGTGGATTAGAAAATGGCTGGCTAAGAAGTTAATTTGTTCAAAACCCAAAGCTAACTTCAAATGACCTCTTCTTCCATGTGATCAACAATTTTGCATTATGTGTCTCAGCTTCCTAGATTTTTTTTCCTGTAAGGACTAACTTTGATTTCTAGACAACAAAGAGCTGCTGTTTCTATTAATCTGTGTAAGCAGAATTTTCAATAATGAAATATCCATACGTGACATGCCAGACAAAGGATTTGGATGGGCAAGTTAACCCAAAGAAATGGTTATGGAAAATAGGATCAATATGCCAGCTGACAAGGAAACAAAAACTGAAGACTGCATGCAGTTGTTAGACTAATATATGACAACACATATGCTACAAGTTTACAAACAAATATTTTTTAAAAACAAACAATAATATTTGATCTTCACAGCATTACCCAGCTAGAGTAACTCCAAGTGCAAATATAATTTTACTCAGGTCTGAAACATTTCATGTAAACCTACTTTGATTTCCTGATTTATTAAAGTTACAAGTACAGACTGAAATATAGAAGGACACTTATACCTTTTCTTTCTTACAGGCCTGTTAAACTGCTGAAGTCTGAACTCCTCAGAGTCCTCACGGTGAAGAGCTGCTAAGAGTTGCCCTACAAAGCAGGTAATGCAGCTGAACAGTTTTCAACAAATTCCCTTCTCATTATCCACTACGTATTAAGCTTGATGTTGCCCTTCCCATCAGTCACTTCACGGCTCACATTATTTCACTGGCTTTCGTGTTGACAACAGATATCATTTTAGCTGTCAGGCTCATTATTCATGACTATGCTATTCCAAAGATCTCTCAGCCAACATCCACGCAGGCTCCTTCACGTCACCTTCACGACATTGTCCAGCAAAAGAAAGACAGAAGCGTGCCTGGCCTGCTACCTGGCTGTGCTGTCCTGCTAGAGACGGTCTAGAGCAACAGAACCCTTCAAAAATGTCGCAGGACATGCAAAACCATTAAACTGATGTAAAAAAAGTTTCAAATTTCAAAACGAATGTAGGTGTGGGAAGTACACCAACTATTGGCTCAGCAAGTTCATTAAAGTGTTTTGTTTTTTTTTAATATAAAACCACTGTTCCAACATGAATCTCTCTGCTAAATTGTATTGTGTCTTTAAAAAAGTATTTTTTCAACTGTAGACTCCTCAGAAAACTAAGTAATGTGCAGAAGTTAATTAAGCAAAACAAACCTATGTTTAATGGGTTTTAATTTGCTACACAGAGATCATCTTCACCGGAAAAAACTTAGTTCAAAAGCTACAGGTACAGAGATGCCATTATATATGCTTTTCCCCAGAGTCCTCCTTCGTTTAGCACCTGTTGTTAGTATCACAGTCTATCGATTAAATTTGCTTTACAAAATATTCTACTTTCTTCAGCTGTTGAGAGTAGGGAGAACAGGGAAACATGAAATCCCTCATTTTGCATACAGCTGACCTGATGAAGCCAAGGAAGTGACCCTGTTGTTAAATGACTGGCTCCTAGTTTAGGGTATGTTGTTAAGCTGTACAAAAATGCTCGCAGGGGAAAAACTCGATTCATTAGTGCGCCGAGGTGGATGTGCTATGAGAAAGGTGCATCTGTATTGTATTTACATACAATAAGGTACATATGAAGGATGCAGAGCTGCCCAGCTATTGTAATGTTTGAATATATTAATTAAATAGCATGCTTGTCAAAAAACACGTATTGCCAAGGAAGATGGAAACAGATGCCAATATAAATTTCCTTTGGGGGTGGGGAGGAGAGAGAAAATAGAAATGTAGCAGCCATTCACTTTATTATCCTAGCTCCTTTTCTGCTGGCCCTGTTACACACGTTTCTTCAGAAGTGACAATCTCAGTGAAAAGGACAATTGTCAAAGTATCAAAGCAGCTTTAAAAAAGGCAAATACCCTCCAAGGGGGAACAGTAAGAGAGACCATTAGGGCAGCAGACGTCACACTGACAAAGCAAGCCCGTTACTTTCTGATAAACACGCAGAGGTATAACGGAGTGTGAGAGTGAACAAAAATAACGAGGGAAAAAAACCAGAAAATAAACAATTGCATGGCCTATTAATAAGCCTCAACGGAGGTATTCCTGATTTGGGGGGCTGACATTCCCCCCGATCGGATCAGCTCTGCCTTTCCAGCTCTAGCCAATCCTGCTCTGGATGCCATAGTATCTAAACTGCTGTCCAGATCTGCTTCTCTGCAAGGCTCCTCATACCTATAAAATCGCTGTGGAACAGGCGGCACTTCCAAAAGAACAGAGAAGAAGCTTTCAGCCTTGGCTAGGGAAGCGATTTGTCTAAAATGCTCCTCTTGTTAAAGGAAATTATTTGTTTGGGGGATTTTTTATTTATTTTTATTGCTACATTTGCTATCCAAGTATTCCAAAATAGCTGAGAAACAACAAATAACACCTCATAAGGAACCTTACGAAATAGGTAAATACACTTCTTTTACTCTCTGGAAAACAAAACACCGAAGGAGTAAAGCATAATTTGCAAGCATGTGTCTACGGAAATGCCATGAATTGAATAGGTCTCTGGTGCTGGACTCCCACTTCTGCTTTCATCTCAGGAACTTCAAATTCACCGATATGCGACCGTAATTTGCCTAGCTTTGAGTAACCCTGAATTTAAAACCACGGGGTAGATACAAGCCTTCACTTACCACTGAAAAACGTCCTAGAAGGTGGCTGCTTCCACAGGACTCCAGTTCTAACACAGGGGTTCTCGCGTATAAGGAAGTTACAGCTAGTCAGCAAACTGCAAATACAACAAACAAGAAACAGTTGCTCAAGGACAAATGTTTAATAATGCAAATGTAAGCAGTTCAATGTAGTGATAATCTTCTATTCAGAAGGTGAGTAACATAGAGGGAAAAGTCTCCTCAAAGTATCATAAAATTCCCACTGAGCCTATTCCCTTCTGGCCTATTCCTTCCCTAAAAAAACCAAAACCCCCCTGACAATCCAACTGCTCCTGCAGATATTAATTTAACGTTGCATCTATTTTACCTTTTCTTTTTCTTCCCAAATATTGACATATGTTCCTCTTGAGCTTAATTCTATCGTAACAGCAATACTCTTCTGAGTATTGCATGTGCCTGTCTTGGCAACAGCCCCGTTAGGGCAACTGGTCATGGCGTCTTGGCCTGTTTGGAGTTCTAAAATGTTTGTGATACAGTCTGAGTCTTTTTAAAAAGCAAGCTAATATAATCTAATTTCATCTTGTTTTATGCACTGCCCTAGCCTACATGTTTAGTAATCTATTTGTTACTTTTTTTTCTTTTTTTTAAATAAGTGATTCTAGAACTGATGAGAGTTCCTACTCTCTAAGTCTTCTTCCAGTTTAACATAGACCAATTTTATCCAACAGCATGCAAACAACTCCTTTAAGGTCAGCAAATTACTTGTATTTTGCCAGGGAAAACAAAAATGTTTAAACCAAAATTTCTCTACTTACAGGGAAAGTACATAGCACAACATGGCTGTAACAACACCTATTTACTTCCACCCAGAGGTATTGCTTACAGCAGGCAAAGGTGAATTCAGTCACACTGATCAAAACAAACTGCTTGCAAACGTAGTGGTAAATTCTGTAATGATCAGTTAGCACTTGGGATTATTCCATCTCCACCAGGCTGCTACACAGGCATGTCATTTAGGAACCTGCTACAACAGCAACTATCTTAAGAGACGCTTATGAATTGGGTTCATGTATCCCCTTCCTCGCCATGCTGGTGGGAAGGAGGAGTACATAGAATAGTTAGGGATTCTACGAAGAAGTAATGTCACTTATTAGACCAACTGGTATAGCTGGAAAAGTAAAAAGGCTGCCAGGCACAGAAGCTCTTCCTTAGAATTTGTCTTACCACTCTGTACGCTGGTGGAATGTAACGCGAGTGGTTCTGCCACTCTGAAAACGCAGAAAATAGACTTATAACTGGCCAAGACAGGGAAAAGGTTCAACCAGGATTTTTCATACGCTTAATATATAACGTTGCATTTCACGTTTCTAATAAATCTGAAAAGGATCTATCCAACTGTACAAGAGCTACTGCTGTTCAAAGTCTGTAAATGAGCACGGTCAGACAAGCAGCTGAAGATGGCGTGGCCACACCGCGTCCGGCTGTCAGGCAGATCGCCGGCCCAGGCCAGGGCAGGAGCGAGGCTGTGTTCTCGCACCAGCAGGCTCAGTCCCTTGGGAAGAGCCAGGTCCGGCAGGTCTTTGTGCAGCCCGCTCATTCCCGGGATGCCTTCCTGTGGCCCTCTGACCTTTCATCTGCTCTTGATCAGATACATGCCGAGTACAGAATTACTTCATTAGCTTACAAGCTACTGCATCATTTAGGGTGATTCAATTCCAGGAAGTGCTTACTAAGAATTTTAAGAATTAATTTCAGGTTTCTACTGAGTTACATATAGACATCATCTCTTTACTTAGAAAGAGAGTCTACAAATAGCAGATTTCTTGTCTAGAAATCCTATAATGATACTAGTAGGCACTCGCTAACAACGTTTTAATGGTAGCCAAGGACTAATAGCTATAGTTTTCACTTAGAAGATGGTGTCAGTACTATTTCACTCCACCCTTCAGCTTCATGGTCTCTATTAAAACCACTCTATTAACCCAAACGTGACAGGATAGTCCCTCCCCAGCACACAGATTCCTGTAACCAGGTGCTAAACGTGCCACACTCTTGCATCATCTCCCAGGATTTTATTTCCTTAGCAAGACAGAAAAGCGTCCCAGACTGCTGCAGAACCTGTATGTTTTACATAGCAACACGATGTAATTTTATAATGAACAACGAGGTCAGCTGATCCATTTGGGTGATACACCAGCCCTACACTAATTTGTGGTGTTACAAGGCCTGCTTTACAACATATTAAAACACCTGGGATAAAAGGAATACTTGCCCATCAGGAAGCTGGGAGCCTGTGGGCTGCTTCTAAGGGATTAGAAAAACTAAGAACTAATCCAGTTAACATTAGGCTTAAATTTACCAGAAAAGTTTCAGAACCTTAAAAAGTTGGGGAAAAAAAATATTAAAACTTATCTGCAGCCTAAAGCACTAGTCTTCTCAAGACATATATTAGTCTTGATACATAATAACCTGAAAAAAAACCCCAAAACTGCACAGCCAGAAGAAACCCAGCTGTGTTGGCTTCACGGGAGCATCCAGGAGCTGTTCATGCCGCCAAGGTAGAGCAGGGCATACCGGGACTTGGGACGATAGATCGTCACAGAGGAAGGAATAATTAATTGGAGATCCTAAGCTCTTATCAAAATCGGTTTGTGTGTCCAACATGGGAAAACCAGTCTCCTCCTTACTCTGAAACCTGTCTAAAAATAGGTAAGGATGCCAAGACCCAATAGTTCACTGTCAGCCTCGCCTTCCCTGCTCCTGACAGCCTGACCTTGATGGGTACAAGTGCGTAGGAGAGCGCTGGCCTCCGGCCTCTGCCGCCCGACTGGAGGCTGCTGGAGCGGGAACTGCCGGGACCCCGCGTTGCCTTCAGCGGCGGTGGGACGAGGGACAACGCTCCGCTGCCGGGCGCCGAGGCCGGACGGCAACAGCGCGGCATCTGCACGGGGCGTTTTCTCCAGGCTTTGACAGAGAAGCTGGAGCAAGGGGATCGCGCGTTCTGTCTGAGAACGCTGAATTGTGTCCTAGAAAAGGTGTTTTTAAAACTGTTTCCTTGCAATCCCAGGAGGTGACAGGTACGAGAGCACCTCCTGCGAAGGAGCAGCGGGCTCCCGGCCAGGCGCTCCTCCCCACGGCCGGGCCTCCCCGGGCACCACGGACCCTCAGGGGCAGAGCTGCCCCCACCTACCGACTGCTGCCAAACACACAGACGCTGACAACCAAAGCCTATGAAACGGGGCGAAAATCGTACAAGGCCACGCGCTTTTCTTAAAAAAATGTAAAACCTTCATCTTGCTTTGCAGCTTGGAGGAGAACAAGACTCCTCGCACACGCCCAGGGGACAGGGCCGAGGCACCAGCAACCACCGCGTTTTCGCCCCGGCAGGGAAACGTCAGGAACGAGGCAGCCGGCGAGGAGGGGGCGGCTGCGGCCCCCGGCCCGGGGGAGGCCGGGCCGCCGCCCGGCTCCGCCTCACGCCCCCCGCCCCCGGGTGCCGGCTGTCAGACAGCGCCCGCCGCTTCGCCCCCAGCTCTGCCGCGGCCCGGCAGCCCCCGCCCCAGCCCCCTCGCCGCCGGGCAGCGCGGTGCCGTCCCGCCGGCCGCGCCCGTACCTGCTCCGCAGCAGCGCGGCCACGCCACCCCGCGCCACGGCCGCCGCCATCTTCCCGCGCCGCCGCCGCCGCCGCCGCGTCCTCTGCCGCGTCCTGCGCGGGAGGGCGGGAGGCGCGCGGGGGGCGGGGCCAGGCGGCGGGGGCGGGGCCGGCGCGGCGGAGGGGGAGCGGGGCCGCGGCGGGAAGGTGGCGTGAGGGGCAGGGGCGCTCCGCGGTGCTGCGTGAGGGGCCGTTACCTGCAGGGAACGTGGTGTGCAGGGACGGGACCGTTCCTCAGGGGAGAGACGGAATGGGGAGACGGGTACGGGGCTGTTCCCCAAAGGGGGATGTCCTGTGTGGTGAGGGCTGTTCTCTGGGCAGTGTGGTGGGGGGACAGTGCCCTCACTGAGGCGATGTGGTGTGGGGACAGGGCCGTTTCCCGGGGGGCGTGGTGTGGGGACAGGGCCGTCCCTGAGGCGATGTGGTGTGGGGACAGGGCCGTTTCCCGGGGGATGGGGGTGGGACAGGGCCGTCCCTGAGGTGATGTGGTGGGGGGACAGGGCCGTCCCTGAGGCGATGTGGTGTGGGGACAGGGCCGTTTCCCGGGGGATGGGGGGGGGACAGGGCCGTCCCTGAGGTGATGTGGCGTGGGGTCAGGGCTGTCCCTGAGGCGATGTGGTTGTGGGGACAGGGCCGTCCCTGAGGCGATGTGGTGGGGGGACAGGGCCGTTTCCCGGGGGATGGGGGGGGGACAGGGCTGTCCCTGAGGCGATGTGGTGGGGGGACAGGGCCGTCCCTGAGGCGATGTGGTGGGGGGACAGGGCCGTTTCCCGGGGGATGGGGGGGGGGACAGGGCCGTCCCTGAGGTGATGTGGCGTGGGGACAGGGCCGTCCCTGAGGCGATGTGGTGTGGGGACAGGGCCGTTTCCCGGGGGCTGTGGTGTGGGGACAGGGTCGTCCCTGAGGGTTTGTGGTATGGAGACAAGGCTGCTCCACAAAGGGGGGATGGCATCAGGACAGTTCCCCAAAGGGAGGTATGGTTTGAGGAGAGGACTGCTTCTTGGGGAGTTGAGGATGAGGCAGTGGGAGTTCAGCTGCTTCCCAGCGTTGCTGTTGAGGGACAGGTAAGTCCTTCACCACAGATATGGGAGCACCAGGGATGTCAGGGCAGGGATTTTACTGGGGGGGACACGACACGGGACAGACATAATGCTGTTCTTGCAAGTGAGATGTCAGGCGGGGTACTGCAGTAACTTCTGTTCCTACTCTGGTGTCCCTTGCCTGGATCCTGGCAGCACAGAGGTGATTTTATAGACATTATTGGGTTTCCATCTTCTTAGATGCATCCCTAGAGAGATGCATAGATGCTACATTACTGGGAAGTAGCTAATTACCATTTTCTGATGGTGTAGGGGAGCAGTTTCATAGGGTGAATCAGTAGGAAAAGAATTCCAGAGTCTTGCTGCTGTTTCTGCATCCTCGGTGCTTTAGGACACGGTCCTCTCGGCTGACCTGATTACTTTACATTTGTGATTAATGTTTGTTTTCCTGACTAGCCCTAAATGAAGTCTACAACATCTGTGTGTCATTCTGCTTTTTTCACATCACCGCAGACAGCAGCAGAGTATCTGTATAAGTATCTTAGACATATACAGGAAAGCCTTTTATTTTTAAATATGTAAAATTTGAGCAGAGATTGAGATGCAGCCCTCATGTAATACTAATCTTAGCTGACTGAGTTGTTGGGATGTGCATATATCCTGAGCTAACATAATGGTAGGCTTGGCAGGAAGTAAAACCTCAAAGAAGGCGGGATTTGATCCTGTGCGGTGCTTTGCTACAAGCATTGCAAGGGCCATTAGCTTTGATGTCTAACTGCACCCTGCTGGTGGGCCTGACCCACGAGTTTCCCCAGAAGTGATTCAGGAGTGATTCAGAGGTTAAGGTGTAGTTAAAAGAAACACACTTGTTTATAGTGTATATTAACTGACATTGGCTGAACTGATGCGTGATCTGTCCTGATCTAAGCTTTCTCCTTGGAATTACAAGTAAATACATGGACCTTTGACTATTTTAAAGTTACTTTTATCATGTGTTTTGTTCTTACATTTGGGTTTTTTTTAACATCTGATAATATATTGTATCAAAAGATTATATAAACCGCGCTCACTGAGGAATAAAACCTACTCCCCAAAGGGTAGTAAGCTGTGCTAGGCCTGTGCAGGTGGGCCAGGTCAAAGGGTGGCATAATACCACGGCTGTTCTAGCAAATGAGAGAACGGACTTCTTAGGGCTTGAGAACATTTGTTCAGGAAGTAGTGAGAAATGTAACTCCTCCTGTGATCGGATTAGTGGGAGACAGAACAGCTTAACAGATGTTGCAGATCTAGTGAGGGAACTTACGAAACGCAGGGATAAGCAATGGAATCAATGGAATCCATGTACGTGAATGCAAAAGAAGCAAGTGGGGAATAAGGACTGTGAATCACTGGGGAAGAGTACATAAGGCAACAAAAGAAATCTGGGAAAAGTATGGGCAAAAATACATGAAGCAGAGAAAATACTAAGAAAATCCATAAGATGAAGAAGGAAAACAAAACTAGGAAAAAGACTTTCTCCAGGACTTCTGGAATAGTCAATTCTTTCCTGAACAGGAAAGATGAAACCTTATTAGCAATATTTTATGCGTCATGACATCATTTCAGTATGCACACTTCTGCTTATATATGCGCATATATATATATATATGTACTTCTTTCCCCTGCTGTAGAATTAATGATGTTAATCATGGCTGCTGTAGAGTAATTAAGAGGTAATACTCCAGGCTAAGTGTTAGAAAACAGGGAAATAAGCCAGCTTGGATGAGACTGCTGTGATGGAATGGAATGAAGAGAGTCAAGAAAGTCAACAGTCTCCCAGTTCTGTTCTGAATTCTTAGGGACTCATAGGATTACTTTTTGTTTAAAGTTACTCAATAGATAAACCATTATCAGGTGAAAAAATAAGGTAAGAAGGACCCTTCAATATTCTGGAGAGAGATACATTCAGTAGTCTGGGCAATTCACTTATCTTTAGATACCTTTTTTGTCAAATAGGTGTAAGTCTTACCTATCTCCTGAAGGCATTTTGGTGCCTTTTGAAACAGGAGAAGCATAATTTATTTCAAAAGCAGAGGCTTACATTTCTTCCTATGTCTGTTCATAACAGAGCAGAAAATGCACGGATATTTTCCCTCTGTGGATAGGAATAGGACACTGTCCCTTTCCCCTTTGCATACAAGGACATACCATCCTCTGACAGTTTAGGTTTTTTCTTAAATCTTGGTTTATCCTTGTTGATGCCTCAAACCCCTTTGTTATCTTCCAGAAGCTTTGGTCATCACTGTGGAATGCCTGGTATGAGAAGGCAGAGCGTCAGGGTAGAGAGAGGATCCTTGCTGGACTGCTGTAATCATGAAGGCAGTGATTTTAATTGTCCTAATCATCTTCACTTTGCTGTCTTCAGGTAAGGCTGATGCAGAGAGGGAAAGAGAAAGGTGACCTCTGGATGGGTTACGAGGATACAAACTCTAATATATGCTTTGGTTTTGTTTTCTTCTGTGCAGAGAAGTTGCAGCTAGAACTGTGCCTGTGCTTTCCATTTGCCTGTATTTTTCCTGTTTGATCATTGGCAGATGGTGACCCTGTTAGTTTTGAAGCAGCTTGATACACTAGTTTCTTAGCAATTCAGTGAAGCTTTGTTTCCTTTGAATAGTTGAGATCTGCGTACTCATTAATGCTGTCAAAATGAATCAGTGTATTTCAAGCTGCTCTCCTCTAAAACCACAACACGTTCTTTTTGGAATTGCTCTGCGTTCACGTCAAACCAAGTGGAGTACTAATGTCTGATGCTATGCTCAAAGAAATGAAAACTTCAGTGTTTTAATTCTAAGCATTATTTATTCCAGGCAATATTTTTTTAAATATTAATAGATCGCCAGAGAGCCAAATCCTTAAACATCTGGAAATGACAACGTTAGAGATGTTGTAGTGTTTTCTATGCATTCAGTCCTGGTTTTCATTACATGATATAAGATTCTTTCAAGTTACATAACTGCGTGCTATTTTTATATACGATAATCACTTTCTTTCTCCTTAAATGCATAGTATCTTCTTGAGATGTACACAATGATATATTTCAGAGTAGAAGGCATTTCATAGGAAGAATACAAAATAAGTCATAGTACGTCCAAGATGGAATAATTGGAGCCTAAAGCAAAAGAGGAAATTTTGTTGGCATGTCTGAACTGCTTAGGATGTAGCTTCATAGTCAGTTTAAACGAACCAAACCCTCGACTTCCCCTGGAGAAGGAGGTTTCACCTTATCTTTCACTCCTAATTGCATCTTCCTTCTTTCTGCTGGTGCTGGTTTGTTTTTTATCGGTTATTTAGTTTTCAGCTGGAAAAAGATCTGACAACTGAATAGTTCAGTTCTGCTACAAATTTACAGAGTGTTCCTGTGCAGGTTATTTAATCTCTTTGGCATCCAGAAATTAAGATAATTCTTACTAACTTCCTGCTTGGAAGAGGTAGGATTGTAAGGGTTTTGTTGTTAATGCTTATTCAATGCTCTGTTCAACGTAGTATGTGATTCTTCATTGGCAATAACCAAATTGTCCCTAGTTTCCATCTTTGGTAGCAGGTGTTGTCACAGAAGATAAACCTCTCTATTTTGAGGGAAGTGCAGCAAGTTACTTGTCATTGCTGGGGCAACACTTAGATAGTACACTGTTTAAAACAGAAGAAGGTCCAAGTCACAGAATTGCCATCATAATTTCGAATAGTCCCAGATCCTCACTTCCTGGATTGAGAGATTTGGTTTGCTGTATTACCAAGTAGCATTGAATTGTGAACTTCTTCCAACTTAAAATTTTCATACTTCTCATCTGATCTAAGGTTTTCTGACCCTGGAGCTCTGATGTGGGTCGTCTTATTTAAAATCAGGTAGTCCTTGTCTGGAAAGAAGATGGGGAGGAAATACTGTTCTGACAAAGCATGGCACTCTGCAGGAAATGCTGTTCTAACAAAGCATGGCGCTCAGTGCTGTGAGACAGCTGGGACTTGCAACACCAGTTATTGTCTGTTTGAAAAACAACAATCCCCTCTCTAAAGACTAAATTCAACAAAGCTAAAGCAACTTGATCCCCTACCAACATCCTCCCTCCATACTTCTCGTTCTTTTGCAGGCTGAGTTCTGGCTCTCTAGAACTTTGTAACAGAAATACTAGGATTGGTATGGATCAATTATGCATGGGAATATGTGTGTATGAAAGCACCAGAGGAAACAGCAGAGCAAAGGTTCAAAGAATGGCCTGTATTGATAACCAAGGACACAACTGACAGCAATAAAACTGATAAACCCTGGGGAATGCATTGTTTACATCAAGAGGAGAAGGTCTGTGCTCTGATAAGGTCACATCACAGTTGACTTGTTAGGAGAAAAACTGCAGTCTGATAACAGGAAGATGGTAACGAGGTTACCCTCCATTGTAAGCGCCATTCCTCTTCTTGCTGTCCCAACAGGAAAACAGACCATAGCCATA
Organism: Platalea leucorodia; assembly: GCF_965183815.1. Taxonomy (NCBI): domain Eukaryota; kingdom Metazoa; phylum Chordata; class Aves; order Pelecaniformes; family Threskiornithidae; genus Platalea; species Platalea leucorodia. Next base: position 16,219,529 of record NC_138834.1, read on the forward strand.
AAGATGTCCTTGCCTTTGTTTCCTCATTTTTTTAGCCTTGCCTAAAATTCATGGAAGATGAAGCAAGAAAGGTTCTGAGGCAAAAGATCATGCCATAATAATTGTTGGTTCCTGAAAAATCTACCTAAAACCTAGTTGGTTGCTGCCAGTCAAGAGGAAGCAGAGAGACACAGTAAAGATTCAACAGCAAACATTCATTGTCCTCCATGTCGGGCAAAAGTGATCTCGGTCAGACTGCTAGGGCAGCCTGTAAGCACGTGGGTATGTCGGTGTGAGTGAGCAGAATCAACTTACTTGTGAAATTAAATAAAATACAATAACCTCCCTCTTCCATAAGGTCTTAAACTGAGATTGTTTTGTTGGTTTTTTTTTCACTAAATCCTACAAATCTTGACTTCTTTTTTGATCCTACAGGGAAGAAATTCCGATGGTGCACCCTTTCTGACCTGGAACAGAGAAAGTGTGCTGAACTGTCCAAAGCACTTACGGCTGTGCTGCCCCTTGCTACTGTCAATTCGTTTGCTAGGATTTCTTGCATCAGAGCCCACAATACACATGACTGCATTGATAAAATCAGGGTGAGTTCACAGAGATTTTTAGACCTGATTTTGGGTCCAAATCCTCTTTTGAAGAAGTAACTGGTAAACAGAATCCATGGGAGAATAAAATGATACCCAAATGATGGTATTGCATATATGACAAAGTACAGAGTAGCTTGAGAGGCAAGAATGAAAACTCATGAGCATTCCACTAGATGTACTATTTTACCGCAGCTCATGTCCTTGCACTCTCCAGGAAAGAAGTAAAAAGCTGCTTGGAAATAAATGGACAAAACCAAACTACTAAATTACAACTTGCTCAGAGCATTCCCCTTGCTTGGGGGCTTTGATCCTACTCTGACTCTAACAAATATTTTCTTTTCCCGTTCTTCCCTGCTATTTTTAGCCCCTAGTGAGTCTTTTCTGAATTAAAGAACAAAGCCTTTTTTCATATAAAAACCTTTAATTTGAATAAAATTAGACATCAGACCTTCTATAAGTGTCAGCTCTTGTAATTGACCAGTTCTGAAATGAAATTTTCATAATGCTGTATGCTTTGAAAAAAAATGAAACAGGAAGATAAGCACGTGCTGTAGAATAGTTTCATTAACATACCTAAAACTTGATTCGGACAGAGAATTTCAGTTTCCATTTTCATTCAATCTCACTTGCCTTCAATGGAGTCCAAATCTGACCTGGAAACCAAAACAAAGAAAACCTTTCTTTTTGGTTCAGGGAATAATTTATTTTGTGTTTTCATTCCGTCCTGCGTCCCTTGTTATTAGACTTCAGTTCCACTTTCCAGGTTATGGAAAGATTATAGCCAGGAGAACTCTGAGGATTTGGGGCCTTGGGGTAGCAGTAGGAGGAAATAGGGGTTGCCTTTTTCTTCAGTTGGCATCAGAATTGTATTTTTAGAATGGAAGGCCCAAAGAGGACGTGAGAAAGGATGTTACCGGATAAGAACTGGTATTTTTTGAAAGTAACTCAGCCTTCATTGCAAACATTTCACCATGCTTAGTAGCAGGGATTCAATTAAAAACAAAGCAAATGCTTGTAAAAATCACTGGTTACTGCTTCTCAGGCAGAAACTTTGCTCTTGAAGCTGCTCTGTTTCCCTGTAAACACACTTGTTTTGAGGGTTTTGCTGTTGTTTTTAAGGTGAATAAAGCAGATGCTGCCTCCTTGGATGCTGGAGATGTTTACTCTGCTGTAAAGCTATATGGTTTGACAGTGGTGGCAAAGGAGATCTATGATCAAGGTAGGTTCATAAAGCAAAAGAATAAGCTGCACTTCTGATTTGGCTAATAAATTGCTGTGCAGGGAAAGGCAAAGCTCAAGAATTCTTGGGAAAACGTCTATACGTTTTCATTAGCTGTAGAGGAGTATGGAGGTGACTAACAACTCTTTCTAAAGTACTTAGTGATGATGAATAAAATACCAGTGGTGCTTTGTCGCTAGGAGCCTTTCTGCCGGTGGCACTGCCACTATGACAAACCGTCTGTATCTGCCCCTGCCTGCAGCACTAGTTACTGCAGTTCTGCATCTTGTAGGGAATCAGAAGGGGTTTATTCCGTCTGTGTCAATTATACCGTGCTCTTTACTAGTGTAACTGAACATTTACTAGCGGTTCTTTAAGAGATTAGCTTCTCTCATGAATTAATTCTCTCCTTCTCACACTAAAGAGGCAAGAATGTAAGGTGGAGAATCTTGTTATGGTAAGATTCCTCTTCATTCCTGGCAGACCGGAACAGTCTGTGCAATGAATGATTTATAAGGCAAGAATAAATAAGTCTGAGCCGAAATCAAGCATACAGTAGAAAATACTTGGGGGATGTGAATCTGAGAAGGGAGCCAAATTAGCAGATGGATGTAGGAAGAGACTAATAAGGGGATGGTATGAGAACAGAATTGAATTTTGTTTTGGCTGAAGAACCATGAAATCATAGCGGAATTGATATGTTTCACGTGGTAAGTGTGTTCTGAGGATGACATAGGCGTTCTTTCCATTACAATACCTAAACAGTGTGATACAAGTGTTCTTGAGAAGCAATTGCATTGGAGGGCGGAGCTGGATGATTTTGTAAGCCTTTTCCACCAGATTTTTACGTTCTTGCTTTGCACATCACTTGCATTGTTCAGTTTGACAAGGTGCCACGTAGCCAGTGTATGGTAAAGTTCCTGGCATGAGTACCTATGTTTCATACGCCTAAGACTTTTTTTTTCCCTTAGCCATGCTGACAGAAGTAGTTGAACTCCTGTACACAGATGGAAGCTGCAGAATTGGGAGTTATTTCTGTTCCATATTTTGTCCTGTCGCAGGAAGTTGTGTTTTTGCTGTGGCCATTGCCAGACGAGGAACTCTGGATATCCAGAGGCTACGAGGTGCGCGCAGCTGCCACAATGGAGCCAGATGGACATCAGGCTGGAATATTCCACTTGGCTTTCTCCTGGCAAGAAATGATCTTTCCTGGGATGAGGCGCAACCTCTGAGCCAAGGTGGGTGATGGGAGCCACAGGGCTATGTGTCTGCCCTCAGCAAAAGGGAGTGAAGTACAAGCAGATGTAGAATGAACGGAGCTATGTGGAAACCGAAGGGCTTTGTGGATGAGATATCCTCTCCGAGTGTTTTTGATACTGGCTCTTAGCTCTCTTCAGAACTTTTCTAGTGATCTCAAAGGAGCAGAATTGTTACCAAAACAGAAAATCTTTGTCTTCTGTATGCAACAGGGAATAAATCTTTGCAATATCTAGCCAGCACAAGGATGGTTTCAACCAAGCAAAATTTGATCACTCTGTTTCCAGCAAATGTTTCAAATTTGAAGTTTAGACAATGAAGCTGCATTTGTTGATTGGTTTATTTATTTTTTAAAGCACCATAGTCCTAGTTATGCCCACGTTATCTTTGGCCCCTTCCATTTTTTCCCATTTGACTTTTTTTATTTCTTTTTTTTTTTTGCCCCCCTACATCTGCAGTAATCAGTGAGTATTTCAATGCAAGTTGCATCCCTGGGGTTGGTGTTGCTGCTCCTCGACTGTGTGCTCTCTGCCAAGGCCAAAAATCCTATGTCAGAGACAAGAACCACTTCTGTGAGACAAGCAGTAACGAACCCTTCTATGACTCTGAGGGAGCCTTCAGGTGAGCTCTGTGACACTTGCGCTGAATTTACCTTCGGGGAAAAAGAACTTGTGAGGGAGGAAAAGCCAGGCGACACATTAATAGGATGACATTTGCCTTCCTGCAGGTGCTTGAAGAATGGAGTGGCAGATGTTGCCTTTTTAGATCATCTAGCAATTATGAGTGCTACAGGTAATCCTGAAAACTTGGATTCCTTTTAACCTCTGGCTGTGCTCTTTCCTGCATGGGAGTTTGGGGGATATGCCTATATTTTTGTTGTTTCCAGGGAAAATTCAATCCCTGCAAGCAGTTCAGTGGTATTTCTTGGCTTTCCACACAAGTCAGAAGGAAACAGAAAAGGAAAGAGTAAGTGAGCAATAACTGCTCACAGGAGATTCTTAGAAGGGGAGCAGACAGATGTTTTTATACAGGTGATTTCTTTAGCCTAAAGTCTCTGACGCAGCTCAGTATTTGCATTGCCTGAGTTATAAGATTCCTTTTAAAATTCAGTGTATTGAGCTGCTAAAATGTGCAGTTCCCCTCTACCTGTTTTGTATTTTTAAACTCAGTCGAGCTCTGTATCGATGTTTTTGAAGGTGGTTAGCAGTAGTATTTGCAGGTAAGTATTTTTAAACAAACGTATTTACAGGGGTACAGTTTAAAGAGTATTTTGGAGTACCTCTGGCTGAGGTCCCCTCTTTGTTAAGAGAAGAGCATATCAAAGACAACTTTCCCAAGGGTGCTTGGTACACTGTGCTGCTTGCATAACCTTTGAGCAACCTCCTCTGGAAAACGTTCTACCTTCCATCTCTGTGCCTGCTGCCAAGTCACGTCTCACTTCATAGATTCGTGAGTGTCCTGTTGTTTCAGAGTCAGAACAACGGGAATATGAACTCTTATGTCCTGACGGGACTACAGCTGAGCTGACTGAATACAGCACCTGTAACTTGGGCAAGGGGCCTGGCCGTGGTATCATCACCCGCCACAACTTCCAGAAGATCACCAACAAATTTCTTACCATGATCCAAGTGAGTGCATATTATAAGCTGTATATCTCCAGACACAGGCTTTTCTTCCATCTTTGTGTGGAGATTACCACCCAGCTTGCCTTCTTTCTTGAGAATTTTATAGTTCGTGTGAAAAAGGACTAAAAATTGGTTGATCTGGGGAAGGATCCTGCACTGGCTTCTGGAAGAAGGTTTCACTTCTCTCTAAAGTGTTCTTCTGTAGAAGGGTGGGAATAAATAAGTAAAGAAGGGGAAGATGCCATAACACCCAAACTGAAAAATGGCTAATGGTGTTCGTCCTGCCCTGGAACTTACGTGAATTCGTATGTAGCTTAGGGCGACGCATAGCTTCAGGCGGGTTCACCTTTGCTCCTCTCTTTTTCTCAACTTACTTACAAATACTATCTGTTACCTTGACATCCAGGAATCTATTTGAAGCTGAACCTGAAATGCATATTTAAATGCAAATTTAAAGAATTTATAAAGCTATCTAGCCCTTAAAATAGCCCAGCGAACAGTGAATAATTCAACCCAGTGGGCTGGGTTGTACTGTCACACAGATGCTGGTAGACAGCAGTTGTACAAAATCTCTTCTTTATTGAGAGATCTTCATATGCCTTTGTCAGTGCGCTTATTAACACAAGATATCTTGCACCCCTTTACTGCACTGATCTTTATCACAAATGTTTCTCACTCAGCTATACTCCCTCAGCTGCCATTCCGGGGTAGGAGACATTGAGCACAGCCCAATAAATCGGAATAACTAAGATGGGAAAAAATTCTTCAAAAAAGTGAATCATATAACGCTTTTAGGACTGGAACCATCCACTCACTGCACTAACTGTGGGCTTTGTCCCAGTGTGATGGAACCGAGTGCTGTGTTACAAACCATTGATATGAAGAGAGGGGAGGATGAGGCTGCCTGTTACTGGAAGGATGAGCAGATTTGTTGCAATTAAAAAAGTGTTGTTCTTGTCCTAGCGCCTCTTTGGGCGAAAAGGAAAGGAAAGAGCCAGGTTTGAACTCTTCACTTCAGCACCCTTTGGGGGGAAGAACCTGCTGTTCCAGGATGCCACTCAGCACCTGCAGCTTCTCGAGGAGCAGCTAGAAATTGCCTATGTCCTTGGTCTGGATTATGTAGCTCTCCTTAAGGGACTAGGCCATGAAGGTGAGAAGCCTTCCAGAGGACTGTAGCTAAGGAAAGAGAAGGAAAAAAGTTCTCTTTCTGTGTTATTCCTCCCTGCCAGGCACAAGTGCATAGACCTAAATGTCTCTTTAACAAAGAACAGATTGGTGCGTAGGTGACATGATCTCAATGTGCTCCTTCCTTCTAATGCAGGAAGCTCTTTGGACAACAGTGTTGTGCGCTGGTGCTGCATCAGTGACGCTGAGCTTCGCAAATGTGAGGAGTGGGCACTGAACATCAAATCCGACCCATTAGTCTGTGTCCAAGCAACGTCCATGACCAAATGCATTGAAATGATCAAGGTAGGAGACTCCCTCTGGTCAGAGGATATGATAAGACCGCACAGGGCGTGTATGTCCTTGTCTGAGCTGAGCAAGAGGAAAACCAGCTTGTACACTAGAGGAACCAGTGGGAATGGGAGGGAATTTATGCAGGGGAATTTCCAGCCAGTGGGGAAGTACAGCTGTTTGGTTACACAAATCACGCAAATCCTGTTTTTCTTATTTTCTATGATGCTGTTGGCAGAGTAGTGAGGCTGATGCAGTCACCCTGGACGCAACACATGTCTACATCGCAGGGAGGTGTGGATTGGTGCCTGTAGCTGCAGAATGTTACGGTAAGTTCTCGTGTGACCTTAGCATAAGGCAGGGAATCAAAAAAGTACCATTATATAACCATATGGTTAAATGTCCACAGTTTGTGATGTTTTGTGATGGAAGCAGGAATCAATATATACGTCTGAGTACTCTTCCCAGCTCTTCCACTAACTGGCTTTAGCATTTGGTCTGGCTGTTTATTATATCTCTTCCGTAAAAGGGACAGAGGTGCTGACATGGCTCAAGAGGATCGCAAGGTTTTTGATGGGATGCTGCCATGCAATAGGAATGACAGCAGTCGCAAGGTCCTTAATGGTTGTCTCTCCTCTCCAGGGGGAGATTGTGCCCCAGCTGCTAAGAGCATGGAGGAAACAGGGAAACTGATTCATCTTAAGCGCAAAGGTAACAGGACAACTTTGAAAAGGCAAAAGGTTTAGATTTTCCTGAGGCTGCCTCTAGGAATGTATTTGCATGTTGGTTTGGGAAAGAAATTGCTGTGCATGTTCAGTAGGAGCTTTACAGATAATGCTGGGCAGCTAGGACAAGAGCTTGGTGGCTAAGCAAAGAATGCAGATCCTCTCCTGTAACTGAAGATATCGTGACAGGATGAGAGAGGGAAGAGGGGGGCTGTACCTGTCTGGAATACTTAACTGCCTTGGTGTAACTGGTTGTTATCGTTTTACAGCACTGCCACCAGTTTATGCTGTTGCCCTAGCTAAGAAAAATGCCAAACAGATTAACACCCGCAACCTTAGGGGAAGGCGATCCTGCCACAGTCACCTGTACAGTCCTGGAGGATGGTTACTGCTTTCCAGATACACAGTGGGAGCTCTGGAGAACGACACTGCGAACTGTGACATTGGCTCTGGTAAGGGCTGCTCGGGGCTCCTGTTGACTAGACCACGGGCATCTGAAGCCCCAAATTTGGGAGTTAAATGGAGATGGGGCCATGAGGATTTGACCAGCAAGCGATGATTGCAGTCTTAGAGGGTGTGGAAGCAGCTCCTCCTCCTATCTGACTATGTGTGATTCTTCACACTATTTAGCCCTCTCCTTGCTAGCTGTTTGGATGGAATTCCATTCCTGTCTTTCCCCATGCGTGAAGAGGCTTTGGAATACCTTGCCCTAATCTCACCTCAGTTTTCTTTACTCAGTTTATCAGAATTACTTTTGGAAGGGCTGCATGCCGGGAGCAGATGGAAACCTGTGCAAGGTGTGCATTGGAGACGGTGAGGTGGAAGGGGCTCGAGTATCCAGCAGATGTGCTGCAAGTCACAACGAGCGCTACTATGGCAACATGGGAGCACTCAGGTAGGCCTTTTGTCAGAGTCCGAAATGCAGAACAATAGCCAAAACCGACTATTATTATTATTCTGCTGAGGGTTTTCTCTGGAGTTCTTTGTTAAGCAGCCGGCTGTACGCTAGCGTGTGTTTCGTTTTGGCTGCAGTTGCTATGGGATGTTCAGCTGATTTAAAAGAGTCATGAAACCATTTCCAGAGCAAGACAATGCTTCCAAACATGTAAGGCTTAGGCATTGGTACTGACTCGTTAAAGAGCAGGGCTGAAAGGTAGTTAGAAGGTCAGAGAGCAGAGGTAAGAAGCAGCATAGGGTACAGGAGGTAATTAAAGAGATTGGAGATATTAAAAAAAACATAGTTGGAGCAGAGGCAGAGTATTAAAGGTGAAAGCACTCGTATAGAATATATAAAATGCATTTAGTTGAATTACATTCTCTTTCCTGGCTAGGCACAGGTGAGGCTGCACGGGCATTGTGCCACAACTTTGACTTGGGAGCTGCTTTAAGGGATGAAAGGAATTGTCTTATCAAATACGTGAACACTGTCCACCAAGGTCCATACTGACATCACTGGCTTGTTCCACGTAACCACCAAGTAATTACAGATGAGGGGGATACTTCCAGCTACTCCTGGTTTAGCTTCAGGTGACTGCCCAAACGTCAGTCATCAGGTAGTGGTTGTCTCTGATAACGTCTTGGTTTTTTTCCTGCACTAGGTGTCTAGTTGGCAATCCCAGTGGAAGAAGCTTTGGAGATGTAGCTTTCCTGGAACACTCTAACCTACTCCAGAACATACAGAGTGAGATGAGATTCTTTTTTCCTTTGAGAATGTTCATTACCGTCAGTTACTTCCCACACAGTGACTGTCGCTCGTGAGGATCAGCTTTTATAGGTTTAATCTACGTCCATGAAGTTGTGTTTGTAACTGGAAAATTGCAAGAACCTTCCTGCATGTAGGTGTTCCAGTAAAGCTCGAGGTTCAGATACTGTTCAGTTTTAGAGAGGGAGGAGGAGGAATCACTGAGTGCAAAGATCAAGGTGTGTGTTGGGGGGTAATCATCCTTGGAGACTGCACTCATTTTTGGAAAACTTAAAGCTTTAAAAAGCAAGTGACTTTTCCCACTGGGCTTTCTCCCATAGGCAGCCATAGTACATGGACCCGTTGTTTTTAATCAGAGTTTCAAGAATGCAAATGGCAGATAAGGGCAATGCTGTGGGCTGTTGGTGCTGGGAGATGTTCCGTGGCTTCATCGTGACACGGCAACTGCCTCATGTTATTTCACAGGCACTTATGGAATAAACAGCCCAAGTAGCTTAATAGGTAAAAATACTGCAAATTATTCTGCCTTTCACAGCTTCTAAAACAACATTGTTACTGCACTGAGAAATGTTTAAATTCCTCTGGGAAACAGTGATCTTTGCAACAGCCTAGCAATTGGATTTTGTTGATGAAAATGCTTTTGGTTACAGTAGCTTAAATCCCCTTGATTTCTTAAATTATGCCTACCGCTCTAACAGCCAGAATACGCTGCCTTTCCATAGAGGCGAAGAGAACGGGAACCCCCATTTTGTTCAGCCTGATGAAGCACGCTGAAATTCTAATTTAGGCAATTTCAGTAACAGAAGAGACTTTTCTAAGAGAGGAATCTCTCTAAAATCAAGTGGGCATAGAAGGGCCTGGAAACCCACAGGAATTCATGCAGCAATGAGCCGTTTGTTTGGGGAAGCAAAGGACATGCAGGCTGAATCGCTTCGTTTTCAGAAAGCGATCTGATTACAGATGAAGATGAGGCCTAATAAGCTGTTCGTATGCCTCGATGCTACTCTAGTTTTCAGCTGATAGGTGCAGCTTAAGTTCACTGACCTGTTTCCTCAGTGAAAACACTACCCCGTTCCTAATAAATGATCAGATAGCATGCTGCATTTGTTTGAACATATTGACTAAACTGCTTCCTCTCAGTTTTTAGCATTTTGCACGAGATTCACCCTGTCTTCTGCTTTCATTTTTTAAAAGGTTTTCCTTTGACTTCATCTTCTTTTCAGATCTGGACAGCTCTGGTTGGGCAAAAGGTTATACCCCTCTTGACTTTGAACTCTTGTGTGCGGATGGAACGCGTGCTGCAGTCACAGAATGGGCGGGCTGTAACCTCGGCCCCGTTCCCCCCAGCGCAGTCATGACTCGACCGGTCACTGTCACCAAAATCCATGATTTTCTAATGAAATCCCAGGTAAGGCAGATGATAACAGGGAAAAAGTTAGCATGTTATCGCTTGTTATGTACGACTGCTGAAAACCCTTTCAAGATCAAAAGCTTTATATACTAAACACACAAAGTGCCTTCAGGTCCGATATGAAAGAATTAAGAATGAGTGTAGGAGATTGAGAAAATAATTATTTGGATTCTCTAAAGGGACATTTTGGCACCGGCTGCCATTGCACAGTGGTCATACTTTTGCTGAGAAATAAGCCACTGCAAAACGGCATCTTTTTGTAGGAGTAAGGACAGTGCTAGGTGAAAGTGGAACCTTTTTCTGTTAGATGTTGCTGTAAAACTGAGGGTCACCAGCTTAACCTTGCTATTTGTGATCCAAGCTGTGGAACTTGTTTCTTTTCTGTTAGGAATCTCTGGGAAGCAAACCGGACTCTGAATTCCATCTCTTTCAGTCGTGGAAGTATGGTGAAAGCGATCTGCTTTTCAAAGATACTACTCAGTACCTTGTTCATGCAAGTCACATGAGCTATCAGGAAATCCTTGGAGTGTCTTTCCTTCAACTGGCAGAATCAGTGTTTAATTGTACACCTGCAGGTAAAGTCACGTTCTGAATTTTGAGTTAGAGAAAAACGTGAAGCAGGAAGCCTTCTGTGCATAGCTATTGCCCTTCTGTTTAGACCGAATGGAGAAGTATGTTCTACATAATCCTGTTAGTAACAATTTTCCAAGGAGTACTGTGTTTGGAGCTCCTTTAGAGCCTCTTACAGCTCCTATCCAAAAGCACTGAAGCTGGAGCTTTGCAGGAACAGAATAACCAATACATTTTAGAGCAAATAAGAGCTTGTTGAAATGGGACTGTTTTACTCGTACTCTGAAATTTTTCCCTTCAATTCCAAAGATCTGGGAAAAGGGAATATAATGTTCATTTGAATATGCCAAACTTGGGAAAAAGATAAGAAATTTTATATTTAATTCTTGAATTAACCCCAAAATAAGTTAAATAATTTCCTTTTTAAAAAGAGTGCACTAGAGAACTCAAGATCAAAACCTTTATAAACTTAAAGGATGGCTTTTTCATTATTTTCCATTGAAAACTGTATGAAATATGCATTTAGCTATCACAAAAACTGAAACTGTCTATGAGCCAGGGTTGGGACCTGAAAATCTGTATTAAAGTAAATGAAGATTACACAGTAAGTTAGACCTCTGTGAGTCTAAGCTGTTAAAGAACTGAAATTCAAAAGGGGAATTTTACCTCTATTCTGCTATTTGGGTGAATAGTATTTGAAGAATTTGTTATTTTTAAAGCTGATGATAGCATCTTTAAATGTATACTTTGTTACTGGTTTGTAGGCATCTTAGACTTCTGCAGACAGGATATCTGCGCATCCCCGTCGAACTGACGGCTAATACAGAGGCTCTGCAAGGCGCGTACACCACCATCAATGTTGAAAACAAGGAGATACGCAAGTCCAACCTATCCAAAGCAATCAGCAAGGAAACCGTCGTCTCTAGAAATGTATGCTGAATACTCTTGTCTTTTTTTTGGTTTTTTAAAGCAGATGTTATGTTTATGATAATGCAATGCTGCTCATATGTCACCCCTTTCTTGTTTGGAGCATGGCAGCATGTGGAACAGCACAGGCCAGCCTGCATAACCCACAGCACAGAACTAGGATCAGCAATTCTGTACAACTGCTATGGAGAAATCAGCATTTTTGTGGAAATAGCAGGGCCAATACCATACAGACTGTCAGGAGTGGCACAGGTTAGTCGGTAGCCTTTTGCCTTGTTTGTCTTATAAACTGTTTCCATGCAAAAAAAAAAAAAATCGACTGATTGATAGTTTGGTAGTTGCAGCATTGTCCTCCTACAGCCGGGATTTCGGGTGCAGCTAGATAGTCCTTGCTGAATACACCTATATGCTATAGGTTGTATATGTAATTGCTGTCAGAATCAGTAATCTTTTCTGCTTTTAACTGGGAAGAATGCATTTGCTTTTTTAACCAAGGATTTATACTAGCAAATCAAAACATTTTTCTCTCACAAATTAATGTATTAAGGCATCTAATAGCCAGAAGAACTGGATGCTTGCAGCCTTAAGGTGAAGGAAAACAATAGATATTCATCCTTGTTAAAAACTCCAACCATTATTTTAGAGTACCTTTGACACTTGGAATCTATGGTTGTTTGAACTGTCAAAATATGACTTATCAGTTAAACAGCATTGGTTTTACAAGCAGAAACTGCCTGAACATGATATGAAGTCTTTTGAACAGAATGTATCATGTATTCATTTTGCCTGTTAGTGGATAAAGATTCAGAGTGGATGGCTCTTTGTGGGCAGGGCTCATTTCAATTTGCGAGGTGTTATCACCTTCTGCTCCCGTGCACCCTGAACCAGGCAAGGGATTTTTAATTAAAAAAAAAATTAAAAAATCCTTCACCCAAAACTTTCCAGTCCTTGCTATATATATTGCAGTTGTATTAACCTCAGCTAGCGGTAAATGAGATGCAAATAGTGAAGACAGGCCAGCTGCAATAAAGTCAATGTATCATCTGCCATATAAAGGAAAAAACCATTAAAAAACCCTCCACCAAAAACAACAAAGTGAGGCAGCAGTAAAGTACTCACTTGTAAAATGCACTGCGAAGGACACCTGGTTTTAAACAGTTCATTCCATGCCTGGCTTGCCTTTCCTGTTCTTTGACTTACAGTCGCCCCTCTCCTCCCCCTTTTCACTTCCTGAGAAGGAAAAAACTTGCACTCTGACCAGCAGCAAGGGTTGTAGATTCAGGCATCTCAGCCGAGACTATTCTCTTTCTCATTTATCCCCTTGTTTGACACTGACTAATCAAACAACAGAGAGGACACGAGGCCAAACTCATCTACCTTTCAGATAGAGAGGGGAGAGGTAAACGGTGAATGAAGCAAGTCCCAACGTGGTAACAGAGCAAAGCCCTCATATCCTGTGCTGCAGCCGGCAAGCTGTAGCCCTGAAGAAGCGGGGGAACAGCAGGATGCTTGTTTGGGTCTCGGTGGGCTCCCTTGCTTTCTTTACTGGAGCTTACATGCCACCTGCGGGACCCGCCTAACACTGCACCGCAATCGGAGAAGGGAGCTAGGGGAACAGAGTGAAGCAGCGCATCTGCCGGCTTAGTTTTGCCAAGAGCAGCACGCAGCTGAAGAGCAATAAATTGAAAATCTAGGTTACACACAAGATTTTATGGGTTGGAAGGGTGGGGGAGTTGCTTTCTGGCAGAGACATTACAGATGCTTACTAGGCCTTTCTGATGCTCCTGTGCTTCAGCTTTGGTTTAAAACCACCAGTCTGCTGCCTCGCACAGGCTGTAGGACGTGAGCCACTGCCCAGCTTCAGCTCTGAATGTCTCTGTTCTGAACCTAGCAGGAGCTGCCTGTGCTGTCTGGCTCTGGCCACTCTGCTACCTTAAGAGATGGACGCGGCCTCAACACCATGATTAGTAGCTAGGATCATGCTTAAAATCCCCCAGGTCTGCTTGTGTTCCTATTGAAGTAGGGCTGCAGATGAATGAACACGAATTGCTGCTCCATGCCTCACCAGCTGCCCACCCAGTTACTTAACGGTGTTAATCTCCGGAGATTTGCCCTCTTCCCCCCATGTAACCAGGACAGCTATGCGTATTTACTGATACAAGCCTAAAGAAGCCCTTAAAAAAACTGAAACGTTCTCAGAAAAATTTATTTCCATAAATTAAAAACACACACAAAAGAAACAGTAAAATTTTAGATTCACACAATATCGAACAGAAACAAAATGCCAAGAGCATGATGGAGGCTAACGGCACAAGTGTACAAATTCTCATTGAGCTATTTATTAACTTGATAGCATCATATAGACTTTTAATCCACAGTTACCATCCATATTCTAGAAGAGCACCTGGAACATAATATACCAAAGGCCCACCTCAAATCAAATACAATAAATGAGAACTGCTTGCAGAAAATCATATCCGGCAAGCGTCAGAACTCAAATGTACGCAGCCCCAAGGCCAGCCAGGCAAATGCTGTAACATACGTTAAGTAGCCTTAGCTGCTCCAGTCATAGCATGATGAAAATAAGAGCATTTTATTTTTGGGGGGAAAGTGATCTTTCTACCTCCCATAATCAGCAAATTTAGTGAAGAGCTGCCTGGCTCTGCAAAACTTACTACTAAGAGACAGTATGTGGCAAAAGCTTTGCAATTCTTCTCAAGCTGCTCTAGTCATCATTCTGGGAGGAATACGTACAATGTCTTTCCATGATGATACAAACCAAATTCTCACTGGAGTGGGTTCACTTTATGAAAAGGCAGGTGTACATATTCTTCAGCTAGGGAAGTACGCAAGACCCCAAAAGATGCATCCTCTATGCTTTTTTCTTTCAATTATCTGGGACGGAAGCAGCTCGGGGGGGCAAACACCTAGCTTTTGCACAGTCATCACTCCCAACATACAAGCAGCAGCCACAAGCAACACGGCTGTTCCACGAGTGCTGTAAACAGGAACAGAGGTGGGAAAGGAAAAAAGAAAAAGTGCACAAGCATGACTGACATCTGTATGCTGGAGGGGGGAAAGAGATGCTTTGTCTCAATTAGCTTACATCTCTATCATCGTAGAAATACTAAACCAAAACAGAATAATGCTGTATATTTGGGTTTCCACAAACTAAGGTCTGGGACAAGCTAGGCAACTGCAACATCATTTTGTAACTCCTCCAATTATTGTAAACAAAAGAGAATGGAGTGTTTTCTTTGCTCTGCGCTCTCTGCTGTAGCTGTTAAAAAGAAAGCTAAGAATGTTATTTCAAAGCAATCAGAAACAGGACAGAGCAGGGAAGCAGACCAAAAAAAAAAAACCCAAACCAAACCCAAAAAACCCCCACAACCCAAAGGAAAAACCCAACACATTCCATGTTATGAAGCACATTAGAGGTGTGAACTTTGCCTGGACCCATGTTTCCTCCCTCCCCACCCATATCCTTCTTTCCTTCAAAGCCCCAGTAAGGTTACAGCAAAGTTGTGTCACAGCACTAGAAGCCTCCCATAATAGAAGATGAATGAATGCTGTGTAACAATCCCATTCTATAGCATAAACCCATAAAAATATACATCTCACTCTTGCTTCCAACCAGTCAATAATTGGGCTAATAAACCAGTATAGGGAAACTTTCAAACATTTTTTAAAAGGCAGTCAACCTTTATTTTTTAGGGATTTCTTTTTATAAAAATAAAGAGGATCAATTAAAATGTTCTCTAGCAGCCCAAACAGGTTAACCAGACCTTGCTGCTGAAATAGTATGTCAATATGTTCAAAGCTTGCCTGCCTTGTTATTTTACCCTCAAAACCCAAACACCACTACTTTAAGTGTGCACTCCTCTCTTTCCTTCAGTCTTTCTGATTAAAGATAATTAGCCTCCAAAACAAGAATGTAAACTTCTAGGAATCCCGGCACATAAGCTGGGAGCAAAACAGGCCCAGATTACATTTCGTTCAAGACTCAGGCACACAGAGTGTAATAATCCTCTTCCATTTCTCTACTTTCAAAGCTCTGGAATTCAACAGCTTGCTTGTTAATTTTGAGTTTTCTGTTTGGTCAGTAGCAGAAGTGGCAGAGCAACAGAACATAATGGTGGTATTTTCAGTCCTGCATTTATCGGGACTTTATTAAAAATACCCACCCACGAGATATTTGCTCATTTTGAAGGTAAATAGAAACTCTACTATATGGGTAGGTAAATAAGAAAGTGCAAGTTTCAAGTGACAAGTGAAAGAAAGAACAGACAAATTCAATTTGAGCGTCCCAGCAATGACAGCTTTGCCTGAATAACTTCTATAGGCACTGAAGGACAGAAGTTACCTGAACAGCAGCTAGCATTCATTTTGAATTATGCTTCAAGTAAGTTTAACAGAAGTTATCCCAGAAGGGAGCTCTCTTCCCTCAAAAGCTATAGCTGAGAAATTGCCCAGTGCTGCATCAGATAATTACAAATGGCCTTACATAATTAAAAACAAAAATTTCCCGCATGCTAGGAGGCTCTTTGTACAACACTAGGTATTATGTACAACAGTGCTGTACAGAGAATATCTAATTATGAGCTACGTGAAGTGTAAATCTAAAATGGTAAAAAAACTTCAAGATGGGAAAAAATTATTTCCTTGTTGGCATTAAAGTTAAGTTGATATTTTTACTGGAATTAAAATAACTTAAAAATGAGCCTCAAAGATTTTGCTGGTGTTCCCTGCATACAGCAGCTCAGCTCAGTTAACTAAAAACCTCTACGTACATATCCTGCAGCTTAACATCCTCATGGGCTCATTACCTTTTCCTCGAGAAGAGGCTGGCATCAGCCAAGTAGTTAAGAACTCTACTATTTGGGGAAAATTAGTACTGGGCACAATTTTTTCTTAAAATATTACCTTTTTTTGAGCTCAATCGTGTTAAAAGGTGTCCTCATGCAGCAAATAAAGAAACATATACAAAGTGCAAGTTATTTAAAGTCTAGTTATGTGGGGCTTCTGCTGCCTGAAGCCAGGAAGGGCACAAACTCAGAAGGAACCTTCTAAGTAAACAGAAGGAAGAAACAATTGAAAGCAAACCCAGACAGCTACTTTTAATTATTAAAAAGTTAGTGGTATATTAAGAATGTGTTTGCTAGAATTCATTTTTATCAAACACCATATCTCTTCTGTCAGGTTGTTCAAAAGAGCCATTACAGTAACAACAGCAGACTCAAATGTGCAAATGATCTGGAGTACAGAGTTCTAGCATCACTGAAGGTGCACTACTTCCTCCTTTACACTCCGACTCTACCACCAAAAGGTGTTGAAACATAATTAAACATTAGCAGTCATTTCCAGAGGCTGGGGAAGGAACGGTAAATTGTATGTGGCTGTGTTACACTCTGGACCTACAAGGATCCCTCCAATAGCATTTTAAAATAAAATAAAATAGCACCTTAAAGAGGGCCACAGCCAAAAACTGATCATCAGATATTAGAACAGAGCGGTAGAGTAATGTACGAAGAAGTCAGTAGATTTCTCCCAACAGGGCTAAAATACTAAAGGAGCTGGCTGGAGCATTTTCAGCTGCACGGCTCCCTCAGATGCTAGAGGCCTGCTCCTGCTCAGCCTCTGTTGCAAAAAAGGCTTCAAGGTCCATTAGCTTCTGACTCAGAAGAGCATCTAACTCTGTGCTCTGTAGTGCAGCTTTTTTTGCTCGGGTGAAACTACCCACTGCTTTGATTTTGCCTCGTGTCTTCCTTTTCCGGGGAAGAGTAAAGTCCTGAAACTCTAGAATCCGCTTTCTCTTCTGCTGGCTGACCGAGATCAAGTGCCCATTTTTCTCCTTGGGCTCTTCAAAGATGGTTTCCAAGCTCCTGGTAAAAGCAAAGGACAGAACTCATGAGTACTCAAGAAGCAGTGAAGGACAGGGAGACTGGTGGGTTTCATAGCCCCAGTAAACACGCTTCTAACTTCTACATTTTTCCAGTCCCTCCACACCTCTTGTAATGTATCTACAGCTTACACCTCCTACAACCGCGCGTTACCACTAGCTAAATTAATTTGTTATCGGTGCACAGACATCTGGGTTGAATCTCTTTCTATCTGTATTTCAGTTCAAAAGCACAATTATAGAATCTTGATTTTATAGAATAAATAGATTTGAACATTAATAAATGCAGCAGTCTTGATAATCATGCTATACTTGATGACAGGCAGTTAGTATTTTAAAGAATATTTAGTTGCCCTTGAATTTTGAAAAAGTAAGTACTGTACCTGGATGGAGGCTGGAATGAATGAGTAGATGAAAAAAATAACATAAATCCATACTTCAACAGTTGCAAATTCTTAGTTCATATTCTATTTCACTGCTTGCCATCCAAATGGTAAAAGATACCATTTTTGAATTAACTTTCTCTACCACTTTCAACTAGAGCAATTTTAACAATTTATCTCCCTCTTAGCTTTCAGACACCTTGAATCTTCTCTCTGCCTAAGTAATTTACATTTATCGTAGCTTTCTCATTAGGAAGCAGAACCAACCTGGCTGGAGGAGGGGACTTATAGTTCTTGTTTGTGTAAATTTCTTCTAAACTAAATTCTTTCTTCTTAAGCCTGAAAAAGTAATGAACAAATCAATCAAGAAAGAAGAATTTTGAAACTACCTCTCTTCACAACAAGCAGATTTACTAGAAACAAGTGTGGTTTGTGTTCTATGCTTAAACGCTAACTAATTATGCTTTAACTTAAAACACAGATTTAGATTCTAACTGTGGATAGGAAGGAATGAAAAATGAGGTCGTTAAGTACCTAATTTCATACAGTGGTTTTATAAGGTCTGGCTCAAGACTTGCCATTTCTGCAGAGGTCAGTGCTCCCCTTCCCAGGTCACTTTTTTGTGGAAGCTAAGAAAAGACTTACAGTTTAGCAGATGAACATTTCATCTCGAGACTGATTTTAAAAGTTAGTCATTAACACTCAATTAGCACGGTGCTCTCTGAAGAAATGCATTCCTTTCTCAAAGCTGGCACTTCTGTTTAAGACAGAAGTGAACAAAATAGTAGATGACTGATTGGAAAAGCTTTATCAATACGTGGCACCGTGATTACCCACATTCACACTGAACTCATGCTTCCCTGAGATGATATACCACGAACAAGGAAGGGGCTGTGAAGAACTTCAACGTAATTTGCATCAACAGAACTTCCTAATGGATCACGTCGTCTCACTGCGCATTGTAGAATGACTTGATTTTCAATGCATGTTCATCAATATGAATTTTTTTCTTCTTTAGAAAATCATTCCATTGCAGCTTGGTTTTTCACGTTTTGCCTAAAACCCGGCCAGTAGTTCATACCCAATAGCCCTTTATCCTTTCCCACTTGAAAAAAGCTGTGTTCAAAGACCAGTTTCTTTCTTCAGTCTTCTATACAGGTGATAGAGCTGTGTCAACCTTTTGTTATGAAGGAAGCAAACGTCCCTCAACTGGGAGTATACAAAATAGTGGTGGTAAGAGAAGCATTTATTGAAATGATTACATCATTATGCAGGAAATGTAAGCACCAGAAGCTAGTATGAGTCCATTTAAAAGATACTGCTCACCTTTTTGGTTTGGGTAGTCCCATTGGAGTAAGGTTAGGGTCCGGCTTAGGAATGGTTTTCCTGATTCGGATCTGTGAGACTTTCTTTGGCCTCTTTTCTGGCTCAGTCTTAAGAAAGAAAAAAGAAAACAAAAAAAATTAAAATGAAGGAAATAATGACCACGCTAGTCAACAGAATCCCCTTTTATGTTGAGAATACATTACCTACAGAATAAACCTTCCTCTTTGTTTTGCCACAAAGAGGCACGAAAAGAAAAGCTTGCACAAAAGAAAGCAGCAGCACAGACTAGGACCAACAGCCTGTTTTCTCTCCTCGTCTTTAACAATTACTAGATAATACTCAGCAGCAGCAGCTTCAAGTTCTGGGGAACCAAGAGTCTGAGATATCCAAAATCTGAAATGAACTCACTTTTTTCAGTTCTGTGTCATCTTGGGATCTAAGACAGGCTGGAACA
Source organism: Platalea leucorodia (assembly GCF_965183815.1). Lineage (NCBI taxonomy): Eukaryota > Metazoa > Chordata > Aves > Pelecaniformes > Threskiornithidae > Platalea > Platalea leucorodia. The sequence goes on from NC_138834.1 coordinate 16,239,063, forward strand.
GAAGCATCAGCTTCATCGAGGGCACGGACCTGGAGCTCTGATGCTGAAGGCCTCGGGGGAGATGGCGATGATTCTGGAAGTGAGCAGGACTTCGGTAACAGAAGAGGGAATGACGTTTCCAGACTATAACAGAGGAAGAAGGGAACATATGTAGATTAACACCCAATTTATGTTGCAGCAGCAGTCCATGCTCTCAGGCGATGTTCCTAAATTGCAATATGGGCACAAAAAGCAACGCAGTTCACAGAAATTGCCCAGTAAGCGAACGCTTTCTCGGGTATATACATGCATACAGCCAAAAACTGCTGCAGCCCACACTGATACTGAAACAAACTAAACGGCCAGTGTATCTGAACATGTAGTTTTAAACCCACTCTTTTCCTTTTCGTATAGTTAAACAGGTGATAGCTCTATTTAGTAACTACTGATAGAAAGTGATTAATCCTCCTTTTCTGCCAGCAAATTTCTTTGGCACAACTATTAATTTATTACTTTTTGTTTACAGATAAATTTAAAAGATAGCTTTTATATCTGCCATCCCAACACTGAAAAAGACTAGAAGGAAGTTTCAGCACCTAACGTCCAGTTGCTCAGAGAGAGAGAACATATATCCAAGTAAGGAAACAAACTTCTGTACTTTCACATATTTATTTCATAAGTGGCACAACATGGTTGAAAGTAGCAGAATTGTTCTGTGCAAGGATCTACATGGTGTTTGCATTAATGCCCCGCTACACTTCTCCATTACATGAGCCAGTCAGTTTACTTCCCTGACATTTTAATCAGAAAGCTATTCTTGAAGTGAACTGCCAAAAGCTGAAAGCCAAAATGACATAAGCAATGTCTTTCTGAGAAAGATTATGATCCCACTACTCAGAATGAATATCAAAGTCCAAGAGACTCACCGTATCTCGTGACCTGCAGTCTGTAGTGCTTCCATGCTCTGTACAGGTAAGTGCGGTAACATGGCATGGCTGCTTCAGAAGAAGAATAAAAACAAAAAAAACCAAAAAAACAAAAAAAAAAAGACAGAAATTAGGTCTACACTATAAAAAAAAAAGATGAGAGAAAAATTGTTAGTATAAACTGGTCCGTAAGACAAAACATGCTAATATCAGGAACGAGAATGAAAGACTAAAATGATACAAGAGCAAGCCACATCTGCCATTTAGTCTGCTAACTTTCACTGACAGCTTGTTAGGGAAATAGTCCTACTTTCACTTAAACATGGTAGTGATGAGAAAAGGAAATAAAAGTACAGAGAGGGAGACAGTATTAGTCCAAAAGTTGTAATTATTTCTATGAAAGTCTATATTCCTCATTCAAAACTCCCAGTTTTTAAAATTAAAGTAACCAAAAACCTTAAAGGATTTGGCTAGTAAATAAAAAAAGTGCACAGTGGCAACAGTAACAAGTGAAAAGGAGGATTTGCATAACATTAACTCCCTGTTGTCTCTAACTCCCACAATCTTGCTTGAATATTCTTAAGTGATGGGAATAACCAAAGGCCTTTCCATAAGGGTCGGTAATTGCCATAATTCTGTGGCATAGAAGTCAGCACAGCAGCTCTAAGGCCTTTAATATTAAGCTTTATTTTTGTGCCCACACTTTTAATAGCAGGGAAAAAAAAAAAAAACACAAACGGTTGCGACAGCTTTCATTACATTAAACAGCAAATCTTGTACTTGCTCTTCTCCCGAACTAACAGCTAAATGTACTTCACTGTTCTAAAGCACAGAAGTTACCGCCAGACTGGAACGCTACAAAATAAATGAAAACCAACCATGCTGGCAGCACAGAGAAGTCCAAATATAAGGAGGTCAGAAAGACCCATTCCTTGTGTTTGTCATTTAATATCAGAACTATAACATGTTGTTTCTCTCAGTGTCTCACTATCCCAACTACTAGAACCTGCATCAATAGTGCATCAGAGTCCTCTGTGCTAGAGGCAGACCTTACTGTTTTATGCAATAATTATAATAAAAAAATTACAGGGAGACAAAAAACCACTTTAGAAACTTTGAATCCAAATGAGCATTAATTAGAAAAAAGATTTCACTTAAAGAATGCTTTATTACTGGCAGTGGAAGTGACAGAAGATTTTTAGACAGGAGAACTACTCTAGTTCCTTGTTTTCCTGGTTATTAAAAACACTAACAGTGAATGAAATCATTTAAAAAGGACAAATCTCTTCCGGAAGAAAGTGGCTGCAGAGAACTTGGAGCCACTTTTACATTTTTCTGATTTTTAACCATCTTAATCAACACAGGCAAAGATTTTTGTCATATTGGGAGCTGAAAATGCTTTTATACTGCGCCAAACATACTTCTTGTATTCTTGTATTTATACACCAAACATTTATTTCATAGGAGATTTTTCTTTCGAGTATACACAAATTTAAGAAAGATTTACTGAATTATCCTTTTGTCACTGTTCCTGTTAATACCTTTAAAAAAAGAACTATCACTTGATGAGAACAGGCTATCGATCTTCAGCAAAATGGAATCTAAAATGGTGTTAAATATTTAAAATGTTTTGTTCTTTACATTGTTTTATACCCAAACCTTCAATATTAATTTTTCCTTAACTGTTTTAGGAATAGAATTTATTTGCTGCACTTTTAAACTTCTGCAAACATTCCCTTCAACTCACTGCATGCTACAACAACTTCACTGTAAAGAAAATCTAAGCGGGGCAGAAGAATTAAGGCTACCCCATACACATATTTATAAGATATTTTAGAAAAAAAACCAAACAAACTGAGTTTTAGACTATTTTAACTTTGGGTTATTTTTCCACTTGAAATGATAAAGTTTGATTTGGCTTCTCTCCCTTCGGGATAAAGATCATTCATAGCAAAACATTTGGTTTTCAAATTACCCTTTACGTCAAGGAATTAAATCCTCTTATACTTTAGCTAACTGGATATGCTGTAACAAGCTGCCTGGGAGGCTGTAGGCTTAAGTATGGGAGAAAACACAAGAGCATAAGTCAGCTCTGATCTCCCAGTCCAAGGATAACGTGCCTCAACAATACAAAATAATAAATTCACCTCATACACAGAAGTAGGTTTTTAAAAGTCAGGTGTTTGTTTTGTTTTTAAAGAATGGCAACAATGTCTTATTTTTAAGTTTCGTGCTCAAACTGTAGTTTACTGGTATGATTACTTCCTGCGTACTAATTTGTACACTAGAAAATTCAGGCTGAATATATTGACTCGTACAGAACGAAAAAGACTGCAGGTCCAATAGCATGTGCTGCGAGGTTGTCTCTATACCGTTATTCAGCCTCATTCTTTTAGGGCAGACAGCTCCCAGAATGGAGTAGTACTTTCAGAACCTCACTCACACCTTTGGCAGACATTAGAATTTATACTAACAAGTGATACACTTAAACTTTTAGGTACGTTATCCATTTATACAAAGCAAAACGCAGCATTAGTTATCTGGCAAGATTTTTGGTTATACATATGTCAAGCTATGACATAAGATAAGCCAAATTCAGCAGTTCTCTAGAGACTGCCATATTAAACAAAAGAATTAATCAAATCGACTTTCCTACAGGGCTCATGAGCCCATACTCTGTCCAGGAATCTCAAGACTATAAAACCAGGGACTGAACTGCCCCATGTCACTGAGGCATAAAGTGCAAAATCTTTGCTCGAGAGCATGCAAAAATCCTGTAACAGAGCTAGGAACCTCTTCTCTCATTCTGTTTCTTAGTAAAAAGATCTCAAATGCCGATAGCAAAGTTAAAATAAATACTCAGAGTAGATTTCAGTCCTCTTCCCACTCATAACGAGAGTGACACACGCAAAAATGCATTACCAACCTGAATTGGAGCTACACTCGCTTGTGCCAACAATACATCGAGCACATACTATCAAAAGGCATAGCGTACATTAAGAGGTTTCAATTAGCATAGAGTAGTCATGGAATACAATTAAAAATTTAAGGGAATGCCACCCCCCTCCCCTTAGGATTCCTCCTAATCTGATATTGAGCATTTTACAGTAGTTCTACATGGCACTTGTGGCTCAGACCTCTGAAAAAAACTTTCCTACCTCAGAAATCCAGTTGATCTGCAGTCACTCTGAATAGACCTAATGAAGTAGCTCACCTTTCTGCATTATATGTTCTGATGCATGGTGTGTATATTTTGCAAGGGAGAAGAAAATAGAGTTAGCTGTTCTGCCAAAACAGGATAGTATTAAAGAACTGAAGGCAAATATATTTAAATTCAGCTAACAGACTGTTCCGTAGGGAAGAATCTTCCATGTGGAGCCATTTTTGGAGCAGAATGTGTAGCTCTGGAACAGGGGAAACTGACCCTCCAATGCAAGCTGCAATTACCCTCTCCCTCCCAAACAGGAGCAAGTACATGCCCTATACATATTTAATCTCAGAAAGAAGTTGATGGGTTTTACCTGTTCTCGATGCCCACACTTGGCTGCCACTTGCAGTGACTGGAATGGAGAGGAGTGATTTCGGAGGGACGGGCAGAAGGACCGTGCTGACTCCATATGGATAGTACCCTGCCCAGTGAGTATGGCAATGAAGAGACGAGGTCATCTGATACAGGAGTTGGATACCTTGCCCCTTTCAAACCCTGTGCGAATTGTGATATAAATAGTCTCTGGATGGTAGGAATATGACTGGTTAAGTTTCTTCTTCTCGTCCAAATCCTGTAACATCCAGGGGAAGAAAGTGCTAACACTGTGTGAAGGCCAAGCATGGAGCAACCTCCTCTTCTTTCAGCTATGGCATTTCTTCCACGGTCAGGACGAAGGGCAACAGCCCCGGGGGTTGTTAGAGAGAGAGAGGAATGCAGCTCATTGTCTGGGCTAGAATCTTCCTTGAAAGCTGTTCTATCTGAACAGCTCTGCGACAGGAGAAAAGAGAAAGTCCACTCCGAAGGCGGTGCTGGCGTTTCTCCCAAAACTGGTCTGTGATGTAGAGAGTGCTGGAATGTAATCCCTGTGAGGTCTGTCACAGGACTGGAGTCCAATTTTATCTGAAAAGAAATTGGGAAAACTGGGGTATCCAGGGAAGAGGTTGGAGGCTTGTGGCTCAAGTCTGAAAAAAGTATTTTGGTAGATTCTACAGGATAAAGTGCCAAAGGCTGAAAGCTGAACATCTTGGTGCACCAACTGTCAGCCCAGCGTGAGTGTAAGTTCCTGTTAATGCAAGAAAAGGCTTCCAGTAGATTTGTAGATCTCCGTTGGCTGTGCCTCTCAGCCACTGGAAGCATTTCAGAAGAACATGGCAGAGGTTCTAAGTTACGGATGCTTTTGGCAGGTGCCAGGAGTTTGCTAGCCATTGCAGACAGCTTGCTCAACAGTGATGGTTCTTTGGTATTTTTTCTACATTTCAAGCTGTTCAACAAACTGCACCTCTTGGCCCTCTGCCCTGGCATACGCACGGATCCCAGGGCTGTTTCCGATTCCATTGTCAGTGGTTTACACGGAAAGTACAAAGATTTGAGAAACGTGTTTTCCTGCTTAGGGAATATTTCTGTGGGAACCTCAAAACAAGGCAAACTTTTAATTTTTTTGCCTTTTCTTACAGTTTTTGGTTGATATGACGTGGGAACTTTTTTGCATGTCCTTCCAGGCTGTCTTTTTAATGGAAGAGGTCCTCTTAGTTTATTTGTAGTTCCAAAGGCACCAGGGATTCCATCATACCCTAAATTAAGGTTCAGGTTTTCCATTTCTGAATCCTGAGTCTTCAAAAACTGTGAACTAATAATACCTGTGGTAGTCTTTGGCCTTTTGACTTCTTGTAAAGTGCTACATCGTTTATTTTCACTGCTTCTGACAGCAAAAATCTCCTCTGAAGGACCTTCAAACTTTGCATTTCTTGATGTCACCAACTCACATGAAGAGCTGCGTAAGAGTTCAGAACTGTGCAACATACTTGGTTGCAGTGTGATTTTTGCTTTCTCTTGATATTCTGACTTCTGTGCTTGTTGTGCCTTGTCTGACAGATGTGCTCCCATCTTCTCATACTTCTTCTTGCGTTTAAGGACCTGACATTTCTCTATTTGATCAAGTCTCTCTGAACCTAAAGCCTCGTTTTCCTTGCAGACTGAATGAGTTGGTATGGCGTCCTGACCTTCCGTAATCTCCTTTACATTATCTTTGCTCGGTGCATTTAATTGGTAAGGCACACATACTTCGCTGCAAGCCACACGCTTTGGGGATGATTCTTTGCAACTGTTTGCTAGTACACTCATACATGGATAAAACGTGGGTGTTGTATTATACTGCGATTCTGGCGAAGCTTCTGCGTCAGACGCATCTTCATCTTGACAATCACACACAGATTCTGAAAGCAGACCGGTACCTGCTAACTTTGTGAGCTTTGTAGCATTTTTTCTTTCTTTTGAAAGATTATTTGGGTTAGATCTTGGGATTTCTTCCAAAACCTTTCCATAATTCTCAGTACTGAGAGGGACTATTTTGCTAACAGACTCTTTTGAATCTTCTAACAAAGCCCACAGACAATCTTCTCCATCAAGAAAAGAATCTATGGGCAACTTTATTCTAGGGGCTACTTCTCCTCCCATCTTCTCTTCTACACATGTATTCTTAAGCTTCTCTCCACAGCGAGTACTTTTTGGCGAGATCACATCCGTATCTTTTCGAGTTAGCATGCTATGCCCCTCATCTCTCAGACTTTCTTTGCTGCGTGCACAAACTCTTGAGCTTTTTGCACCGTTCAGAAAGCTAGTTGCCGTTTCGTTCTCCGAGGATGGATTCTCAGTATTGCTGGCTTTTCTCTTAACAGACGTTGTTACAGAAAGAGGTTTTGTCACCGAAGAATCTTTGCTAAAAACTTCGGCTGAAGACGAATCACGATGATCTACTTGTGTATCCTCAGACAACATACACAGCTTTTCTTTCTCAGGCAGAGAGATTCCCAAGTTCAGAGCTGATGGTGTTTCTGAATCCGCCCGAGTCTCATTAAAAGATTCTTGGATGTCAAACTTTCCCAAATGGGATGGACCAACACCCTTCTGAGCCTCCGTTTCTTTACCAGGCTCAAATGTTAACTGCGGGCAAGAGTTATTTAAGATAGATTTTGTTCTCAGACTTTCTTTGTTTTCTGTCTCTGAAAGCACATTCATATTTTCTGGCCTACATGACGGACTCCCGTGAATTGATGAGAAGGGCAACAGTTGGGCACTAACTGTATTTTCCTGGTCCTCCACCAACTTCATCTTTGGCAAAGATTGCTGCATTTTATTTCTGGCAAACGCTAGCCCTGCTTTCTCTTTTGCAGATTTGATAAAGCAAGCATGCTGTGAGCAATGTGATTTGCTATCAGAAAAGCTTTCTGCAAGAGTTCCTTTATCTTCTCCTTCACATCTGTTCTCGTGTTCTTTTGGGTCGATTGTCTTCTCCTCAGTTAGATCACTGATGAAGCCCACGTATCCTGAAGAGTCTTCGTTTCTCCCACCATTTAAAGAGTCCAAATCCATGACATTCTCTTTTAGAGTTCCTTGAAAACTGTCTTCTCTTGCATATTTATGAACTAACAGCGGCGGGTCGTCACCTCTTTTTAACAGTACCTCTTCACTTTGACTAGAGCCAATTGATATTTCGGGTTCTTCCACACAAGCAGCTGTAGTTTGTAAGCCAGTGTTTGGCTGGTTGTTTAAACTTTCTAAATGTTGCTTGCTGCCTGGACCTGGGCCATCAAACTCATGCTGACAGGCAAGACACCGATCTTCCGTTGGACGAAGGGTCTTTTCCGTTTGGCTAGCACGTCGTGTTTGAATATTCATGTTGTTGAGCAGCGGACATGCATCACAGACTGGAGCACTATACTCGGAGGGATTAGCTGTGAGTGACGACACTTCTTTCCTCTCATGTGTGCCTAGTTCTCTCTTCTTGGGGCCTAATGGAGAGTTGCAAAATCCAAAATTATGAACACATTTTTTTTTGTTCAAATATCTGACTAACAGCTGTTCACTAGTCTTATTTCTCTGATTGCCTTCAGGAGCCTTTGGAGAATCCACAGTTCTTATTTTATAAAATTCATCTGTCTGGAGAGCACACATGCCGATCTGTTCTTTTGCCTCATCTCTGTCACAAACAATTTCATTCCCATCTGTTACTTTACAAAGATCAAATTGTTTCACAACCTCCATATTCTTATTTGAAATCTCATCTCCTACCAAGGTAGCAAGAGCTTTCTCTGCAGTATAAGCTGAGCAAAACATGGTTTTTGCTGTGGAAATGTCATTTATCCCATGCAGATCTACACCTCTGTTGCCCCAGTCATCTCCACAAGGAAGAGATCCACATGCCAAAGGGAAGTGTGCTTCTGGAAAGATGATTGCCTTTTTACTATTATATCCAGCTGAAGCTTCTCCTTCCAAATTATAATTTTCTTCAATCTTCTTATCAACCTCAACATTAAAAGACTGACTGTTCAGGAGAACATCATCTACACGCGTGCTCCCTGATAACACACAGGAAGCACTGGCAGCTGTACGCTTGTCTTTTATACTCTGATAATTACAATTCCATGTGTCACTATGTTCATTTTCTAAACCAGTGACCACACTCTCTGTATTTCCCGCTGAAGACTTCATGTTCTTTTGGGAAATTTTGCTTGTCTTATTAGGGTTATCAAAAGTCCTGGAACTCACTGAAGACTTGAATTTGTCTTTATGAAGCACAATTTCAGTGACTTGTTCCCCTGTTGTTCCAGAAGCACCAACCGATTCTTTTCCACATAGATTATCCCGAGCCTTGTCCCTGCTCGAAACTTCATTAGCAGTACAAGGAGGACACTCATTACAATGAGGTTCTCTTGATTTTTGTGCAACAGGAGGCAGAGGTACATTTAGTGTATAAATCAAATTAGTTTCTTTGCCAGTGGACAAACTGTGATTACTATTAGCTTCTGCAGCTTCAACTAAACTGCCAGCCAACTCTTCTGATCCTGTATTACTCTCAGATTCCTTTTCAAGCAGTTGTGCCTCAGGTGAATCTTTCTCTAGCTCGGCACTAAGATCCAGACAGCTGTGGCTACTGGGAGGAGAAATTTTACTGGAGGTATTATAAAAGCATTTGTCTGTCTGTCCAGTTTCATGGGAAGCAATGTTGCTCGTTTCCATCAATAGACTATTTTCTTTCATATCATCCTTGCACAGATCACTGACAGAGAATTGCCCCTGAGCCTTTTTCAACTTATCACCTTCCGATGGGACCATTTTAATTTTTTCTTTTGAGAACTCCTCAGGAGATGAAGCAACAGAACTAAAAACTGAAGAATGACAATGCTCAGAATTAGCACCCTCTTGAGCTCCAGGCCAGCTACCAAGTTCAACGTTATCTCCCACAGCACTTTTTCTCCGGACTTCAGCAGCCTCTTCAAATTCAGAGCTGTATGATCTACCTCTGCTAGCACTTCCTTCCCTATGATCAGTTTTAGCACTAGATACTCCTTCACTCCTGACCACTGAGACCTGCTCGACTGGTACGGATGCGGAGGCTCGATTTTCTACAAACCCAGTTCCATGATCATAATGAGTCTGACTTCTGATGTTTTGGGGAAGATACTTTTTGGGGGTTTCATTGGTAATTCCATGGACTGCAGTACTATTGTCCAGATAACGGATGCTTTTCAGAACCGAACATAAAACCTCAGAACTTTTTGTGGAGCGTGTTCTACAACTTTCTACTGCTGACAACCTACAAGGTTCGTTATGTTTAGGTACAGGACCAGTACAGAAGTCATGAGCATTGTTTTCTTCATCCTGCTGATAAGTCTGGCAATTAGCAAGTGATGAACTGAATTCATTAACAGGATTTTGTCTGGGTAACTTTTCATCTCTAGTCTCCCAACCAGATACAACATTACCCCCTGTTCTCAATGGCATGGCAGTACGGGCTTTCAGCTCATTATATTCATTTGTTTCTTGTGGACGCTCTGTGGCTAATTCAACATCCGTGACTTTTAAAGGCTCTAAAAAACCTAACATGCTGGTTTCTGAAACCCCAGCTCTGGCCATGACTGTGTCTACGCCTGGGCATTCACTGCTCTCAGGTGGAAGATCTTCACTCATTCTGTCATTCCTGTATCCTGCTTTACTAAATATCCTAGTCCCATCAGCCTTCGTACCTTGTACTTCTTCAGCGAGCTTTGGCAGAGTTTCAGCTGTCACCTGAACATTTGCTTGGTTTTCTTCTGCATAGGAAAAAATAAAACAAATCAGAACCATATACTAAAGTTAGAAGGCATTCAGCTTACGAAGTTCCTTTTGGTATTGCACACAATATTGTGTACAGTGTCGGTTACCAAAATGTTTTTAAAAGTGAGAACTGATGCTAGCAATTCTACTGCAAGCCTTTGGAAGAAAAACCAAACAAACTACCCCACCACAAACCTAACGTAGCAAATGCAATCCTTTTCAATACAGACGTTCCCCAGAGCAGCAGGCATCCAGACCTGTATTGTTCAGATTCCTCTGATACCGAGCTAGGTGCAACGCAGGCCCTATAACTCAATACGTACGAAGTCGTGGCCAACATCATAATGCCTACGCGTAACATCAAAGCTCAGCAGAGCTGGGTACGTTATCTGCCCTGTCCTAGACATACGGCTGTGCGTTGAGCAGCCATTTCCATTTCTTCGTCCTTGAAGGTGTTTTTGTCAGTAAGTCATCCATAGGAAGACAATGCATATCTCATTCTGTCCAAGCCATTATGATTATTAATAACTGGTTTTGTAAAATCATGAAGAAGCTGCTAATTCAAAAAATTACAGTTGCTGTAGAATATCTTCATATTCAAAACTTTACAGGGAGCATATTCGCTCAGACTTTTGCAGATCTTTTTCATATTTTCTACGAAGGACCAAGACTAGATGGCATTCTTCAACTAAGTGCAAGTTTTGGTTATGAGAGCATGGAGGGAGAAAGAAAGTAATTACTAGATGCAGGCAAAGTGACCAAAGTATTTGGAGCTAGAAGATTACAGATCATAATGAAATTAAGAATCAGTTTTGTTGTCTTCTTCCTTTGGATTCTGCACTGTTTGTTTTTTTTAAAACATTATGATTAATTTTCTACTTTTTCACATCTTTGCTATTACTGCTCTCATAATTCTGCTTTGAAACATAAGGAAATGCAAAACATCTGCTATTAACAGCAGCTTCTGCTTTGGGGTAAATCAGTATTTGAATTAAATAACTAAAACTTGTTCTAGCTATGCAGGGTAATAGTTTCTACTGTAAAGCAAAATAAATGAGCTATCCCACAATCACTCATCCATTTTAAATCACCAAAAAGTAACCTGGGAGAGAAGCAGGGGTAGGTAGGGACGAGCAGCTAAGGTATGCACCTGTGGTCTTCAGCGATCCCGCCACCTCCGTGCAACAGGCTCTCGAGGACTTCGCCTCATGCTGGGTTAAGTGAGGGTCCTCCTGAAACAAGACAGGAGTATCAGTGGAGACTGATGGGTTGGCCGAGACGTTTAGCGTGTTTCAGGGACTGCACCTGCTCAGCTAGGTTCGTCCTGAGTGAGAAAACACCAAGAAACCGCAGAACTATCAGCCCTTGCACAGAGGCAGCCGCGCATTCCACGTGGTTCACACAAGCGCTTGTCATTCCTTTCTGACCCTATCAATCGCTGTCATCTCACCATCAAACAAGGATGCATCCAGAAAAGATTGGTATTTAGCAGCAATGGAATCTTGCGACGCAAGCAGCTACAATATAAGTGGCTTAAAATGCAAATTGTCACAAATTTGAACCAGAAGAGTAATCCAGTCGCAAGTCTCTTCGCCTCCCCAGGCCGTTACCATACACCTCTGGTAAGATGCATGCCTTTCCTGACCTTTATTAGCACCTGCCCTCTCCCGCTCCTGCCCTCGGCTCAAAAACACGTAGACCCAGGAACAGACGGCCTAGGTCTACTTGCAAAAAAAACCCCAGGCCAAACCAACCCAAAACCCCACGACCGAACTACCTCCACAGCTGAAATATGTGAAGGTTGGAAAACTGAATGACTATGGAAAAATTAATTAACTTTATTTTCACAGACTTTCAAATGAATCAAACTTATCAAAATGCGGAGCTAAAACCAGAAAGTATTTTAGTGTGACGCAACATCCAGCAACTGGTGTAAGACCCAGACCTGGGCGCCTTACCCCGATGCTTCCTGGCTGGTATGTGTTCAGTCACAATACTTTTCTTCTCCCCTATGTTCTTTTGGTGTGTGCGAAAACTGTTTAGAAACTAAAGAAAACTGATCAAGAACGTCACTAAAAATCTCAGGTTTTAAATAGAGAGCTTTGTAACTCCTCCGTTTTTAATGGCGTATCCTTTGGCACAGTTTTCAGCAAGCCTTGGCCTAGAAATAACATTTTTATCATCAGTGTTTGCTAGAGGGGAGGGGGGAAAAAAAAAAAGCCATGGCCATGCAAGTCTCTTGTTTTGAAAGAGGAAACTAACAGTGATTTCCTCTCTAATCACAGACAATAATTATAAAAATGAAGAATAATCTTTATTTTGAGATTACAAACTGAAATACTAAACTGGAGCCCCCTGTAGCGCTACAAGACTATTACCAGACTGCACGGACTGTTGTTTAGCGGTTAGTGCCTGGGGATGCCAGTACGGGCAGAATACGCTGTACCGCAAAACAGGGACACCGGGCGAGGAGCTTTTTAAGTTGTTTCTCTCCTCCCTTTTAGTCACCAGTTTTGTTCTTCATTCTGTTACATACCTGCCTCACACCGTTCCAACGGTACTTAAGAAAGTGAAGAGCTTGATACGTTAAAATGCTGTTGGCCTACCGAAGTACAGTCTAATTCGTCATGGGACCCATGATCATACCGCATTGCCAAAGCCCTCTGCCTGGTCACTCTAACCCTCCATTCAAAATATCACGCCAGGGTGAATTTTTACATTTGCTTACTTGTTTTGACCAGCTTTCCCCAGGAGCTAAAGCACAGCGTTCAGCACGATTCTCCTCAGCATCTCGTGCCTCTTCGGCTTCTTCCTGGTATCCATCACTACAACGGTCTGGTCTCCTCAAGTTTCTTCTTTTATTTTTTTCATCCTCTTCAAGGGCTCCAGCCTTTCGCAATTCTTCGGTAAGGGCTTCTGCTGGCCCATGAGAAGTCACCTGCACCGTGTCACCCAGGTCCTCTGTCTTCTGGTAAAAGTGTTCTGCTGCAGCAGTCCTGTGGTGCTCAGCCGACAGACTGCCGCTGCGCGCTAGCACAGGCGTCGGTACCGCGGATTTCGCATCTGACCCGACGCTGGGCTCCGATACGGCCATAAGGTCAGCGGAGATGCTCTCTGGCCGTCCAGGGTACAGGTCCTCTATTGCAGCAGGCCCAGAAGAATCGAGGAGAGATTCCACCCCAGCTGATAGCATCGGGGCAGTTGAAGACCGGTTCTCCTGAGCTTTTCACAGTTTACCCTAAAAATGAAAGCAACGTTAAATCAACGTACGTAGGAGTGATCCCTAGATTAAAAGGAAAAGCTTCATTCTTCAAGATTCAAGCCTCTATGTTTAAGAAAGAGTGTTTTTATTTACTTCCAAATAACTTTTTAAGAAAGGAGCTAAGAAACGTTTGAGTATCTAAGCAAACGCTTCATTAACAAAAGAAGAGAGCGTGGACAAATTCCCAAGCCTCATTTTCACATTGAAACGTCTCCCTGCAGATACGCCCTCATCTTCTGGAAACCCTGAAAAGAGGCTGTGGAGCGAATGGCTCGGGCTCGCATTAGACGTCCTGCTCCTTCGCTAACACTGAAGCGTCGTTTGTTTTCCGGTGATTTTCTTAAGTTGCTAATCTTTGGAAAAAACCTCAACTTTCTTCCTCGGCTTTCTGCCTCGAAGGACCGCTTTGGAAGCCGTCACCCGCCATAGCCCGCGCGCCTGACAGGCCGTGCGGGGATGCGGGCATCGTGCCGCCGCTGCCGCCCCTCCGCACGGCCCGGGGTCCCCTGAGCCCGCGGCGGGGGGGCTCCGCCGGCTGTCGGCACAATGGAGACCCCGCCGGGGGAACGCGGCGGCCCGCCCGCGCCGGAGGGACCGACGGGACCGGGCCACGCCGGCTGCTTACAGCCGCGTCCCTGCGCCCTTCGCAAAGCCGCGGGGTCATCGGTCGAGCGTTGACGGCCCGGCTCCTCCGGCGGGAGCAGCCCGGGGAGGAGGCGGCGCGGCCCTGCGGAGCACGGCCCGACAGCCGCCCCGCGGCCCGGCCGCCTGCCCAGCGGGACCGGCCCGCTCCGCTCCGCCCGCGGCGGCGCCCCTTTGTGCGAAGCGAGAGACTCAGCCCCGCACCGCGCCTTCCGGCGGGGCAGAGCCCCCGCTCCGGCCCCGGACAGCGCCGGCCCGACCGGAGGCGAGATCCGCTACGCCCGTCCCCGGCGGTCTGCAGCCGCCCCGCCGCAGCGCGCCGGAGGAGGCCGCCGCTCCCGGTAATTATGCAACGGCCGGTGCCCGGCGGCCCCGCCGCTGCCTCCCCCGGTGCCGGCAGGGCGCGGGCTCGGCCCCGCAGAGTCCCCGCCGCGCCGCGCCCCGGCAGGGCAGGCCCGCTCCCCGCGGCGGCCGCCCGCTCCCAACCGGCGGCGGGCGGCGAAAGAGGCGTGCCCGCTCCGGAGCCCCCCCTCCGCAGCGCCACGGCGGCAGCGGCCCGCGCCCCCGCCGCGCCCCGCTCCGCTCCGCTCCCGTTACCTCAGCGGCAGCGGCCGCCGGCCCCGCTGCTGCCCGCCCCGCCGCGCCGCCCGCCCCCGCCGCGCTCACATCACTTCCCCATCCGGGCCCGCCCGCTCGCCCCGGCCGCCGTTCCCGTGGCCCCGCCCCCGCCAACGGCCGCTCGGCTCCGCCCCGCCCCAGGCCCCGCCCCCGCCCGGGGCCCCGCCCGCCGCGCCGGCCCGGTGGTGGGCGTCACGTGAGGCGCACGTGCTGCCCCGGCGGCCCCCGGATGCGGAAGTGACGCGCGCCGCCCGCCGGGCCTGGTCGGGACGGGGCCGCGGCCGCGGCGGGGGACACGGGACCGGGAGGTCAGGGCCCGCGCTCGTCCCTCGCCCCGCTCCGGGGCTGCCGGCAGGGGTGCGGCGGCGCGGCCGCGGGGTGGCTCGTCCCGCGGCGGCGGGTGAGCGGCGCGGAGCCCTGAGGCGTCCGGGCCCCCCCCCGCACCCGGGGCTGCGCGGTGCCACCCGCTCCCCCTCCGCCGGTGGCCCCCCTCCCCCGGTCCCCCGGTCCCCCCCCCCCCCGGCGCCGCCGCGCTGCTGGCTCTGCCCTCCCTCCCCCGCCGGGCCCCGCCGCTCCCGGAGCGTCCCAGGCAGCGGCGCCGGGGGGGGCACGGGCGTCCTGCTTTGCTCCTGGAGCTCGGCTTTATAAACCTGCGCCTGCGGCGGCGCCGCGCTTCCCCTGGCCGCGTTAACGGCCCTCCGCGGCAGCGGCGGCTGCCGGCGCCTCGGGGTTATTCGCCCCCCCCCCGTTGCTGCTGTGCGCCCCCGGTGCGAGCCGCCGCCGCACGCCGCAGCCGGGTGTCTGTTTCTCCCAGACCCACATCAGTGCCGAGTCTGAAGGTTTCATAGAGTTTATTTTGACGAACTTTGGAGGTACGGTTTTCTCCCACCGTGCCTTTGCGGCTCGGCAGTTGAATCAGCTTTCTGGAAAGCACATCGGGGAGCGCAGTACTTCAGTCTGTGTGAAAGGCACGCTTTTAAGTTCCTCTGTGTTTTGATTTGGCATAACAGTACTGTTACAACTAGAAGAGCTGATATTTAATAGCATGGCTATAGTTTTATGAAGAAAACCTTGTTCTTACTGGTAATTTCCAGTTCAAATGCACTTCTAAAAAGAGTAAATTGTAAAAGTCCTTCTTTGAAATATGCTTTATTTGAAACGAAAGTGGCAGGAAGAAAAAACGCGGTGGTTGATGCAGTTAACGTAATGCAAACCAGTGCCTCAAAGTTGAAGTTGGCCTGGCCCCGTGCGCTGTAGCGCTGCCCGCCGCTGGGTGCAGCTCTGCCGCCTCGGTGCGAGATCAGCCGGTTGTGGATTCCAGCGTCTTTGAAAGACACGGAAAAAGACGTGTGAAAGAGGGGGAATGGCACAACCAGAAGATATAACTGGCAGTGGGCGTAAGCCTGGGTATTCGTGTTAATGCATTTAACACAAGGTGCAGAATTTACCCTTGAAATATAAGAAGAGATGACTTTAGAGAGCGATGCTAGCTGTCTGACTGGTGCGCTGGTAGAAGAGGTCGTCGCTAAACTTTTAGTCTGATGTTTATTCCACTGTAACGTGCTGCCTTTCAGGTGCGGCAGTCCTGGCTACGTGGTGGTACAACATGAAGAATGGTTTGTAGTGACAGGAGATCTGTGTTTGCTTTCGTTTCCATATTAGATACGCAAGATGTCTTCAACCGTTTTTACTCAAAGCAGCTGAGAAGAACTGGAATTCAAGATGAGAACCAACAAGGTGTACAAGCTCGTCATACACAAGAAGGGGTTTGGAGGCAGTGGTCAGTATCTCCTGACCCATAACAGTGAGACCAGCACTCTCTTAGTTAATTGAAAGCAGTTAACTGATTTATTGATCTTGTTAACACAACAGTGAAGATGGAACTTTGAGTGCCAAGCAGTATTGCTAGCCAGAGTTTGGAGAGCTATCTTTTAATAGCAAGATACAGCAGAATAAAATTGCATTTGTCAGAACAGAATGAGATGGCACCTATAAAATAAAATTGCTTTATTCTACCTCTTCCCCTTTTGTTGTGTCACTTTGGTTTTAACCTTGTATTTCAGCCACTTTTAATAAGTGACAGACAAGTCAATGTGACTGCATGTAGATGTGTTTCTGTGTACTAAGAAAAACGCCATTTATTTGATTGTTCCCTACTTCTAGAGTTAAAATCGTAGCATGTTAATAAAGCTTGTTAAGATTCTATAGCTATCTGCTTTCCTGCTGATGCTTGTTGTATGCAAAATACAAAAGGAGATTCCGCTTGCCTGATTAAGGCACGCTCTTTTGCTGAGCAAATCTTTTGTGAAAGTTCTGTGATTTGAAAGAAAAGGTTTTGCCCACAAGAGCGGCCAGACCGCGGGGGCTGGACAGGAGCGCTGTCGAGCAGCGAACGTAACGCGCTGCGGACGCGTTAGCCCTGAGCTGGTGTAGTAACATGGAGTAAGCTATCGCGTGCGAGCCTGCAGGGGTCTGCGTTTGGTGTGTATCTGTTCACTGCAGTTCTCCTCATTCGTTTGTGTCTTGTAGATGATGAACTGGTGGTGAATCCTAAAGTGTTTCTTCAAATCAAGCTGGGAGATGTTGTGGAAATTGCACATCCCAATGATGAATACAGGTGAATTCTCTTTTTGCTGGTATCGGTCAGGTGTGGTTAGAGCACTGAAGGGGTGGGTTCAGGTGCAGTGGCCTCTAGAGTGAGAGGCTCTTAGAGCTGATATAACTTTGCTTCAGGACGCTGCCATGGTTTTTTCTGCCTGAAGAAAAGTAAAGGGGAAAACTATAGCAGGAGCTCTTCCTTGAATTTCGTGGAATTCTTTGTGTTTGGTGTTAGTTTGCTGACCTTTCATAGGACAAGTAGCACCTGAATATAGAGTCTACAATGTCTTTATCCTCTTCCTAGAGCTGCCGATACCTAATGATTATTCTTCCATCCTATGGTAAATCCTAGGCAAAAATAAAACTTCCTGGCCAGCTATAAAAATGTAAGCCTAAGCAGCTGTTCATCCTGCAGGCTGTGTCTGAAAAGTAGGAGTATACTCGTACGAGGTTCGGAGAAGTTCCTGTGTGACTGACTTGCCCATTTAGAGTACCATCTTTACCTAAAGAGTGCTTCATAATTATAATGGGTGTAAAGAACAAGACAGGGTGACAGGCAGAGAGGATGATATATGAAGCTTTCTAGAAATTATTAATGTTTCCCTTCAGCTTATCCCATGCTCCTTG
This sequence comes from Platalea leucorodia, assembly GCF_965183815.1. Lineage (NCBI taxonomy): Eukaryota > Metazoa > Chordata > Aves > Pelecaniformes > Threskiornithidae > Platalea > Platalea leucorodia. The sequence goes on from NC_138834.1 coordinate 16,257,016, forward strand.
GTACGAAATAGTTTTCAGAGAGTAATTTACCAGAGTCGACTGTTGGTATCTCAACTTATCTACCTTTTTTCTTTTTTGTATGCTAGTCCCCTGCTTCTACAAGTGAAGTCACTTAAGGAAGATTTGCAGAAAGGTAAAACTCTAGACTCATAGTATGCATAGTAAAATCATAGACAAAGGTTGTGTGATTGGGCTGCACCTATGACTGGCTAATGCGTATATTTTAACTTTGTAAGAAAATCGATGCTTTGTCTATTTAGGAACGGAAGGTTTATAATTTTATCGGAAAATGAATAGCCAATTTTAAATCTGCTTTTGATTGAGTAATGTGGGGTATGGTTTAAAGAAAATCATCTTTTTAGCCTTAAATTTTTGTTTCTGCATTCTGACTGTATATCTTTTCTTCTTGCAGGAATTAACTCAGCCTAAACTTTGAGTTTATCTTGCCTACTTTGATTTTAATGACTCTTAAATTGGGCAACAGCTGAAAGAAGGTGTTGTCTTTTGCTGAGGCCCTAGGTGTTTTATGACAATCTCACTGTGTTGCTTTTGTACTTGTAAACCACTTGAAACCTTTTGGGGACCTTCACTTCTCTGTTGTCCTTTCTCGTTTTTGTGGCAGAAACGATAAGTGTGGATCAGACAGTTGCACAGGTGTTCCGACTGCGGCCGTACCAGGATGTCCACGTGAATGTTGTTGACCCAAAGGTGGGTGGCTTTGCAACTTCTTTCCATCCATCCCTACACTTAGCTCAAATCGGAGCCCTGTGAATTTCCGTCTACAGTAGTATTGGGGAAAAAATTTTTTATTGAAAGGTATTTAGCCTTCTTTCCTAAGAAAATGAGGTTTGGGCAATTGAACTATTTGTTTGTTTGTTATGTGTCTCTTTCTTCACTCCCTACCATCCCTGCTCTCTCTTTGAAGTCTATGGACCAGCTTCAACACAGCTTGATAGAAATTTAGAAATTTCCAATATCTTTAAGTTCCAGAAATTCAGAGTAACCCGGCAGAGTAAAGAGAAACAGCAAGTGGCCCAGCCAAAAGAAGAGCAATGGCATGGATTTGCGTTATTTGACACGAGAGCCTTGTAAGAGAGGCATCCCTTGTAAATGTCCCAACTATCAGAAGAGCTTCAGTCAGAGCTTACATTCAGCACAAGACAAAAATCTGCAGCAAACGAGACTTCCTTAACGTCATGAACAATGGAAGTAATTTGTTTTACTTCTGCCTCCAATTTGCGCTGAGACTTGTAGCACAGATTTAGTCCTTGGGCTTTTTCTGGTCACGTTGTGCAGTGTCTTGCAGCTCACAGTAGTTCAGGTACACGCCCAACTTTGGCAGTTATTCTGATGGGACTTCCCTTTTATCTTGCATCTGCTAGGAGTGTTGACTTGATTTAGAATGGCCCTCCCTGTAACGTTTGGTTCTTAACAGAACTGATTGAAGGGCGCTACTTAGAAACAACAAGTAAAACCCAAGCACTGGTTTTCTTCTGTTTTGCAGGAGGTGACCTTGGACTTGGTAGAGCTGACCTTTAAAGATCAGTATATTGGGCGCGGGGATATGTGGCGACTGAAGAAAAGTTTGGTAAGGCTTCTACTGTCCTTACTTATAGGGCCAAGGAGATGACGTACCTTTTTCTTTGCTTGTTGTAAAAGAAAATAAGTGTTTTACGAAATACAGAAAACTGAGGACGAGACCAGTGTCAGCGGCTCCTGAGGAACTGACGCTGTAAGTGGTACCTCGGAGTTGGAGAAATGGATGGAAAGGTGTTGCAGAAAAAATTAATCCCATCATTTCCTGCTCCATTGCAGTAATGTTAATTACTAATGTTGAGAGGTTTTTTCCTTATATTCTGAATTTTAGTGATTTACTACATTTGGAAGGAATTGAATCCAAATGTTTTTCAAGTTAGAAGTATGCTAAAGTATCCCCTCTCCGACAGTACCACTTAATAAGCAACTACTAGAATATTCTCTTTCTGCATCTCTGAAGTGCAGCCTTTGGCTCTTCTAAGAGCAGTGAATTAGGCAAATGAACCCAATAAAAGTTCATATGTGTTACAAACTATTTTCTGTTGTCTGTTGCAGAGGTTCTGTAGGCTGAGATAGTAGTAAATATGTTCAGTGGTTTTTGTGATTTTTATGGCACAAGTCAGATGTTTGAGCATGAATGGGGGTTTTTTGTACTTTTGTCTGCTCGCTCCGAGCCTCCTGTTCTTTTAATGCCTGTAACTATTCTTCCTTAGGTCAGCACATGTGCGTATGTCACCCAAAAAGTTGAATTTGCGGGTATCAGGTCAGTGCCTCCTCTGAGGGCTTACTGTTACTTATGACTTTAGATTAATGAGTCCAGAGTATCCAGCTGGAGACTCTTCTCTGAAAAATCCTTCACGTTTTATTGCTCTCTTACTCTTCTACAGATTCCTGCCTGCACCATGGGGTGGGGGAAGGCTTCTGTCTGATCTGGGGTGGAAGAAACTAATAGCAGGGCAGCCAGCCACACTTCTGGCCTCTGATGAAGGCCAAATAATTTTCCTTTTGCCTCTTATGCTATTCCCCTGCTTCCCAAGGTGTATGAATAGTTCAGATGAGGGTCACTTCAGTGGCTGTTGAGATGACAAAGGGACAAGGAAACGTGCAGATGCAGAGGGAAATGGCTGTTTGACATCTCTTGGGTTAAAGATCAGTTTTTAACCAAATAAACTTCTACTCTGTCTTCACGTCATCCTTGAATGCAGATTTTGGTACATCCCTTATTTGCTCAAATATTGATTCTCTAATCTTCTGGTTAGCAAATGTTCTGCACTCCTTTTCTTCCAGGGCGCAGGCAGGTGAACTGTGGGTAAAGAGCGAGAAAGTCACTTGTGGATACATCAGTGAGGACACCCGGGTAAGATTTCAGGAAGCAGGGGAAAGGAAGTTTTTCCCTTCCTTTCCCTGCGGGGTTTCTTGTAATTCTATCTTGCTTGCAGATTTGTATGGATCATTTGAATTGGCTGTGTTGTAAGGTGAAGAAATGCAACACATTCAGGAGAATGAATGATTAGTAAACCTCAGCTCTTCTGCGCTGGCAGCGTTAGGAATTACTCGGGCTGCTGAAATGCCAGCTCCTTAGAGGGGGAATTCCCTGTGATGCAGTGGGCACAGTCATATCAGTTGCTCTGTAGTTAACTTCTGCTTTTGGCCCTTTTGGTGAATGTACCTTCTTTTAAGTAAGATCTTTCATTCCTTTGCAGGTGGTCTTCCGCTCCACTTCTGCCATGGTTTATATTTTCATCCAGATGAGCTGTGAAATGTGGGATTTCGATATTTATGGTATGTAGGTAACTGACCTGCCTGATTGTGAGTGTGGATGGCAGCAGCCATCCTTTCTGCCCCTACTAGAAAACTGCTACTACTATTTATTTCTGCCACTACTGGAAAACTAAAATGTCCCGCCTTCGGCCTAGGCAGTGCTCCAAGGCGCGCTATGGCGCCCTGTTAGGTCCTTACTTGCAGTGCCACACTTTTCTGTCCCCTGGGTATTCCATAATTTTCCTGCCCCTACTGTAGGGCCTGGGTACCATTATCTCACGGACGAAATCAAGGGGGCCAGCTGATTATGAACCCTGGAAGGGTTTTCTGTGGATATGAACATGTTTGGTGATGAGGGCAGGCGCAAGCCTGTGTGAATCCTGAAACCAGAAATGTATGGAAGTCCTGTGCAAAGAGGACCTTGATGCTTTTGATTTCTCTTGACTTTGGCTTAGCGAGGAAGGAAAAACCCTGCCTTAGCCCAGGTAGAGTCAGCGAGAAGTGTTAAAACCGTAGGCATTAAGAATGAGTCACTTATCTGTGTCATTGTCCTATTTTTTTTCTGGCTTAATTCTTTAGCAAACCTCTTACCACTTCCTTTGACCATGTGTTCAGGCATACGTAACTGGGCAGCTATTCAAAACTGAGCAGGGGATCAGTTGTGCATACTCTGCCTGAAAGATGGCACAGATGCTTCCCCAGCATGCAGCGAATGTGTTGGAAAAATGAATTTAAAGGTCAGATCCTTTTGACAGTGAGAGTCTTGTTTACATCCTCTGAAACATAGTCATGCTTTTTAATCTTTTTATCATCTTTGTTTTAGTGATATTAGCATTCATTATGCACACAACTGCTCTGATTCTAATAAAAATAATTGTCCTAGAATCTCAGGGTTAAATATACCCTGTAGTTGAAGTAACTGCTGTTATTTGATGCTTACTTTGCAGGGGACCTATACTTTGAGAAAGCTGTGAATGGTTTCCTTGCTGATCTCTTCACAAAATGGAAGGTAAATAGCTGCTTGAGTTCATCCCGTTCTGAAACAACAAGACAATGCCATCTTAATGAGCCCATTGATGTGCCAGTTTGAGGAAGACCCAGGTTGTGTCAGGCAGTGCTAAGATTTACAGGACTCTGCGAGGTGGCTCCTGGGCACCAAAAGAGTGGTTACTGCAGGTCTGCATTAAATCATACACGGGCCAAGTGATCCCAGTCTGTTGTGTCTGCTGGGTTTGTGTCGAACCATTTGTATGGAGGCTCTGACTGGACTGAAGTCACTAAATGTGTGATATGGTTGGCTGTGCGTGTGCAGTCATGCACAAGTCTGTTTTACACAATTTTATTCGTTCCAGGACTCAGTTCCAAATATTTCCCCGGTACAGTGTGTAATCTGTTTAGTGCTGCTGTCTTTTAGCATGAGGGGGTTCCAGGTTGTAGTATATGGGCCACTGATGATGTGCAACCTTCTTGAAAGTGAGCTGCTTCAAAAACAAAGCACGCCTCCCCACCTCTTCTGGCTGAACAGCCCAGAGCCGTCTCCTGTCTCAGTGCGTGATCTGGCTCAGAGCCAGGTACAACTGCTGTTAGCAGTCCTGCAGCAGACTTCCTCTGACTTGAGAGCGCCATCTCAGTACTCAAAAAAAGGCATATATAAAATCTGCAGCCTACATTGAAAGAATAGCTAGACAAGGCAAGAGAGGCTGAAATCCTAAATGTGTAATATCTATGCATAGTAGAGCTCATGATGGTCCCGAATGTTAAGGAGAGCAGGAGCATGCTCAGCAGATTTGTCTCATTTTCAGTGTGCTTTTTGTCCATTGGCGAGTTATTAGGAGCCCTGCATGGCATGTCTGTAAAATGCCTGTTTTGCCGTTAGTACTGCTGTACCGCGTTGGATATGGGCCTGAGCGATGCTGGGGCTCACGGGGCTTTTCAGGCTTTTCCTTCCGAGGGGATGGCCAGCGTGCTCTTCACAGCGTCGTTCCACCACATGCAGCAGCGCTGCAACTGTTTGGTGAAGTTTTAGTTTTTTATTTCTCTAGAATTGTTAGGGGCACCTCTCTAAACAGTAACAAATAAGAATATCAGTTTGTCATGAGTATGTATAAACAAATTGAGTCAGCTGTCTATTTTTTAAACAAAAATCTTGTATCTTGGCAACTGTAGAGAGGAGTTTCTTTAGAGACTAGTGGAGAGTGCTCCTGTTAAATGTGGCATAGCCTGGAAGCACAGAATCTACAGGGCAGACCATGATGCTATTTCATAGAGGCATATGCAACGCTCATGCAGATACATTAATACAGCAGCCTACCTTTTTCTAGTTACCTTTGATCCTAGGTGTGAGGGGAAAGAGGGTGTTACTATATGTGTATATACGCAGTTTTCTATTGAATGTGACCCTTAAGGTTTTTTTTTTTCATCTCTTCTTCCTGGACAGGAGAAGAATTGCAGCCATGAAGTGACAGTGGTTCTATTTTCTAGAACGTTTTACGAAGCAAAATCTATAGGTATGTAAATTCTGTATTTTCATGTTTCTGTTTTTTAAAGCTACCTCCTTCTCTATTGAAAGTTGGTCACAGGCTGCCAGTGATTTTTTTTATGCCCATGTCCAAAGTATTCCCTGCCAAGCGCAGTGGATACACAGCTATTCTTATGAAAGTACTGCAGTGAAAACCTTGCATAGAGGAATATATGGCAAATTTTCCTCATCATACTCAAGCTGTCATATTGTTTTAAAAGCAATTTTAATATTGTGTAGGAGATCTGATATTTCTCAAAGTTTTTTTTTTTTTTTTAAATGGAAATAACAGCTCCTTACTCTAGAAAAGATGAGTCATTTCTGTACAAGAGCATAGGATAATACGTGCTTTTGCTTCTGTTTGAGATGAGTTTCCTGAAACGCATCGTGCATCAATTCGACAGGATCACGAGGGAAGATTTTATGAAGATTTTTACAAGTATGTCTTCCTCCCAGTTCTTTCACCTCTTGTCCCATTCATGTGGAGAATGTCATGTTATTAACCGTAGGACCTTGCAAGGAATTAAGATAGTGAGAAATATCTATGTCTGAAACTGGCAGCAAGTTGATGAGTAGTCCCCATTCCATCTGTGAGTGCACGCCCATATTTGCTAAGTCAGTCTTCCACATGCAGGTGAATATTGTGTTGTCTGTGCTCTGCTGGAACTGCCAATAAACTTAAAAGCTCTGTAGGGCCGGGAGTAGTTTCTGCGTAAGGTTTGGCTGTTTTTCAGATCTTTACATTCTTGCGTAGTTGAAGATGGTGCCGCTGCTGAAACCCCAAGTGTTCCCACTTAGGGGCTGATGGTCGCTACAGATGCAGCTGTCGAAGCTGTTGTTTGATTCTGAACTTGGACTTGTTAACGATCTTACTGCTTTGCAGAACAGTGATGCTATTTGACATATAATGTTGGTCACCAATTTAAAAGCGAGAGATTATTCTGGCTGGGGATGTGCCCAGCTTTGTGTGTGCACCTGCGCCTTAGTGATTGCTACAAGTATGCAGCAGTTCTCATGTGCTGCCTAGCAGAAGGCAGAAACACTCACCTTTGTGTGCATTCCTTTTTCTGTAGCTTGTTCATCCCTTCTCACTTCCTCTTCACAGCTTCCTTTCATGACCCTCATTAAGTTGTGCTCTTTCTAGAGTTGTAGTTCAGAATGAGAGACGAGAAGAGTGGACCTCATTGCTTGTGACCATTAAAAAGCTTTTCATCCAGTATCCTGTGTTGGTACGACTAGAGCAAGCAGGTACAAGAATCCTCCTTTCCCGTGCTTTTACCCTTTTGTCTCTTTTGTTTTTTTTCTTTTTTTTTTTCCCAAGTTGTCCGTAAACTCTCTAGTTTCAGTTGGAGTCTGGTATTGTCCTACTTAATGCTCTCCTGGCTAGGCTATTTTGCTTGGGCCTTTCTTTGAGATATGCCAATGCCAATTTTGCCTGTAATTTGTTGGAGTGATAGGATTTACTACAAATGCAGGTTTTTGTTTTGTTTTTCTTTTTTTAAAAAGCTAGTCTATACAGAGATGATAATTTTTTTCTTTTTTTTTCCTTCTGAACGCTGGTCCAGAGGGCTTTCCTCCAGGTAAAAATTCGACCTCGGCACAAGGGAACTACCTGGAGGCCATAAATCTTTCATTCAATGGTGAGTTATGAACAATGGATAAAAATAGAGAGGGGAGGAGCCATTAAAGCAGGTGCCAATAAAGGGGTGTGGACTTGTGTTGCCTGCTCCTTGAGACTGCGAAGAGGAGGGGAATGTCAGGTGGTTAAGTTGGCAGTTCCAGCCTCAGAAGACATTTTCTTGCGTGTCTCTGGAAAATGAGTGGCTCTCAGATAACTGAGTATTGGGTATTTTGGGCTTCAGGAACCACTTCCAGGGCCTTGTTAGAATGAATTTTTTTCTTCTAGCTGTGTATCTGTATGAAAACCTCTTGGAATAGAAGTTGAAATTTCAAATTATGGAAGCATTTCAAAATCAGGTTAGATCAAATGTGATTTAGGTGAAACTGATCCATCTTTTTTAGCAGGGAGATGGATTTGATGGGCTGGAAAGACTCTCCAAAGATCTACTTTTTGTGATTCTGTACATCAGGTGTCATTCTGTCACCTTAATGGCTCTCTTGTTACTCCCATGGGAGGGAGTACAGGATGTTATTTAAAATTATTAGTAATGGACTTTGCCTTGTTGAGGTGTTTTTGGGGTTGTTTTGTTGGTTTTGGGTTTTTTTTGAGATGTTATAAAGGAAACACTAAGCATATGAGAAAAACATTCCTTTTTATGTATCTGGTTCCCATCTTTTCTTCTCTTCTGCCCTAACCCCTCTCTTTCCTGTAGCTTTATTAACATTTATTGGTTGGACAAGGCTGTATACAAGCCCTCTTATGCTTGCATGTGCTTTGTGGGAAGTTGTTTAATACCACTGTTAATAGAGAGTTGCCTCCCTTGCTCTGAAAAAAAAACATCCAGCATCTTTTTTCTTTTAAAGTATTCCCTAATTCTTTCTCTTAGTGTTTGACAAGCATTACATAAACCGGAACTTTGATCGGACTGGCCAGATGTCTGTGGTTATCACACCTGGTGTGGGTGTATTTGAAGTTGATCGACTCCTTATGATTCTGACCAAACAGCGGATGATAGACAATGGTAAATACATAACCAGGTGTATTTGGGAAAGCTCTAGCCTTTTCTTGTTATGAAAAAGTACCTATTGTAACCTGTGTACTCTGCAAAGAGGGGTTACAGCTGGAAGACTCGTGTCCACACTCCGTATTGACATGGGCAGATTTTCAGAGAACTTATAGGTGTTTAATTTCTTTTGTTTGTGATAGAGAACTTCATCTGTCCATGCAGACCTTTCCCTTAAAGGATAATCTTGCATGACTTGCATTAGTTTAGAAGAAACATTTCTTATCTCCCCAGTGGCACTGTTGGTTTGTAACCATACATAGAACTGCTAACTACCATTTTCAGTACAATTACATCTTAAAATCTGTTATGAATACAAATTGGGCCTTCAGCTCAAATTGATGGTCTGTTTTGGCTTAGCATATCAGTCCTGCTTGGTAGATAGCTGAACTCTACTGTTCTCTGTTTACAGGGATAGGTGTGGACTTGGTATGCATGGGAGAGCAACCATTGCATGCTGTACCACTCTTTAAGGTAACGCATGCTTCTTTTCCCTTCTCTCTGCTCCTACTAGAAATGTTAGTCATTTTGTGACTAGCTAGACGCAACTGGTTGCTATGCTCCTGAATTGCTCTTACAGCTCCATAATCGCGGTGGACCTGGCGACTCCAGGCTGGGCGATGACTACAATATTCCACACTGGATAAACCATAGGTAGGTGAACTCTGTCGGCCTCTGCTACACACTTTTGCTGTGCTTTCCTCTTTATAAATTCTCTTTCTTCTTTCATTGTTTATTCTCTCCGCTCTCCTTGCGAAGCAAAGACATGTGTTATAATAGTCTTGCAGAACTAGGAGTGTTCTTGCAGAACTCACGGCATTAATGCCACATATCAAAGATGATGGGCAATTTGCAGAGGAAGAGGTCTTGATCTTAAGCTCTCTTTCCAGCTAACAGTTCTAGCCTTTAGCTATGCTCGAAGGAAGTCAGGAAGCTAACAAAAAATACAGTCACTTCGACTAGATTGGTTATTAGTGAAAACAAATACATCCCAAATGAACAGTTACGGGTAGAGAAAATGTGGATGACGTGGATAAACGTTGGAATAGTTGCAGGCAACACTGAGGCTCACTGTTACGTTGCTTCACTCCAAGACATGGTAGGTTTCCTTTCTGCTTTCTGTTAAACATTCTGTGCCATGATACTCTCCTTTCCCTACACAGAGAGATCAGGGCTCAGGATGAAAATTACCTCCTCAGTCCTTGTTCTGCTGTAGGGTTTTTTTTCCGCCTCTCTCTTTTAATACCTCATTTTATCTGCATGCATTAGTTGACTGTCCTGGCCATTTACCATTCGTGGGTTGCTTATACCCAGTGTTTTCAAGTGGCTGGAAGGCATCAGATCTTTGCCATAGATGAAAAAGGTGTTTGAAGGCTTATAATAAGGCAGTATTTAAAAGATTCAGATGACAAGAAATAGATCTTAATGAACACGTTCTTTCAAATGGGAGGAGGTCTGTAGTTTTCAAGCAGCTGATGTGAGTCATTACGGTCATTAGGGTGGTGTAAACGGCACAGTACTCTACAGACACTGAAAGCGGATACCTTTCTGTAGAAAGAGGAGGTGAACTGGGAATGCAGATGTCAGCACATTAAGAGGAGGTCTGGACTGAGGCAGCATGGGAATCAGAGGCTGGTCTTTAAGGAAAGAGTAGCTTCTCTCAAGTTAACCGTCCATCAGTGTTTTCTGTATGTTGTCTTGTGCAGAGAAAGGTATCCCCTTTTCTCTGTCCAATAGCTAGCTCAAACACGCGGGCTATTTGCTGTGTAGCTAACCAACTGTGTTCAGTTCTTAGAAGGCAGCTGAGCCACCCTGTTTTTCCTTTCAGTTTCTACACATCCAAAAGCCAGCTCCTGTGTAACAGCTTCACTCCACGGATCAAGCTGGCAGGAAGGAAAGTAGGTACCTTTCTGATTTATCTTTTCTTCTTACTAGCTTGTCAGATACCTTTTCTCAGCCAAGCATCGGAACCTTTCTAGCAAGTATTCCGACAGCTGTAACTAAGTTTCTGTGTTAGAAGACAGTGAAAGCAAAGCTGTAATGATTGTGGTAGGGATTGTGAACGAGGGACTAGTTTGTAGGTCTTTCCTTTCTAGGATGAAACTAGGTGAGGAATGTTTTAGCCACCATAAAAATTAGAGTTTCATTCTGTAACGAAGAACTTTGTGGAGAGGAAGAAATGTGTTGAGAAAGATGTGGTTTTTACACAGGTTTATGACTGAGTATCAATATTTAACACTTCTGAAGTGGTCTGGCTGCCTTGCTGAGTCAGCAGGATAAACTTTAATCTCATGCTTGATCACACTGGGGGATATTTCCTTAGAACATGCTGACTGTCTCCCTTCTCTCTGTCTTTTCTCTTGCTCTCTTTTCCTCTTTTTTGGTTTTTTTTTTTTTTGGGCACTTCACACTCCCTTTGTTGGACCCTCCAGCCACTGAGTGAGAAAGCAAAGAATAACCGAGATGCCTGTGAGTAATTCTGTTCTGGAATGATCTATCCCACTGAGTCCCAAACTAACAAACAGCTGTAGTAAGACAATGACACTTAAGCAAAAACACTACTGATGAGATGCAGGAAGGGACAAGTGTTGCAGCAAACCATCAAAGCCACGTAGTGGTGGTCGAGGACGTTAATGTGCATATATCAGTTGCCTTCTTGGCAAATAACTAATATGGAGGGGTGAGGTTCTGTCCTGGCTGCTTGTCACCTGGCTAGAGGAATAGATGGTAGGAGGCTGGTGTGCCAACGGTACTGTTTGTGGACAGGGAGGCATTCACTGGCTTGGGATGTTGTCAGCGCTATCACCACAGAGTTACAGTGGGAGAAGTCTGCAGTCTTCTCCTAACACCTTGTTTCGGGAAGGTGTACGTTCTAAAAGTGAGGCTGTCTGTTTCAAAGATGCTTTACAACGTGCAGTTCCCTTGTGAGGGAACTTGAGGCATCTGTTCATACAAGGATTGATTTGTGGATTATTAATTCAATGTCTTGGATATATCGGGGGAAGATATCAGGGCCTCAGCCACCCTGATTCAGAGGCACCAACTTTGATAATTCAGCTGCTCCAGTTCTGCTCATGAGACTTCTGTAAGTGATTTCTTTTGGAAGAGGTGCTTTTCTTAGTGGTGGGAGTTGGATACTTCTAACTTGCAGATCTTGAACATTCTTGAAAGAGGTTGCAGTGCTATGTGATTTTTATTTCAGCATTAGGGGCTCCAAAAGATGCTGAGAATGCCCTGCCCATCCAGGTAGATTATGATGGCTACGATGCCCAGGTGTTCAGACTGCCAGGCCCATCCAGAGCCCAGCGTTGTACCACTTTCAGGTAAGAGGCTTGTGAGCATACTGGTTCTAGAGTAGCCATGTTATGGTGTACTTCTTGATGCATGAAGTGCTTGGAGAAATACAAGGAGAATTAAGCTCCACGTGCTTACGATTGAACAAAAAGCTTTATCTGTGGCTAGTATTTATGGCTGGTTGTCTGGTATTTTACTTCTAGGATAGTGTGTGGGATCTAGGAAAAGGCATAAGTATACTTTTTCCTTACATCTTTAATTTTGTCTGAAGTAGAAGGAAGGTAGTCTCCCTTGCTAAGTTCCTAGCAGATTTTCCAAGCTGGGTGAGAAAGTACTTGCACAATAGACTTGCACAGAGTTGTAGAAATAGCACTAGTTTGCACTGCTTGGTAACTGGTGCTGAACGTAGAGTGGTGGGGAATCTTCCCTGAAAATGATGCCTTTATGAATGAGAGAAGAAACAGAGGAGCTGAGTGCAGGTTCTCAAATATTCCATGGCCTTTCCTCTGAGAAGAAAGGCTAATTATCCTCGGGTCCTGACCAAATTCATTGAACAACCTATACATTTTAGTGCTTTTTCAGGAATATGGGATTGATGACCTTGAAGTATTGTTTTGCTTTCCTTCTTTCAGTAGTATTGCCTAAATCTGAGGAAGCTGTGCATGCGGACTCACTTGTTAATATGAGCAGCTTGTAGAAGTTGCCAATACAATTTAATGTAGTTAATAATTCCAAGTAGTTTCCCTAGAGCTATGTGTTCCTCGCACTGTAGGCTCAGGTCTGGTGTCTTCTAGACCACATCTATATTACCAGCTTGGTGTTCTGTCTGTAGAATTGCATAAAGAGTTGAGCATGCTCTTTTCACAGCCGTTGTGCTGGAAGCGTTTTAGTATTCTCTTCTGCTATTGTATGATGCACAAAAGTATACAGTACCCACATAGTCAAAAAAATAGTGATAGCTTCCGTGTAGTCCTCTTCTTGAGTTCGCCTATTGAATATTGAGTCTCTTACATGACTTGGGCCTGTTCAAGCCCCTTGATAGCCCAGGAATTAATCTCTTTTTTGTATCGCTGGACATAATCTGTTTATTTTCAGCAGGTCTGTGAGGGAGAGAGAAAGTCGTACCAGAAAGAGCTCTAGTTCCTACGACGTCTCATGCAGCCCTTCTCTGCAGAGCCGCACGCTGCCCCCAGAGGAGGTGAGGAGCCAGGCTTCTGATGACAGCTCACTGGGCAAGATCTCCAACATCCTGATGATCCCACGGCCTCATCTGCACCAGTGTGAAGTCAGCAGCTCTTTGGGCTATACCAGCACCAGAGGTCAGCCTAGGGCAGATGGGAAGGTACCTTAGGTGGTGAGAGGGGAGAGAGAAGATGGAAGTTTGTGTTGGCCACTGCCAGGCCAGCACGGGGGAGATGGTGCTTATATGAGCATTCATGGTACACCTTTTCCGCAGCTCCAGCTATGGCTGGGTGTGTGTTCTCTCTTTGTTATCCTTGTCCGATTCCATTGCTTTTTTTTTTTAATTGGCTTGTCCTAAATAGAAGTGTCCTGACACTGATTTGCTCTTTTCCCTTGTCTGTTGCCTTCTTTGATATTTGACTATTCTCCTGTGCCTGCCTGCAAATGTGGACATATACAACTAACTTTTTATTATCCAGGTCACCTATAATCTGTCAAATGAGAATTGGCCTTAGTAGTGAGCCCTGGGGGACCCTGCTTATAACTTCTCTCTATGGGGATTTGTTGTCATTAAGAGTCACTTTCTGGATCCTTCCTTTAGACAACGTACTGCTGAGCTATCTTGGTGCGTTAGCAGTGCTGACGGTCTCCTTTTTTTCCTTCCAATTTAATTTTGTTCTCGGACAGTATGCAATATCTTCCACAAACCCAGCTCATTTCTAGGTAAATTGTATTCCTCCTGCAATTGCTTGATCTTCTGTAAAAATCTGTCCCTGAAGGCTCTTTATGTTTTTGTTTTGGGTTTTTTTTTCATGCTGTATGTCACCTAATACCATATTTATCCTGTTACAGGAATTGGACTTACTGGTGCAGAACTGCTATCACACAGTGTACTTCACATTACATTTACCTTCCCTGTTTTCCCCTGCTGTCAGTTAATATACACTTTTTTTTTGGTATTTCTGTTACTCCTTTAGTCTGAAGGATAGTCTTGTGACCCAGCTGACGGTGTGCAACTGGATGGGGATGTGGGTGGAACAGGACTGGTGGGGAGGGAAGAGTCAGAGTAACTGAGGTTTTTCACGTGTTGTAATTGGCAGTACGGAGTGGTGAACGAGACCCTTCCTTCTCTTTGGGATTGCCGTTTGTTGAACAGAGTAATTGCTACTTAGTCATCTAGTTTATTTCTCTCTCTTACATCTAAATAACTGCTGTTCTGTATTGAACAGTAACGACTAACTGCTGGCTTGCTGAGATCCTGTCCCATGTCTTCTTGAAGTAATCCCTTATTTCACTGGTTCAAATCTGAATGTTACAAAAAAGGCAGATGTTGCTCAGTTGTAGCTTCTGCTATGCCTTTGGTACTCGTCCTGAAGTTTCTGGTGTGTCAGTCTTCTGATTTCTCAGGAATTCTCAAAGCTCCGAGTAATTCTTCATAGTTGACTTAGCAAGTGGTTTCTTTACGGCTTCATTTAGTATAAAGTGACACAGTATACAGCAATGCTGTAATGGCAGATGAAATAATGCTCTTTCTGGTCTGGATTCTTGTTTACCTTGTAACTTGCAGACTGGATTGAAATTGCTTTCAGCTTTTCTCCCTGCCTACTCCTCAGCTCTCCTTATTGCCACTTACCCTGGGGAATCTTTATATCCCTAAGCAATTCATTCTCTTTTGCTTGGCTTCTGAATGATCTCACGCTGACTTTAAGTTGTGTTTTCTAGATGTCCTTGAGAACATGCTGGAGTCTCAGCAACGTGACTCCAGTGCCCCTGGGAGGTTCCACGTTGGCAGCGCAGAATCCATGCTGCACGTTCGGCCGGGGGGATACACGCCGCAGCGAGCGCTGATAAACCCCTTTGCCCCGTCCCGCATGCCCATGAAGCTTACATCTAACAGGAGGCGCTGGATGCACACGTTTCCTGTGGGTAAGTGTTTCATAGCGTATGAGATTGCTCCTACCTTTTCCTTGTCCGAGCATTAGCACATCAAGAGAACCAATGTGAACTCTGGCCTCTTGAAGTGCTCTGCACTGTAACAGAGGCTGAACTAAGTGTACAGGCTTGATAAATCAGACGTCCTCTTTTTGAAAATGTTACCATCTATTGGCAAACCTGCGGCATCGGGACTGTGGAACAATCTCATAGTAGATAGAGGCTGTTGAAGTGAATCATAACTATAACTTGGGTTGACTTGCAGATGCTGAATTGTTCTCATACTTGTGTAGTGCCTTGTAAGTAGGCCCTCCAAAACGTTTAAAAGAATATTGTGCTTTGCTGGCTTCAGAGAAGATGCCAGAGGTTCAAGTCTTTGAAGATTTCATAGACGTGCTTTCCTAATTTCTGTGAGTTAGCGTTGCCTGTGTTGTTGACAAAAGGAGGGTACAAGCAACTGAGGAATCAATGCAGATGTGGTGATTAATGATCAAACTGTAACTGTGTAGGTCCATCAGGAGAAGCTATCCAGATCCATCATCAAACCCGTCAGAATATGGCGGAAATGCAGGGCAACGGGCAGCAGGATTTGACACATTCCTCTGCTGAGCTGCTGGAGCTGGCTTACCACGAGGCAACAGGCAGGTGGGGTCCTTAGGACGAGTCTGTGTAGACTTTGCATGAACATCCCTTTTCCTTAAAATTTTATTTATGTTATAGTAAGGCAGTTATAGGTTGTGATGTTTAAATTTAATAGTATGTTGTGTCAGTGCCACATATGCAGGATATACTTTTATTTTGAGATATAAAGCTCTTTTGGCGAGGCTGGAGATGGCTTACCTCCCCTAATCCGGGGAAGGTGGTAGTTTATCACAGAGAGTTTGCAGTAGACAAGCAATACAATGCATCATTCATGGAATTGTTCAAAATTGCCTTATAAGAGCTTGTGTCTTTAATTCTTGACTTATTATCCCAATAGCTGTGACTTTCATTCCAGAATAGAATATTTTTTAGCACAGGGCGTAGCTTTGCCTCACAGTAACTGTTGAGCAATTTCAGCGCTATCCGTTCAGTCCTGTCTTCCCTGCGTAAGAAATACAGCCATCATAAACATCAGCGACGGATTGCAAATGAAAGTACCTGTGTTCATAAACTAATTTGCTTCTAAAAAAAACGAGCCGTGGTCAGTGTTGGGAGTTTATAGTGATAGTTGGCTGCGAGAAGCAAAAAATATCCCAGTGTTACTGGATGTGGCATGGCTGTGGGGAGGCTGTTTTTACAGTGAGAGAAATGAGATCGTTCATTTCACCTTGGCCATTTTTCAAGCTGCACAGTTGTTCTCCAGTCTCCAGGTATTGTCTTACCTGTTTTTGTCCGATTATTTTATTATTGACAACATTTTATCCGTGTTTTTCACTCGTTACTAACTGACTAACTGTAGTTTACCAAAAATGTTTTGGGCAACCTTAGAATTGCCAATAAGTTTGTTTCTTTAGTCAATAACTTTGGTATCTTTCCTGCTATGTGTGTCTTTCCTCTTGCATGCTTATAGAAATTCATGTTACGTACTGTTTCTGGATGTCCAGGGTGAGTGAGGACACTGCTGCTATCATCTGCCATTTTCATCTTCAGGGCTTTTCTTCCTGCTGTCTTCAAGCAGTCCTTCAGGGAATTGCACTGCCTAATTAGTCTTTCATGCTTTTTTTTTTCCTTTTATAGGGAAATTGTTGTCATATCTTAGACTTTGTATTGTCCTTTAGAATACTCTAATCAATTTGTGTTGCCTAATTTTAATATGACATCATCCTCACCAACTTTGTTGCCTAGTCCTACTTTAAAAATAAAAAAAGCCTTTTTTATTATTTCATAAGTACATCCTAGCGTGCTAAAGTCTCTTGTCATTAACACCAGTCTATTGTGCCATATTCTTGACAATTGTTTTTCTTGCTCTCTCTGTGGTCTCTGTGGATGACGTACTCATCCAAAGCAATTTGCCCAGTCTTGGAATCCTGATTTTATAGACCATGGAATCAGATCTGTAAATAACTAGCTAAGTTTTATTTCTCTCCTGGGAGGTATGTGAGTAGCTGGTTCTGCACCGTCCTGCAAAGATGGTGCATTGGTTATTGCTAGAGGCAAAGAACAAACGGCATGGACAGATAGGGAGTATTGTTACAGCCTTCTCTGTGCTGCCTTTGTGCCTGTTACCATCCCTGCAAACATCGTTAAGAGCGTGGTTTCAGCACTGGCTCAGCTGGGACAGCAGGCTGATGGCTTGTTATTTGTTATGTCAGCTCTTGTTAAAAGCGAGGAATGGCACGAGTGAGGAAAGTTTGTGTAATACAGGCTGTTTTGTTTTTCTCCAGACATACCAGCTCTCGGCATCCAGGTGACAGTGCCTCTTTCCTGAGCTTCAGCGGGACAGAAGAGTACTCTAATGGTCTGGCCGGCAGCAACGGTGCAGGTAACGCAGCAGGGGTAGGGCATGGAGTGGGGAGAGGAGGCCCTTCCTTCCTAGCAGTGACAAAGTTACAGAGCCAGAGGTCACGGAAGGTGGGTGGACCAGGCGTTACAAAGTAGGAAGAATCAGTAATGGAAAAACAATTTTCAACTTTGAGTGACCTGTTAATGCTCTTACTTGGACTTTTTGGTGTGTGGTAGTTTTGTGGTTAGGTTGTTGGGTTTTGGTTTTTTTAGTTTTTGTTTAATGTGTCTCTGCTTCTCTAGGGATGTCTTACAAACTTTAGGATAGGAAGATGCTCATTGTTTACATATGATAAGCTCTCAGGCAGTTGCTTAGTTCCATAATAACAAAGCACTGATGTCCACACACAAAAAAATGGCTAAATATGCACTGGTGTTGTTCAGAATTTTTTTCTGGGTGGGGTTGCCTTACGGTGCCACCCTTAGGATTAAGAAACTTGTTTGAATATGTATATTTTACATATACAAGCTGATGGAAAGAATAAAGTTGGCACGTATCTAGATTTTGAGAGAAGCTGTAAAAAAGCAAGTTTGTTTTGCACGGTAAGTTCTGGGATTCAGTGTTTTCTAGCATTTCTCATCATCATCTACACATGCCCTTTCTCCACATGTTAAGCACTTTGAACATGGTGCTGCTTATACTAAATGCTGTTTACACAGCCCAAAATATTTCATCACATTTTTGAGAGAAGACACGTATTTGTGCTTTCAGTTGAAGATTAGCACTGTCTTTCTTACCCTACCCAGACACCTGAGTTAGTGGAAATTCTCAACATTTCTTTTGAATCTTGTAAGTGGAACAATGTGCCACACCAAGCATTCTGTTGTGGTGTCTGGTTTTTTTGCAGCCTACCTTCTGATTTTATGGATGTGCTTTTTAGATAGGCACATGGAAAAAAAAAATCTTTTGGACTATAGCATTCAAGACTTCTGTTCTTTTTTCAAAACCAATTTAAAGATTATTTTAAAAAATTCACCCTTCTGAATTAGATTTGGATTAAAACAATTATGTTTTCCCCTATGTTCATACCTTGAAGAGCCATCAAGAAGTTAGCAGACTTAATTTTCTTGGGTCTCTTTTGTCTTGCGTTCACGTAGTCGCATTAAGTGATTTGGTTCTGTTGTTTCCTTCTGCAGATTTCATCTGAATACATTTCATTTTCTTGCTTTACTTTTTTTTTTTTTTTTACTGCCTTCCAGATAGACTTTGTTCTCGCTATTGCTAAACTGCATTTCAGCTGCTGGGTATGATTTGCACAATGTAGATGCAGAGCATATCCTGGCAATAAACATCCTTGCATTTTATAGAAGTCTTTTGTGTCTGTAGATGGGATATAAATCATGTACGTGGTGGAAGTTGATCTGTGTCTGTCTTTGCGACAGTAGTTATGAGCACCTGCCCTGACTAAACGCCCTCAGCCATCTGTAGCTGCCGCGCTGTGACTCAGTGATTTGACTTATGTTTCTCCCTTACGGTTTGAGTCACCTATGAAATGAAACATTTCTTTTTTTTTTTTTTTATTTCCAAAAATATGATTTGTCAGTGAATCTGGTTCTCCTCTGCTGCCCACAGCATGTTTTGCTGCAACATGGGCTTCACAGTGAAAAATCACCCCATCTATTTACGTTGACATTCAGTATGGTGTCTCTGTTGGCCAGCAGATGGTAGATGATCGTTCAGAGCAAATAAATCTTGTTGCAGTTCCCTAACTAGATGGCAGATGGCATCAGCGGAGTCGGTGAAAGATGAATGCCAGTTTGAGCCAGCTCCTCTGCTGCGTTACTGGCATCGTCATGGAAGCAGATATCCATCCTTTCTGTTAGTTAATGCTATTTAGAGGAACAGCTATGATGTTGATATCCATTTCCTGGATAAATCTACATAAAATAGTTTTATAAAAATGGCTCCTTTTAAATGTTTGGAGGCTTCCTGAAATTTGTATTTTGATAAATGCCTTTTAAGCCAGCAATTTTTCTTGTCCCCTTAGCTGTTTGTTTCCTCTCATGTTTATACAGCTCCCTGGTGAACCAGCTCAGGGAACTGATCCAAATGAAGAGGAACTGGGGTTTTCCTTTGCTGTATGGATTGTTTCACTGTGACTACACAAACATTGATGCAAATACAGCAGACTATGTGAAACGGAGCCTAGGAAGAACTGGTCAAGGGGTACCATAGCATCATGTTGGCTTAGTGTTCCCTGAGCTGTAGTTTTAGCATCTGTTTTCCAGGCTAATGGGCTGCTTAGAACAAATCCATTTGATGGTGAGAAAAATCGTAGTGTCTTAAGTCCTAATCAAAACTTAAATTTTCAGTAGTCTTAAGTCCCTTATTAGTCTTTATTTAGGTTAGTATAAACTGAATTTTGCTCTAAAACTGAGCATCTCTTCAATAGCTATCATTTTATCTCCTTTCACAATGAATAAAAAATTCCTTACTATTCTTTCTCAGTGAAGTACGGATCAAGGTATATCTTACAGGTTGAAATGTAGTGGAAGTTGCTGCCTTTCCAGAACATGGTAGTTTTAAACAGTCTGTAATTAATATATTGGACCTATTCAGGGACCCTGAAGGCTTAATTAATAATTTTCAAATTCTTAGCCTGGCAAGAGATAAAAACGTAGTTTGTATTTGCTGAATCAAGAAGATCAACTGTTTGTTTTGTTTCCTCTCTGTCCCCTGGCAGAGAGGTGAAATGCGTACTGGTAGTTTATGCCTAAAAATGTTGGAACTGGAGTAAATCTGTATTGTGATTTTCATAGATTACTCTTTAGAGTCTTAGATAATTAGATTCTTAAATATGGGTTCTCTTCTCCCACCAGGTGAAAGTCTGTTATAATTTCCTTTCTTGCTGGTCCTCTCTTTTATGAAGTTCTTCCTCTTAACTTATCCCTTGTTCATAAAACGAGAAAACCAGTAAAAATTATTCCGGTTTTGGGTACTGAATATATTTAAAAGTACTTAGCTTTGGAGACTGTGAGATTAGCAAGCTAAATGATTACAGGTGACTCTTCTTTTTTTGTTATTTGCTTTTTTTATGGCACCTACTTTTCAAGATGTGTTTCACCATTTTGGAGAGGTTGTGTTTGCTTGTTTTTTAGCTACTGAATACTTCTAATCAGGTGTTCGAATTTCATCCAAGATGTCTTTTTTTCTTCCCCTCATTAGTTGTCTTTGTGTATTTTTCTGCTGTGCAGAACCCTGAGTCCTTTCCAAGGAGAGAAATGCCATATTCTTAAAACATTTGCATGCTTTTGGTTTATTTTTATTTGAAATGAAAGTGAAGTGCACAATTGCTTAAAATAAAATACATATTTACTTCTTGCAGGGATGAACCTGAAAACTCAGAACAAGGATTCCTTGGAAGATGCTGTCTCTAACTCTCCGGATCCAAGTAAGCAGGAGAAAGGTTTGGAAAAGGGTTTGCATAGGTGGGAAGATAGGGAGGGAAAGGGTGTGTACGTATACAGAGGCATCAGGAGGAGGCAGGCAAGAAGCTGAGGAGCCTGCTTGGCTTTTGGCAGTAGTTTATTTTGCCCCGCAGGAATTTGCAGGATCTCCCTGTCCTGCGTGTCTCACTGTGATTGCAGTTCTCTGTCTCTTAAGAATATGTGGAACTGGTTGTTGTATTACATCTGAAATTCTTGCCTTACCAGACACTATTATGCAAAAAGCTAAAGCTGCTGAACTCTTACCTGCCTCTCAGTATGGAAAGTTTGCTTGGCACCAGCTAACTGAAGCAGCAGTAGTACAGTCAGTTTCTGAATTTGGTATCGTTTACTGAGAAATATCTGTCCTCATCTCATACAGAAACAAGCGTGTGGCTGCTTGAGGAAACACCTGTCCTGTATTACTTTCTTGTGCAGTGTTCCTGCCGTTAATGTTAACATTCTTGCAGTAAAATGACTTTCTGTCTGTAAGATCTCTAGGACAAGAAGTTAAGAATTAGCAGTTGGCTAAGTGCCTTGATATAGATCGTTTGAGGCAGGTTAGAATGCAGTGCAGTAGTGAACTGATGATTTGATACAATTTAGTTAGTTTTTGCTTTTTAATGTCCAGTTTTAGATCTCTCTAATCTCAAAACTGCAACATAACGCTAGGAAAGGGTGTGGGGAAGGATTGCTTTCCAAGTTACTATTTTTCTGGTCTTCCCACCGCTCTGGATCTGTCTTCTGTTTTTATAACTGTAGAAATACTCCCTTTTCTGCTGTTGTACTATTCCAGAAAGAGGCTGGTCTGTCATTCTTTCTCTCCTCATCCCCAGCTCCTTCTGCAGTTGTCTGGGATGCAAAGCTGGTCTGATTCTCTTGTTCAGACTTGGAATGTTGATCTGTTTTATTAATAATGAGTAACTGCACCTGACTTGCTGTAATTTTGCAAGAGCGATGGCTATGTCAGCTCTAGCTTTCAATCAACAGAAAATTAAATGTATTAACTTTGAATGCCATTTGCATGATGGGATGGAATTAGCATGTGCACTGCATTGTTTAACAAACTCTGTCTCTTTCTCTCCCTCCCTTCTTCCCCTCCTGCTTTCCTTTTCCCTTCCCATTCCACCCCTTTTTTGTCCCTGTTGACTTTATGCCCACTCTGTTTTTGTCCCTCATTCTTTCTAACTTTCCTCTTCACACGTTTCCTCCATCTTCCTCTGCACCCTGTTTTTTCATGGGTGACCACATATGCCCCCGTTGTCTGCCCCCAATGATACAACGAGGCAGTTCTGACGCTGTCTGCTCCCCCCATAGTGCCAGGCTTCTGTTGTACAGTTGGAGTGGACTGGAAGTCTCTCACTACTCCGGCATGTCTGCCTCTTACCACGGACTACTTCCCCGACCGTCAGAGTCTGCAGAATGATTACACTGAGGGTTGCTATGATCTCCTCCCAGAAGCTGACATTGACAGGTTTGGCCAGCACCTTCTCCGTAAAGTAACTTGCATTGAATCAGAGTTGATGGAAGACGAACGCTTTGGAGACTGTACGAGAGAAAGATGAATTGCTAACATAGCAGCAAAATACTTAGATTTTTCTCTTTTCAGTGGTAACTTTGCACCTTTTCTGGTGTTACAGAACCCAATACTGTCAGATGGTAGATTTTATGTTAGAAATAGTTTGCGTGCCGAATTTTACATCTCTTTTCTTGTTCTGTTGTGTTTCAATCAAAAAAATCAGCCTTAAGCTATCATCTTTGTTAATCTATTTTCTAGCAAGTATTTTGGAAACACTAAATGAGCAAATGCACGTGTACGCACAGTGTTTAAGATGCTTATCCTCACTTTCAGGGATATTTAAAGAATCTTGGTGGAAAATAGTGTTAGTGGGATAAATAGAACTTCGTGGCTTGTCTTGGAGGTCTCTGGTTAACTATTCTTTAATAGGGTTGGTTTGTTTGTTGTTTTTTTTTGTTTGTTTTTGTTTTTTTTTTTCTGAAGCTGTCTCATCTTAAACATTTTTCAAACTTTCCACAACTTGTAAGACCTCAGAAAGGTGTGTTCATGTTGCTGCTTTATGGGAACAAAACAAAAATATTGGTCAGGGTGATTGAACTACATAGGGAATAGCAGGATTAATGAAGAAGCACCCAACAGAAATGCCGAATGTCCCTTTGTAGCAGGAAGGCGAGGTTCGGGGCAGAAGTAGTTGTAATAAGATGCCACAGTGATGTGTCTTTTACCCTCTCTCTGCTCTAGACTTCCCAGTGTAAGAGAGGGTGGAGCATTGCCTGCACACTTGCAGTTCTGAGCTCCGCTGAACATTTACAAACTGCACTGAATTTCTCTGCAAAATGCTGTAAAAGTGATCATTGGTGAATTTATTGGAACTTTAACAACTGCTGTAAGCCAATTTGTTACTAGTTGCAAAACTGCTTTCAAAGGCATTCATAAGTATTGCCAGAGAGCTGATCATCACCTGCTTAAAATGGAAAGGTACCCATTTTTCTTTCCTGTTCTTGCAGGTTGGTTTTCATAGGCAGAGGGCTCCACTTGCACAGAGCCCAGTGCAGGCATAAATCCTCAGTTAGGGAGCAGAGCTAAGAATAGGTGTGTGGTCAGCTTCCTTATTCTGGTCTCCTTAACCTTTGTGTTCAGGAGAGATGAGGAAGGAGTGCAGATGACAGCCCAGCAGGTGTTTGAGGAGTTTATTTGTCAGCGACTCATGCAAGGCTATCAAATTATTGTGCAATCCAAACCACAGAAACCAGCCACGACTGTGCCGCCCCCGCTCAGCAGCAGTCCCCTGTACAGTCGAGGTGAGTGACTTTGTATTGACAACTCAGTCTTTTGGCATCCTCTCCTTCTGCCAATCCCAGTAACCTCTATGAATCGGGCATAGATGCTCATTGAAGCCCTCCGTTCTTTTTTTCTTTCTTTTTTTTTTTTGTTGTTATATGAAAATCTTTGCTGGGAGAGAGCCTGATCTGGGGCAGCACAAACAACTCAGCTGCACCATGAGGGGACAGGTGCAGGATTTTTGAACTGTAATAAGAAACTGGCCTCACATTCGTGATGGTGAACCCAAATGAAATACGGCTTGAGTGCCGTTTGGGTGAATGCATCTTAAACACAATTCACATGGTGACTGCAGGGCAGGCACTTCTCTAGAAGACGACAGACCCAAAGCTCCCAAATGTGTGTATCTGGAAGCAGTTTCCTAACTCTAAAATAGCTGTGAAGGTCCCAGGTAGACAGATAAAGCTTCATTGTCCTGATACCATGAGTCACCTAAACCTAGTTAAACCCCATAGGACTGGAGTGGGTTAAGAGGGTATTGTATTCCCTCGAGAGAATCTGACTTACCATTTGACTTCTGACTTTTTTTCTGGATATTCTCTAGACAAGTCAGCGTGATGCAGTGTTCACAGAGCAGGGGATACACATGATACATTATGGTTGTTATTCAGTGGTTAGTTCCAGGAATGAAGCACAGAGAGGAAGCGAAAGTGGAGCCCCGCTTTACCATCACACCCACCAGTTTCTCAACATTTGATATTGTCTGCTCTCTAGTTGTCCTGACTAGAGAAGGTCTGTGTTGGTGGTGTATGAATTGTGAATGCCCTTCTTTGGTTGTGATACCAGCAAGTCTTAACTGTAAGAACAAAAGGCTCCCTGTGCATATGTTCCTTAAAAAGGTGGCCTGAAAGGTGGCTTTTCATTTGTCTTGAGTGCAGAAGCCCAGTTCTGGAGTATCTTTCTATAGGTACAGTTTGTTGACAAAGTTCTGACCGTTGCAGTAAGCTGAAAGGGGGTGTGTTTTGCTTTTTACCATTAGGTCTTGTATCAAGAAATCGACCTGAGGAAGAAGATCAGTACTGGCTGAGTATGGGCCGCACTTTCCACAAAGTAACACTAAAAGACAAAATAATTACTGTGACTCGATACCTGCCAAAGTGAGTATCTGTCTGGTTGAGCAGTTTGCTCTCAATGTTCAGAGCAACATGCTTTTCCAGCTGCCTGTGCTTGCTTGAAAGAACATACCGTAGAACCTTCTTTCTCTTTAGGAGAAGAAAGAGAAGCACTGCTGTTGATGATGCTGAGATTAATGTTTGCGTTTTCTCTTTAGGTATCCATATGAATCTGCTCAGATAAACTACACTTACAGCTTGTGCCCCTCACACTCAGACTCTGAATTTGTCTCTTGCTGGGTAGAATTTTCCCATGAGAGACTAGAGGAGTACAAGTGGAATTACTTGGATCAGTATATCTGCTCTGCTGGCTCTGAGGACTTCAGGTGAGATCTCCTTTTCCATCCAGACTGTTCTGTGTCCTAATTGCCTCTTTTCCTTTTTGACCTAAAATTCCTTCAACAAGCTCAACCCACAAACGCGCAGTACTCCAGGGAGAGTAACTGGCCTGCTTTCACTTGGATGGTGCTAGCAGCTGTTGCCTTGTAGAAATCTTACTCTGTGTTGCTGTCGCATTATCAGATCTTTGATACAAAGTCTTGATCACAAAATTCAGCATGAACTATTTTTTTTTTCCTCTGCTACAAATGCAGAGAAATATGGTGGCATTTTGTACCACACAGATGCTTTTCTTGGCTTCTTACTCATTTCTGGATCTGACTCAAAACTTCCATTTAGTTTGAATCTGTTGGAGGCTTGCTTGAGCCCTAGGCTTAGCTTGACTCTAGTCCTGCTCCCAAGCAATGTAGAGCAGGGCTGCTTATTAGCCACGTGGAGTATCTCCACTAGTATCAATAGCCTTTTGGATAGCTTCTCTCAACAAAACCAGTCTTTCTTAATCTTTGGGTCTTTTCAAGTCTCAAATCAAAATGCCTCCTACTCTAATGTGGACCTTTAAAATTCCTTTTTCTTTGCTTATTTTTAGAGAAAAAGCCTTTGTAGCCTATCTTTTACAGAAAAGAAAATAAACCTCTGTGATACAATTACTCTGAAGATACTCTTGTTTTCTCTTCTGCATATCACTGTGTTAATACTTCCCAGGGATATTCCTGTGGCTGACCATTCCTTTGCATATCTGCTCTTTCTCACTCGGGGACAGCAGAATGGGATTGTCACTCTACTCGCTGAAACCTACAGCAGATGGATACCTATTTTACTTACTGTAAAATTCTTCATAGGAAACTGTGCTGAACTCTGTCCTGTCTTCCATGTTCCTTCAGCCTTATCGAGTCACTGAAATTTTGGAGGACCCGCTTTCTGCTTCTGCCTGCCTGCATCAGTGCCACAAAGCGCATTATGGAAGGAGAAGTGCACTGCGACGTGTACGGTGACAAGCCCCGTTCCGACGAGGAGGAGTGGCAGCTCCTAGATGGATTCATCCGCTTTGTGGAGGGTTTGAACCGCATTCGTCGACGCCATCGATCCGATCGAATGATACGAGTGAGTCCACTTTTAGTTGGGTGAGAAGCTGAGTTTGAGTTTTATCTGAACCATCTCGTGAAGTATTAGCAGAGTCTGAGGCAATCCCAAGCAAGCTGGGGTGTAGACGTGCGTGTATGTGTGGGTAATCCATACATAAAGCAGAGTGCTGACTGACGTGCTATGTCAGATTTCAAATAGCATGGCCTTGTTAACACCTTGCTATTCTTGAACTAATTAAATTTACCTGGAATGGGTATCCCGTGCTGCTGTGGCTGGAACCAGAGTCAGAACAGTTAGCTCACTCAATGAGGAGCCGAGCTCTTCTGCATAGCGCAGCCGTGCTTTAGCCTGTGGGTGCTCTATTTTTTCCTCAGGGATCTTGTCTTCCCACAAGCCTGATGCTGCCTCTTTGCAAATGTGCATTGCTTTGTGCTGTAGATATGGTTAGCCTGGACACGTTATTGCACCTTGTGATGTAGATAATTGATAAAAAGGGATCTGTGACGTAGTTCAGCTGCTAACTTCTAGCTGGGTTGGCTGTGTGCTGCAGGCTTAGGAAAAGGATTGTGAGAAGACAACCATATGGGTGAATTCCTGGTGAACAGTAGTTTCAAGAGGGTGATGCAAAACTGGTTAGCGTGTGTCAAATTCTCTTCCAATTCACACACTGAATGGGGTAATTTATTTCAGAGCAAATCCCCCTTTTCCAAGGTAACATCCATTTTATTTTGAGAATAGCATCCACACGAGATGCTAGGCTGTTCCATTTCTTGTGGACCTATGGTTTAACTCCCTTTTTGAAGTGTACTTAATAAAGCCCTGCTGACGTGAGGTGGTGTGTTCTTGCTTACTAGTTAAGCCTAGCTTGACTATGTGCTTTCATTTTGTCTTTGTTAGAAAGGGTCTGCCATGAAAGGCTTGCAGATTGCTGGCCCAATTCCCACCCACTCTCTGGAGCAGCCTGGGCCTCCCATCGGGAAGAAAGGAACCTCGGCCCTCTCAGCGCTGCTGCAGATGGAAGCCAGTCAGAAGTGAGTCTCTACAGCTAGGCTGTCTGAGGAGCACGAGGGCATCCTTCCCGCCTCTTCCACCTGGGCTGGCTGAAGCAGAGTTGGGGAACTTTGCCTCGAATAAAGGGCTGTGGGATGCTGCTTCTTCAGTATCCTTGTGGCAGGGCTGGGGAAATACTGGGCTTTTCCAGGGACTTCCTTCTGTTATGGTTCCATTAATAGAATGAATACCAAAGGCTAGAAAGGAACACGGGGAAGTGAATGTCCAGTAATTTAGAAGGAGCATCTTTTTAAATAGCATCTCAGTCCATTACACATCAGATTTGTCATCTATTTGTGATTTGCCAGTACAGTTGTATCCACGTAAGAAGAGCTTAACTGGGACATAAGTGTACGCAAGTACGCCACACCAGCTGAGTGGTCTCAGTATAAACATTGGGTAACAAATACAGCCTAAAGAAAATTGCTTGTTTGCACTGAGGACATCTATTAAAATACCTGTGAAACTTCTGAGGTTCTTTTTCAGTGTTGATCTAGAATGGCTCAAAGAAACTCAGAGTTAGTACTCTGAGACGCTGTAAACACAATTTAAAACATTGTTGCTGTTAGATAAGAGATTTTAATTTTTAATGATAAGGTAGTATTACACACGCATAATAAAACTGAGTAAGTTCCGGGATCCACGTTGTTTACGTGGGGTGAAAAGTACTCGCAGAACATTGGATTGACTCTGCTTCAGAGTGTGGGAAAGCAAATGTCTGAAAATACAGTAGTACCCCTCTGCAACAGTTGCTTTCAGGTGGAAGCTGACACAGAGTATGTTTGAACAAACTGTGGATTCCTTCCTTTTGTTTTAGGACACTGGGGGAGCAGCAAGCAGCAATGCTTTCTGGGAAGAGCTCTGGGCAGCCTTCAGAGAGTGGGAGCATTGCTATCACGCCCACCTATATGGACAGCCCTCGTAAGGTAAAGACTTTCTGGTCTGTCTTTAGCTACTATTTTTACATAAGAATTTCTCAAATAATAGAAGATGATTTCTCTAAGCACATGGCTACATCATACCCCATCTTACACTCTAATCTAGCAAGGACCGGTCCTGTACCGGGCATGCCCTTAAGCCTTTGTGTGCAAGGGCATAAGAAGAGGTTGGGGCACAACCATCCTTCAATTCTTTAACGCTGTGACGATGAGATGGAATCCCTGGGATGCTATCTCAGTGTGTTTTGCTAATTTAAGTGGTATTTGTTAATTAGTCCATTTCCTTTTCCAGTAGCACATTTCATTTCAGTCAGGGTTTGATTTTTAGATTTAGTAGTACAGTGCTGTCTGCATCTATATGAAGGCTGTCTTTAAGAGCAAAATCAAGCTCTAGACCGTGACTGTGTGAAGCTTCAGTGGAATTTTAACAGCAGGAACGCCAGTCGCTTGCATCTGCTTAGAGGAGAGGATGTGTTCCTGAGTAGTGATTTAAATGTTATTCCTTCGCTGGCTGGACTCCAGGCTGGAGAAAGCTGTCTTCCTGGAGCTCTCTGCAGACACTTAACGACAAGACTGTGCGATCCCTCAGCCTCCCTGTCAACTGTCCTGTGAGTGCCAGGGGAGCAGAAAGTCCGCCTCCAAGACCAGCCAGAAATATTTGATTATCCTTCTGCATTCTGGCATGAGGGTCTTTTAGCAGAAGTAACAAGGAACCGAACGAAGATACAACACTTAAGTGTGACCTGTCTTTGGGTTCAACAGTTGAAGTATTGCAAAGAAAAAGTTCTCAGATTCCCCACTATCAACTTAACCTTCTCTTTCAGTGTTTTTCTCTTAGCATGTAGTGTTTCGACATCCACCCTTTTCAGCCACCACCAGGGACAAGTGTTGTGTTACTCTGGAGACCCGGCTATTGCTAGTTGAAGTGATAGAGTAACTGCAGTCGTCTTAGTAATAGGTACCTATTTGTAGAATGAGAGTGTTTCCAAGGCAGATGAGATTCTGGAGCAGGTCATGCTAGGCTTGGAAAAAGTAGGTGCAGAAACTGACTTGAGGCATGTTTGCAAACTTCCAGATCATAATTCAGGCTTTGCATTCTCCTTTTCTACCGTTTTGGAAAATCAACTTCATCAAACTTCCCTCTTTAAACACAGAAATTGTAAATATCTCTTCCTACCAGTAAAACTGGTGAAAATTCCCCGTAGGACACAGGACAGCAGAATGTTGTGTCCGGTTGTTGTGCACGCAGAGGGGGAAAGGCAAAATTGGCTTCCTTAGCACTGGCACATTAGTATCTCGGAAACAAAGTAGCAGACTTTGTGCTACCAGCAAATGCTAATAAGCAAATGCCATCTTGTGTCATTTTAAAAGTAACCATATTCAAAGGTTTCTCTGGAGGGCTAAGTGGCGAATCTGGAAGAGCATGTCATCAGTTGAAAGCCTTTCACACTACGGTAGTAAACACTCCTATAAATATTTACACATAGGGACTGGGAAAGGAGCAATTCAGATCTCCAAATTGATGGCTCAGGCTTGCGGGAAAAGCGCCGGTGGACAGGTAGCCCTGTCGGGCAACTTTGTGCTCTCTTGGGAACATCAGCAAGTGTGTGCCTCGTGTTTCCAGGACAGCGCAGCCCCCTTAGGGCTCACCACATGGGTATGTCTGTTGGCTGTCCGGAGACTTGCGGCCAAAGTACTGACAAATTGTCACAGCTGTGTGCTCTGTCAGCAGCCAGGGGAGCAAGTGCTTTTCTAGGATGCTATTCAGTGCTGGAGTTATTCCAAAACAAAACAGAGCCACTGGCTCCACCTGTACTCTGTTTCAGAGCAGAACTGACAAGTCACTTCAGCCAGTTACCGGGCAGTACAGTATCATTTTAACACAGTGAGTGAGTTTGATGCATAATCTGTTTGGCAAGTCTTTGCCCTTATGGATACAGGGTGCTTCGCCCTGCTTCTGCACTGCATAAATTGCCAGCCATATAATCCTGGCATTGATTCTTTCCAGAAAATGTTTTATATGTACATACCAGGGTGAGCATCATCTTAACTGCAGGCTAGACGAAATATTTTGCCTAGGGAACAGAATAAAGAATTGCAAATAGGGAATGAAAATCTAGTTGAGTTCCACTGCATTGTCTTATGTGATAAGAGAATCTTGACACATCTTTGAATAGCAGCCGGGGATAAATTCATCCAGGGTTTGTAAGTAGGCGGGGAACATAGCACAGGCAGCGTCTGTTTAATTTTGCATGAAGTATTAAACACAATGTTGGAAAGATCTTTGTGATGAATTTTTCTTCCCTTTCCTTTGCACCATACCAGACCTGCATTTGAGAGGAAGAGTTTGCTTCCTGAAAAGAGCTTCTTTGCCTCTCCCTCTTTATCATTTGAGTGACTGACAGACTAGAAAAAAAAGCTGTCCTTCTTTGGATATTTGTCATTACACGTGGAGTTCTACGGGTTTCTGTATCGCTATTCAGCTTTGCCTTTGGGATTGAAACCCCCGTACTTTAGAGCTCAAGTCTTTCTCCTGTGAAGTGTGGAGGGAAGGCTGTGGTTTCAATTGGCTTCTGATCAGTGTGGTTTTCAAAACTTTGGGAAAGCATCTGTGCTAAGGAAGAGCAATGTCTTGTTACAGAGAGAGAAAGTAGGGGTATGTGTGTGAGTAACTCCTGATGCTCTGCATTCTGCTGCATCTGACGTTTGGTCTGTTTGGGATTTGCATTCTCCTCATACTTTCTCTCTGCGGTCATTTCATACTTGCACAACCTTGTATTTGCTTTTCTTCAACTCCTTGTTCCTGTTGCTGTTGCCATTAATGGGCCTACTTCCTCTGATGCCTTCAGGATGGGGCCTTCTTTATGGATTTTGTTCGCAGCCCACGTACAGCTTCAACCTTCTACTCACAGGTTAGTTTTGAATGGGGTCCTGTCATCTCTGGCTTTTGGAGTGAGGCGATGGAGAGCATTTGTTGTCCTGAGCTTGCCACGTGGGGAACCTGTGCTAGTTCCAGAGCTGCTCGTTGAGAGGGAGATGCGCAGCATTAGCAGGACAAAGTGGCTGATGGTGGTGGATGCGACTGTTTCCTTCCACCGTTCAATGTTTGTGATGTGCTTTGGGTGTTCCTGTGCCCTGCCTTACTGTCCTTTGCAGTACTGTCTTGTCAACTACTGAAGCTTCTCTTTTTGTGTTTCAGTAAGTACGCATTTTCCATCTTCCCTTGCTAAACAAAATGGCAACAGCTTACTCATCTCGTTCTTGGCTGAATTTCTCCTGTGGTGTTTGACTGACAAGTGGCTCTGGGGAGATCCAAGTCAAATGTGACCTTGGATTCTTAAACAACCGAGGGCTGAAAATATTGGTGTCATCTTGGTTTAAAAGAGTCATCGTGACAGAAGTTGTTTGTACACTTAACACCATTTAGAAGTCGGCAATAACACAGTGTGTCCATAGAAAATACTGCTGGTCGAAGGGAGCTCTGGGGAGGGAGAGTGGGTTTAGCTGGCTGTGGGGACTGTAGGTTCCACGCTGGAGCACCTGCCCGTTTCGGCTGCCCGAAAAGAGGCATCTGCCGTTGCAGTGAGAGATCTTTGGGATGTGAGAAACGGCATAAATAAAGGACTCTGGTCTGGCTATCAGACCTAGGTCAAGCTACCAGCTTTGTGATTTTTAGCTGTGCAGGTGCTGTGGATTCATCATGGCAGATCAGCCCTCGTATTTACGCCAGCGTGAGTTACTGAGTTACTCTGCTGTTCGTGTTCCTCTCCCCCACCTCTCTAGCTTTTATATAATATGCCTTTCCTAAACCATACGTGTTAATGACAGATGGCAATTACAGCCTGTACTTTGCTGAATCTTTCAGCATTCATGTTCTTTCCAAAATGATTTTATGTTAATTTGGTGAACTATTCAGTCTACCGTTGGAATAGTGCAAGTGTTCCTGCGGGAGGAAAGTGTTCTTGTTGTCTTGGCGACATAGGTGTGGGCGGGTGCCAACCAGCCTCCTGATACTACCCTAAGAAAGGAAGGAAGATGAGCTGATTTTGTACATTATGAAACTTGAATTCCGTGTGATACGTTTGCATATTTTTGTCTGAGAGAGTTAGAGTTGAATCTATTTTTTCTAACTGCTTACTACTTTCCCGTAGTGATTAAGTTTCCTGTTCTGTCCACTGCACGTTTATAACCACAGTTGTTCACTCAGGTTGAAAATGTCAGGTTGGGACTGGTGTTGCTGGTTTGCCAGTAGTTCTCTCAACACCGTTGTTGCTGGGTTGGTGATCCTCCTCTTTATCGGGGTCTGAATTTCATGTTTGTCAGTAGCTCTGTAGTGATAACAAAAGTAAGGCTGTATTTATCCTTTCTGCGTATGCTTTTGCTTGCCTTATGGTATAGCTTGTTGTTAATGAACTTGAGCTGAGGTACAGATGATTGGGGAGGGGAGAAAATGGGAAACGGATTACGTCATAAATTTCATAAAGATGTTGCTGTGTTTACTCCTCGCAGGTCTCTATAGATCAATCAGTTCCTGCAGCCTCAGATGGCAACACATTGATAAACCCAGGGCAGTTACCTGAGCGGGGCAACACGCAGACCTTGGGAAGTTCCCAGAATGTTGCAGACCAAGGATATACCACAGCTGGTGCTGCAGAGGGCGGGTAAGGAGAGCACAGCAGTGCTATACTGCAGTTTTGTTCCGTTACATTCCCCTTTCTGGTGTCAAGGAATGGGCACTTAAACAGGAACCTGAGAACGAGACGTGCTGTGTCTGTCAGCACTAGGCAGCACTCGTCACGAGACCTTATTGCAGCATTTCCACATGCAGAAAGAGTGGTAGTAAAATAAGCCTTGCAACCCAGTTTTCCAGAATTAAATGAACACAAGGCCTGATTTCCCACCCACAAAAAGAGCTTCATTCTTCAAGAAATGAAGAATGAAGAAATTCCGTTTCTGAAATTTGTTAGCAGAAAACCAGGCTTTGAATTGACATCTGTCTTCTGTCTGTTTTAGCAAAGGGGGGCCCTGCGCATCCGATTGGATCGAGTAGGTTGATGAAATCCAAGAGGTTCTAACCTGGAGGCGAGGCACCAGGGAGGAAGCAACATTAAAAATAAACTATATTAGCACCTGTTTCCTGCAGTTGTATATTACAGTAAAAAAAAAAAAAGCCAACCTCTCAGTTGCTCCTGAGTATGGCCATATGTAATACAGTGTGCGCTGGGTCAGTGTAGCAATGACCTGACAACCTCAGGGGGAAAACACAGGTCTGATGCTTTTAGTTGTCTTTCTTGAGATGAAAAAGAAAATAAATGTGGCAAAGTCATTGTTGGGAAGAGAAGAGAGAGCATTTTTCTTAAAGGTACATATTTGAACAAACCTGGCAGCTTCCTTGATTTTTTGAACATGCTTCTGTTTTACTTCCCAGCTCTCAGCAGTGTTCAGCAAGCACTCTGACTTCCTCCTCCACCTTGATAGAGATTCTCGAAGCCATGAAACACCCCACGTAAGTTTTTGATATAGATATGCTTAACATCTGTCTAGATGTTTTGTGAGAGGATGCGAGGCATGGAGTCGCTCAAAGGAGAGCCCCGTGTCAGCTGCGGAAGAGTTCTAAGCTTCCTTTCGTTATTCAGTTCCAATCTCTCCAACAAGGAATTTCATAGAAATTGAGGTGCGAGTATTGCTGCCGAGAGTTCAGTTATTAGAATCCCAGAATCTTGGCAAAGCAAGAATTCTTGGTTAGACACTAAAGTGCTGTCGATGTCAGCTCTTCATCTTGTTATCAGAAGCTAATGATATGTCACTCCGGGGGCATTGTGCGTTTCTTGTCCTGTATCTTTATCCCCCCTTTTTTCCCAGCAGTGATTTTTGTCTTTGTGACTGAAAAGAACTATCAGTCAGTCCATGTTAACCCGTGTGACTTGCTGTGATTCAGCACAGGGATCCAGCTGCTCTCTGAACAGAAGGGCCTCTCTCCGTACTGTTTCATCAGTGCAGAAGTCGTACACTGGCTGGTGAATAACGTGGAAGGTGTGCAAACCCAAGCCATGGCGATCGACATAATGCAGGTAAGAGGACTATTGGGGGTATATGGAGGGCCAGAAACACCTCACTCTGTCAAGAAAGTAGAATTGTAGTGGAAAGCATAGCAATAATTTCTGTTTCTTATTAAAATCCTCTTATTGATAGGTATTGAAAAGTGTTCAACAGAATATGAGGTAATGCTGACATTTTTTGGATTCCCTATCACAAAACAGCAACATAGTCTTCAGTAGTAATATATATTATTTTTTCCACTTATATATGATGGCGGTTCTGTGTATAACCACCAATTAGCTAGTAGTTACCAAGAACTCTCCATTGTGCTAGAATTATGAGGCACTACAGCATGATTTGGTTTTGGTTTTAGTTCTGGTTTTTGATATGAAGTTGTAATAAACCCAGAATATGACCCCTTTTTTTATGGATGCTGACGTATACACAGTTTACGCAAGATGCACTGCTTGTGTTCATGCATTTTTTTCTTCCCTGTTGAACTGTGTCAGGGGCAGAAGGTTGGAAATGTTTTGGAGTTCGTTCCTCTGCTGAGATCCCGTATCAGTTAACAGAGAACCTAGAATGTTTCCAACCTCTTACCTTCCTATAAATCCATCTATAAAACCAGAACAGGGTAAGGGAGGAAGGCAGACATCTGTGGAAAAGTCAAATGCAGTTTCTCAGGGAGATAAGGACTTGCTACATTTACTGAATATCAAGAGATAACATTGCTGATATTCTCGTTAGGCACGTATCTGGACAAAAAGGTGTCAAGAAAAAGAAAATTATTTCCTAATGTTCTCTAGCAACCTTTTTATGTAACCGGTAGAGTGACTTCTCCTTTTTTCATCTTGTTTGCTCTGTTCTCTTTTTTTTGTTCAGAAAATGCTAGAAGAGCAGCTTATTGTCCATGCATCTGGAGAAGCTTTACGAACCTTTATTTATGGCTTTTATTTTTACAAGATTGTTGTGGACAAAGA
The DNA here is from genome assembly GCF_965183815.1 of Platalea leucorodia. Lineage (NCBI taxonomy): Eukaryota > Metazoa > Chordata > Aves > Pelecaniformes > Threskiornithidae > Platalea > Platalea leucorodia. The sequence goes on from NC_138834.1 coordinate 16,292,234, forward strand.
ACCAGACCGAGGTCAGCATTGTGTTACTACAAGACTTTCCTCATTATCCCTTTGCATAATCACTAGATGTCCTTGATTCTTACGGGTGCTGCAGCAGAAATGCACCTCGGGAGCAACCAAAAACACTGCTCTAAAAAGAGTCAAAGAAACTCAGCCTTTTTTTAAAAAAAAAAAAAAAAAAGGAATTGCAGACAACATAACCTATTTTTTTCTTCCCCATTTTCCAGAAAGAACTACGTCTCTTTCTTGGTCTTGAACACTTGTTTCTAACTGCGATCTGTCCTTCCCCTTGCTTTTTGTTCAGTGGGCATGCAGCAGCCTGCTATGTGGCACACAGCTGCGATGGATGACTTCTCCGCCTTCCAGAGGAAATGGTTTGAGGTGGCGTTTGTGGCGGAAGAGCTCCTGCACTCGGAAATCCCAGCATTTTTCCTGCCCTGGCTGCCCAGCCGCCCAGCCTCCTATGCAAGTAGGCACAGTTCCTTTAGCCGCAGTTTCGGAGGACGGAGCCAGGCAGCTGCACTATTAGGTAGATGCACAGCACAGGTGACAGCTGGGGAAGTCCAAGGGGATAGTTTGCAAGGGGAAGAGCAGCCAGCCAAGGGTATGATCTCACGTGGACCAGCAATAAAGCTGCAAATTTCATGCTGGCCTTACATGTGTCTTGCACATGGACTTGTTCTCATATGCTGGAGGTGTGTTTCACTGGCTGAGCAGGCAATTTTTGCTTCCAAGTACTGGAATACCATAAAAAGTATTCTTTAAATATTCCTTGTTCCTGAACCTCTCCCCCATGCCATGCTCTAGAATTAAGAGAGGAAAATACCGACTTTGTCTCCTTGCGGATCCAGAGGGACTCTTCACAACCTGTGATGAGCCTGGAGGGATAAGTTGTGAGAACAGCAGAGCAACCAAACTGTACTTCAAATGCCTTGTCTAATTGCTTCTTAATGGGAAAAGCCACAGGGAGATCCAGATGTGTTAGAAGTTTTCTGTGATGTGCTAGAGGCTTCTTGGCTAATCTGAACCGTGTATAGCCAGACTCCTTACATTAAAGTCTGGGAAGCCCAGCTACAAATGCTCCCTGCAGCGTGGAAGCAGTAGGGTTTGTGTATGGAAGATCTTGCCGCTGGGCAAGATACTGTTGTAATATCTGAAGTTCTGTAATGTGTGTAGTATAACACTGACTACCATTAACAGCCCGTGAAACACCCCGGCTGCGTGACTGACTTGTGTTGCTTTGTCAGCTTTTTGTTGCGTTTCCAGGCCAGCCTGAGTCACTTGCTTTCGTTCCTCTTTCCTTGTTTAAAATTACAAGAAAAATCATTGCTATGGAACTGTAACTTCAGATTTATTTAGTTGCATCTTTTAAAGGCTTATCAATTACGGATAAAAAGAAAATCTGCTCTTCTTCTGTTTTGTGTATTTGACCTTCTGAAGAGACGTGACTTACTGCCGATGTGGTATCTCTTAAACCTGAAGTTACAGTAATCCTTGTGTATTTCTGAAAGCCTTGTTTGCAGAGGAACAGCATCAGAAATGGGAAAGCATTAAGGATAGGAAGTCTGAACTCATGGTTAATTCCCTGAAGCCAACATATGCAGGATATTTTTCCCTGTCACACGATGAATCTGTTGCCTTGGCTGGTATCCAGCCTCATTAGCTCAATGACTGGCCAGAGCTGAAGCCTGAACGGAGGCTGGCATGGAAGCATTGTGAAGGCTGGAGGTACCCGGGCCAGATCCTCTTCCTGCTTTGATCTCTTACTCACTATTTAGCCCAAGAAAACCACTTCACTTTTCCATGTGTGTCCTCCTTGTGAGATGACTGAGACTCAGTAAGCTTGCACCTGGGGAAACAGGCAAAGAAGGAGGGGTGCTTCAGTGCCCCTCTCGCCTTTCCTTTATCGCCAGCCAGGGAAGAGCGTATTCCCCCAGCTTGTCATGTAGTTACACACCTGGGTAGCCTTCCTTTTTCATTTCAGTTGGAATTACGTCCATTCAGCTATTTAGCTAATTTGCAGTGCTTGGATGAATGACAAATGCCTCCAGATTGCTCACATGCAGTCTGGTTATTCCAGGAATAATAGTTTCTTGGAGAAAAATCCAGTTTGGAACTTTTTTCTTACAAAGGAACTGGTTTAATTGATGTTTCTGTGCTGTCCCTCTTCTAAACAGTATTAAAAAAAACAAAAAACCAAAAACCAACTTTAGCAGTTTATCTGAGGCAAGGAGCTTTACTAAACCCAGATGACCTCTGGTCCACGTGACTTCATTTGTTCCTCTCTTGGCTTTGATTTGGTTGTGGTTTTTATTTCTTCCCCTCCCCACCTTCCCCAAATGTCAGGCTGTGACATAAAATTGCATGCAAGCATTGGGAGCTCTGGAACAAGCTCCATGTACCTCTAAAATCTTTATCCCTCCCAATTCCCCTATCACTTGCCCAGCGATTTTTCCCCTTTCCCTTCCCAGTGGAAGTCTGACCTGTGACATACCTAATCTTGTCCCTTTTGATTTATAGCAATGCATGCACTAGCAATTGTCGTCGTCTATGTAGTGTAGTCTGTGACTGGAGAATAACCTGCCTGCTCCTCTCCGATTTACACAATAAATCATTAGTTAAATACTCAGTGGTATAAGACAATTGGGAAGCAGGTGAGTCCTCTTAAAATCAGATCTATGGAAGCCAGGGTTTATTCTGTTAAAATTAAGTTGGTTTTAATCTGAAGCTTCTGCATTCAGACACACGGCTATTTCTCATCAGTTTTTAAGGTCCTTTTGGTTAGCTCACCCGGTTGGACTGTGTTCCTGTTGCTTTGCCTGTGAATTACAGCTGCAGGCAAGGTGGAGAGGGAAGCTCCAGCCCTGATGGGGAGTCTGAATTATCTGGAAAAAGGAGCAGTCTAAGGGAGCAGGTAGCTCATTCTTCGCAGTGTGCTAGTTTGGGCACACTGGACTGTGGTGTTACCGCTGGCCTCTTAGCTAATGACCAGCATCTACCTGACTGAGCTGTTTCCGCTTTACAGCTTTTGGGATGTTGTTTTCCAACATACTTCGTTACAAAACTGGCACCGTAACCTTCTAACCACAAGCATTGCATTCACAGTGGTATTCCACTGAAAAGGAGCAAGAAAAAAAAATCACAAGATGTTGGTCTGTCTGACAGTGCCAGACCAACTCAGAAATTACAGATGATACATTTCCCAAAGACAAAAATGGATCTTATTTACAAAACAAAACTGGGTGATGTTCTTCCATTTTTATTGGTTTTTTTGTTTTTCTGTTCCTAAGCTGCAGTAATAGCAATATAAAGGGTTTTCTTATAACCTTGAAAACTGTCTCCAGCTAACTTGCAGTAGAAGTGCAGGTGGGAACTTTCCATCTACCTTGAGGAAAGAACTTCAACCACTTTTTTTAAAAGCCATTAAGCCATTAAATTATAAGGTCATTTAAAAGCTGACCATATAAAAGGGTGCACATCTTCCTCTCCTTAAGCAAGAAATAACAATATCCATCCCTCATGCATGCAATTAAAAAAAGGGCAAAGGTTTTTCAATAGCAATATTGCAGCCCTTTGTTTTGTGTCCATTTTTAACATTATAGAAATGTTAAATTATGTATGTGCCTAAAGAAAAGTTGAAGTGACAATGTGGTTCATAGCAGGACTTTGGTCTCAAAGTCAGGAGGTCTGGGTTCTGTCCCTGGCCTTGCAGTCCGCTGTATGACACCGGCCAGGTCACTTCCACTTTCCGTGCTTCTCTTCCTCTTGCCTGATACCTGAGATGTTCTTCCGCTGGGGTGTCGGGCACAAAGGCAGCTGGATCTCAGGCACTGTCCCAGCACTTACTGCAAAGCAACAGAAGGTATCGCAGTGATCGTAACGCTGCTGCATGAGTCTTGGCTGACTTTTAATGCTTTTACAAAAAGTGTTGGATGCGCAGTTTCAGCAGTGCGGTAATGTGGGATATTGATATGGGGTTAAAGAATCAAGAAGTTTAACTTCTAATCTCCTTTAGCTGTGGAAAGTCCTGGAATGCTCCTGCCCTGTGTAACAGCACCCTGTTGTGATTTCTGGTGGGGGCACATAGAAATATTAAAACCAATTTGGAATGTCTGGGGTATGAAGGAGCTGATGTTGTCTAGCCATATTTTATTATGGCACCAGTCGCTTATTGATTAGCTGCTTGACTCTTGGTTCTTCCTCTTTATTGCAGCTGAAATGTCTTTTGACTGCTTGGGGAGGCAATTCTGTGGCACAGACCCCTGATATGAGTAATCCTTCAGGTTTTTTGTATTTTGTGATCTGGATGAGCAGCATTCTGGGACTATTCTGCTAGCCCAAAAATATTTGGGGAGGAGTGGGAGGGCAAATTGATTTCAAATAGCTTGTCTTGTTTCTTCTGTTCTCTTCATCCTGTCTCCCACCCTCTCTTTAACGCATCTTTTAAATATACCCCTATTCACTGGCTGCGTAGCTGCCACAGTGCCTGAGCAGCGGACAGTGACGCTTGATGTGGATGTGAATAACCGCACGGACCGTTTGGAGTGGTGCAGTTGTTATTACCATGGCAATTTCTCCCTGAACGCTGCCTTTGAAATCAAGCTCCACTGGATGGCAGTGACTGCAGCGGTTCTTTTTGAGATGGTAAGAGTCCGTGTGTTCTGGGTGGCCGCAGCCATGCCCGTCTGGCCTCTCCCTCCCTTGTGCTGCTGGGGACATGGTCGGGTGAAGTATTAGGAGAGAGACAGTGGATTGGATCTGCCCTTATTTCCATGAGTAATTTTACCGGTGGTTGTTAGCATTGCTGCATCTGGTCATCATTTATCATGCTATCTATAGCCATTCTGGCTGCAGGGTAGTGTTCTGCTTTTAGCGGGTTTCATGCATGCAGAGTATGCAGAGATCAGTACAGGTCAAGGTGATAAATTTGTGTCCCCCCTTAGGCAAATCTTAAGCCCTGAGCTGGATCTTTGGAAAAGAATCTATTTCACATTGCATTCCTTCTGTCCCCAAACCTGAAAGCTTTAAATCTCAGTGGAATTGCTTTCATGACAGGGCTTTTTCAGGCAATGTGTTCTTCCTGTTCAGCAATGCTTTTTAGCCTTTTTTTTTTAACTTGCTGAAAACATTTTGAATTGAAAATGCAAGTGGTTTGTGTCACTTCTTAGTCTTTAGATTGTTTTGTTTTGTTTTGTTTTCCCTTTTGTAGCTTCTGTAAAACTCAAATTATTTAACACCAGGTTTTACCCCACCCAGCCGGATAGCACTAGGTGATTGGTTTTGCTTTTATTTAAAAATCTATTGCACTGTTCCAGTAAAGCAGCAGTACTTAGCCACTGATGATAAGTAGGCTGAATCAGTTCCTGAAAAATGTCCTATTTTAAAGTGCTTTCTGATTGATGTGGCACTTTAAAAAGGAAAGCCTGATGTCTTGTGCTTGTACTGCTTTGCTTACAGGGACGGTTGTGTGCTTGCCGTGCAAAGCAAGCTGAGCCTGTGGAGAATTGAGCACGTCTGATCTATTCTCGGGGAATGAGTTGCTCCTATGCACATAAGTGCCCTTCCTCAGTTTGACATATGTTGTGTGATTCATTGTTTGAATCTTTTCTCAGGTTCAGGGCTGGCATCGGAAAGCCACCTCCTGTGGTTTCTTGCTAGTTCCAGTCTTGGAAGGCCCGTTTGCGTTGCCCAGTTACTTGTACGGAGACCCACTTCGAGCTCAGTTGTTCATCCCGCTCAACGTTAGCTGCTTGTTGAAGGAGGGTAGTGAGCATTTGTTTGATGGTAAGAAATGTTCTTTGTTTTACCCCTTGGTGTACTTTTCTGCAAGCAGGTCCCTTCTGGCACGTAGCTGATGGGAAGAACCTCGCTTGCCAGGCGTGCGTTAGCTGGTTGAAGGGCCTCTTTTCACATTTCGGCAGCCACCCTCGGGAAGGTGCTGCTGGGAGGAGGCCGTGCTGGCAGGCTCGTCAGCATGCGACAGTGCGTGAGGTTGGCAGCAAGAAGTACCGAGGCACAGGGAGGGTCGTCTGCCCAGTGATCTTTGTTGCCATAATGTTGCGTACCCTTATAGAGCCTATATCGGGTAGTTATTCTGTTTGGCATGATGTTATACTGTACGAGCCTGTTTTGCTGGTAGGGCCCTGCCCACAGCTGCTCTGCATTTGTATCCTGCATTTGCTGCTTCTCCCCCTCAGTGAGACGAGGCTTGCAGGGCTGCCATCCTTTTTTTTGTTGCCATGGTTACATTCACAGTAAGAGTGTTTGCACATGAGATGAAGAGCTAGAAACTGCAGTCTCCTTTTCTGCAGTCACCCTTTTGAGTGACGCTGTTGTGGTAAGTCTCAGGTGGAAGCTCAAAGATCAGAGAGCTCTGTCCCCATGCACAGAGAGGCAGAATTGCATCGTGAGAAGGGCTCTGTTTTAAAATAGTAGAGATGATAGTTTTCTTTATTTTCATTAACCCTTGACCCAGTGTCTAGGTATAAAAGTGAAACAATCTGTGACAAATCCGTACGGTGTGAGGTCACTGTCAGCCCCACTGACTTGGAACTGAGTATTTTCAGAGCACTCTGTGGTGATACACAGCAGCCCGCTCTCCTTCCTTGCCCCCTCCCACACACCCGATTACGTTCCTCTCCTTCATCTCAAGAAACACAAAAGCTAAATCCAGGGATCAATCTGCTACTGGAGTGTACGAGACACATCTCTCATAAGATGGCATTCAAGGCACAGCTGACAGAAAAAAGTGTGACTAAAGGAAATGGCTGGAAAAAAGTGTACAGAGGTCTTCTGAGGAAAACTGAAGTCTTGAAAAAGAAGGAAATAAAGTAGCTTAACTAGGTAATTGTTACCTTCTTGTTTGTTTCAGGCTTCGAACCAGAAACATACTGGGACCGTATGCATCTCCTCCAGGAAGCAATAGCATACAGGTATGTACAGAGCAGAATGACTGAAAGGTTCATATCTCCTGCGATAATGTAGGATGCAGACCGATGCTGAACAGTCACTCCTGAGTCACAGAATCACAGAATCGCTTAGGTTGCAAAAGAGCTTTAAGATCATCAAGTCCAACACATGGGTTCGTGCCATCTGCCTCCCTGAAGTCTGCTTGCAGGTCATTAGACTAAAACACGACTAGAATGGCTGGAGGTGGTTCTGTGGGTGCGCGGGGCAGGTAGATAGTGGTTCAGCCTGTCACCCATTAGCAAGCCATACTCTCCTCCTAGAGAGAGCATTGCCTTTGGAAAGTGCCCTGTTATTCTAAGAAGCAGATAGCCTGTAAATAGATTTCTTTCTGAGAAGGGACAATTACTTTCTTCATGTGTACTTAACACGGTCTCGAACTGGATGACCACCAGGGATTGACAATAGGCAGGAGACTGGGATGTGAGCCGTACATAGGAGGTTGGGCCCAGTTTAAGAGGGAATTGTTGGAAACTTTGAATACTATCTCGCCTTACCCCTTTGTCTGCTTGAGCTGCCAGTTTGTTTCATGGTGTTGCTGCCAAAGTCTTTTTCATGATAGAGAGACTGCCTTTTGTAATGGGCTTTAGCCTGGAAATAAGCTTTCGTTAGCTTAGAAAGCAGAAGAGGAACAAGTATTCTCCAAACAGCAAGGAACTGTCAGGTGAGCTGGTTGAAGTTCCGCGTGGAATATTGCCCAGCATGAAAAAAACGACGTTGCAGCTTGAACCATACCCAAGGAATGTCTGTCTCGCCTATCTCTCTTCCCTCGTTCGTGTGCAGCTGCCCCGTTTTGGCAGAGACTGCTCAGTGCCCTCCCGAGCCGAGCCACTGGTGCTCTTCTTTCCGGCACGAGTTCGGGCAGAGATCAGTGTGGAGTTACAGGCTTTCACGCTGTGCCTAGCAGGGGTGGGGAATATTTGGAGAAGCTCAGTCCTCTTCATCTCTTTTCTCCTTGCCTCCAGGTCATAAGAACAGGGAGCCTTTGTGGTAATGGAAGGCTTTCCCTGGTGCCCCTGCCTTGGGCTGAAGAAATCCTAGCTGGAGTGGCGCTTTTTTTAATTTTTATTTTAATTTTCTTCCTCTGGTGTTTGTTTCTCCAGATTTGGATTTGTGCAAGATAAATACTCGGCCTCTGCATTCAACTTCCCAGCTGAGAACAAGCCCCAGTATATCCATGTCACAGGTGAGCAATATTTGGCAGGCATGGGGCAAGGAGGAGGCTATTAGAAACAGAAGAACCATTTTACGCGCAGTTTGTCTTTTGTGTCCGTGATGTTGGTCCTCATTCTGTCACTAGTCAGATGACGAGTAGCTGTATCAGCCGACACAAACCAGAAAACTGGAGAGGCAGTAGGAAAAGCAGAAAGTGTTGCTGCTAATCAATGGCAGTGGTTTGAAATCTTGCTTTATAGTGTCTCTGAAACTTTTCTTTCCAGGAGATGGAGAAATAAAAAAAAATAAAAAAATGAGGCAGAGCTTATTCCAAGTGCAGTGTAAAGAAATGTGTATCTAGAAGCTAGAAGGAGGGAAAGGTGCTGGGACAAGTCAGTGCTCTGTTCTCATGCTTAAGGTCTGTTGTAGATACATCTCTGCCCCTACGCACTGTGTGGGAGGTAGAGAAAGCATTTGGGATCCAGTTGCTCTCATTATTATTCTTCATGAATGTTGGTGATCTATCAGCACTTGTAACTAAGCTCCACGCGTGGCATATTACAGTAAAATGACTTAGTATGTCCAGAGGGGTTGCTGAGACATGAAGGCAGCGACAGAAGAGAGCTTTTGGAAAATTGCAGAAGAGAATGGAAATTGATGTAAAATTAGAAAGATGGATCGGAGCCTGCAGCTTCGCTTCGTTCCCTTCTACCAAGAGAAAGGCAAGACTAAGTGTGCTCTCTCCCAGTGGTGTGATTTGCAGGAAGCGGCATGTAAAAGCGAAGGAGGAAAAGCGTATCCCATCTTATCTTGCGAAAAGGCAATTAAATGAAACCCAGTCCAGTTTCCTTTTCAGAATGTAATGAGTGAGCTACCAGTTGTAGGAGCTTGGGTCTGCCTAAGACTAAAGCCCTGTCTGTTTCCCCCAGGGACAGTGTTTTTGCAGCTACCGTATTCCAAGCGGAAGTTTTCTTGCGGGCAGCAGCGACGCCGGCGCAACTCCACTAGCTCCACCAACCAGAACATGTTTTGTGAAGAGCGCATTGGCTACAACTGGGCCTACAACACCATGCTGACGAAAACGTGGCGGTCCAGTGCCACTGGGGATGAGAAGTTTGCTGATCGGTTACTGAAAGACTTTACAGACTTCTGCTGGAACAAAGATAGCCGACTTGTTTTGTTCTGGACTGATTGTCTAGATAAGATGCATGCTAGTGCTCCGTGAAACAGGGTTGTATCTCTTGGGGAGACAGCTAGAAGCTTTACCTTGTGGCAAGGAAGCAGAGGTGAAGGATGACTGGAAAAGAGCCTCTGCTGGATTCCTCTTGAGGCTCCAAGAGGACCTGATCAATATTGCTGTTGATATTCAACAGAATTTGATTAAGCCCTTGGAAAAAGAATCTGAGCTCTTGGCTTGCCAATATCTATCACCTGACCTCAGCTTGGTTTCAGGTAGCTGCGGTCCTTGATTGCCAAAACTTCAGTTAGAGCAGAGGTAAGGGAGGGGGTGCGCAAATGGCTGTCAGGGGCAGTTAGCTTCAGCACAGCGCGATGGTAGCAGCCTGCCGTCGTCGGAAATGATCCGTGCCGTTTGCCTCTGACGTGCCTGACAGCAGCCCGCCTCTTTCCCTTTTGAGGTCTGCCTGGTTGTGTCAATATGTAAGATAAAATGTCAGACACTTGTTACGTTTCATACATGTAAATAAGTAAAAATGCAGAAAGTCAAGTGACCTGATGTTTTGTTGTAACTCCGGACGGCAGTTGGGGAGTAAAGGAGAGTAACTGCCAAAAGGAAATACTGCTGCTTATGTCCAGCATGATAATGAAATGCTCAAAGTTCCGTGGTGGGGATTTGTCCCTTAAGCATCCAGAACTTTCTGTCTCCAGCTCTGGATCTAGAACAGCGTCACGCAGCAGGAGCAAGAAGCCAGTTACTGTCCCGCAAGGCCAGCATCCAAGCCCAAGGAGAAATCGGGGGCAACTGAGCACAAGATGCTGCCGAGTGGAGGAACGAGGAGGATTATGAGCAGATGTTTAGGATATGCCTGCACGCAGCAAACCGAAGATGCCTACGCTCAAGTATGTAGTCTTTGTCGTTGCAGAGAGTGCTGGCATATGGTGCATGGGCTTGGCGCGAGGTGGCTGTTGAAGCGGGGATTGAGGGTGGGTTCAGGACCTGCCCCGGGTAGCGCGGTGCGTGGGGGGCTGCCCGCTCCTGCTGCCAGGCCGGTGCTGTTGGTACCTGCTCTCGCTGGAGTCAGCAGAGCGCTGACACGCGCGCCGCGGTGCTCAGGCCTAATTCAAGGAAAATCATAGCTGCTTCAGTTTTATCCCCTAAACTGCATCTGGGTGACTCATCTGCTATTAGACAGTACCCTCCTAGAAAAGGGGGGTTTGAGCTGCGTGTCTCTTCATCCAGTTCATCTGAGCGTGTCAAAATCATCAGCGTGTGTCTCGTCCCCATTAACATCTTAAAAAATATGGAAGCAACTTGCTGCCGTCCGTCGTACACAATTTTACTACCAAGGTAGCGGTGGGCGCAGCGGCGGCTTTGCCGGAGCGGTGGAAGGGGCGGGGGCGGAGCGCAGGGCCGCCCGGCAGCGCCCGGCCCCGGCTGCGGGCAGCGGGAGGCCTCGGCCGGCGGCGGGGCCGCGCTTGCGGCGGTGCGGGGCCGCCTCGCCCTGCCTGCGGGGGCCCGGCGGGCGGCGACCGGGGCTTCCCCGCGGGAGGAAGGGGCTCCGGCGCCCCGGGCTGCGCTCTCGGGAGGGGACGGGGCTGCCGGGCTGTCCCTGCTCCTCAGCATCGCAGGTATTTAACAGCTTTTTCCCCCCTTTTTGCCTGGCCGAGGGGTGGGGGGTCCCCTTTCCCCGGGAAAATGGGCGAAAAACGATCGTTTGAGTTAGGCTTTGCTGGAACAGCTGGCTGCCCCTGGCCTGTCCCGTGCCGTTTTGGAGAAAAAACTCATTAATTTCACCTGAAGGTCTCTGGGCTTAATGTTCTGGTAGTTCTAACCTGTAAGCAGTGAATGTAAAGCTGCATATGGTGACTGGGATACGGGGGTACCTGATCTGCAGAGAGTGGAGGGGCTGGGGGCACACGCGTGTGCGTGGGGCACTGCAGAGCTGCCAGCACCCCCCAGCGCCCCCAGCCGCGCTGCAAACCTGGCGCGGCTTCAGCCTTTCAGGGCTGCTTTAGGCCTAGTTTTATTTTAAGTGGTTTGAGGTCCTCAGGCTGCTTTTAACAGCACAGTGAATTTCTTCCCCTTTAAAAAAAAGCATACCATAGGAGCTAAAAATAGGAGATAATAGTTTTTATCTAACCACAACTTTGTGCATTGCATAGAAACAGCTTCCAACAGGACACAAGGATGAAGCGGTTCATGGCCATGTTAAACAGGAATAAAAACAAGGATCCCCCACCCGCCAGGCTGCTGGATCTGGCAGGACAGCTTTGCCAGGACCTCCAGAACTCGTCTCCTAGTCTGGAGAAGCTGGTTGGGACCATGATGGGATGCAAACACAAGATGTATTTTCTCACTAACATCCACGTTGTCCGAGCTTGCGTGTTCGTTCATATCCGTAACGGGCAGCATGACACAGCCTGCAGGCTCCTGGAGGTAGGGACGTGTTCTTTGTTTCTTCACGGAGACAGAAAGCAGTATTAGAAAAATAGTAGTTAGAGCTGTTAGTGCAGAGGTACCCAAGCTGCAGCACATGGAGCATTTCCAGCTGGCGTACGGACGTGGAAGGTGATATGTGTGCGTTGGTTGGCCTGAAGCACAGGATAAACCTTTGCTACAGGCTGTTACTATTAATCAGTCAAAGGGAAGAAGGTACTTGGGTGATGATGAGGTCGGTTGTAGTTTGTGAAAGCAGGATTTTTGTTCTCTAGTGTGGTGGTTCTTAGAGTTTTTACAAACTTAGGGCTCAGGATGTAAAAGCCTTGGGGAGGCCAAGTTTAGAGGGCTTGCCAGGGTGGGAAGATACGGGGAAGGCTGGATGGCACTCAAGGGATTTTGGCCTCTAGATCTGGTAACGTAGCCCTGTTCACCAGGGGGAAAGAAGGAATTAGGCAGGCAGCTCCCTGTGTGCATTAGAGAAGGTACAGCGAGCCGTATACTTGGATAACGCTACCAGCTTTATGTCAAACCCGCAGGAATCTCTGAGTAAGCGTCCAGTTGTTGAGGGTTTTCTCCTTTATAGGAAGCCTGACTGACTACCTGGAAAGGGTTTGCTTACATATTATTTTGTTTTAGTATTGCAAGGCAGAAGAGAGGGAGGAGCTGGTGCAACTTTGGCATGAGATTCACTACCGGAGGGTTATGGAGAAACGCCACACGGATTTTCTGACACCACTGCAGAAATTCCGTTGCAGGAAGAGGTACCGCGGCATGGGGGAGCCAAGTTTTTTTTTCTCTGCTGTAGTTAGCAGATGCAGGGGGTAGAGATGCAGAGGCTGCTTTTGCATCTCAAGATGGCTGCTTCTTGGAGCTGGGTTTTTCTTGGTGTTTTGACCACTTGTGGTAACATGAGAAAATTCCCATGGATGTGAACGACTCTCTTGGGGTCCTTTTTAATCCTGTTTTTTTCTGTGTACAGGCATCCTCCACCTATTTCCCTTTGTCCTGAAGGTGTGAAGAATCGAAACTATTCAGATGAAGTACGCCAGCAACTGCACAGGTTTGCTGCAGAGGTGACAACAAATCCAAACAAGAAACAGCGGGTAGGGATATGCTACTTCCGATCGAGTCTCCTTGTCACAGAAAAGCAGAACTCTGTGATCAGGGGTCTATAACTGGTTTCATTCTAAATCCTTGTTTTCAGAAGTCCCAGTGGGGCTGGGATTCCCAATATTTGATCTTTCCCTAAAATCATCAAGTTCATGCTAAGTAATTTCACTTGCTTTGGACAAAAGATCAGGGGAAGTAAGTTCCTCACTCAGCTTTTAATGGTTCTAATTTTGTAGTGATTGGGCATAGGCAGCGAAACAACCATCACTCAGAAGAGCCATATTACAGTGATAAATAGTTCTGACTTCACTGAGGTATAGCCTGTATAAAATTGCACTTTGCTTACCAGAATATATCTCTGACTTATCACATTAAATTCACAGAATTTGCAAGCACGATAGGCCGTGTTGATGTGTGCATGTATCTACCTTATTTGGACAGGGAAAAATTTGTAATGAAAGCGAGGTGTGAATTAATTCAGTAATCCTTGTTGGTTACTGCCTTGCAAGGTGAAGGCTTCAGACTTTAAAGTCTGCCTCTGTGGTCCTCAATTTTTCCAACACCCTTCTCGTATGAGGCAGGATGGCCTGGTGAAGAGTTCTGCAACGTGAAGATGGTTTATTTCCTATCCTTTTCACAAAGCAGCAGCAACTTCCAAATTTTCATTTTAAAAAACCAATCTGAATTGGGAGCATAATGAAGTTGCATAATTAAGTCCTAAAAGGTCGGGATATGATGATCACATAAGTGTTAATTTCCCAATACGTTCTTCACTTAAGTGATCTCATGATTTAACGGTTTAATACAGCAGAACTTTTTCTGTGAATGTGATACAGATGTTTATACTGCTCGCAGTTTGTGAAAACTATTTAATGGGGTAAATGCATTAGTGTTTATCCTATTAGTGTCATGTTAGTGATGCGAAGCTGTCATTCTGTGGGACGAGCATGCTTTGTTGGGGTTTTACATTTAAATATAGCCATGTAAAACAGCAGTATATGGTTTCCTTTAGCAAACAAATTGACTAGGGAAGCAGGCTGGAATGTGTGTTTTCCAGCAACTCTTTTGAGTTTATAAATCAGTCTCCTCAATGGGATTCACATAGACTTATCGGAGACCTAGTGAACAAGTTGCTGGGCTGCTTTTGGAACGGAAGGGAAAAGCCTGATTATTTGGATGTGGTTTATTCTTTTTCCCTTGATCTCTCCCTACACCTGGGTTCGCAGGAGGGATTGGCTCGGGACATGAACCTGCAGCCAACCCAGGTCTATAATTGGTTTGCAAATTATCGACGACGTCAAAAATCCTGCCTCTCTCGTACGGAAAGGCTCAACAACTCGTGTCCTGAGAGGGCTTTGACTTACCGCACAAAGGAGGAGCAGGATAAAGGATCCTACACTCCACAAACTGCAGGTTCGTCTCTTCCTAATGGGCTTAGGAAGCGGTCCAGAAAGCTGAAAAACAATTTAAAATTCCCTCAGGAAGGGAAGGATATTCCTGCTCCAGAACAGCGTCTATCTGCTGATGGATCAAGTGGACACTGGAGGACTCTACTTCAGTGGAGTGCCTCACTCTTTGGCTAGAGGCTGTCAGTCTGTTGAAGGAGCAAGGATTGATAAGGCCTGGGCAAGGACAGGTGAAAAGAGATGCCCGTCTCCGAAGGGGTGCCAAATGAAAGCAAATACAAGGGAGGCAGCAGGTTTTAGCTCTCAGATTCTGGGATCAGGGCAGTACTCCAGTAAAACCCAGTATTTCCATGCCCCTTCATGGAATCTTGACCAAACCCCAGTCACGGGGAATAAGAGGGTCTTGCTGTATTTGGCAAATGAGACTTGTTTCATTGCTTTTTGGAGTAACTGTTAGTGTTCCTTCACCTGCCCGACCTGCACCTTTCAGGTGGCTCTTGTGTAGGCATCGGCTGTGAGCAAATGGAGATGACCCTCATGCCCTGTGACCCAGGGTGGGAGCAGTCAGCTGCAGATCTGGATAAGCCTCCTGAAGGAACGTACTTAAAGATGCTGGAATCCAGGTGATGTATGAAAAAGTCTTTACAGTGACAGTTCAGAGATGAAGCAACCTTTAAACTTGTTCATGGAACGGACTTTCATGTCAGTTCCCAGGGGACATCGCTTAGGAGCTGTGACTCCACAGATGGGAATGGTCCATGCCCAGCATCAGGCAGGCAGAGCATCTAGCAGTTAATCTCCCAGCTGTCAAGGGCAGGATTCAAAGTCTAGCTGGGGGTCTCCCCTCTTTGCAAAGCAGTATGTCTGGCTGATGTATTTGCTCCATCATTACAGCTTTGCGCAGAGCAGTGAGCTGTATGAAGCGAGGACAAGCCAGGCTTTGTTGACCGCTTACAACGCTGAACAACCTGTAGCTTTCTGCACTGAGGCTATGCTGGAACCAGGAACCTGCTTTAACTCTGCTGTCCTGCAGCCCGGAGAAGCAGCCAGCAGTACTGATGCCAGCCCTCAGCTGGATACATTTGTCCTGTGCTCCTGCGGGTCCCTTGCCCTCCCGGATGAACAGCTGGCCATGTGGCATGCCCCTTCCAGCACCAGAGGAGTCTCTGGCTCCATGTGGACCCCAACTATAGAAGGTTAGTAAACCTGCACCCAGATCGTTGACCTTCAGAGTTTTCAAGCTTCTCTTCCCTTTGTTGTGAACACTCTTGCTCACTTAGGTGGCTTTCCAATGTCATGACAACTGGGAGCAGGGCTTGTCATGAGCTCTGGAGTTCTGCTCCCAGAGTAGCTCAATGAGAAAATCCGTTGATTTAAGGTGTTGAAGCAGACATTCTTACCTACTCTTTTGCTTAAACTGTAAGTCCTTCCGTAAGATAGTACTTTTCCAGCAAGGTGGTTTCCTTGTAGCATTTCCATTGGAAGAGTCCCTTCAGGTGTTGTCTGCTCACCTTGTCCGTTTGCAAGCTTCTGGGTTTTTAAATGCCTGTCGTCCTTATGAAATTACCTGAGCGGAGGCTAGGAACTAGCCTCTAGGTAAGAAACTGTGACACAGTGCTCATCTTCAGCAACACATTCTCACTTTCCTTTCTCCTTCCTGCTATTCTTTCTCTCTCCCTCTCTGTTTCCTTCCTGTCCAGTCTTGTTCAGCATTCCACCATCTCTTTTCTCCTCCCTGTTCTTCAGAACAGCATTGATAGGATACGTAAGTGATGTCCACCTGCTTTTGCTGTAGGTCTACAGAACAGAAAGTGCTGTGGCTGCCATTCATCTCTGGTGATTGTGGAGCAAGGAGGGGAGGAATAGCTGGGTCAGAGGTTGGGGTCACGTTATCTGTAATTGTCTTTAATACGAGCGTTTATTTCAGCAGGTATCAGAGCTCCCTTGAGCAGAGTCCCTCAAGGTGGCTGTATTGAGGCCAGTTCAGGAAGAATCATTCAGCAGTCAGATTTAGAGGTTGAAAGCTTCATCCTTAGAGAAGGACAGCTAGGGACCCTGGAATCTATCCTTCCCCACAGGTAAAGGGAGGGGAAAGCCCAGGGCTTCTTAAGGGCAGGAGTAACAATGATGCTGTGGGTCTGGCCTTGTCCTGATCCCCCTGTTGAAGAGGGCTGCAGACGGAGCGTAGTGGTGCATCTCATTCAAGGGCCTGGTTCTCCTTGTGTCCGTCATATTTTGCAGGTATTTATAGCTGTGCACTGGAAATGGGAAGTGCTGTGTAAATGTATATGTGTTTTACGGTGGTGGCACAAAGGAGATTTGGGACCAGCCTCATCAGAAAAGATAGGACCCCCTCTCTTGGAAGCAGGTTTAGCTTCTAAGCTATTTGCCTGTTTTTCTTTTTGGCAGAAAATTATAACCTATACTGATCTCAGCGAGAGCTGATTCTGTGGGCTGGGTTGGTAGGGCCCGTATTTAATCCTAAAATAGTTTTTGTAGCTTCATAACCTCATGACAAGATTATTCCATAGTGGAAGCTTTCCAAATTGGAAGACAGAAAGACAGACACTGTTCTGTCTTTCTGTTTTCCACCTGTATGAAACGTTTCAGACTGCAGGTTTTCTCTGGGGCTGGAGATGAATTCACAGAATGCAAAACAACAAAAATCCGTGCCATCTTCCATGTGTTATACAACTTCCGTAATGTTACATAAAAATAAACACTGCCAAACAGAAATTATGAGGTTCCTTTAATTTACTGATCTGCAAGACAGAAGAGGAGCAGTAGCCCCATTTCATAACCATTCTGCTTGACACTGGCCAGCATTTGTGCTAGCACGATACTCTCAATAACCCATCACAGAGGTAGCTGGAAGCAGTTCTATTCCCACTTTATAGATGAGGAAGCAGAGGCATGGAGAGGCTTTGTGGCTTGTCAAGCAACAAGGGAAGGCAGTGATTCACTGGAGATAAAGATCAGTGGTTTTTTGCCTCCCGGTTCCCTGCTAAAAACACTTCTGCCTTTTAGCCCTGTTTCCCAGTTGGCTTGGTGCCTGCAGTTGTTCACGTTCATGTCAGACTCCCCGCTCCGAGCTGCTGGGGAGAACCCAGGTCCGGGCATTGCAAACCCACCTCAGTCTGCGTTTTAGGATTCGCGGTTTTAGACAGTGGCTCGAGATCATGAAAGATCAGTGAGGCTTGCTGGCAATATTTTGGCTGGATTTAAAATTGCATGTTCTGACTCTAGAGTGAGCTCATGTTTATTTTTAAAATATGTTCCGCCAGTAGAAGAAATCTATGGTGAATGTCTCCTTGTTGGGCATGTCGGTTGTGCCAGGAATCCACGCACCCTTTATCGTATTCCTGGCAGGGGCAGGACTTGCTGCTTCCTTGACACCTTCTGCTGAGGATATAGTTATTTGAACTCTATTTGTAAACCCCATTTAGTGGCTGGTCCAGCTCCCCCCAAAACCTTGAACTCATGAGTGCTACGGAACAGCGATCTCTCTAGAAATGAGTGATGCTTAGGCTGCAGTTTCATCTTGGCCTTTTTGCAGTTTCTCTCTGGAGAGCCAGGGGACCTCGGGTGGGTAGTCTTGGCTAAGATCACTGCTCAGTGAATGGCAATGAATGAGGATCACCTTTGTTATCAGGCAGAGCCCTCTGACAGTCACTGGATTAGAGAGAAGTACTGTGTCACCAGGGTCATCTTTAGCAATAATATTGCAATGAGCATCACTCATCTGGGGACTCATGAAGGAATCGGCAGCTTAAACTGTATGGCAGATGAGCGTTGCTGTCCTGGAAAGACAGGGCAGTGAAGCTATCCCTGCTTTACAGATAAGAGTAAAGCACAGAGAAGCAAATTATTTATCCAAGGTCACCCACCTGGAGTGGACTTAGTGTTACGCTGTCGCTGCCTTGCCAGCTCCCTGCTTCCTAAGCGCAGGGACAGAGCTACAAGTCAGCCAAGGGACCCTTAATCTGCTTGTCTCGTTTTTAAAGGTGCTCACCTGGAAAGGACTTGGCCTGAAAGCTTATTAGAACGATTCCAGTTGCTTTCTTTCATGGGCTTTTTACAGTCGGTCCTACGCACTTGGGCTGTATCCAAACCTCTTATGATCTACAGGGCTGCGAGGTGGGAGTGTGAGGGGGAACCAGGCTGGGAGCTGACTGCCTCCATCTGCTCCTGCTCCTGGCAGGAGAGTTTGATCCAGCTAGCGAACTGGAAGTTCCTGTGGGACACCAAACAGATGCTTGCCTCTACAGATAGCGGTGTTGTCTCCTCTTCACTCCTCGAGGTGGGACGGAATGGGTGGGAATGTAGCCCAGCTAATGATTCACGCAGGATATAACTCTCTCGTGCCTCACATTTCAAACAGAAAAGCACACTGAACTCTATAGAGCAAGACAGATTGCATTCATGAGCCAGCATGTTGATTTAGAAAACATCAGTGCTGAGATGTTCGTTGCAGCTTACCGCTTCTGCCTGCATTTTTGGGATTCCAGCTCAGAGTGCTAGGAATCCTTCTGCTGTTAGGCTCTCCCCTCGGGATAGCCCAGCACCCCGACACTGGCAGGCAGCAAGTTCAAAACGCACAAAAGGAGGCTACTTTTTGGCATGTTGCATAATTAAACGGCAGAATTTGTTGCTACGGGCGTTGTGCGTGTCGGTGTAAGCGGGCTATGAAAAAGGATGAGACAAGTTCTTGGGGGGACAGGGGGTTGTATGGCCATTCGTACCCTGGGCTATTCCTGGTAGTGGTATGGGCAGCGTTGTTGGCGTGTAGATACTTCTGAGTTGGTGATGAAGGGCGAGAACATCCCATCATCGAGTACCCAGTGTCTCCTGCTTGACCCAGTGCCCGCAGACTGTGACCTCTTTGGAGAGGCTGGCAGAGCCCCCGGGGAGGTGTGGATGGGGAAGCCGCGTCCCCAGACTCTCACTGGCGGCCTTGAAAAGCTGTAGCAGAATCATAGCCAATGTTGTGGCTATGTCTAAAGCCGCATTTTTATGTGTTTTGACTCTTAAGATCTGTGTTTTTAAAATATGTTCCAGAAAAGAGACATTTTGGTAGACATCTCCTTGTTTATGGAGAATGTTCTGGCTGCATAAGGAAAGCTGCAAATTGAGATGGCATTCCTGTGTGCTGCTCCTGGTCAGGCTAGTCCTCCCAGTGCCGAATCTGTATTTCGAGGTCCTAACAATTTGGAAAAACGGGGCAGGTTTGTAGACAACTTAGCAGAAATCTGTTGAATTAATAGTCTTGCCAGCAGCTCGTCTTGTCCTGCTGCAGAACACTACAGTAAGTGGTGAGTAGAGCATAAATAACAAATGCATTTGTGTATCATCATATTTTCTTCCAGTTCCTGTCAGGCTGTGTTTGGCAAGCCTCAGTGCCCACCTGCTTCTGCACCCTGCGTGGAAGAAAGCCAAGCCTTGGGACAAGGCCAGGTGAGAGAACACACCTAACGTTCAGAGAAGGAGCTTAGCCCTGTACACACTATCCAGCTGTGGCTCTCACGCAGGGACGCGAAATCTCGCGTCGTATTTAGTATGAAGCATGTTTGATCTTTTGGAATCCAGTTCAGAGCAAGCTGGGCATTCCCTAGGTAGCGTCCAGCAAATGCTAGAAGGAGAGGTGTTTTTGTTGTTTTTTTTCCACTTGGATTGCTCATCAGACCCAAATTTTGCTAAACCTGCCGCTGAAATGATGGCCAGAGCAACCTGTGCAGATCCCAAGTGCCATTTAAATTTTGAGCAATGGAGGGCTCACCTAGCACTGTGGGAAGAAGACGACGGGAAGATGGCTGCTCGAGGGCCCTCCCCTCTGAGGGGTTCTGCGGAATTTGACTCTGCTCTCTCAGACCTCTTGAAATCTTTCATGTAATTTTCATTTCCAAGTCTGCGTTACTGCTGAGAAAAAGGGATTTTGCACTGTTCTGAGATGGCTGATAGCAGTGTACAGAGCAGTGCTATTACAGGAAACAATAAAAGAAGTCACTTCCACGATCTGGATGCAGTCTGCGTGCCTTCTTACGGTGATTTTAAGGCGGTAGAGAGCAGAAGTTAGAAATCTGGTGCTTTCAAGGGGATGGGAGCACATCTGTGAATTAAATGTTATTTAGAAATAGGACCCAAGAAAGCCCTATCTAAACTGTACCTGGAGCTATTTTTTGGCTTCACATGTGTTGGTCTACCAATCAGTTAGCATCCATTTCTGTTTCTCTTGCAATGCAAGCTGCTGGAGAAAACCTATTTAAAAGAGATTTTGAAAAGCAGGAGACCGTATCTGCTAGCCTCATTATAGGAAGCGGCTGCAGCTCTGAAGGCAGTAACAGAACCTCTTTTGAGCCTTTGAAAGCATCAATATAAAGATCTGTATCTTGGAAAGTGGCCTTTTTACCAACCATAATGTGAGCCAGATGAGTAGGAAAGCTTTGGGCATTAATAATGAATGAGCCTTTTCTAAGATTTCCAGAGCATGCAGTCTCTGTAGCTGGAGTTTGCATCTTGCTGTTTTGCATTCTTGCACTGATTTTGCAATGGCGTAGAAACATGACACTCAGTGCAGTGTGGGCTGGGGAGCAAGATGCCGTGTGATGCCTGCAGATGTCAAAAGGGGACATCTTCAAATCTTTGTAACAATTACTCAGTTCAGGAATTCAGAAAAGCAATTTTTGCGTATTTTAATGTGTGCTGTAGGAAAAGGAAGAACCTGAATGGGTAAATGATTTTACAGCCTTCTACAGGCTTCCTGGGCACTCTGTTTCTTGCTGAATCAACTTGCCCTGGGCTCGTTGCAGGAATATGCTCGTTTGGTTCCTGTGTCTGAACCGCAGGGGTGCAGAAGTGCGCTTCCTTCGTCCACACGTGACTTTCAATTTGCTTTTCATAGGTCATGCATCCCGTGAGAGCCAAAATGAGAGTAAAACAAAACAAGCAAGCAAACAAAGAAAAAGTTAATTCATTTTGGAGACATTTCTTTCCCTCCCTGAACAGAGCTCCCTTGTTCAGGTGATCACTCCCTCCTTAATTATTTCATCCTGGTCTTACCCTCTGTCATTTACTTGGTATTATAGGAGCCAATGCCTTGGGCAAAGGGAAGGGAATTGCTCTTCTCTGAATTCCTAAGAGCTGAATTGTGCACTGATTGTGTTTGTCACTTTTACACCCGCGTCCTGTACAGACGGATTACTCTGCCTGAACTTAGAGGGGAAGGAGGACTTTGTCACTTCACGCACACGTCCCTCCCCGCTGGCGTTCCCTCCCACCACAGCCTTGTGCAAATCTGCCCAGAGGAGCTCTTCCACCCTGAGCAACGGCGTCATTAAAGATGGTGCGCGGTGAAGCTTTGATTCCTTCCCGTCTCTTTCAGGTCCTGGAGGATCCGGTTGGTGACCCATTAACCAGCGACACGCTCTGGGCTGCATGGCTGCTCTTTGAATTCTCAGCCGGGGGACGAATGTGACCTGCCTGCAGGGACGCTCGACGCGGTCTGCGCTTCCCCGGGGAGCACCCCCTCCTTTCCTGGTTTTCCTTTTTTTTTTTAAAAATGAATGAGGGGTTTGACACGGAGACGAATAGAGAAAGTGAGGTAGAAGGATGAAGGCTTTTTCTAATAGTTACAAAGTTTGTTTCAGTTACAGTTTTATTAAGAATCTTGCAAAGGATGGAAGAAACCAAAGGTGCCTTGTGGATTGTAGGTTTTTACTGGAGCAGTCTGAAGCTGCACTGTAGATGCTAAAAATACCAAGTCCCTAGTTCTGTGGCAGTTGCATATTTCTACCCATGGCACTGGTCAGATCCGAGTCCTTCATTACCTCACGAAGGTAAATGAAGGTCCTGTACTCAAAAAGAGTAAAATTTAGTTACATTGCCTAGCAGTGGATATTGGATAACTTTTTTCTCAGGCCTGGAAAATAAGCTCTCAGCTAAGCGCTGCTAAAATACTGCGATTTCTCATCTCCGTGTTTCTGTTGTACTGCTGGGTGTGACTTCTGGAGTGTTCCGTGCTCCGCAGTGTCACAGATGACACAAACTGGAGCACGGCAGAATTTTCAGCGCTAACATCAATGTTCTTGCAGGATTGCAGGAGGGCATAGAAGTGTGTCAGTATTTAATGCTACCTGCAACTCAGATTGCCCGGGAAAGAGGATGAATGGAGGAGGTGGGAGCCGCTGAACCCTCTTGATGCATTTTCTGTCCCCAGATCTGGGTGGACCGAAACTGCCAAGGGAACCGTGTCGCCCTTCGGGTGGTCTGCGGCAGTCTGACACCAGGCAGCGGCAGGCGAGCACATCCTATTCGGACGAGCGCCCTGCAAAGCAACGCGAGTTGCGCAGACCCCTACGCGCTGTAGTAAGCGTGGGGCTCATACTGTACTTGGCTGAAGGCTGCTTGCTCCGCGGGGGCAGGCTCTTTCGCTGCCGCTCTCCTGCGGAGCGTGCGCAGCTCCGCTCCTTTTGCCCAGCACTTTTCCTTACTTAACCCAGCCCGAGGGCCGCCGTTCCGCTCCTCCATCTCGCACTGCTTTCCTTTTCCTCTTGGAGACTAAAAAGCAGAGTTGTGTATGAGAGTTAGGGCACGAGCGGCAAAGCAGACCCTTGATGCGGGTTTAAAACTAAGCTGCAAGTCATTGGGCGGTCTTTTGGGTATTTTCCCTCGGTATTACTGCTATTTTTTAAATCTGTATTGCAAAAGGGATAACCCTTGCCAAACTCCAGCCCTGAGCTACACAAAGTGTACGTGCCTCCAGTGCCTTTTGTAATAAAGTTGGCAAATAAAGGTTACGAATGACTCTTTCTCCAGGGTTCGTTCTTCCAAGGTAAGAGTGTGAGGTGATTACTCGCACAAGGTATTTAATTATATATTAAACCCCTAGCACCAGCTGCCCTTGTGTGTGGTGAGACCCTGATACTTTATTTTGGTGGATTTCACTTGGAAGGCCGTTGTCTTCTTGTTGGAGGTTTTGTGTTCAGAACCGCGGTGTTTGCAGGGGTTATGCACACGTTTACGTTTATTTCTTTTAACAACGGGCCCTCGGGTGCATCCGAGCTGGCGTGCAGGCAGGGGACGGGCCGCGCTCCCGCTGCAAGGCAGCGCCCGCCTCCGCGCGCGCAACCGCGGCCACGCGCTGTTCCCGCCGCCGCGGCGGCCGCGCGCCGCCCTCCTGCTCCCTCCCCATTGGCCCGCCGCGCCCGTAGCAACAGCGACAAATATATCCTGCCGCCCTCCCATTGGCTGCCGCCTCGCGCCGAGCCATAGCAACAGCGGAGCGGGCGCGCGGCGCCTGAGGGGGCGCGCGGCGGCCGTTGGCGGCCCGCGCGGGGTGAGGCGGCGCTGAGGGAGCCGCGGGGTGAGGCGGGAGAGGGGGGACCCGCCGCCGCCGCTGCGGCCGCCGGCCCGGGGCGGCAGGTACCGCCGTCCCCGCCACGCTGCCTAAAGTCCGTTTTGCTGGGCGTTTGCACTGCGGTGGGCAGCCGCCGCGTCTTCTCTGCGGCCTGTGGCGGAGAGAGAACAAGACGCTGTCCTGCGCCGATGAGCGAGGCGGCTTTCGTGCAGGAGCAGCAGCCCAATAGCAAAATTCACACTGGATCTTGATAGATTTTTGTATGAGATCCCAAATAAGGTACTTGAATTCTCACCCCTAATGATATGTCATGTCACTACGATTACTATGATTTAGCTAGTCAATGGTATGTAGTACATGTGGATGAAAGCCAGGGTGGTTACGTTTCCCTGCTGTTGAAGATTGAT
Source organism: Platalea leucorodia (assembly GCF_965183815.1). Classification (NCBI taxonomy): domain Eukaryota; kingdom Metazoa; phylum Chordata; class Aves; order Pelecaniformes; family Threskiornithidae; genus Platalea; species Platalea leucorodia. Next base: position 16,316,249 of record NC_138834.1, read on the forward strand.
GTATTGGAGTGAAGAGGAATGATGCCTCTCTTACAGTGAGACATATTTCAGTTCCTTTCAAATATTTAGTGCTGTTCCCTGCCAGGGAAGATGATAAAGATTAGATTAACGCAGCTCCACCTCTATAGAAATTTCAGGTACCTGTCATTCAAAATCAAATAGATCATTCTCTAAGAAAACAGCCCATGTTAGTGAATGCAGGTATTTTAGTTCTGGAGATAACTGACCTTTGTTCTACCATCTTAACAATACCGGTGTCCTAAGGCCTTGCAGGTTTTTTTACATAGTTCAAGACCACAGTTGTTTTGGCTTTTTAATTAAAAAGAAGAGGCTCAATTCACCGGAATTCCTACAGAGTGCTAGAACAAGTCTCTTTTCCAAACGTAAATCTGAAAAAGGCTTTGCAGCTAAAGCAGAATTAAAGCTTTTTCTCTTACGCTTCCCTTGATGAATTTCGTTTCCAAATTTGGCACAGTTGTTCTCTGGAGGACAATTGAATTTTCTAGGTCATTTCCCAGATGAAATAACTGATTACTTTTCTGGAAGCTTACGTTAGATGATTCAAAGCTTGATATGTGAAATCCAGCAAATTAGAAGTATTCCTCTGTAAGAGATGTCAGTTCAAGTGGTTGAAGTACAGCGTATTCTGGCCCACTAGCATCTTTGCCCCGTGCCACCTGGGTATTGAAGCTGCACAAAACGCTTCTGAGGAGCTAATCGCATTTGGACAAGAATTTGCAAGCTGTGCCTACAGCTGATCTCGCAGGCCTTGACCACGCTGAGTTAGAGGTGGCTGAGCAGAGTTCAGAGGTAGGCTGCTGCTTCCCCATCCTGGGCTCGAACAGGTGGGGGGCCCAGCCGTGCGGCAGAGGAGGAGACGGAGTGAATCTCTGCTGATTGCCGGGGGTGCTTCGCATTTGGCCGCCTCTGCCTGTGCTGCTGGGTGGAGTTAGACTTCGAAGGACAGAGTAGTGGAGTTCTTTATATTGTATTCAGATTGGGCTGGCGTTTGAATTGCGCAGTTTGTGTCTTACCTTGTTCTCGTTTCCTGGGTGTGATTGCATCCCAGTCACGTTCTGGTTTCCCTGTCCTACCGTACGTAGCAAGCTCTGGATGTGTTTGTGGTGTTCTTCCTTGGAGCTGTAATTAGAAGCACTCTGAGCATGTGGCTGACCTGCCCTGAGCTGAATGTGCTGTACCTGCTGTTGGCATTCCTCCTCCTCAACACGGCATGGCCTGTCGAAGGAAGGAGCTTGCCCTAGATAGAAAAAACAAAGCCATTTTTATCTTCAAATGCATATAAGGGCCCAAAGAATAGTACTTATATGTGTTAACTGATCACAGAAAGGGGATGGAAATCTAGGAGCGCTTCAGAAGTTCTGCTAGTTAGCTGTCCCTGAAGGGAGAAGGACACTTTCCCAGTAGGCAGGCATCCATGTTTTCCAGCCGTGCTGCTAGAGGCAGCTTTCCTCTCGGCCAACGGGGCAGACGGGCCTAGGACTGGCAAGGTCAGAGACTGCGCTGCTGCCTGTCAGTGGCTCTGAGTTGGAAGCGTGGTGCAGAAATGGCCGCGTGGAGGACCTGCGTGGCAGCTGCCGGTGAAAAACTTCTCTGAACTGATCCACTAGAGAGGATTAATGGCATGAGAAGCAGCTTTCCCTGTTTCAGCCCCATTGACAGTTCCCCCGGCTATCGGAGTTACTGAATGGGCGCATCTGAGGCCCGCTCGGGACAAGCGCTAGGAGATACAACTTCAAGGCCAGTATTTTCAGGCAGTCTCTTGTTCTGGCTGCCTGGCTCCACTTGCTTGGGGCCTCGTTTTCAGAGGAAATGAGCACTTAGGCAGCGACTCAAGTAGGGCACCCGGAATAAGAGGCCACTTTCGAAAACGTTGGCAGAGGCATTTTGTTTTATCTTTGCACTTCATTAGTCTTATCCCCAAAGTCTTTCATGTTACGTTCTACAGCGAAAGGTCATGGTTTCAGATCAATCATTTTCAGTGGGATTTAATCCAGTTCTAAGTCAAACTAATCCACTCTGGTAAAGTTTGAAGATCGGTAAGATTTCATTTGTTAAGACGGATCTGGGCTTATTTTTTAAATGTGGCGGCTGATGCCGAGTCCTCCATTGTGTATGCCCAGCATGAGGTGTCTTCGGGGTGGTTCCAGAAACGCTGGACATCTCAGTTCTGATCTTAGCTGTAGGCTGCAAATGCTCAGCACCTCTGAAAAATCCCTACCTGGGCTTTAGTAGGATTGAGGGGTTTTTGTTTGTCTTGTTTTTTCACTTTCAGTATTTACTTAACAAAGGTTGGGATTTTTTCCTCTTACACGCAGAGCCTTTTTTCAATATGGTGCTCTGGTGACAGCTTCTGATAAGCAGGCTTTTTCATGTGTTCCTGTTTATGAGTTCTGGTTACTTTCCTTTGATTACATAAAGAATAAAACCACACTCTTACATCTGGGCCGGGCTAGCAAACACTGTGGCCTGAAGCAGCTCATGAAGAGTTAAAGCTGCTTTCAATTAGCTACTGTGTTCTGCCACTTAAAGAAACCCCCGCAACTGAGCATGCTTCACAGCCTCCTGTGCATATCCCTGAATCATTCTGGCAAGTAAAAACACTGCCATAATCTTTTATTCAGACATAGCGCTTATTCTTCACTGGACTCTGAAATGAGCAAGCGCTTGAAAATAGCATATTTTGCCAGAGAGTTCGGAGGCTTTATCAGCTCACGTCTGCACAGGATTTTGAACATGCAAAAGGCTACTGGGTGTGAATGCTGAGTGGTGTTAAACACACTGCAGTGATCCCAGCCAGGTTCCAGTATACAGACCTAGCCTTTCCCGTGAGGGAGCCAGAGCTTCGCAGGTTTTGTGCAAATCACTGCCCTTTTGTTTTAAAGATCTTCCCATGTGGGTGACTACAACGTACTTTGCCACAATTCACGGCGTGAACCCTGCTGCTTCTGAGCAGCGCTCAGGCAGTGTGATCTTTCTCCCTCCATTCTAGGTTTTACCCTTGAGTTACGAGGGAGGTTCTGTGAGAACGATTCAAGATTGATACGAAATTGAAATATGACAAATAGTAGAATATTTTCACACACACTGTGACAGCCTCGAGGGTTCTGTTGCTCGTTAAACTGCAGTGTTATGGTTTGGCTAGAAATATATCATTGAAATTATAGTCCCTTGTGGTTTGGGAAAGAATCATCACACTTCAGCTACACCCACTCCTATCTCGTGCTCTGATCTTGTCATTGGTTGCAACACCTTTCCTCCCTGATGCGCAGTTATCTCGCTTTATTGGGGGGATGTGCTGCAAGGATTCTAACAATAATTATAGGTAGTCCTAAGCCTGTGAAAGAATGTGTCCTTACAGCATCGTGCCAGTAAGCGCCAGTCGCAGGATTTCCAAGATCAGATGCCCACAAACTCTCCTTCTCTACCATACCCATCTCTACTGCCTTTGCTGTGATGTGGAAGCTGGTTAGCCTCCCCCGTCAACTGGTAGTTGCTTCTGTTCTCTCTCTGTTTTTCAGTGTCTTGTCCCCAAGACTTTTATCATTTAGCAGTTCCCTAAATAAAACATTTCCTTGCTGCAGAGAAGAGAGGGAAGATGGTTTGCTCCAGGGATGAGGAGGATGCTAGTGGCAGGGACTTTGTAGTGCCACTGCTTTAGTTCTGCGAGTCTCAGGAACAGCCCTGCAAAAGGTGCGTGCTCCCTCGCTGCTGCCAGAACAACCGAAGGGGGGGCCTTTCCGCCAGGGGGAAAGGCTGGGAATGGCGTGGGGTGTTTCCTCCTCACCAGCCTACCTTCCAGCTCTGTCCCCTCAGCTAAACATCAGCGCCGGGGAGACGCCCTCTGAGACTGCACTGGTGTCCCCAGTGCCCCTGTGCGCAGCCGAGCAGTGAACTCGAATGGCGCTTCAGCAGGGAGCTATTTGTGGAACATCGGTGCTGTCCCACAGTCAGATACGCCTCTGGAGCACGGCCACTGCCTTCGGTCATGGTGCAATTCCCAGTACCATAAGTTTCTCCGTCTACGGATTCTTGCTGGGTGTGGTCACTTTGCAAACAACTCTCAGTCCTGCCTCATGAGAGCCGTGTTCCCGAGCTCCTGCCTGAGCTTTGCTGGGAAGCGCGGAGCTCTGCGACGTCGCGTGCGATGCCTGGCATCTGGGCCCGGCAGGGGAGCCACAGTTAGGCAGTGGTTTGCACCATTCAGCACTCCAGTAAAAGGTCTGCTGGCATTTCCACGTCCTTTCCATTTTTATTTTTAAGACATTGTAACTCAGCTTATAAATATTGTAGCAGATTAAAACCCATTGCCTGAGCTCTAATTTGTTTTTATTTGTACCTCTGTAGATCCGTGGAGCCGCTGTTAGGGCTGAAGATGCAGAGCAGAGGGCACGGCATGCGCAGGAGAATATAGGTACTCTCCCACAGACCCCGTATGTGTGAAACGCAACCTCTTCACTCTCGTTAGGTTACAGGCAGGCTGCGGAAACGCTGCGTACAAGGTTGCCTTATGTTAGCACTTTTCCTTGCAACTCTTGGATTTAGACGTGTATCTGGGTTTAGAGCAATGAGGTCACGTATCACCTTGTGGATTCAAGGTTAAGAATTTTTGAGATGCTTTAGGCTGAGAAATAGCCATTATACAGAAGCTTCAATATGGAAAACCAGAAGCATTTAATGAGAGTGGTTTTGTGCCTGTGTAGATATATCCACATATATTGGCAGATTAATGCAGATTGTCTGGTTCAGTGGGTGAATAACTGGTTTTAAAAATACTTCGTAATCTGTTTCCCTCGGGAGTCTGAAACGGCTGCATGAGACTAGAAAGCTGCTGGTAGACCCTACAGATTTTCAGAGCTGTTGCAACACTTTGCAGACTGACTAATCTCTCCTAAGAAGTTACTGCAACTGCAAGGTTTCCAAACTGGAGAAGTGTACCGGGCATTCTGGATTGGCCCATCTCTTGCTATTCCTCCGTGCGTGTTAAATACATTAAAATCTGTGGTTTTACACTGAATCGTACCTTTTCAAGAACGTGTTCCTGCTGTCTGTAGATAACAGTTGATCCTTAGGTAAAATCAATACAAATTTTGCGTTAATGATGATAATGAACTAGGCCGATGCTCGGGATCCGTTCTGTTAAGGTTTTATACGTCACTGTCTTCTCTTAGAAACAGTGAAAGTAAAATCCCGTTAGGAAAAAGGCACCAGGCAGCTTGCCGATACCTGCGTACCGCTGTGTGCCTCACGGCACTGCAAAGAGCTGTTTCCTGAATGTTCTGGCAGTCGGTTTGTAACTTGCTACGTGTAATTTTTATCCTTCGTGCTTTATTACGTATAATTACCATTTATTCTTATTTGTCATAATCTTTATTTATGTCCTTTAAAAAACCAGCAATATTCATCTAGTCTCTTTTAAAACTCACTGCAGCATGTATTTTAAATGACATGAGGGCTCAATGCACAGAAGCCAGCAGTGTTGGAGTTAAGCTAAGAACTTTGGGCTGACACAACGGACTGGATTTACTCGATTGCAACAGTGCAAGGGTACGGAGGGTAATGGGAGAATAATGGCGTGAGCGGGACCAGCCTGGGTCCCCTGCCCCCGGTGCGTGCCCACGCGTGCGCTCGCCCCGCACGCGTGCGCTCGCCAGCGCGCCTTCTGCCCCCTTCTCTGGGGGCGAGAGCCGCCGCCGGCGTAAATTGGCGTCGCTGCTGTGGCCAGCGGCTCCGATGGCGAGCCAGTCTTTCGCTCAGCTGCACAGCAGCTCCCCGCGCGTGCAGCGTTTAAGCGCGGGCTGAACAGAAAAAGTTAATCTGTGATTTATCGTGAGAGATGAGTAACGCGGACGCTAGCGTTTCTGCAGACACCAGCAGCAGCTGTGGCATTTGTGCAATGCTTCTCCTTGGAGGTGGTTTTTACGCAAGGCCCGTACTCTTGATTTATGAAAGAAGAGCTCGGCTATTACACGTTAAAATACGCAGCAAAATTGAATTTCGTTGCGTCTCTTAGGCAAGGTAGGACCGGCCCGTGCCTGCCGCCCCGCAGCTGGGGGTGTTTGAGCGGCTGGGACGCGGGACGCACGTACTTCACCGGAGCGAGGCGCAGCCGCCCCGACGCTGCAGGGCGGCACAAAGCAGCCGCGGCGCAGGGGCCGGGCGGGAGCGGAGCGCCGTTCCCCGAGGGGCGGCGGGGCCGCCGGGCCCCTCCCGCGCCCCTCCGCGGCGCCCCCCGCCCGCCCCGGCGCCGCAGCGCCCGCGCCCCCCGCCCACCTCCACCTTTGCAGCAGGAAAATGCAGCAGTCGGCGCGCGCAGGCGCCGCGCGGCCGGCGCCCCGGGATGGCTATTTATAGCAAGTGACGTCACCTAGAAATAGAGCGCGGGGGAGCGGCGCCCCCTCCCCTCCCCTGCAGCCCCGCGGCTCCGCCCCCTCCTTGCCTTCCTAGCGCGCAGGCGCAGGCGGCGGCAGCAGCGCCGGGCTCCGAGCCGCACACGCCGCGGAGGGGACGCAGCGAGCGCGCGGCTGCCCGCCTTGCCGCCGTCCCGGAGCGCGAGGCGCCGACCGTCGCCTGGCGGGCGAGCGGCGGCTGAGGCGAGCCCGGCTGCGGCGAGCCCGGCGGTCGCCCAGGGCGCGAGCGGGCGAGCGAGGCTCAGGCGGCGGCTGCCTTCAGGGTCCCCACTCGCACCCCCCTGCGCGCTTCCAGGCGCAGATCCCCGCCCCCCCTCCTCTCTCTCCGAGGGGCGCAGAGTGCCCGGCCCGGCAGCCACCACGGAAGCGGCCATGGGGGACCGAGAGCAGCTGCTGCAGCGAGCCCGCCTGGCCGAGCAGGCGGAGAGATACGACGACATGGCCTCGGCCATGAAGTCGGTGAGTGGGGCTGGTAGCGTGGCGGCCGTGGGTCATGCCCGGGGAGGAGTGCGTAGGGTGGGCAGTGGCGGGGAGGGAGGGGAAGGAAGTCCGGGCCGGTCCGAGGCGGAGCTGGGTCCCACCCGTCGCGGGAAGAAAGGAGGGCGGGAGCAGGAGCCGGACCGTCCCGCCGGGCCGCCGCCGCGTGGGGCGGTGCCCGTTACTACCTGCCTCGGGGGAGGCGAGGCAGGCGGTAGCCGGTCCAAGCTGGACCCGGCCCCCCCTTTTCTTGTACGTTTCTGTCCTTTCTCCCTCGTTCCCCGCGTCCCCTCGCACCGGCTCCCCGCGCTGCCCCTGCCCCGGGGGTGTGGCTGTCCCCACGCCCTCCCCTCGCCTCTCTGCCCCCTCCCCGCCAATCCGGCGCGCAGTGCCGCAGTTTGAATGGCGCCCGCCTCTCCCCGCGGCGGGAAGGCAGGGGATTCTTTCTCTGAGCCTGCCCAAGATGGGGTCCCTCCGCCCTCCGGGGCCGGCGGCGGGGTGAGGGGGTGACCTTGGGGGCAGCCCGGGACAGGCGAGCCGCTGGGGAGACGGCGCACGGCCAGAGGAGCCCCTTCCTTTTCTAGACGTTTCTTTTGCTTCGCGATACGAGGCGCGGATAGAGGCCTCACCCACGAACGTGAGCGCTCTGACTCAAAAGACGGTATAGTAGTTGCATCCGGGTATCACAGCTGCCCGGTGCACGGACAGCGCTGCCCGAGCTTTAACGTTGCCTTTTTGCCTCTTCTTTGTAGGGTAACAAATTCTCAGTGCATTCCTTACCCAGTTGAATACTGACATGCGTTTAAGCACTAAGTTACAGTTGCAACTCGGCTCCTTTCAGAACCAAGCAATGAAAATTACTTGTACTGACCTGTGTGTACTGATACATAAATAAAATTGCAGAATGAGCAAACTTACTATGTCGAGTCCCTTTTTTAAAAGCAAAGCATTCGTATAATCTGAATTTTAAGGGTAACGTCAATGCCAGTAAATGCTTAGCAGTGTCTTTGCTGTATCTGATTACAATTGGTTTGTTCTTGCTGGTCTGTCCTTTGTGAGCACCGAAAGACCTCAAGAGGAGTCAAGTTTCCCTTGAGAGTACTGCTGTTTAAAGACACGAGATGATTTTAGTTTGAAAGAGCAGCTTCAGGTGGAGTTCACATTTTTCCTGTAAGAATCAATCTGTTTGGCCTCGTTCAGGGGCTGTGATGTATGTCGCGCCCCTTAAACGAAGGCAGTAAAAAGACACTTATTTTGCTGCTCTTGTTCACTTTTGCTATTGTGTCATACTAATACTACGACCAGTTCTAAAGCAGCAATATTTCCGAGCATCTTGGTATCAGAAGCCCTAAACGTTAAAATAAGCTGTATTTTAATGATATCGCTAGAATTCTTGATACGCAAGATGTAATCGTAACAGCTCTGTTTCTCTCTCGAATCTCTCAATTGCTAATTCTGAAAGATGAAACAGAGAAACCACCAAAATCCACTGCTGCTCCAGAAGACTGTCTTTTTGGCTGTAGTTAGTAGACAGCTTTGTATTTTTCCAAATACCGCTGAACTGTAGTGTATGTATGGTGCTCTGAACATATGTGAAACAAGCAATGCCGTTGCTGTGCTTCAGGAAATGTGTAAATAAAATACATCTAACTAGTGTGTATGTCCAGTTGTCTTTTCAAACTGTCCTAATTATTCAGTTTTCATTCATCTTGAGTCACAGTATTCTCATCTGGAATCATAAATCGTTTAGGTTGGAAAAGACCTTTAAGACCATCAAGTCCAACTGTAATGCTGCTCTTGCTCTCCAGTAAGTTGTATAATAACGAGCTTCTGTAATTGCGAGCTTGAGAACACTGTGAGACGAGTCTTGAGCGTTTATGAAACATTACATTATAGATACTTTAAAAATACAAAAAGTAAAGCTGAATTTAAAAGGCAACAGTTTCCTCATTTTAAGCTGTTCAGACACTGTTGCATGCCCGTAAGGTAGCAGCTGTTGGTGACTTGGCTTTCACAGGTGTTCTCTGACATGGTAATTTCCAGAATGCTCTTCAGTGTTTGAAGTTGATTCTGGAGGTCTGAGCCTCAGCTCTTCTGAAATGTTGTTATGTGGGCTGCCTGTTCGCACGCAGCTAATATTTCCTTCAATTTCAGTGACTGGGAATAACAGCTATTAAGAGAACTTTCTATCCATATAGAATAATACTCAAATAATCTTCTTGCACTTCAGAGAAGTTAGACTTCCTTCAACAGGAAATCAGTGTTCTAACTCGGATATCTATTCTCGATGCAGGATATCTCGATTTGAAAAGTTTCTTTTAAAAGAAATGTAAATCTCTGAACATGACACATCTGATGATTTTTAAATGTGCTATATGAAAATGGCGTGCTTCCAGTGTAAACAGAAATCTGAAGGGTAAATTTCAGTTCTGGGTATTTATCACCACACTTTTACAGTACACACTGTAGCCAACACCCTGATAGTTCCTCCTAAAACAAAAAGTAACAAAGCCTGTTTTAGCGAAAGCATATTTGCATTATTTTTGAGACTGCCACTGAAGGAAGAAAAAGCATGACAAGACTGCCATTTCAGCTGTCAGTGGGAAGCTGGAGAAGCACTTATTTTTCAGTCCTATCGGTTCTTTCTCTTAAAGAAAAGCCAGATGAAGTAGGAGTTGTAGCTTAAATAAGGAAACTACTGCTCAATAATACAACTTTTTGTTGCTGTTAAACTGGTTTTTTTTGTAGAAGAATTCTAGTACCTGGGCTAATAATGTGTAGACAGGAGAGGAAAATGAAACTTTCACCTAGTTTGCTGTTATAAATTAATGAGTTCAGTACTCCTTTTTTCAGCTAAAATTATTTTAATAGAAAATACAATCATATGTAAATGTGCCTCTACTAAATGGCATTTTTCCAAGGGATGAGGCATTCTCATTGCATTAAATGTTGCTCCAGGATTCCAACGATTTGAAATAACCCTGCACGGTAGGTGAAAAACTACTTCTCAACACGCTGGCGAAAAACGCACTTTTAGTGTGTTAGAGGTTCTCACTTGATGGAACAAGTACTCTAGCATATTGAGAGCACAGCATTGAGTACCTTTGGTTGTAGATCATTCCAGAAATGGTTCAACGTTTTAGCTGTATAAACCCTTAGTATTTCAGACAGTATTAATCCTAAGATGTAGCGCTCAGGAGCTCTGTTTTTTCTAGTGCAGCTACATAGCAGGTAGAGTGTCACTTACACTTTAGAATTGGAAAGATGAAGCGCAGTTATGCGAGACGTAGAATTTTAAAATTAGTCACATGTGAAATACTACTAAGGGTGAAATAGATTTAAGTCTTGGAATGATCTAGAGTTGAAGCAAAATAGCTTGAGGTTCTCGTTTTAGCTGTGTACATAAATGGACTTAACAGTTCGGGATGTTCCATATTTTTAGTATTGTATCACAGAGTTCTTCACATCAGCGTCTGGGTTTGGGTTAATGAAGTACGTGTGCGTAGGAGGGGGGAATGAGATGCCTTTAATGTAAACAATATCCTCTCCCGCGGTGTGGTGACTTCCTTACTGTGGTTTTATACAGTAAATCTAGCTATAGATCTTCCAATGCTTGATATAAAATACTGAAGCCACGTGATGCAAGATACTGATCTGGTTTAAATTCATTAGTCTGGTTTCTATTTGTTAAAAAATTATGGGCTGTATAACTTTGCATCAGGAGAGTTTTAATGATTAAACCTGACTTTATACTGGTTCAGGTACAGTCATTTTTGCAGCAGCTTGTGAGGAGCTGGCTCTAGCTCTGGCTGATATGCTCTGGCTAACAAAACAGAAGTATAATCACACACATTCAATTGGCCTGAGTCAAATTCTGCTAGGCAATCCGGCAGCGCCTCGCAGAGCTGCTGTCAGTTGTGGAACCCTCGCTTTGACGTGTTTTCCCTGCGACAGTAACTCAGCTTGCTATGGCCTGTGTGGGATCACACACCTGTAGGAATTCCTGCGCTGATAACAGTACTGCCACGCGCATCAGCATGTATAGTTAGGAATTCCAGGGTTATAGCCAGGATTCCTTTTATATACTCCGATTTTTTTCCTGGTAAACTGTGGGAGAACTTTGTGGAGACAAAGCAGAGGAGGAGATACCTGTAAGTATTATAGAAATAAAATGATTTAGACTGTATTCTTGTTACAAAAACCAGACTGTTGGTCTGAATGAAAGCTGCTAGCAGACCACAGCCTGTGTGTTCAGTTGCATCATCCGGCTCAGGACTGAAAACAACCCCAAACTTGGGTGTGAGAGAGAGGTGTGTTTGCATAAGGAAAGTATAGAGTAACACCTGAGTAAGTAAATACTACGTTGAAGTCATAATACAAACGGCTTTTATGGCTTTTCATCTTTTAAGTGCTTCTCTTTCTCCTAACAGCCATTATAAGAAAGTGTCTGTGTTGAAAATGTAAAACTAAATTGCTGCAGCCCAAGATTTTTTTCTATTAAGGAAAGGCTATAGGTAGGATGGAAGATGGGAAGAAATACATTTCCTTCAGCATTTCAAGTTTTCTTTTTCTCTACATCATCCCCACGTCTGAAGAGAAACACATCTGTTTTTACCTCCTTTGCTAGAGTGTCTGAAACAGATAAAATGGTAGATGGCTCCATAAAGGTCACATGCTTTCCTTTGAGTCTGGTTTCTTGTAATATAGCTGTTACACCAGGGAGGTAGATGTGATTTTTAGATATAACTACATAGAGAATCAGCATTTTTTAGCTAGGATGGGGGATAATCTGCCATTTCCCTCTCAGAAATCCGCAGCTTCAAAATGAGAAGGAAATCGTTTCAAGACTAATGAAATACAAATTAGGGGGAGGGAGATGACACCGACATCCTGAAGCATGTTGAAAGGTGACACTAGAAAGGAATGAGCTTCACTGTGAGCATTGGAAACTTCGGCCACGGAACAGCTGGTGTGAAACTACGGGTTGGTGAGGCCGAGTTCCTGCGCTCCACATCCGATGCTGCTTTCTTTGAAAGTGGTTCTTGGTTTCTAGAATAAGTTAACAGAATCTGCCAGGGGATGTAAATTATGCCCAGGAATGACATGGCATCGGTATTTTAACTGCACCTCATCTGAAAAAGTAATTCGCTTTGTGGTTCGAGGCTTGTGGCAGTGCTGTATGTAGTCTTCTGGCTATGAGCTGTTGTATTTGTTATGGCAGCTGCTCACGAACGACTTCTTCAAGGCATTTTCAATGGCTTCAAAAAAACTAAAAGCTTTATTTTTGCATTGGAAGATCTAATTCCTTTGATACGGTGCTAAAATCTGACTTCTGCAATTTTTAAAACAGGTGAAATATGAATGTCCTGTTTTCTTCTGGCTGGAAAGGCAGAAAACTTGAAGAAACAAAGGAAAAATAAGCTGCTTTCAAACCTTCCTCAGTGTAACTTCTGGTGGTGGTCTCCAGTGTACTGGCTTTTTTTGAAACTAATTGTCCTTCATGCTAGCTTTGTGTGGCTCTGCTGTGGAATAGCCGTGCTTTGCCATCCGACCGTTAGGGCTCGCCTTTGGAAAGGCAGCGTGCTTGGGAAAGGGCTGCGTAGCTGACAAACGTTTCTACTCTCTTCTCCAGAATTCTACAGTTCAGTAATTTCTTAAATTTGTCACTAGTTGTTTAGAAAACATTTTTGAAAGTCATAGTTGGCAGAGCAGATTTTTATTTCTGTTTTTATATAGTCTAAAAAGACTGTTCTCATTGCCAAAAACCCAGTTGTTTTGAGGTCGACTTGAGCTGATGGTAGTTGCTGATTATCCAAAATGTCGGTAACTTTTGGTACCTCTTAAAGCTAGTAAACATCTCCTAAGTGTGTTGAATTAGCTTCTCTGATAATTTTTTGTTTTTACTTTAAGGAACTGTTTCAAGGCGAGTTTAAGTCAGTCTTGGGAATTAAATTGTACAGCAGTCTAGTGATGATCGGAATAGTCTCTTAATTAAGCCTCTTAATCTTGTCTCTTAGATACTTTCATGTTTTGCTTAAGAAGTTAACATTCTTTTTCCCCATACGAACAACTGCTCTGCAGTTAGTCCTGAGGGATGGCTTTTTTCCTGGGCTGTTTTTGTTGTGCTTTACATGAATGCATCTTTAGTGTTCCCTGCTATTTCTCAATGTTGCTATGTCAGGGTAAGTTTTACTAGTCTGGTGCTTATTGAGAGTTCCAGCAAACTTACTCAGCCCAAGATGGTGCAACAGCTAAACCTGAACTGGCTAGTCTAAATACAGTACGAAGATGCTTCCAGAAGTTACACTGCATTTTAAAGACTGGACTGTAGACCTACTTTTAATACGGAATGTTGAGTAAAGACCAGCCAAGATTACCAGAGTTCATGCTAGACGATACAAGATCCTCCCTCTATTAATGTGATCTTCAGAAATTTCTGCGAATATGCTGTTTATCAACACTTGCGTTCAATTTTGGTTGTGATTAGGGAAGGTCGGAAGGCTTTTCAGGTGTAGGTTATCTGCAGTTGCAGTGGCTCCTGTGTGAGTGGGCTTTATAAATCAGCTTTCTCAGGGTGGGTGTTGTGATGCCTTTTCTGCAATTGAAAATGAATAACTCCAGAAGAGGGACAATAGACTGGAAAAAAGCTTGGAATACTCTTTCAAGGCTAGCGGTATTCCTGTAAGATTGTATTTTGTCTCTGGTGCCAAACTGGATGAAATCTCCCCTTATGTAAATACACCAGCTATACAGCATAGTAAAAATGTAGGGTTTAGTACTCAAAATTTTTTGATGGTTCCCAGGACATTTGTTATGTACTGTAAAATGCCATTTTGGCAGAGGACATCTGTCTCTAAAAGTTGGTATTAGGAAGTTTAAGAAACCACCTTAAGGAGGTAGAAGAAATAATTATAACAAGGTTTAGGATGACTGCATATCTTTTTTTATTTATTGAATACTTAAGCACCTGCATTTAAGAGGATATTTAGCCTGAAGCAGAGGGAAAGGGATGAATGCGAAGGTAGCAGTTAGCTGAGGGTAAAGAACAGAGGTGGTAAGTGGAGGATGAGGTGAAAAACGGAGATGATGATGCATCAGGTGAAGAATTGGGATAGCTGTGCTTGCAGTCTTCTCGTAGCTGTAATTTCTTTCATACGGAGTCTGGACTGCAAAGCCGAGAGGTGGTGTCTCTGTTACTGTTGTCCTGTCCCACTAAGTCGCATCCTCAGTTATTGTGTGTCTTGTATACTTTTCCATACGCAGTTTTTACTTTTGTGGGTAATATAGCTCAGGAGTATATTAACGGATCAAGATTTTTTTTTTTTCTATTTTTCTTTTGAATACTGTAAAGATAATGAAGACGGGTGGGGGGGAAAAGGGCTTTATTTGTGTGGTTAAATGATGATTAAGTTTTAGCAAAACATTACTGGCTCCTTTAAATCAACCACTACGTTTGAGAACTTGCAGTGAGCTTTCAAGCAAAGTCCTCCAGCAGCGCAGGAATGACCGAGTGATTATTATTGGTGGATTTCTTTATTTTATTTTTGTAAAAGCAAATGCTGTCCTAATAGACTGTAGGGAACAAAAAGCTTTTAACTGAGCCTTTACATCTTGAGGGAGTGAATATCTTTACTAGAGAAGATTATATAGGTGGGTCGTAGCAGAGCTTGTCGAGGGAGGGATTGTTGGGAGGACGTTGAGTGGAAGCTGTGAAGAAGATTATGAAGATGTCATCAGAGCTGGTTCCTGTGCATGTCACCCTCTCAGGACTGTCTGCTTGCATTAGGCCAGGCAGAGCAGTGTCTTTTGGGAGCTTGGGTTCCTGAGCTGTGGGGAAAAGGCATTTTGGAGATAAAACTAATTGACTTAGAATATTCTAAGAACAAAACCTAAATTTGAAAGTAAGCTCTCTCTTACAGTAACAGTCATAATTCATATAAGTTATTATTTAGGCCTGGAAAGATGCACATTTATTGGATGGTGTACTGGCTACACCAGCAGTCTCAGAATAGTGTAAATATTCGTGACTTAATTATTTGTAGTATGTTAAGTATTTGGTTGCAAACATTCTGATGCCTGTCAAGCAGTTTAAACATGCACATCTTTAAAGAAATAGTTAATGATTTTAGCAGTGTCTGAGCAAGGACAAGTTTACTTTCACACCAAAGTACATACCCTTGGAATTCTAGTGACTTCTTTTAATGCAGCTAATGCAGTGTGCTTAAAGTAGCAGAGTTACGTTTTTTCACACTAATTCCTGTGAGCTTAATTTCACGTTTGTAAATTTGCAAAAGTAGAGCAATTTCAAGTGACTATAAATCTGATACATTTTATTTCCTAGATTAACACAGCAAGTGAAACAGTCCTAAATACAGTATTAGAAGTATTATCCTTCCTCTATCTCAAGCTTTTTGTAGTAGGAATTTGGAGTTGATCGTGGCTTTTTTTCTTGATTTCCTGTTCTATCTCTATGCAGTTTCTTTCATGTCCTATCCCTGGAATTTGTCTGCAGCCACCAGTTAGCAGAAATCAGGATAACTTTTGTCTTGCGTTGTATAATTGCTCACTAAGTGACTGAAAGATACTATGAAACACTAATGCCATTTGTACTATGCAGAGCTTAATCATAATGACTGCAGCGCTTCCGTCTCTGCTGTTAAAGGAAAGCAAGCAGCAGAGGAAAGAAATGCAAGAACTGCACCAGTTTCCAGTGTCTGTGCTGTGTTCCAGATTCATAAAACTGGTATTCTAGGTACATTTAAATTCGTCGCTAAGTGTGTAGTCTGCATAATTACAGCAAAGACTTCCTAAAGACCCTGAGCCTTCCCGCTGTGAATGCTTCTCCATTACACAAGCCTGACTCACTTTTATTCAGTGAATGGGCTTTGTAATGGCTTCTAAATACCCGTTGTAGTACAACAGAACTGTGGGGTTTTCACTCTTTTAAACCTTGACTGCAGAAACAGTTTTAAACTTTCAATGTTACAAATTGACTCCTGTCTAGAAGGAATTTTGGGATCTAGAGGGAATTTTGAATCTTGCACTTCATGATGGAAGTACTGAAGGAAGCTTGCGTGCTCTTCTCTAAGACAAACCCTTTAAATTTGATCTTTCTTTGTATTTTCAGGTAACTGAGCTGAATGAGCCTCTCTCAAATGAGGACAGAAACCTGCTGTCTGTAGCCTACAAGAATGTAGTTGGAGCTAGACGGTCTTCCTGGCGCGTCATCAGCAGCATAGAGCAGAAGACTATGGCAGATGGGAATGAGAAGAAGCTGGAGAAGGTTAAAGCCTATAGGGAGAAGATAGAAAAGGAGCTTGAGACAGTCTGCAATGATGTTTTGGCTCTCCTAGATAAATACTTGATCAAGAACTGCAATGACTTCCAGTATGAGAGCAAGGTCTTTTATCTGAAAATGAAAGGGGATTACTACCGCTACTTGGCAGAAGTTGCTGCTGGAGAGAAGAAGAACAGTGTGGTGGAAGCCTCAGAAGCTGCCTATAAAGAGGCTTTTGAAATCAGCAAAGAGCACATGCAGCCCACCCACCCCATTAGGCTTGGGCTGGCACTCAATTTCTCAGTGTTCTACTATGAAATCCAGAATGCTCCTGAGCAGGCCTGCCTTTTAGCCAAACAAGCCTTCGACGATGCCATAGCAGAGCTGGACACACTAAATGAGGATTCCTACAAGGACTCCACTCTCATCATGCAGTTACTTCGAGATAACCTCACTCTGTGGACGAGTGACCAGCAAGACGAAGAAGCAGGAGAGGGCAATAATTAAAAAGCTTTCCTCCGATCCCTCTTTCATCCACTTCACCATCCCCGTCATCACCAATGTTTCCTTGCCACAGTCACACTAAATATCTAGTGCTAAGCATATCTGTATTGTACAGCTGTTCAGATCTGCTGTCCACTTTATCAAGAAGCAGTTTCAGATGAGTCTTCATGGGCATTGATGGATCGATCGGTTTATTGGCCCTATTTATCTTAGTTGCACTTGAACGGTGCAGAAAGATGCATAGTAAATGAGGCATTTTGAGTTTGCCTGTCGATTGGAAAATACGGGAAAGAATAATGGAAAGGGATTGAAGATGATTAGATTCCAGTTAAAATTTTTTCCATTTGAAATGAGCTGACAGTTCTGTTAAGCAGTACATCTTGTGCATGCAAAGTAAATTAGCCACCCCAAATTTTTTTCAGTCAATGAAAGCAGTTAAGCTGATGTGAAATGAGAACCCTGTTCATCAGTTTCCAATAAACTGTTTGAAATGTGAGGTTTCGGTAGCAAGTTTTTTTTTGCCTCTAACTTATGTGCACAGTTTCTTTTAATGCAGTGCATCTACCTAAGAGTTTTGATACTTGTAACCTTTTGCAGTTGTTTTGAAGAATCATGAATTTATTTTTTGTAAACTCTTTGGCTGTTTAGTTGTCTGTGTATTCTGACAACACTATGTCAATATTAGCCCATGTTAAGATGGATGACTGAGATGCCAGACTTCTAAATTAAATGTTTTGGAATTAAATGAATAAAATAAAATGCTGCTTCGGGGATGTTATCTCTACATAAGCTGTCCTGTCTTTTGTTCAGAGCAGAGACTGAGTTACCTAACACATCACTGGTGGGTTAAAACATATCCGATCAAGAGTTTAATGAGAAGTTGCCTCACACGCTAAAAAAACCCTAGCAGTATGCTGGAAAGAAGAAGAAGAAAAAACCCCACAAAACTCAAAACCACCCCCAGCCATCTCGAACGTGATACCGCTCGCCTGCGTTGAAGTGGGGTTTCCAGAGGTGTCTGTAGTGCTCTGCCTGGCAGAGCGGTGGTAACGCACTTCTGCTCGGGAGCTGGGAAGTTGTAAAGAACGTTACTTGTCCCGCCGACGTAGGCACTTGCGTTTGCTTCTGTCCGCTGTAGCTTCTGAACTTCTTTTTCTGAAGTGCTAACCACCAAATCGCCTCTACACATGAAAATCCTGGTAACTTTATTTCATATTTACCTGTTTCAGACAGAAGCAGTATTTGTTCTTAAAGACGTCTAGTCCCCAAGCTTATGTTTTTGGTTTTGTTTTTTTTCTCTCCCAACAGTTAGTGTATACGTATATTTTTTGGTTCCGTACGTACTTCTGTAATGGTGTGTTACAGAAGCAGAAGTTAGCTGTTATGTGTCGCTGTGTCCAGACCGCTGCTTGGCATCTGAGCTAGCTCAAAGATCGTGTAAGTTCTCATTTCTCTAAATCTAGTGTTCTTTGATTCGTGCAATAAATATTAGTGGTCTGAATACCCACAACAACTACTCATACTTTTTAAAAGCAGCACACTGGTTATTTTTAAGTATTTGGAGGCTTAGAATTTTTAATGGTAGATTTGTGTGTATTTATATATTCCGTCATCTTCTAGGTAATTCTAGCTTTATTACATCAGTAAAGTTAGCGACAATTGAAAGACTTAATTCAACATCTGAAAAAGATGAAAATACAGATCCTTGCTGTTATGCTATTGTATAATCTTGAGGTGCTTGACCTCCTAAAGTAGTTTGAAGTGTGTACTCAATATAAATTCCTGCTGGCTGCCAGGGCCCATTCTGGCAGTCACTTTTTCTTACGTGCTCCTGTTTCATCAAACGGTATGCACGTCCCTCTTTTTCAGCTCCCCTTTTTGCAAGTAAGGCTTGCAGGAGTCTTTTGGCCAGTGAAATCCATTCGGGCTTTGCCTGTCTCCTAGATTCCTACAGCTTATATTCCTTTCCTTCCGCTCTGATCTGCTTACCTGCCCCTGTGGAACCAAGGTAAAACTTGGCAACAGGACTGCCTTTTCATGTTGAAATACTCTGGCTGGTTAATAATTAACATTATTGGCAATATGGAGGCCAAAGCGATTCTGGAGAATGGTGCAGTTCCTGGGTGCTTTAATAATTCCTGGTAGGAAAGTTTAGGAAGTATACCAGTCAGGTGGTTGTGCTTATCTGTATTGCCATTAATCTGGGTAAATCTTTGCTGGGTATCGTAAAGTACGAAATTCTAGTTTGAAAAAGCTTACTGACTCGACTGCTGGAAGGGTGGATTCCCTTCTCCCAGGCGGTATGGATTTCAGTGGATGTATCTGTTACGGCCGTAAGCATCAACAGGTAAGAGGACAGTTGCGTTATTAGGAAGCTGTGTGAAAGGTTGCAGTTCCTTCGTCGTCTCCTGGTGAACCGCTGTCGTGTCGCACTCAGTCTCCAGTTGACTGAAGGCATCCTGACAGTTCGTGAATGTCGAGGCCCTCGGAACGATCCCGGAGGGGATGGAGAATTAGGAATGCCAGCAGGGGGGTATTGCATACTGGACTTGGTATGCTTGCTCTGTCTAAAGGCGATTGATACTTCGACACTATCTAGGCTGCCAGGTATCAGGATCTAATAGCAGAAGTAGACATGGTTGGAAAGTAGCAACTGCCTTCTAAGAATCTCACACCTTGTGCCAGGATCTTCAGAGGAGCTATCCCAAAGAATCGGGGATAGCAAGAGCTTCCTCATTGAAAGTCCTGACACAAAACTCACCAAAACGACATAAAGTTTGCCAGTGAACTGTCAAATGCAGGCAGCTTATTATCAAGTCCTCCCAGCAAAGTAGAGTGCGGTGAACGGGAAGATTCTCCAGTTTATAGCCTAGCTCCCTCTGAAACATGGCAGAGCTGAAATTCATCATGAGGAGCAGCTGAGAGGTTATGTTTTCCTGCAAGTGGTGGCGTGTGTTTGTGCTGGGCCCCCTGTGGATTTGAGATTATTGGAGCTACAATCTCCGTACACCCGAGCGATGATCAAGTTCTTCTGAGGGTGATGTACTTAAAGGCAGGTGAGTGAATTATTGGGCGTCTTCACGTAACTCTGTGTGCACAAGCTCGCAATCCCAGTAGTTCTGGCTTCATTAAAACTGTGGGCTGTACTTAGGTGTACCCTTCTTTTGTGCGATCTGCCTTTTAGTTTTGTAGCAGTGGATGCTTCCCTGAGGACAAGGTGAATTATTTAGCTAAATCTTCAAAGAGTCTGTACTTTTTTTCAGGCAATTCTTGCTCGGGCTGCTCTGTGGCATAAAAAGCACTTCTGTCCTTGTTAGGGGTTCATGAACCACGTGTTGACAGACACAGCTGCTCTGCATAAGTTGATCACTGCTCATCTCATGAGTCTCAGGACTAAGTCAAATTCTTTCACCTGCTTCTGCCACTAGCAGTATTGCAGCATATTGGATTTCCAGTAGGAGAGCAGGTACTTCTCCCATGTTCTCCAGTTGTCAGGGAATGATCCAACGGCACAGAGAGCATGTTTTTGTGATTGCTTTTTGCTAGGAGTCAGTAGAGAGCGTTCTATATAGCAAGAAAAAGAAACGCTTCATATTATTGCTTCCACATCAGAACCTTTTTCATTTTTGGGGCCCTGGGATTGCTGTATGCTTTCTTGTAATCCTTATTGTAGTAACGATCTGGAGGAAGCCAAAGCAGAGGAATAGCACGTGTTGTTTATTGCAATATTCTTCAGTGGGCTGTAGGATTCAGATATTTTGGAATTGGTATTTCTCTTAGGTGACCCCCAAGTCCTATCTGCTGTCTCTCAGTCTCTAAAAGAAATAAAATCCTAGGTTACACCCGATTTATTGTTTGAAGACACCAGATGTATTCACCAAAAGCGCTTAGTTGATGTCCACAACGTTCTTTGAAGCAGGAGTAATTTCAATGGAAAGACTTAAAACTGAGGGACCCCCGCCCCCTCCCGGGGAGCTTCCTTTGCGTTGCCTTGTTTCAGGCAGAGGAGGATGCTTGCTCATCTGGGCACGGTGAGGGCTCTGGCGCTTACGTGCGGGCCCGCCCGAGCAGTGCTCTCGCCCAGAACCAGTCCTTACCATGCCTTTCACAGGCAAGCTGCTGGAAGACGAAGCCGCTCCAAGGGTGGTGATATAATATTAGCAAGGTACGTGGGTATCCTTGAACTTTTAGCAACCTGATAGCTGCTAACAGTAAAGCAGCATTTTATGCGATACTATATGAGCTTGAAAGCTAAGGGATAGTCAGACCTTAAATTAACAGTGTAGTCTTTATAGGAACAGAGATACTAGCAGTCTATGTCCTAATCTGCTCAAATATGTTGAAATTTTGTATAAACGATTGCGTTCATCTCTTAACGTACACCCCCCCCCCCCTCGCATCCCACACTAGAACAAAATGGGCCAGTGCTCTGGGAAACTAAACTTCTTAGGCTGTATGTAATAAGGGGCTTGTTATAGAAGGGAAGCGATGGCGCTGAAGGACGCCGACTTTTTAGGCAAGCGGAAAGCTTAAGAAGAGTGCCGAGATGGAGATCTGCGTGGCTGACACACATCAAGGAACCACAGTTACTCTGGCAAGTAACCGTTTTTTCTAGCGACTGCTTTGCCATAACTCTAGTTTTGAAAATAGTTCTTCCATGTTGCCTTTCCTTCGTATATAACTTCTGTTTATGTTTGCCGTCCTTAATACTCACACTTGTGACCTAAACCTGTAAGCTGGATGGACTGACTTCGGGAGCCAGATGTGCTGCCGAAGGAGCACGAGGGTGCTTCCTGACCTGCTCCCTCGGCTTCTTTCAGCAGCTGCAGTAGGCTGCTGTATAGTAATGTAGAAAAATAATTATGGTAGCACCCCTCAGGTTGAGGGAAATGAACAGACTGGTTGTATTTTTAGTCACACATGAGAACAACTTAAGAATAACAATGGGAGCCAGAAGGGTGAAAGCCGATGCCAATACACACTGTCAAATGTTCTCTGTCAGCATGGGACCAACCTGAAATCCCTCAACAAACCAGTTTGCGTTTAAGGACAGAGAGGAAACAGGAGCAATATTCCAGTGCTTTGGATTCTTGTTTTTTAATTCTATCCACACCATATATTTGAACTAATTTAACGTAGCTGCTCAAGAAAAATTAACTAAAAACCAATGTAACAACATGAAAAAACTTGCTGGATATGTTGTAGGTTCATTGAAGAAGCTCATTGAAATCAGTGGCGCTTTTTGAAGAGTGTGAAGTTAATTATAGACATAATTGATGGAGGATGTTTAGGTCTGGTTCTGAACAAACCCAAAGTACCTGAAGTTCCACATAGATGCAGATAGTTTGGTTTCTGAGTCTGAATTATTTCTGAGATGAATGACGATGTGCTCCGAACGCTGAGGTCAGGCCAGGTAGATTTTTAATGAGTGTCAGAAACTGAGCTTTCTGTTAGAAATAAAGCAAGCCAGGCTTCCAACTGCTTTCACCTGCGTGCCCCCAGCGAGCGAGTACTTGATTGATACCATTCCTTTCCCCAGCTAGTCCCAGGTAACTGTTCTTCCTTATAGCTTTTAACAGTCGTTGTCATCTCTGGTAGAAATAATCTAATCTTAGAAATAATCTAAGAAAATAATCTATAGGTACGATTATTCAGACACCTCATTTGATTTTTATGCTTGTGTCTGTGTAGTGTGAAGGTGATAGGTAAGTGTAAAATATTTCCGGAAATATTGCAGGAGGCAAGAGACCTTAGAAGCTAAAGCAGTTTGCCTTCTGCGTGTGAAAGAGCGAGATTAAGCACTGGAATATTGTAAAATACCTTCAGAAAAGAGCTATTTCAGATAAGAATGTTTCGGAAGCAGGTAAGGCAAAAAAGCTTAAGGAGAGTATGATAAATTCAAAAAAAGGTTTCCATGAAAGTGTACACTACAATGGAAAACTATTGAAAGGCCTTTTGTAATCTAATTCTGTATTTTGTTCTATTGAGTAATAAAATGTCAAACATGAATACCAAGGGATGTATCCTGTTTCAAGACTATGAACGGATTTAGAATATGCAAGCTTCTGGATTATTATTATTACTGTAATTGTCATCGTCCACTAGTGAAGAATATATGAAAAAATATTAGACTTTCACTATTATTGTTCTTAATGAAAAAAACCAGAAAAACACAACACCATTTGAGAAAAAATACTTGAGTCACGATTACGTAGCAACAGGAGCAACAAAACCGTAGAATGAGCTGTTTTCTTTTTCTCGTCTTTGATCATCTTTTGATAATTTTACTTTCTACAGTTAGAGATCTGAGTCAGCACGCTCAGTAGACTCTGGCCCTAAATGTGTAATGTTATTTACAGGAGAAGTGATCTTTTTTGGACTATGTAGCCATTCCTTTAGTCTCCTAAAAAAAAAAAAAAATTAAAACATTTTTATTTTTGCTTTCAGCAAAAATTGCTCCAGAGCTGAAATTACCAGCCTTGTGTTTATTGTTTTAGGTTGAGTTTTTAGAATCTACATCTACATTTCAGGATATTATATTCCATACCACATGCTAATTTAATGTCCCATTGAAATTTATATTTGCAAATACTTGAATGCAAGTATATTTTAAAATACATGTGTTATGCAAATTCTGCCCAGTACCTACTGTGCAAGATTGGCAGGTGGAAAGTGGGTGAGCTCCTGACTGAGAGGATTGAGGTGGAATTTTGTTAGAAGTTGATCTTTTGCTATGCTTATGAAGAAAGATTCCGTTGTTTGGTTTTTAAAATATTTTAAAATAAGTATAAACATTGTTTCTTAATTGCAGAACTAATGTTCAATGGTTATTAAGTCTTATTTTAGAATAGAGCGCGCTCATGTTGTGTCCCTGAGCCTGTATTTGGCATTGCCATTCTTGCTTCAAAGCACATAGGGCAATTGGAGCACAATGCGATCTGGGTAATTTTTCAGTGTCTGCTCGTTCAAGCATCGGTCGCGTGTTCACAATTAGAGTATGGCAAATTTTTTCATATTCTGATAATACAGAAGAATACAGAATAGATTTCTGTGTGTTCTGAAAAGAATAGTCTGATTTTTTAAAATGGTAATACTCGTGTGGTAGAAGGCCAATTTAAAAACTGTAGCATGTTAAATTGTTCTGCAGAATGTTGTTAACCCTTGTGCCCATTCTCTGCTTCCTGTTCTCCAAAGACATTAAGTTTTTACTTGTGATCCAAATGATCTTATTTCGTGATTATTTTCTGTAATTTATCTTGAAAGATACATATTTAATGTTGAAAAATGGAATTGGTATCTTGAAGAGAGGGAACTGCAAACAACCTAATCTCCATATATCAACTGAATTTTGTATTCAAAGCAGATAACATTTTGAAAATATTTTATTGAAAAACAAGCATTACCACTGGAAGTCAAAGACTGGGAGGCGAGGCGTCACAAATTAAAGTAGTTCTTATAAGGACCTATTATTCTAACTGTGGTTTATGTTTGCATAAAGTAGTTTTCCTTAATATTGATTTGATTTAGCTCTTCAGCTATAACCAGCGTTAAAAGTGTTTTGGAAATAAGTTTGAAAACTTAAAGGATCGACAATGAAGGTTTACAAGTACAACACTCTAATAATCTGTTACATGCAACTATTAAATAATAGTAAGTAAAAGTAGTAAATAAAGTATATGTGTGTATCTTATAGTTGCTTGAGACCTTGAATGGTCCTTAAATTGATGGACCTTGATGGAATTTGATGGAATTGGTGAAGAGTCACTCCTGCAGATGAAGTCAGAGTCAATTTATGCAGAAGTGCGATGCAATATAAGCTGTGTTGTCTTCTCTTGCCATTGCACCTTCATTTGGAGTAAAACTGGAATTGATTTCAGTTCTTGAGTTATAAACTCAGAGCACTTAGATGTATTTGTTGTTCCACTCTAGTACAGTAAAGGCCATGAAGAAGGCAATTTGTTAAGTATTTGCTCTCTGTGGCCATTGGAAGGGATTGCCAGTCATTACTGTCACCCCATTGCTGCAGTAGGTTGCTGTGTGCTGGGGCAGAAGGCAGCATAGTTGTACTTTCCTGATATTTCGAAATAAAGTTCTGTTAATCTGCATATATTTTGTCAGTGTGGAGATCACTAAGAAATTTTTTGAAGGAAGCTGTCCTATCAGATTCCATTTCTCAGTACATAGACCTTTTTTTTCCTGTTGATTGTTGATACATTAAAAACATCAAATAGAGACTACTGAGCCCCTAAAAACCCAAGGCTTATGCAATGCTACTGTTATAGTTTAATACTCGTTGTGAGTTTATATTGGAAACCACTGGTCTATTTGAACCAAATTTTATAGACAAATAAAGGACTCGGAGGGATTCAGTTCCATCAAATTTCACGGGCAAAGTGGCTGCGTAGAACAAAGAGGTCCTGTTAGTGCTCAGTTGTGGGGAAAGCTGCAGTGTGCACCTTCTGCTACTGGGCAACGTGAAATCCCCGCAGGAGCTTCGTTCCCAACATACAGATTCTTGGTACTCCAGGTTTAAGTTAAATACCTTTTGAAAAACCAGTACCATTCGGTAAGTAGTACCTTCTGCATTTTGCTTACACCTATACATACTTTTTAACCTCTTTTTCATCTGTTTGAACTGTGTACCTTTCAGTGCAAAGACTGCCTTATCTCCTACTTATATATAGTGTGCTGGTCTCTTTGGATACCTAATGAGTTTGGTGTTATTTGTGTGCTATTTCCATGAAAAAGTGGGGATGGTTTAGGTAGAAGTACCATCTAGTCATAAATATACTCAAAAAATGATGTATATAAACTCAGTGTTTCCTCTTGATTACACAGCCACCTTATCAGTTGTTTTCCTTGCACTTCCTTCTGCTGTTATATTAACTGAAGTTAAGCTCATACATTCCTAATACATAAAAATAAAATTTGACTCTTTAGACACATGTGAACAAGGGTAAAAATCACAATGCAAGCGTGCACCTGCGATCTGTTCCGAACTTTCACTAAACAGCTCTGGTTTGTTTGGGGTTTTTACAATTGATCCAGTGAATTCTATCAGTTTTAATGACTTGCCCTGTCTTTGTTTGAAATTGGCAACAGGTAGTTCGTCTGCCGTGGGACTTGCGTGCAATATCTGCACGTTTTAAGTCCTATGCATAAGGCCTGATACACAAGGAGCTAATAATAATAACGTCTGATCAGCTAATTGTACTCGCTGCATACTTACAAAATGAAAATAAAATACTCTCTGGCTACTAAGAAAAACTACGAAGAAGATTTTGTACGCAGGGATATTTATTGAATGTTTTGTACAAATAGATTTTGTAGAGATTGATTTCAAGGTAGCACAGTATAAATTAATTCCATCAGGCAATTATGCAGAATAAATTGTCAGCTTTAAATTTTCATGAGTATTTAAGATGTATTTTTAGAGTAGTTTAATTAGATGCTTAAATATTTCCTAGAAATATGAAAGCTGCATACTGAAAGCAATACAATTAACAGGCAGCACAGTTGTTATAGCACATTTTTCAAGTGGGGGAAACAATCTGGTACAGTATGTCTCTCTGCCATAAGTGCAATCAGGTGAGAAAACATTTCATACCAGTGCTTCGCTGGGAGTAAGGTACGGTTAGGGTGGGCACACTTTTAAACTATAAATATACTGTAAAGCACTCTGCCCCAAAGAGTTCATAGCCTGGGGAGATGAAGATGGACTGTTTCTATCTAAATATTAAAATATATATATTGCATATGTGGTTTTTAATGACTCGTTCTGGTTCTTTTCCCCAGTTACTCCCCACTGGGGTTATATGCTATCAGATTTTTTTCTTATATCACTTTGCTCAACTTTGAGCATTGAGAAGAATGTATGGGACAGTAGCTATACGGGTCAGTTGAGAGAGAGAGATGTGGAATGAAAGGAACTAAAGATTGTTTGAGAGAAACAAGCTTTAGGGAAAAAATTGCAGGGAAAAAATTTATTTTTCGCTGTTCTTGCAGGGTAAAGATGCTTGGGGATTGAGAATACATGAATAATGAAGCAACACCTTCCTCTTTAAAAATTTAAGATGTGTGGATTCCTACCTCTTTAAAAATTCAGGATAAGTGTGGATATCAGTACTTTTTGGCTATTGTCAGCAAGGTGCCGTTTTATCACTCGAATTTGGTTTTCTGCAGTTGTAAACTGCGGGCAGTGAAGGCTGAGCATAGCTTTGTGAGCGAGCCCCTTAACTTTCTATGTGTTACAGTTACAAGTACTGGTTCCATTTTGTTGTTAATCACAAGGTTAAATATGTTTGTTATAACTCTTTCCTCTATGCCAATTGTGGTCTAATCTTACATAACTATAAATGCAGTTATATATTTATTATATATTCTATATAGTTCAAGTATACATATTTCTTTTTTCTGAATCTTCAGTGTTGCATGCTGTCTTATATTTTAGTCTCAGTGGCTTTAAGCAATGCTTACGAATCCATTTGGGCTGTCCTAACTCACACTTTATAGCCAGGTGAATTATTTTCATTTGGTTAGGTGCCTGGCTGTAAGCCCCAGCGTGCATTAGGGCAAAGCGCTGTGAGTATTCCAGCAGCGAATACATTTTTGTGGAGGTAATCATTAAGAAATCACTTACGTACAATTATGTGCTTAAATTAGTATGAGCTATTTTCACCTAATTTGATAATGTGATCGATTCCACTTTAGGATTTAATCTATTAGTAGTTGAACTCTTCCATCTCTGAAGAATTATCTGGTTTAGCAACATGTCGAAGGGCAGAAACGGATCCAAACACACCGTCCACATGACTTCCAGTGACATTGTGCTGGAAACCCAGGTATATTTGCGGTAATTATATATAAAATCTATGGCATTTGGAGAACTGCATCCTTGTTTGAACATCTGAGGAATGACCTTTATTCAGAGTTTTCCCAAGCAGAGGCTGCTGAAGGAGGAGGGATGGCAGTAACGCGGTGATTTCTTTCCCGAGCACTAACGCGCACATTGGAAGGAAGCAGGAATTGTAGGGGGTTGGCAAGAAAAGCATTTTGCGAACCGGCCTTCTGACCGTCGCTGTGTCCTCAGCATCACGACAGAACATCTGACTCTTGCGGAGGGCAGGGACGAGTTAGATGTGCGTAGGAACATAGTAATTGAGTAACTGGTTTCCCTCCCGGGTAAAATGGAGAACGTTCTCTCTGCAATCAGACCCTTGGGTTTGTCCCATGTTTACGTTGTTTTAAATCACAGAAAAACCCCAAAGCCGAGGTGGTTCTTTTTTATTGAAGTACAGTCCTCGGTACTTCAATGAGATACCTGCCTGGGACAGTCTGAGAATTAGGGGTCTTAGGGCTTTAAAACATCACCGAGGAAACACGAAGTTTTGGTGGGTGTTGCAGAGGTGGGCGCACCGTGCCGGGACACGCTGGGGACCGGCCGCAGCGGCTTCCTCTCTCCGCGGCAACCGGAGCCCTGCTGGAGCCATCCTCTCGGCCCCGTCTCTGCATCCCGCGCCCAGGCCCGGGAGCAGGCGGCCTCCGCCGGCGTTTGGCGGGAAGGGGCTCTGCTCTCTCC
Organism: Platalea leucorodia; assembly: GCF_965183815.1. NCBI lineage: Eukaryota > Metazoa > Chordata > Aves > Pelecaniformes > Threskiornithidae > Platalea > Platalea leucorodia. The sequence goes on from NC_138834.1 coordinate 16,344,513, forward strand.
AGGCGTTTGCTGCCTGGCCGCTGCCTTGGCTCGTGCGTTCTGTTGGGATTCCAGCGTGTCCCCAAAGGGCAGGAACGTCTCTTCTCGTTCACTTGTGCCACCTCAAGCTTTTTAAGGACTGCTCTTCTGAAACGAGTCCTGCCACACCTCTCTGGGCTGTAAAATGGTAGGGAAGGATTGGGAAGCTGAGACATTTGCTGTCATCGGTATCATCAGGCTCCAACACTGTGAATAGATGAGAATGCTTTGGTACTTCATCCTCCCGGTTTTCACAGCTGAGACCTCCTTGCTTTGAGATTGGCCCTGCACTTCTCTTTTTCTGTGTTAATAATGTTCGTTTTTGTACGCTGCAAAGTATGCAACATTGCAATGAACATCATTAACTACAGATGTTTAAACTTGTTTAATAATAAAAAATAAATGGTACTCTAACTTTGGAAATACCTCATGGTGCAAGTTGGTATGAGCCACTGGGGTGGAAGGCACTCTATAAAAGCTCACGTCTAAAATTCCTAGTAATTCATGATAAGGCTGCTTTGGAAAATAGCATGGGGAAAGCATTTCACTTTATCAGCAAATTATGAGATTTCTTGATAGAATTTTAATATTGCTACCTGTTACAGTATGAGCTGTATTTTGACTTAATATTTGATATTGCTAAGAAAAAAAGGTGCAAGTTCCATCAGGTGCTCATCTAAATTTCATCTTGAAGGTTCTGTTTGTTCTCCTTTGACAGCTGAACATCATTTCACTGAAGAGGAAAGTTAAAATCCCAATGGTGGGAATAGTTCTTTCATTAAATATTTTCTCATCCTTCCAATCATCTGTTAGGTGGCTTGCTTGTCCTGTCCGGACCTTCATTCATTTCAGTGTTCAATTGTTTAAAAAAAACCCTGAAGATTCCACAAAACTAAATTGAGAAATCATTGAAATCATTATTTTAATCTTCTCTTAATTTGTAAAAGCTTCTCTTCCCCCTCCCACCCCCCAAACTAAATATTGCATTATTATGCTAAATCTGACAAGGTAAAGGACTTAAGAAGTGAGCTATAAAAATGAGAGAAACCAAGCAGTCAGGTTCTTCTCATCCAAAGGGAGATGCAAAGAAAAAAAAAGAAATAAGATGGATTATGAAATTAATTTAATTTTTAATGAGCTACATTTCATATAGATAGTTAAATCACAGAGGCTGAATTGCAGGGAAATTTCTTTACCGTTGAATTTTGAAATGGTACCTTAGGGCCTGACTCTTTTCCTGGGCTGACTGTATCCTCGATGTCCAGTTCTCCAGCTCTGACCGTGAAGGCAGTCAGCCCATGCTAAGAGAACTTTTTATTCTAGAATAATTTAGCATAGTTGACCTCGTGGTTGGAATGAACAACTATTCTAAAGCAGCCATTTTGATGAAATTATCTTTATAGATAAACTCAAAGGTACGGTAAGGAAAGTTAGAATTTCATCTTCAATACTCTGTCGGTAAATGAATTGCGCTGTAAGCTTTTATTGCACTGTCTTGTCCTCAGAAGACGTGTAGGAATTTTGGAATGTACAGTAAACTGTCCATTGATATTTTACTGGGAATGACAAATTCAACAGTTGAGGGACCTGACACACTATTAGTGCCACGATATGTCACTTTTGACTAGTCTAAGAGTGGCCAGAATTAACTATTATTTTTAGCTTAGTAAAGCCCAGCTTTAGCTGAGCTCAGTAGCCCAGTGATAGCTGTGTTTAAAACAGTTGCTTAAGATTTTTACTAAATACGTTCTGTGTGTATGTATGTTGTTAATTCTGCCACAAAAGTTACGCTGAACCCTGGGGTTAGGAACTGATGAAGAACCACTAATGCGCCAGGTCTCTGGGTAAGGTATCATGAATTATTCATCCTGGTACGCCAGTGCAATCACAGTCACGTCTGTGCTAACGAGCAGGTGGATGGGCTGACACAAAGTCAAGAATACCCAGGAGATATTGTGTTCAACAGTTATTCTAATTCCTGCTGATAAATATCTTTTCTCCTCTTATAATTTATTTCTTATTTAATAGAAACAAGTCTTACTTTGGCGTCCGTCCTTTCTGTTATTTCAACATTTGTTTTTTAAAAAATCAATTACTTTTTTAGGATGAAACTGGGCTGAGAGCCGAACCATTTGACAGCTTTTGGGAAAGCTGTCTGCAAGGTTTACTGTTATGTCTCACTATATTGCTTTGTCCATATTGGTGAGCTGCGTTTTACCCTTTCTTCTATCACCTGTGAGCTTTATTGTCTTTTATTAATTGGAGCAGAATTTGTCTTATTTGTAACGAATGCAGAACACCTGTATGTGCAGTTGTAAAGCACAGCACTTACTGTGGTAGTGAAGTAATTAGATATTTGTACATATTATTCCTCATGACTTAAGGGAACACAGTTTAAAACACCTAATAGATTTCTTTTTTCCCCCTTTTTTACTTGGCCGTTAGCCATTACTCTGTTTTTCCCCTTTCTCTCTTTTAAGTCAAGTCTCAGCATTTCATTTCGTGTGACTTAACGCTGGCATGCGTCGTTGTTCATTAAAGGGATTTATCAGAAATCAAACTGAAAGGCGTTATCGGTTCACCTTGTATTTTGCCATTGTTTCTTAACAATTCCTATCTTATTTCAAAAAGACTACACTCTGAAACATAGCTTCGTTAATGCAGATGTTTCAGTCTCGCAGCTCAGCCTGGAACGAACCCACAAACCAGAACAGTCCTCCCCACCACCCATTTCCCACTTGTTTTCTTCTCCAGCGGTCTTTTTCCTTCGTTTTGTGCTGACCCTGCCAAGGTTGCCTTCCTCCCCCTCTCCCCCGGAGGCAACTCGTTTTGCTAACTGCAGGAGGAGGTAACTGGCGGCTCGGACCTCTCGATCCCGCCTGGGTTTCGCGGGAGATGTGCGCCGGGAGCTGTTCTGTTGAATATCGTTTGTTGCGGGGAGGAAGAGTATGAGGGCTGAGGAATAACTGGGGAACCGATGCTGGCCTTGCTTGACGTCTCTCTCTCCGCTGTCTGTGTTTCTGCTCATCAGCAGCCGGAGAGATTTTTTCTCCCTTTCCTCTCCTCCTCCCCTTTTCCTGTTCCTCTCGGCCACCGCATCCTTCCTCCCGCTGCTTACCACGGAGGCCCTTCTTCTCCCTCAGCTCCCACTGCTGCCTGTGATTAAGCACCTGGAACATTTCCAGCCTGATGACTGCAGAGTTTTGCGATGAAACTCCTTTGAGATTTACTGCAGTACGGCTGCTGCTGGAAATGCACTGCTCCGAAGGAGTCAGACCTTACGTACCCTAAATGCCTGTCTTTGTACAGATTTTGAAAGTGCTTGGCATATTAAATGCGTTGTTGCTGCCTGAGTAGCAGCAGCAATCTGCGTGAGGTCTCATAGCAGAAAAATGTTTCATTTTTACAAACTACAAAATCCTTCGTCTAGCAAACTGCTATCTCCCTTTCTGCCGAAATGTCCCGGCAGCTGAACTGGCGGACGCTGCTACCACTGACTTTTGGGATTCTGCTTTTTGTGCGTTAGCCTGAAGCAAAAGTTGCATCTACTGCTAGGCTCAAATTAGACAGGTTTCTAAGCTTTGTGTTACTTGAAATTTGGGTCTGAATAGACCAACTGAGGTTCATCTTAGCTCCAACTGTAAAAACTGAGTCACTTTTGGTAGAAGATGGCACAGCTACAACATTACATTGCTTAATTGCTATGTTACAATCACAACTGCTACATCTGATTCTACATTAACTCCTCCTGAAATGAATGGTGGAGGGCAATTATCATCCTAATTAGACTAAATTAAGGTTTTGTTTAAGAGAGAATATGTGAAGATGTTTTGCTGGATAGAAAAATACTGTGTGATAGACTTGGAGGCTTCCTCAAAGGCTGCCTCAAAAGGCACTGCCTTTTGTTACTTGACCTTTCGCTCAAGGCTGTGTATGCTGATAAAACACTATCGGTAGTGCCAGCCTTTCGTGGCCAAGAAGGTCTTTCCCAGGGGTTTTATAGCCCTTTATTACAAAGCTGGTAGTAACATTGTCCGCTGGCTGAGACTATCCGGGGTGAAAAGACAATTGAATTCAGGAAGGATATTTGTCTTCAGCAAATTCAAACATTTGAAAGTATAATAGAATGGGAAGAAGATCTAGAAAATTAGAAAGAAGGAAGAGACGCTCTTTACTTCCATCTTGGTGAGGGTCTGAAGGAGCTTCCAATCAACGGAAAACACATTTTTGTTTGTCAGTTGGCCAGGTTCTTGTTACCTTGTCTTCAAGTACAAAGAACGGAGCGAAGGGGGCAAAGGGATCCGCTCCAGCCCTGTGCAGGCATGGCAGTGACGTCTGGTTGTTGGCGTTGCCGTGAGGGAGCCCCCGAGCAACGGGGCAGCCCGAGAACGGAAACATGTTAGAGCCCGTACCTTGTATTAGGACACGTGCCTAGTACTTTCTGTACATGTGATTTCACTTGGTGTCTCCGGAGACTTCTGACAGTCTCTTATGGATCGCCAAAAGCCTCTCCACGCAATCAGCAGCTAAGCCATGCCTGAGCTTTGTGTGACCACGCGTGCTGTGGGTCAGCAGCTCTGACCTAAATAATGTATCAGTAAAGTAGGCAGTGGAATTAAGAGATTTTTTTTTTAACAAATAGTAGTTTAAATTTCTCAAAATTTCTCTTTTATCCCAGTTCCCTGTCTGTCCTCATACTCTGTCCATCTGTTCCTTTCCCTTGCGTCTGCCCTCCTCACGAGGCTCATATTTTTACCTCCATTATCTTTTATCCTGTTCTTCCCCGAGTCCTCTTTTGTCCTCCCTGACCTATCTTCCCACTTAAAATACTTTCTTCCTGGCCTCATGGAGCATCACCATGGTGACCACATGATGTCACTGCACTGGGAAAGGTTGCCTAGGAAACCGTATGATGTCATTGCACTGGAGACAGTTGCCATGGTTACTGAGTTGGCTGAGGTAACTGGGAAAAAAGGGCTTGTCGCCTGACCAGTGCCAGGAAATGTTCCCATTAATAGGAATAAAGAGGAGACCTTTATTTATCTCTTTGTATTCCAGGGAGGGCTGCCTGCGATTCAAAGACCTCATTTCTTTTTCTGATGGAATGTGCTCCGCTGGGGCTGCTCCCCCTCGGTCTGCGCGATCTCGCTCGCCTGTTTCTACCGTTGAACGTTATCGTGACCATCAGGCCACAATCAAGTGGGGAAAACCCGTCTTGTCCTGTGGCTCTGTGTCAGATGGGTTCCCACCTTCTGCTGCTGTTTGATTTTTCCTGTTTGGTTCCTTTGTTTCTGGGATGAATAGCCCAGCCCAATTATTATCCTGGCAGATGCCAGAGATACGGTAACAGTGAATGCCACATGCCTGAGCTTGCTTCATCTGCACCAGGCTCTGTGTCTGTCTATAATTTGTTTTCCACTTCTTCCCTGCCTTCCCAATTTCCATTTCATCCCTGCTGAAATGTACCTCTCTTGTTCTAATAATTCCAGGAGTTCCAAGAAATGTCCGATGTGAAAGGTGAAGCAGAGGTTAAATAAAAAGTAGGAAGCAGCCATCAAAGACCAGGAGAGGTACGCAAGAACAAGTTTGTTAGCTTTCGTCGAGCGCACAGAACAACGTGTAAGCATGTGCGTGAGGGTGATCATGATTCACGTGAGGATGTGGGAATGTAAATAGTGGTCAGAAGTGTGTGTCTAATCAGGCCGTGTCCGTGGTGTGCGGATCGGTAGCTCTGGCAGGGAAGTGTGCATCCGTATAAACATACATATAATGGCTCTATGGATAAATAAGCTTTTATGAAAATGGCTTTTCTAGACCTTCTGCAGTTTGAGTGAATTACATGTCTAACGTTATATTAGCCCAACTATGCATGTGTAAGCATCACTATCCCCACATATCAAATACAGAGTCTTTACTCTCAGTACCCATGCAGATGCTCTAGAGTTCACTAGAAACTCTAGTTACAAACTTGCCACTAATTAACCATGAAACGAGCTCTTCTCTGCCCCGCCTGTGTGTGGTGATCCTCAAGTTGAAAATCATAATTTGGGTTAAAAACCTTACAATTACTGTGGAGCTGAGAACAAGAATGCTATCAAAGAAGATATGGAGAGTGCTGGTGGCAGGCCAGATAACTGGGGAGCTCTGGGGTGCCTGAATTATTGATTGAAATCCAGGGCTCCTGAAATGTTGGGTGGAGGCTGGAATGGGGGCAGCATCTCAGTCTTGGCAGAACGAGGTAAGAGTTGGGAAGAGAGAATGTAAGTGCATTGGGGGGGAGCAGAATTTCCAGACTTAGTTACGGGGGGAAACAAAGGGGTAGGGGCTGGGTTTTTTGATGTTCGGGGTGAAGTAGTAAAAACCTTTTATTAGAATTTAATTTTGGTTTTCCTTCCATATACTTTAAAAATACTATTTGTATAATTGTTTATTTGTTCAGTGTACCGCACAGAGTAATCTCAGCTTCTGTGCCAAAGTAGCTGCAAAAGAAAGTTGTGTTTCACATCTGTGACTAGGCAGGGCTGCAGGAAACAACAGTTGTAAGAGATCAGATGGCAACGAGACCGAACCGCTACCGGAGGTGGAAAGCAGCAGCCAGAGTTGAGGGGTTCCTAACAGACAGGTGAGAGACGTGGATAATCGCTGGCCTGTGTTTCAGACCTATGTGTAAATTCTTAAATTCTAACTTGATAACTGTGTTTAGTTAATCAACGTGCAACGGTGGTGTTTGCAAATCAGGCCGCTTTGTTCGCTCTGAGCTAAGGTACTTTCATCGCTGTGAAGCGTGTGTCAGTAATCTTGCAGCTTCCCTGGGCTCTAATGGACTGGAACAATCGTACAGTTACCGGTACGGATTAATGACCACTTGTGTTACTGCTCCTGTTAATTGAGCTTCAGAATGACCCCTGAACTTGGGTTTGTTTTGTTTCAGCACTATACCTGGCAACTTGGGCTTATTGTATTTAAGTACATTATAAACATTTACATTTGGATCACATTTATTGGTAAAACATGAGAAAGCAAGCAGGAAGCTGGACTGTGCTTGTTTAACTGTCAGGGAGGTGTGGAAAAAGGTTGGTAGCGCTTATGTTTTCTTGGTAAATTTTGCCTGGCACCAGCAGTTAGGTTCACGATCATGTTCCAGCTACCTGCCTCTCATCTTTCACCACCGTCAGGTTTTTGTAAATACTTAAAAAATAATTGTATGCTGTGATACAGCAATACTGGAGATCTCATACTGATAATTCTAGATTTGGTTTCCACCAGTGCCAGCCACTTGGGGTATCTAGATGGTGACCTTCTGTGCGTAGCAGGGAGGCAGCACGCAGGCTGCAGGACCGACAGTCCTATCCGCTGCGTCAGCTTTTGCTGACTAATGCTTCCATCTACTGGACAACTTCGTTCCCACAGTATTCACTCTGTACTGTACTCTGAGATCCAAAGTCTTGTTAATTAAACCCTCAAAGATTTATTAATTATGAAGTATTAGACTAAAAACAGTTCCTTTGTGATATTAAGTAGCTAACACAAAATGCTTTCACGTGCTCCATAGCTTTACATTTGAAAGATGTCTAATTGTCTGCCTATCTTGAATCAACACTTTATGTTTTATTCTAAACTATACTAAGACAGCAGTCATATAAATTACAGAATCTACAAACATCTTCCTAGTGACTTGTGGCACAAAATAGTGTTTCCAGTAAGAGACTTCAGAGGCTGTGGGGCTGCCCCTTCCCGCCTCCTGACGAAGGAGGATGGGGACAGACACCCGCTGAGACATGAGGTGTGTTAGTGCTGGGCCTAGCAAGGTGCGCGCAGCGTGACTCTCGGTGCTGGGGCACGCCGGGGTCTTGCCTGTGCTCCCTGAGCGGCACTGGTGGAGGCGGTGAACGCTCCCGTGATCAGGACTGATTTGCGTTTGGTGGAGCGAACGACTCTTCTGCTGGTGGCTGAGAAGAAACTGAACAGAGAGGGGCTTCTGTTTTTCCTCTTAGCTAATCGTTGAGCACCTTCAAGTGCCTGGGTAGGGAATTTTGGAATAAACTTCTTTCTAGAGACACGTACCTGCAGCCCAGCTACTCGTACTTCCCAGCATGCCTTTCTCTAGTGAGCGATTCTCCTCATTCTTTCCTGCAAATCCATCCATCTGTTGAAAGAACAGCATAGAATGGTTCCTCTATCCTTTTGCTATTTATTAGTCTTGTTATATTTTGTAGGAAAAGTGTACAAATAAAAAACCCCACCCCAAACCATAAAATTTATGGTTTTGTTCTGTGTTACTGTTATTTATGACAGTGTTGTTAAAAGTAATAGTATCAGAACACCTTTGGACTTGATACAGTGGCATTACAAATAAATATAATGTGCTCATATTAGATATAAGTTGTAAATTTATATATAAAGTAAATGATAGAGTATATATAAAATTTATAAGCTTATATGTAAGACTAGATGTACTAGTTAAAGAAATCATTTTAGAGGAATTTATACAAACTATAAATTTTTGTATATAGTATGATCCAATTTGAAGCTAACGTACTTAGCTATATTTATTTTTATTTACATATGTTTATTAAATATGTTTATTTGTATTTGTATAAATAAGCAATACTTAGTGCAGTGCCTTTATGCAAAGGACATAATGTCAGAGCACCTTGCCCCTGCCCACCTGCAGTCTGTGCAATTCTGAGCCCTTTGGGATCGTGAGATAAGTGTCTTCAGTTGTTCACATGCACGCTTGATAATGCTCTCCATGTTGGCCTTCGGTAACTAACTGCAGAATACATCAGCCTCTGAATTTTATGTTCCCATGAAGCTTCTTGAAATGCCTGTGCTCGATAAGGTGCTATGCTCTTTGGGTGTTTCACTTAATTGTACGGTAACCACCCCAAGTGCTCTTTGGTTTAAGGCAGGGAGCTGGAACGATGTTCAAAAACCAAAGCACAGGAGTGGATTTTAGGGGTTTAACATTTTTAAAATGACAAGAATGGTAGGAAGTATAGACTTTAGATTTGCATTGGTTGTTCTTCTACTGTTAAGGAAAAATAGTTCAAGATATCTTCCGTTGATGATACTATATGTTTTATAAGTAAATTGATCCTGTGTGGGCGTGTTTCTGTGCTTTTTTTTGAAAATAAACAGCTCAGTACTTCTAGGCGGTATGTATTCTGCCCTGAGTGTTGAGAACGTGGGGAAATGGATCTGTGAATGGTAGGAACACTACAGCCTATGTCCAAAATTCATAATTTGTGTGGACAAATAACTACCGCTTACCTTAGTAGCCATCAGAAGCTACCTTTGAGTAGGATTAACTGAGTTGGATGTGCAGTTTAAGAAATTATGTGGAGCCCAGAGGCAAAAACGTAGGCATTTTTCGTTTTCCTTGTGTTGTTACTTCATTTGCAGGAGCAGCAATATCTGAAGCTGCCATTGGTAGCCATTTAATAAAAAACATTTTCTTGGACTTTTTTAAAAAAAAAGGGCTGTCCGTCCCTCATATTATATATGCAATCAAGGTGGAAGAAGTGCTTTTCTCTGAATGACCATGCAGGAGCACATTCCGCTGCTGATGTGCCTGCTTTCATCTTCAGAGCGTTGTGGCTGTTGGTATCTTTATGGCTGACATACCATCGAGAGCCTTAGCCGGCCGTAACTCGCGTGCACGTCTGTCCGCTACGGACTTTACTTTCTTTTTACTGCCTTTGAACTGAGATGGAGCTACTTACTGTCACTGTTAATGGACACCTGTGCTCTTGCTGCTTCAAATGGTTTTCTCAGAAAGTTATTAATAATTTAGTCAATTGACCACTTTTAATTTTCATTAGGAATCTGCTTAGAGTGGCGCCAATTGCCTCTTACGTGCTGGCACTGTAACTTTGGACAGTGGCATATCCCAGGGAAATGATGTTTTCCTATGTCCTTCACTTTCTAGGATTGTAAACAGGGATGTTGTGGTGGTGTGTTGCTAGACTGAGTAAAATCGTAACTTGGCATCACATTTTAGAACCAGTTCCCTAGCAGATGAAGAACATGAATACAAAACTGTTGCACCACAATTGTCTCTGACCAGATTCACAAAAATTGATGACAAATTTTTCATTGGATAAAGGAACAGACAGAAGATGTTTCAGGGTAGTTTTGCCCTGAAAAATATATTTATACAATGTTAAGCACAGTATGGTGCTCCTTAAATTTGGAGAGAATATTGGTTATTTTAAAGGAAGAAGATTGTCTCTGGGTGTACAGGAGGAAGGGAGGGTACGTATTGATTTAAGCAGTTGAGTCATATGGAAATCAATTTACTCCCCGGTTCCTGGAGAATGAGCATTGCAGCTGGTTATTCATGACTGCCTCGTACTTTCTACCTTTGTGTCACTGGTGGAGCAGAGAGCAATTCTGTTCTGAAGCAGAAGGTTGCTCTGCGTTGGCTGCTCTGTTAAACTGGGAATAGTGATTTCTTCCCAGTGGCTGAATGACGCGATGACGGCAGCATTCACTGGTGCAACAGTGACTGACGTACCAGTTTGCAAGCGTTACAGAAGTTGCCTTCTCTACACTTTTGTGGTGCTCTGTTGTACAGTGTCGAAGCTGGTTTTGAATATCAGTCTATATTACATCTTGTGAAGCAGCAAGCAGCGGCAATTTCATTTTAAGATTCCTGATGTTCAGTTACGCTCAGCTTGGTGCAATAGCAGCTGGGCAGTCCCGATTACCGCCATCTAGCCTGATGGGATGTGGCCGAACGAAGGAGAGAAATTAAACAGCGTTCCCTGTTCACACAAGCTTACCTGATATAACAGGTTTGCTGTCGTCTTTTCTTCCCTGTGCCACCTGGAGCGGTTCAGTGCACACCTTATTTCCTCATTTCAATTCTGGTCAATACGATTTGTAGATGTCTCTCAGACTAATTGTTCCATTGTGTATTTTGGTGCTACTTCCATCTTCTTTTTTCCTCCCTATCTATTAGATCTTGTTTCCATGCGTTTAATAATCCTTTCATTGTGTTTCTTGGTTCAGATGGAACAACGGGCCGCTCTTTGTCTGTGTTCGGAATTGTTTCTTTCTGAAGTTTCCGATTGCTTTAGATAAACAAGCCAAACAGAGGAGCGCCAATGGTAACAACGGGAAGAGGCGAGTTACCCTTTCTGGAACATAAATCAAAACCCAAGAGATAAGGTGTGGAGGGGAAAGAAAGGATCTGTGGTGTCCTCTCCGAGGAACTTTCCAAGGCTGTCAGTGAGATGTGCTTAGCATCATCCAGAGAACCTCTCTTACTCCCTGCAGTTTTATAGCACCAAAAGTAGCTTTCAAACCAGGAAAGGAAGTTTCTTTTTATTTTACCAAGTCTCTCCATGTCGTGTGAGTGGATGTCTCTAGAATCAGCGTTTCCCTCCTCACGCTGTGGATTTTGGAGCACCTCTTAGCACTGAAAATGGCACCCGGTTGCTTTCCACGGAAGCTCTATTGACACCACCTGTGAATCAGCCTGACTCACGTCACCGCGCAGCAGATCATCACCACCCGTCTGTTCCTCTCTTCTGTCCCTGACTCCACAAGCAGACTCAGTAGCACAGGAGTCTGTATAAGCTGACTGTTGAATCATACTTAACTTCGCCTCGGTTATGAAGGTCTTGTTATTGTGTGCCTGAAGCTAGGGGTGAAGATGTAGAACGCAGAAGCTAGCTCTAACTCCATAGAGCCCTCTTACTGCTGGTACTGCTGCCGATGGATGCCCAAATGGGATACAGTGCTGGGTAGCCTCCCTTCACTCTGCGCTCTGTGTGGATTCCTCGTCCATAAATGCTTTAAGGTGCTTGTACTCTTTAGCAGTTGCATCAGATACTATATGAATGACAGTCTAAGAATATAAACAAGGAAATTATCTGGTACTTTGTGTTAGAGGTTCAGTGTTCCACCCTCTTTCGCCTGTTGCTGTTTTTATAGTGTTATGAAGATTGGAGTCAGCCAGGATTTAGATAGTGTTAATCAGATTACTCATTTCCAGGGACATGACAAAAAAAAAAAAAAAAAAGGTGACCTTTTCAACATAATTTCCCACCTTCAGGCTCTGCTGCAGATCAGTCCTGGCACAAGGTTTGTTTGCTGTTTTTTCCATCTTTATAATTGCAAGTTTAGTTTTCTGGGGAGGCAGACAGTTCTTCCATGCTGCTTTATTTCCAAACGTATGCCTTGTTCCACGGAGAGACGTGCACACAGCCTCTTGATCAAAAAAAAAACAAACCAACAAACCTTAATTTTGTGTGGTGAACAAACAGTGGCTGTGTGAAAACCAAAACTTGGTGTGAACATCTGCAGGTGAGGTGAATAGGTGAATCTGCAGGTGAGTGTTTGTAGAAAGAGGCGTCTCTGGAATGCATAACAAACTCAGAAGGCACTGGAGTGTGTATGATAATGAAGTTGAATTCTCTGCCTTTCACTTTCATTGGGTTTAAGATAAAAGTACTAGAAAGATATAAGGTCATTGCCCAATCAATGAAGTACCTGGTTTATCAGCATTTTGTAAACAATACATGCAATGAGTGTTTCTGGTCAGTGCCTGTTAACGAAGTAGGGACCCACATCCTTTTGTAACCGGCAGCCTTCATCTCCCGTCGCTAAAACTGTCCAAGTCTCGCTGGGCCTGGGAAGTCCTGTAACCTGGGTTGTCTTCTCTCCGCCAGGACTGGTACCCTGCAAAATAGGTTTGAAGTTATTCATGGAGTAAAAAGGGAAAGCAGTAGTTGCTTGTATATTGGAGTAGAGGAGACTGCTTTTTAGAACTAAGAGGTGACTACCTTTTCCAGTGTTTAATACGCAAGAAGGCTACGGAAAATTTTAGTAGGAAATCCGTAATGTATTATCATTTTTTTTTACAAACAGGTAAACTGAAAGTATGTACAAATTACAGCCTCAAAATAACATTATGGGAGAATTCAAGATTTTACCAATAACCACAATTTTATGACAAACTCCAAGTTATTTTTTTCTTTTCAGACTTGTACGTACAGCTTTTATAGTTGTTGTGAAACCAAATGTGAGAGTCATGTAAGAGTGGCACTTTAATGGTCTCTGCTGACTTCAGACACGAGAGTTAGTTGTGCCTGTGCGTATTCATCAGAAGTCTGGTTTTTCATCGGTATGGTTTATGTAGTTTGACATTTGTTTTCTGTGGATGTGGGAGACCCTCTTCTGATCTTTAGAGCACTTCATGAAGCATGTTGAGGTTCTGAAAAAGACTGCGGCCTATTCCCTGTAACAAGTTGTTCTGTAGAAAAATATGAAACAAAATAAGCAACTTGTTTTTTCTCTAAGATTTCTTCAGGTTAAACCAAAGTGCAGCCTTACTGGCAAAATTTAATTCCTGGGATGTCATCCTGCTTTTTTTCATTGTAGAATATGTAGGTGGGTAAGCAGGAAGTTAATGAAATTACACTGATGTAAAATAAGTGAGGATAGTTCCACAACATTGTCTTTTGCTTGAATAAGGACTGATCCCTGACTGACGTGCAGTATGAACCTTACAGATACGAAAAGCAGGAGGCGGCAGCGCGAGCAATTTTGTGAAGGCTAGGGAAGGCTCTCGCTCTTCTGCCGAATCACCCGTGTGGTCCTCGCTTTGCCAACGAGTAGATCCACTCGTCTGAATTCATAATGTTTTAGAAATCTCGTCAGCTGGGATCTCGGGCATCGTCCTGTACACAGCTTATATACAAACCTTATTAAAAAGCGCGCGATGTGTCTGTTGCCAAGGAAACATAAGCTGTTAAGCCCTAGAAACATAATTAATAAGAAACAAATATTAGCTATTAGCAGCTACTTTCTCCATTAGTGCCATGAAACCTTCATGAAATAGCCTTGCAGTCTCCTAGCTAATGGAAATGACATAACCGGAGAATGAAAAGGTGAAACGAGGAGTTACAATTCCCCGAGCTCTAAGTATGGCCAGAGTAATGAGACTGCAGGACTGTGCATGTTTTCTTCTCTTGTGTTGATAAGCCACTGAGCACCTGGTTATCCTGCTCCTGTTGCTGTATGTTATGAATCACGTTAAAGGCAAGCCTTTGCCAAGCAAAGCGAGATCAGGCCTATGTTTTCCAAGAGGTCTATTTGGAGTTTGAAAATAAAAATTAGGAATGGAAAAGGGACTGGTGAAATACTTTCTCTTGGTTTAAGTTTTACTATCTTAGTCATTTTAAATTTGACTTCTCTTGATTTAATATGTGATTCCATTATAATTAGCTAACTCACAATGAGGTTAACACAAGATGTGGTTATAGATAGCATTTTTAAAATTTTTGTGTTTTGGTCAATCTCAGTTTGCTCTTACAATCTAGAATCTTTTTTGTTCCTCTTCATCCTTCTCTTTCTAGTAATTACATTGGGTTAATTACTTCTTTCATATTAATAGCACAAAGCACCTGGAAATTTCTTGTGAAGAACCCCTTGCAGCTACCCAGGCCACTCTGTGCCAAACTTCCACCGTGCTTGTTTTCTAGCAAATATTTCTAGCAAAAATGAGGAGGGAAGTGAATCTGGCTCAGTTTTTGACTGGTCTAAACAGTTGCCATTCCTAAGTGCGATCCAGGACCACGGGCAGCCAGGACGCCAAGGCTGGCCTATGTTATTGTCGATGCCTTGTGATCACCCTTGTTCAGCTTTGGGATCAAGAAGTCGAAGGAAGTCAAGTCATTACGGCTCTTTATTCTCAGCTGTCCCACTGATTTTGAGCTATCTGTATTTGAGAGGAGAAGTAACGTTGCTGTCTGAAAAAACAAGTGCTGATTTTGCTACAGTGGGGTAAGCCTAATAAAATACTGAGATATATAACCTCAGGCTCCAAGTCATCTACCAACACTTTAGTGCAATAAATCAGTTGTAGTCAATTAGTGAAGTCCATTGTCAGCGTTGCTCAGACTTTATTCAGGCACCATGCCTGCAACTCCAAAGAGAGGTCTCTGTAAGAACTGAACAAATAGTGATTCGGAGCTTCCAGACTTTGCCCCCACGGCCCTAATGTAGTTTCAGTTAGCTCACATGCGGTTTCTGCTCAGATAAGTCACAACGCTGTAGTGGCACCGAAGTATACTCTGCTTTCTCCAGGTTTTTACAGGACTTTGCCAGATAGCAACCTCAAGGATTTGGCAGTAAGTGAGTACTAAGGAATCAGTGTATGACACTCTTGACTTTTTTAGTGGCGTAATTGTGAGAATGTGCATCAAAGCTCTGGTTTGTGAGCCTCTGACGGTATACCTGAACGCAGAGATGAGCTTGCCAAACAGCCTTGTGTAGCAAGGTGGCCTTTGAAGAACACGAAACGTGTCAGAGAGCTCCAGGTAACATAATTCAGTTTGAAATGGGCCTCCGGAGACCATGAAGGGCAGGGCTAACTTCAAAGTTAGATCACATTGCTCAGGGCCTTGTCCAATCAGGCTTTGAAAACCTGCAAGAACAGAGACTTCTCGGTCTTTCTGGGCAGCCTGTTTCGGGGCTTAACCACTGACACTGAATTTTTCTCCCCTACATGCAGTCACAATTTCTCCTGCTGCAATTTGTGACCATTGCTTCTTGTCCTTTCACTGCGTACCTCTGAGAAGAGTGGCTCTCTCTTCCATGTAACTGCCCTTTAGTTATTTGATGATGACAACTGAATTCCTCTCCCAAACCGTCCCTTCTTGCGGCTAAACAAACCCCAGCCCTCAGCCTCTCCTAAAAGTCATGTGGTCCAGGCACTTACTATTTTAGTGACCCTCTAGCCCGTTTCACGAACTTACTCTGTCCCAGGTGCAGAACTCGTGTTTGTGCTGAATTTCACGAGGTTCTTGTTGGCCCATTCCTGTAGCTTGTTGAGGTCCCCCGGCATGGCAGCCCTGACCTCCAGCGCATGAACTGGTCTCTTGCATTTGATGTCATCTCTGAACTTGACGAAGGTGCGTTCTGTCCTATTGTCAAGGTCCAGGTCATTGATGAAGATATTAAATGGTATTAAACCTGATATAACCTGTAAGCGGCTTTTGTTTAGACTTTGAACCGTTGACCTTTGAGCCTGATGGTGCAGCCAGTTTTTCACCCACCTTTTAAGCTCGCTCCTCCAGTCCACACCTCACCAGTTTGACTACAAAGGTGCTGTGGGAGACCATGTCAAAAGCCTGCTACTCCATGACCACAGAGCCAGGTATTTTATTGTAGAAGGCAGCCAGGTTTATCAGACAAAATTTTCCCTTGGTAAATCTGCAACGGCTGTTCCCAGTCACCTTTTTTGTCCCTTGTGTGCCTGGAAATGACTTCTGGGAAGACTTGTTCCTCTTCAAATAAGGAAAATTCCTATGTTTTACAGTGTGCGCCTAGCCAATTTCAGTAGCAGAAATGAAAACTGCAGCAGCAAGTTGGTCAAAGACTTTAGAAAATTCTGCCTTGGTATCCTAAGAAAGAACTACCCCTCTTGTAAGTTTGATCTGTGGGAAGGCTGGATCGCTGGCAGCTCGTCTGACGTGGCTCGGGCACGTGAGCGCGACCTCGCAGCTGTGCGTACCCGACAGAGCACGGCTGCAGTACTGCTGCGAGCTGTCAGCGCAGTATACTAAAGGATGTCTTCAAGCGTGCTGTGTCCTGATACCCATGTGTTTTCCTCTATAAAGTAAGAAATCGGGACACATTCTATAATGTGGAAGTTTGTGGAGAAATTTATTCTTTGAGATTAGCTTCTTCCAGGTTCAACATGAGGGAAAACACTGGGCTACTGTGAGGATGCTTGTGCTTCACGAGTGCCTGGATACTGTGCCATTTTTGATCTACCATTCAAATGCAGTTGGCCAGGCTGTAGCAAAAAGCAGCCTGAAACTGCCTAGCAGCTGTCCTACAAGCTGCTCTTTTCCTTTGAAAGCTAGCAACAGAGACGCCCGCAGATCCCTTTGCTGAGGATGCAAGCTCCTGCTCGTCACGGAACGCATCTAGTGGAAAAAGGGCAGAAGGGGAGGTGCAACAGATGGAAAAGGCTGCACTGCCAGAACTTTTTCCAGATGCTGACAAGACATGCGAGTCAAGCCTGAAGGGCTTCAGTTTGTCAATCTAAACAGTGTCTTGGTCTGACAGGAGCATCCAGAGTACAGAAACTACCAGCGGCAGCAGGATTTTGGAATGGGAGAGACAACATTTATGTTGTTGGGTGAGGAGCCCAATGCTTATTTGGCAAAGCAGCAACCAGCATGGAGCCGGCGCTGAGCAGTGAGAAGGGAAGCCTTGGAAGCTGGCACCGCCATTGCTTTATTTTCAGGCAGTTTGGGACTTCAAACGTGCCGTCGCAATTTGGAGGTGACGCCAGCCATGTGGAAATTTCCTGGCCCGTTGTTATGGATGCACAAGTATTAGTAGCAGGTTTCCTTTGTGTAGCTGTAGGGAGTTAGCTTTACTGTTGTCACCTCTGACAACGAAAGTGGTCCCCTCCTGTCCCCAAAATGTTGAACAAGTATGTCTTGATGGATTTTATTTAACAGTGATTTGCTCATCAGGGTCACCTCCGTTCTGACATGGTCTGAGGCGCCCTATTGTTCAGCTTCACTGAAGCATCTGATCGTGATGCATGGAGTCTTACATGGTAAAACGAGTCTCATCTCTATTATTGCCAGTTGTTCTGGACTCTTAAGGAATCATTAACAAGTAGTAAAATAATAGCCACCCTTAATCGGTTTGGTGTCCTGTGATTGTACAAGAACGATGAGTATTCTCTACCCCTTGTGATCTCTGAGAAGAAGGGTACGTTTTAAGTACTATTTCAGTCAAGTGAGGTCATTTCTAATGAAAGAACATGTCAAAGTAGCTTATTATATATTTCCTAGTTTGGAGACTCAGCTTTCTTCTGGAAACTCCTGTTACTGATATGCAGGAAATCTCTTAGAATTTTTTTAAGTGGCAGTATAGTGTAAAAATGAATGTTTCTAGGTGTGGGAAGAACTCCAACAAGTTACAAATCTGCAGTTTTCCGGCAAACATACATGTTTATTCACACACATGCTATTTCTCCTGACAACTGAAGGGCCTAATTTGTGTAGTTTTCAAAATCTTTTTTTAATAAATGTGTGGTTTGCTTACTCTTTAAAGTATTCAGATCAAATTTTATCTGTGAGCACAAATGGAAACTCAAACTCTAATTGTTCCTCTGGGCTACACCCAGAGTGTCCTGGAATGTGAATCTCTCATTCTATCTGTGATCTTTGCATGATGTTCCCAAAACATTTACACTTCTTTTGCATGAGTTTAAAGGAGGATCACTGACATCTGAGGAGTCAGAAGAGATTTTTGCTATTCTGGGACTAATCTCTGCGAGTAGATTGTGAGCTTGTATTCCAGTGTTATGCAGGCCCTCTGGATGTGACCTGTTTGGATGGCAATGGAAGCTGCCTTCTTATCTGGGCTGACTTCAGTACTTAACCTGATCGACACAGGTTAAGTCTTACAGTCCTCAACAGAGATTCCAGTAAGCAGCGTCCCGATGGTATGAAACTTATTAACCAACAGTGAAAAATATGTTCCAAATTTTACACACCCTTCTTAAACATAGTGTACTACACTTTGCAACTGCACCTGAATCACAAAAGTTCCACACCTGCGTTATTGTGAAAGTAAAGGGTAATTCAAAGCTAACCGCCTGCTGTTGCTGGAAGCCTGTGTAGAGAACCTGTCATCAATGCTTGACTTCCTTGCCCAGTTACCACCCAGTTCACATTAACAATCTTTAGCATGTCCTAGGCTATCAAAAGCTTTATTCAATGGTCCTTATTTCTGATAGATTACCACATGCGGATTTTACGTACTGCGTTAGTGTAGCAAGCTTGTGGGGAAAAAGCTACGTAGAAATGATTACTGCAAGTGTAAGCAATAGAATAAGTATAGCTGCTGAGTAAGTTGGATTTAGTTGTGACCTGTTCTATGTATCCATTACAGATCATGCTGGGCCCTGAGCTTTCTGGCAGTTAAATGGGCTGTCAAAAGCTATCAAAGCCCATAGGAGGGGTTTTTTCAGCAGTATTACTTGGAACAGAGGTGGAGTTGATATGTCTTGCTGCTAAAAGCATTCTTTATTAGGCTCTTATCGATTTCCCATTCTTAATTGCTAGTAGTATCCTCTGGCTTCAAAGAAGAAAACTGGAGATGTTGAAGCCCCATGGAACCAATATGACAACTTTTATGTTTGTTTGTTTGCTTTTCTTTTTTGAGGGGGTGGGGAGGAAGGGAAAAGCATTCCAGGAGTTTTTCTCCCCTCCTTGCAGTATTGGCATAATTGGCTTGTACATGGATGTGTTAGTGTTTCTATTTAACACCGTCGAACTGAATAATTTGGTCTATACTACTAAATGTGTTTTCTAGATTCCAGCTACAGATTGTGCAGTAGATTGGATGAATGAAAAATGTTACTCTAATGACTGGTTTTGGTAGAAATGTTAATTTTTTATCGAATCTTGGAGCAAGAGCCTGACACCATTGAAGAGAAAGAGAGAAGGATACAATGCTGATTTTTTAGTTGCCTTATGCTAATCCTGGGATGGCTGTTTCAGGAACGCACGGAACAGCTCCAGGAGGTTTTCTCCCCAAGACCGTTTCTTCTGATGGAGGACATCCACAGCTGAGTATCACGGTCATCCTCTGTATTCTCTACATTCTGGAGCGGTTTGGGGAATACCTGCTCTTCCAGTT
The DNA here is from genome assembly GCF_965183815.1 of Platalea leucorodia. Taxonomy (NCBI): domain Eukaryota; kingdom Metazoa; phylum Chordata; class Aves; order Pelecaniformes; family Threskiornithidae; genus Platalea; species Platalea leucorodia. The sequence goes on from NC_138834.1 coordinate 16,364,217, forward strand.
AGTCAGGCTTTCTGGTGTTTTGAGCTGTCAGATAACAGGAAAGATACGGCTTTTGAAGCCAGTGTATTCCTAAATATTTTCCTTCTTGTGCCTGAGTAGTGCATTCTTAGGTGGTGATCGGCCTCTGTGTTCCCTTTGACAAGGAGGGCAGCAAGGGTCGATAACCTTGAGAATGCTAATGTCTTCTTGCCTCTGCTCTAAGCGCTGTTTCAAACTAAAAGCGCTCTCAGCAGTGTTAAACGTGATGTCTAAAACATCAGCAACCTGTCTACCTGAGGGATTTAACAGCGTCAAAACTGGGGGAGCTGATTTGTTTTAGCAAGAGCTAGAGACATTTTGAAGAGCTTCCTTACTGTAAGGAGACTATTATGTTTAATTATCAGTTTGTCTCTCTTTCTAGTTTAGCTCCTTACATCACAATGTGAGGAAACAAATTTCACAGCGCCTGTAAAGATCAAGCGGGTTTCTTTTTTATGTGCTGGTGTCATCAGACACTCATCTAAAAACATAAGTGCCCAGCTTATGCCTCCGTCAGAATCCCATAAGTATCCCCACCCACCAGTACGTCGTCTCTTTATCATGCACCGACGTTCTGCCGTACGGGGGAAAATCCGCACGTAAATACACACGTTACGTGTACCGGTAATCATACATACCACAGGCTGAAATAGCAGATCTAATGCATAAAACTATTCGTCTGTGAGGTCCACGAACTAAAATTCCTTCTAGAAATGTTCAGCTTTCTACAAAATAACAATTAAAATCTATCCAAAGACTGCATCACACTGATTATGGGGGAGATTTAAATGATGAATGTCTATTATTAAATTCATTCTATAAATCTTCACATCTATTTTGGCAGTGCAAATAAAATTCATGCGTATTGAGGTTTCAGTTTTAGTAGTCACAAAGTTTTGCTGTGGCTGGCGCTTAGCACAGTATCAGAAGGCTTCATCAAGTATTTTAAACAGAATGCCTGTAGCTACTTGAATTTGATTGTTCACCAGACTAGCTATAAAATTCATGACCAGATGTAGCTTTAATCAGATATGTACGGTCATTAAAATCATGATTGGAATAAAAAGAATATGCTAGCAAAACCATGTATTGTGAAGCAATGATCTAAATCAAAGCTTTGAATATGAATGAGTGATAACTTTGTTACAGCTACTGAGCTATTTAACTTCTGCTGTGCTCAGCCACCAGCCTCTCGTGCCGTTCTGGATTATAGTTTAATTAACATTTTACATTCTGATTTCCACAGGACTTGGAAATTGAGGGATGAGTCTTTTAAAAGGAAGGGCGTGGTTGCCTTGGAATTGTCTTATTGCTTCACTCTAGCAGTCCGTGCAATGTTCCTTCAATTCACGTTGTCCTAGGAGTTCAGTTAGAGGTACGAGAATCTTGAGATCTGATATACAGTTACCATGATCCCTCTGCTCATAGCGTTTTGTCAAGTTTTCAAGTTCTGTCCCTGTCTTGCCCTCAATGATTACTAAAGTAAGAAAATATGTCATTAATTTATACCATGTGTTCTTTTAGTTCAGGATACGTAGCTCACGACTAGACTACCTTTCCTGTCTGCTAGGGAAGTTTACAGACTTGTTTAGATACCAGACTAGGCTAACATTTCTCCGGAAATAGATGCGGGCTACTGCCTTCCTGTCAAAAGTGGTAGTTTTGTAATAACTTCAATAGTTAGTGTTAAGTTGATTAAAACGATTGAAACTATAGAACAAGTATTTTTTGGTTTTGAGATTTTGCAAGCTGGCAGATCAATAGGATCTCACTTCAGAAGGGATCTCCATTTCATGCCAAAATAACGCTTGCGTCCTTTGTTCTGTTCTAGATTCTGTCAGAACTCAAAGTCTGACCAAAAGATACCTCTGCACAAATGCATCTGGCAATTTATCAATATTTTTCATTTTCCGATTCTATTAGTATATTTTTTACACTCTTCACATTCATTATTTCAATTTCTCTCTTTTTTTCAACTGTAATCTGCGTATCATCTTTTTTGTTGCTGGTTGGGGGTTTTTTGTTTGTTTGTTAGCTTTTTCTTCCCCCAGCAGGGAAGTGTTTCCAGGTAATTCTTTTCACTTCGGTCCTGACCAGGGATCCCAGTGTCTCACGGTTCCTGACCAACTTATTGCTCCAATAGCAAAAAAGTGTTTGTGCCAAACGCGAATACTTTCTTTCAGCCCAGATTCCTTAAAGAATGTTTCCTCTGGGTTCTCTCTAACGATGTTTTCTGTTCTTACTGGTTTTCCAGAAGCTTCATATTGTATTTTGTACAGTATTACTCAGATTTTTTCCTCATTTAATTTTCCAACCGAACAGTGTGCAAACAAGAGGCTTAACTGAAGAGCCCCTAGGTCCCTGTAGAGCAAATTGGACATATATATTAGGCTATTACATTAGTAGATTATGATCTTTTCCCTCTTCCACTTAGATTTCTTTAACCAAATTAACCTGTCAAATATAATAAATAATAATAATAGTAATAATAATATATTTGTTGCTGCTTATTGCTGTAGGGCAATCAAAACATATCCACAAGGGCTGAAGTTATCTGTTTTTCAAGACTGATTACATTTATTTTGGGCAAAATGGAGTATGAGCAACTAGGGTTTTCATTAGGTCACCTGAAAAAATGGAGAATTATTTCCGTGGAAGGGCCATCAGCAGCTCACCTGTTCATTTCTCTTCTGTATTTTATGCAGTGGAGATATTATTTTCCCTAAAGTGTCTCTGAAACCTGAGTGGCAAAAATGTTTGTGAGAGTTGTGATCATGATTATGCAGCCACTCTGGATAATTCCTTCTGTTATTTAATTTTAGCTGTAGTAGAAGTGGCAAATCAGCATGTATCCATCTCTAAAAAATATTTTTCTGGAAACATTGTTTTAGGGGAAAGGTAGGAAGCTCCCAAGGATTAGCAAGTCTCTAACATAGACAAAATATGATGGATTAGATCATGAGGACAATAAATATGCTGTGTGTTACATAGTCTGTGAAATAATAATCATACTTCTGTTTTGATGAGAATGCCACTCAATTAAGGAGCTGCTTGCGGGGAACAACCTGCCCTGCTGCCAGGTGGCGAAATCTGGTGACAGTCTGCATTGGCTCGGGGGACTGTTTTTAATCTGCTATTCAACTTTATTATTCCAATGGAAATTTCAGACCCATCTCTCGCCATTAATCCTCCCCTATTAATTTCCGGAATTATAAGAAGGAATAAAACATTAATAAACCAAAAATAAATTCAAGTTACCTTATTTGCTGTCTTAGCCTGTCTTGCAGGAAGCGTACAGTCCTTGGACTGTTGTTTTTATAACTGGCAGTGCTTAGATACTACAGGGCTGGGCATGCTTCGTGATCTCACACAGATAATTTAACCAGTTGCTGAAGAACTGAATATATTTACTTGCTTCAATTCCGTTGGTCTATCTGCATGTAAACCTGTTTTTATGTCCTCTGATATTTCTCCTCCGTAGAGATACTAATTAGAAAATTAGTCTAGAAATAGCGTTCATTTTTCTGATCCTCTAAGTGAATAAGAATGTGACCTCGCTTTCTTTCTGATAACCTTTTAGGAAGGCACCTGTTTTCCCACTGATTTTTTTCTTCTATCTACATCGTACCTACTGGAGTTTGGATCTTTTTTCCATTTAGTAATTCTTCTTCTGTGCATTCCACTTTTTAGTTTCCAACGTTTTTGTCATCGTTCTGTTACTAATTCTTCCAATTAGACTCACGTTTTGCTCACTTAAGCAAGATTGCACAAAGAGAAAAAGGACTTGTGGCATCAAACAAAAGGTGCTAAATAATCCTCCCGTCTCCTCCTGTAACTGCCATCCTCTATTATTAGGACCATCTGAGGAAAACTTTGCTGAGAGCCTTGGAATTTCTGTTTTGTCCTCTTGCAAATATGATCTCTTTTCTCACTAAGGTCGTACTGCATGGCTAGAAAATGAGCAACGGAGGGGACAGACTTTACTAACGTAGTCTATAGCCTTCTGCAAGTATAACAACTGCAAATTTTTGTCTGTTTTTGTCCTTTATTGATTGTACGAAGGATCCTGGGTATAAATTAGCATTTCTGAAGAGCATCCCGAAAAGAAATCTCTTGCTTTATAAAGAAATTTGGAGGAATGTCAGAGAAAAGATTAGAGGAGTTCCTCTGTGGGAGGTAGTTTGCATGCTAATGCATCTTTCTCTTTGTTTGTAGTTTGTTTGTTTTGCTATTTGTTTTATCATTTGCCATCTTCAGGAGGGGGACTTACACACAAGTTTTTAAGAGACTAGGCTAAGTGGCAGCAAGGACTGTAATTCTCAAATTTTCTATGCTACAGCCCCATTTTCTAATGACAACAGAGCAATTGCAGCTTCTACATAATTCATGTGCCTGCCCTGTGCCCGATAAGACAGCGGTGCCTCTGTCAGCCCTTGCGGTTTTGTAGTTGGGTATGCAAACCCATGGCATTATTCTGCTTGCTCTCCATCAGTGCTCTGGGATGTGATTTTGGACAAGTTACTGCACCATTCTGTAGCTCTTTGTGCTCTTGTCCGTTGCCTGTTTTGTCTGTTCAGGTAAGAACATACTCGTGATAAGCTAAATGTCATCAGACTTGATCCAGAGGGGAGCAGACATTATAGACATGGATCACAGTCACTGTGTTATGCTACTTAGACTAATTGTTTTTCTCACTCCCATTAAAATCTCTCTTACTTCAATGAATCGGCCTGGCTCACAGGAAAGAGTAGAGAAATTTCCTCAACATATCTAATTATTTGTCATTTTGTCTGGCATTGGAGCCCTGTACTTGCTTGACCAGACACTTCAGGAGGATGAGAGCACCCACTGAAGCACACTGCTAGCTGAGCATTATCATCGTCTCCTGATGCGAAGTTCACTCTTCACATCAGGGTGTTTACTCGTGCTTATCTTCGAAAGCTTTGATACAAAGACAGGTTCAGCCTTTTTCAAATCTGGAAACTTGGCTGACCTTTCAGAGATCATTTATATGCATTCAATTAATGAAGTGATTCATTTAGTACACCGACAATCTGCTGAGTATAATGCTTCTAGGTTTCTCTTTGGACTGCAGATAGGAGGATGTGGAGGTGGGATATTAAGATGAAGAGCCTCGACAACGCTGCCTTCCCTTTTTGACAATCTTGTAGAGAACATTTGGTTTGGGTTTGTGGCCTTCAGAGAGAAAGCAGCATTAAGTTTTCTTCCACTGGATATAAAGATAGGAATTGCAATTTATTATTATTTTTTAGACACTGATTCTCCGTTACTGTTTCAAACCTTGGAGTCTTGTTGGTGTGGCCACACCAGGAGCTGGGGACAGGAGGCTGTAGCGTTTCTTAGCCTCTGAGCTCTTTTTGCAGAGGTTGGGATGAGAACACAAGATACGTTATAGTAGACAAGTTCCCGTCTAATGTCTTCTTTGCTTTACCTCTGTAGACTGACACAGAAACGGAATTCATGAAAACCGAACTTTTTGTTAGTTGCAAGGACCCATAGGAATCTATGTCAATCTTTGTAAAGAAGTGCCATCTACAGCCTATCTTAGGCAAACTGTTTCCTGATAATTAAGGTTAGTAAATAAGTCTTTTATTTTCCTCTGAAATACACAGCAGGAAAGGCTGCAGCTAATGGGAATTTTGGATGCTCAGCAGCTTCCAGGGTTAATTTTTTCTCTGTTGGATTTAAAGCTAACAAACATTTCACAGTCCCGTAGGACAAACTGAAGAATGTGTTTTGGGAGAGATGCCTAAACTATCAGAGGACAGGACTGCTTTATAAGAGTATAGGTGCTCAAACAATAGTGAGATTTTTATTTTATTCTTGTAGGTAATCGCACTTTATTATAGCTTCTTAGGCTTTGATGCTTTTTATTAGCCACAATTACCAAAGCATAGTTTACCTAAGAAAAATTCATTGCCAATGAACAGAGCGCCAGACCTCAATTTCAACTCCCGAGGAAATAACCACTGCAAGATCAGTCAAACCCGCTGCGCTTCCACATACGGCACTGTTCGTTCTGCCCGGTGTAACTTCAGGGTAACACTTTACTCCCAAAAGGCAGCCTAGTCAGCTGTAAATGAATAATGATTCCCTAGTATTAAGCAGGGAATAGGACTTTCAGATATTCTTAGAGCCCAGAAATGTGCCTGGCACCTGTGCCTCTTGTTCTAAATATCCTGGATTTTTCTGACCTCTTCTAGCTCAAGCAGAGGATCACAGGCATTGTTGGGGAAGCTTCCTTGTTAAGAGCTGCGAAGATCTGTTTATAATCAGTGTGTTCCACGTCTCTGTGACCAGTTATTTTGCTTAGCTTGATACTGAAGTCAGAGGAACAAATAAAGGGAGAGCAGACCCAAGCTCTGATGAACTTTGCACTTACTTGAATGCGAAGCTGATTAGCTACAATAGTGAGAACCAGCCCCACGGTCTAAGCACCCTGACATTCGGCACAGTAAGCTCCTGGATCCGAGTCTTGTGGTTCACATGCATCTTTATCTGTATCCATGTGAGAGATGTAAGCAGCTTCAGTTGTCTCCTTCCCAGGAATACAGGGCTGTTTCTCCATTGAGTAATGCTGCTGAGTCGAGATATGACACAGAGGGTGTCCCAGCTCCTGGACCCCTGGGTTTTCCCCAGGTGTCAGGTCACTCCTCACAGATAATTGCTTACCATCATAATCTAAAAGAACTACATCTTCCGTGACTTGATTTACAGGTACAACCACTTAAAAAAAAAAAAAAAAGTATTCACACAGAGTGAGGTAAATATGCGGGTTTATTGCAGCCAAGCCACTCCTTCCGTGCTCATTCCTTCGTGGATGTTAAAACCCTGAGCACCTTTGGCAGGGGGATTGAACTCCGAAATCTGCAGCACCTGTGGCAGGGGAGCAATATTTGGGAAGGAGTTGTCCAAGGAAAAGCAGCAGCTTCAACTTGTGTCCCATGGGAGACAAGTGAATCTGAAGTTATATATTATATAAGACGTAGGGGATGACAGCAGTTTATCATTAACCTGAACTCTGCAAGAAGTATATAAGGAGAGAAAGAAGAAGAAAGCCAGAGAAGCAGCCAGGATGGAATCCACTGTAAAGATCAACAATGCTGCAGACATCTCTGTTATCGTCATCTATTTTTTGGTAGTCCTGGCAGTGGGACTATGGGTAGGTTGGGATTTTATTTTATTTTATTTTTTTTTTTACTTAATGAGCAGGTAGTTTATAGGGTCCTGGGAAAATGGCTCAGTAAATGAAAATGTATAATTGTATAAAGATTTTGGTGCCTAATTGAGATATAGTTAATAAGTGCATGGTGGGGAAAATGTGGGTATTTACTGGAGAGGGGATGGTGACCCGGGGAAGCATCCGTTTAGGTGGATGAGGGGAACTAGCGGGGAAGGTGGAGTAACGAGGTTTGCGTGGGGAAGGAGCTGAGAGCGCTGGTCAGCAAAGATCAGGCCAGCTCGAGTCCCTGTTGGAAAGCAGGCTGGAGACGGACAGCTGGGGCTCAGCACCGTGGCGCGGAGGCGGCTGCGGTGAGAGCTGGTGGTGTGAGGTGATGCCGTAGGGAACGGCGAGGAGCAGGGGGAATGGAGGTGAAGCCAGTGTGCGGGGAGGGCAGCACGGCGGTGCAACGGCAAAACTGCAGCTGTGGGCGTGCGACAGACCCGGGACTGCAGCTCCCTCTCAGCAAAGCAGCGAGATGGGTCAAGATCGTAGGTGCCTTCTGAGGGCAGCATTATCGTGGCTTTTTTTTGCCAGCAGGACCTTGACTACAGGGTGCAGCGCCATTGAAACTATGAGGAAGGAACGGTTTCAGGGGTGGCAAGTGATGGCAATGACTTTCTGTGCGTGATCTAAGCACGGTGGTGCCTCCTGCCCTTACCCCGGCAATGCCGAAGGTGCTGGGGGCTGCAAGGGGAAACTCGGTGCCTAATCCGAAAACAAAGCCCAGCGCTTTCACAGCTGATGGAGATACTGTCCGATTGGTGTAACCTCAGTGTAAAGCCTTTGAAGATAATAGGCCAATCCTGTGAGCTACAGAGCTTTAAACAGTGGAATGTCACTACCTTTCGGTTTCCTTGGGGCAAGCTCTCCTGGCCACCCGAACACCCGACCATTAACAAGCAGAGGGGAGGCACTGTCCCTCGGCAATCCCCTGCTTGCCCGCAGCATCTCCGGGGTCCGTTTCACGGAGCAGAGAAGTCAGCTGCCAAACAAACCTCCCTCCTAGCAGCCTGGCAATGTTTTGGGGTGCACCAAAAATTTGGGGTGTACACAAAATGGACACAGCCTTTTCTTTACCTCTTCGTCATGGTAGTAGATGCCACAAATGGAGCAAAAACTCTGAAGCCCCCGGTATACCTGAGCACCTTGCTGTCTTGCAGGAGCTGGGTCTTGTCAGGGAAGTCTGGCTGCTGCCGTAGTTGAACTTTGTAATAAGGGTCTGTGACAAAAAGGGCCGAGCTGTGGCTCCTCGGGCAGTCGTGTGCTGAGTAGTTCCTGGAACCATTTTTTCCTGGTAACAATGTCCTCTTTATTGGACAAATACTCAGTTGCTGTGTGTAGTTAAATGTAAATCTATTGTATTTACTTCCTTTCTTCTGCATCAGAAGAAAAGATCTGGCTAATTTTCCCAAGACTTCTTTCTTTATTTGCCTGTTCAAAGTCCATCAGAGGAGACAATGGGAATCCAATATTTGGATCAGGGTCATTAACAAAAATTGGATGGAGCTTCCCTCTAAAGCCCATCATCCCTTATCAAATACAAAATGAGTGTGTGAAAAGGAAATTTTAGTTGGCTTCTTTTTTTGAACTTCAGAGAGAAGCGAGTACAACGCTGATATCGCAACAAGAAAACAGATTTTTGTAGGTATCTGCTGGGGCTGGATGGTATTGAGTAGAAAAGCTGCCCACTTTCTGTTAATGCACTTGGAACTTACAGTCTTTTCTGATGCCTGAAATCAAAGGCATTGCACCCCTGATGAAGTGTTCATATGAGCTTTTATTTGAATGTTCTTTTTTTTTTGTTAAATTTAATTTTAATGGAATGTTTCACCCTGTAACGAAAGGTGACGCAGTGATGCTTGAATGGTTAATGTAGACCTAGATACAAGAATCATTGCTCATTTATATTATTTTCTTCATCATAAGCTTGTTCTTTTTAGCCACTCTGTTTATTTCTTCCACTTTACCCTCCCCATATATTTTATCCCTCCATTCTAGCTGTTTGTCTGTGTATAGCTCATTCTAGCTGTTTGGTTTTGTTTCCAGCTGTTTGTCTGTGTATAGCTTGCCTATTATACTTCAAATATGATTCAGTCAATCTCTCTTTCTTTCTTTTTTTTTTCCAGGCTATGTACTCAACCAACCGCGGGACAGTAGGTGGATTCTTCCTGGCTGGACGAAGCATGGTTTGGTGGCCGGTGAGTGCTAGATATTGTGTGTGTATATAAAACGCATGTATGTGTATGTGCATCCACTGCCATATGACTATCTCTAGCTGTTAAATATTAAGTATCTCTACAATACTGTTGAGACTGTGATGGCTATGTTGTAGAGATGCACTTCAAACTCTTTCTCTAGCCATGGTGACACAGGGCAAACTGCACGACAAAAGCCACCTGACAGGCAGGGAAAAGTGTTGGGAAAGTTGAGCTCTGAGCTCTCTTGATTATGTGACCAGCTTGTTTGCACCTAGATACATTGGTAATGTCAGTGTAGACAAATCCAATGCTTTGCCTTTCAGCCCACTTTAAAACTTTTTAATATTTTGAATTTATTAATTACTTTCACTGCACTCAAAGAAGCTGGCTCATTTTGAGGTTATCAGAGAGAAGAATTAATTTACTGAAATTTTTCCTCATATTGCTCTATTGTTTCCACTTTTGGTAACAAGTTCTGGTCTGTACAAGGAGAAAATCCTGGAAATAGTATGATAAGTTATTGGTAAAATATAGTTTAAATTTATTTAAAAATTACATGTGACATATCGTTTGTCTTCTGTGGATCTGTGTTCTCTTCCAAGGTGGAGAAAAGCAGTCACAGACACAAAACATGTTCATGGCCACCCATCAGGCCTCTGGCAGAAATGGTATCAGAAACAATTCTCTGTTTCTTCCAGACCATACAGTCTGTTTAGTGTGACTTCTTGGAAAAGCAGAAAACTTAGATAAACCAGCGTTTTCTGTATTCCTTGTGTTGTGCATGCTTCCATGTGCTTGAATGGAAATCCTCAACATTCCTGATCCTGCAGTCAGCCTCCAAAAATGCTTTTGCACTTCACTAAGACTTTTCATTCAAGATTCCACCCATATGGATTCAGTTACAGGATCAGGGAGAGTGAGAGTAAATATTTGTTGTCTAAAAATTTAGGAGTCGTCTTAAAGTAGGCTGCAGAAATACCTACACATCTTTCAGTCTTGTGCCTCAGGGAGCTTCTCTCTGCCTTTAGAAGGGATTGGGACTGCCTCTTTAATGACATAAAAGGATTAAAGACCAATGACAGTAAAAGGTTTCCTCATTTGGTATAGTAGATCTAAGAAAATTTGTGTTCCATTGGAAGATTGAGGAAAGAGAAAGTTTCCAAGTTATTTTAAGATAAATCCCATAATTCTAGGGGGAGAGAAAAAACCCAAACCGATTACTTTGCTTAACTGTCACTTTAATCGGTGGCTGGTGCAACTCTGTATGCCTGTCAAGGGTGAATATGCCCTTTTGTGCAGATGCAAATGAAGGTGGAAGAAGCAAGGCAGGGAAAACTCACTGTAGAAAACTTCTCTCTTGCTGCAGTGGCACTGAGAACTCCTAATGATTCCTATAAGACCCAGGGAAGATTATCTCGCACCGAGTTCTCTGCCAACACAAACGCAACAGATTCAGCAAAGTCCCTTCCTCCAGTGGGAAGAGAAAAGGGATGACCCCACGGTGCAGTGGTTGCTGCTAGGCTCACCTCTCTCTCCTGCCCAAACTCTGCGAACTCAGCATGGGTGAAGTGCTAGTCACCAGTGGAGTCCTGGACCACCCCTTCAATCCTTCCCTTTGGAATGCCAGGAGTGTCTTTCCATAAAAATAAACCCTTCTTGCTATTCTTCCTGGTATCACTCAAAATAAACAAATGGCAAGCCCTCAAACCACAAAATAAATACCATGTCAGCAGCACCACCTTGGAAAGTTTGCCTTGGATAAAAAGAGATTCCAAAACACCTCTTCCCACAGTTTAGCAGGCAGATAGGATGTCCATCACCCAGTGCAAACTGGGCTGAAATGACGAGGAAACCAATGAAAGTATAGAAAGTTCAGTCAAAGATGTGATCTCAGTTCTGCAACAGCTAATGCTGGGTGGATTTTTTTTCTTCTTCTCTGCCTTTATTTTTCTTTTGTGCCATGTCCGGACTAACCTGGCATGGGTCTGGAAAGCCCAGATGCATTTCCACAGACTGTCGATGACAGGCAAGGAGGGGGAAGTTGTTTCGTAAGTGGACTCTTATTTATCAGTTTTCTTCCCTGCGATTTCAGGACAATGACTCTTGCTGTGTAATTGCTTTCTGGAACAGAGGAAAATGAAAAACAAAAAAATCCTTCCACATACTTGTTGTAAACTTAAGTCCCTTAATCTAATTGTATTTTTCAGTGGTTGTGCTGTGTTCTGTGCTCCACAGGGCCGCCATAAGTGGCTTTTCTGACCCCACAGGGAAAGAGGCTCATTAGCAGCGCATTAGGATCTCTCGCTGACAGGCCTGGGAAGGGGATTCTGTTCACTTAAATGATATAATAGCTGTGGTTTACTAGACTAGAGGAGACTCTGGCAATCAAGGGCTGGAGGTTAGTCCCACTTTTGATATGGATTTTGCATGTTTGTCAGTCACTTTGCCTGATTGTGATTCAGTTTCTCAATGTATAAAGTTAGTCTTTTCTGGCTGTTCTGCAGAGGTAATAGGTCACTTCTGTGGTAGTTCACTGAAATCACTGCCCTTGTGCGGTGGATGAGCCAACTCAGTAGTTCCAACAGGTAACTAGGGATCAAGGTATATAATTACATTCTGACTGATTGCCAGAAACTGAAATCCATTGTGGCTTAATCATAATGGTATGAAATGCTGTGCCCTTTCCACAGCCTTTTTACAGAAACCGAGAGAAGAATCTTCAAGAACCTGGTTTTGGTCTCTTGGGCTTTGAGGGAAATGTCTTCAGGAAAGACACGTACGGCTCTTTAAATACTCAGAACCAGCTCCGCTTTTTCCAAAAAGACACAGAGAAGCTCAAGGGAAGTGACAGCTTTGTAGCAATGGGCCTTGCAAACCAAACTTTAGCTTCTTTTGTTAGATGAAGGAGTTAGGCTCAGCCAAATACGTTCTACCGTTGTAGGAAATGAAGTATCTGTTCCTGGGGAACAGTCAACTTTGGTAGCAGCCACTCTCACAGCATTATAACAGGGTTTCATGCACAATTAAAAACCCCACAACTTCAATTTTGAAGCTTTCCTGCTTTTGAATTTTGTCAGGTGCTGTAGTTGTGCAGAGCTGTCTGCACAAAATTATGGGTTACCTCGTATACCTCAGATCCTGAGGCATAAATGCTAACAGGACAAAGAGTATCTGCTGGGCATCTGAAGTCCAGCTATGGTTAGAATGATTTACTGAATAGTAAGTAGGAAGCATGCAGAGACAAGGACATACTGCACCTTAAAAAGAAATGTAACTCAGCTCGTTTGTTGTCACTTTTGTGTTGATCTTTGTGAGAGAAGTAAGAATTAAGAAGAAAAAACCAACAGGTTTTTGCTTCAGTTCTCCATGGCTTATTTTCATGGCCATCAGAACTGACCACTGGCACGATTTCTCTGATCTCTGCAGCCAGTTAAGTTTTGCATATTCTCAGAGTTCTCCCTACTTGCTGAATCGGATGCTGCTGTGAGGAGCCAGGAAAGGCAACTCTGGTACGAATAAGATTTGTATTTCCTTTTGTTAGGTAGAGTGAAATGAGAAAGTAGCTTATTTTTTCAAGTTACATGCAAAAATTAGTGCGAGATCAATAGTTTTCAGAACAAGAAGAACAATAAAATAATCAAAACAAAGCTCTGGTAGAAAAGGAAAAAATTCAGTGAAACAGATTTCTACAGAATCCGTCAGAGTTTCCCAGCTGGCCGGGAGGTGTTTCTGTCTCAGAGGACAAAGAGGGAAAGGCGTCGGGTCAGCCTGCTCGCGACTGCGCTGTTCCAGCAGCCATCGGGCTTGGCGGAAGACAGAGACACGTTATTTGATGTGTATTGTATATTCATCTCTTTCACTTACTGAATTGGGAAGTGTATAAATGTGGTTTAATTTGGCAATAACGCAATACATAGAATTTGCAGAGTAATTGGGAAAGCAGAATAAAACCTACACTTCTTTCTTTGGGTCTCAGAGCCTTGAAAGGGTGGCAGTAATATTTCATTGTAAGAGGCGTACTGATTTTTCCAAAGTGACTAAGGGTGATCCCAAAAAACTCAGATAGGAAAAATTACATCCTTCCGTCAGGGTAAAGTCACGTGTTGCAGGGAAGAGCTGTGAATTAAAGAAAAGCACGGACAGTGTTAAGGCGTAGTTCTCAAACAAGGGAATGAGGAATTTGTCCAGGGAGGAGGGGTTTGAGAAGGAGCTTCTGCAGGTGACCCATGGGAGGAGCGATGCCTCAGGGCAAGGCTCATGACCTCACTGGTGTGAGGGAGCCTCTGCTGCTCTCTGTCAAGGGTCTAAAGGCCACAGGCAAGGTGTGCTTGGGATTGGGGAAAAGAGTTTGATACCGAGCTGACACTTTCAAACAGGGAAGCGGGCATCAGGGGCATAGGATGTGTATTAGCAGGTCCTGGGAGGGAGAGAAACCATAAGCTGTTAAGGCCGCATACTGTCGCTGCAGTGGTCGCTGATCGTATATGATTTGGAGCAGCAAGCGCCGGGATGTCAGTGCATCCTCAAGTTAATGAAAAGAGCAAGGTGAAATGGTTAATGAATAACATGGAAAAAACTTAGTGATCATCATCTGTCTGCAGTGCAGTGGTACTTTTACTGAACAGAGTACTCTTGTTAAAACCTGACCTCTCAAAAGATTTTAAAAGAGTTAATGTTCCACGTTTGCCTCAGGTTAGTTCAGTTTTTTGTCCTCTCTTTCCCTCTTAACAGCTTTTGTTCCTTTCAATCAACTTTCTTCTTTACTTTTCCTCCTAGATCTGTTCTTAAAATCAATTCACTGACACATTCACTGAGAACAGTTAACACTTCTAGAAAATTGTTTCCCTCTGTCATCGCCCAGTTTCAGCCCAGCATTCTTTAGGTCACGCATAGGTGTACTGCAGCACCTACCAATGGCAAATCAAGCCATTCCAGTAATCAGCCTTGTCAGTGCAAAAATACTGCAGCAGTAGGTTCTTCAGCAAGTCAGCTTGGGTCCAGAGCCCCTCTGCCTTCCTCCCTCGTCCTTAAAGTACTGCCGTGGCAGACTGGAAATTTCCCTTTCCCCTCTGGCATCAGCAGCTAACAGGGTGCAAGCATATTTGGTAAACACGCCTCTTGCTTTAGCCACCCTGCAGTTTTAAGGGTAATATGCATTTTCCCAGCTATGAAGTCATCTTCTACCTTTCCATGTATACATAACAACAGAAAACATTTTTTAAATTGCATCCATTATTGGCATGTGTTGATCTTACAGTTCCGCTGCACTGGATGTTCGCTAATTCAGAGAAGAAAATTTAGGAAGGGAAGGTGGTATCTGCCTTCGCGTTGTTTTGTCTTTGCGCTAGCCCTAAATATGTTGGTAATTTTGCATTGCTTTCATTTGGTTTTGTATTTTTCTTACAGTACAATTGTACTCTGGGTAAACTTGGGAACACAGCGCTGCCAATGAACGCTAAAATATGTCCTGGGGTTTCAGGCACTGAGCCAAAGCTTACTACAGCTGTCAGTTCTTAAAGTTCTTCATTAGCTGATTTTGTTACTTGGATCTGCTTGCAGTACATTTTAAGCTTTTGAAACAGGAGAGAGAACACCTGAAATAAAATCAGAGATTAATGTGGTTAATCTTTTCTGGTGATTGCATTTCTAGTAACCTAGATTTAAGTTTAATTATTCATCTCCAGGGAAGGCACTGGACAACAGTGCTAATGCCTGGTATAAATGGTATTTGTTTCTTCACGATCATTGCTGGGAAAACACTGTTGCTGTCACAAAGAGGTTAGAAGGAAAAGTTTTCTTTATGACCAGTGATGTCTGTGGCTTATTTGCTAATGCTTGCTGCAACACTTGTCATTCCTGTAGAAATACCTGTCATATGACAAACTGGTTACATTTCTGTAGGGCACAACTGACTTCTAGAAATGTGTAAAAAAACCAAAATCCAGAACTGAGTGAACTTAGAGACATTAATTTCCTGCCACAGCAAACGAACAGTTTGTCTGCAAAAAGACTAGAAGAAATCAGGAGGTCAAACTGAGGAAAGGAAGAAAAAGTAAGCTTGGAAAAGAAAGAGGGGAATCCTCTGGTGAATTTTATTTGTATGTTGCATATAAAAATGGGGGAGGAGAATCTGTTTTGTGATTAGAGATCAGAACTGTGAGATGAAGAGCGTGGTTGCTATTCCTGCCTATGGCATAGCTCTATAGAATAAATCTGATCTTCAGAGGCGGATTGCTATGACGAAATCCCTTTTATCCTCCTGAATCTCAGGCAATCGCCCCCGTGCTCTCAAAACGATCAACTACATTTTTACTGCTTCTCAAAGAATGGACTGCAGACCTGGAAATTTGTAACTATTCCCCTTATATACATTTTAGGACCCTAAAAATCTCCAGTGAGTTGCAGACAAGGAATATTTCTCCCTTTTGTAAGGTGACTCCAAACAGATTCCAACCACCTGTACTTGGGAACTACATAAGGAGAATGTGCAGGATGCAGGTCCTGTGTTCATATGTCTAAAAAAACATTTTTAAGCACCTTGGGATCTTTCAGCAGGCGAGGTCTACTTCAAATGAGAGCATTAGCAGCCGGTCAGCAGAGGTTCTTTTGCCTACTTTCTATATGCTTTTCTTTTCTTTTTAACTGTTTCCTTTTTTTCTTTGTAGCTTTCAAAGGACATGAAGAAAAAATGGAAGTGAATAAAAAAATATTCACTTGCCTCTTTTCATCTTGAACCTACTTCAGCTCACTTGGCTTCTGCCTGTAATACCCAACCCAACCTCTTTTTCATGCTCGAGTTCTCACCCTGCATCCTTCAATGTCTGTTCTTATAAATTATTGTTAGGCGTTTCTGCTGCCTTTAATGATTTCATTTTGAGGAAATGAAGCTCATACGTCTTCTCTTCAACTTTTCTATTGTTTGAGCTATTTCATGAAGAATTAGATCTTTTGGCACAATCTCTCTTTTGTGAACGGCTCCTGCCTGTCTGTAATCCATCATAAACCTTTCTATTTTTCGAAATCTCTCCCTGTTCATCAGTTCCTGTGTTCTCCCCACTGTTCTGTTTGTATGATCGGTGCAATATTTGGGGGTCTTAGAGATCCAGAACTTCTTAAATGTAACTCCTTGGTTTGCTATTGTTTGTATCTTCCAGAAGCACTTTCTTAGCAGATATTTCTGCCATGCAGCTTTCAGAATTTAATTCAGTAATCAAATATCTTTTGACTGAAAGTGAACCAAGTACGAAGTCTGTACAGCTCTTACGGGCGATACATTTAGTTCCACAAACTGTGGAATATGAAATAGGGAGTGCCAGTTGGACAAGTGGGTATGCACTTACCGTTTCCTCCGCGAGCAAGGCAGATTGCAGTTTTCTTCCCTAATTGTTTGGATATCACTCAAATGTAAGTCAGTCAAGTTTTGCAAATATTTTAAAATCTCTATTGGTGTCATAAACTGTTCGCCTCAACTGGAAGAAGATCTTCTGTGTAACATCCTGTTCACTCATTGTTGTAGCTGTGGTGGCTGGAGTCCCAGGTTTGAGGGGGAGCAATAACAGGGAGTCTTGAAAGTTGCCAGGGAAGTTGGTTGTCAGTCATTCTCATCATCGCCATCTGACGACAGATAGGCAGGAGTTCAAAATGTCAAATCAACATGATTTTTTTCAAGTTGCCATAAGCAGGACCAAAGAGCCAAATATTGTTCTTTGTATTTCCAGATCGGTGCTTCTCTGTTTGCCAGTAACATTGGCAGTGGACATTTTGTGGGAATAGCAGGAACGGCAGCAGCTAGAGGAATTGCCATCGGAGGATATGAATGGAATGTAAGTGGCGTGCATTTAAGTGAACGTATTTGTGACATTGGGATTATCTGTAGAGGTTAATCAAAAAAACATTGCCTAACCATTTAGGACTGTCAAAGTTTGTGCTTGGCAACCCTTGTTTTCTGTACCGACCAGGAAGTGCCAATGTAATCTACTGTTAGCTTGTCCTCCTTGGTCCGTGTCCAAGCCACCGGGAGAAGATGATCGTTTTCTGTTGAATTAGGCTTTTTAGAGAGCATTTGAACCAAATAAATTGCTGGATTCCCTTCCCTATACATATCTTTTGATTACTTTTAAACTATTTATAAAGAGCACTTTCAGACTGCAGGATGTTGGGAAGAATTTATCAGTCTTGTAGTCCATACTATTTTTCACAGCATTTTGCTATGTAGGAATTGTTGAAGGGGCTTTGATTTCTTCACATGCTATAAGAAATTTTGGACATCCTTCACAACAACCTGCATTCCAAAAATCGTTTCCTCTTTACTTTCTCCTTCATCTAATTATGTGTGTGTTTTGCTCATGGTTGCAGTATAGGGTAGAGATATCCAAGCTGACTTTAAATGAACTACTTGCCGTACCAGGAGTAGTGTTAACTGCAACTGCACGGAGATTCACATGAGCTAATTCAATCCATTTTCTTGTGTTCTCAGGCTCAGTGGGTGTGGATAATAATGCCCTTGTTCTGCTCAATTCACCTTCGTGGAAGGGATTATACCATGACACAAAGGACTTAATGAGCGTACATAGGTTGATCCTTTCCTTGCATATAATTCTGCACAGTGAAAGAAGCATATCACCCTGAGGGATTTGGCTTTTTTCCTTAGCAAGAAGATGGTTGCTGCAAATAGCCAAGTACTCATATGATAGAAATGTTTAAGAAAGGCTAAAATGAACTCTAGGAGATGTGCACAGTTAATCTGTCATCTTTCTCTATTTGCTTACACTAGTCCTGTAACAAACCTGATTTCCCTTCTCTTTGTACCAAAACCAAGCAAAACAAAACAGAACAAGCATTGCTTGAAATTTCATGGTATTCAAATCTCTAGGATCCATGTCCTTCTTCAAACATGTCCACCTCTAACACTTCATCTCCTGGGAGATTCTCTGTGGACTAATATCAATACATAGTGTACAACAATTGTTGTTTAGGAAGAAGCAATGATGCATGTGTGTATTTGAGCAGATATATTACATAGTTCATTACTTATGACATAGTGGGACCAGTGTACAGATTAATAGACATGGTGGAAATATTGCTCTTGACTGTATAATCTGATTCTCCTCTTGAAAGAAATACTAAGTTTGACTGTTATCGTGCTTGTGTATCATCTCTATTACTCCATGGAAATTATTTCTAATTTGTATTAGTATGGCAGCAGAAGCTGACCCCATATTTCTTGTCCATCTTATGGTTTTGATCTAAGGGCAGAACTTAAAAGATACAGTTAAAAATGCCCTCTAAGCCCTGCGGACAGAATAAATGCAGGGTGCAGCTCTGAGAGCAGGATTTTGTTCTACATTTGTCAATTTAAATATGTACAACTCTATATCAGACAGCATTTGCTAGCCATTTAAGTCAGAAAACTGTGACACTGCAATACAGTAAGATCTATAGTTCACAAAATACACATGGTGACACAAAATACATTATGAAATTGTAATGTGAAAATACAAAATATTGTACTAAATGTGTGTGCTGCATCCTGTACAGTATGTGGGATTGTTGTAAAACATACGGCCATCTCACAGAGCCCCAGCGCAGAAGGCAGTTAATGATTAAAATAATAATCAAAAGAAGTGCTACTCTCCCCAGTACCTAGATTTGCAGGTGTCACAACATACCATTGCAGCATACCTGATTCTGAGTGGGAAAGTATCCTGCATTAGTGGCTCTGGGATCAAGATGCTAGCAAATAGGCCTCATGTAGCAGACTTCACCTTCCCTAATATTTCCAAGAAATGGTAGTCTTATGGGCTGGTTGCCTTTTAACCATCATTAACCCAGGCTCCCCGGGCCTGCTCTGAAGAGGGCTAGGATAGTCTGGTGTTGCTAGTGGAGTGGTGCTTTGATACTAGAGGGCAATCCTGGGAGCAGAAATTGGCTGTTTTTCTAGAAAATGTATTATTATCATGTGTGCTTCTCTGGGACATCTACCATGAAATCCAGGCTGCATAATACCTGACAAATGTTTTGGCCAAGATTTCATTCCCAAATTTCCAACTGTAAATCAAAGGACAGAGCAGTTGCTTCTCCCCCCGAGCCCCGCAATACCCAGGTTTTTGTGGTTTCAATGGTCTCTAGCTGCTATGGGGTCTCATAAATGGTCTTCAGGAGTGCTATCTAGAGAGAGGAGGCTAATTCAGCTGGTCTTGTCTTGGCTGCAGGCTCTGATACTTGTGGTTGTTCTAGGATGGCTGTTTGTACCCATCTACATCAAAGCTGGGGTAAGTCAAAACAGTACGTTAAGCTTTTCTTTGCTGCTCATATTTGCGGATCAGGTCTTGAATATTGCAAAGCTGTTATGAATGGCATGAGATCTGAGCATGCTAGAACTGTACTGTATTATGTCTGTATATATTTGAAAAGTGAGGATTCTCTGTTCTGAGACCTGAGCTGAGTACTTGGTGCTCTCTCCTTGTTCTCCTTTGAGTCCTGGAGCTGCTCTTCCTTGCAACTGCATTTTCAGCTCCCCTCCCTTTGCCCTCCACTCTTACAGTATCTGAGTAGCAAAAAACTTGCTCTAATTTGCTTTGTATCCATTCCCCAATATCTGAGGCCCGATCTACCCTCCCTGCAGGTGGTGACAATGCCAGAGTACCTGAGGAAGCGTTTTGGCGGGAAACGGATCCAGGTCTACCTGTCAGTCCTTTCTCTGTTGTTGTACATTTTCACAAAGATCTCGGTAAGTAAAACTTTTACAGCGTTTCTTCCATCCTACATTGATCTAAAGAAAAGAAACTCCCATTTACAATATTGCTCACACAATTGGTCAGTTGTTTCTGATTTGGAGCCCTTGGCTGAATTTAAGGACTGTAAAACTACGATTTTGTGTTTTCCTCATTCTGTCTAGTGAGACTGTGTATCCAGATCTGTTCTCCAATCCAAGTTTTTCCCTTCCTGGCAATGTCTCTTGATGCTTGTTGTGCTTTCTCTTTCTTTTTCAGGTTTTAAGGTTTACTTCTACTTATGCTCTCCTCTAGAACAAGTCAGAGTGGAGGGAAACTTGTATTGTATTGCAGTCTATTATCCTAGGGATCTGTGAAACATGTGGCAGGAATTTTTGTCCCCAAACTCCATATTTATCTGGTTTAGCATCCTCTGGTGAACATGCCATCAGTAATACAGATGAGGGAAAAGAGCAAGAGGGGTAGGGAGAAAAAAAGAATAATAGGATTTAGAAAATATGGGAGTGGGGAAATGCAAAGGAGGGAAATTATAACAGCTGAGGTGAAAGGAGGGAAAAGGAGAGATTCTTTTAATGGGCAAGTGTATTAAGTAAGTGGTTGTGTTGCTGTGAAGTAGTGAAGGGAGCTGGTATTTTCCATATATCTTGAAACTACCAAGCCTCTAAAGAAGTCCACAGTTCAGGCATACCTCAATCTGTTGTTTTGCAGAAGTTGCCATGGCAGATTACTCTTTGCCCTCTGAATGGGAGCTGAGTGATAATGGTGCAATTTAAGCTAAAAGATTGGCCTTTTGCTCTCTTTCTCACATCTTCATGATAACTGATCCTTAGAAAGGTTATAAATTAAACAGGTTGGTACTGTGGAGCTGGCCTCAGAGTTGGATTTCCGTATATTTCAAAAGGATTAGTTAATTTGCTGTTGTTGTGCTTAACTACCATAATCAGAAATCCCAGGTACGACGCAGAGTTCTGGCAGCTCTAGGAGCTGAGAAGCTCTTCCAGTCAGATGACTCACAGTCCTGTTCTGCAACACATGTTTGTAAGGAGCTCGTCAAGGTGTTATGTAGGTTCTGACTTTACACTTTATCTTTTATTTCCTGACTCTATCATGCCTAAGGGATCTGGTCGTGGGATTTCACCCCGTTTCACTTGGAGTGTCTTGCTTCCAGGCAAGACAGGTTCTCCATTTAAGCTTCCAGTGTGGTCAGGAGGCTGAAGCATCCTCTCCTGCTCTTGTGGTCCTGTCTTATTAGGGAGCAAAGCAATAGGCAAGAGATCCATCCAGCAGTAGATTACCTGGGCCCCACTCTACCAGTGGCCCATCCCAGCTTCCCATCAACCCAATTATTCCAGATGTGTGTGGGGAATTGCCATGGAGCTGGGTGTCTGTGCCATGCAGGGGAAAAATCTGGTGCACCAATTCCTCTAACCATTTCTCTTGTTTCCCCCATCTGCCCAGAATAACTCTGACAGTGTCTGTCGCATGTACGAATGTGGCTCACATTTCTGTAGTATACAAGTGTACCTTCTGCATTGTTGTCTTATGTCACTATATTTGGTAGGGCAGGATTTGCTCCGGTCTGATTTACTTGCCATATCTTATTCAGAATAGTCCAAGTCCTTGGAGGTTTCAGGTACTGTCAGAGGATGTCAGAGTAGGTTTTTCTATACCGTGCTATGCGACACCATGCCCAAATTGTCTCCAGATGACCCAGCTCCAGAAGCAGAAAGGGAAGGGCTGTTCCATCCTGGACCATAGCTAACTTCTTTGTGCTGTGTAGAGGTACGCATGCTATGTGAAGCCTTCCCAGAGGCACGTTGTATACCCAAACGTATCCATGTGTTGACAATCCATGCCATAGCTGGCTTGGAGATTTGCATTTTACTTCCTTGACTGCTGCCTTTGCAAACACTCCCTTGTGATCTTTGGGGCTTATTGAGATTTGATATAGAAGGATGGGTTTCTGCCCTGCCCTTCAAGGGCAGTCACACCTATCAGTTTCACTGGCAGCAATACTTACTGCCGCTTGTCCTTGCAGAAGAGTGGTATCTTGTTTCTCCAGGTAGTTATTTCATGTGCTGCTTCCTTGGTGTGTTAAAATATTATCTAATGCTCTTAATAATATAATTATTATGGTGCTTTCCAATGAGCAATATAATACGTCATGTCATGTAACTCCTGGCATGCTCTTTCTGGCACAGTGCTCACCACCATGTGATGATCAGATTCCCTTTGCACGCCTCAGTACAAGGCCGTTACCATTTCTCTCTTTTTCTGCACATTTTCTGTGTATTTTTTATTGATTTTTCACCTTGTTTTGTGGCTAATCAACTACTTGCCAGACAAGGCCATGCTGCAGGGTGTGGATCTTTGGGATCAGGACACACGTGGTCTTTGAGGCCAAAGGATTTCTGTAACACAGGTGCCCCACATGTACGTGCTTCCTAAGCATGCAGTCCTTTGTAATGCCCATAGCAGCTTCCAGGGGCTTGCTAGCCACTAGTGTGGCTGACATTGGTCATTATGCCAAAGAAAATGACCTAGTAAAAATAAAATCTTGATGGAGAGTAATTGACTAAATTATGACAAGACAAAGGGAATTAAGACCTGAATGCTTCTGAAGAAATCAGAAATTGTAAACCGGAATTTCTAAATGTATTACAGCATTTTCTTTACATTCATTGTGCATAATTTCGGTAGTAAATATATGGGTATAGACTTAGCAGGTGGAAGAGGAGGTAAAAGGATAACCTCCTCTCAGGACTGCGTGGTATAGGGGGTAAAGAGTATGTGCCACTGCCCTACTCCCACATTACCATTGCAGCTGGATTCACTCCGTCGGCATGCGCTCTGCCAGTTGTTCCTGCGTGATCTGTGGGTGGCTTTGGAGAGATAGCCTGCAATGTAAAGGAAAGATTTACTCTATTCAGAGATAAGATAAGGATTAAATAGTGTCCATAAAAGAGTATCAAGAAAATATTGGAAGGAAATTATCTAATTGGGAGGGAGGAGTAGTGAAGTTAGAAGGTAACTCAGCAATTCAAAGAAGCTGATATATTACTCAGGATGCTAGATAACAAACTATACGTTTCTTTAGGGAGGCCATTTTAGGACCATTAATATTTAATGCTGTGTAGGCTAAACGAAAATCAAGAACAATAAAAGAAAGATCGGGACATAAGCTGGTCAGTGGTGTGAAAAGATGATAGGAAAAAAAATATTCCCATAAAGAGAACGGACAAAAGATACAGTCTAACAGCCACTGGGCTTAACAGCTAAACATCCTGGTTCTCAGTTCCGGACTAAAACCTATAAGAAATCAAATCATCTCAAGCTGCTCCAGAGGCAGAGTTTTGGGAGTGGGCGCTCTGTTGTGGTTCACACTCAGCTTCGCAGAGGTCCGTACCTCTTCCTCGTTCTTCAGAGCGAACTAAGGGTGAGATCATACCCTGCAGTCTCGGTTTCAGCCTCTCTGGAATGAAGAGGGTTTCTTCATCCGGCATCTCCCAGCTAGCCAGACTGCATAACTGCTTATTAGTATATCCGCCCTGCCTTACCGCAGCCTGGCCATGGACAAAAGCGGTGCAAGTGCCTATTCTGTGATCGCAGGCTCTGGTTGTCCCACAGCCTGGCCTGTGGAACCTCCTGCTCCGCCAGCAAGCTGCCGCCCAGCAGCCGCCCTGCAGGAATTGTGTGTGCAGGCTTTCCCCCAGGGCACATGCAATGCTGGTTATCTTTGTTTCTCAGACCCTGCATAGGGGCAGTTCCTGCAGCATTTTGCAGCTCCCGAGCTTGCTGCACACCACTAGGACTTGTAACGTTACATGAGGCTAGCACTCCCTGTATAGAGCCCTCGTAGAGGTGGTGTGGTATCCAGAAAGGAGGCATGCAGGTGGGATTGGAGATGAGCCCACGAACTGGATGCTCAGGAGCAAGGATAGGTACAGATGCAAACCTCTAATGAAAGCATAATTTACAGTAATGCATTACAGGTGCACTGGGGTAGATTATTCTGATTGCAAACTTGGATAAATAACATTGATGCAAATTATCTCTAAATCAGGAACTGGTTTAATGTGATTAAAATCCCAGAGTGTTACTCTGAAACCTGAACAATTCCTCTCTTAGGCAAGACCTAAAGGGCTGTTAGCCAACTGATGTCAATTATTCTGACAGGGACTTAAAAATAGAGACAGTATGTTTGCCTTTGATCACCGTTTGTCCCGAACCAGCAAGACTAGCTATACCATGTGTAGGCAAGCAGTAAAGAAAAAATAAGAGACTTATAGAGTAGCATTAAAGGAAGAGAACCATGCCATGTCTTGGAGGTGTCACAGAGCCCACCCCTGCACGTAGCAGCAAGTGTAACTTGAGCTTTAAGTAATTTGTTATTAAACTGTCTCTCAGTATGTAAGCACAAAGTAGTGAGGGGACTCTGTGTCTAGCTAAAATGATCCATTGAAAAAGACCTGGAAATTCTTTGGGAAGTGTTACAACTCTTGTACTGAGAGCACCACAGCACTGAGAGGAGGCTGGCAGCTGTACTAAAATGGTCTCTATTTTCTTTTTGATTTTTTTTTTTTGGTGTGTGCGCAGTACTATAAGGGGTGGAGTTGTGTATTTCAGTACCCTCATCGTGAACGTGTAATATGCCATCATCATGAATTTAAACATTGCTTAATCTACTATTTTTTCTTTTATAGGCAGACATATTCTCTGGAGCTGTATTTATACAGCTGGCCATAGGGCTGAATCTTTATGTGGCCATAATTATCCTGCTTGCTATTACTGCTCTTTACACCATCACAGGTGAGTTTGATAAATCAAAAAAATTAGGGGAGCCAGAAAAAAGATAAGAGGGGAGGTGGGTAAGAGGGGAGAAATGGAAACCTGAAAGGGGAGCCATTTACAGTGGTCCTTGTTTGACAGAGAGAGGTGGTGAGAAAAGTGGTGAGAAAAGTAAAAAAAAAAAAGGATTTCCACTGAGGCATTTGCACAGGGGCTAACCTATTTGTCTTGACTTTTCTTTGCCATTAGGTGGCCTTGCAGCTGTGATTTACACAGACACCTTACAAACATTTATCATGGTAGTGGGATCCTTTATTCTCATGGGATTTGGTAAGTAAATCAGATGAATTAAACTGGAATGTTCAACCACAAATCCCACAGTGGCTATGGAAATAGAACTCTGTTGTTTTAACCAGCAGATTTCAGTTCATATGCCTGTTTATCAGGGACAAAAATGGCATGTTGCCAAAAAACAGGCATATTGCCAAGCCCTTTAGGCACTGAGACCACTCCACCCCCAAAGCACAGGTGAATGCGTAAGGTGATATATAGCATCCCATGACAGAATAGGACTTGTGATGGCTAACGAGGTAAAAGCAGAGTTGTTTGCACGTGATGATGATACTCTTGAGAAGTTCAGAGGGTATCTTCTTTTAAGAAGATTATAATTTAATATTCAGATGCTAATGCATGAAAATTTCTGATTCAAAGTGAAGAGCTGTTGGTCACATTGCGTGTTTTTAACTTGTTTCTGGCTGCTAGCTTGTGCTAAAACAACCCAAACGTATTAACATTTTAAGTAAGCCTTGTAGTTAATCTATGGATGTCATTGTATTGCCAGCTGGACAGAAGATACGAACTGAATGCTTATGAATAGGACAATGTGTGTGTCCAGAAGACCATATGCATTTTAAAAGAGAAATCATGCTGTTAAATAGAATTAATAGGAAGGGATCATAAGAAAGAAAGAAGTAGTGATAAGACCCCATGAATGTGTAGTGCCCTTTCCTTACCCTTCTAGTTACTCAGCGCTTGGTTTTCCTCTAGCTAGGTCTTTCACTGTAATTAAATTATTCTCCCTAGGTTAACAGTGTGTAGAAATAATGTATCTTCATTTCAGTTCTTGGCAAGGCATGTGTAAGAGATGTTGAGACAGTGGAGCCTAAACCAACGTTTGTGAGCTATACAGAAACCTAAAAAGAAAGGTCACTTTGGTACTTGGATTGTGTGAATACATACAAAACACTGTATACTGTTTTCTGAAAATGTTGATGTATACTGGCTAGTGGTTTTTTTTACATCATATTAAGGAGGTTTTTCTCCTCACATTCTCTAGCTCTATTTACGATTTCAGTATTAAATACTTTATCACTACTTTTACTTTCTATTTTTCAGCATTTTCTAAAGTAGGAGGGTATGACGTTTTCATGCAGAAGTACATGGAAGCAATTCCGTCCAATATCTCCTATGGGAATACTACGATTGATCCAAAATGCTATACTCCACGGAAGGATGCCTTTCACATCTTCCGAGATGCCGTCACTGGAGATCTGCCGTGGCCGGGGCTCGTCTTTGGTTTGACCATCATTGCTTTGTGGTACTGGTGCACAGATCAGGTAATGTGGAAGCCATATGCCTTGGAAATGCCGAACACAAAACTCTGCAGTCTGGCGTGCTCTAGGGGTACTCTTCCCCCACTGTAATGCAACGCTGGGTCACAGAAATGGCAGCTATTTAAGACTGGTCTGTGACTTTTCAGTTTCTGGTTTCTAAACCCCTCCCACATATCAGGAAATGGAAGGCGTGTTCTTTCAATTCCTCTTGTACACTGTGCCTAGCAGACACTGTGTATAATTCCTTTCTCCCTTTTTTGTGTGACCATGTGTAAAAACAGAGTTTGTAATGTGAACATTTACGTAGGAAACCATGCATCAAATGATCCTCGTTAGACAGGGTCTAGGTATGATTCCCCATTCAGTAATATGAGTTTGTTTCCTATTTGTGCTGCTTTCGTCTTTGCACGCACAGTCTTGGGAGGATGTTCTTTATACGTCAGGTCTTTCCATCTGGACGCTCTTCCCCAATCCTCTTTCCTTCCCCCTAAAACCCACCGTTCAGTTGGGATCTCACCGAGAGATCACACTGACATTAGAGGAAAGTGTGGTCCTGCAACTGCGACACGTGAATGTGTCCAGTCTCCAGCAAGTGATCTGAATTGTGAGAAAGATAATCTTCACAGTTAGTAAACAAATGAATAAAAACCCCAATGTAACTCTCTATTGCTCAGGTAAATATTTTATTCCCTTTTGGCTTTTTAGTCTGTCTGCTTTAAGACACCTTGTGTGAAAGCGTCTTACCTCTTAAACATACACTGGATAAATGATATTTTCCTTTACTTATTTCAAATATATCCTTTGATTTTCACGTAGTTTTTATTTTTCCCAGTGACAGAAACGGTGAATAGGCTCTTTCATTATCACAGAGGTTAAGAAGTACCTTGTAACTGGAACATGGTGTGTTCATGGAAATGCTGTTCTTGGTTGAGTCATGCATGCTTGCCATCTCTCCTTGACAGGTTATTGTCCAAAGATGTCTCTCTGGCAAGAACATGTCCCATGTGAAGGCTGGCTGTGTCTTGTGTGGGTACCTGAAACTCTTGCCCATGTTTATCATAGTGATGCCTGGAATGATCAGCCGAATTTTGTATACAGGTATGCTTGTGTATACAGAAATGCAAATTTCTTCTTGCTGCCTATCTTTCACTGCTAATCTCTCTCAATTTCCTATTCTCTGTCCCTTCCAAAATACCTGTTAGATTGTCATCTTGCCATCCAAATTGTCCAGGCACATGTATGCACAAGAACTAACCACAGTGTAAGAAGCCACAGGTCTTCCTCTTTTCCCAGATCCCATGTTTCTGCTAATGCTGTTCCGGTCTGTTTTAGGGGAGAGAAATTCCACAGTGTCCCTCCCCAGTTGTCTGTTTGTTACAGCCCCGCTCTGCCTGAATGAGGGGAAAACGCTGTCCAGGGCTGATACTCTGCTAGCAGTCAGAGGAAGAGGGTCATCAGTCACAGCCAGCAATGTCTGGGGCCACGGGCCGTCCCGAGCGCAGCGTGGGGGAAATGCCAATCTCCCTTCTCTCTGAGCATCACTGTGTTTAACAGCAGGCAGAGGAGAGATGTTCAGGTTGGAGGGAGGGGTCTTCATGTTCCTCTGCTTGTTTTTCTACTTGCTCTCCTGTTCAGTCCTGGTCTGACAAATTAATGCTGATTTTTTTTTTTTTTTTTTTTTTTTGACCTGCAGTACTTTTCGGTATTCTTTTAGAGAGGAAAGGAAGGAATCACCTTCCTCCCTGCCAGCAGACCAAGGATGATATCCAGCATGTCAATCCAGTGGTTCAACACAGAGATAAATTTTAGAAGCTCTACTAATTTGGGAGCAATCTGACCTTGTCTAACCCTGTCTCGTTATCCTCTCCTCAGATGTGGTGGCTTGTGTCGTGCCTGAAGTCTGCCAGCAGTACTGCGGCACCTCAGTTGGCTGTACAAATATTGCTTATCCAAAAATGGTAGTGGAGCTTATGCCAAATGGTAAGACACTGTCCGTATTTGTTGTTTGGTTTTTTGTTTGTTTGTCTGTTTTAGGAAAGGTGAGGCTGCCAGACTGTAAAAACAGGTGATAGAGGGAGCCCAAGCCCTATATTTAGTTCAAAAATTCTTACTAGAACTATGTACTGTTAATCAAAGGGGTAGTCTGTATTAGTTGTAGCTGTAGGTGCCGAACAGCTGCACGCTGACAATGTCTGCTCTCAGCTGGCAAACACTGGGTGATGAAATGGTAATTGAGCTCCCCTTCTGTGAAGGTAAAAAATAACCTGCTTTGCCAATGATTTATAAAAGACTGTCTCTGCCAGGATTTCTGAGTTGGCGGCAGGAGAAGGACCTGCAGTCCTTCTGCGAAACCCACGGAGGTGGGAGGAGAAAATATTCCATGTAGGCATTGTCCCATGGGACACCTGTTCAATGAGAGAATAAGGCACCGCTCTGGAGAGGACAACGTATACATGGAAGATGCATTTCTGCAGAAAACCAGAGCTGGTTCATAAGGCTAGAAAGACAGATTATGATATTATACAGACCATGGTACTTTCCTGATAACTTTAATACTTCCTCATTGTGTTATAACTGTGTACATAGTAGTATTAAAATACGGCAGTGCTTCCCCATACTGTGTTGACTAGATCATACCATCTGGAAAAGTGGCTTACTCTGATTTTCAAACAGTAAAAGAAACTTTTTTGCCAAACAACTGGTTTACAAATATACCACAAGCAAGTGAGCACTCGCCTGCCAACAAGAGAAATTATTTTTATAACTGTTGGGGATAGACTGCTTAGTATTTTTTTCTTATTATTTCAGCATTTAATCAGACAGCATTCACAAAAGAAGTACCTGTGTTCTAAAAGCTCAAGAGTTGCCCTCTCACTGCTGTAAATAGCTTTTCCAAAGCTCAGCAGACATCACTCTGCTTGCATTGCAAGAGAACGTCAGGCAGGCATCAGCACATAAACATCCAGACACGCTCATGGCTGGCTGACTTGAAAGGGTCAGAGAAGCGCTATGGATGGTGCCACGTACGGCGACTCTTCACTGAATGCTCGTCCCGGTTCACATATCTTTGTATTTCAGGTCTGCGGGGTCTGATGTTGTCAGTCATGTTGGCCTCCCTGATGAGCTCCCTGACTTCCATTTTTAACAGTGCTAGTACTTTGTTCACTATGGACATTTACACCAAAATTCGATCACGACCATCTGAGAAAGAGCTCATGTTAGCTGGAAGGTGAGTGCCGCCGAGTCTTCCCCAGCCGCACAAACATAGCGAGCGCTAGCGACAGGCTGCAGCCTCCAAAAATGCACGACGGGCCTGGGTGAAAACCTGCTGTCGCAGCGCGCGGGCGGCGCAGCAGTGGCCTCCCGTGGCCAGCCAGGCTGGCCCGCTGTACGCTTTCCTTCTGGAGGAAAAAAGACCTTGCTTCCAATTCAATTGACAGTGGTGCATGAAGTAGCTAAACTAATCCTCAGCACTTCCACTGCTGTTCAAAGGGAACTATTTTAAAATATCTTTGTCGGCTTTATGCTACACCCTACTGCAACACCAATGAACCAGTTCTTCTAGTTGATCTGCTATTGATTTTTCTCTAGACATAATGAGCAAAGGAAAAAAGTGATTTTCTATGTTTCGATTGCATGTTTAGCTGTATGCTGACGGATATTTGACAGGCACAATACCCAACTTGGATTTCTTTTGTTTGTTCAATGGTAATTGGCCATTATCATTGATTTTGCTGGTTGAAATACAAAATGGACATTTAAATTATTGATTAATTGCTGTTTTTTTCTTTCTGATAGATGCTTCTAAGCAGGTGGCTAATTGAATATCTGGCTATGTTCACAGGGCATTTATGTTAGTTCTAATTGGCATCAGCATTGCCTGGGTTCCTGTGGTGCAGTCAGCTCAAAATGGGCAGCTCTTTGATTATATTCAGTCAATTACGAGCTACCTGGGACCTCCCATTGCTGCTCTCTTCCTGCTTGCCATCTTCTGCAAGAGGGTCAATGAGCAGGTAAGGACAGAGTAGGGAACAGGTATGCTGCCTGCTCCTTTAGGCATTAGGACAACTTTTTTGTTTTGGTGTCTTTTATTAGCAACTTCTTCCTGTTTATTTTGATCCTACTACAGCCCAGGGATTCTGCGTTTCCATACCCCAGGGCCTGAGGTTTCAGAGAGGAGTTTTAAAAAGTTCTTTGCTAATATGATAAATAAACAGTCACCTAGGAATTCCTAGATAGCTCGGAAACTTAGGGTATCTATCGCTTTGCCAAGAAGTATGTGAAATGGATAATTTATGGGGACAATATGAAAGTAATCTTTTAGGATACTGGCCACCAAACTGCTTTACAAAACATATCGCCTTTCACCCTCCCCTTGACCACTATATATTTTGTCAACACTCTTTTAAACAAACATGCTGTTGTTTTATGCATTGTTTCCCATTGGTCTTAGGACCCAGTCTGGGAATCACTGATTTTGACTTGTAGAGCAGTGAACTGAGAAATATTGTACTTAAGCCTTTCTAAGTAACTCGGAAGGCATGAGGTCTGTCACACGCGTTGGTGGGACCATAGGCCAGTCATGGTAACTGGGGTCTCAGACATTCTGGAAACTCGGTACTCAGGAATTCCGTTTCTTTTCTATAATATTAGGAATAACAATACTTGCCTGTTTGCTCCAGGGAGGACGAGTTCAATGAGAAAGCCTAGAGAGAGAAGGTTTTTGAATATGGCTCGAACTTTTTTCTCACTCTTTTCTCTCGAGACCAGTCCAGTGGTTATTTGTGTGTATATCCAAGAAAAGCCTGTTTTACGCACAAGGGATGTTCCATTTCCTATTCCAGTATGGCTAAACCTCACAAACGGATTAAATCTTTGTGTCCTTTGTGGAAATCTGTCATTGACTTTAGCTGGAATTTTACCTGAGTAAGAATTCAGTATAATCCTCGGGGGTTTGGGTACACTGAACACTTTAAATTTGGGTAAATAGGGGAGACAAGCATCAAAGCTTCTGAGAACTGGAGCCTTGCATAAGATAAATTCCAATATTGTAATTACTTATAAGATTTATCAACATTTTCTTGCTCAGAGTAATTCTTCTTTCTGCTAGAAAGAGAATTAACTATCTTGTCCTACTCTGAAACATTTTTGTGACTTTGACCACTGAATAATTAAAACTGTTTTGTTCTTAAACCCAGCATTAAACCTAGAATATTTTTTAATTGGGAATTATAAATTTGTGTTACCATCATTGGTTTTTTTGACTTCACAAACTCAGAGAATGGTTGAGACGGGAAGGTACCTCTGGACTAGTGAAACCCCTCTGCTCAAAGGAGGGCTAACAAGAGCAGGATGCTCAGGTCCTGTCCAGTTGGGTTTTGAATATCTCCAGGGATGGAGACTCCACAGTTTCTCTAGGGAACCTGTTCCAATCACCCTTACAGTAAAAAAGAAATATACTTACGTTTAAACAGAATTTCCTGTATTTCAATTTGTGCCCAGACAGACCTGTGTGTCTTCTATACTTTGGGCTAGAGTAATATAAACCTAGCAGCAAAACATCCACTGGAAGTGCTGAGAATTAACTTTTAACTAGTTACTAACAAAGCATTAGAAAATAAACCAGACACGTATTTCAGGAGGAATGACACACACTTGCTAGCTGGTTCCATCAGGCTAGAACGGTCAGGTATTTACTCAGCGGTAAAAAGCTATGAGAACGACCCCTGGGATGCGTAGTCTGCAGCTAGAGCCTGTCCTGTGTAAGGAGAACATTGTGGGGCGGTGGATGAACTTTGAGAAAGTTGTATTAATACACTGAGCTGTAAATACGGGCACGGAAAGTATCTGGGTTAAAACCCATGCGCCAAAGCCAACGTAACACAGAACTACCTGAATGTTTCCTCCAGCAACTATTCAGAGCTTAGAGCTTATTTTCATGCCTGAAGTGACTCATGTTGATAACTTCTGTCGCTTTGTCTGCAGGGTGCCTTCTGGGGCCTGATGGTTGGGCTGCTGACTGGACTCAGCAGAATGATTGCAGAGTTTGCCTACGGAACCGGCAACTGTGTGACCCCTTCCAACTGCCCATTCATCATCTGTGGGATTCATTACCTTTACTTTGCCATGATTCTTTTTGCGGTTTCTGCCATCGTCATCCTGGCAGTCTCCTTCATGACTAAGCCCATTCCTGATGTACATGTGAGTATTATTGCAGTCCTGCCCCTCAAGAAGTGGAACTCAATGAAACCACTAGTTTTAAGCACTGGTACTTGGTATATTACCTCCTGCCATTTCAGCTACCCACATCATACAGTCCTTGTAAGAAAGCAAAGAAAATAGTCTTCATTTATCTGTCACAAATCTTCAGTGACACCTAATAATCTTAAAAGTTGACTTAACAGACATTTGGGATGCCATGGTCTTATAGCTTGTTCATGTGCTGCCCAGACTGATTTCTCTCTGTGTAGTAAGGCTGTAGACTTATAAACTCATTTTGTTTCACGGCAGCTTTACCGCTTGTGCTGGTCTTTGCGGAACAGCACAGAAGAACGCATTGATCTTGACGCAGATGAGGAGCAGGACAGAGCTGATGAAAAAGATGAGGAATCAGGTAACTGTTGAATATCTACAGATTCTATCAATATATTTGAGTACCCCTATTTCATTCCTGAAGAAACATTAACATGCTTGATACTCAAAGACAGACTTCCTCCCGCCCAACAACAAAACCTCAAACCTCACATATTTAAACGGCTAGTGAGCTCCCTTTTACCAATCTGTCAGCCTCAGTGTAAATCTGAAGTGAAGGGGATTTGAAGGGAGAAAATCTTGTTCTCTAGGAAGCTAGGTGGCAGTGCTAGGACTAAAACGATGGAGATGCTTTAGGGCAGAGGTGGTGCGCGTTGGCAGAACTGTGTGAGACTGTAGCATTTGGAATGAAACAACAAGAATTTACTTGGAAATTGTGGGCAGTAGCCAGGACTGAAGGAGCAAGGATGTGGTGCGAGGCACCATGAAAGCGAACTGCCAGACATCCATCTGGGCAAAACCACCTGCTCTCTTTGCTGGGTTTCTGGTTCTGCTGCCAACCCTTTCTTTTCATAAGTATCCTCAAATCCATTTATTTGTCT
Organism: Platalea leucorodia; assembly: GCF_965183815.1. NCBI lineage: Eukaryota > Metazoa > Chordata > Aves > Pelecaniformes > Threskiornithidae > Platalea > Platalea leucorodia. The sequence continues at coordinate 16,397,946 of NC_138834.1, forward strand.
TCTAATTAAAAGTGTAGAAAGTATTGGAAAAATGGAGTTTAAGCTTTGCAGCATGGTTTGCTTCTCCAATACCAGACCAAGTCTCTAGGCTGCAAAAGGTGCAAGTGTCTCCTGCAAAAGGCTCTCTTGCAACCTGTAATCACCCTTTTTCCAAGTGAGCTGTGAAAACACAATATTAACTTGATTGTTGTACCGCCTTGTACTGAAATGTTTCCTTGTAACTATGACCAGAAACCAGAACCGCTGAATTAAGTACAGGACTGTCCTCAGTCACAGAGATCTTGTGCGTGCAGTGGTCCATGCTTACGTTTCATGACCAGTGTGTTATTCCTTCCAGTTAACGAGGAAAGCGAAGAAGAACCGGGATGCTTTAAGAAAGCGTACAACTGGTTCTGTGGCTTAGATCAACAAAAAGCACCCAAACTGAGCAAGGAGGAGGAGGAAGCACTGAAGAAGAAACTGACTGACACAAGTGAAGTGCCGCTTTGGAGAAACGTTGTGAATATCAATGGCATCATCCTATTGACTGTGGCTGTGTTTTGCCATGCCTACTTTGCATAAACCTCTGATTACAGCTCTGAAATTGTACTGTATTGTCAAGCAAAAACGGTGACTTGTAGATTTACACAGTTAGATACACTTAGTATTTTCATTGTCTACATTTGTAAAAAATCAGGGTGATTTACTCGCTGATTTTGTGACCATAATTTCAAGAATCTAAAGATGATGGCCCCTGGGATATCAAGAGAGAGAATTTCTCTTTAGACATTGGATCAATCCAGGGCTAATAGAGGTTCAGAATTTCCATCCAATATTCTCTCTACTGGTGATACATTTCATATTTTAGGTGCAGAACAACGCTGCATGAGCCATATTTCATATCAGGGTTGATTTTCAACCCTTTTTCTTCTGATCATTCAAATTTCTTTTTCCTTTGGCTATGATAATTTGATTACAAGGAACCCACAACAACTGAGGGGACCGTATTATGAATTCAAATTAAAATATCATTTTTGCTCCCTCGAAGCGTGGGATATCTTAAGTAAAGGATTTATGTATATATGGATGTATTTGACACTATACCTACCCTTCCATTACAACTTTTTTCCCTTTTTCTCACTTTTCATTGCGTTGTGTTTCTCGGTAATCGGTGGAACACTAACCGTCTGACCCGATCGCATTTTGAAATTAGGGAAAACACGTCTCAATGATCTTAATAAGAATTCTGCTTACGATAGATTCTCTCTTTAATGTTAACTTCAAAAGGTCCTCCTCTCTTCATATTTTAACATGTATCTATACTTGAATGTGAAGCTTTTTTATATGAAATACATATATATACATATACATTATATATGCATTATATATATTATATATATTTAAAATATATATGTATGAGTGTGTGTGTATATATATATATTTATTTCTCACCGATCAATTCCCATCTTGGTATGTCAAAGTTAATCTCTACCCACAATTACTAGGACCTCTTTATCCTGGGGTTGGTGTTAATGTATTGCCTCTTCCTATGGACTGTACTACAAAACGATCCATGCACATGGTTAAAAGTCCAAAGCATCAGAACGCTGGGTTTGCGTTTTTCTTTCACGTACATTTGAGGGCTCCGTAGTGCTTTTCTGCAAAGCTATAAATCTTTCTTCTGAAGATTTCATTGAGAAATAGAATTCATGCTGTATGACAGTGTGACTTCACAGTTCATGAAGGAGAACAGTCACAGCTGTGGGATATCAGCTAAAGCAGTCTGATTGTCTCCACTTGATAAGTTTGAGACCAGCTGGAGATACGCGAAAAGATAAACACTTGAAAGCAAAAAGCAATAGATCTTCTTACCATCTAATTCAGCTTCCCGGGGAATCAAGTGTAAAAAGAAGACACCGGTTGCTGCAGTCAAGCTGCACCGCGATTCCTTGTTCCTCTTGCACACGTACCGTGGGATGCTGCGCTGGCTCAGAGCATTCGCTCTTCTACAGCAGGATGCACCGGGCTTGGAGTAAGTGCACCCAAATAGGAAGCCAGCGTAGTCTCTCTGTATCTGCCACACCACACCGGTGCTGACTCCTGCGGCGTTAATCCCGCTCACTTCGTAAGCTCTGACAGTACCTTTGCTTCACTTGGATCTAAGCCAACGTGCTCGGATTCTAGCAGAACTGCTGCTCTTCCGCAGAATCGCTGCTCTCCTGTATAATCCCTGCAGTACACTGAAAGGCTTTGCATAGGCCAGATCAAATCGCTACCACACAAATACCAGTGCAAACCTTTTTCTTACGGTTAATACAGTGATAGAGTATTTTGAAGACCATGGAATTAATTATATTTAATGGACTATGAAGACTTGTATGTATTAAAGTATTTGTATATTTTGAAGTATTTGGTGTCCACAAAATGGTGGGATTTTTATGTAATATGGTGGAAGACAGCGAAACTTAATTTGGTGTCTAGATTTTGGCTCTGAGGAATAGTAATGGGTGACAAACAAACAAGAAAGACTTTAACGAGGATTGCCCAGATCCCTCTTCGTCATGCTTTCTTACAAAAAGAAAAATGTGGTGAAATAATACAGCCGTTTGGATGAAGACAAATAACACAAATGCTTTCCTGGCAGGTTGAGCAGCCTGTAGATGACCTCCTGGTTAATCGGGCGCTGTCACTTCATTTTCCTCCCCAGGATTAAAGAGTTTCGAAAAACCGCCTCTCAGTTTCCCGGGGACGCTCACTGTGCGTCCTCAGCAACCTGCCTTCGTTCGGCTCTGAAAACTGGATGCTGTAGAGGGCAGAGTACCAACGTTTACACGAGGTTTGCTGCTTGGAGTGCTCCTCTCATTTTGTAGAATTTCATAGAAAAATTGCCTGATACTGTGGACAGCTGATAAAACTTTTCATGTTTAGATTAATAGTTAAACGCCACCTCAGGTTGGTAGCTATTGCATTCAAAGGCAGTTTCATGATTTTAAGAAAGAAGCAACTTCTCTTCAGTTCTCAGGGGAACTCTGTCCGTGTTAGAGCTGTTGCTGTGGGGCACTCCGGACAAAACCCAAAAAGTAGCTTACGCTGTCCCATGCTTTAGAAATGGGAACAGTGAGCACATGCCTCTTTCCCACGTTTGACTGTAAATTTGAAATGCTTCTGGTTAATGGAGAGACTCCAGATGTATCTCTGGCTAAGAGCACGATACACGTGCGTGGCATGAGCAGCATAACACAGCTCTGTTTCAGGTGATGCTGAGACATCCCAGCTTACCCTGTCAGGTAAGATAGAGGGTTGCAGCTTATTTTAGTGGACTTTAGTTAAACGCACAGAAATATTTTAAATGAACTGCACAAAATAAAATAAAATCTAAAATCCACCTAGCAGCACTGGAAGCCAATTACAATACTGATATATAAAGAACACACGCTAAACAAATCAGATCTTCCACTTAAGAATTACTACATAATTTTCAGGCCAAGTCCTGAAAAAGGGTAACCACTCTTCATTTATGTTTTCATTTTTCTGTATCAAGTACCTCACAAATGTTAATTATCAATGATCATGAGAACACTCTGTTCTGAAAACTCAGAATTTGGTTTTATTCCTATTTTGTTATTGAAAAAGTTCATGCACTGAAATGCAGCGATCACTGGGGGAGGGAAGGTCTGTGGCTTAATTTGGAATACATCTGCCGAAAGCATGGTTTGGTTTTAACCAAAATGCAGGTCCGTGGTGAATCAGGACATAGCCCAAGGGCGAGTCCTTCAGGTGTAAGTGGTTGTCATGATCAGCGCACCACCAGCAGCTGCGATGGCTAATTGGCTCAACTGCTCTGATCACCTTCTGGGCCGGCAAAGTTGGGAAGGTTCGTACGAAGTAAAAGCTGGCACACAAATGAGGAGTAAGGAGCGATGATAAATACAGGCATCACCAGCGGTGACCGGCGTTTGGGAGAAAAGCTGCAGAGCCTCAGTTCTTGTCTCTGAAGAACACTTGGATTCGTTGGCTGGAAGCATCAAGCTGAAGGAGAGTTTGAAGCTGATGTTCCTGGGGACAGACAGTCATGCTGTGCAGAGAAGGGTTGTTCACATGCTGTGGGGTCACAGCAAAGCTCTTCTGAAGAAGCCTGCTGGGTTTTTTTAATTTATTTAATGATCTTGTGTCCTGCACCTGCGGTGTTACTCTGTGCTAGCAAGAAAGGGAGGGAAGAGAGCAGCAATTGGAGCTTCCCGTCTGTTTAACTTAAACTACAGCATCACAGCTTTAACAACAGAGGGCGATACATCACTGAGAGAGATGAGGAATGCAAAATAACCCGGTTTTACTTGGTGATTCATGGCATGTTTTCATGGAGCGTGTATTGCAGGCCTGTACGGGAGAACTTAAGGGATGGAGTAAAACTGTGCTGGCTCCAATATGTACTAGTCGTTCTGATGAAAGACAGTATAAGCAGCGCCGGTGCCTGAGGTTATTGCCCTTGTTATTAATAAAATAGGTTGGCTTCTTTGTCCCTCCTGAGGAACGCTCCGTCTTGTTGTCACCTACCACGGGAAGCTGCGAACAAGAAGAGCTCCCCTGGAGCCGTTCCCCACCGGGCAGGGCCACCGCCGGAGCCGCTCCCCACTTCTCCTAAGGTACCGGCAAGAACCTCAAGCTGAGGTAAGTGCGAGCTCGTCCTTCCTCTGTGCAGCGTTTTTATTTACAGTATCAGAGCCTATAACTTTAAAACTTAGCTTATATTCGAAGTATCTTAAACCAAATTATTACAATGGTTTTCATTCATTCAAATTGCGTCTTGCTAGAAATAGGTCCTGTGCTTGAGCTTTTCAGCATACGAGTTTTGTCTATAGCCACAGAAAAGACATTCTGCCCTTCTGGTTTAATGTAATTAGCCAAATCTGACTTTCCCAGACTCTTTTATTTTGTCCTTAGACACATCTCTCACTTCTATGCATTTTTAATATGATTCTTATTTATTTAAATAGAAAATGTAGTGGTTAGAAGCAGAAATACTCCCTGCTTTGGAACATGAAGAGAGAGAATCAAAAGCTCTCATCTTCCAGAGCAGGACAGAATGGTTTCCAACTCCTGGACTTCTGAAAGCAAATGGGGCCAGGGAAATGAGTCTGTAGTTGCAAGAACAAAGAGCCAGAATATTCTTAACCTTCTGGAAACTGTTAGAAAAAATGAATATAAACCTTTGTGCATTGAAAATGAGCTCTGCCTGGGTGGGACGCAAGGCTCATACAGCAGGTCTGCTTGGCGTGAACGCAGCTGTCCTGTCTTCTGCAATCGCTGAGAATTGTTAGGCAGCTGATTTGTGAACTTGGTTTGTGTAGAGTGTAACTGAACTAATTCCAGTATTGACCCAGGACCACGTTAATTATATCTGGGCCTTAATCGTTGCTGGCTTCAAGCTAAAAAGACAAATCATTTTCCATTGATGTTAAAAATCTGCCTAAGTGCTAACGTCATCGTAGCATAGAGCGCTGTGGAGCATATAGTGCTAAAAACAAAGACTTGCTGTATACGCCACACTTCTTTTGAAATAATGAGATTAATTACAGTGTATTGAGAGTTCTAGATCCTGACATGTTAATTTAAGTGTTTATAATGTGTATGAAGCAATTCAACAGCATCTTTAGCATTTTTGTGACCAAGTCTGTGGCAGCTTTATTATGGAGCATACTCAACTGAAACCTAAGTCAGTCCAAGGGGAAGCATTCATCAGTTGTGGTTCTTTGATCCAGCTAATTATTTTACTGACACCTAGAGTGCTCATTAATTGCCCAGCCTCACAAATTAGGGACTGCTGTCTCTCATTCCAAAGCTATAGCCAGCCATGGCACTCCCCACAGGCGTTACATTTCAGTACTTTCCCTGGCCCCTAGTCCTTAGCTGCATGTTGGATGAACGTTCAACACCAGGACAACTGCAAAGCCAGCAAGCGCGTCTCTAGGACTAAACCTGCGCCTTGGGTCAGAAAACATCCTAATTTGAGAAAGGAGAGAGTGCCCGTAGAAAGCTATTGGTACTGCAGGGCGCCCGTTTAGCATCGTGTCACGTCAGTGTCTTCGTCTTGTTGGTGCACGACCCAAACTGTTCCTGCCCTTGGACTTGCTAGGACAGGTGACCTTTTCGTTTCATCAGAACATCAGTACTAGAAGAATTTTAGGATGCATTTTTCATTTTGTGCACTGTCTTAAGGGCATCGCTGTACTCGGCAGCTAAGTAATCACTGACGGAAGCCCAAATACTGCTAAGGCCAAAGGATATCTTGGGTTAACTCCAACCTGATTTATAAATCGGTGTTCCTGTAACTTCAGTACATCTTGCTCTCCTTTCTTTCAAGACTTAGTGTACCTCAGAAGAAAAAGAAAATCCTTAATCATAAGGATATTTTTTTAGCTATGAAAACTCATTAAATGATTATTTTCTAAATTATAGAATCAAAGTTAGTTTAACAATGAATAAGAGTCCTGAGAATGCCAAAGCTAAAAATCCAAGATTTTCTACTCAATTCTTTTTACCCTATAATTTCTGTTCCTGCCACTGGGTTGGTTTTTGTCTCTCATCCAAATGTGCTCGGGGTCAACTTGGATGTTTCCTTTTTTCACCATCAGTTTCTCTACTTGTGAAAACTTTTTCAAGGACTTATTCGTGATTGCTTTCATTTCCCAACGGCAATTTCGGAGCTGTAATCTCATCTCCCATCTTATAGCCACTGCTTTAACAGGGAGATTCAGAAATACGCTGAAACATATCCCCAGAATTATTGGACATCTTAGTAACTGTTAACATTGGCGGATGGTCTTGATATCTACATGCTGATTTTGTGCCTTGTTACTAAATCGATGGGTGGCCTATAGTATAAGCCCTATAAAATTGTATTTCCTCCTTTTTTGTTATATCTTCTAATAAAACAGGGTATGTTATTTCCTTCCAAATAACATAAAAAGAAAGCATGTCCACGTTTTCCTGGGGAAAAGAAACACATTGGGACATTTAGTTAGGAGTTTTACCTATTTGGCTGATTTCAGTTACATTTGAGATCTCGTAGGCCTTTCTGAAGAACGTGAAGGGACATTTCAGGTGTTGAACTGTGGCTGAGAAACTCATTTTAGGAAGGAGATTTCGGAATCGGTATATTACTATGGGAGCAATTGTGTGTTACATTTTAATGTACCCTGAAAAATGATTTTGTAGAATAAAAACTTACCTCGTGGCTCAGGTTCCGTATAGTCAAGATGACAAAGGGGATAGTGTGATATTTCCTTGCTGCGTCAGGTAGCTCTGCGTGTTGTTCCTTCTCTCCCACGCGGTGCCGGGGTTTGCTGCGCCGTGCCTGTGCCGTGCGCTCTCCTGCACGGCCTCCTGCAGTGTAACCCAGTGTGAGACACCGAACGCTTGGACACCGAGCTAATACAGCTCTAGAAACACCGCAGATGACAAAACAGCGTGCTGCAATGAATGGGGTTATTTCTGCCTTAGCTCGTGTTCTCTGTGGCGTCCTATGCTTCACACAGGCTGTTTAACGCTGCCCCCGTTGTCATATATTGTGCTGCGCTCCTGCAAACGTTCGGCATCTGCGGTCCTTCCAATAACAGTAAATATAGCTTTATAAGTTAAAAAAAAAATTAATAATGGTTCATGGCTGTTCTGTATGCAGGCTTTGAATTTTGGTGTTTCTATAGGCAGTGCATGGTCAATATAGCGAAGTGGAATTACTGTTGTGATTGAAATATCGTATTGTATGTTGTCAGATGCAATAGTGCCAAAGAATTGCTGAGACAAAAGCTGACATGTGGAAGGGGTACCTCTCGCATCCATATTTCAGAGTTGAGTTAAGGCTTTGTTCCGTTTTTGTGTTGTACGTGTACGTGAGACGAGCATTGACACCACATAGAGCCTTATTGGGAAACAGCCTGTACCCTCTTTAAAGCCATGGTCAGGCAGGTGCCCAGGACGCTGTACTTAAGGTCCAAGTCAGCTAAATTTCATCTAGTCAGAGCAGTTCGGTCTGGATGGTCTTAATTCTACATCTGAACAAGCTCATAATTTTCTGAACTCGAAGTGTGATACCTGAATTACCGGGGAAGGCTGTGACAGAAGTTTGGAACCGAGCTAAAATGATCACTCTTACTGCATTTTCCTGCAGCAGTTTTGTGAGGGCAGGTGAGCCCCCCATCCTCTGTTGCTCCCTAGTCCTTTCCTGAACATTTAGCATGTTATTAAGCTGCCTGGCTCCCTTTTATTGAATTGGATATGCTCTGGCATCAGTACGTATTGAGTACGAGTGCCTTATGTATGTAACGTGTTTAAAAGGCAGAGCTCCTCCAAGATCCTGCCCAGAGGGAAAGAATCCACCTGAGTCCATACTTTTAAATCACATCTTTATAGGAGAGGAAATTCACCCTTTGATTAGGTTATGGAAGAGAAACATTTTAACTTTAATCACTCCTACAGAATAAGTTTATGCTTTGTACCAGGGTAATGCAGTTTGCAGTGTGACAGTGGGTTTCTGCAATGGAAAGCAGCCCTGACAAATGACTCCTTTGTACAGATGATGCAGCTTCTTTGTAGCTACAACTTGGTAACTTCTAGATTAAAAAATACCATGTGAGAGCAAAACCTGAGTGAAAGCCAATGGGACTTCCACTGAAGCTGAGTCAGCTGCGCTATCGCCCCTTTCTGGGTCGCCGAGCATGGCCAGGACTTGTCCTGCCAGCTTGCTTTATTTCTTTGCCCAAGCCTTCTGCTGGTGCCTCTTAAATTACACACTTGCAACTCCAGACAGAGAAGTTTGCAACCTATCTCCAGTGCCCTGCCTTGGCTACATGGGGAGTAAAATGCTCCTCAACTTCCCACCATTCCAACTGCCCATCAGCTCTAACCACAGGAACTACCTTCCTTCAGGCAATTTATGTCTTGTTGGATAGGCTTGCTTCTACGAACAGCTTGAGCTTGCTGGGTTATTCTCCATTCTATGACGTTAAAGTTGCGTTGTTTGTTTTTTTTTTTTTTTTTTTTTAAAACCAAAAACTGTTGAGTTTTTTAAAGACAAAAAGAAGAAACACATTTTTCCAATATAGGGAACATTTTCAGTTCTCTGTTCTGTTTATATCCTCCTCTCTCTGTTTAGGCAGCTGGTACTCATAGAATACTCGAGGTTGGAAGGGACCCCTGGAGACCGTCTTGTCCAACTCCTGTTGGACTACACCACAACGTTAGGATCAGCTTTCCTCTCGCCCCCTCCTTCTCTCTCAAAACCGAGCCACAATGGCAAAGCTCTTCAGTTTTGGCACAGCACTTCCATTTCCATTATGTTTGTTAGTGTTTATACTCAAAGGAGAGATTACAGCTGTACAAAGCTACAAAATACCAAGTACTAGCACAAACACAGAGGCACGTTTGTTCCATACTATAACCAATTTCAGAGAGGGGTCAGAGCCCTCTCCCGTTCAAGGCAGCGGGGGCTGCCCCCAACAGAGCTTTGCCAAGGGCTACCCTAGTAAAGTCTTTGTGACTTCTCTTCCTTTTACCCGAAGCGTAGACAACTGCGCGTGGCAGCCCTGAGCCTTGATCCAAGCGCGCAGAAGGAGAAAGCCTGGCTGTGGAGATCCTCACCAGCTTAAACGCACGGGAGCCATCCCTGCAGCTCAGGCTGAGGGAGAGGCTGCTGACGCACGCAGCAAGAGCGGGGCTGCGCAGTAAAGCAAGGGACGCTCCTGAACGTCTCCTCGAGCGGTCATCAGCTGGGGGTATGGGAGTGTTGCACGGATGAATCGCGTCATGGGGACAGGGTTAGGCTGAGTGCTCTTGGCCCAGGGCAGCGGGGCCCATCTCCCCCACATTCACCGCTGGCAAGTCTTGTCAGCAGCTCCATCTGTTAGACCCGTGCTGATAAGTATTTCGTTATATTTTAGGCTGGGAAAGTCTCATAACTCTCTAGGGGAAGCCCTTCTATGACATTGCCATTGCTTTTTCTGTGATGATGCTGTAAATGGTTCTAATCCCATGCTCAACAAATGTTTGCAGCAAAACTCATGTAAATCCCTGTCATTAGGCCAATTTCTCAGCATAGACAAGGCTGCTGGAGAGGTTAATTCCGAACATTTCTTTATAATATAATTAGTTATTGATTAGTGTTTGATAGGCTGAGATTTAAAAAAAAGAAAGGAGAGAACTTTATGAAGAAAACAAAAAGGATTGGTTCTTGTATCACAGGAAAATCTTGGTAACTCAGGAAATAACTCCTGGTGGAGAAGTCTAGACTTCCTAAGTTTTCTTTTTGCCCATTATTCTGCTTGTGACCTGCAATATAGATACGAAACTGTTGACAAACAACTTTTCAGGAGGAACTGATCCAGAGTAACCAGGGAAGAGAGTTTTGTTTTTGAAGGTCTCATATAATCATGCAACTTTTACAGCCAGACAACAACAGAGGGCAACAGACCTCTAGGGAACATCCCGTCTTCAGAAAGGTTTCCATTTGATGACAGCGATGGCAATTTTGGCCGCTCTTTTCACTGCCTCGCAGGGATCATTCAGGCACTGCTGAAACGTATCTGTGTGGTGTAGGAGCGTCCTGCGGCCCTCTGGCAGCTCAGCCAGCATGGTGAGGGTTTTGATGGCGCTCAGACGGGCTTTGCTGGTTTCCTCAGCAACCAACTTCAGCAAAGGTGGAATGGCTTCAGCACCTAGGGCTGCGAATCTCCCTGGAGAGAAAGAAACTGGCTTTAAAACGTGTTCTTACGTACAACCAACATGCTTTTGAATTGCTGCTTTCTACTCTGAACACCCCGAGGGTGCAGTGTGAAGAGGCAGGACATGCTTTTCTTTTGAAGACCAAAGCCAGCTGCCAGCTGTTTGTTTTGAAGAAAAAAATATCTTTCTTATTTAACTTTATCTGCCTTGCACATTATTATTTAATTTGCAACAAATTATCTAAGAATATATGAGGCACCAAATGGTAGGATAAACTGTTGCGGGGGGTAGATGCCCTTAACGTTCTCCATTCCTTTATTTTTAAAAACACTTCAAACATGAGATCCACTCCTGTGTTTTCTTCGGAAGCTGGGGGACAGTTGCAGAGGAGGACTGGAACACAACTGCTGTTATTAAGAGTCTTTTATGTCTAATTACTCATTCATCACACTGAAAAATTAGCAGTTAGTATTTTCAGTGTCATGTAACTTACTTGGGAGAACTACAGACCTTATTAATATTCATTCCTCTCCCAGCTGTGAGAGGAAAACTGCCTCTAACCACAAAAAGAGTTTTGAGACAGTAGTGCTCCTCTGTTGAGGATGGTGACTGAGAGCAGCTTCAGGTCAGCGGATCTCCGTGCGGCCCGGCCTTGCACGGACAGTGTTCGTGGAGGGAAATGAGGCGGGGACGTCGGCAAAGAACTTCTGGACCCGCTTCAGGTGAATGAGACGGGAAATACACGGTCCCCTCTAGACACTACGGGGCAGCAACAATAGCTGCTCCAGACAGATCTAAAGAAATGTCCCAATCTTATAGTTTCTTGAAGAGCTTTAACGCGATCAGAAACTGAGGACTTGAGGAGCAGGGCAAAAGTTTTGTTACGGAATTGGGTTTCCAGAAAGCATCCTGACAGAACCGCCTCTGTCTCTCACCCTGAGGTGTAATAGTAGCAAACATCAGGGCTCCTGTTGCACTAGCTTGGACCTCAGGATCTGTATCTTCCAACAGGCTCACCAGCACGGGAATAACTTCTTCACATACCACTTTTTTTCCCTCTGGATGAGTCCTGTGCGGAAAAGATGGTTAAGATGGTTAAGTTGCTTTCTTGGCCTGCGGCTGCTAACCGTGCAGCTGCCCGCAGCTCCTGCCCACGCCCGGACCCCCGCAGCCCTCCGTCGTTGCGTGGCAGCGGTGCTGACAGCCCTCGCCTCTGCTCTCCGGAGTCCCAGCGTCCTGGCTGTCAGACCGATGGCAAGCACCGCTACCCAGCCACAGAGAGAGGAAAGGGGATGTCTGGTTGTGCCTGGTGTCTATGAAATCTACTTGCTGATACAATACTGATGATATCATATCAACCTGTGCGTGGGGGCTTGACAAGTTTTTAGGCTATTTTTAGGTGGTGTTTGGATTTTTTTTTTTTTTTTTTTTACTTTCTATGATACACCGGAGGTTGATGGGCAGCAGCGTGTAATAGGATGCAGGGTTAAGGGTGCTGGTGGTGCTAATGGCAATTTAGTTGGAAACCTGGCTGTTGGACCCTATACATGTTTTAAAACCTGCTAAATTAGGAGTCTGCAATTAGTTCTTCTCCCAGGTCAGTTTTCTCTTTCTTTCCAGCCTCTTTAATGCGGGCAATATTTAACGTGGCATGGTTACTGCAGGGACCTAGAAGGGAGCTGCTGCCCCTGCTCCAGGTGCGTTCCCGCTTGCTTTCCATGACTCGCTTCACCTCCACTCTCTTTCTTTTCCTGTGAGGCCTCACTTCGTTGTAGACATTAGGAAGTGTCTTGTGCCAATTGGTATGGAAACGACGTGCTCTGCAGACCTTTTTAAACTAGACATCTGTTGAGTACTTTTATTATATTTTGTGATTGCCAGACAGTGGACTTAAGTTGCTGCTTTCATCATCTAGTGTTTGATATACAAATTTAATATAAAGATTGCTTTTTCTGATCCATCACTGACGTATGTAGCAGCCTGTGCCAGAAAACTATTTCTGTCCTCAATCACATTGAAAGTTTCCCAGGACTTTTAATTTTTTGAGATAGAGCAGTTGTCCAAAAAAATAAGGGAGCTTCTCCCTACCTCCACAGTGGTCAGAATCTTGTTTTCACATCAAGAATTTCCTGCAAGAATTTTTTCTCTGCAGTGCTGCACCAGGAAAAAAAAAATCCTGATTTCACTGCCAATACTGAAGACAAATGGAAGGAGAAGGAATGGCATTTCCTCCTCAGCATCTGCTTTCTTCAGTGATTTATAGCAGCTATGATTTTTAGAAGTTTTCTACCTGTGTGTGCATTCAGGCGGATATTGCTTTACACGTGAAATGTGACAGCTTCAACGTGTGGTGGAACACAACTGTAAACTAGTGGCACTGATTCACTCATTTAATGAGTATTTTCTTGGGCTCAAGCATTATAGACAGGTTTCCTTACCCGATTTCTAACAGGACCTGAGCTGCTTTGCTTCTGATGGCCACTGATGACTGTGTGAGCTTTCCCTTCAGGACAGTAATGGCACCAGCTGCTAGAGCTTCAGAAGCCTCCACACGCAGACAGTTGCAGAGCGTATCTAGGATCAGCTCCTGGATCCCATCCGACTCAGTCTTCAATTTGGATACAAGTAGGGGGACCAAGCCGGCGCGCAGTATGCCAGCAGCCCCTGCAGGAGCAGACAGAGAAGGACCATGGGTGAGGCGTGAGGGCACTTCCTAGTTCTACCTGCACTTTGAATTTCTTAATAGGATCAAAATACATATGGTAACTCATTTCCTTACACAGATGTGGGATTGGGAGATGGACACTACCACACCACTGCTCTGCTCAGAAATGCCACCTTAGCATTGCTTCCTCAGGAAGCTTCCCCACCAGTCCTGTAAAGCCAGCAGCCCAGGTGAAAACCAAAATGGCAATTGCTCTGATGTTCCCAGCTTCCCCCGCTATAATATGTCTCCCCAAATTATTCTGGCTAAGAAAATATAAGAAAAAATATGTATATGTAAAAGTCACCTTATGTCCAGCCTTTCTAGCTGTTCTCAACAGGAAGAGGTGCCAAGAGAGGCCGAGGTGTGAGCCTTTAGAGCGAATACTTTGACTCTCCGCTATGGTTTCTGTGGGGGAAGTCAAGGTTTTGGGAACTGTCAGCTTCCTCATACATTTCTTTGTAGTAACTCTGTCATAGGGAAAACTTAAATTTTGAGCTTTCCAGCAGTCGGTATTCCTGCACTGTCTCCTCAAGGAAACAGCATCAAAGGCAGAAAGAGCGTCATTTGCCCTGCAAGCGATGTCTCTGCTGTGAGCAAGTGCCTGATTTGTACCATTTCTTACACAACACTAAGTCAACACCCAAACAGCAATGCCATGGGAAAGCAGAACGTACTGTCCACGAGTAACTATGTGAAAACAAAATTCTCCAGCTGTCTTGTTGCTAAGAGTGATTCTTCTGTTGCTAGGAGAAATGTGGCTCCTCTCGAAGTGATTCATGTATGGTTAGATAAGGCAGTTCTGTGGAGAAGAGTCATCAAGGTATTTTCAAATGAATCTCCACAGCCAGGGGTAAACGGACAAGGGGGAACGAGATTTTAACGGCCCTTGGTAGTGCACAGGAGAAATCCCTCAACTTGACGGTCGGGTGAAAAACATGATTCTAATCTAGAGGTTATTGGTTGCACATGTTTCTGAGGTTTTGCTGACACTGAATAACTTCGTACGTTACTAACTTATTAGGATCCTCTTTACTAATGCACATGCAAGGAAACACCTAGGGGTGATGTTGTTACAGCTTTTGCTACCTGTGCTACATTTGGAGGTCAGTTGCTCTGAGAATTCAAATAAATAATAAGGAAAAACAGATTCAGACAATTCACTCTTGAACGGTAACGACATTTTAAAAACAAGGATTCCTCCTCTTTCTGGAAAGTGAAAAAATGTTATCTTTGAAGCTGTGGCTCTGTGTATCGCTAGGTGGGGGGTTGGTGTTTTCATAGTAAAAAACCCCTCCACCCTGTATTTATGTCCCCTGGAGGAAGGAAAAGAAGAAAATCCTCACGGATCCGCTCCAGCCCGCTCATACTGTCCCTGCAGAAGGATGCGATAAAGGAGCCCTGGGCTGTTGGTCTGGCAAAGGACGCTGGGAGAGGTCCCCGAGGAGGAGGCCTGGCTTGCGCGGCTGACCCCGGCCCCCAGCATCGACCCCGTCCCCCAGCGCTACCCCCCTCCGCAGGGCTTGCCCGCGGCTGGGCTGGAGGCTGCGGGGGTAGAAGGTCGTGGGCGGGCTGGACCGCGGTACGGCCGCGGCTGGGCGCACTCCCTGCCTTCCGGAGGCCCAGGTGCAGGGAACCCGCTACCAAACTGCTCCATGGAAGGAGCTTAAAGCAGCCTCAGATGACTAGAAATCATATCCAGAATTGGTTCAGCCACACTTCCCAATGGCCTTTTGAAACAGCCTGTGAAAGACAAGACTTCTCAAAGTCAACTTTTGAAACTTCTCCCGAAGTCTTTAATGAAAAGAAACTACAGGGCCTGTGTGCGTGAAACTGGGAGACCCAAACTGCTCACACAGTCACCACGTGCACTTCTACGTTCTGAGGTGCTGTGGAAATCGGTATAAAATCAAAATCTGGGAGGTACGGTTGCAGAGGAAGATCAATGAATTGAGGTGGCGGGCTTATAAGCTGACGCTCCCTGTAGCAAGCACCTAGTTATTGTACAGCTGCTTTCCTGGGTGGTCTGCGATACCTTTGAACGAAAACCACATCTGGACTACTTGACCTTAAAATAATTTCATTCTTTCTAGATAAGATAACACACTGAACGTAAATGTAAATAAGAGTAGCAAGGAACTGAAGTTTAAACTCCACGCTCCTCCAGAGCCTTTGCGTAGCTTCGATTCACGTTGACACCGGTCTTCCCTGGGACAGCGTCGCCCGTAACCGTTTCATCCCAGCATTTCACAGGCGAACACTTGCTCTTGCACAGAGCAGCCGGCGTTCTGGCCTGAGCCCAGCGAAGCCATTGCTTCCTCTCGTTTACCTTTCCCTCTGTCTGTAACAACCATTGCTCCAGCGTTCTGTCTGCCTTGCTCGTGCTGGTGGATGTACTCTTTTCTTTCCCAGGCACGTTTTCATTGCTATTTTTTGCACTTGCTTTCAAATACTTAAAAGCCTTTTTTTAACCCATCATCTTCAATTCCAATTCCCTCTTTTTCAGGACTTCCTTGCTAACTTATTTCAGTTCTCTTGATCGCTTTATCATCGTATTGCCAGTAAGTACTATCAGCATTCAGGTTTCTCTTCTTTGTGTCTGTCTTTCACTTATCTTCTAATAGACTCAACCAGCACATTCAGCGAGGCAGGACTGCTGTCATTGGCCCCTGAGTTTGCTCCTTCCAGTCACCGTTTACTGACTTTCTTCGACTCGGTCATCCCTCACTTGCCGCGTTTGCACTTATGTCTCCTTTGGGTGCCAGCCTTTACCATCGCGCTGCAGTCCTGAGGGCAGAGCATACAACAAAGCCACCTGATGTCTTTCGGTTTCAATAAGCTGGCGAGGTAGCGTACAGTGGTGTCTAGGATAGCTTTTATTTTGGGGAGCCATTCAGTAGTATTTATTCTGTGGCCAGAAATCCCCGTGTAGCAAGTGGGTGCTTATTTTGTACAAACACCTGGGCTGTTTTCATTTTTCTTAAAACATGTTTTATTTTACCAGGCCGGGTCTGTGTACCAAGAGCTTTCTTATCCACTGGTTTTGTCAAGCTGTCCTATCCGAAACGCGATCATGCTACTAAAGGGAGCTTCCCAGATATAAATATAGAAGCAAAGATGAATTGTTTGACCTTGTCAAAAGTCTCAATGTGGTGAAGAGAAAGAGGGTGGAGAGGAAAGGCCATCAACAACAACAAAAAGAGGCTACCTAACACTGAGACTGGAGTTTCCAGGTGGAAATTCGTCATGGTTTTCCCAAGGGAGCCAGAGGGTGAAAGGTCCAGGGAGGTAAAAGGGAAAAGGGAGGAGACAAAATCAGTGGAAAGTTGTTTGGGAGTTACTTGTACGTTAGAGCAGTCTCAGATCCTTGCATCTTACTGAGCAAGCAGCAGGAGGGGAAGGTAAGCTGGTGCTTCTTGTAGTCCTGTACTGACAAACGCGGCGGCATCCTCGGGGTCTTGACTTTTCATTAAAATACTGCGCTTTCAAAGGTGACGTATCTGTTGCGGAGCGTTCTAGAGACCCTGGGCATAGTGAAGTACTGGGGGAAATGTTTTCAAAATGCAAATAGTTGCATTCGCGGCTGCATAGTTAACATCGTTATTGATCTGTTTTTCTGAGAATTTGTTATCTTCCCTTGGGCTGCTTTTTATCTGAGCACTCATCTCTTCCGTCTCATAACCCTCTGGCCATTCTCATCCTCCCTTTCCTGACGCTTTTTTTCACACAGTACCAAAAAGGAGCTGCCATGTATTCTGTTCTCTCAGGATGGCTGCAGGGCATGTAAACAAATTAAATTTTGTAGAAGACAAAGGAGTCATTTATAGTACATAACAGTGGTGTTTTGTTTCGGTTTTCAATTACATAAATCAATTAAATCACATTACAAATCCTTTTCCTTGCAAATGTCGGTTCTCAACACAAAGCCATTTAAATATTTGTTTTAGTCCAGAGCATGTGCCTCATGCGTGGCCACAGTGAGGTACCGTGTAAACATAGTAAAATGATGTGTAAACATAGATTCTATATCATACGAATGTTTTGTTAACACATCAGATGTCTCTTTGCGATGTTCACACAAGTATTTGAAATGCTTAGTAACAGCATTGCTACTTCGGAAGGGGCAGGCAAGGAAAAGCAGAGCAGAGCCGGGCGATGGGAGGGAAGAGCGCTGCCGAGCATCGCGGCGCGGCCAGGCCCAGCGGCTCCGAGACCCCGGCCGGGAGCTCGCGCACTGCGAGCAGCCGAAGGATCCTGACAAGGTTTCCAGGCCTCGCAGCTCTCTTGCTGGCACTGCAATAGCTTAGCACCATTTTAGAGGTAACAAAGCGTTCATTAAACCCATGAGTGCTAGCACGTATCATGTACATTTAAAAATGCGGTGCTTGTATAATGTCTCCTTTCTAAGTGACACGATGACCGCAGAAGATCCTTCCCGGCGCGCCTGCCTTAATAACTCCTTCCTCACTACTGTTTAAATTAAAAAAAAAAATTGTTCTTTAGACTCCCTGAGAAGATTTCTGAGTCACCAGTCACAAGAGCATTGTTTGAGAACCCTGTAGTAGCTAATTTAACGTTAAGAATCAGTATTTTGAGTCTCTGTGCTTCAGGCATTAAGGCTGTGTCAGGGAGTAGATTAAATATAATACTACTGTAAAACCGGGCTGAAATTTCTTTCTGGTAGGTCTGGAGCAGGAGGCAGGCCGCGTCAAACGATAGAAGGCACCTGCCTATCCCCCGCCAGCTTCACCAAGCCTTCGAACTGAGGAGGAAAATTCCGCTGACATCTTTAAAAGTCAGAATATTTTCCTCCTCTTTACAACAATAATTATCCGCCTTTCAGTGATAATTTAACAGGAACCAACAGCAGTGTCCCAGAGGATGCCTGTGCCTAGAGACAAGAGTGTCTCTTATCTTAAAGGACTGAGCGGTGGAAAGTCCCTGTTTACTTGAACCGAAGGGCTACCCGGATGTTAGGAGAACCGAGGCAAACCTGCAGATGTTGGTACCGGACTAGAAATAGTAAACAGCTCTATGTCAGATCTGTGCGTTGGCTAAAGGCAGTTGTCTTATAACAGCCCTAGGGCTTAGCCGGGTACAAAATCCCAGCCTCAGCACTAGTGTCTGTCCTGTCCTCGCTCCAGATACAACAGCTGCAAACTTTGTAAAAGCATTATGGGATCTGCTTTTGAAGCCCCGCAGAATTTTCCCAATACTAAGGATTTTGGGATGTTATCTGAATGAAGGACATAATAGAAATCAAGGTTATAAAAATACTAAAAAGTCAGCAGTACACAGGAGAAGCACACAACGTGGCTGCCTCTGGGGGTCCCTGAAAAATCCAAACTGTTTCCAGCATTAACAAGGAAAGGAAAGATTGGTCTGACAAACGAGAGGTTCCTAAGCCTCAGTAAAGAATGAGGGAGACTCCTGCATAGCTTGTTTTTGTTTTTAGAAACTTTGCCTTAGCGTGTGTGAATTCGCAATTTCAAAGCATCGCTGAAAATAATGAACATAGAAACTACAACTAATATATCTGCATTAGCTTCTCCATTATAATTTAGAAATCCAAGAAACAGATTAACATTTTTTTTTTTAAATTGTCATTTTGGTGGTAAATAAGACTGCCTGTGACCTTCTGCTTGAAAGCAGTGGGTTTAGCCATCTAAATCATTTATGCCCTATGAAAAGAGGAGTAATATCTAAAGAACTTAAAAATTCTGGGCTACAGAACGTCTTTTATCACAGCATCTCTAGAAACCCTGGGGGTGAATCAGAGAGAGTAGCCTTGTGTTTCACATAGAGACGGTTTCCAACCTGAAAAATGAATCTTGGACTCTGATTTTGTACAAGAATTATCTACAGAGGCGGATCAATAATTGGCCAAGACACTCGCCCCGCTTCTGACCGATGTCGGTGCCAGACCCGTTAGTGTGAAATCCCCCAAACCACTATGGTGGAAATAACGAACCGTGCTCTCCGTGGCAGAGCGCACGAGCTACGAACTGCGGATTGCTGGTCCTTCGCACGGCATCAGAACGCAGTCTCCAAAATGAAAGCAACTTTTCCTTCTTTTAATAAAACTGTATTCATACGTTGTCATATACCAGAAAGCAAACAATCAAAATGAAGGTGAAACAGAGGTAACAAAGTAATGCTGGCTTATAAATTTTTTCCTAGCTCTGGTTGAGGATGGTCTGCTTGCCCACTGAAGTGTAAGCATTGGTATATTTGCAGTGGTTTTATTTCGCCCTTCAGAACTCTGGCTGCTTGCACCTCCCATATAATTAATCTTTAAGTTTTCTAAATTTGTAATTCACTTAACATATAGATACACTCATGATCGTCATATATACCTAAGCGTGTGAATGCACGTGCATGCGTATAGCATGCCTTCAACTGATTTTGCGTGCATATTGGTCACAAAACTTAGGAAATTTCTTGGCTTTTATTTCCCGGACAAAGTACCTTTCCTTTATTCAGAGAAAGTTTTTTAAAAATCATAAAAATTAAAGACTGAAAATAACCCAGAGGGTTTTTTTTTGTGTTCTTTCGGATGAAGAAGGAAATGTCATCCTGAAATTTATTAATTTTCTCTACAGGGAAGACTTTGCCAAAATGCAGGAAGGCAGGAAAACAATTTGACATACGTACTACTTGCGCTAAAGTCCTCAGATCAGTTACTGTAGAGAAAATTAAAGCCTTGAGACAGCTACTCCCAAAAAGCTGAGCCGCAGCCACTGAGTTGCTACCCCACTGCAGATTTTCCAGTTCGGAATTTGTCCTTTTTTCCTGCTGGTCGGCCATGGAGAGATGTGGCTGCGAGCGGAGCCTCGAAGGGGCGCGTGCACCCTGCACCGTAACGGGCCCTGCCGACGCTCGGCGGCTGCGCGGGAGCAGGCAGCTCCTCCGAGCTGCGGGCGAGCCTTGGCGCGCGTCGCGCGGCCGCGCTGCCTGGAACGCCTCGCTGGCTGGGGAGGGACCCTGCAGGGCACCGTGGCACTGTTTCACACTAATAAAAACAGCTTTAAACCTTTAAGTCCAACGGCCTCACGAGCCCCTCGTCAGAGAAATGCACAATCGCGAGTTTTCAGTTTTCAGAAGCTCTGCTGAGAGCATAGATTTTAAAAAAGATCTTTTTCCTCTTTTGGGGCAGAAGGCCAAAAAAGTAAAGCAACACGAATAAATTTCAAGAAATGCTTTTGTTAAATATCTTAAATTTCTATACCTGGAAGCTATATCTGTGCACCCGGACTTCTGCATTACAAAATGGCGTTACGCAGCAGGCTGACCGTTACAACTTTTTGGTTATCTTTCGCATTCACCTTTTGCAACTCGTGAATTAACCTTACATGTGCTCAGGTGTAAAAGAGCCATCATTTTTTCAGTTTTGTTCCTTAGGAGAAATATATAATTAAGATGGTGAAAATATTCTCTGAACTCCTATAGTATAACTGAATCACAATCAGAAACAGGTGTATGAAAGAGAAAGTTCCCTAGATAGATTTGATTATACTACTGTCGAACAATAAATAAAAATGAGAGGCTTAAAGAAACAAAATATCTAGAATTAATTACGTGCCAGATCCTGAGGAATTTAACCCTGAAGATTACCACAAACTTGCTTTGAATACGTGAATCATTGCACAGACTGAAAATTGACCAAAGACTGCAGCTGGTGGGAGAAGGCAAGAGGAGGAGCTAAAAGGGAACATTAGTTCAGCCTCATTGTATAAGCACCACTTCTTTACCTTTTCTTCATTGTAGAAGGGTGGGAGATTTATTTTTGTGCCGCTTTAAAAAATGACCCGATAGAAATTTCAAAGAAGAAGAAACTGGAGAAATAGTAGCGTTGACAAATCCACTGCTTGTACTTGCTGATCTGGCACGCTGGCAAAGCTGCGGTACGTTGGTGTTACCCTACGGCTCACCCTGCTTACAGGGTGCCGAGGGGAGCACCATCCAACGGTTAGAACTGACAAAGCCTCGAGGAAACGCAGGATGCAGCATGAGGCGGGCGAAGTCCTTTTCTGCTCCAGGTGCTCTGGCTTGGCGGTTTTGTTTGAAATGAGAGCAGAAGAGCCCCAGGCCCAGGTGGCTGCGCGACACGAGCGGAGCTGTGGGGAAAGGCAGGCCGGTTCTCCGCTTCCCGCTCAGGCCTGCCACTTGGCAGATTCCACGTTTTCCGCGGGAAGCCATGTTCCTAAGGAAAACTGCTTATCCCGCTCAATGACAATTGCATGCTGTTCTGAATGAGGTTCTGCAATAGTGCTTTCCGGTATGCGTCAGTCTCTATTTTATTGCCAGCAGTGAAAAATTCCTAAATCTTAATTGAATACAAGACTGCCAAGGTGCGGGCTGCTTTGAGGATGATTTGGTTTTGAAGTGCCTCCCCAGTAAATGTTGCTTTTGTGTTGAGAGCCTTATGCCTCCCGTGAGCCGTAAATCACCGATGCCGGCCGAAAGGAGTCCATCTCAAATAGGCACATCTTAACAGATCTTCTGATGAGGGATGCATTCCTGAGAGAGGCTTTCCAAGTGAATGAACGAAGGTGTTCTTGCAAAAAGACCTTTTTTATCATTTATTTGGAAAACAAGCAGTGCAGCAGGGCCCACGCCACACCAGGAAAATGAACCTGTTACTTAACCTGGACTAAAATATTAGGTCTGGCTTCGGTAAACATGCCGGATTAAGCATAGGCACTTCAACAGTGCTACTAATGTGCTTATCTTTAAGAACATTACATACTGAGTAGTCAAAACACTGTTAAACAGAAACAGAGAATCATATTTGCAAGAATTATAACAGACGCCAGAAAGTATTTCATCAGCTGATAGAAACTACTGCCATTTTAATATGCTTTTAAAAATAACATTGTTATAAGTAAGTCTGAAAACTGCATTAATTGAAAGATTTGATAAAGCGTTTATCAGTTTAACCAGTTCATTGGTTAGGTAAAGTTGGCATAATGTGCTTTGCCCGTTTCATTGGTTCCATCACCCAGTCAGTAAGAACGTGATTCAGGTGGCTAAATGCAGGTTTCTAATGTCACGTTAGTCCCTGAGGTATCGCGGGGGACCACCAGGTATGGGTTAAGACCTACAGGACCCTTGGACGTCTCTAGGGTGCGGCCGGAGGCCAGACAGGGCACCCTTGAAAGCTGAGAATGGTCTTAGAGGCTTATGGCTGAAGGCTGAGCTGCTTCCCAAGTCCCTTCCCTCTCTTGTTTGAGTTGATCTTGTGCGTGCCATTGACAGGGCAAAAACTTCTAAAAAAGAGTGGTAAATCACAAAAAACAGCCATCACTTTTATGCAATTTTCTATTAGTTTATCGCTAAGGTAGTGATAAGAGGCAAAACAGTCTTTTGTACAGTTTTTCACCCCTCTGTCTAAAAATGCTTCCCAGAAGAGGCAGTGAGTGATCAGCCGTCACTGGCTGAAGCTACCGCTCTGCGTATCCACTTTGTACTTCATAAACGATCACCGGTTGGTAGATGTACGCGTGTAACGTCTTTACTGTTTACGTAGATACAAAATCAGCCGCAGGCCTGGCGTGGAAGAGGTGCACAAGTCATCTAAACAATTACTTAGACCTGACTGCAGTAGTCCACGTTTTTCCAGAACTGCTGTGGCACCTGAAGGCCCCGTAGCAGAGCCACCTGAATGTCCCCAGCTCTTCTTGCACAGCTTCCCAGGACTGCCTTTGTATCCTCAACAAAATTTTCAGTCTTTTTTTTTTTAAACTACCAGTTTCTTGTTCCTGTTAATCAGAGACGGCACGGTAATAAAAGGGACAAATGATAGCGCCTGCTGACATTGTAGCTATATCTCATGGTTCCTACGTGAAGTAGAATTACTGTGCGTAAAGGATACGGGGAAATGTGCAATCCAATTATAACATTTTTTCTAAGTACCTATTAAAAATATATGCAATTCTTTTGGGGCCCCAGTTTGATACTTCTTCAGCTGGCAAGAACATCAGTGACAAAACCAAAATATTTGAAATCAATACATTTCTTCTTTTTGTTTGTTACTGCAAAACTTAAACAACACCTAATTGCCCACCTGTATCCTCAAGTGGGAGCGACCCACTTTTCCCTCGCTGCTCCGATGAATACGTAAGCGTTCTTACAAAAGGGGAGGATTCAAGCGGGAGGACTGCAGGGGGGCGCAGGGGATCCCCGGAGTAACCCGCAGCCTGCTGCCCGCGCCACTTTACGAGGAGATCTGAAGCTGGTACTTTTTGTTTTAATAGCTTTGGTTTCAAAAAATTCCTGGCCCTGTTTGTCGCATCTCCTTGGGTGTGATTCCCGAAGAATCCATATGTTTTGATCTCAAGCAATTTTGTCAGTTGTTCACACTTCACAGGTCTCTTGTTCTATCCTTTACTACATGATCCCCACTTTCTCTTGGGGTTAAAGTTTGAGGGAGGTTGGTTTGGTTTTGTTTTCCCCATTCCTTTGCCCTTAATAGTGAAGAACGAGGAAAGAATACTTCGATTCTCCTTTCTTTCCCCAACATAACAACGCAGCCTTGAAGGATGTCCCCTGTACAAAGAACTCCATTCCTTTCTCTCATTTCATGGTATCTCTGTCTGTCGCTTCCTCCCCCCGGAGGCTGTGAGGGCGCTGGGTCCCTGGATCCGCCACAAAGCTTCGGGCGAGCGCGGGCTGCAGCGTGACGCTGGGTGCGGGGGAGGGCCAGGGCACCCGCCGGGCCCCGGGGGCCTCCTGCGGCGTCGGAGCTTGCCTTCAGCGGCAACCGCCGATTCAGCAGCTGAGCCGCCGACGGTGAGCTGCAACACAGTGGGCACGTAAGAAAGCCGTGAAGGAAGGTATGCAAGGCACTCAACGGTTTCAGGGTTTGGTTGGTTTTTCTCTTTTTAAAATTTTTGTCTGCTGAAAAACTGGAGCCTTTCTCTCTCGTTGGTTGTGGTATTGGCTGTAACTCATCATCTGCGTGCACATCCTCCGGTGTCTCCGTGATTTGACCTCATAGGACGAGTAAACAGTTGACATTAAGTGGAACCCTCCGCTACTTGAAGGATGTGAGAAGAAGATAAAAGGGTGAAATCGTGGTAGAAAGTGAATTTTCATCCTGAATGATAAAGCCAAATGAGGTCAGGCTGATACCACCCGCTGGAAGGTGCATTCATGACTTTTTTCCCCACCACCTCACAGTCACTGGTACAGAGCAACAATATGCCAGATAGTTATAAATATCAGATCCCAGTCATCTGTACTTGATGCTATTTTAAACTCTTCCACGTGAGAAAAACGGTTAAAAATAAAAATACAGCCTTTTTATTCTTCTCTAAATGTTCTGTTCAGTTCTTCATGCTCAAAGAGAATCACAGACCCGTCTATAAATATCTAACCCAGATCTACAATTGCTTGTTAAAAAGAGGGTGTTTGGTAGAAAATTGAATGAAATACAAAATGTCTTTTATTATATTTTTATTACAGACCAGATGTGGCCTCTCAATTTACCCTCTATCATTTGGAGATGTACATTCACCAAGAACATTGCATGTGTGCATATAAATATTTGGATGTTGTCATGGTATAATAAAGGGTAATTGATTAGAAAAATCCCTGTGGGATTTTCCACTTAAGAGCACATTTCTGGTTTAGCACTATTGTCTTCAAACCCAACATGTATGAATGCATCTATTTCGATTGATCCCAAACAGAAAGCAACAGTAAACAGGCAAGGATTTGGCTTTCGGTCAACGAACAGCGCTGGCGAGCCGAGGGAACTTGTGCAGCCGGGGCTGCGGCGCGCGGCGGGTCGGGCGTTACCCCTCCGCAGCCCCGTCAGGCGAGGGCCTGCGCTGGCGCGGGCAGAAACGGTACCTGCCTGGCAGGGAAGAAGCGCGGGAACCCCGTCAGGTCATCGCGGCGCTCTCAAATGACCGTTGACTATTGCCAGGGAAAAAAAGTAACGCAAACTATTTGCGTTTGATAGGTATTTGTGTGGTTTCAGTCTACCCGTACACAAAGAACAACGTTTAGAGCACTGAGCTAAGAACCGGTTTTATATGCCATTTGACTTTGGCGTGTAATCACCTGTCTGTGCTATTTTGAGACATACATTTCTCTTTGAATTCCCGTGGGAGCTTAGCTACATGCGATGCAACCGATGCATGCTGAAAGGCCCTGAGAATTTCTAGAAGCAGGACAAGGCGAGGCTGAAGAAAACTTAGACATATCTGCTGGTTTATTTTTCGGATGAGTTGGGTTTTAACTGCCGTTAATCAACAGCGGGCTCCCGTACTGCGGTGTTGCGATAACAACACCTGGACCTGGCAGAGGAAGGCCCGTTCCCTTCCTGACGTCCTGCACGCTCGCAACCCCTTCGCTGGCGAAGTCTGAGGCACCGGGAGGTGCCTCCCGCAAAACTGCAAGCCAGCAAGCGTTTTGTTCTCTCCTTTGAGAGCACCCCGCCGCGGCGGGAGCTGCAGAGGGCAGTGAGCGATGCTCTCCCTGCCCAGCACGATGGCAGCTGATGCCGTTATTCCTGCCAAAGCTGGTTAACGTGCGGAAGATGCTTTTTCGCACATGCAAAGTACTACACTGAAGACACATGTAAGGTGGCAGTTTCTATAGTAACTACTTGTTCTTTAGGAAATAGCAGATTAAACCTGTACGCCTTGTTATTGTTCTTTTATCCTATTACCTAGACTACTCAGTTACCACAGATGAAATTTTTTATTCTATTCCCTTGCCGACATACCAGGCATTTATGCAATTGCAAGTAAAGAGTACATTTGAAAAACAGAACACTCTTAGAATTTTAAAATTGACTGCTATCTGATCATATAAATGCACCAAAAGACATGTGCCTATATAGCGAAAGCCAAAATTTCAAAATAAAACTGCAGAGATTATCTTTTTCATTAAAGCAGGGCAAATTTATGATTTGAATATTACCATCTTGCTGGGAGAACAACGCGAGTCCCGTGTATGACATTTCTTTTTTAGATGCTAGGAGTTTACCAGAACAACTTTGCCAGTCGAGATGTACCGGCAAACTCTTCCAGTGCGAACAAGACCCAAGATTCGTTACCTCCAGGCAGATCTCCCTCACGCGGCATACCGCTCCACGGCTCTTATTTCCGTGCGAGAACATGCTGCTACGTGGTGTTTCACACGAAAGTATTTCATTATTGTAACTCATTGATGCTACGGCTCTGCCGCTGATGTCAGTACTGGAAGTGATATTATTTACAGGAACCCGACGCTTTCTGCACTGCGTTGTGGTTGCCTTGTTGTGGGAAAAAATGCCTGCGCTCCGCCCGCCTGCGAGCCTCTGGGGCTCTCGCCGGCAGCAGCGCGTCCCTAACAAATGATGTTTATAACATCAGCAGCGCAGGGAGAAATCACAGCGATTCGACCAGGGCTGCAGATTCAACAACGCAGCTGGCGCCGTGGCTCGGCCAGAAGGAAGGGGACACCAGAAAAACGCGCAACGTGAACAGGGTAAATCCATCACCGAGACGAAAAGAAAACGGTTCTCGCCATTACTTAAAAAAAGCTGCAGGGAACGACACGCGCACGAGTGCAACGGACGGGCAAGGAGCGGGGCAGGAGCGGGGCAGGAGCGGGGCAGCAGCAGCAGACCTACGCCCGCCAGCGGCGGGGCGCGGGCTGCCGGCGGGGCGATCCCCGGGGGCGGCGGTACCGGGGTTTCTCCCCGCGCCGGGCTGCATCGTCCGGGCACCGCCGCGCCTCGCTCGCGCTGCTCCCCCGCCGCCCGAGGCGGGCACGCGGCGGTACCGGCCCGGGCCATCGCACGCGCCCGGCGGCGGGGGGCACGCGCCCGCCACGCGGCCCCGCCGAGCCCACGCAGGCGCCGCGCGCCTTACGCAACGCGGGAGCGCAGCGCCGCGCACCAGGCGCGAGCAAACCGCGCAGCCCCCCCCCCCCCCCCCCCGCGCGCAACCTGCGCGGCCCGGAGCCCCCCCCGCGCGCCGCGGGGCGGGGGCCGCGCGCCCGGCCGCCCCCGGGCGGGAGCCCCCCCCCCCCCTCCCCCCCGCCCGCGGTGCCCCCCCCCGCCCGCGGTGCCCCCCGCCGTTGGCGTGGAAACGGGCTGGCAGCCGGCGGCTCCTCCCTCCCCGCCCCGGCCGCCGCCGAGCGCGCGCAGCGCCGCCCCGTCTCCCGCGGGGCCAGCGGCCGCGGGGTTCCGCCGCCGCCCCTCAGCGCCGCCGTGCTGCGGTCCGCGTCCGAGCGGGAACATGGGCGAGGGCAGGGCCGCGCTGCCGCGGGGGCTGCGGGCGTAGCGGCGGCGGTGCGGGGCGTCTGCTCGCTGCGAGCCGCAGGTGCTGATGTGGAGAAGCGCCAGAGCGGAGAGGAGAAGCGCCGGGGGATGCGGGCGGCTCCTGTGACGGACTGAGGAGGTGGCGGCTGCCCGCCCGCCTGCTGCTCAAGAGGTGAGTGAAATAGTCTGCATTTCTTTCTCTCTGAAATCAGCCTAGCGATGAACGTTTCCCTCTCCGTCTGCTTCCAAAATAAAAAGGGACTTGTATAGCAAGAAGAGAAAGATGTCATTTTGAAACAATAAGCTATGCTTTTGCTGGATGAAAGAGAAGATGAATGTCGCTGTGAGGCAGAAATGTTTCGCTGTGTGTAGAGAAGACATGGGCAGGGGAGGCAGGGATCGCAGGGGAGGCAGGGATCGCAGGGGCGGCAGGCTGCTGATACAGGGAAAATGACCTTCTCAAGGGATACCGGCCTTCTGGCAGCCGCCGCTTCGGCTTGATCCCTTTTTCACAAAATGAAGTCATCTCCCTTTCCTCACCTGGACTGGAACCCATTAATATCCAATACCCGAGCCTTGCTAAGATCCGTTGCGTTCTCTTAATGATTCGGAAAGATAATCCGTTCGATTCCGCCTGTTGGGAGAAGAACCTCCACGCTCTGTGGCACCTCCTCCCAGGGAAATGCAGGCTGGCTAACGCGCCGTCGGGAAGGGCTCCCGGCGGCTGGATTTCTGTGATAAATCCTACCTCTGCCCGTCGCAGCCGCTCGTGCCAGGGCTGCGCGGCTCTGCGGAGCCTGGATGCTCTACCTCTTCGGCTGCGCTCGTGCGTGCGCGGGAGCGGGGAGGTTTTGTTACGTTCACCTGCACCTGTGGCCGGCTCCCACCTGCAGCTGCGAACCGCAAGTTTTTGGTATCTTTGCATCTGCACGTTGGGTGAGTGAGCCGTACGCAGGACCCCGGCCCTTCGGTGTTAGCTGGGAGAGCTACAGACAGATATGTGCCAGCTCAATTTCTGCTAATGGTACGGATCTGATCTGGTTTGGGCTGTTTCGCTGTAGAAGCTGTTTAACGTGTGCTCTTGCGGTATTTGTTCTGGAGGCTACTGACCTATCTTGATGACATTTTCCTGTGCAAGATTTGGGAAAAATTCGCTAGTTTTCCATTCAGCATTTCTTTATATCCATTTACTGATCCTCTTGCACCCACAATTTGATTTTTATTTTGGCGCCGTATTTCGTGCCATTGTGGGTCACACCCTTCGAGTGGCCGTCAAAATTTCATCTCCAAAGGCTGCAACAGCAGGTCGGGTAGAAAACCACGATACTGTGGACAGCTACTTGTGGGTCACGAAGGAGTAAAAGCGAGCGTGTATTTTGTCCTTCCTTAGGAGATATTGTTTCTGGCTCTATGGATATAGACGTTTGAAGTCTGAAGGCTTAGGTGCTGTTATAGGCAGAAATAGTGGCTTTTCTCCAGCAGGGCACATACTTGCTAGCTGAAGAGATGCAGCTCTGCAGAGCAGGGAGCTCTTTGCCTTTAACTTGGCTGTCTCCCTCAAATCATTTGGTTGGAAGCTGTCATGCAAAAAGCACAGATCCCTGCCCTTGGATAGAGGACGTTGTTGCAGGATAGGCCTATGTGTATGGAATAATGAAGTTCCAGTCTCCAAGAAGCCAGTGATGGGTGCAATCAAAAGCAAACATCTCAGTTACATGGCATATTTAGGAGGAAATCTCATGATATCACCCATTACCAAAGCACTGGCTTGCATTTTCAAAGAATCATCCCACTTCTGTGCGTACATGCATGCTTATAAGGAAAGAAAAGCAGATTAATTCTGTGTGAGGCCGCGGGGATTTCATTCTGACAGTGGACCTTACAGAGATGAATAAACTCCGTGTGCTACGTAAAGAAAGCTACACCTCCGTCTGAGGATTATGTGCTTGTCGCTTCACTGACCACTGGTGAACAGAGCTGAACGACTCTCCCGGAGGTGTTACCTTGAATTTAGTGAGCCTTCAGCACAGCTCGGGGTTTCAGCTACAGGCCTTGGCTTTGCATTTAACTATGATAATCTAAAAATAACCAGCCAGGTAGTTCTGAAGGACTGAAGTGAAAGTGTTCTGGTTGCCTCAGTTCAGATTGCACGTCGATGGAATAAGGTATGTTAAATTTTAAGAAACGTAGACAGGCCCAGAAAACAGAAATTTGTGCCTTCTTCTTAAGGAGTCTACCTGCTGAGCGGTGGGGAAGGGGATAAGGATAACAGAAAATTCAGTAGACAATAAAAGCTTAAATCCTTCAATGGTGAAGTCAGCTCTTCCTCTCCTGCTTAAGCAGATAAGGATTTTGACAGCAGATAGTGTCTTGGTTGATAGGCAGCGGGGAGGCAATATAAGGGAATGATCTCTTTTCCTCTCCCCCCCATTAATTAAAGAAAAATACTCTCAATTCCTTTGGGTTAAATCGCAGTAATTCCACTCATTTCAGAACAGATTCTCCGGATTTATGTAACTAAAACGAGAGCTGGCTCTGACTGTTTCTGGGTGAAGTTTTGGTCCTTCTTTCGGCAGGGTCACTGGAAGTTTTGTCGCTCGTGTCGGTGGGGGAGAGCCCCGGCTCACAGAGCACGCAGTTTCACTGATCGGGTTCTCCCATGCCCTCTAGGAACGACGACGTGGAACAGTTTTATAGATGATTTCAGGGAGGTCGCAGTCTCAATGACAAATTCGGTAACTCTCTACTTGCAGCACAAACGCTAATCTGTCAATTATCAGTGATTTTAATCATATTCCTTTTACTGAGAAAATTGTAGTGTTATTCCCACAAATGCTGTTAAGCTTGACGTTGCCCGCCTTCAGCACTAACAGCTTACTACACAAGCAATTACCTGTTTTATCTTAACTAAGAGAACTTTTAAACCAAAGCCCTTCGAAATCAAAATATTGGCATACTTAGATACAATTGTATTATTTATACTTGGTGAGAAAAATTGTCCTAGTTTTATTGAAAAACAAGGCTAAGTTTTGTTCCTTGTGATCCCCAAAGCATCCGGAATAAATTCACAGCCGTTAATAGTTACAACAGGTTCCCTTCAGTCTACTTGAGAGGAGAATTTGACTTATGCTTTGTATGTTATATTCAAAGTTCACGCTTTTATTAAACTTTCCAGAATCCAAGAGTGGTGGTGAAGAAGTCCAAATTTCAACTACCGTATTGACGAAAGAATAATCACAAAAGGGAAAAACTAGACTGGTCCAAACCAACTAAAGCTGATTCTCTTCTCAAAGTCCCCTGCAATTGCAGGTATGTGGAATACACAACATGACAGAGAAGGGCTAAATTCTGCTTTTCTTTGTTCACCTATTAAATCTGGAGTGGATACGTATTAGCAATTTAAGTTATTTTAGCTTTTTGCTAGTGTAATCGAGGACACAATTTAACCCTTGAAATGAGAGCTAGAGATAAATACTCTTCTCTCTCAGCTGTTGCTTTTCACTGACACTGAAGGGCACCGGTAAAGCAGGATGGAAGGCCCAGATGACTGATGTGGGCCATCATTTCTATGTTACCTGGACTTCAAACATTTGTTACTATTAAATGCATTTAAAATCACAGCTAACAAAACATGTGGCAAAATTTCAGAAGGCAACAGCTTTCCATGTGATTTTTTACTTCTGTAGCGCAGAGCATTATCTGTGGTTCAGCAGAAACTCAGCTCTCCCCAGAATTGCATTTTATTATTTAGTACTGGACATCCAATGTATCGTTAGAGAATGCAGCTTTACCCAACAAATCCAGTTTTCCTCTGCCCTTGTTTTCTCTTTAAGCCCCTTATACCAGAGGGCTGTTTCTCCTCTGGATTGCTAAGTCATCACATCGCAAAGACAAGTGTGGTAACATTTCCAGACAATTCTGTGTTAAATAGCCCCTGAAATTGCCGGTGCTCATGCTGGCCAATGGGAAAACAGAGAGAGGCCAATCTGAAAAACTGAATTCAAATTCTAAGTATTCATTTTGCCCACATACATGAACGATAACGACCAGACAAGCGAATAATAATTTCTTAGGAACTACAACTTGTTAATCTGATATTTTTACAGTAGATTTATTAAGTAGTAATTCCCTGGACTGGGCAGTTGGGGGGAATTATTCTCATCACTTTTGGATACCTGTCACACGGACATGTACCTATGGAGTAGTTGTTAAGGCTTCCCTTATAGCTGATGGAGAGAAAAAGAGACTCCTACCATGCAGTTAATCCGAGTGGGTTTGGATCGCTCTCCTGGCCTGATGAACTGACCTGGGGAACGGCTGCTTCTCCCCACTGCCTACAAAGGAGTGACCGCGTGCCGAGCTCGCAGGTAGCCACCGCCAGGCACATGCTACATCTCGACAGATGAATCCCACTCTTCCTGACTACCTTGTAATGTTTAACCAATCTTAGCTAGTTAATTATGACGACATTTTCATGGTTCACCATAAATATTTGTAAGTAATAATACAGTTGCTACTCCCTACCTACCAACCCTGTTTTCTTTGATAGTAACTAGGCTGGCAGGCTGGTTTCTTCCTGACTGTATCTTAACAATGCTGTTGTACTGTGGAGGAAAGGCTTCACTGAAACTGCACAAGTCGTCCAAACCTTTTATCCAGTTTTCCCTAGTACCCCAGGCAGTATTCTAGCATCCATTCCCAGGGTGTTTCTACCCTTATTTTGTGTGCCTGCTTTCTTCATTTTCAAACCTTACTGAGACAATGTGGAATAACTACCTTTATCCTCACAAAACGCATCAACGCAAATACAGTTAGACAGCATATCAAGTGTTGATGCACGAATACAGTTGACGGTTGTGCTGGGGAAGGGAAGAACACTATTCAGCTGCACTGTAATCACCCCAGATGCAAGTGCCATGGCATAGCAACACACACACAGCTGGACGTTTAGCTCTGGGGGCTTGCTGGCTCCGTGGGGTATGCACCTGGTTACTATACTCCTTCCTTTAACAGAGGAGTCTATGTATGATTCAGAAGGATACTTAGGAATCATCTAAGGGAAGATCTTTCTGAAAATAATACAATTTGAGTTATTAGGTTGGGGTTTTGTAAATAAAAAGTTTCTTCTCTGGATATTTACCAGCCCCAAGTCATATAATCGAAATATTTGGAATGTATGAACAAAATACGATTTCATTTGGATATGTAATATCCATTTATACATATATGTGAATTAGAGTGTTTTTCCAGTTTGGACATCTTATGAGGAAAGAAAGTCCAGGATACTAGCTGTTGACCTTCCCTGGTGTTTATGCTATGGAGAGGATTCAAACCAATACTACATAAAAGCTTTTCCTATATCATTTAAAACACTAAAATCCATCAGTAAATTAATGCATACGATGCTAACCAAATCAGTTCTAAACTAAAATATACCGGAATGAACACTGTTGCCCTGGAGCATCTCTCTGTACTGCCACCGAGCTGGTAAGTGTCCCACAAAATACTGGGTCTTGGCAGGGAGATTTTCCTTTCAAGATGCCTTTCTGTGCCTGGCCTTTTAAATTTGGCAGAGCCAGGGTGCTGTAATAGAAGCCATTTTGTAACGGGCAGATAGTTATTAATTCTTACAAGTGCTAAGAACCTATGGAGCTTACATTTTGTATTGCTCAGCAATGGTAGAATCTCACCTTAATCAGTCATTTCGAGATATGTTTTTAACCTCTTTTTCAATCCATTTATGCCCATGAACAGATAAACTTACCTTAATTTGTAATTCAGTGACATTTATGTTGGTATTTAAAATTCTAAGGCTAGCCTACTTCAAATTTGAAGAATTGTTCTGTTATCATATTGTTTCTGTTCCCTGACTGGATGTGCATAAGTCCTCTGGTTATGTTTCCTGCTGTGAATGTTCCCAAAAGCAAATCTGAACTTTGCCTCATGACTGCGATCACATAGGTGTGTCGTTTGCTTTTTGCAAGCGTGCTCACAAAAAGAAACAGAATGCTGAAGACCATATGTAATTTTTTTAAGTTACAGGAACAAATTCTTGGCTACCAATTTCAACAATGTATTCATTCAAAGGATTAGCAATTGTTTTCAATGTGGCAAGATTTCAGGCTGATGTGCACATCAGTGCATCTTGTTATATCAGTACAATAGTCCTTGATTTCACAGGTCAAGTCAATATATAGCGGTGTAAACAAATGGAAGGATCAGGTGGCAACAGCAACAAGAGGTAGGAATCGGTGACTTTTAGCACTGCAAATTACAACTCTCCATTTTCCCCGAGAGGACCGATTGTACGCTACAGTCCTGAACAGTGCAATTCTACCTAACAGAAGTTAAAACACTGATAAAGTAATAACCTACCACATAGACAAAGAACGGAATTATCGGTTCTGTTATAGTCCCATTCTCTGCCAGTGCCAGCGGGCTATAAACTACAATGAAATGTTTGCAGAGAATATTAGCCTGCTCCGTGCTGGGAGAAGCCTCTCTCCTGGCGGTGTTGGCCTAGCAACTCTGCCCTTTTTCCCACTGCTGCAGTCAGGGAAACCAAGAGCAGCCGCTGGTGCCGCGGCCCTTGGGATCACACCTGGAAACTCTTCTCATTCCGGCTGAGGTTTAGGCAGCTCCAGCCTGGCTCTGCAGTGAAGGCTGGATCACGAAAAACCATTTCTCCCTATTCAGACCTAAAACTTCAGATCCCCTCTTCAGACCAAGGCTAGGAGTGTCTGAGTTTCTCTGCGTTTTTGACTAATTCGTGTTCCTCCTCTAGTTGTGTCTCTGATACTAGAAAGCGGCGAACCGCAAGTAGAAAATACTGCACTATCCTCATTTGGAAATCATTCAGGCACAATAATTTTTGTAAGAATTGATCTGAAAGAACTGGGTGATGCCTATTATAGCAGAAGTATGCTTTAAAGGGGAAGCTGGGCACAGCAGATGGAACTCCGGGAGTACCTTTAAGTACCGTGGACTTAATTAACAAACGATGGGAGAACTTCTCAGTGAGCAGGACAATCACCTTCCTTCTCACCTCTTTGAGCAGTTCTACTTGTAATGTTATCTCACTTTGAGAGAATTTCAGCGAAGTGAAATTCAGGTGAGTACAAGGACAGTCAGGTCTTTCTCGTGATCCTATAATCTACATTGCTTCTATACTTTTCCACCTGTCTTTCCTAAGAGTCAAATGGAAAAGGCTGACCAGATAGAAGTTTATAGTACTCCACAAAAAAGGAGCTATAAGATAGACAGGCGATTAACAATTGCCCAGTATCACCTACAGGACTACCTTTGAAATACAGGAAAAAACCCTGCTCAAGAAAATATCTGTATTCAGATGTTTTAAAAGTAATTTTAGTTGGTATTATCAGGGCAGTGGCCAACTGAAAAAGGCAAGAGTTCCTGTTCTTTTCCATTAGTGGAAAAGCACAAGTCGTTGTCCATGAAAACCAACACACTTCCCATTCCGTACTCAGCCCGCAAGTCTGAACTGAAGATTTTTTATTAGGCTAGAGATGCCTCCCTACATTATTCTGAATAGGATTATCCAAGTGAGCTGACTGGAGACAAGCGATAAGTTTGGTTGTCAGAATCAAGAAAGGCTAAATTTGATTAAAATCCTGAAAGAATGTAGGAGCTCCTGCTGATGGTATGACTTCTTATTCCTCACTGAACTCGGGAGTGAAAGAATTGAGACACTTTCCTTCTTCTTGCTGCAAAACTATTATTGCATAATGTTGTCTTTTGATCACAACTAATACAAATGGCATTGAAAGTGTACCACCTTATATGGGCAGCAAAATATTCCAGAATAACACTAGGCAAATATCTTAATTATTTCCAAAAGTATTTTTTAAATAAAATTTGTACTTTGTCTATGTTTGCATTTGGTTTCTACACGTGAGAGTAAACGATACATAGAATGTGCACAGTCCCCAGAAATTAACCTGGTTTCACCTACTTTGTGGTGAAACATGGGAATATTAGCAGAGAGAATTTTGAATGTATTATTGTCTTGACAAAATACGGTATTTAGGTATCTTCATACAGTATCTTATTCTTGATGTTGCATTTCTCCAAATACGGGTAGTCTGTGATTAATCAAAGCTTATCTATACGACTGTATCTTTGGATTTTTGATACTTTATGTTTTCATGATTTATCTGTCAAGAATTTTTTCATAGAACTCCTCAAAAGCTTACAGATACAAGTCAATTCAAGAAAATAATAAAGTGCTCGTAAACATTTTTTAAAGGAGGCCAGATGGAATGCTGTCAGTCTGTGCAGCACTGTTCTTATTCAGCTGTGAGATATGATGTGCAAATGGAATTTTTCTTAGACATGCTGTTTATCATCTGTCTTTACCTACGTTGTGAAGAAGATTTATATTCGATGGAGTTACATTAAGAGCATATCAATCTCATTGTTTCCTTGGTGTCTGCATCTGTTTTGTCACTCATCAATTACAGATTCCATATTTTGTAAGATGTAATTTAAAAGGATATATTTTTTCAGAGTTATCTAGTTATAAAATCCATATGAAATACTATTCTTCACCATGAATAATTTCTTCAGGTTGTATTAGGATTGATTAGAGGCAAGTGGAGATCAACAGAATATAAACAGTAGAAGGTCAAGATTAAAAGCTTTCAGAAAATAATGCAGGTGTGTAAAATTTCTGGGATTTGGCTCTGCCTTTTAACTTTTACAAAAGCCTTTAGAAATTTCACCCTTATGGATGAGCTCCCTCCTGCAACGAACACAAAAGATGGGAAGGGACAGTTAAAATTATTGTTGTACAGGGCACCCATTTACACTGCTTAATGGCAGACATGAGAGCCTTAAATACAAACCAAAATTGTACCTCATTCTTAAGAACTGGAGAAAAAAAAGGTCTCAGAAAAGTCAAGGAGAGACACTCGGTATTAGGATGACAGTCTTGTTCTGCTATTTCTATGCCTTTCCCGTGTCTCTAAAAGAGCAAAACTACTTAAAACTTTCACTGGATGTCTCCCTGATGCACGGAGTCTTCAGTGGGCAAAGAGATGACACAAATGGTTTGCGTTATTCTCCTTACGTATTTGGTGCAAAATACACTTTGGGAGGAGGAGACTGCTAGTAAGTATGTCAGTGGCATTCCGTCTTAATGGGATTACTGCCAGCTGGAAGAAATTGAAACAGAATTTGAATTGCTTTCAGGTGGGTTGGGCTGAAAGCTAAGTCAGCTGTGATCTCTTTAACTATTTCCTTCATTTGTGCTTTTGGTAGAGGTGGGAAGGTACCTTATCAGGCCCTTTCCTAGAGTTGAGAGGTAAGAAATATTACGTGCCTTGTTTTCTGGAATGTTTGTGGCTTTTTGGGTTGATGTTAGGTAATGAGTTATTCTCTTACTACTAAGATGCATCCTGTGAGGAATTTTTCAGTCTTGCAACAATGAAGAAGCAAAGGCCGTTTAAAAGTCACAGATGGCATTAGGAGGCAGTACCCTTGTCGTCGTTTTTTAGTTATAGTACTGATTCCAGTACCTCAATTTAAAAGTCTTGAGGTATGTTGTAAGTAACCAAAACATAACAAACCCTCTGCTTTTAAGCACAATTATCCTGGAAGGCTACAAGTAGTTATCAGGCAAGCAATGGTATGGCGCTTAACCAGCGGTACCTGGGAAGAGATCGCTGAAAATGCAGAACCCCCCTCACCCCTGCTTAGCTGCGTATCTGAGCGGTCTCAGAGGTGTCCTCGTACTCTTTTAACAAAGTTTTCAAGATAAATTACTGTTCTGCTATGCATTGTGGATATCGGCCCCCACTTGGTGCATCTGCTTTGTGAGTTTAGACTGAATTTGGAAGCTGGAATCCACACAGCTGCAGTAAATAGCTTTTGCGCTGTTTTGACCTAATACGCCTTGCTGAGAAGTTTGTGTACGACCTTTCCACTGAGGCATGGGTGCGTTCTGAATAACCTCCAGCACAGATGTTATTTCTTATTGCAGACCTGTGCCTGTTCCTCAGAATTGTTTTTACAAGAGTACCAACAGCTGATTTCTACTGAGCAAAAAAGAAATAACATGATAAGTCATCAGCGTTTTTTCCTGCATATCTCGTGTGTGTGAAATGCAGAATGCTAGCTAGGCTATTTAGGAATCCATGGCTTCTTATCAGTGGTAAAATTTCAGCTTTACGCGCCATCTTAATAGTAGGATACAATGTTACCATAAGTAATTTTTTCTGGTAATACGAGAAATGCAAAATGAATAACTAAGGATCCATTGCTGAATAATGAATAAACTAAAGGCTCGATTAGCACCTTTCAGCTTTAAGATAATTTTAGTGCCACAGCTATTTGAGTCAAGAAGAGATGTCACCGCGAGTGAAAAGAACAAACGAGCAAACGATTTAAAATGCTGCTGTTAAACCTGTACTGTGTGGTTATAGTCGTACGTTTGTCTGGTTTGTGAAGCTCTCGCGTAAGCTGCTAGGACTACCTCATCCAGACAAACCTGCAAAATTTGGTTTTGTTACTGTTAACAGGAGCAGCAGATCATGTCTGTAGTATCGTAAATCAACCTATCAGTTCTCAATATTTGATTCAAGAGCCTACTTCAAACAAAATGAATGAAACAGTAAGGGTCACAAAATGGTTGGTGAGCTGATTAATTAGGTGCCTTAAAGAAGAGGAGACAATTCTAGTTGAGGTGTGATACAAAAGGGAAACTTTTCTGACCCTCCACATAGGAGAACTTGTACAATAGGAGGGACAGATTATTTGCAGACAGGACTCAAGGTCTAAAGAACTAGTAAAAATGCAGAACTAGTCACAGGTTTTAGTAAAAATTCAGAAATTGTGGTTGTAGGGCCAGGGAGTTTGCAGGACTGTACCCACAAGTACTAGCGGTGTTAACGCCAAAAGGATCATCAGTATGTGTTACAAAATCTGGAGCTACAACTGCTAATCCTAGTAGTAGTACAGTTACCAATGGACAGCTGAAATATAACAAAAGATCAAGAAAAATTGTGATTGGATTTTGGTTTATCCTAATAACAAAAATAAATCCATCTATCATTTATATGTTTCAGGTTTGGGGAAAAAGAACTATTTACAAACTTGCTTGAGGCTGAAAAAGAACAGCTTTGCCCAGCCAAATCTAAATCACGGCACTCCTGCGTTATTGTAAATATCCAGACTAAAAATCCATGCAAGCTTCCTCAAAAGCTCATTTTGTTACCTATGCATTTTTAAAATAATGAATGTTAACCAATATACAATACCTACTGATTTATTTTTGTTACAGACAAAAATCTGTTCTTGGAATGATATGGAAGCGATCCACAATACTGACAAAATCTGTACAGCCCTATGAATACGTGAAGCCATCCTGACTAGGTTTTGTCATAGTATGACTCGAAATCCGTGTGGTCAAATTTGGCTTCTGTTCTTATAAGGTTGGCTAGACCTATGAACAAACATACGTAGTGAACGCCAGCCGAAGCCGGGCTTGGAACGTGTGCATACAGGGAAGAAATTAATCTTCAAATGCAATGATACTGGTCGTGCTTCAGGATCTACGAGTCATACAGTAATGCTGAGATCAGACAGAAATGGGGAGCTGAAAGTTAGACTATTTGATTTCATATCTGTTCTTACAAAAGTTTTCAGCTGTAGATATTCATGTACAAGAGTATGAATCATGCACTAAATACTAACTTTTCATCAGTAAAGCTGTCTACGTTACTGGCAATTAGGTATCCTGCCTGCAATGTTTTTAAATACATTATGTTTACTTTCATCCTGTACAAAACAGGCTACAGGCTCATTTCAAAACCCAATGAAGTCACCTAAAAGACTTCCCTTAAGTAGATCACAACCATAGCACTTTACAGGGTTTTGGGGTTTTTTATTCTTATTTTTCCCTTAAACAACGACAGTGGTATTTATTCTGCTTAGGAAGTACTCCAAATATTCTCACCCCAAAGTGTCACTCATCATAGGCTGCTGTTTCACCACAACTACTTACGCAGAGTTCGTCTAGCTCATACTGCAATCTCATTTAGTGCCAAGTAGCAATATTCGTGATCTCAGAGAAAAAGCAAGGTTGAATAAGAGGAAAAACCTAATGTTATTTAAGAAACTTAACCTCTCCAGAGGATAACCAGTGAAAAACACGCTGAGAGTATTGCTAGAGATGCTTGCACTCCTGCTCTAATGGCTTTCTCTGGATAAATGAGGCCTTCAGTCTCTCCAGGTAATTAAAACTGCACCTTCTCTCACTTCATCCGCAACCAACTTGCTCATTAAAAGACATTTTTAAGGTCTGAAAGGAATTTAACCGCTCCAGTGCTCTCTGATGTCCGATGTATGTTTAACACCACAAGCTAGCAGGGCTTCTCCTAAGCCCCAGTTAGGAGCCCGCACAAAGCAACTGGGGTTCCTCTGGCTTGCGGTGGTGGGTGTGCGGCTGCGGTAGCCGCAGCTGCGGCGTAAGGATGGTGCGATCCCCCCTCCGCAGAGAGGGAGCTGGGAAGGAGAGACTGAAGAGAAGTCCTAGGAGCTGCCAAGCCTTGGAAAGGGTGTTGGGTTCTTTATGGTAGCAGCAATTTGTGGGTTTGGTTTTGGGGTGGTGGTGTTGTTGTTGTTTATTTTTAGAGGGCGGGTGTTGGTGGAGGGAAAATGGTAGCTAAAGGAGTTGATGCATCAGGATACCAAGGCCTTTTTGCTTTATTGCACTGAAAAAACCCTTACTTTATACAGGTCTGTACAGAACCTCAGTCGAGAGGCTATTATTGGCAAAGGTGGCGATTTGTGGCAAGCCTTTCGGTTCCTGTGTGTAGAAGGTTACTCAAGAACGTATTGAATGTACAGAAGTTGATAGGTTTTTGTCTTGAATGACTGGACAACTTTTGAATGTAGTGTGTGACATGAAATCATATAGAAAATAATTACAAATTCAGTGGCAGCAACTGTAAACATTCAGCTTAAGCTGGCTTACTGAAAAAAATAATAAAGCCTTGTAGCACAAGACTGGAATTCTAGGGGACAAGTACAGAATGTAGTACGAGAGGTTTCAGGCTTGTCATCAAAATTGGAGAGCCTCTTAAGCTTGTGTGTTTTCTTTTTTTAAATTCCAATTAGTTACTAAAAATGTGATTTGTTAGAAAGACCAATGGGCAACTTCTATGCTGAGAGCCCATTGAATAAAAATAAAGGTATTAGCAAGTCGTCAGTGTCTCTGATCTTAAGAACAAAACCAAAACCTTGAAAAGTGCAGAGAAGCGATGGAGGATTGTTTCTAGATCCCTGGGGATACTCTTGCTCTTTGCTTCGTGTAGCCCAAGCGATGTGACAAGTTCTAGTTCCAGTGACGACCTGTGCTTGAGAGCAATGTGTGGAGCTCAGCAAGGCATCCCTAATCTGCGCAAGAGAGAAAGAGGAGCTTTTGGTAGCTGAGGATTTGGAACTGAACTTAAGCCAGAAGAGTGCTCACTGTCCTTTTTCATCCGGGACTAAACTCATTTATAGTACTGCTTCATATGTAAAATGAGCTGAAGTGTTTGGGGTTTTTTGGGTTTTTTCTTTTGTTTTGTTTTTTTAATACCTGTCTAGGTATTGATTAATTTGTTAAGCTGCAGACTCACATGCTTTCTTAATTACTTTTTCTGGCTGCGCATTTCTCTTGTTGTACTGTGACCAACTTTCAGCAGAAGGGATGAA
The DNA here is from genome assembly GCF_965183815.1 of Platalea leucorodia. Taxonomy (NCBI): domain Eukaryota; kingdom Metazoa; phylum Chordata; class Aves; order Pelecaniformes; family Threskiornithidae; genus Platalea; species Platalea leucorodia. The sequence goes on from NC_138834.1 coordinate 16,439,321, forward strand.
GGCTGCTCTTCCCTAGCCTAAGCTCACCACGTGTCCTGTCTCACGGCTATGAAATAGGTGTGCGTTGTGCCAGCACAGAGAAATGGGGGGGGGACAGGGACTAAGGGTGCCACTCTGGTTCCCCGTGCAATTTAGGAGGGAGTTAGGCCTCTAGCAGCTTCAACAAGGGTACTTCTGGGGAAAGCAGATCATAGAGTACTCTTTTGCGTAAGAATTCTCAGACCAACGATGTAAATATTAATTGAGTTTTCTCTAGGGTTGTGGTTTAACCCCAGCCGGTGACTGAGCTCCACCCAGCCGCTCGCTCGCTCCCCCACGGTGGGATGGGGGGGAGAATCGGAAGAGTAAAAGTGAGAAACTCGTGGCTTGAGATAAGAACAGTTTAATAATAGAAATAAAATAGTAATAATGGTGGAATATACGAAGCAGGGGATGCACGATGCAGTTGCTCACCACCTGCTGAGCGGTCCCCAGCCCGTCCCTGAGCAGCGCTCCCCCCCCCAGTTTTCCCCCCGTTTCTGTGCGGGGCACGATGCCGCAGGGCAGGGAATAGCCCTCTGGCCAGCCGGGGCCAGCTGGCCTGGCCAGGCCCCCTCCCAGCTGCTCGGGCACCTCCAGCCTTCTCAGTCGGCAGAGCGTGAGAAGCTGAAAAGTCCTTGATTTAGTGTAAGCACTAGTCAGCAACAACTAACCCAGCGGTGTGTTATCAATGTTATTCTCATACTAAATCCAAAACACGGCACTACAGCAGCTACTAGGAAGAAAATTAACTCTGTCCCAGCCGAAAGCAGGACAGGGAGTTACTGAGTACACAGGGAAGACGAGAAGGTAGAATTGCAGTTCTTCACGTAGACAACTAAAGTTTGCTTCAATTCTGTTACAAGTACCAAATAATGCATCTGTCCTGTGCAATGTCATGCTGAATGCAGTTATCCAAGCTAGCTGCAACTGGGCTAATATATCTGGATGGCAAAATGTTGTAAAAAAAGTATTAGCTGAGATTTTGAAACCAGGAGCTAATTAGCCATTGTACCATGCTGGACTTAAATGCTTCTGGTTGCAGAGTTATGTTTTGTGAAGTAGAAGTACATCTGGTTTTTGGACTGGGCCCAAAGCAATTTCATATCAAAACCAGAACATGGACAACTTCCTTCATTTTCAGCTTATAAAAGAGGCGCTTTGAATTGGAGACAGAGAGTAGCTATGATCATGGCTCAGCTGTCTGAGATGTACCTGCTGAAGCTCCTGCGTGCAGCAGGGTTGTAAGGCTGCCAGAGCTTCTGAATTTCAAAAGAGAAGCAGAATGAGACCAGGCGTAGGCTGCAGCTGTAATCTGTGCTTGGTAGCATACGAGTCCTCTCCCATGAGTCACGCTTCAGAGAACACTGTGGATTCTGGTTAGCCTCTTGGGATTTCTTTTTTCTTTTTTCTTTTTTTTTTTTTCCCTGGGCTGCAGTCTTAATACTTCTTCCACTCCTCATCTCCCCTTCTGTGGATAAAATCATGTTTAATTTGAGCTGTGATGATGGAACCTAGGACATCCACAGTTCTGATGCAGATATCTTCTGACATGATTAATTTTATATGTGGCCCAAGGCTGGAAATTGTTCTCTATCCTACCTACCAAATTTCTGCCTGATAAAGCCCTGCCTCTCATGCTGACATTCACACTCTTTCTTCCTTTCTTTCTCTTGGTGTATTAGGAACAGCATTTTAATGCACATTTGTGTCTTGTCGTGAGGCTGATAACGTCAGCAGGTTTGTCAGGCTTTCGTTGTCCTTCCCTAAATTAGACCACCATGAGAATTATTGGCTTTATTCTTTCACAGTCCTGCTTTCCTCTCCTACTCTCTTCCATTTTGACCAGCTCTTTGATGCTTTTCCTGCAGCACGTTGCTCTCCCATCTCATGCTTTCTTTGAGCTGCTGTCTCGGCACTCCCTTATGCTGGTCGCTCTTCACCTGATCTCCTATATTCCTTCTTTGACTTTGTCTCATGTTGATAACAGGTTGCTCCCGCATGCTCATTCAACCTATGTCTGTTTTTCTGTTTTTCCATTCACCGAGGTTCTTTTGATTTGTTCTCTGTGAAACATTGCTCATTCTCTGTTGCTTAGCTCCCAGTTTTAACTCTCACATTGCCAGTGCCTCCTGCCATGCTCTCACTCAGCCTTTCTGCGAATTCAGCGTTCATCACTTCTATTGAAACTGTTTCCCGTATTTTGCTTTCCTCCTTCCAAAACCTTTTGCTCTGCCTCTCATTGCAAGGTCTGTCTTGCCAAATTTCAGCCCTGATTCACTCTCAACTATGTCTTTTCTCTAGCAAAACCATTCTGGTGGAAATCTGATGACCTGGATGACTTTTTTGCACCATGGATTTATTCTCTCTTTTTTTTTTTTTCTTTTCCCTAGTGTAATTAAATTCTGTATGTGCAGACCCTTTACAACTTCTGAGCCAATCCTTTCCCACTGGCCTTTTTTCTTCTCTATATAGATTTCTGCCAATCTGGTATAGTAAGATGTGCCCATCTGCTTTTCTCAGCTCATCTTTCCTTCCTCTGTTGCTATTCCTTCCCTCTTCTTTCAACGGATACGGCAGTTTCTCCATTCCTGTGTTTATATACCCTTTCAGTTTACCCTAGAAATCTTACCTAGCTTCTGTCACTTTACTCTCTCATTCTTTGCCTTAGTTTTCTGCCTCTCCTCTGGTTCTTTCCCTTAAAACACCCAAGCAGAACTTCTGTGACTTATTTCTGTATAGAGTCTCAAAGATGCTTTCTTATCCATCATCACAGATAAAACTTGTCTATTGTTTCCATGGTTCCCATTTACTGGAGCATCTTATCCTTGCCTCTTGCTTGGCCTCGAGCGTCAATCTTTGAATCTTCACTGGCTGCTTTTCCGTATTGCATTAAACAAACTTCTCATCTTGTACTATTATCTGTACCCCGGCTCTCAGGGTCTTACTACAGAGACTGTGCATTTGACCTCTGATTAGCTCGTACCTGTCACTGGAACAGTCTAAGCCAAGCATGTTTTTGCTCTCTTATGTGACCTTTTATGCACAGGAAGAGAAACTTCCTTTTACAAGGCTACATCGTTATTCTGCTTCAAATCCCTCTTTAACTTTCTTTTGGTATGATAACTACCAAGATTTCCTTATGCTTTCATCAGGTATTGTGTGCAATAAGGTTGAATGAGTGATAGGAAATTTGCCACTATATTCATGACCAAACCTAATGTTTACTAGCTTTTTTAAATGTGATAAACTCATCTCCTTAAGCTGTGTAAGACCCGTGAAACAGCAGCCCTGTGGTATGTGAGTCTTGGCTCCTGAATCACCCACGTAAGAACTATGGTAACAGCGATGATAAAAGCGAAGCAGTAACTCTAATGAAGACATAACCTACACTACTGTCATCACCTGAGGTGCCTACAAAACACTGAGTGGGCAGTGCGTTTTGTTTCTTGCTTTATTACAAATTTCTAAATGAGTCTGATGTTTGTATGTCCCTAAAGCAGATGCTATGTGTGCTGTTCCTCCTCGCCCTTGTCTAGCAGCCAGGATTTTCTGCACACCCACTGTTAGACCCACTGTAATATTCTGGTACTGTTTCATTCTTTATGGAAGCCTAAAGGTCACCTCTGAAATGACTGCTGTGGGAGATTCAGGTCTTAGTTAAATCACTGCGAAGGCCAGGCAGCTCCCTATGCAGTCACTGACAGTATTCTGGATTTTCAGCAACACAAGCCAGAATAGAACTGTTGTATTTTTGGCTCCATTCAAGAATCAGTCAGTATTATGTACTGGTTGTGTTGATGCTGCTTCTCACTGTTCTACACTAGTTTGTGGATGTTGCTAAAACAGGTCATGATTTAAATACCTACCAAGTATTCAGGTATTAATGCTTTATAGGGTTTATGTTTCCAACTTCCTGAAATAAGTGGAGTGCACACAGTTAAAAGAAAAATAACTAAGAGATTCTTGTATTCTCCTGTGGTCTGGATCTTAGCTGAGCTGGTGCGAACTTCAATGCCACTAAGATCAAAATCTATCTTTATTAAAGCAGGGGTTGAATGCTCAGTTTATAAGGAATACTTTTGTTTTCACTATGGGTTCTTACGTTTCCCTAAAACTTGGATCAAGTCTATATGCTAAATTTTGACTGGGTGATAGACTTAGCTAGTGGACTCCACTAGCTAGCATAACTTTTATTTCCATACTGCTAAAGTATGTTGGATGCTTTCCAAACCGTAGACAAAGATGTGATGTTTAAACCTATGACTATAATATCTCACTGCAGAAAATCTATTCAGTTACATCTAGATTACATACTGATAGGTCTATGACTACGTGTAATAGCAGCAAGTTCATTTTCTTTGGGTTCTCCACTATTTCCCTGTAAAACTTCCTTCGGCCATGTACCCCTAGGTGGCAGTTCTAATAGCTGAGCTCAGGCTTTACGCCACAGATCTGAGTATTTCTGTAAAATCACAGTGAGAATCGGCAGACGAGAACGTAACGGACCTACCAGCTATCTTTCTGGGAAGTCTGCTGGAAGCAGTTGCCTGTTGGGCTGGTAACAGTCAGTGCTGGTGGTAACACGGAGCTCATGGTACGGCACTTGTTCTGGTCAATGTCCTTCTCGTCCTCTGCGCTGGACTGAGGATTTCTGAATTGATTTTTTTGTTTGTTTGTTTGTTTATCGTTGTCCTTATACCTTCTTTGGTAACCTTGATTATCCCTAACATGCACACATACCTGCCTAGGTGTATGTGATGTTTTGGTTTATAATGACTTGATTTGACTTTCCTTTAAGAGCCCCTTCCTTACTCAGCAGCTTCTGTTCTTCTGTGTTGGTTATTGTGTGTGTGGTCCTGGTCTGGATATGTAACGTGCTTTAGCTAGACCGTGCTATCAATATCAACTTCCTGACTGACTCTGTTGTTACTCTCATTTTGTTTTCTATTGCACAGATATTAATTAATTTCTTGGATCTCCCTTGGGAAGTTAGTGTAGAGGTCAGGCCCCTATTTCTTAAATAGAGGTCAAGATGGATCAAGTGAAAAAAGAAGACTTTTTCAATATTTGAATATATCGAGGCTGATTATACTTGAAAACTCAGTGCATTTCCTGATCACAAACAGTATCTCAAGTTGGACATCTAAGAAAAGAAAATCACAAGCAGAGATCATCTTTGAAAAGATGGGCTTAAGGGAGTTAATTAACATTACAAAGACCCACCATGACAAAGAGGGGTAGAATTCAGTAGTGTCCAGCCAAACATTCAGCTGATTAAATCATGACACTTCTTTCTTCACTCATCTGACTAACAGAATATGCATTTAACGGCTGTGATAAATAAACCACAGAAGACAACAGCTTTCTCTGCTATGTTCTCTTGTTCGATTATTAGATTTGGCCCGTCTTTTGTTTTGGATGGGATTATAGTGCCTTAACATGTAATTAAAAGTTTTGCCATAACTTGTACATACAGCTTCTGAGTACTTGAATATTCATCCTTAATATCTTTCTAAAATATCTTAAAATTTCGCCAATGATTTTTTTTTCAAACAAAACAATCTTAGTTCTATCACAAGAGGTCATATTGATATCTGTACAGCTCATCTGTCAAGTCGGAGCTTCGATCCAATAAAAAGGGTGAACGCCACCAAGAATAGGTTGTTACCCTACGTGTGGAAAGATAGAGGGAATATCGGGGATTTGCACAAATACTTGCAGGCAGAAAGCTCACGATCAGGTTTGGTAACTTTGGGTTATGCGTCTGGGTCTGGAGAGACAGGCGTTCTAGTGGACACGGATTGTTTCTGGTTTTCCTTAGTATAAAATCTTTTCTTTCCCTTTCTCCTGAGCCTCTAGACTAGCAAGTCCAATTACCCTTGCCTAGCAAGTGGTTTCTTGAAATGGTATCGTTCTCTACTTGAGCTAAAACTCTAAAATTTTTCAGTGTCTGTAGGTTAAACTTCCTGTGTCATGAGAATGGCAAATGCACATCCCCACCATAAAGCTCATCTTCTGTTGAATTTCACGTCCTTGGCTCAAAGTTTGAAGGTACAGCAGGATTTTAAATAAAAGTTCTCAATTTCTTTTAGCGTGGATGAAACAATTAATTTTTCCCCAAGTGCTCTGCTCAGAAGTGCCCAAGCCATTTTTTGTATGAAAAATTTCCCCAGACATTTATTTGGAGATAGATATCTGGTAGAGATATTTTTCAACATAAGTACTTTCCCAAGGCTTTAAGCAATGGAAAACATCAAAATAATATTGTCAGCACAGCAACAAAAAGTTGTACTACCAACTAAGAGATTGCATCAAGAAAAAAATTGATCTAGTCTTTTTCTTCCTCTGTCAGCTTTTTTCCTTCCTCTTCTTTCAGATGTCAATGATTGTCTAAAGAGAATGTTAGCAATGCCTGGGGCCACTGGTTTAAAACAACTTTATTCTGTAATAAATGCACTTTAATCACCATACATTAAACAGTAAACTAACTTGTGTGAAATTATTTCAACCTTGCATTTATACTGCATGCATGTCTGGGGCTCCTTCTGGCTGCTTTTCTGGATTCAAAAATCTGACCCAATTTCCCCATTCCTTATTTGCTTCAGTTCCTCTCAAAAAAACCCAAACCAAACCAAACTAAACCAAACCAAAACCAAAACCAACAAACAAAAAAAACCCAACCCAAAACCCCAACCCAAACCCCAAGTGATGCCTGCTTAATAGAACACTCGATTTCTTCCTCAGTGAACTACCTTGGGTATTTCCTGACATACCCTACTCCCTCATGTCTTTTTCTCTTTCGTTATTAGCGTAAGAAGTGATTGAAAGTTAAAACCTGCAAAAATAAGGTTTTGTTAAAGTACTGGAATCCTCTGTGGATGTGTATAATCATTAGAAACTGATTACATTAGGTTAGCTTACACTTGTGAGTCTTAGATGTGTGCTGTGCTACTTCTTGCTAGATGTGCTTGTATTTGCTTTTACGTGGGTAAGCGCTCAAACAGGCGGGTCCGGTACCTCTGAACTTCCAGGCAAGTAAAGAGAAAGAAGCAGCGATCAGAACGAATAAGCTGCGAAAGCATAGCTTGGGTAAGGTTTTGGTTTCTTCCTCTGGTCGTATATGTTCTGTGATACTGGATAGAATATCACTCCTGAATTAACCAAGATTGCTGGCAGCTGTAGCTAAAACTGCTGTGGAAAGTTTGCTGCAACCTTTCAAACTTCATTTTACTGTCTTAAATTAGGTACTACTGGGGAAAAATGATACGTATCATCTGGCTACTAGGATGGAAATACTGTAATGAGCTGAATAAGATTAGGCTCCTAAAGCTCTGTGTGTGCGGGCTGGTGGTGGTGAAGCTAATTTATTAGACTGCTGGTACCACTTGCCTTTGTGGCTGCAATGCCAACTGAATCCCTGCGGCTAGCAGCACGCTGTATGCCCAGCCTCTACATTGACTGTGATAGTGACAGCCATTGGCTTTATTCTCAGCCCAGGAGTCGGCTCCGTTCAAAAAAAACTCTTGGGGGGAACATCTTTCGAGGCCGATTCTGTAACTGTGCATTCCATGATAACGTGCCGGTAGCTAATGCAACAAGAGACAATACTCGGATCTTTCCTTCGGAAAATTTTTACAATTGAATTGTATTGTGGTGCCATTCTCCTTCCTCCCCCCTCCACTACTTGGGAACATGCTGAGAAAGGGGCTAAGTGTGTATGACTGCAAACCCACAGATCAGTTGGAGCAAGACAAAAGTGGTGGGTCGGGGCAAAGAGCAAGCCTAGATAGGAAACCAGCAATAATGACTCGTTTTCTTGGCTATAAAAGTATGGGTGAAGAACGTGCTAGTACTAAACAGCCTGCTCAGTTAAACGGGCTTCAAAAGATTTATATAATAAACCAGTGCAGAATTTTGCTCGAGTATCCTTCCCACTCCAAAAATGAACTTTTTGGTGTTACTTCCTTGATAACTGGAATAGATCACATTAGCTCAGGATTTGGGGCATGTTAATTTTATCCTGTGGGAAGAACTACCCATTTTAGTCATGACAAGATAGCTCATGTATATAATCATGTTTAACAAATATATTTTCTTAACATTTTGAGCAGCTTCAATTGCCAGTAGCAGGCAGATGTATTAGTTCAGATGCACATACGCAGTACAGTCTGGCTCCCCTGGGGTTTCCCCGGCTCAGGAAACACCGCTGTATGTGGCGATGTCCCGCTCCGCTGCGGAACGCACCTGCACTGGAGCTGATCGCCTCTGCGAGGCTTTAAACTGCAAGAGGGCAGATTTAGATTAGATCTGAGGAAGAAATTCTTCCCTACGAGGGTGGTGAGGAACAGGCTGCCCAGAGAAGCTGTGGGTGCCCCATCCCTGGAAGTGCTCAAGGCCCGGCTGGATGGGGCTTTGAGCACGCCGGTCTGGTGGAAGGTGTCCCTGCCATGGCAGGGGGCTGGAACCAGGTGGTCTTCAAGGTCCCTTCCAACCCAAACCTTTCTATGGTTCGTTCAAAGAATAAGATTCTTCTTTAAACAAAGTTTAGCGAGAAATGTGCGCGGTGAAAGGAAGGAATATGGCTTTCCATTAAAGTAACCGAGAAGACTTTTATCTAATCAGAAACTTACAGTCATGAAATAATTGCATTTTTAATATGAAATCTGACCTAAAACCCCTGAACAAATTCTAGACTGCCTTATTTTCCAAGAAAAAGTAAAACTGATGAGAGGAAGTTCATCTTTATGTAGCCAGGACAGTGAAATGTAGTAATATAATAGTTTGTAAAGTTATTCTTTTTCTGGGCTTTAAAAAGTAGCGACTGTGGCCGTGGAAGATGCTTTTCGGTGTACGTGGGAAAACTTACTTAAATAAATCAAACTTTCTTACTGTAGTGAGCTATCTGGAAATGGTATCTGCTACTCTGCTTTACAAAACAATAATGTAATCACCTCATTCTATTCCTACTTGAAATAGAGGGATCCAAATATCACTGCAATATATGCAATAGGAATGACTAGAAGCCAAAAAAATGGAAATTCAATAGTGTAGAACTCATTTACACAGTGTTTACATACTCCTGGTCTTCCTTACAATAAGGAGGTGCTACTCTATGCTTTTCTGCGTTAAACGTATTAATGAATGGCAAGCAGAACAGTTGATATGTAAAATAGTGTGGGATATGAATGATGCATCTGAATGTGTTGTGGAAATATGCAATAGGAAATACTCCACAGAACGTACAAGCTGTCTGAAAAGAATAATTTTTTCTTGAAAGTGTCTTTCTACCAAACTGTCTGTCATAAGCGATTGTTGGGGCCAATAACATAAAGTTTTAAAAAGATCTGCTTATCTTATATGGGCATAAAATCTCCAGATTTATCATAAGTACTGATGCACTTTGGAAGGAATATGTATCCTCTTGCTTCTTGTCTCTAGCAAGCCTCTCTTTTTTCAGGAAGAAACTTGAATAAAGAGAGGAGAGGGAGTCCCATAATATGTGCTGCTTGCAAAATTTTTCATCTTTAATCACAGAGATGTGTAGAAAATGTCACAAAGAATTCGACCGGTAGTCTTACCAGTGACGTGAAAATGAAGCCTCTGATGATGAGGACTTAAAGGAAAACCAGTTTTAAGTATTCTGAACATGTCCGAATAAGCATGATTAATGGCACCAACTCTAATTTTTATATAATTAAAATAAGAATTTGGCCTCATCCCTAATACAGTAATTTCATTCTCTCTGTGTGGCTGGAAAGTTACTGTTCATTAAGAAACAGCTCCCTCAACTCTTATTTTTCATCTTCTATGACCATTGGGAAAAGCCAATTCTTTGAAGAAAGTACAATTCCTCATTTTGGCTGGTTTTCCTTTCCACATCTTTGATGCATTAGAGTAAGTGAAGTTGTGCTAATTACCATTCTATCAATGTGTACGCTATTATTTAATTTTCTGCTGATTAATCTGTTCTTCATGTGCAAATCTCCTTCTGATGTGCAAAGGGAAGTAAGATAAATACAGCTGATGTCAAGACTCTCTTGTAGAACTTTAGACCGGGTAATAGCAATACACAGTGCGTTTGGGGCACAGGATTCAGATATCTTTAAATTTAAGGTACCCCAAATGCTTACATTACAAGCCTGCTCATACGCTACAGTCCAGACGGGCAAAGACGTCAGGTACGTGCTCCAGACTGTCACGGAGAGGTGACTTGATGTGCCGCCTAGATAACTAGTTTGGAACAACGGAGAAGACTGGCACGGCTAGTTTCTGGAGCTGCTTGCTGTAGAAGTCCTGTTCTAGTTAATGAATTGCATGCACGTGGATTTGGGATGGATATACAGGCAGGGGTTAGAGCACAGTGATTAAAAGAACGTAGTGAGAAGGCAGGTTTAAATAGGAGCAAGAAAGAAGAGGGGGAAGTTGCAACCCTGTATAGGAGATTTTCAGAGCTGAGTAAAAGCTGCCGTTGTGAGAAGGTGTATGTTAATGGTGTTCTGGCAGTCTAAGGAAAGGCGGGAATGAGTGGGATATCGAAGCACATTTTAATCAGTATACTTCATATACTGGTTTTTTGAGTGTTCACTTTTTTGTGGTCGCAGTTGCAGTTGTGGAATTTTGCAATTGTTTGTCCCAATCACCTGTTCATCTTCTCCAGCTAAACGATAATGCTCTCCTCAATACACCAGAACCAACCCTGCCCTATACTGACTCATCCTGGTAGTCGTGAATTTTGTCCAGGTCCACATTGGTTCAACTCTGTATCTCCCGTAAGCAGGGTTAGAGTTAGGAAGGGATTTAAAGTATAGAATCAGTAAAAGTATTTAAGAGTGAGTGACTGCAAGTTGAACTGTCCCAGGCTAACATCCCAGGAAACGTCAGGAACAAATAGGTAAAACTGTCATCCGTTGACTCTGTCCAGCCTCTATACCCTTTTCTCTGATGCGAAGGGATTAACAATGATTGCCATAACTGTTTGTCCTTCCACACATGCACGTTTCACATTTATGTATTGGAAACTGCTGAAAAGGGATCCAGTGTGTTACAAGAACCTGGCCAAGATGCTGTTACAGAACCGTAGACCCCCAAGATGCGTACCAGCGGGGACTTGGATCTGAAAGCACACGCATAAACTCTACCTTTCCACTTGTCAGCCCATCGTAAATTAGAAGAGAGCTGTAAGTGACCTGAAACATGTTCGGAGAGAACGCTATACAGAAACTAAGATTAGGATAGCCCACTGTGACAAAAATTTAATATACAAATAACAGAATAGTAATATCTCTTGCTAAACAGAATTCTGCCACCTGAGGAATGAAATCCTAGATCTCCAGTTTACTTCCCCCTTTGACCCCTCCCAAGTAAATGTTCTAAAAACGATGTTTTTTCATGTAAATGTGAGATGCTAAGAAACTTTAAAAGCTGATCTTTAACCATATAAACCTTCTTCAGTACTGCAGCGGATGTAATTGTCCTTATCTATGTCTGTTAAGTCCCCGCCTCAAAGTTTTTACGCTGTGCTGTATCTCAGTCAACATTATTTAAAGGTTAGCTAAAGCTATGATTTGACATAATTAATTTCTACTATGGTGACAGCTACTGGGAGGGTGAAGCAAGATCTCGCTGAAATCCCTGGCTGCTCATGACTTTTGGCAAGAAAAAACAAGAGTTGAAATTCTCAACAATAAAACAGCATCTTACAACACATGTACTATTAGATGTATATGCATTTATAAATGCATGTTACACATTAAAATAGAAGTCATGTAAAATTAAGTTCATATTTCTCATCCAGAGCAGTGTGACCAAGTCAGAACAGGACCCACCCCACCCTGCTATGTAAGTGATCTTTATCATATGATGTAGGTGATGTGGGGAAAGGAAAAACACATACTGGTAAATCCAGTGCTCCATTTCAAATCCTTAATTACAGACTGCTATTTTGGACTGCTGAACTCTCTTTTGTCCATTAAAATTTCTGCTGTGATGCTTAAGAAAGAGAGAAAGCAAAGTACATGAGGTTGCAAGTAGTTGTAGTTCAATTTCTTTTCTCACAAAAGCCAGAGGTTCAACATCTGGCTTGGATCATTTACGGCCTCAAGTTGCGCCGGGGGAAGTTTAGGTTGGATATTAGGAAAAACTTCTTCCCCGAAAGGGCTGTCAGGCATTGGAACAGGCTGCCCAGGGAAGTGGTTGAGTCCCCATCCCTGGAGGTATTTAAAAGCCGGGGAGATGTGGTGCTTAGGGACATGGTTTAGTGGTGGCCTTGGCAGCGCTGGGTTAATGGTTGGACTCAATGATCTTAAGGGTCTTTTCCAACCTTAACAATTCTATGATTGTATGATTCTGTCCCTCTCCTAGGAGTGTGGAACCATCCTCTTCAATATGTATTTTAATGCTTTGTCACCTACACTGAAACGCTAGTAAGTTCATACAGGAAAAACTTCCAAAGACTTCTAGAGCAACTTTGAAAATGGAATTTGGGAGACTTGGTCTTAATAAAATGTAGTAGAAGTTATATTTCTTTAGTAGGCTCTGAAACTTTTCTTAAGCCTAGCTCTGAGGGTGTCTCAGTGGCACGTAGTTTTGTTTGTAAAAATACTTGCTGAAGACCCTCTAGACAGAAGTATAGGGGCCAGAGTGGGCTGGGGCCAGCAGGCGATGAGGAAGCCGTGACACCTGCGATCCTGCTGCCCGCTGCGCTCTGAGCTCAGTGGGAGCAGCAAGCCCTTCCTAGGCCGGAGGCAAGGGACGGCCCCTCAGCTGTTAGTAACGTGTTTTCCCTCTCGGAGGTAGCGGCCTCCTGCTGCTGCCTTCTGCAGAGTTCCGACTAGTAGGCTTAACCCTAATCTGGGAAAGAATAATTGCTCTAACAGTCACTGAAAAGCTGTCAGCCCTTGTTTGGGACGGCATTGCCTGTGCTTTTTGTACAAATGCTCGCCTTCTAGTCACTGTGCACTTCTAGTGCATCTCAGACTTTCCTGTATTAAAAATGGAAGAGAAGAGGCTTAATAACACCTAGCTTGGCTACGGAAAGAACCTTACAAAGTTTGTTGTAGTAGTGCATCACTTCACTGATGAAGCAGGATGCAGGTAGTACGTTTAACAGGACTGTTCTCCAAGGGGAACGAAGATCTGTTACCGTATTCTGCAAAGATCAGTAATTCTCCCTTTTACAAAATCATGGAGCAAAGTTAATCACCTCCCTTTGCTTTCCAGTTTAGTTATTTAAATGTTCAGTGCAAACAGAAAAGATGAAAGAAAACTCAGGAGGACATCTGTCTGAGTACAAGATATTGATATAAATAGAGACTGGGAAAAGTAGTTGTGAGTCTGGTTTGTTTTCTGCTTCAGGAAAACCAGTCAGAACAGGACTGTGCCGGAAAAGCACGGCCATAAGCTCTTGCTGAGGGAGAAACTGGGGCGCAGCTCAGCACTGTTTGTTTTCATGTAGGTTTCGACAATAAAACACAGAAGGCTGAAAGGGAGATTTGATTTACTATTGTTCAGAAACCACATTTGCTTAGGTCTGCAAGCTTCAGCTGTCCCTATGTTTTTGCTAGGGTTTTAGGTTTTTGCTTTTCTTTACATATTTTTCCATCTGTATTTTCTGTTTGGGATAATCAAAGGTTTCGAAGTCTAGAAGAGGAGGAGAAAGTGAGTGGTTTGCAGCAAGGGAGTGGAGCCGCTCATTTCATTCATTTCTCTTCTCATTGTTTGGCAGGTGGAAAGCACAGATTTACAGAGCTGCACTGGATCAGCTGAAGAAGTGGGGGGAGAGAAACAAAACAAGTACAGCACCATCGGAAAGAGCTTCAGCTTCATCTAGCAGCATCACCACAGCAACCAGAAAATACAATTGAAAGACAAGAGCTAGAGCAGAGAAGGTAAAAGCGTGGCTCCTTACCTTTGGACAGAAGGCAGCAAAATAATTATGCAGCACAGAAAAGAGTATTTGATGGATCTAGCCAAACTGTGGCAAAGGGAAGCGTCCCTTCATTAACAGGAATGTGCCACCGCTTATGCACTGGAAAGGGGAGTGCCATGAGATCTACTGAAGAGACTATTTCTGTGGTTGCCTATCTACATGTGTTTGCACCCCTGCTGGGACTGAATTAGGTGGTACAGACATCTTGGACCATCAGGTATTGGATAGCGACTTTTTCTTCATTCAAGGTGTACCTGGCACGAGAACTGAAAGACACCGCAGATCTTTTTCAGAGACACACACAGAGTGAGACAATCTCCAGCCTTTCCCTTCTGTAACTGCCTGCTATACCATGGGATGTCGGCAAAGCTCTGAGGAGAAAGAGGCAGCGCGGCGGTCCCGTAGGATTGACCGCCACCTGCGCTCTGAAAGTCAGCGACAACGAAGAGAGATTAAGCTCCTTCTCCTGGGCACCAGCAATTCTGGGAAGAGTACTATTGTAAAGCAGATGAAAATCATTCACAGTGGTGGCTTTAACTTGGAGGCTTGCAAGGAATACAAACCTCTGATTATCTATAATGCAATTGACTCCCTCACACGGATCATTCGGGCTCTAGCCACCCTTAAGATAGAATTTCACAATCCTGACCGAGCATATGATGCTGTGCAGCTTTTTGCCCTGACAGGCCCAGCTGAGAGCAAAGGTGAGATTACCCCTGAGCTGCTGGGAGTCATGAAACGGCTCTGGGCAGACCCCGGGGTGCAGGAGTGTTTTTGCCGCTCCAATGAGTACCACCTAGAGGATAATGCTGCCTACTACTTAAATGACCTAGAAAGGATTGCGGCACTGGACTACATCCCTACGGTGGAAGATATTCTGCGTTCTCGGGACATGACCACAGGGATTGTAGAAAATAAGTTCACCTTCAAAGAGCTGACTTTCAAAATGGTGGACGTGGGGGGACAGAGATCGGAACGCAAAAAATGGATCCACTGTTTTGAGGGGGTTACAGCAATAATTTTCTGTGTGGAGCTGAGTGGATATGACTTGAAGCTGTACGAAGATAACCAAACAGTAAGTGCACCTCCTGCTCCTTGTTCTCTCTCCGCCTCCTCCTTTCCCCATCCCCAGCGCCGGGCCGTTCCTTCTCCCCCACCTCCCTGCGCTCCCAAGGCCGTAAGCCCCGAGTTCCCGGCCCCAGGTCTGATTTCCTTCCCCAATCTGTAGTAAAAAGCCAGAAGCTGCGATTCCTTTATTTGGATAGTTTTCCCCACTGGGCAGGTTTGTTTGTTTGTTTATTTATTTATGTAATGTTACTTTGGGGAAATGGAGGTGCTCTTCACATGACAGCACCTTTTTTTTTTTTTTTGGTGCTTTTTTGCTAGGTGTTTACCTGGTTAAGTGTTACTCCAAGCATCGCTTAATAAGGTAGACAGTAGCGACATCCTGGTGTACAGGGATGGTTAATTTGGACACCATGTTTTGCAAGTCCTGGGAAATTTTGAAGCTAAAATAGTAATAAATAACAGGGGTGTTTTCCTCCAGATTTTCAATCGGAATTTGGGATTAAATTAATTTAAAATAATAAATCAGATATAATTTTTAATTAGTATGGAACTTTTAAATCTAAAATTTTCTTTGACTGTTTTTGTTTATATGGCTGATTTTCCTTGTTCAATGAAGAACTATTCCTGTTTAATTCCCTTTAATACTATTAGTTTCTGGTTTTCACAGCACGCAAATACAGTAACTATGGAAAAACATGTGAACACTTACACATATGCGACTGTGTTTGCTATCACATTCAGCTTGCCCGAGTTAACCTTTATAGGGCTTTATTTGAACTTACTTTTTGACAGCCTTGTAAAATGTGACGCTTAAGAGATGGGAGTTTGTGGGCAGGAACACATAATGATTCGATCATCTAGTGGTTCCTAAACATGCTGTGTTTATGTTGGAAAAAAGCTGCCTTTCAGGAAGAATTAAAATCTATACTGTAAAATCAGAAAGTTAACCTTAAAATGCTTCTGCTTCTCTTGTACTCCCTTACACATCTTCGGCTGGTTTTACGTTTTGGAAAGCTTGTTCACCAGTATCGGTTCCTGGAGTACTCCAGAACACCAGAATCCTTGCGCTTTTACAGCAGGTGCGCTGCACGAGTGGTGGTGGGGAGGAAGATTTTCCAATAACTTTTTATGTGATGTTTCCAATCGAAGTGGATCTCAGTAAGTTTACAGAAGGGGATCTTTCAGCCAGGTCTAATGATCTGGTTTTGGCAGTCCTCTGTGGAAGAGGGTTACTAATCAGCCTTAACTGTTGTTCCTTATCAGACACCCTCCCTTTATGTGTAGCACACACATCTATATTAAAGGCTCTTTACGGGGTATCTGAAGTCAACTGTAGCATACTGCACGTGTATGTGTAAGAGCTGTATCATCTGTGTGACATCCCCTAGTGCTTGTATGGGTGGGACACCACTTCCCATGCAGCCGTCTCTTTCCTTTTTGCCCTAAAATAATAATTGCAAAGAACCCTTGAAACTCGCAACAGATTACCAACTCACATGGAGTTCTCTAAAACGGTAAGGTGGGGGAACAGGTTGGGAGAACGGAGAATTTCCTCCACAAACAGACTGGGTGGAAGGGAGTACTGAAGCGCTACGTAAGCTGTCTGTCGCAGTGCAGATCCCTCTGTTGTGAGTTTTCTCTACCCTGAAAAGCTTCAGTCCCCTGGCCTGGAGAAGGGGCCAACTGTGACCTTCTTCACTGTTGTTTATTTTGTACTGGACTTGTGTAACGTCAACACAGTTGCATACCTGATTTTTTTCATTGAAAATTGTTTATCGAAAGCTCCTGTGCTCTTTAAGGATGCCAACTACATGGTCATGGCTTTGATAATGACTGGAATAACTGCAGTGGCTTTAATGTCTAAATGTGAAAGCCTCCCAAAATGTGTGCATATTTTATTTAACACGTACTGTTCACCAGATCCCTGAGGCAAGGTGAACTATATCAGTACCTGAAACAACTTCATGCCTTCTATCTAGTCCGCTGTTTATGCAGTATCACTTATCATAGAATCGTGGTACAGATTCAAATATTGTCAAGTGACCTAGGGGATTCCACAGTTCTGGTGACAGAATTTACAGCAATTGAGGTGGAGAAACTCCATGAGACGGAAGTGGTTAAAGAAAGGAATTCCATAGGTGATACTTCTGACCTGTTTTCCAGAGTTTGTAGCGGAGGTTGACAGCAGTCACTGAGGCAGAGCTGGAGGAAGATGCTAATATTTCCTTCCAAGCCATATGAAAGAAACACACACCAGCCAAAACCTGTAGAGCAACGCTCCACAGAAATCTCACCCTTGGCTTTTTGTTTGCTTGTTTGTTTTTGCTGCCATGTCTCTCCGTAAAGTCTTGTCTGTTCAAGTTCTGGGTTCTGCAACCAACTCCTTCCCTCCAAACCACCATAAGATGAGATCATCGCCAAAGAAAACGGGTGAAACTCTTCCCTGCGCATCCCGTGCACGTAGGAAAGGGGTTCTTTACGCATCACTTTATACAATCTCTTATCACTACTGGTACCCTGATGTGAAATTATTTCAACGCGTTTGTACTTTTAATTCCTTTGCCAGTATTTTTGGTTGCCAATACAGTTTCTTTACAAAGATTTCTCTTATTAGAAGGGAGCTAAGTGATAAGTTTGAGAAGCAATTATACTTAGGTTTGAACCAAGACTACAAAATAGTTTCCAAAAATATTCCCTTGGTTTTACAAGCTTGCCTTATACGGTTGAATCCCTTTTGTGTGCACTTTCTATGATTCTTCAAGGGAAAAAAACCTTATGGTCAAGAACACTCACCTAAGCTGGATTTTGATAAAACTTTTCAGAAATACTTGAATTTTACTACAAATGAAATACGCATTATGAGTACTGAATCTTTTACAAAGATTTTTCTTATTAGAAGGCAGCTAAGGGACACGTTTGAGAAGCAATTTTACTAGGTCACGAGAAATATCAGACCAGAGAAATTTATTTAAGGGGAGGGAAAAAAAAAAGATTGTTACCCAATTTTTAGTAGCTTTGTCGGGTTTGTCTAGATCTTTCTGTCGTGCCTCCATCATTGTCCCCAGGTGTCTGAGGCTGTTCTACAAGTATGGAATTCTCCCTTCAATGATTTTTGCAAAGATAGGGTATTTCCAATAATCCTTGTTGGCACTGTTTGAATTGGCCCTTTTTTGTTGGTATAGCTTACCACATATATAATATTTCCCTATTCTTATCTTCTGTAGTGATTTTACAGCTTATCCACTGTGCTTCCATTTTCTTCTCCGTACTACACTAACTGATTCACCATTCGCTGTCCTACACGTGGATTTATGCTTCGGTGTCTGGAGATTCCTGACTTGGCATTAGTGCCTTCCTGTTGTAACAGATTTCTGTATCTGATTTTTATTTAGTAACCTCCTCTTGACACGAGAGAAGCATTGCCCCTAATTCTTCCTCTTCGTTTCCAGAGACATTAGGCAAAGCATCTCTTATTGTCATCTAGACCCTGACTAGGAGTTAGTTGGTTTCTTGCAATTCTTTAGACTTTTCCTGCCTTGCTCTTCAGATCTAAAAATCAAAAAGAAGTAGCCCAAAGGGAAAAAATTCAATATACTCTGAAAAATCCTTATGGATGTTGATTTTGATTCCCATATCTAGAATCAAATGAAGTGTCTGGGTTCCTTCAGAGTGACACTGAAGCCCGCTTTTACGTAGTGTTTTAACAGCCTGGAGGGCTAATCTCCGATCGCCTCTTTTTATCCCTTTTCTACAACCTGATGTTCCTTGCTGCTCCTGCTTATAGAGGGTACTCAACATTGAAACGCAGGCTTTTATCATCCCTCAGCTTCCATGTGCATGCAACCACTATCCAAGTATTTGCCCATCTATAAAATTAAATTCTGCAGACATATTTTTATGATCTGTAGAGAAATTAGAACACAGATCAAATATGTGATAAGTCATCTTCCTGAAACTCCTAGTTATGTGGCAAAAAGGAGAGGGACACTAATTGTGTTTCAGAGGGAACCCGACTGTATAATCATAAAGAACACGTTACCTTTGGCCCATCTTTCTTTGGCTGTTATGCTTTATCCAAACATACCTCCATAATTTTACTGGCTAGAGGTGGCATGTTCCAGGTATGCCGAATGCACAGTCCAGTGTTACACAGCTCTGACAGCTCAACTATGAGAAGTACCTACAGCGGTAGGTGTGACTGCAACGCTGCGACTGCCGCTCATGAAAAAAGCCCTACGAATAATAGTGTTGCTGAGTCTAAAATGCTTCCTGGTGTAGTATCTATGGTGAAGGGAACTATTAAATAGTTAAATAAAACTAGTCCACTGCCAAACATAACTTACTGCTTGACGGAGCGTGTAAGAATCTGGCTGATTCATAAACTGTGAAAGCTGAGCGAATGATCTATATGAGTGTGATAGCTTCCGTGCTTCCTGTTGACAGCAGTGGATAAATGCTATGCATGAGCTCTGTCTTTACAGAAGATGCATTAAAATAATGATTGACAAATACGGTAAAAATTGAGGGGAAATAGGAGCTAGTTCTGCACACTGGTAGGTCCTGAACATAGCTAACTCGCGAGGTGTGTTCAGGGCGCGAGTTCTGTAGTGACACCAACGTGCAGAAGGGAGAACAAAAATAAGGCCCAAACTATCAGTTGCCTGCACAGTTTTTCCTTTGTGTGTAATTTTAAGAGATAAAATAAATTAAACTTTATACTGCCTGGAAACAAACGAGAGAAGGGAAAGACAGAATTTTTCTGGGGCTTTTGTCTTTCTCCTGCTATGCTTTATTCTGGGTAGCATCACTTGCAGACACAAAATCACCTGAGTTAACAGTTTGTAATCTGACCAAACCAATATTTTGACCTGTCTGTTCAACGTAGGTGATATTTAGCCGCTTATGTGATATTTGCTTGCTTAGAGCAAGATAGTGAAAACTATAATTGTTCACTTTTTTTCTCCACCTCGTGCACTTTCCTCTGTCACTCTCTATAACAATATTTTTCCTGCTTATCTAGGGCTATCTGCAAACGCGATCTGTCTGGTTTCATTTCCACAATGTCTTACGTGGTTTTTTTTCTACCTAACATGTAATAAATGGAGCTTTATCTTCCCATGCACATAGTTAGTATGACTCAACTAGGTAACGGCTGCCTCTTGTTTTGACACAGTTGCCAAACTGGCTTGTACAATACCTTTGGAATGCTATTGATTTATCATAAGATTATTATTCCTGCCCAGCACTCCGAGAAGGTTGCGTTAGATTTTTATATCCCCATGCTGATTTCTTCCCTAGTATATCAAATAAATTACTTGTCTTAGTTTTCAAGGTCCTTAGCAGCTGATTGACCCATTCTATCTTTTATTACATATCAAGATGTCATCTCTGGCCTTTGATAATGTTAAATTATCAAGTGATCTCTTTTTTTATTTTGCCTTCTTACATGTTGCATCCTGCAGTTAGCAGAGTTTCCTGTTAGCATCGAAGCATCTCATTTTTATTTAAATTTCTCCTTAAATTAACGTGTGCTAGAGAACATTAAATAATCTGTGCTCTCTCATGCCTCTCGCCCTTAAACGGAGCCTCGCGGTTTCTCTGCAGCTCTCCCCACCTGTACGCGCTCAGGGTTGTGTTTCGTGCCTGCTAGGCCTTCTGAGAGAGAGTTTCCAGTTTTCTGCTACCGTGTGTAGCTGCAACGGGCTTCTAGGCCATTAGAAGGAGTCTTCAAAGATGCAGTAATAAAGTAAATAATGAAATGAGTGAAACACGAAGGTATGATTGAGAATTCCCGAGGTCAGCTGTTGCAAGAGATTCACATGGTGCGGGAGATGCCAAGTAAAGGTTGTACGCATCTGCTTTTTCTAAAAATGACACTAGTTCAATCATTTTCTAAATATGAATGTTAAAGCAAAACTGCTTGCAGATAACTTAGTTTTAGATAATTTTTATTCTCTTTCTTACAGCCATTGCAAGTGAATGGGAAAAATGAAATTCTCGGCTTTTTTGAGGCTTTGTTTTAGTATAGCATCTTGTTCAAAGGAAGATGCAGATGAAAAGGACAAAATACAGCAACAAACAGTTCAGACTGCAGTGGGCCTCACGCAAAACAAATCACTGGGGTCATAACGGAACCTCTCGATTATCTAATAGTAATTCACCTGGAAAGCCCTCTGCCGTATGCTAATCGTGGGAATTTCGAACAGAAATTCTGTTTCTGCCAGGAAATTTTTTATCAAGTAAACAATTTTTAACTTTTTTTTTCTGAAACCAAATACTTAAGGAGCTTATTTGCCTCTCCTGATACTTCAGCTTTTTGAGAGTACAGTGTATTAAAACTCTTTTCTGGCATGCAGCTATTTTCCTGCAATACTACTACTAACAGCCAGGATAGAGGGGAAATTGCGATACATGTTCCACATAGCCCTCTTAGCACCTCTTATTCTCAGGGGTAAAAAACCATATCAGCAACCACCTTTCTGACAAACTAAGTCTCTTGGGAATCTGAGGAAAGGATTGACCTAAACCGTTCGGGTGCTCTCACTTTCCACGAAGCCTTTCCGTTTCAAGGTATTTCATAGCGAACTTTGTGTGGGAGCAAAGCCTGGATGACTTCAGCATTCATGTCTGTAATCTTTCAGCGCTGCAAATGGAATTCTAGCCTTGCCTTTTTTCACTTAAGAAATTAATGTATATGTTCCCTTACCAAAGTTTAATTTTATATAGTGATATATTAAGATTCCAGCCTGAAGACTTTTATTGAAGCATGTATCTTCTAAAATATGTAAGTATCAGTAAAATATACGTAAAAGAGAATGATCAATCAACTCCCAATTTGCAATTCTCTTTACTATATATTATTTCAAGTCTGAAGGTTTATTTTTGGTTACATCGCTCACTGTAGTTGTATGCGTCTGATACGGATAGCCTTACAGAGAACACATGAGACAGCAATTCTCTGTATGTTGGACTTGTTGCCATACCCTCACCTTTATATTTCATGGAACTTCAGATACTAACAGTAACTTTATATGTAAACTATTCTGGCTATATGTTCACTAAATTACTTCCTTTAATTGAAAAAAAAAGTTCACAAATATGATTATGCATTACGCTGTGGAATATAAAAAATACACTCCTTCTAATGACATGGTTTGATTGGATGAAGATGCCACTATCAGATTGTAAAGGCCTGAGAAGTGTTGCTGTGAGGCTTATCTATTTAATGTGGATAAGACTAATTCCAAAGACAAAGCTGTATTTAAACCTGAAGATAAATAAGTATTTTTATCACTGTAGAGCAGTTTAATTCAAGGAAATTCAGAGAGACAACAACAGGAAGATTTTTACCTATTTTGGAAAAATATGGCATGAAGGTAATGCTTTATCACTGCAGCATTCCTGCAACGGCCCTACTGAGTAGTATTCATCTACTTTGGCGTCTGATGTTGGTTGTCAGCCTTGCGCCTGACTTAGGTGACTAAATTTCCCCGCGTGTTTAGGTAACTGCAGGGGATGGCTCGCCCCCCCCTAAGACAAATGCCTGAAAGATGACACAGAAAATAGGCTTCTTGGACATTTAAACTTCAGAGGAACAACTATCCATCGTACATCATTCGATACAAAGTTGAAAATAACTTTTTAACAACACTGGACCTTAATGAGACCATTACTGAGACCGTTACTGAGCAATGTGGTTAATTTACTGGGTGCATTAGCTTTTCCAGTTATTAACATCACAGAAACATGCAAAAAGTATTTTCTGTGCTTAGAGAAAACAATGACCAAAACATGCATTAAGAGAGCATTTTATGATCAAAATTATTTTTTAAAAAATACTATTAGGTAATTGTCAAGAAATGGTTTGTAATCGGTGTTAGGTATAAATATTTTACCAACTAAAAATATGTGTGTATTCTGAGATTCCCTGCTATGCAAAAATACATGGACATACATTTCAAGCATGAGTGCTCAGAAATATTTCTGCTGAGAAAAACTTAAGATTATACTTCCTGAATTAAAGTGAAAATTTGGGGAAATTCATTAGATTCTCTGAAACTTAATGCATGGGAAGCAGAGTGGCATAGTTCAGGCAACTGCAGTTTCCAGTCAGTTTTTGCTTCTGTTTGAGAACAGAATTTCTTATGCAAACTTTACAATAAACGAAACGTAACTCTTAAAAGACATACTACGAGAAACATTAATGATATATACGTAGTTTGGAAATTCACCCGACTGTATCGTAAGGAGCCAAGATCCCTCCGAAGCCCAGTGCCAGGAACAGACTAATGAGGGTTATGTTCAGAACGCTTCTAGAATCCATCAGGTGGGCAGAGAAGGGTTGATATCACCTCTCGTAATACTGTATGTTGTCTGCTTGATAGTCACAGGGAACTGGAACATGTCAGTACAAAAGAGAAAAAGGAAGAAAAATTCTGTCTTGGTCTGGAAAAGCAGCTACTTTGGGTTATTTATGTACCTGTGCTGAACAAAGAGGCAGATAAAAGCTGGGGGGGCTCTGTGTGGCGTGCCGGCACTGGAGAGAGCGGGGCCCAACCAGCCTCACAAAGTAGCAGAGCGGCGGGGAGAAAGGAGGAGGATCCTTGCTGTGAGCACAGCTTCCGAGTGAGTTTTGGTGGCGGTGGATTTTTCAGAACTGTGTTCCGTTATTACAAATCTGTATTTTAGGTAAATATATTCTTCTGTAATTTCCCCCCCTTAGTAATACAAGTGTAATTCGGCATACACTTGAGCTTTCTGCACTGTTGGGATGGCAATCCAGCCCCCCCGGATATTAGAACACTTCTTCAGGATGTGTTCCCAATACAGATTTTTCAGTGTATCCAAAATCCTCCCTGACTCAGAAGATAGCTGGTTTTGTTTGAGAACATAAAAAACATAACTACTGGGGATTTATTCACGTGCCTTCTTCCTAATGTGCAAACTTAAAAGGAGACTCCCTAGCTTAGAAGAACCGAGCCATCAGACACAGCTCTTCTGCTTGTGAATGCAGAAAGACACTGTGTCCTGAAATGGAGGCCAGCAGAATTTTTCTGGTGGCTGTTATTTGGTGGAGTTGCTACCTTACTGCTTAGAAAGCAAGAAAACAGAAGGTTGGTCTGAGATTTTACTCCTGAAATGCCAGAGCACTCGTCGTTCTTGCTGGCTAGTGAGCAAATCCCTCCTATAACGTTCATTTCCTAAAATTATCTAGTTTGGAAATTGGTAGCAGAAGAACTCGTAGAACATTTGACAAGCTTTAGTGAAGAAAATTGTGTGGCATGAAACAAGAAAATAGGA
The DNA here is from genome assembly GCF_965183815.1 of Platalea leucorodia. Taxonomy (NCBI): domain Eukaryota; kingdom Metazoa; phylum Chordata; class Aves; order Pelecaniformes; family Threskiornithidae; genus Platalea; species Platalea leucorodia. The sequence continues at coordinate 16,463,637 of NC_138834.1, forward strand.
AGTGGTCTTGAATGCCAGAAGCCCTACAAGGTTTGACAGGATTAGTAACAAAGAAAAACCAAAACGGTTAGATAGCGCAGCAGGCACAATCATATACGAAATCTAAAAATACTAAGTACCCGTTTTTGAAAAGCATTACAAGGTGAATAGCAAATACTTAATCTCTTGAAGGTACTACTACTAACATCACGTTACTTGCAATCGCGTTCAAAATAATTTTCAAGAATAGCTTTTGTTGTTAGTCTGATGCATGCACAGGTCAGAAACCTGGGAGAAACTAGTTACTTAGCCTAGTATATGCAGACACATGAAAAAATACATAGCGGGAATAAATATGGTTCTTGCAAAGGAAAGTCATACCTTCTGAAGGTGGTAACTGTGTGTGAAGGGGATGGGTGGGTTGGTTGGTGGTTTGGTGGGTGGTTTTGGTTTTTTTGTTTGTGTGTGTGTGTGTGTTTGTTTTTTAAGGAATGGGGGAGTATGCAGGGAGATGAATCCAGATGCTGAAACTGTTTTACTTTGGCAAAAGGATTTTGACAAAGACTCTTTCTGAGAGAAGCTAGGCTGCTGCGGCTTCCCCTGCCGCAACGGGGAGGGCTGGTCCGAACGAACAGCTGATGGGAGGAGGAGGAGGAGGAGGAGGAGGCTCTGATGGACAACTCGTCCAGCAGAGGAGCAGTAGATGCGCAGCACCTTACACTGTTTAATGTATTCCTAAATGAGATTAAATGTTGCTTTTCAGTCTGACCTACTAGTATTTTTACTGATATTTATTTTTCTATACTATGCTTTAACAGGAAATTTCCCCTTTTCTCATGTTGAAAGACTAGATCCTTGGATAAGCTGATCTTATATATCACTATTGGCCTTGGAGTTGGTGCCTTGTATAAGGAATGGGGTTTTTTTCTGTATCCATTTCTCCACTTTTTATAGTTCTTCTGGATCTTGTTAATATGAAAGCATGAATGTCAGCTATCTGCCATGACTCTGGTGTGTACACTTCTGGAATTTTAGGTAAAAATTTCTTTAACGCTTTTAAGAAATAACTAACTGGATTTCATTTTATAGAAATATGATTTATGGTAGAAAAATACTTGGAAGAGATCTAAATATTACTAATAAGTAATCTCTGTTTTTAGAGGAAGGTAATCAAATGAGAAGAACAACCCTAACCTTAACACTAGGTCAAAACTTGTCCAAAGATATGTTCCTGGATACTTGATCAACTCTACTTAACAAATAGAATTTTTCTAAAAAATTATTCTTGTGATAGGATTAATAAGAGGATTATATCTGTTCTTACAAAAACGTACATATTTTCAATCTTCTCCTTTTTTATCACTTCTCTTTTATAAAGTAGGTATTCATGTTCTTGAAATTCTTTTAGATAAATATTTTAATAATTCCTTAAATACTTTTGACTTTCTCACTATTGCCTAAAGTCTTCCAGTGTGGTATTTAAGAATCTTACCTCTGCTGTCATCTTGAACAAAAGGTTAACATATTCTGTCTTATCTCAAAGATGTTCAATTTTTTCAGTAGCACAGAAGCTTCTCGCTCACATAAAGCAAAGAGACTTCCTTGCAGTCGATTCATTCTCCTTCCTTTCGTGGCTCCCCGTGCAGCCTATAGCTACGTCTCAAGCAACACTGCCATCTCCTCCTACTGCGTAATGGTTCTGTTGCGTGCGTAGTGCCTTCTGGCCATGCCAGAATCTGTTTTTTGGTGGCAGCAGGCAGTCGGTCTCCTTCCTCTCTTCCAGACGACAATTCTGGACGCATGCTGCAGGCCTGTACTGTGTATTCGTAGTAAGCCTCGTGTGCTCCCCGGACTGACTGGCTTTGCTGGCCACGGGCAGCACAGGCGCTCTCCTTGTGCACGGTGCCGTGTCTGGACAGGCGAGGGGAGACCGGAGGATCGGAGAGTTCATGGCAGCTGGTGGCTGCCGCTTCCCGAAGGACTGGGGCTGAGGGGCTGCAGGTGAAATGAATTGTCCTGTCAGGTCAGCACTGCCCATGGACGTCCCACTGAGCGTTCTTCGGTGGAGCGCTGCGCGACTGCTTTTGGGCCTCTACTCCTCTTCATCAGATTCTCTTTTCTTAAATTTAGTATTAACTCTGTCTACTGCCTTTTATACCCATATCCTTACGGGATATTTATACTAATAACCTTTTATACTAAACACCTCAAAACTAACAACATGAATACAGTTAACGCATTCATTGCTGTCTCTGTATTTGCTTTCAGAACCACTCGGTGGTTATACTGTTAGAATATCCTAGCTGAATTGGAGAGCATTAGTAAAAGGAGGCTGTTCTAGTCCCCTGACAGAAACCTTACAAGTTAAGAAACTGTAACTATTTGTTACACATGCTGGAAAACTGGTGGTTTCTTTTTTTTTTAAGCTATAAAGTTTTGCAAATACTAATGTTGACCACTGAAACATACCTAGTAATACTCTCATGGGGCAGGCTGAAGTGGCACGCAGTCTAGCCTGAAGCCTTTTCAAGTACAACTTTTTTGAGTTCTTTTTTACATGGAGAATGTTCTGTGGATGCAAAACTCTTATCCCAACTTGAACCTCATTTTGCTTAAGTTTCCTTTGTAAGGATCATAAGTGGATCCCATCTCTGTCAGTTCTGCAAAATCCCTGAATCGAATTACTTGTATGAATAAAAAAAAAATCTCAGTGACTTGGCATACAGCTGTAATGAATTCTAACTCTGCTATATTGTTGTCTTTGTCCTGGCTGGTGTTTATGGTATGTTCTAACGTAGCGTTATCTGTGAGTACAGTCACTCTTTCTGTCATTGACTAAGATATTGAATAAGCTTTGACATTAAACAGATCCCTGTAGAATCTGCCTATACACTTGCATATATTTAGTAATTTGCATTTGTTGCTGCTGTTTTACTGCTCTTTCAGCCATTTTCAATGGGCAGAATAATCTTCGTAGCCAGGAGCTTATCCTTTATGCAGAGTCTCCACATAACAAGGGAGGAAAAGCCAGCATAAAAACTGAAGCCTGTGGCAGACAGGCATACGGGTACATATAATACCTGTGACGCTTTCGGATGACTTCCCAAATGATGTAACGCGCTGGGCGCAGTTCACCTGATGCAAAGGTGCAGGGGTGGAGCCGGGATGTAGAGACTTCCAGGAAAGCCACTGCTGGTGACGTTCCAGTCGATGATAGATGGCGTGGCAAACCCCGTCAGAGTTCAGGCACTGTTATTTGGCTGCCAGTGAGTCAGCTTCAGCACACTGGATCATCGGAAAACAATTCTGCCACGTTATCTACCCAGGTCTACTAGTTCTGTAGCTTACTGAACAAACCTACTGTGGGGGATGTTCTGGGGGTGCTGGCGCAGGCGGTGTGCTGCTCTCCCTATCTGAAGTATTATCCTATCTCTAGAAATGATGTACTACTGTAGTGTTAGGAACTGCAAGACTACACTTACAGAAACCAGAGTTAAGGTAACAACAAAGTTATTTGTAAAACTGGAAAATAGACAGCAACGGAATTTGTTACTGACCCCTGTTTGAGACTAGGGCTAATTTTACCTAAATTGGTTTCTTTCCTAATTTCAAGTCCTCCTATCACCTGATCTTTATTATATACAATATGAAGTTTTGACTCTTCAAGAGAGATGACAGGTGGTTTATCACAGATTACAAGGTCGTCACATTTTTGTATATTCAGATGATGCCACAAAATGAGAACTTGCTCAAGCAAATAAACCATCAAAACAAAATGAGATAATATTATGAGCTCATATCTCAAATTTAAGAAACTGCTTAAGCGTTGGGCTAGGTGAAATTAAACAAGGCTTTTCTTTAACGTCGTGAATTCGAAGGCATATGTTAGGCTTCGATATGACAACGCACAGTAAGAAGAGCAATGTATTCACAGTTAAACGACAGTACGAGCAAGGCGTACCGCAAGCCAGTACCCCGGAGTATGGCAGCACAAATTTTCGGAAGGTGTGTTTACCAAGACCTGCGTCACCTTGCCATTGTCGGCATGCGTATAAGCCACTTGCATCCTCATTCCCATTGCAGGTGGTACTGCAATTAAGCCAGAGTAATATGATGAGTGGTGTTAGTGCTTTTGTTTGTGTAAACTCAAAATTCCTTACCTTTCTTACAGTATTATCACTTTTTTTTGTTTGATGTATGTGGTATTTCTACATAGGCTTTTCAAGAGTGGGTTCTTTTGAACTGTAGTCGGGTACTAGGAAGAGAAATCATGTGCAAGTAAAAATAATTTTATGCTTGCATTACAGTGTTGCCATTCCAGCAGATTTTTAAGTAAAACTAATGGCGTCTAATACTGAGAACGCTTAGGTAACTGCCATTTTTCTGGCAGTGTGACAAGGCTTTTACGGAAAGTTTAATTTCTTTAAAGATACTTTAGACATTTCAGTATCTTGTTGCCTCATTATCATACAATGCACATACCAGAAAGATATTTTTGGAGTTGTAACAGCTTGGTCTATGAAAATATCAACTTGATGTTCAATAGCGGTCAAAAAAGCAAGCGGCGTTAGGAAAGGACTAAGGAAAAATCAGAAAACAGTATAAAATGCAAAGCATGTCTGCTTTCAGAATGCTATCTAAATTCTTGTCCTCCCATTTTGAAGAAAATATATTAAAATTAGAGCAAGCATGACCTAAAGTACAGAATATTTTCAATAAAAATAACAAATAATAGACGGGGACTTTTTCCCCTAGGGAAAAAAAAGGTGTACAAGGCAGGGCAATATGATGGGCTTATAAAGTGACAACTGGCATACAGAAAATTGATTTCTAATCGTTATCTATTATGTCTTTTAAGAATTAAGAATATTAACTGATATTATTAGCTAAGATGTTTAGAACAAGGTAAAGGCAGCGCGGATCCACAGAATATACAGTGAAATTACGGCGCGTGCTGCCCGAGTATGTCATGGTACCAAAACTGCACAAGTTTAGAAGGAATAGAAAAATGTATAAAAGAAAAATATATCAAGAGCTATTAAATGTCAAGATAGTGCTTTTGACTTTGGAAGTTCTGAGTTCAGATCTTGAGAAGCAGGGATAAAATACCAGGGAAGTACCTGCGTTTCCCCAGATGTTAATTTTCTTCCCCTCCCCAAATTGCCTATTGTTAGCCAGGGTAAGACATGGGATTTGGGGTTAGATGGATCTTTGTCTTGGATGGCTGTTGGTTTTATTTTTTTTTCCTGCCGAAAAGTAGCGGATGAGACAGTATATGCATGTGCCATGCATTTTCTTTTCTTTTTCTTTTTTTTTTTTTTTAAATTGCCTGTGTGCTGCCAAGACTGAATACTTAAGCCTGCTTTTTGGGATAGAGTTTTGAGTATCAAAATGCATTTTTTAAAGCTATTAATAGGCTTAGTTAAATTTTGAACCTGTCAACCAATGACAGTGTCCCCTGATTATACTTCAAAATTAGCAGACGATGAATAACTCCTCTACTCCAATTAATTCCGTTCTCTAACTCCTGTCACTTATTTTTTAGATATTTAATCTTGATACTGTCCTTTCTTTCCATTATTAAACCGATTGAAACAACTTGCTTTCAGAATACACAGTCCAGTCATTCTTTTCCTCATTATTTACTGATTGGTCCTATTTTACTTTATAAATAGGAACCGACCCCCAACCATTTATCATCGGTAGAAATAAATTATCGATCATAGTTTAACACAATTTAGCATAAAATACATGTATCAGAAGTAGCATCTTTAGAAACAAGAATGCTTCATCTGTTACGGGGAGAAAGCTTATGACTAAACTAATTTTATAGAGTAACGTGATGGTATGTCGTACATATGCTACATTTACTTCAGGACAGCCTGGCCCTGAGCACTTTTTTCTTCTTTTTTTGAGAACCCCTCCAGTTTAACCACCTTATGTTCTCTTCTGCCGCGGTTTCCCTGGCAACGTGGCGCGGCAGAGTGTCATAGCAGTCGACAATGAGCTGTGCTTCAGCTGTGTCCTGCCAAAGCTAACAGGGTTTCTAGCGATCTGAGCTTTCTCACTGCAACTGTGACATAGCAATGAGCGTTTCTTTCCGTTAATATTTGCCAAAATCAGTTGGAATTCCATTGGTGCAAATGTTTATGCAGTAGTGCCCCGATAATACTGGCTAGGGATGTCACTGGACTTGTCGGAGTAGACTAATTTTTACAATGCCTTTTACTATTAGGTGTAGTCCAATAGTATGAATCCTCCTGGCAGGGATACAGAAGGGGATGGCTCTAATAGCAGCTTGCATTGTGCCTTTGCTGTTCTTCATAGATCAAATGAAAGCAGTAATTAGAAATAAATAAATAAAACCCAACAACCCATACAAGGAAAAAGGAAAACAATCAAAATGAATCAGAAATGTGAGGGATTAATAAGGGAGGTTAAAGATATGTTAAAAAAAAATAAAATCAAAGGCTGACAAGACTAAATGCAGTGTGGCTGTGCCTAAAACATCCTGGAGGCCATGTTCTGCAGAGCATCTGGCTGTCATTGCTATCCAGAAATCCAGACTGAGACTTACAGCATTTAAAGACGATTCAAAAGGTTAATTTGTTTTGTTAAGCCTAAAAGATTTCTAAGTACCTGCTTAGTATATAAGTACCTGAAGGAGCAAAAAAATGCTCCATATTTAAAGAAAGACATAACCTAGTGGAGAAGGGCAAAATAAGAACAAATGGCTAGGTCAGATAAATACCAACTTGAAATAGCTTTTTGGTTTTTTTTTTTTATTTTTTTAGGGAGGAGGCTGAACCAGTTGAACCAGCTTTTCTGAAAGATAGAGTTTAGTCAAACAGCCATCATCAGCTAGACGTGACTAGGCTTAGGACAGGGAAAACCCAATAGACGGAAACGACCATAGCTGTGCCAAATGGAAGTTAGACCAAAAGATCCGATGGTCATGATACCCTCAGTTTAATATTTATTCATAAGAGATAAAATAAAAGTCCAAATTACAGCCTTTTTATTTTATAAATTAAATAACGCATTCCTGCTAAATCTTGATAAAGTGATTGTGTGTGTGTGGTTTTTTCTTTTTTTTTTTTTTTCTTTGAAACAGCATAGAATATGGAAAGCAGAATTACATGCATTTGGTGAAGTGCATATTGAATGCATATATTGAATTATATAAACCTGCTGAGATTATATATAAGCTTACCACTTAGGAAGAAAGGGAGGTCTCATTCTCTCCCTTCTGTTTGTCCAACTTCAGTCAACTACTGCTACCTCTGCTGCACGCTTCTGCCTCATTACTTGTGCCAGCTCTACTGTTCCTCGGTCCCCTTGCTAAACAGATCTAACTCACAAACCTATCGGAAGATTAGCCAGTATTGCAGTGTGGTTGATTTTCTGCTGGAATCCTGAGCACATCACTCAGGGAGGAGTCCAGTGAGTTCCAGACGGTGTAAGGCAAACAGTAGGATCCAGAAGCAGAGGAAAATCAAAAGGTAGATGAGTCAGACTTCCCCGTTTCGATATATCAACTGCCAGAGCAGCCAAAGTCATCCTATATACCTAAACCTTACTGTAAGATTTGTTATCTGTGTATTTGGGGAAGAAAAGTAGGAAAGTTACGCTGTTGTAGTTACAGGGAAGACCTTGCAAAGGTCCGTGTCTGCATTTCACTGAATGCTAGGTTTCATGAGCTACTCAGGGCGTTATTACGTATTAACATTACCCACTGCTTTTTACTTTCTTCTGTAAAAGTCGGAGCATGAGGCAATAGGGTATGAATAATTTCTTCTCTAAATGCAGTCACTTTAAATGCTAGAATCATAGGGGTTTTGTGACAGAAATTGGATTCTCAGTCAATTTCTGCTATATTTTTTCAGGGATGAAACAGATTGGGGATACACGGTAGGGCGCAGTTAAATTTAATTCTTACTCCTATTCTTGCCTTCTTCCTCATTCCGGTATTTATTAGCAGCTACTTTTTGATGCTCTTTTTTATGTTATAATGTTTATCACAGTGAATTATTTACTATCTTAGAAGATGTGAGAACAATGGTTCAAAGGTAAGGAATGAAAAGCTTCTGCTTGATAGAAGTGTAAGAGAAATTGTCAGAAATACCGAACTGCATAAACTCCCAAAGGAGACGCTAGAACAATCAGCTATAATTTTTCTTACAAATAGATTAGAAAAAGTATTAACAAAGAATGGTGTAGTAAACAGTCCTGCAAAATATACAATTATATGATGAAAATCATTGTATTTATATCACCCTGTGTGTGGCTTAATATTTGAAGTCTTTCTTTCACTGGGGAATAAGTACTGGGAAATTCTATAGAATTCCAGCAGATTGTATTGTAGATGCTGATTTCATTTTATTAACAATATTTTTCAAATAACAAAGTGAATGAGAATATTATTACCGCTGATTTTGATATGAGCAAAGCCAGGCTCCGGATTTTAATTCTTTGTACTTTGCTTTCCTGATTAATACTCCTGTACTTCTGTGCTCTTTGCATTCATTATTTGCTGTGGGGAAATTGCTAATTTTTATTAGTACTCATTTTTCTTATTAATGCTGCACATTCTCAATTGTTTCCTTCATTGGTAAGTAGATCCTGGATGATATCTTGTTGGAGTCTTTGCTTTCTGAGTCATAAAGTTGACTTCCCTATTTAGGCACCAGTTTTATATGTGTGTTGTTGTATTGCTCAACGTACAGGCACAATATAGGTAGGGAAGCTCTGGGGCAAAGTAAGAGCGGGCAGACTCGTGCACAGTGGTTTAAGCTGAAGCCGGGTCTAAGTAAATTGAAGGAGAAATGGAACTGTCACATAGTTCCAGAGGAAACACTGCAGCCATCAGCTATGAACATATTTACAAAGACAAGAGAGAACCTAAATGCAAGATGGCTCCACTTTGAAAGCAGAGAAAACAGCTTCCCAGGAACGTGCCCTGGAACAGGCCTGTCGCGGCACGATCTTGCAACGCATCGCTTCTGTGCAGCGACGGCTTTGCTTCTGGTGATCTGCGTATTATTTCCTCGGCCCCCTCTTTTTCACTTCCTATATTCTTCTCAAAATCCTTTTCCATTGCACATTTTCCTTATGGATTATAGCTTACTGGCTTTATGAATAGTTTTCTTGTACACAACAAACTTTTACAGCCAGTTTCTGTACAGTCCATTAGGCAAAGCTTATATAAATCTGTAGTTGTTATTCCACTCTTCCAGTTACAGAAACCGCATCAGATGCCACAATTACCTTCTAAAGCATCATCTTTTAATAAGGCATGCCTGACATGAACCACTTACACTTTTATTTAAAGAAATCAGGAGGTGGTGGTGGTGGTGATTTCATTGTATGCAAACTTAAATGTGCAAAAAAACCAACCACCCCAAAAACCCGAAAAAGTTTGATTTTTAAACCAAACGGGAATTTCTAAGTATATAGCCAATTTCAATTGCTATTTTTCCTGTAATTTTTTTGCCTTTCTTTTGGACGACAGACACTGTTTCATAGTAACCGAGCTCCTTTCAAATGATTTAATGCTTTTAAAGTGCACTTAAAAAAGCATTAGCCTGTGAAGAAATTTAGAACAGGCCTAATATAGCATATCAGTTTGCTTGTGCACCGATTAAGTGAAATAGGATGATGCCTTCGGTTGGAATGGTGTGAATTGTCAAGCTGTTCTGCCGCCCATCTCTTCATAAGAAACAATGTAAAATAATGTTAGAAAATAATGTTTTGGAAGTTTTTTTTTTTTTTTTTTTCCCAATTCTACCGTTTCCCTGTTATAAAGACAAGCCTCCTCTGAACAATAGGGAAAGTATATGATTATCGAAAAGCGCAAGCTGGAAACCGAAGGGTTTTCCAAGGTAATAAATGCTGGACATAAAATACACTGTTCTTAAAATAAAGAAGTAAAGTGGTATCTATGTCATCTTCCCCACACAGATATGATTAGGGCATCTCTGGTGACACAAAGAAGATAAAGTTAAAAAAAAAAAAGTCAGCTTTTGCCAACAGCTGTGTAATATGACTGACACCTACAAATGCACCTTCCAGAAAGAACCATCTAGCTGTTGCTGTCTAAATCCCCTAACACGTTTACTCCAAGTACCTTATCTCTAATAGCTGTTTCGTGTCCTGCTGTTCTGTCTCTTTGTTCATCAGACCTATACGCATAAAATATACTTCCTCTGAATCCTTGATGTTCCTCTTGATGTGATCCTCTTGATTCAGTGTTGGTATTTATGTCCTACAGTTCCGTTACAGAGCCCACTTCCTAGAGCTGAGGCCTGAATTTATACAGAATTTTATATGAAAGGATATGTATTATTTTCTAAATTTGAATTATTAAACTTCACAGAAAGATGCTGTCAAAACAGCTTACCTGTACCAACTGTGCAACGACAATTCTTAAACTTCTCTGTATCATAATGTTCCTTCTCTGTGTTATAAAACCCTCATTGTAACTGCTCTTTCTTGATTGTTCTATCATCTTGTGTCAATGGCTTAATCTTCCTTGTTCTGTCTTGGTTTTCTCCGTTCCAGATGTGTATGGCTTATAAAAAAATCTCGCTTTCAAGAAGATTTACTTAAACACTTTTTGTATCATAAAAATGTCTCAGAGTATTTGTTGCATGCGGAGCTGAGATAATAGGTTTAACAGACTGGTATATTACCCTTCTTTTGAATGCCTTTCAAAAAAGGATTGACTTATAAACATGCCAAGACCCATGCTGATTTTGTAGATAAAGACTAATAAACATTTTGATGGGTCTTCATTGGTATGCGCTGGTCGTCTGCCTTATGACTTGCAAGTTTTTTTGAGAATAACTTCAGACAAGTCAATGCAGACAAGTCAGTACAATGTTCTTGACTTCAACAGCTGGAAGTGACGATGCTGTTATTTTGACATATTGAAGTGTTTATTTTGTTGTATACATATATTTTAAAAATACTTTCGTTCTTGGAAAATTTTCAAAAAACACACTAAGTCTCTACATAGTAAATATTCTAATAGCGAGATTTAAAATGTTACATATATTTACTGTTTGTTTTTCATAGATTTTTAAAAATTGTCTTTATATCACATACTGTTTTCCATTCTCCTCAAGGGTCAAAGTACTATAGTGGAGTCTGCCTGTGCAATGGTCTTTTAACAACTGGAGCTTATATTTTTAATCAGAAAAACTGACCTTCTAGGGTATAAATGCTTGTTTATACTCTTAGAATCATTCAGTAACGCTCAGGATTCAAATCTCTGTAATTAATAATATAACCAAAATAGTTACTCTGAGTAAAAGTAATGAATAAAAATATAGATAAGTCAGTACATTTCCTGCTTCCAATTAGATTTTATATGATTAAAACAATGTTAAGGTTTTATGGCTATTTTAGAACATTCAATGTACTCGGAGCTCAATGTATGAGAGTCTTTTTGAAGGTGTGAAATTTTAATTGCATTTTGTATCAGATACTCTATTTGCAATAGGTGAAAGGAATTGGAAGCTTTATACAGGGGAGACTTTAAAATTTAGTTAAATAGTTTGGAGCTGTGAAATATTTTTTCAGTTACAAAAAATAATTCTATCAGTACTTTTAGTTTTGTATTTTTTCATCTTGTCCTAACTTTGTTTCTTTTGCCTGTGCACGGAGGTGTGCCGTTATTCCGTAACTGCTGCCAGCTATTGTAACGGCACTAGCAAAAGGAGCGTGGATGCGAGAGGAGGAGAGGGAATCTGGCGACTGTGGGAGGACCCATTGCACAGAAGTGAGGTGCTGAGGCAGGGGAAGGGGAGGGGAGGCGGGTCCCTGCCAGCACAGCCATGCACAGCCACTGCTAGGTGAGCTCAGGAAACAGCCTTGCAGCTCTTCAATAGCTGCTTCCCATTGGTGCAGGGGAGAGTGGGAATACAGGCCGTTTCTTCCCCAGGTATTATTTTCAGAAGAATGAAGAAATTCTGTTGGCTGTGGGGGTGGAGGAGAGGAAAGGTGACAGTTGTGGTGGTGGGTTTTTCCCCCCGTGCTCTTTGCTGACTGTTTACGTAATACAGTTATCACCGCGTTGTACGAACATAGCAGAGACCTGATTTTAATCCTGTGTTAATTTTACTATGTATCGATCTGTTTCATGCATTGCTTAGAAGTAGCCTGATGCTACCATAGCCTTGGCAACAAGTCTAATTTAGAGTTCCAAACCTTCTTTCTTTTTTCTTGTGCCGCTCGCTCACATTCTCCAAAACGAGCTGTTTTTTGCTGGATCAGTTCTGCTGATCGCAGCTGCAGTGCAGCCCCACAAACAGCTGTGATGGCGTAACGGAGGGACGCTCCACTGCACTGGGGGAGCAGGGTAATTCCTTTCCCAGCGTCACCGGCAAGGTCAGCTTACCAGGGAGCTACAGCCTCATACTGCGGCATTACCACTTGTCGCTGGTCAGCAGCCAGCCTCCTACGAAACATACATCCACAGAATTTTTCCAGTACTTTTGCAATACAAGATTAATTATTATCATACTATGAAAACAAGGATGTTGAATCAAAGCCATGTGTCCTCGATATGGAGCGGCTCTGATCGTAGCTAGAAGACAACTGCATTGAGAAGCTGAATGTCATGTATCTGGATTTCCACGTTATGGTGATAGATTTAATCTCCAAAGATATAAAATGAAGTACAATATCACAGAATAAAAGTTTAAAAAATTGAGGAAAATGCAGAATATATCTAACAAAATTTAATGAAATAGCAAATTTAAATGCTGGTTTATGACTGAGACATGGAAATACAGGAGGTATGTTTGTTTCTGGGGATGTTTAGATGTAGATGGGGTTAATATAACTCCATTTCTAAGAGAGAAAATGGTGTAGTAAGTTTTAATAGCAAAATGAAATGTAGTATACAAAGGAAAATAATTATTTGGTCTTTTCTCAGTCAAGTTGAAAAATTCCATTTTATAAAAATATTAGAGGCTTAAATTATATTTTCACCGTCATCCTGTTATCTTGTTTAAACAGCTCTTGCTGTTTTAATCTGCAGTCAAGACTGGAGCTATTACTACCCTGAGTGTAATTACACCTTCTGCCTACTAGTAGGGGAAGGAGAGAAACTGCAGGTTACCGAGTGTTCACGTTTCCAGACTACACGGTCACAAAACAAGCTGTATGCTTCAGTTACTGTTATGTACCAGCCCCTCCCCTCTCCTCAATATTAGCACAAAAGATAAGGCATCTATTTAAAAAAAACAACCAACAAACCAACAAAAGACCCAACAAATAGACACCATAATATTAGCAGTCTAGAACACAGACTACTATAATTTTCTAAAGCGGGTCTTTCCCATTCAGGCATCAAATTCCACAAAATATCCAGTGATCCAGCCTGAGACAATGATCCACGATAGTTGTAAAGAAGTCCTTTAAGAAATTCTCTTTGAGGTGACAGTTAAACAGAAGTCAGGCGGAGGTGTCCTGAGTAAAAAGGAGTGATGCAGCTTTTCTAAAATGATACCACTGCTATTCTGCTCCCGAAGAAATTTAAAACAAAAAGGCCACAGTGAGTCAAAGAAATGTCACCTTGTTCTGAGAATACAAAAGCCATTCTGTACTCAAATCATTCAATTCCTCCTTCAAAACATGAATATTTAAAATAGAAAAATGCATTGACAACAAATGCTGATGTGAATAGTGAAGAAAGCACTCAAGGAAGTCAATTTTTTGCGAAGTACCCTTACTTCTTCCTTTAAAAACCAACCAAACAAAAAAAATGCTACGAAAATCTCAGTCCTCAGATCCTGACTGGTGGCACTGGAGCTTAGTTCTAACTAAACAAAGATTGCAAAATTGCTATCCCAAAGTGTATTTCAAATCTAGATGCAAATCAGCGCTCATCCCATGAGGTCCACTTCACTGGTGAAACGACGGGTCTTCCCTAAGATGCAAGGTGAAAAAAATCAGGGGTGCTTTTTTTTTGTGTATGTGTAATGAAATATGCAGGGATGCTGTTGTGCCCCTGCCGTCTCTGGAGACAGACCGATTACAAGCTTTCCTGTAACCATTTCTCTGGAATCAAGGATCGCAAGGAGCGTCGGTGCTGTTCTAGAAGCCTTTAAAGCAGAGTGGCATAAAATAGACACACAGTATAACCTGTACTGTGGAGGCTACCGTGATACCTAGATAAATGATGGCATGTGCCCAAGGCACTTCCTTTACTTTCTGAACAGGAAGAATTTTTAAATAACGTACATGGTAAAAGGCAGCGACATAAATTGTAGTTTCTGATTATTGCTAGTTTAAACTGGATTTTTGAAACTGCCTATTTGAGGTCTTAAAAAAAAAAAAAAAAGGGAAAAAAAAGAAAAATGAATATTCTTGGAAAACTCTGTGAGGAATTCCAGGCTTTATACTTACAAGACATACAATAAATGCACCATACCAATTCATCATAACACTCTTGATAGGAATAAAAATAAGTTATGCTGCTGTAGATATATATGTTTATCTACATATAGTCACAACAACTGCAAAGTATTAAGAAGCAAGAGATCAAAGGTATATTTGCCAACTACGGGTGTAATTTGAGGTTGCCTAATACCGTTATATCAAATACAAATATAAAAAAAGCCAGGTTTCATATTGTCATGAGACAACATTAAAAAGGAAGGCATGGTGACAGACTCGGGAGTCACTGTCATTTCCTTGTCAATAGTTTTTGACTGCTGCGCAGAACTGATCATTACTGTATCAGCACTGCAGTTCTGAAAGGCCAAACCACACGCTGCTGCTCTCCCGTACTTGATGCTGAACAGTATTACGTTGATGCTGTAGTCTAGATAAAACGTTGGTGCACGGTGATCGGGTTTAGGTTTGCGGGAGATGCATTCTGCAAGGGACGGAAGTGGGAAGCTGGTACTGCCAACTGGGTCCTCCTCAGGATTAGCAGAAAGGCTAGCGTGCAAATTAAAATGGGTTTGAAAAACCTAGGTCAGAAACAAGATATACAACTTGGTCGTTTGCACGCTGGATCAGGTGACTGTCGTATTGATTCCTAATAGCAAATGTCTAATAAAGACCAAGTAATCAAGCATGTCTTTTCAAATCAGGCTGGACGCTTTCAAATATTTTCTTTGGGTGGAAAAAGAGGTGTGATTCTTTGTGTGCTCTGACGGGTTCTGCTTGTGTTATTCTAAAGTGGGCTTCTTTCAGTAGGTTTATCCTTTTTTTTTTTTTTTTTTTTAATCCAAATTGGTCTGCATAATAATAGATCTGATTCATTCTGTGCTGGTGACAGCGCTTGATTTCCAGCTCAGGTGCTTACTTGTTGATGTTATCTCATTTGTTAGGAGTTTTAAAAGTTATTTTCCTTTGAAGTTGGGCTGGTGAAGTTACAGCGGTGCAGCTTAGAAGGCAGAAACCGTGCCAAAATAATAAACACGCTCATTGTTAGTTTGAATGGAATAGACTTATATTAGTCAATGGAAAAACACAGCTCTAGTTGCTGTCCTCCAGAACGTGTGAGTGATTTGTTGTGTAATTATTTTAAGACCTGGATTTCTGGCAATGGCATCTGCAATGAATATAAATATTTATTAAATCCATGGGGGGAAGTTAAGCAGAAAGAATAGTGTTTGAATTTGAGAATGAGTATGGAAACTTGTCATAAAGTGAGTAAATAGATACATAAATGCTTATATGTGTATATACACCTCTCTACGCCTTCCTCGTTCGTTGCCTGCGTGGCAAGCGGTGCATGAGCTCAGACACAGAGCAAGTCTTGTGGCTGCTCAGGCGCCTCCCGAGGCCCAGCGGGCTGCAGCTGCGCCCGTGCGGAACGCTGTGTTAGCGGCTGCCGAGGAACTCGGAACGTCAGAAAGAGGGATGTTATGGGACGAGGACAAAAAAGGGTGTTGGTTAGAAAACAATCCGTTTTGACTTTATATTTCTTCTTTCGACATTCTGTAAAGCAAATCAAATTTATATGTAAATTTCATCAGACCCTTATAACCAATGCAGAAATAAGAAAGAAAAGTGAATTTCTCTCCTCATATTACTCCTCAATTCAACTGGATAAATAACTATATCATTGAAGAAAAAAATTCAATCAAAATAAATCACTGAAACACACAAATGAAAAAAAAAGTTTTTTTAAAAGTAATCTAGACTATCCTTAGCACCACTACAAATCTAATAATTTTTATCATCTTCTACTTAGTTGTATTATCACCTTCAAAAATTTATGCTGTTTTATGTCTAGATGACATCTCGTATACTGTTCCCTGAATATTACAGCCAGAGAAAATGGCTTCCTTCAATTTTTATCTAAATTCTTCCCTTCCGTTTCTCCTGTCCACTGTCAAACTAGTTACTGCTGAAGGTCCATTTCAATACATAACAAAATAAGTTTTTATTTGTGTGTGTGTATATATATATAAACCTACTAGATAGAGAAGCAGTTTGAATTTCAAAATACAGTTCTGAATGTGGGGAATTCTCAAGTAGGTGTGCTCACATGATTGACATTGCATGGAGTTATGTGCTAAACTTTCTTTACTGTTAATATTGTATTCATCGAGGATTTTTAACTGCATTTGGTGATATAGGCTATTATACTCATAAAAAAATCTCAGAAAATTTTAGTAAGTGCCATACAGTTATATTTGCAATACCTGCACGTTTGAACAATTACTTACACACACGCAGCATTACAGCAAGACTTGAGGCTGAAAATTGTAGTATATTTTTTCCACTTTCTATGAGAATAAATGATGTCTTGGAATATTTCTTGAGATCCCATTGGGTGCTAGAGAGGCAGGACTGCCAAGGGGGAATGACAGTGACGGTCTACACCGTATTGAAGAGCCCTTGCCAGGAAGCAGACTGAAATCTCTGTAGTCCAGCTGTATGTGCTCAGAGTCCTGCCGTAAATCTCACCTGGCCTTGTGGCAGACGACGCTGGGAATCGCCCCGGAAAGGCTTAGGGCAGACTTCCATGGTACCTGCGTAATGCCACCGCCAGGGCATACAGGATGAATGGCAGACTCATCCAACCTACTGCATCCATAATGAAGAAAGGTGAGTGCCTGATTCCTGCATTCAGAGACAGTGAAGAAAGACATCCTCCTGGCCTGGCCCCCAGTTTACCTTTGGTCCTGATGTGCACAGGCGGGCTTGCATCTATGACGAGTAGTTACTGTCTTTAGATTTCAGAGAGGAGTCAGCCCTATATTCAGTATATAGTTCACTGCCCGTCTAGCACATATAGTACAACTACTAGGGCAACCAGATGTACATTGTTAATCAAAGTCTGCTTCTGTCTATTTTTAAATAAATGCAATTAATTGTTACTTGCCCATTTTAAATTGGAAATCTGAAATCCTGTTAATGTGATTTTCATGGGTCTGCTTAAACATCAGGTTTATAAAATGATTTTCTCCATGAAGAAGATAGATTTTACTTTGGGTTTAAAGACTTTAATATATTGGCTGTTGACAGCAACTTGAGAATTTATGTTTCGCGAAACATACCATTTTTTATTAGAGAAGACATTTTGGTTAAAATATGTGATCGTGATGCAACATGTGCCTCTCTAACAAGTTTAAATCATCTTCTGTTCCCTTGAAAAAGACTTCAGCTTCTAATGGCAAAATCTTAGCAGCATTTTATTTTGCATTGTTCTGGGAAGTCTTGCACTTCAGATAGAAATTCCTGGTTTCTCTGCAGGTCAGGTTTGTACTACCTTGTTCCTCCTCCCTCCCTGTGAAGAATACATTCTGGGCCTGTTCTCCCCAGAATACATTCACTTACGCATATGATCATTTACATACAAGGAGCTTACTTTTTGACTGCCTGCTTCAGCAATACGGCATCTGCCATATAAACCATCTCCGTGTCTCTTTTTATGAATATTTTAATGCCAAGAATATAAGCACGCTTCTCTGCTATTTCCATAGAAACCTGAAGAGGAACTTAAAATGAATGCCATGGAAAACAGAGGTTGGAAGAGAAGGCATCTCGAGTTCTCACTCTGTGCTTAGGCTAGGCTCAGGACTCACTGGACCAAAATTATTCTCTGTTTAAAATCAGGTACAAAATTAATTATAGTATTTCTGACCTAACGTATAATCACCAAGTTGAAAATAGAGAAGCTGTACACAAACCAAAATCAAAATATAACCTTTTCCCTTTTAATGGATTGAATAGAAAGTGATTCTACATTTCTTTAAGAAATCAAAGAAATGGACAAGCGATAAGCAGCCATGCAAATAAATGAAGCCTCTTCAAGACTGCAAAAGCTAGTAACCTTTTTAGGTTTTTCTCTTCTTTCCTCTGGTATAACTCATTCTCAGAATGTCTCTTTCTTGATTCAATCCAAGATTCATTAATTAGGAGCTCACTAACCAGACAGCAGTTACTTTACAGGGACAACACTAAAAGTTGATTTGTTGGAGAAGACATCAGGCAGGCTGCTAGGACTGCTGCATTGTTATTAGCATTGAGTAAGCCTTAAAAAAAAAAGGTAGTATGACTTGTAATTCTGTAATAACAGAAAAGATGAGATGCTCAAACAGCTTCCTTTTTTCCTCCCCTACTCCTCTATTGTGTTTGTTACCCAGACTGTCCTTACTCTACCAGCACTTCCTATGATGTGACCACAGTTCCTCTTGTGATCCCACAAACAATCCAAGCCACAGGATCATTTTTTTGAAAGAAGCTAACAGTGCTGTTTCTGTTGTCTCCTGAGAGCAGGAGACACCCATGAGACACCTCCTTGTGAACAGGCCCTCGCTGTGTGTAACTCGATTAGTCTTGGAGCCTCTGACATCCCTCTTCATCTCGGCCATCAATTTCAGTTGGAATTATTAGATGGCAAAGAAAAATAACTAATGTGGTATACTCGGACATATACGGAATCCCATCATTTAGGAAAAAAAAAATGCAGACTGCATAAAATTCACATATATAATGAACGATAAAATTTGGGAATGGATGCACAAAAGGAACAGCCTTACCTTCCAGCACTGCAAGTTCCAGGATGAGTGTAAAGCACCACAAGAACTTTTCCCCAGAGTAGGAGAGAAGGAATCTGAGAATAGTGCAGTAGGGTCAACTTAGAAGTAGCTACAGCCAAGATCCTTTATCAGATGCCAATACACATACGCTTACGCACACCAAAACGACTAAGGAGTCTTACTGTACCAGTTCAGAGATGCGAAAGCTGGGGAGAAAAGACACCAATTCTGCCCTTCTGCAAATGGTATGATCTATGCTGATTTTTTTTTTTAAGTGATCAATTTAGAAGGGAAGGGATATTTTCACCCATTATTAGAAAGAGAAAAAAAAACTGACAATTTTAACAAGATCTCGTTAATATTTGGAATGGCCCTTGTCTCACATATGTTTTTTTTCCTCATTCCCTTGCAAGTTTGAACTAATTTGAGCTGTGCAAATTCCTGTGCTAATATGAACAGTGCAGGCCATCATTAGGGAGATCTGATCGACCGCTAATGCCTGAGGAGGAAGAGTGGAAGGGTGAGAAGGCTGGGAGTAAGTTTCGATCATGAAGCAGCGGGAGTGGAGACTGAGGTGGAGTGGGGTTTAAGTGACCTGGTGAAACCAAATAATCAAAAGTTAGTAAATGGGAGAATATTGTTGGTGTAACCTTATTTTGAACATCTTGTTTCCGTATATTTTGATTCAGGCTTTATAGTGATGATGGTTTTTTCCATGGATTTTCTGCCTCATTCAATGAATATAATGGTTTTTCTGTGATTAATAAGGGCTTATGTGACAAACAAGACTGTCAACTGTAGGAACACTGCCATCATCTGCTGCAGAGGGAGGAAAATGTGAAATGAATGGGACATAGGATTATAGGAAAATGGAGAAAGTTCATATGGCTAAAGCAGCTGAATGCTACTCTGAATAACTGTACTAATCCTGCCATAGGTCCACGTTCCTTTTTCGTTCCAAATCAGTTTCTTAAATGAAAATTTCCATAGGTAATCCCACATTCTTCCTTACCTTTTCTCAAAGGAACCTAATTTGAGATCCTGTGATTGGATTTGTAGTAGGTCTGATTACTCAGAGCTACACCAGATATCAATGATAGCTTGAAAAACCTATTAAACTTTGTTAGATAAATAAATACTTGTGCTGAAAAATTAGGTTCTAGAAAATTCGGTTGGGTGTGTAGAATTACTGGGTTCCTTCTAAGTATAATTTCTCATTATATAGATTGTATCATTCCCTATTCATAAGTTGCTTTTAACAGTACCTCTTGATCTGGCAACATGCTGTGAAAACAAATGTAGCCAATGAAATATTCAGATACAATAATTATAAGCTTGAGAAGAAACCAGTAATTCTGTCTTTTGACCAGCTCATAAATAGTAAGTTTACAGTAAAGCATGAGTCTATAAATTGAGTTGTGACAATAAAGAAAAATATTGACTGGTACGTGACATTGTCCCTCTCGCAAGATGAACGAGACAGGGTTCAATGAAGAAGAAATTGTGTGCTCACGTAACATGAGATTCGCATGAGTAACTACATAGGCAACTATGATTTCAGCATTTGACACTTTAAATTTGCAATTGTGATGTTCTTCCAGTTTAGATCCTTTTTGTGTTACATTCTAGAGTAAGTTCCTGTAAATAGGTTCTTAGTGAAACTGTAATTATTTTTAGTAATACCTTAAGAAATACAAGTGATATATGCCACATACAATTACTTTTGCTTCATTCTCTCTTCACGGCATATTGTGTATTTCTGTATATTTATATTTTGTGGTAGTCGCTAGTACCTGGGAGGTTCATTTCTTACTCTGCATGAAAAATCTGACAACGCTGAAGATGAATCTTTACCTTGATTCATTGTTTAACGTTAAGTCGGTGTTAAAAGCAGAAATCTCCTGCAGATTTTTGTGCTAACTGGGACTGAAAGATGAAAGCTGTTGAACAGCTAGTAGATAGCGGACTTGTAACATGACCGTAAACTTACATTTCTGATATGAGGACTTGTTACAAGAAATTTTCTATGCAAAATGGTGTGTGTGTGTAATGTTTTAAATGTCTATAAAAAGTTACTTTTAAAAGATACTTGCATTTCTTGCAGAAACTGTTATTATTATATAATTCTTTACTATTAATATTCTTTACAATTCTATTTTTCTTTCCAATATGCTTATAGTATATATTATGGTGACTGTAAATGAAAAAATGTACTTTGCTCGCCTGGAGAAAACAGTGCGATTCTTAAGATTCATAATGCAATTTGTTGGTGCAATGCAGAGCCATGTTCTGATGGTTTCAATCTTGCAGTGCTCCAGTAGCATCACTAGAAATATTCCAAATGTACAGCAGCGTAATTGTAAACCCAAATGGACTTATTTAACCTTTCCCTTTAATTAATTTCCACCTATTTTACAGACTCAAAATCTGTTTGGACAGATGGCAATAGTGAATCTCTCCCTTTTGCCAGGTGAAAAAAATTGAAGGTGTGTAGATATGATTACTTAGTTGCTCATTTCAGTTGAATTTGGTAAAGCACATAATGAGAGAGCATCAAAAGAAGGGAGATGGCCTGATAACCCAGATGGTGGTGCAGCCAACCTGCTTATTGAGCACCCACCGATACATGGAAATGGCTTGCAGTAAGGGCTGAGGCATGGGGAGAGCCTGGCGCTGGAGCAGTGGAGACCAGGACAAGACAGAAATGGTCTGATGAAAAACTGTGTGGATCATTCTCAATGTCTACACAAAGTGGAAGAGAGGATTCACCAAAAGGCTGAACAAATTCCACATCAAAGTTAATCTTTTTTTTTTGTTTTCTGAACAACTTTAGCAATACTGATTTATACCAACAAGGAGATTTACATCATATGACCACAATGTGGTGTTTTGGTTTTTTTTTAAATTCAGTCTTGATCAACCAAAATAATTTTTACTTCTTTATCTGCAGCCCAACAGACTAGAACTTTCATTACAAATATGGGAGAAGGATTTTTTCAGAATACATCACCATTTCTTTCCTTTCATTCTTCTCTAATTACTCTAATATAACTTCATGGAAATAAAACTGATTTGATCTAAATTCCAGTAATGCTGCTTAAAACCAGAAGAATTTATTGAAAGTGAAGACAAGATTCTTTCTTTCTCCATGCTGCTACACATGCTGCTTTTGTACTCCTCAGTACTCCTCTCAGTTTATGCAAGAAAGGCCGAGATCAGGCCCGCATTTAGACCCTCTATTTGATGTTGCTTTGCATTTTTTCATTTAGCTTGCTTTCTCTGTTCCTTTTTCATTCTTGACTCTGAACACTAACCTATGTGCCCTACAGCCGTGATGTTTCTGCTAGGCTAGCAGGAGGCAACCTCAAGATCAGCGCGATGGCAAGAACTATCTTAGAATTATAGGCAAGGCTGCTAAAAGATCTGAAATAACCACTTGCGCCTGAAGTATGCTACGTTAACCTTGCAACATAGACGGGATAAAAAGGGAAGATAGCCATTGTTCCCACAAGAGCTCTACTGCACCACACTCCATAAGCATCCTATCTAAAATATCTTCAAAGACACAATAAAATGAAAAGCCAGTGCTCCTGCAAGAATTTCAGCTGCTTAAGCTGTGAGGGCAAAATACATCCTTCTCCAGATGTCACGTGGTCTGAGAAAGTGTCTCAGGTTTTGTGGGCATTCCTTTTTTTCCCCCCCTGCAGTGAATTTCTCAGTATAAAGTGGTATTTACCTTTTTATTGTACAATAGGCTGTTTTTATTGTTCAGATGCTACTGAAGAATGAAACTACTGGCCAACTTTTTCTGGTGAAAACTTGGTTCAGCATCAGTGTGGGCCAGTATTCTTTCTTTCTTTCTTTTTTCCTGGGTCTAAGAGAAAATATCATTATCCTCCTGTCATTCACACACTCTGCTGTCGGACAATGCAAATTAGGATAGGTCAGTACTTCTAGTTCCAAGACTCTTTGCCTACCTTTTTGGTGAGAAACACTCACTGCTTCAAACGATGGTGAAGTTTGTAAAACAAACTTTTTTTTTTTTTTTTTTAAACTGGACAAGACTAATGGGAAAGGCAAAATTGTCTGGGAACTGTAGCAATTTTACATGGGTTATGTAAAGGAGAAGTTTTCAGCGACAGGGAATGAAACAGCTGATTTCACAAGAAGGATGAGCTGTTCTGACAGCCAAACCTACAAACCAGTTACACCAGGTCACAGCAAGTATCTGCAGTGGTCTGTGTCCAGCTGTGGGCGACGATGGATGTTCAGGAAAGAGTATGGGACCAGGTCAAGCATGCACTGATGCTTCCTGCAATATACCCGACCAGATAACTGAACCAAGGATTGCATCAACATCTTTCTGTTTAAGTGCCCTTTTAATTTAATTGCTTTTTGAACCCAATTACCCTTTTATGACTTTCACTATTATTATTATTCTCTAACACCTCATGACAGAATTTTACATTTAATTATGCGCTGCATGGAAGGAATACGTCTCTGCTGTCAGATAACTGAATTTGATGTTTCTTACTTCTTGCGTTCTAAGAAATGGTGCAAAAATCATTCACTATTCACCTTTTCCATACCATTCATGATTTTATGAGCTCTACTGTGTTCTCTCTCAGCTATTTCTTTTTCCAGGCTGAAGAGGACTAGTTTGTTGTTGGGGGTTTTTTTTTGTTTTGTTTTGTTTTGTTTTTTATATGATAGTTATTCCATACTTGTGATAATTCTTGCTGGTTTTCTCTATGTTTTCTATTTCTACTAACTGTTACAAATGATCCTTCATCTTACTTATATGTATTAGCTTTCATAAATATCCAGAGAGTCCTGTTTCAAAGCTGGGCTTGATTGTGTCGAAATGAAAACCTACTTACTTGAGAAGTCCTCTTTTTTTTTTTTTTTTAATATCGTAGGTTATCAGGTGGGACTCCTGTCACTGATGTTTCAGATTTCAAATGCTTTTTATCCAGAGAAAGGGCATTCACAGGCACTGGATTTTTCAACCCTGCCATTATTCTGTCACACAAAATTATTAAGCTTACTGTTGCATTCTAGTGGCAAGAATTAATGGAGTTCTTTAATTTAAAAAAAAATAATTTTCTCTTATGTATGCAATATATTGTTTCACTTCAATTAAGGCAAACAATTGTCTGGGTCACAGGAACCAATATTCATCCTGTTAACATGCTTCCTGCCCTCCCCAATGTATTAGAAAAATGCACATTTCAAAGAAGGTGCAATGAAAAGGATTGTTTCTTTACACGTAATCTATCGGCCAGAGCTTGGGTTATGTGTAAACTATACAAAAGGTAGGTTAGTCAATAGTCTGCAACAGTGAATAAACATTTTTCTTTTTACTTGCATATTCTCATGTAGTTCTCATGCAGATTTCTGCAGGACTTAATAACTTCGGGGCTACTCTAAGGTCCAGAGAGCTTGAAAGAACAGAAAACAATTAAAAATGAGTATTCCACAAAGGCCACAACTGCATTGTTTGACCATTTCCTTTTCATCTTCCTCACCAACAGGATAGTGACAATGTAGTACAACTCTTTCCATCAAAAGGATAGCCCTTATGAATTTGCCTCTTTGGGATGAAACGGTTGAGATCTGTTGAGAATTGCATGCATAAAATTGACTTCTCATTTATGGATTCAACTATAAGTATGTTTTTACAATTCATGGAATTATAGAAATGTAGGCTGGATGTGATCTCTGAAGGTCACTTACCCTATCATCCCAGCTGAAGCTGGACTATTGCCAACAGTAAATCAGGCCAGCTCTGGCTTTAGCTGAGTGAGGAAAACCTCCGTGGATGGAGATTTCACAGCATTTCTAGGCAAATTGTTCCAGTGCTGTGCTAGTCTTCTAGTGAAATTTTTTTTCCTGACATCTAATCTGAACCTCCCAAGCTGCAATTAGTGTTCATTGCTGCTTACTCTTTCAGCTGATACTGCTGGGAAGAGTTTAGTGTCATTATCTCTGTAGCTATGCTTCAAGTAATTGTCGGCTGTTATTAGATCACCCTTTAGCCTCCTCTTTCCCAGCACCAGCCCAGTTCCCTCAGCCTCTCCTTGCAGCTCAATGCAGTGTTAAGTTGCTTATGGCCTAGACACAGAAGGTTGATATTAAGCGTAAAGGTCTCAAATGAGGACAGCCAAAGCCCTGGACCACTTCATGTGTGAACTATGCAACATTTCATCTATGTTGAATATGTACTTGAAATGTTGCTTTTGCCCTTGAGCTAAGCAAATAATCTAAAGGCCTGAAAGAAAACAAAAAAATGACCCTTTCCACTTGAAAACAATGAGTAAGCATTGAAGTCAACTGAAATATGTTACCAGGAACAAGAAAGCTGGCCTCTATTACCATCTGTATAACTCAATCTAAGGATAAAACATCCAGATATTTACCATTAAAGTATGGATGTTCATGCTACTTTGGATATATTTTAAAAAACTCTGAGATTTTAAATTAATATGATTTTAACAAGAAAACTTTTTATACTAGATTTTTTCCTAAACTCCAGAAATGTGCAGTTTGCTTGGAATACTGTGCAATGCTTAAAACTCCCCCACCTCCCAAAGCAAGCATAGGTATTATATGCTGCTAATTTGCTGCTTAGAACTAAGTTAAGAACTATCTTAATTTGTACTCAGGAAATCTTAATTTCCTGGCCCTGTCAAAGACACTGAAGATTTATTCTTATATTCCTTTTATGGCGTGTTTGCCCTCTTAAAACTGCTTGCCCCCAAAAATAATACGCAGAGGAGCACAGTGCAAGCTCTCGTAGCTCTTATGTCAAGAGGCTTATGTAGCATAAAGCTTTGTTGACCTTTGAGGCGGTAAAAGGAGAGTGTTAACAGTTGTTTGCTGAGCAACTGAAACATAGCAGCTTTCCTGTAAGGCGAAAAAACAAGCTACCCCCCCACTTTAATGGAAGCCTGTGAAGAGAGGTATATTCCATGATACTATTTATCTTGCGTACTTTCACTGCAGCCCTGGCAGCGCTGCCCTGGCTGGACACTGTCTATGTAATGTGTAGGTTTTAATATGTTGGCCTGTTGTGACTTGAAGTTTCTTTTGGCCTGCGTCAGCTGCAGTAGCATTTCTTTTGCCAATCTGTCCTTATTACTCCTTCCCAGAAATGTTGACTTGTGTTGCTGTTCTGTCAGGGACAGGACCAACACTGACTGCCCCATGTTTCTATTCTCCTGAACATACTTTTGTCTAGAACTTTCCTCTGGACTTATAATTCTCTTACGAGAACTGATAAATATAGCACCTATCACATGCACATTTTATGACTTCTTAACATTATTTTCCTGTACTTCAGCTTGCTTAGAAGATACGTATAGCTAGTCACAAGCAGTATTTCAATCTACATGTACTTCTCCACTTTTATTCTGCCCCCTTCCATGTTGTGGAACAGCCTTTAATACCTTGGCCACACAGACTGGAGTAGCCTTTATCTGGATCTTCTAGCATTTCTATTAAATGGTCAAGTGCCCCGCTCTTTCTGATCCTTGAACTCAGAACTCAGTAACCTTTTCCTCTGTTCTTCCACGAGTTTTCTATATATCCTTTCCTTAGGTTTTCTTTAGTTTGTAAGTCCTAGCAGAAGCACCTGTTGTCCTGTTCCTTTGCTTGGAAATCTCCGCGCTCAAAATCTAATCCTCCTGTCAGGAAATTTAACCAAACTGATTTCTCAGTTCAGGCACTCTCCTTAGTAAAATCATAGCTGGGTGTCAGACTGTACTTACTAGGATTAACAAATCTGTATTGTTCCTCATCTAGGAATATAAAACAGTTTTGATAGATAGTACTAAAGAGTGGTTTACCCCAGCCTGTCATTGGCACCCATATGTAACTACGACGTAACAATGCTTAACTTATCATGTACTCCTGCAGATATGACTTGCTGTTTCAGTGCACACCTGAAAAGTTGCAGGGATCAATTTTCAAAGGCAAACATTCAGGACTCTGCTAAAGTAATATCTGCTTTGTCTAGTCCACAGAAAGCCTTAGTAACACTACAATTCTTTTCCAGTCACAGAGATCATACGCAATAAAATATTCATAATATTTTCATTGTCATCCTATACAATAGCCAAGACTAAAGGTCCCCATGTAATTCTCGTTCATACTGCCAGATTCAGTTATCATCTGCAGAATTTTCTCTAAAGACAGTAGTAACACTCCACAGGAAATCATCAAGGCAGACAGTATGCTGCAGTACCGCTTTGTCACGGTTATTTTCCCTGTCTTCTCTGAAAAAGAGGTATCAAATATTGACTACTGCCTCCTCTACCTGTTCCACATTTTCACTTACAAACTGTAAGGATAAACAATTACAGGACATTATCTATAAAATAATGAGGAATTAATGTGGTAGTTTACAAATCTGGTTTGCTAGTATAATTTTTCCTCTGGATTTGAGGATGAATCTGTTTAAAAAAACTGGAAGCAAGCCTGTTTCCCGCTTATTACCTTTTTTTGCCCTCACAATATAAATACATATCTTCCTATCCAAATCACACAAGATTTCTTCAGGGCTCCACTTCATAACATCCATGTTTCTCAGCCTTCTATATGCTCATTTCATAGTAGAGATTCAAGGTTCCTCTAATATAAAACCTTCTCTTGTCATCCCTTTCAATTTCCCTTTATTGCGGTGGCATAAAGTATATGTATATATATAACGTGCTATGTTAGTTTTCCACCTTTCTGCACTTCACGTTCCTCTGATATATGCAGGACACTGAAAAGAATTTTGGTAGGAAGGACAGAAATAGCACATGCAGGTATACATCCATAGGACAGGTGCTATATTGACATAGCTGCTTCTAGACCTCCTTCCCGTTTTGTTTACCACGTAACTGGTCAGGAATTCCTGCAGTGGTTTTAGACTAATGGAACATATTACTTTGGTGATGGGACAAGGAGTTTGTCTGCTTGTAGAATAAGTTAAGCTGCTGAGTGACTTAAGAACACTTCTTAATGACTTCACAATGGGACTTACCCTTCTATGTCACCCTTTCTAATTTTGACATTTTAGAGTTCCCAACATTTTCCAGGAAAACTCTGGGATCCTAGGATTGGAAAGAGAGGGTTTAGAAAGGCAAAACAGTTCTATCTAGTCAAACCCCTATTGGTTACCCTGTCCCTTCTGGGGAGATGTCAAGGCTAGACACAGGTATATACAGGACATCACAGGTAGAGTGGTTTATCCCAGTTTAATCCTACCTCAGTGAGGTTCTTAATTTCTTTGGGAGATATATAGAGTGAATTGGATTAAGTCTATTTACTTCTCTCGGACAGACAGTTTCTTCTTTTTGATTTTTAGATGAAAGCAATTATTTTTTGTAACTCATGGAATTATCATCCTCTTTCCCCCTTTAGACCCATAGCCACCTGACCCTATGCATTCTTGTAGGAGCCTTCTTTCTTTGAACAAAAGATGAATCATACAATAGTCTTTTTAAATCAAGTCTCTCTCATCCAGCACTCAAACAGGACTGCTAGACAGGAAGGATCTTTCAACTAGCACTCAATCTAGGCTTTTTTACGAGGAGAAAAGCATCTCCCTATATTTATGTAGGCTATCTCTTGCTTTCTGCATCATCTGTATTTTTTCTGCAAAACTCTTCTGCTTTCCCTCTGCCTTTCATTATACATTTATTCAAACATAGTTTGAATTCCTGAATTGCTTTGACTATGACTGTCTTGGGCAATGGTACTTCCTTCGGTTTGTTTTGTAGACTGTCATTATTTCAGAACTGATTCAATTGTTTTGTATAGTAACCTTAAGGAAAAAACAATGTTTACATCCAACAGATTCAATTACCTTTTTACCCCACCACCCCTTTTTCAAATACTTCAGCTTCACCTGCTTTCTTTAGAAGGTCCTTAGTTGTGGATCTCTAAACAACATATTTGAAACAGAAAGAAAAGATTCATGCCATTTGGTGAAATAGCTCATAGCTACCAGCATATGCTAAATGCCAGCCACTATGGCAAGGAAAAGCCTCAACAGGAAAATAGCAACAGCTTCCACTGGTTTTTCCAAGACTTAATGACATTTAAAGATTTTCTGGCTTTTCTGGAAAGCAAACATTACCATTCCTGCACCAATTTTATTCATCATTGTTTATGGTTTACACAAGATAAATTTTATTTAGTTTAGTTAAGGTTTTCACAATCCCCAAATGCCTACCAGTTTTAAAATAATTCTGAAAGAGAAATAATGATTGAAAGATAAAGTTCTTGGGTATTTAGTACAAATGGCAGTTAATTCCCTTATTTGTGATAGTTCCTCTCTTCATAATTTTTCATTTTTAAGTTCAAAGCTCTCCCAACTGTGACCAGAAAGCTTTAAAGTGGAAGCTGTGAGGAGATACCACATTCCAATTTGGCTCCATCTACCAAGTGATTTTTCTCATTCCTTGCTGTCTTGGTAACAGGGTCTTCCCTTCTGAAAACTCTTAGTTGTTCTGGAACTCTTTGCTGCTAAGCACACCTCTCCTGTTCCAGAGGATGACCAGAACGTTTGTATGTTTGCAAATTACTGGAAGAACAGAAGCAGCCATCTGTTCCTTAGCGTGTTCTTTCCCTCAAGCAACCAATTCCTTGTTCTCATGCTCAGAGAAGAATTTGCAATTAGCCCCCAACAAGGCCATCTGGATAAGGCATTGGCATTATCTTGCTTATACGCCAGCTTGTGTATAATTATGAAATTACAGCAGCACATTTTTTTCTAACCACCTGGCTAGCTAGCCCCCTCAGGGTTCCTGAACTGGAAAAGACACTGCAGAGAAGAGGAATGCCTTGTCCTACCTTTATTTTTCCTCCATGTTAATAGAAAATTTTTGTAACTCCTTTGGGAGTTCTACAATAATTTAGTCTATATTTTTATTATAATAAGCTTTCAAGTTCACTTCCCCTATAATATGTACAGTAGTTGTACTATATGGATGAAACCAGAAACGAGCCTGTTGTGTTAGGATAGGAGTATATGAGTGGATATATCAGGTATCTTTAGGCTCAGTTTCAGTGTCAGCCTTCGTCTTAGAACTGTGGACGTATCACTTCTTATTGAAGATTTTCAGATATATCAAGAGGTCATCTGGCTATAAAAAACTGAGAGCCATGTCATGCATTGCCATTTCAAATGTGATTGATGCACTGCACAAATCATAAGCCACCACCTATAAAGGCCTTGTCTTGCCGTGTATACTATTTTCTCCTAGGTTTGGATTTACTTGTTTGTCATTTCATTCCACACGGAAGGTGAGATTGAACACTACTTGTTTCATGTTTCCATGTTAGCAGCAAAAAAATTTTTCAGAAAAACTTCAATTAGTTTTCTGTTCATCATATGGAAGGAGGTGCTGCCTGCTTCTCTTTCCCTAGAGTTTTCCTAACTCTATGGATGACATCTTACTGTTCTTTGAAGGCTTGGCTTTTCCTTTCTGTGACATTTCCTCATTGCCCTGTCATACATTTTCCTACTTTTACTATTATAGTTAAATTATAAAATGGATCTTGCAGGTTCCTTTCCCAAGGTATATCGTGCATTTATACCATGCAACCATAGTCTTGCACTGGTGTAATATAGCCTGCATCATTGCTGGAAATGATTCCTGATTAACTGATTTGCATTTTAACTAAAAGAAATTCTATTTGGTTTAGTTAAGGTTTTTATGACTTTCAAATACCCACCAATATTATAATAATGATATTACATCGAGGAAGAAATTTCTTGGGTGTCAGCTACAACAGTTTACTAATTCTTTCTTCACATCATGTAAGAGATCACCAAGTTTACATTAATTTAAAACTGGCGGTCCTCTTGTACGTGTTCATTACATTTCACAATTTATGGAAGGGTTTTAACTCTCTGATTTTGTCCTTGGACTACAGACTCTAACTGAGGATTTGGTAGTAGAGGGACAGTATTATGATTCACTAGAAAATACAGTAATAAACACAAATCTCTTAAAATGCAATGTCCCATTGGCATGAATGTTGAGAGTTGGCCAAAAACCTATATTAGCTCTAAAACACTTTTTTCCAGACAATTAGTAGCAAAAGCATTTCAACTGAGCTAAAAATTTCTGGCATAGTTTTATCATCAGCTATGAATTCAGGGAAGGAAAGACAAGCATGATTATATGGAAACAGACCTGTGATGTTTTTAGGGGATTATCTGTTGTGTCAGGATTTGCACTGTGAAAATAAAAAGTAAACCCTCAAACAGATTTTTAAAGCCACATTTTTACATCTATAAATCTGTCTGTATACAAAGTAGGCTCAAAAGTCAGATGACCCCACCTTTACAAAGGAAGAAGTAAACAAACCCCCCAAATATAGGGACTATATAATTTTGCTTATATTTCAGTATGCCTGAAGAGGCTGGTGAGTTAGATTTCAACATGGCTGCTGTGGCAGTGCCAGCCATCACGGTGCGCCCCGGCGCTCCTGCGGCTTTTGAAATGACCAGAAACTGCCAAAGGTCCGAGGCTTTAAGCTGTAAACACAGAATTACTCACTAAAATAACTACATCAATGCCTTCATGGAACTCTGAGAACAGAGGACGGGATTCTGATCAAGTCAATCCATAGGAAATGAAAAGGAATAGTAACACAAATGAAATGAGGAAAGTGTAAGAGGTCATTTGAAAAGCTTTGGTAAAACAGTCTGCTCATATTTCAGCAACTATGCATTTTTAAGGGGCAATTTTTTCAGGATACTGTTTTAGTGTAACAATAATGATCAATACTTTTGCAGATTTCCTTTGAACTAATAACAACAAAATATATTTGCATTCTCTAATAAAATAAAAAGTACATTTTAAATAAATGATATTTTTATATTACTTTTTGTGTAATAAGCGGTGAATGATTCTCCTCTCTTCATCTCACCAGTTGAAATATGGAGTGCCTCTAGTAAAGTCAAGGGAGATGCACTAGATGCACAAGTGATGCAAATTTCAGGAGAATTAGGCCCAAAATACTGGTACTTCTATTAAAAGCCAAAATCATCCTCTCACCTCCACTTCCCAAACAGGAAAACTGTCTAGAAGATGTCACAGTCACACGACAACATAAATACCCAGACTCTATATTCATCCCCTCTGAACACAAGCCAGAGAAATGGAACACATACCTATTTGAAAATAATCTTGTAAACAAAAGATACTCTTTTTTTTGATATCCCAAATCCCTTCTATTCACTTACTCTGGACCACTGAAGCGAATGATGATGTATGCATAAGGTTTTCAGGAACCTAAAATATTGCCTATACAAAGGAGTACAACATCTGCAGAATAACCTATACGGGAAATGCAGCCAATACTGTTTGAAACAGTAAACTCATTACAGGTTAACATTAGAAGAAAGCAAAGGAGTCCATTATTGCCAAAGAATAGGTGGGAATGTTAGAAATTACTGAAGTGTCGCAGCGGTTATAGAACCGCTATGCAAAGTAAGCAAACACCCACAGTACTGTACCTGCTGGCACTGCGAGAGCGCTGCCACTGTGTGCTATGGCATGTCTTCAGTGGAAGAATATATTACTTGATACACGCTGCAGTTCCACAAAGAATTCTGTGTATCATCTCTGATGCCTTATTTTCACTGCTTTGTGTTTTTAAATTATAAAAAAGAAAATGTGGATTCTCTAAATGTACTTGACCAATATATCTGACGACATAATGTTTATACAGAATGATAAAATACATGGCTATTTTCCAGTCTTCCCTATTCAGTCTCTTTATTTGCAGGAAATAAATCAAAACAGATACAGAGATAGATGAAGGTACTCTGTAAATAGCACTGTGAACTTTTGCAAAATTTATGTTCTTTCTATACATATGATAAAAGAATGCCAAGCATAGAAGTCCATCAAAAAGCAAATATTTTTTTTTCTTTCAGTTGGGAAGAATGCTACTATTTTATATCAGGTATAAATGCAAGAAGTCAAATGAACTTTGCTTTTGTTTTTTGTGACAAGAGGTATTTCTGAAAACAAGTTGCATCAGTGTGGAACCAGATAGGTCTAACAGCAGCTTCCAGAACTAATGCCAGGATCTGGGCATGTGTAGCAGGACATAGGCAGATGCACGATGAAGGTTTGCAAACTGTCCACACCAAAAGATCCTATGGGCTGAAATGTGTCTGTCAGTCACCAGCTGAACAGTCTTATGTGACAAAAGTTAAGGTTGCTTCTGTGCTTTGAGGAATCAGCTAGGACATCTTCTTGAAGAAAATAATCTTGATCAGTGCCTACTAATGAGTAGCTTTTAATTAATGTATTTTTCTTTGTTGAAACATCAGTCAACAGGTGGCAATGGAGAGGTTCTGTGAAAAGGACTTTAAGAATAGGTTAAAAATATGTTAGGAATGACATATATATACCATATATATGGTATATATGATCCCTTGAGGAACCTTACAGCCTTCTGTTGCTGCCAGTCCACAATACTTTTGACCTACTAAAACTGTTCGGCTTGAGTTGATTCCAGGCTTTCTTCAAGACACTATGCTTCTTTGAAAAAATGTGAGTTCTGTACAAATTGATTCATTATACCTTTGGGAAGCACTAGGAAATCAGGTATCTGTAATGTCCAGGAGTTTTACCAGACATTTTCAGTATTATTTTTCTTACTTAAATAAAAAATATCAAATCACTTGCTCTTACTTTCAGATGGCAAGGCATGCCACTATATAAAAAGTTTACAAACAGAAAGTTGCTCTTCCTCTGATGACTCCTCTGAAATCACTAAATTCATGATCTGTACATATTATGAAACTATCTGCTATGTGACTGTGATACAAAGTGAGACCAAAGATGACAGACTGGGAGGATTTGGTACTGTATCCTGATATATCATTAATGATGCCCATCATTCACAATACCCCTCCCTTCCATCATGCCCTATGCTGATCAGTAATGCCTAATCTTAATTAAATTTGCTATATGGACTAGAGCTGAAGAAATTATATTAAATCTTATCAATCTCATGATCTGAGAATACTGAAAGTAAGAGATACTCGAAGCAGAACAGGATTTATTTTCTTAATTTAGCAGGACAGTATTGCAAATTCACTTTGAAGGGAAAAAAAGATGATGCCAGATGCATTGAGTTAAAAAAAACAGATTCTGCAAATACATGCAACAGCGATCTCAACAGTTTTTGTACAGCTTTTGTAGAGATCAGTTTAAAAAATAATCAGCGGAATATATGCACCTCTTTATGGAAACTTAACATGGAAAAAATTTCCATAGATATTTAGCTTGCTTATTGTTTTTAAGGAAGTTAAGATTATAACCTATATTGCTGTATATGAAAAGCTTTCTTCATATTTTATCCATGGTTTATTAGCAAGCAGACTTTGCAGAGCTGACTGTACAAGGATTCTTTGCATCTTGTGACCAGGGTGCAATAAATCTCACTGTTATCTCAAAGCAGAGGGAAGGACTGTTGAAGGTAAAGCAGGAATAAACCATGATTCCTCACAATGATGTTTTCAGCAGTATAAAGCCTAAACAAAAAAGTGAGAAGGAACAATAGCTAATATTTTAGCTGTAGGCTAAATATTAACTGTAGGCCTGTCATTCGGGTAAGAGCTAAAAGCTTTACAGAAATGTTTCCCATACAAAATCAATTCATCTGGACATGTGAGTAGGAATACGGAATTTCATGCTGTGATTAACATCACATTGGTTTACCTACTTGAAATGATTTTGAGAGCTATGCATTGGATCAGGTCTGCAAGAAGGAGATATGCCTTACAGCGTTCTGAGATTTTAAAGATGCTGAAAAATTGCAAAAATTGTTTTGGGGTGTCTGAAGAGGATTAGATGGGAATGATGAAAGAGCATAACTCAGGCTTTGCAATCTGATACGAAACTGGCCCACGGAGGTCAAAATAGCAAACAGAGTTATCACCAAGTTGAAAAATTAGTTGACGTTAATTTTCAAGAACAGAATAACTGGCACACAGCTAAAAGACTCTTCTAATTAATAAAAAAAAAATTTAATTAAACGCACATCACTGCAAGAATTCCAATTTTCAGCCTATGTTACCTCTGCCTCAGAGCCTATGAAATCTTCAGAATCTATATAATTTCCAGTTTTTAAAAATGCACCTTGTTTTGTATTTGTTTCGACACATTTTTTCTAATAATTTGTTGTACAGAAAAAACTGATTCCAAATTTTCAGTCATATATCCTTTTCCTGCTTTCAGCAGTACATGAACACAGTTTAACTGGGACAGAATAAAGGTCCGCTTATTCAAGAATTATAGTTTTATTAATAAAAATTATTGCTGGGTATTGGAAAAGATTGAAATGAAGCCGTGTTGCTTAATTGTAAAATGCCATGCTTATCAACATTCTCTAAATATGAATAGGACGACTTGGTTAAAAGAGATGTCTTCCTTTAAATAGAAAATATGAGTGCGTAACTTAAAAAATTTTCATGTTAGATAAATATCTGACTAAAGTTTGTCAGATAATGATAATGCTGATGTGCCAATGACACCTAACAGAAATAAAGATCTAAGTTGTAACATGCTGGAAAACGACGACGTCAGCAAAAACGCGCGATTAAGATGTTTTCTGTATCTACTTTTGACAATACTTGAGTGATATTTATTTTAATAATCTAGAATATTTTCCGTTCAGAACGTTACGTTTGCTTACACCTACGTATAGGTGTAGACCCATCACCAAACCCAGCCGTCCCAGAGCAGCGGGTACCACGGACAGCTCCGGCTGCATCACGGCCCCGCGCCGCGGCGGCGACAATTCAAGACGGCCGGTGGCTGCTAACGGACCTCTCTGCTTTCAGTTTATAGCAGCACTGGATTGTCATTTCCAAATCTGTCATTGTGGTGGGCATCCTAAACGGTTCATAAATGGAGTTTGCCTACTCCGGGCAGCAGAGAGAGAGATGTCTGGCTAAACTCGGCTTTCACCTATAAACAGACAAGTTCTCCCACCATAGTAGAATGTGGTTCTTGCGTATTCTTTCAAGCTTACCATTATATGATGGGGAGAGGTAGGGCAAGTGAAAAATTCTGACTACGTATGGTGTGCTAAACTAGTCATCTAATGATGCAATGTTACACTTGTGCTGTAGTAGTTCCATCTTTTTAAAAAACTTTAATAGTAGCATGTTGAAATCCTTAGAAATTACTCATCCCTTTTATTTAACGCATTTGTTTATAGTGCTAACCTAAGTATGAACGCAGCCGTGTTTTCCCAAGTTACACCTATTGTTTCTAAATCTTCAGTTTTAGACTTTCCTCCGCAGTTGCCAAATATTTTAAAAAATAAAAGAAGGGGTAGTCTGTGGTGAAATACATTGTATTAAAATAAGTGAATTAAGATCCCTGAAATTTCACGGTCAGGTAAGATGGGCAGTCACCAAATAAAACACCAGTTGTTTCTAAAAGCAGATTTTGCTCATTGATAGACATAATAACGTATTTTAGGTGCTTTCCACAGTTATGCTGAAACACTATTGCTGACCCTGTTGTTTCCTGTCCTACAGAGTCGAATGGCAGAAAGTTTGCGTCTCTTTGATTCCATCTGCAACAACAATTGGTTTATCAACACTTCCCTCATCCTCTTTTTGAATAAGAAAGATCTGCTGGCAGAAAAAATCCGACGCATCCCCTTAACGGTCTGCTTTCCTGAGTACAAAGGCCAAAACACTTATGAGGAGGCAGCAGTCTACATCCAACGCCAGTTTGAGGACTTGAATCGCAACAAGGAGACCAAGGAGATCTACTCACACTTCACCTGCGCCACTGATACCAGTAACATCCAGTTTGTCTTTGATGCAGTGACAGATGTCATCATTCAGAACAATCTCAAGTATATTGGCCTCTGCTAAGAATCCTTGGGCTTAATCTGTTTTCCTGAAGGGATGAAAAAGGGGCTAACCACTTCCACCTCCAGTGGAAAAAAATGGGGCAATGCTTAGTAGCCCAAGGAGAGAAAAGGGGAAATCTGATGTATGTACACAGTTCCTCTTATGCCCCTTTAACCCACTACATCATTTTTCACAAATATATCTTCTGGAGAGTGAAAACTTCCTCTCCAAAAAAACCACACCCCCAGTGAAAAAAACCCCAACTCAAAAACCCCAAACAAAAACAAAAAAAGAGATTGAGGCCTAACTCTGTGGAGATGTTTTCACCACAGTCACTGCACTTTTATTCCATTTGTTTCATTCCATTTCCTACAGTGGGAGTGTTACCATGTTCTGTGTAAGAAATAATTCTTCATCCAGTTGTCCTAAAATTTTACTGACATGAAGATATAAAGCTGGTGAGTGACGGATGAACTCGTTTGCAGGGTGTGGAGCAGAATGGTTGCGTTGGGGAGAAAAGCTAGGTCAAACCAGAAGCTACAGAACAAAAGAGTTTAAGCAAAATACTACTTAAAGTTGTAGAGAATGGGCATGCACCCACAATATTGGTACACGCAGCCAAACAGTATATACACGTCCATCATGTATGCACATGCACATGACTCACAGCATATACTATGTACACACTTCTGCTTTACTTTACTGTTTACCATGGACACCTTGCCTGTTAAAGGAATCGTTGGTGCGCAACTGTTCTGTGATTTCCAAACTGACTAGCAGCTCTTTCTGCTCTTTAAGGCTTCAAATATGCAGCAAAACTACATGAAATGAATCTATGAATAGGCCAAATAAAGGTCAGTGTTTCTTCTACTGGTAAGGAGTTTTATACATCGAAACAGTCTTCTTTTACATCTTTTTTTGCCAAATCTTGTGGTGTTTCACAAAAAACAAACTATATTTAAGAAGTAGGTTAGTGTTCCTTTTTTAATACAAGTAAAAAAAAATAAATCACAAGGCAATTTTTTAAATTATTGTTGTAGTGTCTGGATTGCTGAATGTGAAAGTTGCCAACGGACAATTCTGTTCCACTGCTCCAAATACATTCTGGGAATTGTAATATTGTGACAGATTTCCCAAGAAGCAGGAGCCATGGAGATTGTGTAGTATATAGCCTCCAAAGTCTTTTTTTTGTTGATTTTTTAATTATTTTAAAAATGTGATGTATTATTAGAAGGTTAAAGATGAGCGATATGAACAATAACTAAATGTCTTGATATTTCAATTTAATAATTTAAATTATTTACAGTTTAGTGAAGTTAAGGAAACTGAAGAGATGCATTCCTCAGCTCCAGGTTTCATCTCATAAAGAAACACTACTGGATGGAGTAACATTCCGGCAAAAGTCTGAATGCGTAAGAAGCTCTGTGGGACTATACTGGAAAATCTCAAATGGATCATATAGACCTAAGTCTGTGGTCAGTTGATTCTTTCCCCTGCCATAGAAAAGACTTCTTAAAGACTTCAGTGTAAAGTTGGTGTGTAAATATATGTTTGATAATTGTAAAGCACATACGTACACAGAGACACAGACACACATGCACACTGGAAAATAACCTTCTACTTTTGTTCCCCCTACGTACTATGATTAGTGCAAGAAATCCCAGCCAAGGGCTCTAAGAAATTTAAAACAAAATGGTTAGTAACATCAACATTTAAATTGTCCACTTAAAAAAATAAATAACTTGAAACTGAATGTGTCTATCGTGTGTTCATTAGTGTTATGACAGTTACTTCATTGGATAATGTTTGTGAAGTTTTCTTTCCTTTATGACAGACTGCTGAGTTTTGTTTATTTGCTCCAGATCTTCTTCTTCAGATTACTCACCAATATTCAGCAATTTCAATCTTAAGCAATTACATGTGAGCAACTCAGTAAGATTTAAAGGATGTGTTCCCATTTAATATCTTTACAAATTCTGAATGCATGTTATTGTTATATTTTGGGGGGAGATGGTTAGTAGCAATTTTAGGAAAGAAGTTATAGATCAAGATCTATAGACAATATCAGGAAAGAAACTTCCATGGTATCTGCAACATACGTAAGAAGCCTACCTCTGCGTATCGTCTTACACACGCAGGTGCTCTGCATGGGTGTCTGTGCTTAGAAATACGTGCCTAGGTATAAGCACATACAAAACTTTTGAATAGTGCCTGAAGTTGGTCTCCTAAACCTGTATTTAAAGACTGAAAAAAACCTGAAAAATACGTTCACAGTTTTGTACTACTGAGCTCTGAGCAAGTCTCCAAAATCAATATGAAATTCTGTCTGGCTCATGCTTGTGAAAAATGAGGCTTTAAGAAAAATCTAAGTGTTTTTTAAAAGTGACCATATAAGGTGATTTATCAGCATGTGTCTTACTGATGGTTTTTCATTGAAGCTTTCTTGAAAATTCCATCCATTCAGACTATAACAAGGCTCTTCCACAACACCCTCTAACTGAAATCTTTAAAAGTCTGGATGAACATTAAGAAAAGGTGCAACTCTTGTACAAACAGCATAAACTCATAAAAATCACTTGTTAGAGGATGCTAGATAAATAATATCCTTGGAGTTTAAACAGAATTTGACGTAGAACCCTTCACCCCATTAATAATTTCTGAGACCAGCTGAAAATATTTAATAGTGTTTGGATAATTTCATTCCTTTGTTTGCTTCTCGGCGTTTCTACAAAATGCATCAAAAAGTCCTAATCGTTCTTACCTTATGTTTAAGAATCCTTCTTTTGACCCATTTGAGGATATCTAAATTCAAGCGAGGATTTTTCTAAGTGACCTGGAGACTTAAGCTAACGATGAGCTGGGACTGTCAAGAGAACAATAATACTCTTGAAGGCAGTGGTTCAAGCAATAATAATTTTTGACCTTGCTAGAGAATGTAACCATAACCAAAAATATTCTCTGAGGCTCAAGTCATGGGTTAAGACTTTCAAAACTCTTCAGTCCAGACATAACTGATAATGGAGAAAAATCATTTTGAATGAGGTATTTTATCCCTGTACTGAAGACACAGGGCCCCTTTAAGCATGCCCTGTCAACTATTACACCTGAAGGACAGAGGCAAAAGAGCCAATGAGGCTGCGCCTTGAAGGTATAAAAGCTTTGTCACACCACACAGGGAGTATTTAGGTCGTCCTTGTAATGAGAAGATGCTATTGCCTGCTTGTGATATTTGCAGTCAAGCTGCCTGACTTGGTGAGTTTACTAAAAGCTATATGTGGTAATTGCTAGTACATTCTGCAGAGCTAGTACAGGATCCTCTAAACTTCATTTACCATTAAAGTGCTATGATTTACTTGAGAAATCACACAGTTATTTCGAGTCTAAATTGCTTTCTGTAGCGTAATATCCTATTAGTAGTCAGCTGAATTGTGAAAAAGGTATAAAATGAGTCAGGGCCTCCTGTTCCGATGAATGGACTATTACATGGTATGCCTCCTTCACCTCTAGCTTTCGTGGTACTGTGGCCATTTCAGACTAGTGAAAGAAGTGACAAGAAAACATCAGCATTCATTAGAGCATAGCTTCAAGGTAAGAAAGCTGGGTAGGAAACTAAAACCAAAAGTGTAGTCAATTATGAGGAGGGTAAGACACATCTTATACTAAAAAACAAGTCTTTATTCAACTAAGAAGATCCTTCCAACATAAGCATTACAGGTAACCTGCAACAGAAGTGGAGAACCTAGGATATTTTAACAAAGGCCTAAGGGTATTTCTAAAGAAAAGGAGTTAGTTCCATTTCTCATTGAATGAAAGCTATCTTGGGAAGGAGAAAAGAAATTGAAGCACTGCCATGTGTTCCTACTTAGCTTAAGAAAAGCAGAGGCATGGGGAGGAATAAAGCAGTAAATAAATTTAAATGATCCATTCACATAACCATGTTCTCTGAATAGCAATTCCTTGCTATTAACTCTCTTATCATTTAATTCCTATGATATTTTTGATCTTAGTAATCAGAGTAACTCATGATTACTCTGTTTTC
Source organism: Platalea leucorodia (assembly GCF_965183815.1). Lineage (NCBI taxonomy): Eukaryota > Metazoa > Chordata > Aves > Pelecaniformes > Threskiornithidae > Platalea > Platalea leucorodia. The sequence continues at coordinate 16,504,561 of NC_138834.1, forward strand.
TACCTGAAGAATTCAAGATGTTAAAATAAATTCTGTTTTACACAGAAGTAAAGTAATTCTATTTTCTGATTGTATAAGAAAACTGAGGCACAGGAAGTTAAGACTAAAAAGTCTGGGCCAAAGACAGGTGCTGAAATGAAATCCCTTGATTCTTAGTCATCCACCTTGATAAATCATGCAATTAAATTTGCATCTATTTTCTCAGTTCTCAGGTTTATCAGTGATGCAGCGCACTGCCACCTGAAAGAACTGCATTAATACAACTGGGATTTCACTTCACCTGGGCAACAATGACATTCACAGAAGAGGTGTTCCATCTGCTGCAATAAGAATGCCATCTGTCCTTCTATCATTTGCACTCCATACAGCAAAGCAAGTTTCAAAGGGAAAAAGGTATCCTTAAATGGTCCTCATCCACAGATCCGATTGGTTATGATTTTCCGAGGGTGGAATAGTGGAGACACTGAGGGTCAGTAAAGCAGGAGAAATAGTATCCCTTGGACTCTGCCCAAATCGAGGTTCTGGCAAGCTTGAAAATCCATTGCCCCATCCAATCCACCTCAATCTTTGTTTAAAAGGATTAATTACCCATAAAAGACAGGACAGAAAAGGGGTAAGAATTATTAAACTTTTTGAGTATTAACCCTATCCTAGTGAAAGATTTTCTTCCTAGAACTATTTCTGCAGTTGTTATTGGCCAGGTCATTTATTATTGCACAACACCCTTTCACTAACATGGTTAAGTATTGTGTGTCAGCTAACTTTTCACAAAGATTGAAAGTTTTGCTATTAATTATTCCAATGTTCTTAATGTTCTCCTGCTGCTGGTTCTTCTTCCTCTTCTATCCTCTATCGAACACATATATCTATCTTATTTTTGTCTTTCTTCCACCCATTAGTTCTTGGCACTAAGTTGTTTTTTCTTCTGGAAATTTTACTCCTCAGTGTTCTCCCGATCTTTGTGGATTTCCCACCTTTTTTTTTTTTTTTAATGATACCCCTGTTCCTGGAGGATGCTACTATACATCCTTAAATTTAAGAATCAAAAATAGTCTGCAAGTGGATTTGCTTAAAATAACCACATTTTCCTCAATAACTCCTGTTTGGAGAAAGACCAGGTGGCCTGGCATAGAGCTAACTGGAGTCACTGACCACTTCCCAGTTAACAAAAGTAACTACATGTCCTGCCAAATGCAGGTACAGCTTATGTTCCTTTTTGTCTAGCATGGAACATATCGCTTTATCGGCCCTGTACATTACCTCAGCTCCAGAAATCGTCAGAAATCTAGCTGTGGAATGGTATATTAGTTGCTGACTTCCTCCAGCTGATACATCCTATCTCATTATCTGCATGTGAGGTGTAGAAGTAAATGCAGAGAGGAAGACAGCTTCTTGGCTAGCTGAAGAAGGCTGAATTACCAGGCAGAAACTATTTCTGTATCTGTAATATGTCAAATGAAGTATGGCAGGCCTTGTGACTCTTACTAACTATTGGAAAATATTTGCTGTTCTCCCTGATAATTCCCCAAATTGTCTCATAGCAAAGAAAACAGTTTTAGCACCCTTCTGTTTTTCTTGTAAGTAGCCATCTGTACGCGAGTTCATTCTACAGTAACACAGCTCTGCTCTCAAGGAGTTATCTTCCAACCCTTAAATACAGGCATGTATATTTTTATATATATATTTTTATCAAAACAAAAAGAATACATGTCTCAGAAAAACACCTTTTTCCAAGGGTAATGACCTAGAGATGCTTTCACAGACAACATGCTAGCTCAGCTTCTACACCACTGATCTTATCGACTGTACATACCTAACAGGCTGAGGACTGCAGGTTCTTTCTATTCCTCTCCCCGCGCCCCCCAAACTGTGAAAGGGCATGGCATGAAAATCTGGTCTGTAGCAAGCTATGCAAGACTCATTTAATCTGGTCAAGGACTTCTATCCTGAACAAGTCTGGAAGGCTTTTAATAGCACAAACATTGACAGAGAAAATGGTCAAAATCTGGCACTATTTCATAGCTGAAGAAATTAAGCTTTGGAAGAGAATTTCACCTAGAAAGGTATGACTCAAGCAAGCTATAAAGAGACTGCTAGACACATCATGTTCTCTGAGAGATTTGATTACAGGATCAGAAGATAAAGATTAAATTCTGCTTGCTTCACAGATGTAAACAGTTCCTCTACATTAATTTTTAATTTCTTATAAATAGAAGGGGGGGGGAAAAATAGGGGAAAAGTTGGCCTATGTGCATACACTGATACATGATCACTGCAAATATATTAGGATTACACTAAGTGTTGAGAATTAATGAATGGAAAAAAATTTATTCAAAACAGACATAAATATCAGGTTTCTAATGAAGTAATTCTACTTACATGTAAAAAGAAACTACAGTGAAGGCACTGATGCACAGAACTTACCAAATAACTAATTTTACAATTATTTAAATGCCCTCTTTTCATACCACTAATTACCCTTTTCTGCTTTTTGGAGACAAAACTCCAGAACCATTCCCTGAAACAAGTCTCGGTTTGGAAAACCTGATTCTCATCTGCCACCAGTGCCTGAAGTGGGAGAGGTAAAATGAAGAAAGTAGTATCAGCCTTGGCTCAAGAGAAGCCTCACTGAAAAGCAGCTACCACTCAGAGAATTGTAGCCTTTCTTCTAAATGTAGGCAACGTTCACTAAGTTGGGACTGTAACACGATGTGGAAGCTGCTCTTTGTCTGGCAGAGGCTCCTGCTCACTTCAGAGCTGCTGTGAATCTTTTGCCTTCAATCAAAGGCAAGGTTTTCAGGAGAGGAGACACCGCTGCAGCTGGCTCTCAGCTTTTGCTGAGTTCTCAGCTCAGCAGGGGTTGGATTATCCCTCCACTCCAGGAGGCAACTTGGTTTCTCCTTGTATAGCACAATCTCACCCTTCCTGATTATCACCAAACTGGTTTTACACTTGTGACAGTTCCCGTCAGCGGCTCCTGACCCAAGCTGATATAGTCAGCTGCCTACAGGGACAAAGACGGAACAATGGGAGGAGACCTGCGTGGCAGTATGGAGTACCATTACATATCCTCTAGTTTGGGCAAGGTATTTTGATTTATGTGGAATTCTTAATAAGCAACGTTTTATATTTTGGCACCACCAAGAGCTAGTGTTGCTTCCTGCTACAGTAAGTCTCTAATAGAAATGACGGTTCTAATAAAATGCTTTTTATATAACCCTTGGGTTTAGTCCCTGCTTTTTAGAAAGCATCTAACTGCAAACAATGAAAAAAAGCCCTCACTTCCTCTCAGGGCCACATGGATAGCTTTTTTTTTTAAATTGTTTTTCCCCCCCCTAGAACTTTTATTCATCTTCCAGTGAATTTTCTGCTTACGTAGCTAAACTTCCAGCCTACTTAGTAAATGCTTTGAGTTTTGGGAGGCAGAACCTAAAAGCAGGCAGGTGTTTACATTTAACATTAGTTGTAGTTTACATCTGTAAGTCTCAAATTCATATCCAAAATGGTATGTATAGCAGCCACCAAACCCTGAGGCAGTTTTCCTGTTTAAACTGAAAGCTTTCCAGTCAACTTGGGTTGTGCATCATGCACACATCTGAAAACGCCACCAGCAAAAGGAGACAAGTGGTAAGCTCCTGTGTTAGCCTATTAGAGATACAGCCACATCCGAAGGTTAGAGTTAATAACTAAGTTCAGTACAGCAGGGACTGAACAGCAAGGCTTATTACTGAATTATGCAGTTCCACAAGGGCTAAAAAGGCAGCCTTAGCCCGTGTGGATGAATAGTTAATGATTAGTAATGATCCGCAAAAATTTGGCAACATTTATTTACTTCTGTTAAGTTTTCTTCTCCCGTAAGTTTCTATTACGATCCACACATTCACAGGATGGTATCTATCTGTCTACTCAGGTAAGGGAAGGAATTCTTTAAAGACAGTCAGACAAGTCAAAATTTACTCAAGCTAAGTCCCTGCCTCATTTAATTCGAAAATCTGTAAAACAGCTAGTGAAATTAAGAGAAAATCTGGTTCCCTATAGTGATGTTCACAAAGTTGTTCAGGCTACCATATTAATATCCCTCATAGGGATTCAATTATTTAGGGCTTTAAAAAGGGTTGCATGCATGTAAAAATAGGTATTTTTATTTTTAGAATTCATGTACAATCACTTAGCAAGGCTTTAAGCATTCAATTCTTTTTTAAGCACCAGTAATGTAACAGAATTCCTCAGACGAGATACCTTCCCATGTATTTAAAAAGTATGGCTTTTTAATTGATAATTTCTATCTATCTACTGAAATTTTAATTTTGAAATTATTATTTCCATCAATTGGAAGAGTAAAGTTTAAGACTAATGCTCAGATTTGAAAACTATTGAAATTATAATCATAAATCTGGAAATAAAAGTAACAAATCAGCAGAAATTCCCCTAGTGTATAAAAGATTTAGAAAACTATAAAGATACATAATAAATATAAAGAAAGCATGTAAAAGGTATAACGACCTATTCTTCTGGCAAGTCAAAGACGTTCTCAGCTTGGATTCCTCTATTTAGACTGAGGCGTTTAAAAGCTAGATGCCCGACTCCCATGTAATCAACCCAGCTTCTGTTCATCTCACTGGAGATAAACGGACATCACCAGAGCAGAACTCGTCTCATCCTAAACTACGCACCTATGATAGGTCCGACTTTCTGCCCCCCGAGATTCTGATTTTTCTCCTGCTATACAGGGACTGTAGGATGAATTCTGAATTTGACATCTGAAGTTAGGTGTAATTTATCACGTTTTTAACTTTGTATCTTAGCAAATCCATTTAACAATTTTACCTAAGGGCAAACAATATTTGAATAAAATATCAGAAAAATCGAACTTCTTCATTGTTCCTTTCATCACCCCCAGGTTTTTGGGTTTTTTTGTTTGTTTTTTTTAAATTCACCACCTGAAAGCAATGTCAAAGCATACATTTAAGAAACAGTGCCTATGAGCCTGAGGTCAAAGACACATTAATAGCTAATCCATGGAATCCACAGCGCAATGGATGGTGCCTTTACTTGCTCATTTTTCTTCTCCTACACCGGTGCTTGCAAGGAGCGGGGAAGGCATAAAGCAAATTTCACAAGATTTGTACCTCCTAACACCAGAAAAAATTTCTACAAACGCTGGGTGCTGTGAAGTTAGTGCACCCTGATGAACAGCTGATCATCATTTTGAACAGAAGGAGACCAAGTGAATTTTTGATGCAGGATTCTGAAATACAAATTGAAGCGTGCAGTCCGTACAACCTGTATCTTGGGCAGGTAGCCTTAATTTGCATAAGACCTAAGAAAATTAAGAGATCTAGCAGCATCAGCCCCCCCAATACATAGACAGGACTATTCACAGATGTATTATGTTAATATGGGGCATTTCACTTGTTATCTATGTAAAGCGTTTTCTGTATTTTGGCTAGATAGTCTCACTATTATTATACAATTTGCCAATTTTTAGAAGTGTAAAAACAGCTCTAGAAAACATAGTTATCTCCACCAATAGATGACAGTCATAACTTTTAAAGTTTTCTGATGATAGAACCCAAAGAATAAATTCTCATAGCAAAACTAACTGAAGAAAACTGATGAGCAAAAATAGAAAATATACTGGGTTTAGATATGATTTTCAAGGAAAAATGGAATAAAATAAATCTGGAAGATATTACATAGGGAATCAGGTAAATTCACTTACCTGCTTTGCCTATTTGAATACTTAGCTACTGAAAAAATCCCTACCTTCAGGTAATTTTGCCATCATTTCAAAAATCTGATGTGTGTTCTTCCGACAGATATCTACTGGATCATCCAAGAGCTCAGTGAGGGCAGAAATTACTCCATTTTGGATCAACCCTTGCCTACAAACAACATTGGAGGACAGATTTAACTAAGCATAATAAAACTTACATGTATTTGTGAGATGCTTAATCTTAATTAAATACTCTCATTTACATTGCACCTATCTTGCCAAAACTTAGAAATTCTGTTCTTATTTCTCACTGAAACATCTTTATTGCTTCCCATACCATTCAGTAAACTCTGGAATTACACCTACCTGCCAACATTATGCATAGCCATTATATAGAGAATTTGTGTTGTTTTTTGTCGGACAGTACTGTCATGATGTAGCAGCAAGGTCTTCAGGTTATCCAAGAATCCTAAGAGACATAACAGTTCATTTTAACATTTCTTACCTTCAACATTAATTTAAAATAGCAATACTCATTTTTATCTCACAATTTGCAAACAATCAGAAATTTCATCATGTCCAGATGGTGAAACTCTCATTGTCATATGTCAAGTAGGGAAGAAACTTTCAAGTTTCAAGGCCTACTGCCAAAAATGCCATGCTACAAACAAGCTGCTGACTTCTGTGTCGAGTTAAATCCTAATCCTGCAAATATTTATGAAGTGACATAACTCTAACTCAGTGGAGCTATTGATGCTTTTAGAAAAGCAGGTGTTTGCAGGATTGATGCCTACATTTTTTTAATCTTTCCTTAGGTGTAGCATGGGCCATATAAAAACACACAGCGTTGCTTTTCACACGTAGAAATAAATTTGGTGAACCATTAATAATTACGTGTATACACACGTAGCACTGACCAAAAAAAAAACCTGAAACAACAATCTCGCAGTGCTTGAGCAGTTACTGTTAATCAAAGAATAACTTAAAATATTTTGAACATGATTATTGGTATCTCTGATGAGGTAATAAGAAATATCAATAATAATCAAATAATATCAATAAATATGAAGGAGGTAAATGGAGAAAAAAGTAGTGGCAAACTGGAGGACTTCTTCATTGTTACATAATGAGCTATGTAGATACACAACCGACTGCTAAAAATTGCAAAGATAAGCTCCTGTGTCTTTTTTTCCCAAAATCCAAACTTTGGATTCTTCCAAGTGCTGGGATAAAAGCTTTTGAAAATAGCGGTGGCCAGATACAATCCTGATGAGTATGATAAATTTGGTTGTATTGTCTTGTGTCTTAAGTTCTCATGAAGTTCCAGGCTTTTTTTGTTACAGACTCATTCTACAATCACTAAGATACTTCTGAGAAGGGGTTCTGCATAAAAAGCTCTGATGTTTTGTTCCTCCAGTAAAGTTATATCTGGATGTGCCATGCTATCCACTGCTGAAAGAATCAATGGCAAAAGATGACTTCACCAATTTTGCAAATGAACTTGTAAAACTTATTTAAATATTATATTATTAATTAAAAGGTTCATCAGAGGTTTTTGCCTGTTTTTATTATGGGATCTGAGATATGAGTATTTTGAGCACCCCAAGCATGAAAAATCCAGGAAGGTAACATTGTCATATGTCATACGTGGTAGAAAACATCTAATGAAGGAAAAAAAAAAGGGGGGGGATTTGCCTTTTCTTCCTGCTCTAGGATAACTAAAAGCTTTTTCTTTTCCCCTTCCTAAATAAAATATATTTAGTAGTTTTATGTTACTAGAAATTCGTAAATTCGCTGCTTTGTTTTTTCCTGAAAGGTTCTTGGGTAACAGGATTAGAGAAGATTCCAGGCAAGTGAAATTTAAATAAGCGGCAAGGAGGTCATGCGGGGTGTGTCTCTAACTTTGGACTAATTAAACTTTTTTTTTTTTTTTAATTAGGCTATGTTAGGAATTAGCTAAAATTCAGAATAAATGGAAGAAAAAAAAGATCCTGCACTACTTTTGTGTTTATAGGTTGATAACAACCTATAGTATATAGGTTGATAAAACCTATAGTGAGCCACTGATAAATCCTCAAGTGAGGATACTCTTCAAATAACTGTCATGTATAGGGCATTATAATATTCTTTACCTTTTTAAGGTAAAACAGTAGAGATTAAAACAAAAAAATCTTCATTTTGTGTCATCAAAGATACTGCTAGGAAAAGAGTAGCACACAAAAGTAAAGTGGGGTTTCCCCCCCCGGTGTCAAAACGTATTGCAACAGATCACTTACCTACTTCTATTGCCTGGTAGATGTTTTCTGGGTCGTGGACCAGATCGCAGAGCGCCATCAGTGCCCGCTGCTGAGTCAGCAGCTCAGGACACTGCAACTCCTCATTCAGTTTGGGAAGGGCCCTCTTTCCAAATGCAATAGGGGCTTTTGTGGGATCTATATCAGGGGGGAGGTTGGCTGAGATACGAGCATGTGCCATCCCAAGTTTTCCTGGGAAGGATTCTCCTTATCCCTAAAAATACTCCAAAATGATGGTACCTGGTGACTGGACAGGTAATGTACCACAAAGACAACTACTGACTTTAAACAGTGCTCTGTGTCCCAGAAGAGCTATTTTAGCACACGTTGATCATTAGGACGGTATGAAAGAAGAGGCTGGAATGGTTCATGGTCATCAGCATTTATGTCTGTTCATCAGCTGAATTGTCTTATCTGGTTTAATGCTCTACTGAACACTGTAAAAAAAAAAAAAAAAAAAAGGGAAAGCTTAAAATTGCAAGGTGAGGGAGGGAATGTTTTTCAAAGCGTTAAAGTGAAGTAGTCCAACGTCCCGAACCAGAGAAGGGGTTCAAAGTAATATTAAAGCAAAAGCAACCAAAACGCCGTTTTTCAAAAAAAACCCCATTCTTTTAAAAGGGGTGTAGTTTAAACCCGCCCTCAGAATTCGTTAACGTTTGAAAGAATCGGCGATGGCTGCCCTCCCCCTTCCCTCAGTGAGGAAAACGGCTCGGCTGACTGAAGCATACAGCCTCCAATATGGAAAACCGCGCAACAAAAAAAAACCACCAGCCGCAAAGTTAAACCCACTGCTAAACAACCGCACTTCTCTCTTCAAAACAAACGACTGAGACTAAATAACCAAAGGCGCCCTGTCCCACCGATGTGTCGCCGCCTCAGCTTCCCGCTCCGCAGCGCCTGCCAGCTACGCCACCGCCTTTCCCGCCCGCGTGCTCTGGTTGTCGCAGCAACCGGCTCTTTGCGTACGCCCCGCTCCGTGAATAAAACCTACGCAGCCAGGCATCCTGGGTCCGGCCCTGCGTCAACAGCGTAAGTACCGCGTTTGACGGTGGCTGCGGCGAGGGAGCAGCGCCAAGGGCGTAGTTGGCGAATTGGAAGCCGGGGCCGCCGCTTGCGCGGGAGTCGAGCGCTGCCGCGGAGCGGCGCGGGCGGCGGAGCTGAGGCGCGGCCGCTCCGGGCGGGCGGCGTGTGAGGGAACGGGGGGAGCGCCGCCACGGGGGTGCGGGCTGGGGGCCGCTTCACCTCGCCGCTCTGCCGCAGCGTGCAGGGAGGCTCCCTCCTCACCCCGTTTTTAAAGTCATTTCAGTTGAACAAAATGAAAAAAAATCAGATTGAACAAAATGGTGGTCGAGTTAATGGCAGAGATGGAGCAGGTGAGTGCCTTGAGGTGCAGGGATTGAAGGGAGCTCAGTAGCTTTGGACGAGGTTTTCTTCCCTAGTCTTCTCCAGAATGTCACTATAAACAGCCAGAATGTGTAGCAGGGGTTGCCATTATCGTTAGGTAGTTTCACGTAACGGTATTCAAGATTTAGCCATCTTTTTCAGCATGATTCTGCTAAAAAGTGTAGTGTTCAGAGGCTGGTACGCAGGGAGGATGTATCATTGCAGTGTTGCTAGCACGATTTAAGGGTGCTCTGGATTGTCAGATGTGATCTGAACCCTAACCCTAACCAGGAAAAAAGCTCTGAACAGCTTGTGCTGTAAAAGGTTAGTTCTCTGTGCAAATAGAGAAGTCATTGAGATGTTTTTCATTATGTTTGAGTCACAATTATAATAATCAAAGTTCTTGAACTGGATTTTACAAAGCCAAAGTCATTCAGATCAGCCAGATTAAAACAAAACACAGGAATAGATTCTGGTTTGTTGATCTTCAAAATCCATAAAAGGAAAATTACTACTTTAAAAAGTGTTTTCTGGAAAGGATTCATTTTTCTGCAACGTTTTAGAGCAGATTATTTAAAGTAGAAGTTACTTTCCTGGATTAGACTTCCACTGACTGTATATTTGTAAAGTTTCACCCTATTTCAGTAGGAGGAACATGAACTTTTCTCAATGTAGAAGGAGCAGGAGAAGATCAGAGACTTCTCTTGTCCTGCAGTGTTGACTCTGCTCTTGTCCTTTTGGCGTGAGTTGTTTTTTCTTGTCCTTCACCATAGCTTGGAATACGGATTTTAGTTAGGGATCATGATGTTAACTTATTTTATATACAGCTTCTGAATGCCTTCCTCAAATCTTTTGTCTATCCACAGAATCTGCTGGTGTTGCTGTTGCTGCAACATCGATTTAAGGAGGGTTGTGGTGCCATGGAGACACTATATTCCCAGTCCTCCCTCGTGACTGAATCCCCTTCAGCTCTGTAAGAAGAGAAAATCTGGGTCTCAGTACTGATCATTCTCAGTATTTTTAGCAGCTTTGTATTTCTTAAATCATTCATCTTTTTCCTCTAACGGTGTGGCTAATTTGTTGATTTGGTAAATTGGGAAATGTTTATGTGTCTGTGAGATTTAGATTAAATACACTAAATGTAAGTGAAAATGGCCTCTCCATTTTAAAATGTTTCTGTTTGGTTGCCTTGGCCCCACCTGTACTTTGGATTCACTGGGACTGTTGAATAGATTTTTTTGTAGCTTGGTTTGTGAAAGAGCTCTAGCAGACGAGCAGTGAGTCAGCTTATGTACAGATGACATTTTTACATGCTTAGGAGGTGTTGAACTAGAACTAGGAGAATATGGAGAAAGCAAGTTAGTGTCTCAAACTCTTACCAACTGGCAGGGTTTTCCTTTTTGTTTTCAGAACTATTACTTTAAGACATTAATATTGCCATAGAATCGTTCAAACTTGCCAAAAGGGCAGGAGCACACCATAAAAAGGGTCTAGATCTCTCTAGTTTTATAGGGTCACAAGTAGCATGATAAATAGAACTATGCATATGGTGGTAACTACATACTGTAATGTCACCTTCTTTGGTGAATAACCTGTCAGCTGCAAATCTGGATTCTTTGGGGGGAAGCAAGTGTTTCAGTATGGTTGAGATCACATGAGTGCCTGAAGTGATTTAAAAGCAATTCCTCACAAAAGAGAATAAAACATTAATTCTAAGAGGTGGACTAGCAGTGTTGTTGAGCATTATTCTTAGTGTGGGGTTCTAAAACACAACTGTAGGTTTTTTTATTATATATTAACTCATTGTTTAAAATTACTTGTCCACATCGATTTGCCCGTTAACGTTTTTAGTCTGCTGCAGGAAAGGGAGAGGCTTGCCTCCTGGATGTTAAGAGGTCCTAGCCTGTTCCAGCATTATCAAAATGTGACTATTAGAATGTGAGAGCTTTCTTTCGTCCTGAAATTTGGAAATTTAAATCCTAATGAAATAAATAGCAAAATCTTTTAGCATCCTGAATTACAGTCTAGCATACTAAATGCTGCCTAAACTAATGAGTTGATTAACAATACCAAAGAGCTGTGTGATTTCTTATTCCTTGTCTTTAGTGTTTGGTATGTTAGAAAGCAAGATTACTAATGACTAGAAAGACATTTATGTAATTCAGAATGTCTCACTGGTGGCATGTACATCCTGACTCTAAAGCTGAGATGAAATCAAGTTGAAATTCTGAAAAAAATCCCTCGGGAGTTTCTTTATAATTGTTACTATGCTTAATATTAGCACTGTAACAGTTCCCCACTCCATTAGTTCCTCGTCTGCTGGGTTAATCCTGCTCTTTGTATCCGTATAGGCAAACTGTCTTTGAAGAAGACAGAACTATTTTCTTCTACAGGAGTAGGGGACCGTTGGGTTTATTAAGGAGCGGTTTCGGATCAAAGGAATCTGTATGGCCACTAAAACCAGTTTGTTCTTTTAAATCTAGGGCCCTATGTCTAGTTATATTGCTCCAACCCCGCCTTCCCGATCTGTGAGAGAAGGGGAGGAAGGGAAGTGTTGCAAGCCTGTTGCTATGGCCACGCAGCAGCAGGCTGAGCTGTTTGTGTCGCTGGGATCCTGCTGCATCAGCTGCTGCACGGTGAGTCCTTCCTTACACTTTGCTACATGATGAATGTTCTTATTAGAAACATTCTTTTGAATGTCAGTAAGAAATCGGTGCCCTATTAAGGGTCCCCTCCCCCAACAACCCACGAGGTTTCATTGCATAACCAAATTGATATGTCTCAAGTGGGATATCTAAAGGCATTTGTGATTTTCATGTGAACATTATTCTTTTTCCAAGTCTGACTATCTACTGATTTCATTCTTTCTGAGCTGATCTTGGATGAAAGTTTGATGTTGTGCCAAGAAATGTGGCAGCTTCATCTTTCCTCCTTTCTTCTGACCAAATGAAATCTGGTATCCCCTAACATTTGTTAATGTACTTAGTGCAGAGGCATTTTAAACAATGATGAGCAAGATTTTTAAATTAAACACTGCAAAATCCTTTGAGGGCTAAACTGCAAGCACTTATGTTGAATTAAGTGAACCTCTACCCTCCCATGGCATTAGAGTTGGTGCCTTGTAGTTTCAGAAAGCCACTATTTGCTACTGCATCTATGCACGCTGAAGTGGTCCCTCTTACATAATAAACAGGTTTTCTTGAATGCAAATAAAGTCGAAGAACTGCCAGTTGTACTGAAAGGAAAAAAAGATGAGGAGTCTGTAAGAACTTTTTTTTTTTCTTTTCTTTTTTTAAATCGCTGCTTTTTTTAATTCCCTGTATTGAAGCAATTCCTGAATACCGTGTTTCTCTTTACATAGTTCCTGTCTGGTAGAAATTAATTGAATTTGGAGAATGAAGTCCAACCTAATGCATTTGGTTCCCCCAGTGAGTAGGGACAGAATAATCTCCCAGTTTCCCAAGGTAAGCATTCTTTATCCCTCTGGTCACAGTATGTAGCACCTGCCACATTGAGATATCTTTCCTTTGTGCTAATAGTATTTTAATTAATGTACAGTTGTTGTCTTCTGCTAAAATTACAAATTGTTTAAGGATTTCTTTTAAAGATGAACGTGACCTCATGTTCCCATTCATTGCTGATATCTTTAATAATAATCCTCATTTCTTCTTTTAACCTTTACAGAAAGTGAGTCTTGCCACAAAAGTGTTTTCTTATAGTATCTATCTTGTTATTTCAGCCAAACATTAATAATGACATGCTTAAAGAGTTCCTATACCGAGGGGAAATAAGAACCATAGCTGATATTAAATATGCAAAAAGTCTAATTAGATCTATATGGAGGTTTTGGTTGAAGAATTTGAGGCAATTTTCATTTTCTGTTTGTATAGGAACCTTAGTTGTACAGTAGATCAAATGTAGTAGGCACTGTAGAAACAGACAGAAAAGATCATTCATGTCCCCAAAGAGTTTTGTACTTGAAGTGTAGCAGAAGAGTTAAGGACAGGGAAGGACAAGGAATTACCAGTCAGTTTTTTCAGTTGTTCAAAAGATCCTGTTAAGGGAGTTAGCATTTTTTTTCTGTGCTTGATCTCAGCCACATATTTTGCTTTTAATTTTACAAAAACTACCACAGTTATTTTAGGCAAATATAAGGTAAAACACTTTTTCCTCATTTTTAACTAATGCCTAATTAAAAACTAGTAATAAAAACAGCGCTTCACACATCAGAGATCTAAAAGACTTTGTAGTATTGATGACTTGGTGGCGTGCTCCCATCTGTGTTTGTGTGTCTCAGATTACTGGGATAATTTAATTTACTTGCTATTGTACAGAAAGATGAGCAAGTGTGTTTGACTGTGGAAGTTTAGCTAGTGCTCGGATGCTGACAGTCAGAAAGGTGGTCAAATGATGGGGCTGTCCAAAGGAGTTTTTACAAACATAACTGTGGGGAAGCCTTATTGCCTTCTACTCAAAGCTATCCCTTTTCTTATGCCAGGGTATCCCTGTGCTTGACATCTTTGAATCAATCTTCTTATCTGTGTTTTCCTTGCTGATTTGACTTCTTGCAAAGTGGACATCAGGCAATTTTATCCCATAACTCTTCTCTCCTATTTTCAGTGGTACACACCTGAGGCCTGTCTGCAGTTCAAAGACCACTTCCATGCGCAGGTCAGGACTGCTTGTCAGCAGAGCACTGGAACAGTTGGGTAAGTTTGTAATAAGCCAAGTATGCAGTGAACAAAGTATTTTAAGCTCTTTATTGCCTGCTTCCTTCATGGGCTTTTCCTCCCTCATTCCTCATCTTCCTCACTCCAGTATGTTTCAAGGCAGCTAAGCCCATGCATGTGGCAGTTCTCTGACCTGTTTGGCAGTAAATGAATAAAGTGCCTCTTCTTCCCATAAGTGTCAAAGATGCTTTTTCTGCTGGCATATGTCGTGTTGAAAAAATTGCGGAGTTGTTTAGCAACAAATAGTTGTTCAGCAACTTTGAACTAAACTCTTAGTTCAAAAGATTGACTGTTTAAAATTAGTGTTGAATTTTGCACATGCAAGTCAGTATGGCAACCAAATTCTAGAGCAGTTATAAGGAACAGGGCAGATCTAGCCTTGCAGTATTCTCTGTTGGTGTTCCAAATGAGCCGTTAATAAAGGCTTTGGGGGGATATAAACATGCAGCAGTTCTAAGTTGCTTGAAACACATAAGAATCTAGCTTTAGTCTTTTAGAAGTACACGTGCTGAGAAGTTGTCTTAGATGTCTCCTTAATACTGGAGCAAAATTCTGGTAAATATATAGCATTGAAAAATCCAAATAACCTGTTTTATGCCCTTGTAATATTCTTTAAGTTGTTTTTTTCACATCATCTCTCTCCCAGAACTGTTACTTGTACTTTGACACCATTTCCCACAGCATTCTTCTGGAGAAACTGGCTGCTTATGGCTTGGATGGGCATATGCTTTGCTGTGCAGAAAACTGGCTGGATGGCCAGGCCCAGAGAGTTGTGGTGAATGGAGTTAAATCCAGTTGGCAGCCAGTCACAAGTGGTGTTCCCCAGGGCTCCATACTGGGGCCAGTTCTGTTTAGTATCTTTATCAATGATCTGGATGAAGTGGTTGAGTGCACCCCCAGTCAGTTTGCAGATGACACCCAGTTGGGTGGGAGCGTCGGTCTGCTGGAGGGCAGGAGGCCCTGCAGAGGGCCCTGGCCAGGCCGGGTCGATGGGCCCAGGCCCCGGGGTGAGGGTCAGCAAGGCTCAGGGCCGGGTCCTGCCCTGGGGGCACAACAACCCCAGGCAGCGCTGCAGGCGTGGGGAGGAGCGGCTGGGAGCTGCCCGGCGGGAAAGGGCCTGGGGGTGCTGGTCGACAGCCGCTGGACATGAGCCAGCAGTGTGCCCAGGTGGCCAAGAAGGCCTGATCCTGGCTTGTATCAGGAACAGTGTGGCCAGCAGGACGAGGGCAGTGACCGTCCCCCTGCGCTGGGCACTGGTGAGGCCGCCCCTCGAATGCTGTGCTCAGCGCTGGGCCCCGCACCCCAAGGCGGCCATGGAGGGGCTGGAGCGTGGCCAGAGCAGGGCAGCGAGGCTGGGGCAGGGGCTGGAGCACAAGGCTGGGGAGGAGCGGCTGGGGGAGCTGGGGGGGCTCAGCCTGGAGAAGAGGAGGCTGAGGGGAGCCCTCATCGCTCTCTGCAACGGCCTGAAAGGAGGCTGGAGCCGGGGGGGTCGGTCTCTGCTCCCCAGGAACAAGCGATGGGACGAGAGGGAATGGCCTCAAGCTGCGCCAGGGCAGGTTTAGATTGGATATCAGGAAAAACTTCTTCACCAGAAGGGCTGTCAGGCATTCGAACAGGCTGGAACAGGATTTAAAAGACGGGTGGATGTGGTGTTTGGGGACATGGTTTAGTGATGGACTTGGCAGTGCTGGGTTAACGGTTGGACTTGATGATCTTAAAGGTCTTTTCCAATCGAAATGATTCTATAATTCTATGATTTAATTCCTGAAGCTAGGCAAGAAAGCTAAACTCTGTTAGAAATCATCACTATTCAGTTAAAATAAATAGCTGTATGCTTCAGTGATAAATGCTTCTGTGTTATACTGTGAAGGATCTTTCATGAAGTGGAGCTTCTATGAATACTGACAATTAGCTCACTATTCTTTCAAATCTAGAGTTGTTGATTACCACAAGACTTGTCATGATATCCATCTTTAAATGGAACTTTTTATTCATTTCACTAGGGAGTCTTGCTAAAAAAAAATTGAAGCCAAAATGTGCCTGCCTTGGAGTGAGTTCATTGCTTTTTAGAAGTACAGTCCCTGTCTTAGTTTCATGTAAATTTGTTACAAGTGTCGGGACAATTTTGCTAGCAAGACATGCTTTAGTGAATTGAGCTTTTTTCCCTCTCTGTAACCAAGATCTATTTGGTTTTTTTATTTCTGGAGTAAACCAACTCTCCAGTTCATTTATTCTGGTAACAGAGTATAGCTAAAAAGCTTTACATTTTGGCTGTGTCAATAAAATTAAGCACTTTCCTGTCACTGCTTTCTAGATATGATTAGGTCATTTTTTTGGTGAGGTGGGGGTAGGAGGGACAGACAACTGAGTGTTTTGTACAGTAATTGTAAAACTTGACAGGAATAACCATTGTCTTCCTTTTCCATTATCCCCAGTAATGGAATATTTCTTTGTCATTTGGAAAGGTAGTCGGAGAAACTCAGTAGCTAATGGCTGTATTTAAGACTCTCTTGATATTCCATCAATGTGTTGAATTGCCTAATCTAGGGAGGTTTTTTCCCCCAATATGAATTAATGGAACACACACCTCTATTTTTTTGCTTTTCCCTTAAGGTCGTTGATTTTATTCAGTATTTTATCAGTAACACTTAATCAGGCAGAAACATGTCAACAGCTTAGGGGCCTGTGGCCACCCAATTAGCATTGACTGGCACACAGAATGACTTCTTTTTTTCTGAAATATTAGTCATGCAGCTTACCAGTCAAGATTTGGACTATTCAGAATAGATAACTTGGCATCAGCATCACATGGAAGCTTGATATAACCAGAAATAGTATTCAATAGAAGATTAATTCCTTTGTTTAAAAAGCCATTCCTTGATACAAAAGAACGTTAAACCTCTTAAGCCATTTTTGTAGCATGTGCACGGGAGACGTCAATCCAAGTTTAGGTCAACAAATACACTTACATTCACTTACCAACCTCTGTGTCCCAAAAGATACACTACATTTCAATTTTAAGAATGCAGGCTGAGTCACCTAAAGCCCATCTGCTGTATTCTGTGGGAGGACCCAGAGCAAAGAGGATTATTTGCATGAAGCCAGCTTCAGATTAACATTATTCAAGATAGTCAGAAAATGTATTGGCTCTAACCATGTGGTTTGTTTTTTCCTGGAGACAAATTCTGCAGTGGGCTATTTTATTATCAGCAATATTTCTTGCTTCTGCACTTAGGACTTGATTTGTACTATTAAAGTCAATGAGAAACTTGTGATAATTTTAATGAAAAAGATGCAGATACTCTATGTGCAAACTGCCAAATGTATATACTTGTAGTCAAAGCAATTTTAATAGAAGAGAATATATGTCCCACTGGATTATATTGAAGAAGAAAATATGCAGAGTAAGAAGTGGACTATTTCTGCTCCAGAGGGGTTGGGTGGTTTTGGTTTTTTTTTTTGGTGACCACCTTTTTCTTTCTTGCAATTTAAGACTGATCTGCAGCACAGCAGCGTTTAGGTAAACAGGAGCCACAGGTACATGTGCTCATCACTTGCAATTTAATGATCTAAATCAGAATTTTTAGAGAGAGAATGTTGAAATTGCTACTAAAAACATGTAATGTTTTCAAATATCTATAACAGGCTGAAAATTTCCAAAGTGGTTGTGGTAGGAGACCTGTATGTTGGGAAAACGAGCCTTATCAACAGGTACAGTATATCTCAGCAGATGGTTTTATATGATGATTGAAATAAATGTTATAATGTTTCCATTCCTGTCCATTCAGGGTAGTACTTAATGTTTCTGTTTTGAACCATGGTTTTATTATTAAATAAAAGACAAAACAAAGTCTACAGTATCAGACAGGCTTGATATACCAACACAGAAAGTCCTGCTCCGGCACTTCAATCAGTATATGTTATATTTGAACTATTTTTATCCAGTCAAATATGATACAGTGTTTCCTTAAGAAATCCAGTCTAAAGGCTAAACAATCAGAAGGTACAAAAAAAATCTTTCTGGTGTCTGAGTCTTGGTTTCAGGTTTTCTCCTTACTTGTAGGGTTGTTCACTGAAACATTTTAAAGTCATCCTTGTGTGGGTACTTATACTCATTTCTAGAGCTGCAAGGCTGGAGTTTTTCCATTGCTTATAAAACAGGACAGATAAAATGCACAACACCTTGAAGAATAGTTATTTGATTCTTTACTGAATGTTAAAAACAGCTCTTATGTTTTTTGTATCTAAGCCCAGTGAACACATCACTGAATTTCTGTAGCTTATGATCACTGTGACAGCTTTCTGTCTATGTTTGCGTTTTATTATTATTATTTCTTCCACATTCTTAAGTAGATAATGGTAAGTTTTAAATCTCATTGATTAATCATTTGGGTCATTATTTATGACCCAAAATATATTCCCTTGTAACTAAAATTATAAGATACTGTATCAGTCCCGAGATATTTTATTCTGATTCTCATTTAATCCTGAGAGTTTACTAGATGTATATGCTTTCTTGTTTGTTATCCTGTATATCCTTTTTTTAAATTAGTTTCTTGGTGTTTTTATATATGCTTCTGCAATATATAGCCACTCCACAGTTAGTTAGTTCTTTTCTTCATAATTTACCCTAGATAGTGTTAGTTTTGCGGTTGTTGTAGCTGGATGTTACTAGTATTTAATCCCTTTTTTTTTTTTTTTAATTGCAGATTTTGTAAAGATAATTTTGACCGAGACTACAAGGCGACCATTGGAGTGGACTTTGAAATTGAACGTTTTGAAATAATTGGAATACCATACAATCTCCAGATGTAAGTTGAACCAGCGTGGTTAAATATTGCAGAGTACAACCTCAGCAGAGCTTGAATTGCTGCAGGCTCTAGTGGAATAAAGATTTTTAAAAAATAATACAATTGCACAAAGAATAATGTGATCTGAAAAACAGGTTCTGTACCTGGACTTGCAGTTTTAGTAAAAATTTTACTCTCTTGCTTTTCTGATCCCTAAAAAATGTTGTAAGTTTGTCAATGAAAATTCATCTTGGATGTCTTGTGCCGTTTCACTGGAGTTCTGCCTTTTTTAGTCAAGTTTCTTGAAAGAGAACTGGAGGCTTTTGCCACAGACTTTGTCCAGTTCTGCTGTTACACCATTCTGTCATTTGAATTTAGTAGGCACAATGAGCACTGAACTTGGCTTCACTGGGAGTTTTGTTCCTGCAGCCATTGAAATTAATGGTAAGGTGTCCAGTGATTTCAGCGCCTCTTAGTTAGGGGCTAATTGATTTTCCCCAAATCACAGAAAGACTCGAGTGTTTTTATTAGAATGTGAACCTAAAATCTTTGATTTTCAGCTTTGTTTATCAGAGCAGTGGGAATCCTGGCCTTCTCTCGCCTGCTTTGCTTCTGCTGAAGGGTGTCCTTTGGTATTTCCAGTGGCTAGCAGTCCTGTTCTGTAGAGAGCATTATTGAATGATCTATGCTGTAGTATGACCTAGAGCAGAAATAAGATGCTTTGCATGAAGTGCTTCAGTGCATGAATCTTAAAAACCTTTTCACTTAGCAACACATTTTTTCTGAGGTATCATTGATGTAAATAGATGGCTAGTGCGATTTATTTGAAAAATACTTAGAAATCCATTTCCCGCTGATTTCAGTGCCGTTGTGTTTTTGAAAATTCTGCCAGGCACTATCCTTTTGGAACTTGAGGCCCTCTAAAAATGTAGACTGATGCATCAGTATTTTGCCAGCTGAAGCAATAAGTATCATGAGCTACTAAGCGTCAGGTTGCATGATCTGCAGAATCTTCTGTGGCTGCGTAGAACACTTCCATATGATAAGCACTAGTGCCCCCTCTTGCTGAGAGATTTCCGTACAAGATAAATTTGCAAGTATCCGTGACTGGCAGTACTAGACTATAAGGAAAACCCAAACCTCTGTAGTGCTGGCAGTAGCTGAGAGGACTGCATATCGTGTTCATTAATAAGAAGCACTTTCTTGATTTTCTTTAATGGTGTCATTGGTACCTGGTGGACTGAGCTGTAGGTCTGTAATTTGTGTTGTATGGACAGATACCATACCTAGCAGTTGCAAGATTCTAATATGGGCTAATAGATGATTTAGCTAGTATTGGCACAGAAAATCTTCAAAATTAGATTGCCCTAGAAATACATAGACATAGATGAGGAAAAAATGTTTTAAGAAAAGGGTATTACCATGCGGAATATGAATATTTGAATTGTGTCTTCAAAATGACCAGTATTTAAAAAAAAAAAAAAAAAAAAAAAAAAAAAGAGAGAGAGAGAGAAAAAGAGATAAAACCAGAGTTCAAATGTCTTCATTAAATAATAGAGCTTTACTGTATTTCTATCAGTAGTTAATGAATAACATGTTCCAGATGGTAACACTTCTCTGGTATCACATTCTTCTCCAACTTGTACCAGTCTGCTGCTTCATTAGTATGTTTACTCAGGTTACACTGGGCTTCATTAACCTGAAATGTCTTTTTTTCCCCCCCCATTGCACAGATGGGACACAGCAGGTCAGGAAAAGTTCAAGTGCATTGCATCTGCTTACTACCGAGGAGCAGAGGGTGAGAACAATATTAATTTGATCCTAGCTGTGACAGGAGGTTGTACTTTATACGGAAACATATATACATATGCGCTCCTTGGAAAGGTGCCTGTAGACACAGCGTGCTGGAATGGATTGTCCGTTATTGGAGAGAAGGAGGGACTAAAAAGCTCATGAATTGACATGTTGTCACACCTGCAAGCTCTGAATGTTCTGATGATGCAGTGATAAAAATTGGCACTTGTGTCTAGGGGGAAAGGAATTTAGGTTTGGGTAAGATTATTGCTGAAGTTAGAAGTGGATACTTCTGGCATTCCCTCTGGTAAGAGACAATTTCTGCCAGAATTAAAGTGGTCCCAAAATAAAAGGAGTAATAGCACTATAGACTGCAGACTACAGGTAAAGACTAAATAAGGTTGTAGGCTGAGGACTGGGTGCTAGAGAAGGACAAGGAATGAGCAAATGGATAGTCTTCCATCGCCTCTGTGTTAAATCTGCTCTTGCGCTTCACATGTAAACGTTCTCTTTTTAACAAGATGGGTTGGAGGGAGGGACTTCTGATACACTTTCTAACTTAATTACTTTTTTTCTGTTCTTGTCTTTTATTGCAGTTATAATAACAGTGTTTGATCTGGCTGATATCCAGACTTTGGATCACACCAAGTAAGTTTCTGTAATTTGACTTAGCCTTTAAAGCTTTTACAGCAGGTTTAATTGCCTTGGATAGCCTGTAGTTGCTGAGAATCGGCTGGATCGTGAGTGTATTTTCTATTGAGCTAAGAAATGAAGAATGACGGTCACTTGTTTGGATTATGTAGGGTGGGATTTTTCTGAAGAAAATGCAGAGCATAAATTTGAACCGCTGACCCTTAACTTCCTTTGTAGTCAGTGGAGAGAAAAAGGCACATCAGTAAGAGCTTGATCCTACCAAAACTAGACATGCAGGAAGAGACGAAGTGCATCCCAAAAGCACCCTTTTTTTTTTTCTCCATTTGCTATAAACAAAATAACAGGCTGGCATCTGATGTAAATGGTGAAATTGATGAGCTGCATCTCATGCATAATGTCTCAAGAGCCTCTCATTTTCTAGGTGCACTGCTAGCCCGCAATTATTTTCTTTCTCTAGCTTCTGTAGTGATTCCATTGGGAGATAGGCTGTCAAAAAGAGGAGAGAAAATTAAAACTCAAATTATATGTAAATATACCTAAACTTACTGATTCAGAGACTTGTAATGGCTTGGTTACAACAGCACACTAATTGTTATGAGTAAACTTGTTCCGCTTTTAGTGCGGGCTGCAAACCCCTACATGGATCTATGATCCACATTGTTGTCGCCAGCTCAGAGCACATGTATTTCTAACATACTGTTGTGACTGTAATGCAGGTACATGTTTCTTTACAACCTGTACTCTGTCTTATTTGAATGTGTATTAGACTTATTTCCTTAGACTACTGCTGTGGCACTTACCTCATTTACATAGGACTTTGTAAAATAATATATATATTAGTGTCTCTGCTTGGCTGAAAATAATTGAAGCCTGTGAACCTGATTTCCCACACACGCACACACTCCCTTCCCTCCCTGTCTTGTGTTGCATGACTCAAGAGGAACTTGATTGCCAGAGTAACAAAAATATAAAAGCTTATGAGACAAGAATCATGCAGCCTTCCTAGGGAGCTGTTTTATAATGCTGAATAGATTATTTCACTCTTCTTTATTCCCGCTTGTATCTAACCTGCTATGTTGTTCATATCTTTTCCTCCGCTTCTGGTTTTCTTATTCCTTATCTCGATCAAAACTTTGCCCCCTCCCTTATACTGATAAATACCCTCTCTGGGTGCTAAAATCATTGTTTAATTCGCACTCTACCATGGGCGTGTTTGAACTTTTCATTAGTGGAAGGCATGTATTCAAAAGCGTTGGAATGGCTCCTGGTCTCTATCTGCCTAGAAAAAAAGGCTTTTGATACTCTCACGTAAGTTCATCCTCTCACTTTTCTTGTGGCCCTATTACCTGTCACTTTCTGCCATATTCCTCAGTCCCTCTGACTGATTCTCTCATTTCTCTTCTGTATTTCAGACAGTGGCTAGAAGATGCATTGAGGGAGAATGAGCCGGATTCCAGCTTCATATTTCTAGTTGGAACAAAAAAAGATTTGGTGGTAAGTAAATGGAATGCAGATAAGGAAATCATATTTCCCCTAGTTCCTCAAGTGATTTCCCTTACAAGTTGTACACAATGTTGTTGAGATAAAGACCTTGAGGGAAAAACCTAAACAGAAAGAAAGATGATCACAGGTAAATAGAACAGCATGCTTGGAACCAATTTAAGAAGACGCTTTCTGAAAAAACAGGTAGTTAGTGAAATATCCCTATTTCCCATTCCTTGTGTGGCATTTTTCGAGCACATACAAACAACTGAAAAAGCAGAGAAAAGTTGGGTGCACAAAAGAACGGAGTACCTCATAATCGTGAAGGTTTTGTTGTGGTGGTTTTTTTGTTGTTTTTTTTTTTTTTTCTTTCCCTTCTTTTAGGGACAGTGTGTTCATTATTCAGGAACAGGAAGGAATTCTTACTTAATTGAATGTGACATCATTTTCAGAAGAACAGGGTATAGTCCACTCACCCTATACCATTCTGAGTCTTGCATTTGTTTTTCTCTAGCTATCAATACTTAATTCTTAAAGATTTCAAAACAAACTTGCTTCTTCTGCTGTTTAGTTGATTTTTTTTTTTTTTTTTTTTTAAAATTTCCCACCCCCCCAGCTGCCACAGTCTCACTTATGCAGTTGTTTCTTACTCTTCACTGAAAATAAGTCCCAGAAAACTGCATGTCTGTCAGGTTTTTCTGGTACTTTGTGTTGCTTATGCTGCTTTTTCCAAGTTTCAGTAAAAGCTAAATGTGCCAGACGTCTGAGGATGCAGATCTGAAGTCTTGTCTAAGCTAGAATTCCTTACTGTAAGTTAGTTTCTGGTTTTAGAATGATAGCGCTTTCAACTGAAAGGGAGACAAGAGAAAAGCAAAGGATTGTGGGTTCTAGGTGTTACTTCAGTATGAAGCCAGTATCTTGCCAACTGGATTCACTCCTCATCTTGATGTCACATCATCCTTTCCAAATTTTTAGAATTCTTCTCAGTTGTGCAGGGGTTCCCCATTGTAAGACAATGCCCAGAAAACTGCACAAACAAAGATGACTGGAATCATCCATCACAAATGGGCTAGAAATTGAAAGCAGATAGCAACATATTGATGTGGCTGGTCACAGAGAAGAAATGAGAGGGGGAAAAAAGACCTGAAAATTAAGTGCAAGAAAGCAAAATCCATTGAAGGGGCCAAAAGTTTTAGTCTTAAGAAGAAATAAAAAAGAGCAAAAATAAAAAGGGTGGAAGGCCATTGTGTTATAACACAGTAAAAACAAATGGAGTAGAAAAAAGGATCTGAGACAGAGACAAGACAGATTAAACCCAAAGAACCATTGTGATTAGCCAGTCCTGCAACTCTTCTGCTGAGAATGATGGGGTGACAAGAATTTAAAGAGCAGTAACTGGGCTGTTGTCTTTATAGCTCCCTACCGCACTGCATAGTTAGGTACAACGGTCACACTTGTTAACTGTTGTTTTGTTTGAATGCTGTGGGAGGTGAACAGAGACTTCCATTTTACAAGCAGTACTAAGTACTTGAATATTCTTGCAATCGTGTCTGATTGCACAAGTTCTAAGGCAAGGCCAGAAAGGCCACTGTGAAAACTGGAAGCATCCCAGTATAGGTGCTAGCAGTACCTCTGTGTTGCTGCCAGCCCAGGTACACTTCTTGCGTTAAAGTTATTCCATGGTATTGACTCAGTCAGATGCTGTGTGTGAAAGGACAGAGCTGGACGCCATCCGCTTTGCCAATGAGATGCAGGCAGAATACTGGTCGGTTTCAGCCAAAACGGGTAAGTCACTGCAAAGGGTGTGAAAACAGCCTAACTGCAAAGGCTTGGCTTAAGGGGGGAGGAGGTTAAAGTTCCATATCCCCCCGTTCCCGTGCAGGTTTTTTTGTTGTTCTTGCATTTTGTTGCTGTTGGAAACTTCAGGTTTATTATTAGGTTGATTTTATTTGAGCATTTGTATGTGTGCTTGCACTGTCACGTTTACAGAACGGAGTACTTGAGCTGCTGTGCCATGTCTAAGCATGTTTAATTCATAGGTAGTTACATAAATACACATGTGCACTGCTACTCAACATGAGCGATGAAAAAAGATTGTACCACAAACTGAATTCTCTCTGTTTCTGACTGAAAAATAAAGGTACGGTACAGGGTACAGTATTCCAGAGTAAGAAAATGAGAAATTCTCTCTTTACTGATCAGAATGGAGGACAGATTGTTGGAGAGGCCTGTTCTGTCCCAGTATTGAGCAGTGATCTGTACACAGATGTGCCTTGTTATGCTTGATTGTGTGTTGATGTTGTAAAAACACATAATTTCTGTCCTGTTTCCTAGGGGAAAATGTCAGAGAGTTCTTTTCCCGAGTTGCTGCCTTGGCCTTTGAACAGTCCATGATAAAGGAGCTGGAGAAAACTGCTGGGCACATGACCCAAATTGGGGCAGGAAACCTCATCAGTATGTTAAGTTTTGCTTTTTGCGCGTATTTTCCTTGTTTACAGTCTGAAGGATTGGGGAGGTTTTTCAAGCGTTAAAGCCCGTTTCAAACACCTGCAAGCATATTCATGGCAGTGTCTACCTGAGTTCTAGCATATAGGGGTGACTGGGGCTGCATTCAGCTTTTGTCACCCTTAGTATTGGATAGTATAATTTCTTGTGAATTGATTTTATAACTTTTTTGTTTCTACAGAACTGGAAAAGAACATGATGGAAACCCCAGAAGGCAACGCTCAAGTCAGCCTGAGCTGCTGCTAACAGTCAACTGTTTCTGCGAGCGCCATGCTTCTCTGTAGTCCAGCATAGAGCACCTGCAATAATGAAAGCTCTCAAACCGGAAATAGAAAGTTTTATTTTTGGAAATGAGGGAGGAAAAACTCACCCAGACTTTCTTTCTGAGCGCTCCCTGGCTGCTGCAGACTCAGTTGTGCAGGATGGTGCGATTGTTACATAAACCTTTCTCTGTGTAGTGGAAACGTAACATCCTTGTCTTAATGCAAGTAGACAGTGCCAGTGCCATGTGCTCACCTGTCCGCCAGAAACACTTGTACTCAAAAGTTATGTCATTTTAGTGTGGTGTTCTTTGATAATTCTCTAGAAGTCTTAGATAGTGAAGTCGCATTCTCATAGGAGCAGAAAACAAATGGCAGTTCAGAATAAAGAGTGCTATCCGTATGTTTTTGCCTTTTAAGATCATAGTATAAAATAACTGACTTGCTTTTATGTATTCCGAATATTTTAAAACTGTCCCAAAAGAAATCTTTTTAAATAACAGGTACGGAAGTACGCAAATGCAGACTGCGTAGTTTTCACTGTGGTTTCTCCATCCAGGAAAAATCTGTGTTATTTTTCATTTTCCACTTGAGAATCAGAGCCCAGTATTTAAACATTTCCAAGCCTAGGACAAGTCCAGGTAGGAACTTTGTTGTTTCATCCCAGCTGTCTAATATTTTGAAAATGTTACCAGATAAGAATGCTATTCTTTTCCACTCTCTCGAATAAGAGACAATGGTCATATAGGTACATGGCATAGAAAAATTAGATTCCATGTATTCCATCTTCCAAAGAAGATGCAGAATCCTCCTCTGGATTGATCTTCATGAATATTGTCTACACTGCCGTTATACTTTGTTGCTAAGAGTAATTTTCATTTTATTCTAACTGGGTTTTTTGTTTGTAGCAATGTAGTATGATTCTGGAACCATACGCAGTCTCAGTCATGAACTTGTTCATCCCAGTCTGTGGTAGGAACTCCGAGCTGATAAGGTTAGATTGATACCGCTGCTAAACTCTTAATTGCTCTATCTGCTTTTACTGGGCAATATATAAGATATTAGATATAAGGAAGAAGTTTTGACTACGAGGGTGGTGAGGAACAGGCTGCCCAGAGAAGCTGTGGGTGCCCCATCCCTGGAAGTGCTGAAGGCCCGGCTGGATGGGGCTTTGAGCACGCCGGTCTGGTGGAAGGTGTCCCTGCCATGGCAGGGGGCTGGAACCAGGTGGTCTTCAAGGTCCTTTCCAACCCAAACCTTTCTATGATGCTATAAGATAATTTGGTCACTAGATGCCTGGAGCAGTTTGGTCCACTGCGTAACAGGAGCAGTAATAGTAGAGAATTAGTTTTGTCGTTTTGTGAAAAGACTTGCAAGTGTATGTGGGTTTAGAGGGATGGGAAAAGATGGAGTTCTCCAAAGTAGACGTGTGCTTGTTAAGCCCTGAGGTGCTTGCCCTGTGAAGGTGCCGTTACTGAATGCTTACGGTAGAACCAGCTCTCTGGACATGTCGCTGTGACTTGGTGTGCTGGCTGGATCAAAACCCTGTTGCCCCAGTTTTACCTTTTCAAATACCCTTTGACATAACCTTGTGCAATTAGTTCTTTAGCAATTACAATCATTGTTTAATGGGGAGAGATTAGCTGGGGGTACCACTGAATTTTGTCGAAGTAAAGCAGCTTTACAATGCCTTTCTGCTCTTTGGGCAACAATGACTGGTGCCAAAAGATATTCCTGTTTTAAAAGTCATTCCTGCTGACAAATGACATCATTGCCAGAAATTTGAATGACAAATAGTGTTGCCAGAAATTACTGTAACAGATATTTGGTCAGTATTTATGAAATTGTATTAGTATGATTGATTATGATAATTAGGTTTAAACTGCAAAAGTACAAAAGCAGTGAAAGGGAAATACACTCATTATTTCCCTCTAATTTTTCCAGTATCTCACTGAATTTTAATATTCCATTCTGAGTATCCAGTTAGTGATATTTCTGGAAAGATAAATGAGATTATGTAAATCTTTTGCTTGCACTAAACCATACAAATTGATGGTCCTTCAAAATTACTATAAGCGCTCAAATGGAAGAAATAACAAAGGAATCAAGGTGGGACAACAGAGAGACTGCTTCTCTTGAACTCTGTCAGCAGCTTACAACTCCATACTTCCAAGATTCAAATCCAGCACTACGTGCTATGCTGGCATTGAAAAAAAAGCGGAACATCTTCTGTAATGCTCTAAATTTCATACTGCAACTATTTTAAATAGAGAGAAAGAAGAAAACCTCTGGACAGTTACAAGGTGCAGTTTCTTAAGATATTCATTCAGTCATTACCGGAACAACAGTATCTGGAAAACTGATTATAACAGGACCTTTCAGATTTGAGCTGCTGTGAAAATAAAGACATTTGTTAATGAATCTATGCATCAAACTGAAAATATTCTAGATTCTCTGCCATTTTTCCCCCAAAATTGTTTCATAAGGAATAGGAAATAGTGGAGAAAAGATGACTTAAACATCCTTTTTATTACTTTTATTTTCTTATGACGTAAGTTAGAGCAGCCTCATAGAATATGATGAATAGAGATCTAGGAACTCTGTGTCTTTTTTTATCATACAATCTTCACTTTGGCAATTGGGCCAGTCCTGTTGGCAGACATGCAAAGGAAGCATTTGGTGGAGAAAGTGAATATGTGTGGGTATGTAAGGAGTTAGTTATCCAAATGTGTAATATTTTGACCTTATGATGTTCTATGTATTTGTTCATCTCTGAAATCTGTTTCACAAGGATGACGAATATGCGCTCCGCTTGTACCACGTGCTGCAGTGAGTGGGCAGCATAGCTGTGGTCGTCACGTTAGTTAGCGAGTTTGAATGAGAGTAGAAAGGATGGTTTGCTCCACTGCAGCAAATCATGTTGGCCAGGCTAGGTGCTAGGTGTCAGTGCAGGCATCTTGGTGTTTACAGCTGCAAAATGACTCAGTAACAAATCTAGGAAAAGATCACGATTCCAGGGTTTTTTCGCCCCCCCCAAATCTATCTCCGAAGTGTTTCTTCCGTTGCTGCGCTCAATTATTGCACAAAATCAGAGATGCAGTCTCTTCAACAATGCAATCACATTGCTTGGAAAATCAACCGGGACAGTTTTTTCTAGTGGTTCGGTACGTTGCTTGATGTCATTACTGGTTTGTATCTGCTGGAGCTCCAAAAACTTCACGTACAAATGCAATGCTCTGTCAGTCGTTAACTGTCACTTGACAATGGTCTGACTCCATCTGTTCTGTGATCGATGCTTTGAGACTGGGGTGGTTTTGGTTGCTTTTTTGGTCGTTTGGTTTGTTTTGGGGGGTGTTTTTTAGCCCCGCTGAGACTTCCTCTGCAAAGAACTCAGTATTAATAATTGATCATCTGAAATGAATCTTGGATCGTGTTGCAAATGATGAATTGCTTAGGAAAGCACAAAAGAAACTAACTGGTGGAAAAATAAACGTAAATTTGCAAGTTCTTAAATGTTTCTATGTGGTCTATGTTTTATCTATGCATGTTAATCCATTCTATCAGCAACTTAATTGGCATTGAAGAAGCCTTAATATTGTGGAAACCGGTGTTGGAACAACTGTATTAACTCTAAACATAGGTGCACTCAACCACGATTTTTATACCAGTTGAAGTCCTCACGGGGATCGTGGCAGCAGTTGCAGTGCCAGCTTCCTTGTGGAATTTACAGCTGAGAAACTGGAGAAGTGAAATTAGGAGGCAGTCTGAAGCAAAGTTAAGGAGCAATTGTAATAATCGGTTTCCCCAGAGAAGTACTAATGTTATGCCGTTTCTTGTCTTAGTAACCAGAAGCTAATGTAAATGAGTTCTGTTTAAATAAGTCTGCATATCTCTCTGGGCAAAACAACTGGTAGTGGATCAAAAGCCATTTAAGAAACAGTCACCTGACAGGCAAAGTTCATTTCTTACTATAAAAGCCTTTCCTTTTGATTTTTAATGACGTTGTTTCTGCCTTTTGAGTGACTAGTTGACACTTAGGGTGTTATTACTTGTATTCTTATAGGTCATGTGATTCAGATCTTTCCGAATCCTGCTGGTTCCCAGCTCAGGCTCGTCCCGCGGCACGACCAGAGTCCGTTCTTCGTGAATAAATCTGTCCCCCTCTGTGTCTTTTCGGGTTTCATCCATAGTTAGAGGTCGTTGTAGGGAGCACAATATAACGCACCGGTGAGTGACTGCTGTGAGCCCCCCCGTATCGCATCCTCTGAGCACGCGAGCTAAACCGGCGTCGGGCAGGTCGGAGTTGTAGCGGCACCTGCGTTTGGCAGTGGAGGTGGTTGATGAGTTTCTGGTATTTCTGGCCAGAAGGTTGCTCTCACGGCGAGGGATCGCCATTCGCTGAATTCTAAGAGGAGGAGGACTTCCCATTTTTCTGGGTTCATAGGACGGTTTAGGCTGGATGGGACTTCGCAAGACTTACTGGCCTTGTCAAACTCTACCGCAGAGTGCTGCTTTGTGCTACGGCAATATGGTTTCTTGGTTTCGGCCACGGATGAATCAGAAATCATGTTTTATCTCTCTTTAAAGAGACTCTGCTTATGTGCTACCATTTTTTTTTTTTCCTTACAAGACCTCTGACTTTTTTTTCCTTACAAGACCTCTGACTCTCTCGTGTGGGATCACTTCAGCAGGGGCAGGCGGGGAGCGGATCGCAGCGGGCCGAGCGGCTCCCCTCTCCCACAGGAGGGAGCTCTGCGGCCGCTGCGGCGCGGCCCCGCTCGGCGCCGCGCCCGGTGCCGGCGGGCGGAGCGCGGGGCCGGGGCCCCTCCCCGCACCCTTCGCCCTCTCAGGGCACGGACACGCGTCTGCCACCCCAGCCTTAACGAGATCTTGTAGCCTATTAAAATAATAATACTCTGTTGAAGGCATAAAGCATCGGCAAAAATTCAGAGATCTCTTCAATTCCCACTGGCATTTCTGATGTTACAGTATCTCGATACGCAAAGAGGGTGCGGGTGTTTAACAGTGTTATTCACCCAAAGTTAAGTGTGCATACAGAAATCCCTCCTCCGACTCATCAGAATCCTTCCTGCCGCCAGGAAGGGCACAAATGTCAGAGAAGTGAACCCAAATAGAAAAAACGCTAGGCGTAAAAAAATCAGAACTGTGAGACTTCAGTAAAAGGAATGTATGAATTCAGAACATAGCCCTATGGTGTAATATGCCTGTCATTGTTGTAACCGTGCCAGTACAGTCTTAAACGTCATATTACTAGGAGTACATCGCATGTCAGGATTTTGTTGTTCCACCTGGCACTAAGGCAAACAAATAGCAAACGGTATCAATGGTGAAAAGCCAACTTATTTTATTGAGATTTCTTGAAAGATTTATAGAGGTATTTACTAAACAGAGATTTTAGTATGATTTAGTATGATTTAGACTCTAATCTGTTTTCCATATAGGTCAGCCAATGCCTGTTATGTGTTAAAAGCTGAGGAAACAAGTGCAGGAAAAGAGGTTAAAGCCAGGAAACAAAAACCAAGGGGGATGAGCTATGCAAAATGAATGCATGATTAGCCATTCGTGATATGCCCGAAGATAGCCAAAAATATTTTGTTTGGCATATAAAGCGTGAAGAGAAAAGCTGTTTAATGGATTATGAAACATTACATATTTCAAAGGTAAGAGAGCTATTCCTGTGGACTTGTGCTTTCCATTTTTATGGGATTTTACTAGTTCTTGCTGGGGCTATAGCCCACCCTCTTCTCTAGTACCATGTACAGAAACGGCATACCTCCCCGCAGACGTGAGAGAAGCAGGTCTACGGGGATGTGAGGCCTACATGCCTCACTTTTTCCTGTCGTCCAGACAGGCAAGGTGGAACTTCAGGTTTATTTGTTACCACTTTTTCAGAGGTTGAATTAGTACCGGGAAAGGATGCGGGGCTGAAGCAAGATCACGTACTGTGATTTCAGGAGGAGTAATACTCCGCAGCCAGGCTTCTGTTTAAATCACCCAGAGCTGAGGCGCGGGGCTCTGAATTATTGGGGCTAGGATAAGATCCAGGACAAAAGCGAGACTGGTGCCTGACGGAAGCCGCCTGTGTTGTTAGCACCATAGCGGTTGCCCAGCTCAGACCTGCAGCTTGTCATTCACGGGGAAGGCAGGACGGAGCGAAGGACAAGCCTGCCGCTGACCGGCCCTTGCCTTAGCGGGGGAAAGCGCGACCTTTGGAGGCGAGCTGCACCCGTGCCTGGGGCAAGGCGTTGCTGTGAGCAGCAGGGAGTGCAGGGACGGTGTTTGTCCGTAATATACGAGGGCGCGGGTGCGTGGACAAGAGCGGAGGCCTCGCTGCGCGCCCAGGGAGGGCTGGGCGATGCGTTCCTGCCCAGCCTTAGGTGCAGTCCTGGCTGTATGGCGATGCGCGGGGCCGCGGCCGCAAGCGCGAGTGCGCACCCCGCCTTTCTCCGGCCGGCAGCCGCCGCGGGGCGCAGGGTGCGGGGCGCAGGGTGCGGGGCGCAGGGCCGCCGCCGCCCCGCGCTGCCCCTTTAAGAGGCCCCCGCCCCGCCCCGCCCCGCCCCTTCCGCAGCGCTGCCAGCCGGGCCGCCGGAGCCGCGCCGCGCCATGGGCAGCCGCGGGCAGCCGCCGCCGCGCCGGGGAGGCCGCGGCGGGGCCGCGGGGCGCCGGGGCACCGAGGGGTAGCGGCGGAGGTCGCCGCGGGCCGCGCCGCCGGCTGGCTGCTCCGCGCGGGGGCTGCGGAGAGCGTGTGCGCCCGGCGGACGGCACAATAGCCGGGAGGAGGAGACAGGGAAAGGGGCAGGGGGAAGGAGGAGAGAGAAAGAGAAAGCACAACACGGGGGCTGGCGAGGGCGGGGGGAGCGGAGGGCCGCCGAGCGTGGCTGCACCGGGGCCCGTGCCCCGGGCGGCGGCGGCGGGAGGTGGGTGGGGGCCGGTGCTGACCGTCCCTCCCCCGCCCCGAGCCCGCGCCTTTGTCCGCCCGCTTTGCAGCGCCCGGCATCGCCGGGGCGGGAGCGGCGGGGTTCGCTGGCGAAGGGGCGGTCATGCCGGGGGGAGAGTAGCGGGCGTACGGGGGGCTGGGGCCGGCGGAGGCTGAAGGAGGCACTGCTCCGAGGACTGCCGTTTGCCTCCCGGTTTCCCCGCGTGGACCGTGGAAGGGACGCGTTGAGTTGACCCTGCCGGAGCTGTTTCTGCTTCTACATGTGAGATCCGGTTGGTTTATTCTCTCCACCTCTCTCTCTCCAGCCTCCTTCCCGTATTCTCCACTTACTCCTGTATGCAAAATGGTGGACCCTGTGGGGTTTGTGGAGGCTTGGAAAGCGCAGTTTGCAGACTCTGAGCCTCCTAAAATGGAGCTGAAATCTGTGGGAGACATTGAACAGGAGCTGGAGATGTGCAAAGCATCTATCCGGAGACTGGAGATGGAGGTCAACAAGGAGAGGTTTCGCATGATTTACCTGCAGACTCTTCTGGCGAAGGAGAAAAAAAGCTATGATAGACAGAGATGGGGTTTTAAACGTGTTTCTCAGTTGCCTGAAGGGGGTGCAGAGCAGCAGATCCAAGACCTGCATCATCAGTCTGCTGACCAAGACGAATATGAAAAAAGCAAGTCACACCACGGGGAGGAAAAGTTCAAACCCAGGATACCCTCTCTGCGGAAGCTGTCTACCCAGAGCGATGGGTCGGACCTGTCGCCTTTGGACAGCCCCCATCACGGAGAGGGAGAGCAGGACAGGTGTAAGTACTATGGTGAAGAGAAACTGAAGAGGGTTGTAGAAGATACGGAGAATCGCTGTGATGCAGATGGCTCTCCTTCAAAACACAGATCGGCTTCCAGTCGCAGGCTAGTGGGATCTGCTGAGAAGGAGGGATCATTTGAACCTGTCTCTAAGGAGAGAGGGAACAGCACCAGTGTGGCAGCCCTAAGGTCCAACTTTGAGAGGATTAAAAAGGTTAATTCACATTCTGCTGGAGATAACAAGGATGTTGTTGAAAAGCCCTTTTATGTGAACATGGAGTATCATCATGAGAAGGGTCTAGTGAAGGTCAACGATAAAGATGTTTCCGATAAAATAAGCTCCCTTGGTAGCCAAGCCATGCAAATGGAACGCAAAAAGTCTTTGTACTCCTTCTCTTCTAACGTGGTACCCAGCTTCAGCGAGTTCCAGAGGCCTGCTTACAGGGGAAGGTCCTCAGAGAGCACCTTTGGCTATGACGGAGAGTATGAGGATGCTGAACTGAACCCCAGGTTTCTCAAAGATAACCTGATTAACGCCAACGGCAGCAACCGCTCACCTTGGCAGCCCATGGACTTTCAGCCCTATCAGAGTATCTATGTTGGTGGAATGATGGGGGAAGGAGAAGGGAAAGGACCTATTCTGCGAAATCAGGGCACGACGGACCAGGAAAAACATCTCACTTGGCCCAGGAGATCTTATTCCCCCAGAAGTTTTGAAGATATTGGAGGAGGATATACTCCTGATTGTAGCTCTAATGAGAACCTCACCTCCAGCGAGGAAGACTTCTCTTCAGGGCAGTCCAGCCACGTCTCCCCCAGCCCCACCACTTACCGCATGTATCGGGATAAAAGCCGCTCTCCCTCCCAGAACTCTCAGCAGTCCTTTGACAGTAGCAGTCCACCAACCCCCCAGTCTCAGAAGCGGCACAGGCAGCAGCAGGTCATCGTGTCTGAGGCTACTATTGTGGGTGTGCGAAAAACAGGACAGATCTGGCCAAGTGATGGAGATTTGCCGTCTGGGAGGTGTCACCAGGACAGCTGCTTCCATGGGGACACAGGTGTGTACCAGCTTTTTGTTTTAAACCTATGGAGCAGGAAATAGCATCATGGAAATGAATGGGAGAGGTTTTCTAGGTGATCCTGGGTGAATCGCTCTAAGGGGGCAACTGTTCAATGCGAGAAGTCTGTGGTTCTGTTGTAGTGGTCCTGGTGGAGGGAGGTCCTGCAGAGGACTACGTCAGACTGCATTTTAGGAATACAGATTCGATTCCTAGAAGGGTTGATTCAGGCTTCTCTTGAGAGGATCAACGGAGTCCCAT
This sequence comes from Platalea leucorodia, assembly GCF_965183815.1. Classification (NCBI taxonomy): domain Eukaryota; kingdom Metazoa; phylum Chordata; class Aves; order Pelecaniformes; family Threskiornithidae; genus Platalea; species Platalea leucorodia. Next base: position 16,539,244 of record NC_138834.1, read on the forward strand.
GTTAATCAGTTCTTAAAGTTTCAACGTGAACACCGAGGTAAACGGGGGCCGGAACTGTTCGGTATTCACCACCAGATCGTTCCCTCCCTCGTATTCTTGCGCTGAGGAGTAGTTAACCTCTCCCTCGGAGGTGGTAGCGTGCCAACGTGCTACAACCTGAGGGTTTTGCTGGAGCCTTACCAATAATGATGCTGCTCCCATCGTCTTGTTTTTTCCTGTCTGTATTAATTGGAGTGTTAGTTTCTCGTTCTGTCTTATGTCAGCCTTCAATTAGAGCTGATTGGAGGTGATGATTGTGCAACCCTGTTCTTGAAGCTTTCTGCTATCGCTAAGTGAAGGAAGACCTTGGAATATCAGGAAGCCCTGAGGGAGAGCTGTTAATTTAATTTCAGCAGAGTCAAAATTTTTGTTTGGCGAAAAATGGGCAATGTTTGAACCCGTTCTTACATAAGCCATTCAGGCATGCAGGTGTGTGTGGAATCGCAGTGGATGTACAGCTGGTGGAAGAGGCAAACTGTGGGCTACGTTGATTCAGACAGATTTATTGAATGTATGTGGACATCTGAATCTATTTAACAAGGCAAGGCACATAATGTAAATAGTATCTTGTGCTAACACCAGTAGTCTTCTATGCAGTAAAGGAAAAACACGCAAGTCCAGGAATGGAAAACAAAAAACCACCCAAACCAGTATGGTTGTTTTGATAGACTTCTATCATTCTAAATCTGTGAGTTATCATCCTGTGGGTTTTCTTTGTCTCTTTGCATCTGTCATTTTAACAAGGGGTTAACACGTTACTTGTCAGTGTGACTGAATTCCTGAAGTGGCAGGTGAATTGAGAGGCCTATCAGAGATGTCACTTTCTCAGGTTGTGTGAATTCGCTGTATTAGTTCCCAGAAGAGTAACCTTGCTGGAAGGAGATGCCCGGTTTTACTTTCCCTGCTGATTGTTTTTTGCCAGCAGTACTTTTGGGAGCAACAATGGAGGGAGAACTCTTCCCTGCCCCCCGCCATCCTTACATCCCGTTGTTGTATTATTGGGAGGCTGTACGGTTGTAATGGGTGTTCGCTGTGCATGAAACCCCAGCACCCTGTCCTCACGGTGACTTCTTCCTTATCAGATTGTATATACATACTTGCTTGCTATCTGGGACTACTGCATTCTTGTTTGGTTTTATGCATATGTTTGTATCTTACGGGTAGTACTTGCAATGCAGGGGAGAGGCTGGGTCTTGTGCGGGTTTAAACTGAGCTGCAGCCATCTGTCTCTGCTCCTGTTTACTGATGCTCTTTAGATGACTGGGAAGCCTCCTGGCAGTTGCAATTTCTGCAGAAGGAAACAAAGGGGTAAAATAACAAAGGTTGATAAAGCTTGAGGATAAATTCAGCTTTCAGAAAGGCAATAGGTAATTGTTATTTTAAATAATTTAGCTGGGATGCAGGGATTAAAAAAAAAAAGAGGGCTACTGAAAAGTCAGAACAGTTACAATTCCTGGTTGCGCTGGAAAGCTTTGTGTCGTTACTAAGGATGACCACACAATTGCAGGCAAGGACAGCATGTAACTGATCCACCTTCTGCTTTCCTCAGCATAGGGGGTATCGTGGCAAGCTTAGCAGGAACCTTCACCAGATGGCTGATCATTACCGTCTTGCACATTAGCTGGTGGCAACTTTTTACTTAACCAAAAAGGCTTATGCCTTCAGGAGGAGTGTGTTTCTGATTAATTCCTACTGAGCATCATTTTATATAAACTTTCTTTCTTTCCTGATTAGGAGGAGTTTTGATCTGAAACCAATTGGCAGAACCTCTTTTTCATAAAACAAACAAAAGGCACGAGGGATCGCCGTGTAATTAGCTGGCTGGCTACCATTCCCAGCTATCGTGCTCTGATGCAGACTGTTCTCTGTCACACGTGATACGAAAGCAGCTCGCGGATCCAGCCAGCTTTTCCTGCACCTGTGGTTCAGTCACTGGTCTGCCAGGCTTCCCTGAAGTTTTGCTTGAACAGAGAGTGCAAGTTTGAATCCCAGCAGGTTCTGGCCAGCCTTAATGTTAATTAGCATCAAGTGGGATTTGTTCAATAGTATTTGGCTTCTTTGTGCATTCAGATTTTTGTACGCTTGCTGGCTTTGCTTTTCATGACTCTGGCTATAATAGTGCTGAATGTGGTCTGGACAGGTGCGCTGTGAACCTTCTGTCTGGATCGGCCATCCCAGTGCATCTTGAGCTTGGCCAGCGGACACGTGCTGTTTTGTCCAAATTCTTTCTTGAGTTCACAGTCGAGTGATAATTTCCTGCTTTTGTATTACAAAAAAGGACTAGAAGGAGGTCGCCTAACTCTCAAGTGAATGGGATCCAAGCCAAAATTTGAATTTGGGTTCTTGGAGGTGGGTTATCAAAACCCTTAAGTCAGACCAAGGTAGTAGGCTTTCAGTTTTTTCCAGGGAGCAGAATGAGAACTTCAGGGTTGAGATTTGGTAATAACTGTACTTTCTATTAAATGTACTTAATGGAGCCCAGGCAAAGATATTTACGTTAGGATGAATTATGTATCACTATTTTCCTGTAGTGGGAATAGAAAAGAATCGCATCTTAACTCTCCATTAAGCTCGAATATTTTTACTGTGACTGTGGAGGAAGAACAAGATTTTTTAAACTCTGTCTACTGTTAAACATTAGTTGCAGAGACAGACACAAGAGAAGCCACCCGTTGTGCATTTCTGCGTATAATCAAGGGGAGAGTTGCATAGTGCCCCTGTGCGGTGACGGGGCCTCAGCTGGGTCAGTTTTTTAACTATAACAGTTTGTTAATTGGGGAGCACAGGGGAGTTGTTGCTTGGCTTTATAGCCTGCTTCATAAAATCAGTGCGTGCTCTCATAGCTCTGGGTGTGAAATGGTTTTATCAATCTGCATAACAACATGGAAGCTCTATCTGGAGTCCACATAGATAGTGCTTACCTGTAAAGCTGCTTCCTTAAAGGTGCCCCGGTTGTGACTTCTGTTCACTTGAGAGGGCTTGATAGTGCTCTCCAGAGAGTTCTGCCAGGCTCTCTCCATAGAAAGCTACCAACAGCCATAGTGCTCAATGTAAGGTCAGTTTGGGGATATGTGTAATTTAATTCCATCGGGAGTAAAGTTTTACTTATTTTAGCTAGCCTCTACTAAGTGTGGGAGTGCTGAATGTCGCTTTCTGAAGAGCATGGAGTGTTCTCTGTATTTTTAGTGAGTTTGATGTAGCCAGAGGAAGGAGTGCTGGAATTTATCTATGCATGTGAACTGCAAGACTCAAAATTCCTGTTATCTCAGCTGAGCAGAATGCCATTTTAAAGCGCATACTTACTTAGAGCTGTAGATTCTTCAGTTTTTGTGTGCCTTAAATGCCTGACCAGATAGGCAAGCGTCTGAATTTCCTGCTTTTAAGGTAATCCTTGGCACTGCTTAGTTTTAAAGCCCCAAGAAAGCATGCAATATGTCGTCATGGGAGGACATTGTTCTGTACCAGTTTCTGCAAGGGTCTGTTCCTGAGTTACTTGCATGTTCTGAGATCTTGGACAAGTTTCTTAATTCTGCACTTCTTCCACCCACTATTGTGTTCTGTGGATTTTGTAAGGCGTAGTTTGAAAAGTGCTTTGCAATGTTTTAGCAGTACAAAGATGGCACACGAGAGAACATGCCAGTGCTGTTGCTGCTGTTTAGAAACACAACTTTCCTTTGAGCAACGGAGGCAGACCTCAGTCCAGATTCTTCCTTCTGAGGATCTGAAATGTAGGAACTTCATCATGGGCAGCTCGCTTGTTAATTTTAAGGGCTGCTGGCCACAGGTCCTGCTGTCAGTCTGTGACTTACACCGGGTCGGGAATGAGGTTTAAATTTTCTCTGACACTTGTTTAGTTCATTTTGCTCTTACTTTGTAAACACGTTTTAATCTTTTGCTGTGATGATCAGTGGATTTCCTAGGAGCAGTGATGACAAGATGCTGTTTAAATGTGTGTGTGTGTGTCCCCTTGCTTTCCAGCGATTTAGTGGCTTTTGGGATTATCAAGCTGCTTGTGCTACCGCTCCCCTCTTCTTAGTCTGGGGGAGTGAAGAGCTCCCTCTTTCTCTGCCAGATTTCTTTTTCCCTCCAGCTGAGTTTAGTGGAGTCTGTGGAGCTTCTGCTTTATGTCCCCAATGACTATTGTGGACTCTGCAGTCCTATTTGTTTGTTTGTTTGTTTTGTTCCTTCTTCCACAAACAGTCGCTAACCTTTACCTCAGGCCTACCATAAGTAATGGCGTGCAGATGGAGTGTATTTTTGCTTTTCTTAGGTACACCCTAGATCATGGAGTTTCTCCCACCCCAATGTTCAGGTTCTTCTGCAATCACAAAGCACCTGCCTTTGAAATGAGAACGTAAACCAACCGAGACAGTAGTTGCCTGATACTGGGAAGCCCTGGAGAGTGCTGGTGTCGCCCGATCTGTCTGTGTGAAGCTCATTTTTGCGGTCCACGACAGAGATATCGAAGTGGGACTGGCTTTCCTATGGAGTAAGCAGACAGAGCGCTATATGAGTTCTGCAAGTAATGGCTTAGGTAGAAAGCTGCTTGTCATCCCTGCGTAATTACCAACAGCTTAAGAGTGGTCTGTCTGGCCGCAGAGGTGAGCCCGCTTTGTGCAGCTGCCATGGCCCGTGGCTGGGCAGGGGAAATAGAAGACCAGTGCACGCTTGAAGTTTGGGAGTGTTGTAGGAACTCGAGGCTAGGACCAAGCTGCAACAGAGCCATACGGATATCCGTGCCGCATCCGTACTGGGATGACCACAGACTAGAATGCTGTTCTGTATGCCAAAACAGTCGGACCTAGGCGACTTCAGCATGGTGATTTCGCAGAGCCAGGGGCTAGAGCCCTGAAGCATTGCAGTGGATGCCACACAAGACGATGCTAATGCCTTTCATTTGAGCAGGAAATGTGTAGGCAAGTGGAACCACAATATTAAGTCTGTGGCTCAGTGAGCTGCTCCTATGGTCCTTGCTGACTGTTCGAAGTACTGAAAAAGCACTGGTTTATGGCCAAAGCAGTTGAACTGACAGATGTGTATGAGCTGTGCGTCCATTCTGCTGCACAGTTGTCAGCCTCTGTCCAAATGGTTTCACTGGAAAAATGCAGAGGTTGCCATTTTATACAAAATTTTGGTCCTGCCTTGAGAAGTGGCAGGGTGAGTTGGGAGCGTCCACGGGCTTGCTGCCTGCCCCAGTGTGCTACCTCCTCTGAGATGGAGGCTTCTTTCTAGGTGGCTGAAGGAAAAAGAAGAGAAAGGAGGAGTAGAAAAACCCGGTATCTTGGTACTTTTTTGCACTGGCTTTGTTTTCTGGATTAGAAAGCTTTTCAGCAGTTTTTCCCTTGCAGAACCAAAGGTGAGCAAGGAAGCAAAGAGCTGAGGATGGGGATGAGCATGGTAGAATTGGCTAGTGTTTGGAGCTAATGAAGGGGCTGGGCTGGTGGAGTGACACTAATTCCTGTGTGGAGGAATAGGCGAACATGGGGAGGAGATGCCTTTAGATGGGTATGAGCACTGACCATGGCTTATGAAGTGATTTACTGGTGCATGTAGGTGATGGGCTTTAAAGCAGTGAAATACATTGCGGAATGAGGTGCTTTGGTCTCCTGTGTTTTCTCGTCTCTAGCAAAGCAGTTGCACCAGTGTGTGGTTGTAACCGTGAAGATTTTCACTGTTTAGTGTAAGTTTACATGACCCTGTGTACAGACTTCCAGAGGTGCAAAACTGGAACATTTTACTTTTGATTCTTGCAGTTATTTATGCTCTCTGAAGCTAATGCTGAGACAAAGCAAGCTAGGAGTCTACTAATTTATGGCATTAATTGCTGTACTACCTTTCCTAAGGGCTTCCATTCATCTAATATCTCTGGTTTGGATAAAATGATAAGTACTGTGTTCAGTCACTCCTTCACTGACATCTTGCCTTTCACCGAGGTGTGAGCAAAGGCAGTAAAATGAGTTGGGTGGAATGGTGAGTAGACATCCCGAGTAACAGACTTGGGAGGGGGCAAAAATAAGGTTTAATTAGAAAATTTGCTAAACCTTCAAGTGTGGGTTAGGAAATGATTATTTGAATACTGGGCAGCACATGCTAGCTAATGATACTGACTCTTACAAGAAGTGTTGGGGAAGGGGAGGGTGATTTGTAATCCAAGTTTGGCTTTGCAGGCTATCTGAAAGATGGGCCAGCAAAGGAGACAGAAACCTGTGAAGGTCTGGGCCCCAGTAATAGCCTGGAAACAGGTCTCTATCTTCCAGTTCTAGCACATTTAGCAGTTCTCTCTCTAATGCCCTCCCTCTCTCCCCAGCCTCTTAGGGATAAACAGTTACCGTGCAGAGGCAAGGGGGACCTGTATTTCAGCTTCAAGGAATTTTGGAGGTCAGTCCATAAAGGTTAATGAGGTGAGACTTGGCAAGCTGGTGGGGGAGAATTGCTCCATTTCAATTACCATAGGGAAGCATATTGCTGTTCATGAAAATCAGACTGTTGATTGGAGGCACAGCTTATCTGGAGCTTGCTTTCCCCCAGAGGAACCAAGACAGCAGGGTTTTTTTGACTGTCTCCTCTTTGATTTGTTCTGCCCAGTCAGATAAGCATGGAAAGAACAATAAGGGCCTGATCCTGTTCTTTCCCTGGTGAAATGTCATTGACTTCAGTAATCTCTTGCTGAAACATGTAGGAAAAGAAACGGTGTCCTGGTACAGGTTGAAGGGCAACTTTGCTCTGTGGGTAGACGGGCAGGCTGCAAGTGGCAACAGAAATGCTGGCAGGCTTTAGCTTGGGTGAACTGCATGTGAATGAAGTACTTCCAAAACAACAATTTGAGTGTCTTAAGTTACAAAGCAGGTTTTGGCCAGCTCACTGATAACCAAGTGGATTGCTTTCCTGATCATATCTTTAAATTACATGTGATGTGAAAGTAACCATGAACTGTAAGTAAATCCTTGAATGTTGGTCTCTCTTACAAATCGGTAACTTCTCTAAACTTGTTTTGGTTTGTACTGTGTGTGTTTTAAACAGTAAAACTGCCCCACGTGGGATCAGCGTGGTGTATTTCTGTCGCTAAATCTGGTTGCGGTTTGCAAATCTTCCTGTTACTAAAATAACAACAGCATGTCTCCCTTTTGTCTTCTTACCAGCTGCCAAAATGGTCTCTCTCAGACCCTTTCTTAACCAGGTTACGGCTGATGTAGTAATCAGATTATTGCAAATGTAATTGGAATCTCTGTTTCAGAGAAAGCTCTGCCCAAACGGGGCAGCTGGAGCCGAGTTAGTTGCTCGTGGCTACACGAATACACGAGGAGCACGTGTGTGAGAATCCACAATGATTGCCCTGTAGGAAGAGTGAATTAGTGAAGTTCAGTCTGTTGGTTTATACCACTGAATGGTATTGCAGGCCCTTTGCCTAGTTATCTTCTGTTATTTTGTTATTTGCAGTCATTTCACCAATCTGTGTTGCTTCTGGTTTGTTTTGTTTGGTTGGTTTTGTTTGTTTGTTTTTTGTGGAGGGAGGAATTCTTTTCTAGGGAGAACAAATCCACTACAACCTTCTTTTTTTTAAAAATAATATATTAAAAAACCCCATCCTCTTTTGGAGCTTCTGCACAGGTTAGGTCTCATTCTGAAGTATCCAAAAGCCCCAAATTACTTGCAGATTGGGCTGTGACAACAGGATAGGAACAACTGTAGCAGGCTGCCGTGGATCACACAGTATTATCTGAAATCTAAGAAGCCAGCTTTTGTAGTAGTTACTTAATAGTGAGCAACTCACGTGTTTGGACTCGGCAGCTCCTCTGTGTTTGTGACCTGTCCTTGATGTGTTTACAAGTGCACTCTGCAGCCTTGGCTCACTATGTCTGTTTACTTCTTCTTAAGGACCTCAGAATATTCTACGCTCAACACTGAAATGCAGCTACTTCTCTGATGGGATATGTGCCAGCTATTATGTTATCAGAAATTGTATACTCCCTTGGCTGCAAAGCTAGGGAAGGAGTGCCCATTTTGAACCCACAATATGGGTGAGGCTGGAGCAGACTCTAGTTGTTAGGGTGGTTTAAAAAAAAAAAAAACACACAAAAAGCCACAAAAAACCCAACAAAACCCTCAGGTACCTACAGCCACATCTGTGTGTTCTTTTAAAATGGGCCAGCAGCTTCCTAGAATAATCTGTTCTGAAGAAAAATACCTCATTCCCCGGGGCATCAGGCTTCAAACGTGTCTGAGCTGCCAAAAAGTAAATGTGATTGGTCTGTTGTCACTAGGGAGGTGTAACGTACAAACACAGAGAGCTGTATCTGCGGCAGTCGACAATTACATAGCCCGGTATGATTTTGCCCAGGCAGACAGTAATGGCCTGTCGGCCTGGCTGGGCTCAGGGCTTCCCAAAAGGGATGAGATGATGGCGCTTAGTATGAGCCAAGGCACAGAAAAACACGTTTCTGTGACTGTTAGCATCCAGCTGCCTCAGTTCATAGCAGTCTTAATTTTTGCTTCCTGCTAACCTAGCTCTGTTCCTGAAATTTTTTCATAAGGGTCAGCACTGACATTACCACATGAAGTTCACAAAAGAATACGCTGAGAAAGCGAGTTGATCGCTGTTGGAAGACTTCTGTGCGTTCCCCCTGTCCTTGCCCCTCCCCTCTTCTGCAGACTGTCCCCTTCGTTTGAAGCTGCCTAGGTTGAACGTTTGAGTGTGGGAGTTCCCTTCCCTGCCGTGGGTGTCTTGTATGCTTTTGCGCTACGCTCTCCTGAGGTGGTCATCGGACCTCTCAGTCGGATAGGGATGAAATCGCTGCTCCAAGAAAACACAGTTATGCCTCAATCTGGCAATGTTCTATCACTGTCTTTGAGGAAATCGTGGTATTTAGATAAATATGTTTGTCTTTGCTAATTGTACTAATTACTTACTTGAATTTGTGGATTAGCCAGCAGCGAACATCCTCTTGTAAACTTCCATTGCAGTTCTCCTGTCTAAGCCTAATTGTGGTGGATACCACGCGCGGTGCTTAGCTGTGATTAAAGGTGCCTTGTATAGGTGGGGGGCAGCCTGCACCACATCGGTGGCTGCGGCGAAGAGCAGCACGTCTTACAGCCTGTTCCTTGGTTTACTTTTCTTGCCTTTCTTTAATAAAAAGCTGATGGGTGAAATCTGAATTGCAAAGAGGAAAAAAATCTGACAAGCTGTAGTCTTGATGAAAATACATTCTTCAGCCTTGGGACATACACCCCTTCTCTAGTCTAACACTGATCATCCGTAGCTCCTGATATGGGGTGGATGGGTATCGGGAAGAGAGGGCTTTAGCCAAGTCCAGAGTATTGTCTCAGAGGTGCTCTTGGCTCCCTAACTTGCTGGAGCAAGTATCTCTCAGCTCACATAAGCATGCTCCTCAAAGGCCTTCAAGAGCTGCTTCTAACTAGGACAGAAAACTAGTACATTTAACACACGTTGGGGCTAACAATCACCTGAATAAACGTTCAAGTGAACTTTTTGCTCAGCCTTTTCTCTGCTAGCTTCTTTCCCAAGGAACTCACGCATAGGAATGCAGTACGCTGTGAATCATGTAACTAGTTTGGGTGCTCCAGGGCCTGCTTTTGCCCTCTTTCCTAGGAGACCTGTGATTGTAATGAGCCCAAAAGGCAGATGTTGCTCACAGAACTGCGTGGTGGGCACGTATCTGATCAGATGGAGGGGTCTGGTGTGGGAGAAGGGGGACTATATGTTTAGTCCTCAGGTATCTTCAGAAGAGTCAACAGGGATCCTGGGAACCACTTGCTGTCTTGCGCTTAGGCAACAGTTCAGTTTTTTTCAAGCACAAGGGCCTTTGGCAGACCTGACTGATGGTCCCCGTGCTCTTTTCTGATGGTGGGGATCAAGAAAATTCCCTGTTTTTCCTGTGGTATTTCAGGCGGAGTATTGAGCTACAGGCCTGGCTGCCTTCCTGAATTGATCTGTACCGAATGACAGTAATGAGAGGCTGATTGCAATTTTGAGATTGTTTACATGGTCTGATGCTCTTGTCATTCAGATGAGGGCTGGGTTCTGCTTCATGTGAGTGCAGGAGCTCTCGTATCTTATGAATTTAGATCAGGGCGTATTGAAGAAAATTATTTTCCACTGTCCTGTATTCCTAAGTGATGTTTGAACACGCAGCTCAGAACGCAGACCCGTCGGCGCAGCCATTTCGTCTTTGGAGAGGCCCTTCCTCAGTTTGATTTGCTGAATTCCTTCAAGGTCCTCCTAAGCACAGCTGAGCCGTTGCACAAACCCATAAGCCTTTCCTTGTGCAGCTGTTGAGAAACCACACTGCTTTGTATAGAAATATATACACAGGATTTGTACATCACTTTGACCCTTTTTTATCCAAATTCGTTTTGCAACTTCTGTATGCACTGAGTGAAATAACTTTATATTCGCAAACTGATGGTCAAAGTAAACTAAAGATTTGGAGCTACTGGAGTACTGGTTACCATGAAACTATCAGAAACTGCTGATCCCTTCAGTATCAGGGAAGGGAAGATGACCTTGCTTCTCCTCCAGCAGTAGCACTTGGCCATCGTGCCGGGGGTAGGGGTGGGCAGCACCCTGGAGCAGAGCTGTAGCCCCTGTAAGTCTCGGGAGGAGACAGTACTAAGGTGGGGGGACGTGCGTCCCAGGAGGGTGTAGGAGACGGAAGGTCCTGTTGCAGCCTCCAGCTCAGTGAGGGGTGCATCTCAGCCGATCTCATCTCAGCAGAGTTTTTGTAGATGGTTGATCATACCACGATGTTTCTTTTAATACCCTCCACGTTTAGCTTGAGAGCTATCCTAATGGAAAAGAGGTAGAGTTTGGAATAACTAGCAAGGAAAGAATGAGAGCGCTTAATGAATTTTGATTTTTTTGCTTGGAATATTGTTTTTGTTCTATTTAACAGTTGGACACACCAATGGCTACTCCTGGGAGCTGTAACAGTATCTCAGGAAAGACTTGATCCGGGACTTGCTGGTGTCGGGGGATTTCTAGTGACTGTTTTGCGGTGACTGAAGCTCCACAGCACTAGCTGTACGTTCCTATATAAATACCTGAACCAGAATTTCCCAAGATATCTTGATTTTGAAATGTGAGCTTGATCTCTGACTTCAAAAGAGCTGATAGGGTTTTCACAGGCCTAGGTCATAAATGTTACATGCGTGCAGCTTATGCTGTCCGGTTCCAGTAGCAATACTGCGGATGCGGCTGAGAGCCGTCTGTGAGCTATACTGGGCAGGCAGTTCAAAAACGTGATTCTGTTTTAAAGTTTCCCTTGCCTTTCAGAGAACTGTGTTAGCTGTACATACGCATCTGCCATGCCGCCTGGATGGGTGCTGTGGAAACGCTAATGCAGTCTGGAAAGCATTTTTAATTTAATAATTCTTTTAGCGTCACTCTGCCTCTGCTGTCTTAAGAGGCAAAAAGGCAAGAGAAAGTGATAAAATGGTGTTTATGTCAAAACATCAGATACGCTTTTTTCAGTTTGTCCAGTCCTCTGAGGTAGGACTCTGTCAAAATGAATTTTGGTTAGGTAGGTTTTTTTTTTTAGCATGCGTGGAGAGAAAAATACGTCTATTACGTTTTAAGAGTGTCTGAGACATCAGCAGAAGGTGCCTTCCATTCAGCTGGGTGATCTCTGCAACAGACGTAAGTTCTGTTACACCGCGGTGTGATCTGAGCTGTTGGAGTGTGAGTAACCTGTCGTGTTTGTGTTCGGCAAACGTGCCCTAGCCCTGACCTTGACTACCCCAAATTTATTCAGGCTTGAGCACTGACCTATACATAATTCATTGTGGTCTCACTGTCTGGTCAAACTAAAATACATGCTAACGTGATCTAAGCTCTGCTTTGTTTTGTGCTTGATACGTAAAGTAATAAAATTCATACTGCAGATAAAGGATTACGCATCTTTCCACAGTTAGTGCCTGTCCTCCATTTCGGTACTTGTATGAAATCTCAGTATCTCCACTTAAAGCAAGGAAGGAGACTTGATTATCCGTTACGTAAATGTGTTCTAAATATGTGCGCACAAGAAAAATCTGAGGAGGAAGAATTTTTGAATTTAAATCTTTTATTCTGTAGGTAGGTGTTTCAGACTGGTTTCCATGTACGTGCAAATATGCGCTGATGCAAAGGTACAAGCACCCTTATAAAGTTCCACCTAAATTTTGTAACGAGCATTTTCTCATAATTAGATCAACAGCTGGGTAAGGAAACATTCTGATGCTAAAACTGGTTTTGCCGTTAATGGACGCTTGCCATGTAGGGCTGATGCACATTGCAAACACGCTTGTTTAATAGTATTTGATAGTTGGGTGTTCTGCGGTTGTGTGTTTTTCTTTGTAAGGAAACAAGTCCTTTGCAAGTTTTTTTTCAAACACATGTAAAGAACAAAAAGTGAACTTTAAAAGAAGAACAGCCTGGGGTTTATAACGAGCTCTTATCTTACATAGTAATTTACATAAATAAATTTCCAAGTGTTTTAACAAGTATGCAGCTCAGTCTTTTGCGATGCTGAAGCTCAGGCTTCTAGCTGAATTTTGGTGAGCTCTTGTGTCCTGGAATCCAATTTGGTGCATTTCTCCTGGACCACATTTCTTTTAGCTAGAAAATTGATTAACTTCCTCTATACGTATGTGTTTAGCAATGAGTTTATATCCCTATATAACTTTTAAAGGAAAATACTGTCAAAAAGAAAAAACAAAACAACAAAAAAAGCTCAGTTCTGTTGCTGGAGGCTCGCCCTGTCACTGATTTCTACAGTTCATACACTTTCTCCCAGTACTTCTTTCTTTCTTTCTTCTTAGTTCTGTGTTCCTATTGACTCATTCAGTTTCCCCTCTAAATAATTAAGTTCAAAACCTGGGTTGCATTTCCCTACCTATGGCTGTGATTGGTTCTGTTTATGTGTTGATCTCTGTTTTTTCCACTTTTTACTTTTTTTGTTTGTTTGTTTATTTGTTTAAAATTTGAAGCAAGGGCTGCCTTGCCTTACAACATGGACTTGTATGTGTCTTCCAGTGTTCTCATATTATGCCCCTTGAGGCTAAGTCTTGATTTAAATTGTCTTTGGTGATAATGCTTCATGCTGTGGCATGCTGCCCTAGCAGTTGTGCCAACAACTGTTCATTTGTAGGTTCACGCTGAGAACTGGATCAGGGAATTTATCTGTGGGGTTTTTTGTTTTGGTTTGGTTTTTTTGTTTTGTTTTTTTTCCAAGCCAAAACCAAACAAAAATCACAAAACTCCCCAAACCAAAACACAACCCCCCTCTAACCATGGATCCCATCCATCCTCCCCACAAATGTTTGTGTTGGAGCAGCAACTGATGGTTGGTGGTGGAGGGGAGAGAGTATAATGCCACGAAAGACAATGTATGCTTGAACCCCCAGTCTGTTGGGACTCTGGGGTTGTTAATTCAATAACAATGGGAACGTTAATGCTGAGAAGTCATGTTTAACTTCAGCAATTTCACTTCTGATTAGCCAGCTGCTTTGGGATTTCAGGAGGAGGTTTGAGGTATCCTTTGAGCAGAGGACCTCTTCCCTAGTCAGATGCTGTGTTCCTGCTGTTTGGGGGGGGCGAGGCAGCCTAAGGGCTTGCTGATGTTTGAAATAGTAGAATGCTAGGACTGGAAGTGGGGGAGAAGATATATTTACAGTCAGTATTGTTTGCGAGACAGACCAGATGACATCCTAGTCCGTGTGACTGACTCCCCTTTCAGTTGCCTGTGTAAGTACTTCATGTTTTTAATTATTACATCAGCAAATACATTGACTGTTTATGGCCAGGAGAAAATGGAAAAGAAGATACAATTATTCCTTTTTACTAAGACTAAAAAAAGTATCTTTTTCTAAAAGATTGTTCAGGTCATAAATCGTCTGGAAGGAGGACTGTATGGATGTCAGATCAGCACAGCTTTTAGAGGCGAGTGGATCGCCTTTAATAACTTGCATTTGGTTTCTAGGAGTGTATGAGTGAGTGTTCATGAGCTAAAATTTCATTTTTTTTTATGATGTAATTACTGTAATGAGACATCTGCAATATTACATCTTACAACTACATAGTATGTGAATATTTTCCCTTCAGGAGTGTTTTTGGGGAAGGAGGGTTTTAGAGGTTATTGCTAGGCCTTCTTATGCTTGTTTACTTTGAAATATAAAATGTCATTGTCCTGGCCTAATAGCGCAACTAAGACTTGTGTCAAATGGCGTGATTTGCTTAAAAAGCTTAGTCTAGAACGAGGAGGGGGCAAGGGTCATCAGGAGAAGATATGGGTAGCTTACAGCATTGAAACATCTTTACAGTTTCTCTTTTCAATTTTATTTAGCATGTTTACTCGACTCCCAGATAAGACTTCTATTTTTACCTGTGAGCGCTGGCTCTGCGCAGATTTGTGAGCTCTTCTGGCTTAACTCTGCTGAGTTCCTGCCTGCATAGCAGCCAGGTGCTAGATTTCTGGCTTCCAGCCTCTTTTGCTCTTTCTGTTCCTGTTCAGTCCACAAACATGGAAAAAGGTGCCCCACCCTGCTGACTCGTGCCCAGAACACTCCCTGTATTCCTGAAATAGGATTAATATCTGAGGCGGTTTGAACAACTCAGCAGAGACGGGGCTGGTTCTCTTCTGCCAAACCTCTCCCTAAAATAACTGGTTTCTTCTCTTAGGCCCATGAATCTTGTCTACGTGCTCGACCAGGGCACAGTCCCAAGGTGATTTCCTTATCTTGTATTCATTTAAAGGGCTTTTGCAACAAATACAACTGTTGTAGAAATCAACCGGAATGTAGAATAATCCTTTTAACAGGTTTATTCTGATACTCTATTGGGTATTTAAGTGGATTTAACTCCATCGTTTAATGTGTCCTTGAAGATGGTTCCAAACGAAACCTGCTGCTGTCAAGTTCTGTCATACCCCTGTACGCACACCGAGCGTGCCTGGGAGGTGTCAGGCAGTGCTGCAGGCGGCGGGGAGGGGTTGCTATTTATAGGGGAAAACTCGGAGTAGCAAACCACTTGCGCTGTTTACCGTCGTGCTGCCTACAGCTTGGTCTCTCAGATAGCACTCCGAAAGTCTGACTGCTCTGCAGGGGCTCGGAAGAAGTTATTTCCCTGTAACGAGGGCAAACTCATGTGCTGCCTGTTCTTCTCTTCTCCACCTTACCCAGTATGCAGTTGTCTCGTGGTTCACCCCAGGGGCAGCTGTGCTCCTCTATGTATCCCTTTAGCTTGTTTTGCTTTGGGATCAAAGGACTGTGTGAAGGCAAATGTCAATTATTAATTCTTGGTTTTAAAAATACACAAAGTGACACACTTTTTCCCTTTGATTGAAGTAAACAGCAGTCTGCTTCTTCCCGTCAGCATGCTGTGCGGCCCTGTTGTAACGTCCCAGGTTTTGAGTTCTTGCAAACATATGCATCCTGCAAAGGGCCGTGTTTGGCAGTGAAATAGTCAGTAAAATGCCTGGAAAAGAAGGTTACAACCTTGAGCACAGCCCCTTGGAATGTAGCAGGTTCCTGATAAGGCAAAAATTGGGTGGGTGAATGTTTTTCAGAGAATCAGGCCTGTGGAAGGGAATAATGTTTAAGATGTCGGGAGTCCCGTCTTTACAAAAATCTTGGGTTTTCTTTCAAGTGTACTGAAATACAGTTTTAATTATATTAAAGTCTGCGTGAAACTTGTGAGTAGGGTCACTTATTTACTTTTAAAAGGATAACTTGTCATTCTAACATTACAAAGTACTCTTTTGGAGGTTGGCTAAAAAAAATGCATGTAAGGACCCTATATCTGTCTAGGGAGCGGGGAGGAAAAAACCGAGTCTGAGATTTTCTGCCCAAAAGAGGAAGGATGCACACTATTAAAACTGGATTTTTCTTTCCAAATCTTCTCTTGCGCTGTTGTAATGGTATGGGCTTATCTGCTCTTGTGATCTGCAGGTGTTTCAGAAACATGGATAAGTTAAACTATCAATAGCCTGTTCATCCAGGGAAACTGATAAGGCCAAATAAAGTGTCCAAGATCAGCTGCAGATGATAGGTCTGGGATCTCGACCCTGAACTTGTGTTCTTAGTTCTAGAACTTAACCTCTAAGACAGTCTCTACTACATACATCTCATCTGTGAAGTGAGGTGGTAACATCGATGCTAAAGAATTTTTTTTCCTGACTCATCTGTGTCCGTGGTGGTTAGGTAAGTATGGTTTCACCTCCGCTATTTTCCCCAGTTCTGCTGGAGCCCTGCAGTGCCTAAGGCCTAAAGGGAAAAGCTAGTTAAATCCACATAACCATCTTGTCTTTCCTTTATTGCTGCCTTTTTGTTGGCTTATTCCACAGTTACTTGCACGATAAAGAGCAATACTGGTGACCACAGCTTCTTTTATGTAACCAACCAAACAGCTATTTTTTAATTACTAATGAATGTAAATGGACTGAAGCTATAAAGTAGTTTGTGTCTCATTACCAGACTCCTTACTAGGAAGCTCTTCTGTCTTTGTCTTTCTCTCCAAATGTTCTACGGCACCTAGCACAGTAGAATCCAGGGGTTTGACTTTTGTTCACTTACTGCAGCGCAAGTGATGCTGCTTTTGCCCATAGCTGCTGCTAATTGAATGATACTTTGCAATACAGACGTTATGTGGCAGGCGAATATTTCAGGGAAGTCCAGTCTATTCCCCCCCTCAGCTTGCTTAAGAAATCAACCCAGCCTCTAGCTGGCAACAAGAAAGGAGACGGGAATTAAAAAAATTCCAGTTTTCCTGTGCTACAGGATTGACTTCTAGACTAACCGGCTTTTGTTATTTACATTTCTCCAAAGGCAGCTCTGTATGTTGGGTTTTTTGGGGGGAGTGGGTTGATGTTGGTTTGTTCGGGGGTTTTTTGGTGTTTTTTTTGTGGTTTTTTTTTTTGGTTTTTTTTTTGGTGTGTTGTTTGCTTTTTAACTGCTTGGAAAGGTGCATTTACAGTAAAGGTCATTTGTGTTTCAGGTCAACTTACTAACTAGTAAGTTCCTGCCAGCACAGTACTCCCCCTAAATTTTAAAGCCTTCCAGGTAGGTCTCATTAACATTCTCTTGTAAGATCAGTGAGAGAAGCTGGTGTACTTACTCAGCAAAGGAATGCAACCGTGCTTTGACTGTGGTATACTGGCGAAGCCTAGAAACTTTCAACCTGTTCTTTGCAGCAGCTTTGCCCAGGTTCTCGCTGTCTGGTGGTCTGCTTATACTCCTTGTACCTGGTTGGTTTGTTGGTTTGTTTTCTATTATTATTATTTCCAAAGCTCCTTTACCGGGCCCTCTGCTTTTTCTACCTCTTAAGGAGATCTTTAAAAT
This sequence comes from Platalea leucorodia, assembly GCF_965183815.1. NCBI lineage: Eukaryota > Metazoa > Chordata > Aves > Pelecaniformes > Threskiornithidae > Platalea > Platalea leucorodia. The sequence goes on from NC_138834.1 coordinate 16,556,611, forward strand.
CTTAAGTTGCTAATGCTCTGAATCAGCAGCTCCCTAAGCCAGTCTTTGTGCTGAGTCTGTTTACACTAGTATCAAGAAATAAGGTGGTACTGTTTAAAGGAAAAAGGGGGGATACGCAGCCCTCGGGGAACGTACCATCCGAGCGGAACGGTACCTTCCCAGCTCTCAACTTTGCTGCGAATAGCCCTGCAGTGTGAAACCCGCCTATGTATGCACCACCTGTACTCACCTTAGGCTTTTAGTCCCCAGAGTGCACCCTGCTGCACAGGTGCCACTGGGATAGACTTCCACAGTCGCACAGTTTGCTAGAGAGGACTAGAGTCCTACTTTGAGCTAGTATTGGTAGCATTTCTGACCTTCCTAATGCAATGGAAGGGAGAACTTGATGTCTGCGTGGGGGAATTGCTTTTATCTTCAGGGTTATTCTCCCTTTTGCCCAGCTGTGCAATCTGAGCTGTCAGATACTAAGTCTAGTTTATCTCCTGATCCTTTGCTATGATTTTAGTTGCTTTTTTCTTGACGGCTGAGGGATGTTCATTTTTTCAGTCCCATAAGGTAAGATTACTTCTGCCCAGCACCTGGGAGCAGAAATGTATCTTCCTCCGAAGTGGCTGCGGTCATCTCAAATGCTGACTTCCCTCTTTGTTGACAGAGTTTTTGGTTGCGGTTTTTCCGGTGTCCTTTACCATACCAGTCTCTCCTGGTCGCCTGTCTGTCCATGCCATCCGTGGTTCGGTTTCACATGTGATTAGTTTCCTCTTTGGTGTTGATCTCTCTATCCTGAGCCTAATTAAACCCTAATTGCTTTCTGATACCTGGGTAGGAATCCTTTCTGTATATGATTTTTGCTGCACGAACCCACACTTGCTCATTAGACTAGCTTAGCCATATAATTGAGCCATACCCTCAGCAGTCTTCAAAAACCAGATGCATTTTACTTCTGAGTCTTTGTGTCCCTGTCTCAAGATTTTGCTTTTCAGTCTTTCCTTTCCCTCCATCCCCTAGCCGTCATCTGCTGCTGGCGCAATGCAGTGTCACCTGCGGGCAGCCCTGCGGGGTGACGGGGAGGGAGGAGGTGGGATGGTCGCAACCGTAGCGGCAGCCTTGGGGAAGCCGTGCATCGTGTCAGTAGGAGCCTGTGAACTGTTGGAGGGGCTAAGGGACTTGGCGGGGATGCTTCTAGCTCCGCTTCTGCTAAAATGCTTATTGTTTGTCCTTCATAGATAGCACATGTGTTTGAGAGCCTCAGGTGACTGACGGGGGTCAGGAGAATGTATGAAGGGAGAGCAAATGGCTTGAGATACCTGAAAGGGTGTTAAAACAGTAAAACTGCCCTCTATCTACTCAAAGCCAGTTGTTCTGTTACCCTTAACCTTTGATACCCCATGTGTTTATTGTCCCCACGGGTCACTGCACTTCTGTAAATTGCAGAAGAGCTGCAGCTGTACCGAGTAGCAGTATAGTTGTAGCACCTGTACTGCATCGGAGTTACTCAGAAAGTACAGCTTGCACCAAGAAGGTTTGTGAGACTGCTGCCAGGGAACGTATAAGCAAAGGCTTAAGGAAAGGGCAGTAGTTCTGTGGATTGCATCCTTCTAAATTGGTGCCACGACTTCCACCCCCCGCCCTCCCCTTTTTTTTTTTCTGACTGCATTTTTCTGAAAATTGGGCACCCAGTCCTGAGGTGGTGGGCAGACAATGTCTGCAAATCAACAGCGTAACAGGAAAGAGTATCTGGGTTATATTGTTCTGCTTTCACCTCCGAAAACTGCTGTGGCACTATTTCTAGCTACAAGATAGAGGCAGGGGTTTTCCAGAACAAGTTGTTCCTGATCCAAAATGGACCAGCTAGAGGGAGGGCAAGGAGCTGTCGCAAACCAGGATGGCCAGGTTGCCTGTCTGATGCATCCTGAAGGGTCTGATCTGTCAAAGCTGCCAGAATCTGGGTATATGCTGGAGCATAAGCAGCGTTTGCATAACGTCTTGGAGGGTGTGCAAGGTGGGGGGGGGGGGGGGAGAGGGGGCATTTAATCCCTTGCTTGCTGAACCGTAAAGGTTTGCTTTGTGCTGGTCTGCTCCCCTGCGCTTCCCTCCTACTTTAATGGCTGTGATGAATGACAAATGGCGGCAGAGCAGTGAAAACAGGAAACATAATCCCTCAAAAATAACGGGTGGGAAAGGGAGGGAAGAAGCTGTAAATAAAGGAACCCCTGCTTCCATGGGGCAGCCCCACGGAGCAGCTAGTGGCTTGCCAAGGAGGAGCTGCTGTTCCCTGAGGTTACCAGGGGTCTTGAACTCCTGGTAGGGAGCAGAAGGCCTAGAAGTAGGGGAGCCGTGGTCTGTCCCATGTTGTTTTTGTTGTTTGTTTTGCTTTTGTTTCTCTTTTTAAAAGAAGGTTTAGAATCACTTGTCTTGCCTTGACTACAGTGTGAGTTTTGGATGGGATGTCACTTATATTCACATATTTTTTTTATAGGCTGCAGAGGCCCTCAGTTTTCTCTGGCTGTGAGAAGCAAGCATTGCTTCTGTATTGTCGTTCAGTCATTTGAGAGCAGAAGGGAGGGAGGAGAGATGACTGCATTAGCTGTATCTGCGTAGGGAGAGAGCCATTTCGAGCGGTTCGGGGCTGCTCAGCAGGAGCTGTGTTGCCTGACTGCTTTTCTCGCTTTGCTGCCTCTGGGCCCTGCTCATTGATTGCTGCTATGTAAAAGGGGCTGGGAGATGCACAGTTGTGTTGCACACCAGCAGAGTTACTGTTGGCAGGGGAATGGACTGAAAGAGTTGTGATGGACACAACAAAAGCCTCTCTGCCTGTTGAGCTTTTTAGGAGGCATCGCATTGCTGGTTGGCAAGGTTGAGGGCTGAAGGTTACCCCAAAACTAGATGAGTAGCTGTTGGAGCAGTGAAGCCTGCTCACCTAGAACTGGTAAACAGGGTTCTAAAGCATGCTCCAGTCCAGCCTTCCTCAGCTCCCGTCTGCTGATTGTGTTACTGGCGTCGGTGAAAAGCAATTTGTCTTCTGGCTGCACAGAGCCCTGTTGCACTATAAGAAAGCCTGAATTGAGTGGGATCCCCTAAACATGGCATGGTACAGTGGAAGAAAGTGGGACTGTTGAGGGGGAATGTGCTTTGCCTCTTTGCACTTCTGTCATCTTCTCGGGGAAGATGAAGATGATGATTTCCTTTGTAAATTGGTTTGAACTTCACTTAAGGCCAAGGGAGACAAATGCAGGCCAGAACTGCCTGTGGGTGTGCCTGAACGCCGCCCCATGGCAGCTCCTCCACTGGGAAGGGCCAGCAGCCCCACGGAGCGTGGCTGGCTTGGCTTGTTCCAGTTAACCCTGGGTTGGATGCCCTTCCTGAGGCATGCTGGGCATGGCTTTGTTTTGTTTTTTTTTTTTTTTTTTTTTAATCTGTATGGGTAAGGGAGCTCCAGCAGCTGTATAGTATCTCCTCTCTAATAGCTAGAGGGAGAAAATAAGTTATATGGATCAGCACTTTGAGCCTTCTGTTCCAAACTGGAGCCCACGTTAATGGAAGCAGTGGTCTCATGGCAGCGCACGTGAGCTGCTAGGTGAAGTTTGGGGGTCGGTAGTTGTGTGGAGTGTGGCAGCGGCTTGGATGCTGCAGAGTCTGGGCTCGATGAAGTGATACAAGAAGGGTAGGTGAAAAATTGGATGACTTCCCTGTTTATTTCCTGTTTTCTTATGATTTCTGTTGGTGGAGTATGGATCTGTAGCAGTGTTTATTTAACTTTCATTAAGTCAGTGTTAGAGAAATTTACCTGTGTATATTTTTAGGGAGTTTCAGCCTATTTCAGCCACTACTTGTATGTTTGTAAACGTTGTAAAAGTTTGAGAAATACCATTTGGGTGGCTCTTGCACTCTGGCCTCTATGCAGCTCTGCTTCCATTCTTGACTTCCTCGGAGTGCTGCTGCTTCTGTATTGGCCCCGTCTAACCCCTGTTAATCCAAGAGCTCAGTGCTCAAGCTTCTGCTGCCTGGCCTGCCTCTGAAGTTTGCAAGGGTAGGTGCAGAAAACAGCTGGTAGACCAGCTGACAGCATTAGAAAACAGAAGGTGCTGTCAAAGCTGAGCTGGTGTTAATTAACTGAGTTGTGCTGTAGTGTGTAACTCCGTACTTAGCCTGAAAGTTGCAGGATGGGCCAGTGCCTGCGAGGAGTGCGGTATGTCTACATTTGAGTTTCGCTCCTTACTTGAGTTTTAGAGGGATAGTGATTGTTTAGCCAGAGGAACACAGAGAACCAGGGGAAGGGGCAGAAAAAGGGAACATACATTGTAAATGTTATCTAAGCATGTTATATTGAGTCTCCTCTTGCCCTCCCATGGCTACCATGCTGGTTCTGCTTACCGTTTTCTCTTGTGTTTTAAGGACTGAACTTGGAGGACTTGACTGTGGGGAAAACTGTAGCTTTTCCTGCTGCTTAGATTCGCTTGCTGCTGCCACCACCCTCCCAGCTTGCGGCACCGGGTTCCAGCTGGGGTCTGCTGGGAGCTTTCACCTGTTGCTTCCCTTCTGTGGCTTTGTAACTGGCCACTTGTCCTGATCCACCAGTTGCCTGTGGTATGGGAGCCTGCTGCACGCCCCGTTATGGCATCTGCATGCTGGCTGCCTGGCTGTGGGCAGCACTGAGATCCCCCGGCAGCGTGCCAGCGCTCGCGTAGCGCTCCATGGCACTTCTGGTGTGCTCCAGGCCTCAGTCACCCGGATCGTGCCGAAGGCTGGCTGATGGAAGCTGTGGGGTACTGCGGCTGGCCGAGATGCTTTGTCAGACAGGCTTTTCTCCCTGCCTTATCCCCGAAAGGCTGCAGGCAGGCAAGGTTGTTCTGTGCTTCACTTTTCCTTTTTTAAATTCTCCAGCCTTAGGTGGACTTGGAATTTCCCCAACATTAAAAATTAGCCCTCAGAATAAATAACTGCAAGCTGAGAGGAAGGAGAGGACGTCAGTGCACGGGCATCTGCGTGCTTGTTCCATTGCCTCCCCCGTTTTCTTGAGTCCTTTTTTCCACGCTTGCTTATGCTCTCCCCTGGGTGTGTTAGGGGAGAACACCCTCCTCCCAGCCCCCCAGCTCTCCCCTGCAGCTGCCAAGGGAGAGGCACAAAAGATGTCTGTCTGCCTGCTTCGTGGGCACAGCTGACGGCTCAGCAGTGCCTTAGAAACCCCTGCTCTGCTACAGGTGCTGGGGAGGGGAGGGAGTGAACACTGGTGCTGTTTCCTTGGGAACTGGGGGAAATTCCTGAATTTTTATCTGCTGCAGTGATGAGCGACAGGAAGGGTTCCTCCCGCCACATGCACGCTATGAAGCCTTTGGATCTTCAGCCCTTTTCTGCCCAGTGTAGCAAGATGGGATTTCCTCTGCCAGCTACACAGATCTGGTTGTGAAGGAACTGTAGATTGATTTTTAGAGTGCAAGCGCCTTTGTCAAGGTGGTTGTGCGTGTTGGAACGAGGGTTGTTTCTTTTTTAAGGGGAGGGTTTTGGGGTCTGGTTTGGTTTTCAAAAGTTCTGTGTGTTGTCTCAGTGGCACTCTGTCACTTGTATATTCATCACCTTCAAAGGGATTAATGAAGGTAGTTCTGAGCCTTTCATAAGAAACCTACCCTAGAAACACATGCATTTTTAATTACACATTCTGAACACCACCACCACCGCTTCTACACAAGAAAGTCTATTTCTTCCTAGACAGAAAATGGCTTGGAGGCTGCAAGTTCAGCTCTGATTAACAGCCACTTCGATCAGTTTGGAATCTGTTGTAAGTTAAAGTGTACAGGCAAACTTTGTTCTTCCATTATTTGTTTAGATAGGGAAGGCTGGAGGGTGGTGAGAAGAAGTAGAGAGGAGTATGGAAGACAGAATGCTATTTTTGATTGTGATAGGGACGCCAAGAAGTTCTTTGTGTAAAGGCTGGGGTGAAGGAGCAATCGTCTTTGATAACAGAAAGACTTTCTGTCTATAGTCCTTGTGTTTAGGTACTGCAGAGAGCGTGCTATCTCCAGTTGCAAGGGAGTGAGCTAAGGGCAGCGCAAAGTGTGATGCAGAATTTTCTGCCTGTGTTTTAAGGAGCAAACTGTCACCTTAATACATGACTATACTTTGGATTTATAAAGCTTGAGAAAAGTAGTGCTCGGACAGACATTTGTTGAAAGCTCTGAAGATGAAACAAAACTGAAATTTTCTTTTATTACGTTTGTTTTTGCTGATAAGCTTCATGCATCATCTGCCAAGAAATTACTAGCCAACAGGAACGGAATGACGGCTGGCTGTCCTCAGGTGCACAGTCACTTCTGTAACTGTTGCACATCTGAAGCCAGTGCCACTCAAGATGACAGTTAGTGTCTGTTACCACAGTTTTCTGGTTTTGATTTAGTTTTGTTTCTGTCTCCCTGGCAAAACACGAGGTGGTTCTTGCATTGGCTTGTTCCTTTCCTTCAGTTGAGTTGTAACCACACCCAGAGTTCAAGCCCCAGCACACTTTACATTCCTAATTCTTTAACTGCTGAAATACTGGCCAGAAAGTGCCAATAAATTTATTTTGGGGAGTATGGTTTTTCTGCATGAGTTGAAGTATCTGGGAACGTACCGTAACCTCAAAAATCTGAGTGTGTCCTGTTCACCTATGAAATCCTGAAAAAGGAGGTTCTTCACAGCTCTGCTTGGCATATTTGAAGCATTATCTGTGTGAAACTCGGTGGTTTAGAAAAGCCTTGTAGTACCAGCTCTGACATCCTGGCAATGTCTCATGTGTTGATTTGTGCATGTGAACATAACAGAAATAAACTCCTTTTTGCTCAAAAAAGTTGGTCTGCAGAGTATGACGTCTTTTATTTAAGTCTGATTCCAGAATGTTTTAAAACTAAATTGTTACAGCTGAATCAGTATGTTCCCTTATGACGATGGTTGATTAGGGATACCCTTTTCATGGGAGACTGTGTCCTCTTTGAGCTGCAAAGCTGGGTTTATAAATGAAAAGTAATGGAATAGCTTGATGGCAAATCTGCATCTTTTGGTTTACTTTTCTGCAGCACTTCTTTCTCAGGCCAATCTTTCAGCTTACTCAAGGTCAGGCTTCATACTGAAGCTGAAAACTGGTATGAGACAGGGGTGATTTAATAAATGAATGGACTTTGGGAAGGCCTCAGTAACGTGATTTTTCTCTGAGCAAGCGGCCGGACTGCTTGTGCGGCTCCAGCAGCGCGACGTTCCCACAGCACTGTCCGGCTGGGCTGGCGAGCCGTGACCGCTCCCGCCGGGAGCTGCTCCTCCCTGCCGTCGGTGTCCGCTCCCCCCGGGAGGGCAGTTCCGCTGCAGCCAGAAAGAGCGAAGGCTGGAGAAATACCTACATAATTTCCTAATTCCATGTGGCAGAGAAGCAGCATATAAAGCATGTAATGTTGCCTTTTTTTTTTTTCCTTCCCCCTGTAGCGATTTGTAATCTGTGAATATGCATGGACCTGTCATCAGGCAGCGTTCTTCATTTGAACTGGCATCCGTCCTTTTTGGTCTGTGTTGCCTCTGGGGCAATCGTTTTCAGAACCATCTCTTTGCTGCCCTCCCACTCTATAGATGTCTACTTAAACAGACTCCTGCCTTGTCCCTTGTCCCCTCAGCTTGGTGCCCTCGTCGTCACTGTAAGGTGATGTAGAGGGAAGGAGGTTTTTATCACTGCAGTAATCCTCAGACAGCTGGTTCTTCTGGTGGTGAAAAACTACTTCATGCTCTCCAGGAGGCTAATGTCTTCAGAATTTCTTGAATAACTGTGTTATGACTGCAGCCATAATAAGCTATAATTGCAGGCAAATGCATGTGCAAGTTGGTGGCTGACACCATTTTTGTGCATGCATAATGTCCTTATCTGTGTTCTTTTGGGTAGCTGTTGCAGTCTGGTCTTACTCGCTCTACTGTAGCAATGTTGAGAGTCTCCTTCTCTAGGAAATCTGGTTTTATAATGTTCTAAAAGCAAGACAGGTACACTGCTTTACATGTCTTATAAAAGATGTAGTTCTGATGTTACAGTTTGCTGTGCACATGTTATCAAATATTTTAAATGTCTTACAGAGTGTGTTAATTTGGTTTTTATTTTGCATCACAACATGCAGGATATGTTGTGTTTTAGCAGTAAGGCCTCTTCTCCTCACTTTCATGCAGTGCGTCAAGTGGGAGTCCCTTTGGAACTCTTGTTCCAGGAATACATACACAACCTGGTTCATTGCCCCGCTGATGTTTTGGCATCCGGTATCGTCCATATGCATGTAATGGAAATTTGTTTGTTTAGTCAGCGTAAGAGTTCTGACCCTGTAAGTCTTTGGGAGCCCATAACTTCTTCCTACTTGCTAAGTGTGCAAGACTTGTGTGGAGTGGTTTGGTCACGTAGAGCATCGCATCTTCCTCTGCCACAGCTACCCGTGCAAATGCTGCCGTGGAGGTGACAGTTACCCTTACTCGGGGCAGAGTCTGTGCAAAGGCTGATGTGTACCTTCTCTTCCAGAGTCAGCGTAGGGAGGCAAGGGCTCCTGCACAGCTTCACGCAGGCCCTAATTTCCCTAAATATTTAATTGCACGGTGTAGGTTATCCATTGATGTGCGTGCAGTGTGGTCTTCCTTATCTGAGTATGCTGCACGGAGTGTGCTGCTGCTGTAGCCCCTGAGCATACTGTGCAACTTGTCAAATCTAAACCAGTTCTCAATTACTTGCCCCAGGGTTACTCTTTTTCCTCACTGAAGGGTACTTTCCTGCATATTTTAATTATGAGTGTTTCTTCATTCTATTTTAAATAAAATACTGTATCTTTTATTTTTTTCTAATTTGACAGGCAGTCTTGTAGCACACTGTTGGGGGGCATTGATTAAACAAGATATTTGGGTTTGCTTATCTAAGTGCCTTATTTTACAGAAACATTATAAAGAATCAAAATAGGTCAGATGATCTGCAGATCCTTGCTGTGCCTGCTTGTACATACTGAGCGCGTCTTGCTTTGCGTTTGGGTTTCTGGAGGACTGGTTTTGTTGTGTTTTTAAATTGGATTATTTTGCAAATGACTTTCTTGTCTCTTAAGGAGCACATGCTCCAAAGCACTGGAGTACTTGACTCTTTAGTGTTTCTTCTATCCATACGTTCTGACATATAGTTCCGCTGGCTTCAGTAGAAAGAACTTTCTCAAATGAATTACAAGAATCTCTTTTTATTAACAATCTCTTTCATATTTCTTTGTCCTGGCCCACAAATATATCAGACTTTTCACTGGGGAAAAAAAAAAAAACACAACAGTTTCTGAGGGAGAGATCAGACCTGTAAATTTTTAAGCCCGCAGTAAATATTTCAGTGCATTATGTGCAGGGATCACCTCGGGAGTTCAGATTAGAAATGCCTCTGAAATGTAGGCTATCTGCTGAAGATCAGTGCTGACGAGCATCCACATAGGATTTGATTTAGCAGGAGAAACCGGCTTGGAAGCGGTAGCATAGAGAAAATCTACATCAAGTACTAGGCAGCATTTTGATGAACAGAGCACATTCTTCCAGTGCGGAAACATTGTCTCAGCTGTTTGACTAAGAATTTCCAAACGTTTGATAGTACAGACTTGTTTTCTTGCATCTCATTTCTGAGACCTTATTTCATCTTAAGTCTAAAGATGGAACTCCATTTTATACGGGCAATTGCCATGCTGATAGCTCTCCTTAGGAATGTGGCAACAACTTAAAAGCATTTTAGAATGCAGCACATGGGCATAAATGAGAAGCACAGTTGCTGAAATGGTTTAGGAATTCGGTTAATCTGCTTGTGTGTTTCTCAAAATGCTGTCTTTTTTTTTATTCCAGGGGACAAGCTTTTCTCTAGCAAGATCTGCAGGGTGACATGGGTACAAGATATGAAACAACAGCAAATTTTAAAAGTGCATCTGTTCCCATATAGCTTGAGGTGATAAGAAATCAAGACTTTACACTGCCGTGCTGTCTGGAGTACAGTTTCTCTGCCTGTGGGCAACAGCAACGCAGTTAAGGTGCACCAAATAACTTTTCACACACCCTTCTTAAATCATACCATTGTATTTTGGGACAAAATAAGAGGCAGGACTTTGGAATTTCCTGGCATTTGTTGAAGCACTAGAACTACAGTATATTTTTAAATCCTCCCCCTCTTCTTTTTTGCTCAGTCCCCTCTTTGACACTTTCAAGTGTTGCTACTGATGCCTCCCTGCAAAGGATGAGATGGCAAAGCTTCCTCATCTGTTAGACTGTGGTCTTCAAATTCCTTTTTGTTAAAGGGAATTAATGTGGCTAAAGGCTGGCTTAAAAAGCTTTGCCAGTACGTGTTGCTCTCCAAAGAATGGTTATGCACATCAGCTATTTGCCCTCAGTTTTGCTAGGGAGGAGAACTAATTTTCTTTCCTGCGGAATTATAAGATTTGGTTACTTCCTGAGCCTAAAATAACGTGCCCTGTTGCTTAAACCTTGTTAGCAAGCTGAGACTTGCTGAAGAAGCATTTGCTGCTTCTACTCCTCAACCTGTCAAGTTTTCAGATTTTCCTTGCTTGCGTTCTGCTGGTAGAGACCAGGTGGAAAATAATAAAGCCCCTGTGCTTATCTGTGGTCAGCACTGACTGAAAGGGAGGTCTTATCTCTCCTCCCCATGTGTCCTAGAGGAAGCCAGGCTGAAGCAGTGAATCCCAGTTCTTAACAACAGGAGAACCCAGAATTTGACTTAAAGGGGGTGATGGATTGGAGACAACAAAAAAGGACGCCAAATAATTGGGGTTGGTGTCAAGTGACTGAAGCTCTATTTGTGGTCTGCTGAGGTATGGCAGTGACCCAGCTGCCTTCCCACTGCAAATACAGAGCTCCTCGAGCAGTGGGAACTGCTCAGGCTGAACCAGCAGTCTGCTCGTTTGTGCTGGAGGTCAAAAAGCATCCTCCTGCAGATTTATTTTTATTTATTTATTGAAGTGTCATTCTGTAGAAGCAGGCATAGCAGGTTTCAGCTCGGTGTAGACAGCGAGACTCCAGACTGTCTTTCTGCAGCCTGTGTGTGTGAGCGGAGGGATGGCGGTGGGATATATGCGGGAGCTGGCTTAATCTTTGTCTTTGTTAAGCTTTCTCCTGCTGCAGTACCTTGACAGCGGATGTGATGTGGTATTCCAGAGCATGATTTTAAGAGAAGTGGAGGATGTGTGAGAGAGGGATGCCCTCATACAGTGACCTTCCTACCTGTAAGCTCTGAAAACGATAATACGTAAGTGTTCAAGAGGATGCCAAGTCAATTCCTGTGTAAGCTTGTCTGAAGACTAGCTGCTGGGACTGGCATCCACGAAATCACAGCTGAAGGCAGTGAGTAGGGGTAAAAACCATAAACATCATGAATTTGTGACTGATGCAGTTTTTTTCTCCATGCCCTTGCAGAAGCTTTGATTAAAGGATTGGCAGTCAGAAAGGTAAAAGAGGAGTAAAGCATGGCATCCATAAGAGCTTGATTGCAAAATAGTGCATTGTGGCTTGGTGATGATGGGGATGTATGTAAGATTTTGGGGGTCTTGGATTTATGTAATTCTGAAATTCTGCTGTGGTGAGTGGCAGTGTGTTTTGCTTGTTTCTATAGTAACTTGAAGGTGTCTAATTTTCCTTGTCTCAGAAGCTGTTCCTGAATGATGCTTTGGAATTTCCCCTCTTTGCAATTGAATAATTTAGTCCTTAGCTATGTAGGCTGTCCTAATTCACTTACCAAACCCTCCCTGCTGCGGAGCTTGGTTTGTTGTGTATGTACTTTCTGGCAAGTGGCTAGCCTAAGGAAAGTTGAGTTAGTGTTACCTGTAATAACTGACTTTTGCCCAAAGATCTCCAAATATTTTTTTTAACTTTTACTTTGAAGTTCCGAGTATAAGTAGGTATTATCTCAGTTTAAAAATGGAGGAAGTCAAGGCACTGCTGGATACTAATCTAGTTCTTAGAGTCTAACTGTTCACTTGCTGAACAAAATACCCTGATCTCCTTAGCTGTTGTCTTTCTGTCACGTGTCCTGATAGTAATGAATAAAATAATACATTTAGCACATCTGTGCATTTTAGAAAGATAGAAAGTAATGAAAAAACTTGGACACTGGACAAACAGCCACATTTCTAAAATACTGGGGCTCATCCCTATTACATGAGAGGAATTGCTGTCCCAGATGGTTAAACATAAAGGGATTAGATATACAGCGGGATTTTGTGCTTTGTATTGTCTTAGTAACCATGGTGCCACGCTGTCAAACCTTGCAAAAGAGTTTCCTAGAGACTCTTCCAGTGATTGCTGTGAATCACTGCCTTACTTTTTTTAGTCGGACTTTGTACGTATGCAAGATACAGAGAAGTATAGGTTCATTGTGCCACTTCTCCTGAATAACGAAATGCCCAAGTGATGCTGGAAGTAGTGGTAGGCTTTGCCAGTTTCCAGAGCAGTCTGCATTCAGGGAGCTGTAATGTTACAGGCAATCGAATTTAAGTTACTGGAGTGCTCCTGATTTCCAGCAGCCCTGGAGGCGTGGAAAGTGCTTTTTGCCTTGGCTTTCCTGCATGCCAGGACTTCCTTTCGCCAGCTGTCGTTCTCACAAGCCACCTTCTCCTTGCCATCCTGTCTCTTTGGACTGAATTCTCTGTCACCAGCTCTTCTACTCTTCTTGTTCTCCTCAGTTTAAATTTTTGTTCCTACCCTTGCAGAGAGAAGCTTACCTAAATTAAGCTCTAGTCCTCCTAATTTGCAGCTCTAGCTCACTCAGTGCAAAGCTGTTTCCCTGTAAGTTAAGTTTTATCCTTTGTGGCGGAATTTTGATATAATTCTTATGTTACCAGGATCATCCATTAACTACTGCCAGGAGAGGCATTAACTCCCATGCATGTATAATCTATTACACAGCTGACATTAGATGTGTTCCCTATGTAAGGAGGAAAAAGGTTTCAATTCCTCCAGTGCAGTAAAAATCTCTGTAGCTAGGAATTCCTGACCCTCTGGATGGAATACTGAAGGAGCATTGAGGAATTATTGGGATTGTTTGCTTGTGCAGGAAAAAGTTGTTTGATGAGTTTCCGTTTAAAGCAACTGCTTTTTTATAACTTCTACTTCAAGCCTTTTCTTCGATCTTTTCTTCCATTTGTCCTGGGCAGTAGTGCAGGATGTCTGTGCTCCATTTCTTGCAAGTAATGACATCCCAAGAAATACCACTTCTTTTTCCATGCGTGAGCTCTTTGCATCGCTGTTTGAGAGCCTTGCTCTGTAGGATCGCTCTTATGGGCTCTGCTGTTTAAAGAATGAAGAGTTTTTGGCTTTGGATGCTATTGTATATAATACTTCTGGTATCCAGCATGAGAACAGAGGGAGAGGCTAGCACTGGGAGCAGGGAAATAGGCTTGACTAGACCTGTTGCTGTGTTGTAAGTAATTTAATATATAAAATAAGTAGCTGTAGTAGTGGATTATGGTAGTTCTCAGTTACACATGGTGAAACTAAATGGGAACCTGTTACCGTTTAAGAAACTAAGCAGGAGGGGCTTGTCCAGGGTGGTTCCCTCCTTCCCTTATATCAAACTCAATAACCATGGGCAGTGGAGAGGGAGAGATTTAAAATACCCAACAACTAGATGGGGAGTAACTCCTGACATCAAGGCTTCTATTCATGGCTTCTCCCCCCCTTCTCGCTTCCCTTAAATATATATTTTATACACAGCATTTAGGCCTAGTAGTTGAGCTGGTTTTGGTAGGTTCAAAACGGGAACGTGGTGTTTTGAGGCTAGGCACCAAACCACAAAAGGAGCTGAGCTGATTGCATGGTGCCTCAAGCTTCCTGGCACACGATGCAGCTTTGGCCTCCCATTGCGTGCAGGCCCCCAGATGCGGAGGGCTGTGTACATGAGCCGCCCTGTTGCGTTCTTAGGATCTCAGTAGTGTGTGGACAACATTCAACAGGAAAAGTGGATTATTAGCAGAATTCAAAGGAGGTGAGAATCTTTACTGGATGTGTCCTCTTCAAAGTTTCTTACTAAGCTGCATAAGGCAAGCTGCTGTGTTGCAGGCCAGGTATCCCGGCATCTGTACAGCAATAGGTGCAGCATTCTTATTCTTTTACGAAAATGCTTGGGACAGTGAAATAGGAATATTCACATAAAGAAGTTTTTCCAGCCTTGACTTCTTGGCAGACCTTGTGGGCTAAGCAAGAGAAGTCTGAGGTTCTTGGAGGATACCAGGCAAGAAGCTTTACATTCTGGTCGGAGAGAAGCGATGGGGAGAGGCAAGCCTGTCCTATCTAGAGGGCAGATAAGAGAGAACATGCCTTTACTGGGAGAGAGGGACATTTCAATTCTGGACTGTTCGTATGCCCGAAAGGTGAGTCTCGGTTTGAATGAGAAATTGTATATCCAGAGGGAAGCTCACTTTGCAATGTGGTCATTCCAAGTTTTTGCTGAGCGGTGGGTTTTAAACACCTGTCTTTTGAACGCACAAGCTTTCTTAATGCCTGGTGGTGCCCGTCTCTCCACGTTCCCCAGCGTAAGGCACAGCATGATGCCTGCGCTCCCGCCTGCCAGTAGTACCTGCCGGTTGTTCACATGCACCTGGTGAGAAACAGCACCCATCAGTAATGACCTTGTGACTCGTTCATGGGATGCCAAGGCACGTGATGGTCTCTGGTAAGCACTGGTTCCACTGGTGCCATTTGCCTGCCCTGGAGTGGAGGGGGGGCCTAAGCTCCTGTGTTTAAGGGGTGCTCTGGGGTTAAGCACCGTTTGGTGCACTGCTAGTAGCTGTAGAGTTAATACTGTCATCCGACAAGACCCCCTGTGGCAGGAACCGTTTTTCCCTGATTCTCGAAGGGGGTTCATCCATAGTGAGCGCATGCTGGGCTGTTATGCCTCTGTTACCTAGTGGCTGTGTCATCCCCCGGCACCTTCTGCTGGGAGAGGCGCCAGCCTCATCTAAAGAGCCCCCTCTGAGAGTGGCTGATAGCCAGTAATCCCTTTAGAAAAGTCTGTGCGCTGCGAGACTGCTGTGCTGCAGATCCTGCTGTTACTAAATTTTGCGTTTCACCCTTGGCTTTTTGCCAGGTCCCATGGGGAACTTGGTTTCCAAGAAGCAGTTACAGAAAAGGAATAGTGGCTGCTGCTTGCTGGGGACCTATCAGTCTGTGCTCATCCTTCCCTGTGGGAGGGAGGCAGCCGTGGAAGGAGGCTCACGTTAGGCTCAAATCCTTATAGCCAAGTGTCCTGGGTTCGGCCGAGATCCTTTGGTTACCAGCCAGTTTATGTGATGTCCAGGCCATCGTACTGCCACCCTTTGATGAGGGTTGGCTGTGCTTTTTTCCCCCTTCTTATTCCCCTCCCATTTGTCAACATCAGATGCTAAGCATAGGCAGAGGAGACACTGTACCTGATCTTGCAATAGAGTTGGACAGCGTGTGGATCCTCATGCTCCTGTTGAAGAGGGGCGTACTCATCAAAGGCAAGAGACCCCATCTGCTTGACATAAAACTGAGGATTGAGCACTTTAATCTTTGAGAGGTCGTTGGTGGGCGCAAGCGTATGCTGGCTTCACCTAGGAAGTTCTTGCTTTGCTCACTGAGCTCAGCCTTCAACTTCATGAAAGCTTTGTGTTGAGATTCATGAATACACGTGGACCATCAGTGCAGGTGCTTATGAAACTTCACGTTTTTTCTTGGCTGTTACATCAGGAGTAATATGCAAAAGGGGTGAGTTACGCTTGTTTGCTTTCTCTTCTCCTCTCGTTCCCATCTGTTAAAAACAAACCCATAAACAAGAATGAGGCTATTCCATCATTTTTCATCTCTACCAGGCTGCTGTTAAAAGGCAGCTTGCCCTTTATGAAGTGATGCGTTGGCGCTGAGCTCCAGCCCGTTTTTATTTCGGGACAGCAGAGGCATGTTTCCCTCGCTGTAGAGGTTTCGCTTCCTGCAGCCTTCCGCGTCCACGTGTGGTCCACAAGCCCCTCTGGCTGACGCAAAGCTAGCAACCGGAACGGGTCTGATGAGTAAGGGGAAGAAAGCGCCCGAGGACATTTGTCACCTCTTGTGGGTGAGCTGTGTTTCTTCCATCCAGAGATGTCAGTCTCTGCGGCTTCTTTAACACCTGCTGTTTATATTATAATCTACACTTTTTTGATTGAAAGCTTCTTGGCCAAGGATCTAGGCTAAAATTTGCTCAAGTAGCTTGGCTCTAGGTCTTATTTTCATTAATTACTTGGGCTTATGAGGTACCGGTGTGGTCCCAAAAATTCAATCCCATGTCGTGTACCAGTACTCCCCTTTTAATTCAGCTTCCCAAGATGCCTTCCTTCTTTTCTATTTTTAATTTTTTTGTTTTAGGAGGAGAAATGAGTATTTGGGACAGAAAAGGAGCCTCTTGAAGGTGGTGGTTGTTGTTTTGTGATAGCGATGTTCTAAACGGGATTTCCATTGCCACATACAGCTTTTGTAATAAAATACGTGCCCACAGTGCTGGGTGGGTGTATTTTATGAGCTCTATGAAATCTCTACTGTGGCGCGCACCGCTCTGAGGAAGTAAAACAAATCCCAGGTTAAGGGCTTTTTTTGGTCTGTCTGCCATTCTGGCCAAACCCAGCTCTTGGGGCAGGTACCAGCTTTCCACTTCACGCGAGTGGCTACCCTGCTTGGCACATCGGATAGCTAGTCCCACGCAGCGACTTACGGGTAGTATTTCTGTCTTTCTGCTGTAGTGATACCGATAGGAATCTTGTCTTGTCCCACTAATTCTTCAGTTACCTCAAACCTACCAAAGTGCGTGAGTCTGTCAGACAGCGTAGTTGCTGTTTAAAAATGCTGCTGAAAATTAAAGTGAAGCATTACTCCAGGAAACGCAGCGGCGTGCAGAGGTTTTGTAGAAAACAGTTACTGTGCTGTCGAACAGTATCTGCTCTGTGCAGCTTGCAGTCTACAACGTCAGAACTTCTATTTCAGGGCTGTGTCAAATTGCTTGAAGCTTTTTAGGGCTGGACCAAGCATCAACACAACACGTCTTCCAAGTTTCTGTAAAAGTCCTAGTAAAGCAGTATCTAAATATAGTGCTGATGCACAAGTGTTCCTTTATTTTTCCCCTGTTGTGTTTTACTTGCTTCTGGTTGTACGTTTATTCCATTTAAAGAGGGTTAGGTTTTTCTCTGAAGTTTTCACTCAAAATATTTGACTGTCTACAAACACGATATGAAAGACAAGAGATTAAAATAAATAAATACATTTCCTACAAAAGGAATGAAGATAGGAGGCAGCTAAGCTTTAGAGCAGCCAGCAGGCTACAGCTGTGCTGCATGGAGGAGCGCAGCCATCCTTCTGGGTGTGTGCTCTATTACTGGCACAAAAATCAGCTGTACATACAATTTACTCAGTTCAGAGTAGCTATCTGTGCCTGGCTAATCTTTTTCCCTTCCAGAATGGTCCGGTCAAGTCAAACCATGGCCTGGATTCTCTCCCTCTGATGGAGGGAGCATAACCGTGAGGATTTCTTCTGCTGTCAAGCGATTGATCCCCTTCCCGTAAGCAGTTTATCCCGTCTAAGATTGTTGTCTGCTTCCGGACATGCCTCTGGACTGTGTACGGAGTTTAGGTTGACGCCATTCCTAAATCAGTTGTTTGGGGGTAGGTGGGGTGAAGCCGGCTTCCAGTGCAATACGCACTGGTGTGCATTTGTATTTCCCCACCTCTGTTGAATTTAATTGAATGAGGCCAAAGAATCATTTAGGTCTCTCTTCTTTCTAAGGGGTCTGGTCAAGATGCTGAGACCATATGTGTCCTTGTAATGCATTTGGGCACAAAGTTCTGTTATCTCTTGCCCCACACACAGGGCTTTTGGAAACTTTGTGTCTGTGGCTTGAAGATTTTGGATTTTGTCTAAAAAACTTGAGGTTTTTTGGGTTTGTAGCTGTAGGTGGCCCTCCTTAGGGCTTCTCTTAGTGGTTCTTGGATTTGTAGATTCTTTTTCCTGTCAAAATACAGATTTCAATGTCTGTTTACACAGAGCATCTGATAGCCAGGGTTTCCGCGGCCGCTGCGCAGGTGTCAGTCACTGGCATTCAGGCCTGCGGGTTGCTTCGGCTGAGCACAAGATGCTGTTGAGCGCTGCAGTGAGCAAAGGGATGAGCGGCTCCCTGGTCCCTGGCAGAAGGGGAGCTGGTTCCCATCACCCCCCACCTGCTGGGAGCTGCCTGGGGCTGTTCGGCTGGTGGTTGATGGCTCATGCACGACAGCCCCTGTTCCAGCTACTCCTGCTTAGTTTCCTTCTTAATGCTTTGTTCTTTAGCAAAATGTTGCTTGTAGAGGGGGGAGGGAGGAGATCCCAGGCTATTATCTGCTAAGTAGGTCGTAATTCTGGTAAATAATTGATTTATTTTTTCAGGCTTGAAATCAGAAGCAGGCCTTAAGTGCCGGTGTCAGACCGCTGTGATTATCGCTCCTTCTGGAATTTCAGTGCTTCATCTTGGGGAATGGTTGTCTGGCTCTTTTGGGAGGGGGATGCCACTGGAAATAAAAGGAGAAAATAACTCTAAAACCACATGCAGAAAGTGTTTCTTTTGCTGCTATATTGTTTTTAAAGTTTTCTTGCTTTGAACTAGTTCCTCTGGGATAAACTAATTCTCTAGGTCTGCTTCTGGCTTGTGTTACGCTCTGGACTAGCTGCTCAGACTCTCTCTTCACCTGTTTTTATTCAGCAACGGAGTTTGGAAATGAGGGTGTCAGCAGCAGCAAGCACCACTGGCTGTGTCTGCTCTGTATGTGAGTGTCCGTGCTGTCTGGTTCGTCCTTTAAAATCTCATCCTGCTGTGCAGACTTCTCAGTAGGAGTCTGGTGTGGATTCCTTGGGTTCAGCCTGTTTCGGCACAGCCCAATCTGCTCCCAGATAGCTGGGACAACTGATCAGTCTCCTGCTGGGGGGGTGTGCGTGTGTATATATGTATGTGTGTATGTACACACATTTGGTGTATATATTTTGCCTTTCTTGACACTTTGTGTCCAGAGTATTTCCCTAACAAGCTTCCTTCACCACTAGGGAAGGAGAAGGTCTTGTGCAGGAAAGTGGGGTGTGGGGACCCCCCTGAAAATATGTTTATTTTGTGACTTGCCTGGGAGTGAGTCCTCATTGTTGCCCGTCCTTAGCTGCGTCATCTGCAGTACAGCAGTAGTGGAGAGGCTCCTCTAGGGCCCGCAGCAGAGCTGTTTTCACGGGGAAGTCCTCTGCTCTGCTGCCTTCTCCGGCACCAGCTGCTCTGAGCGACAGCTTCCGAGTCCCCGTGAAGCGTGTGTGGCAGTCCCAGTGTCTGCCCGGGCAGCCGGGCTCTGATCCCGCTGGGTCGGTGTGCCTCGGCATATCCACAGCCCTCCTTGAGACGGTAGGGAGCCACCAGAGCTCAGTTCTTGCCCTTGGTGCAAAGTTACCGTATGAAACTACTTTGTGACTTGCTGGACGAGGATCTCTAATCGTTTGCTTTGAGAGCTACCGTCTGGGCAGGAGCTCTGCTTTGTATGTGCAAGTTTGGGTACAGAAGAAAGCTCCTGGGGGACACCATCATCTACAGCTCTTGTTGCATCTTGGTTGGGCCTGGCGTGGTCCTGCTTTCCTTGGGATGAAATTCATTGCCATTTTAGTGCTTCCCCTTGGCATGGCTTCAAAAACACTTGTTGGCTCATTCGTGCTGTGGGATGGCAGGGCTTAATGAAACGGTGGTGTAACACATCTGTGTTACCAAAATAAGCTCCCTCTTATCCTATGCTTTAATAAAATCTGAACAGCAATGAATCAGTCAATGATGCTGAAGTGTAAAACAGCATTGCTGGTGTCTGATGGAGTACACCACGAGCTCCGACTGAGAGGTCTTTCCTCTCATCTGCTCTTCAGCGTCTCGGAGAACTCCGACTGGCACCACTGTGCTGCTTGTTCTTGAAGCATGTTTTTCTAAATTTATTCTTCACGATCATATAATTAGAGGAGGACTTCCACTTCTAAAAGCAGATTCTGCAGAAGCAGCACGCAGTTTGGGAGGAAAAGTGGTATGGTACGTGACGCGAGAACTTGCTAGTCCAGAACAAACCTTGACATGCGGCCCCGGCTACCTTCATCTTATCTAGCAGTTATCTTACCTACCTTCATCTTATCTGGCAGTTATCTTATCTACCTTCATCTTATCTAGCAGCTGCGAGGGAAGAGAGATGGGGAGTAGATGGTGTTTATTAACGCTGGTAGGGAGCTGTGTTCTACCTTCAGCATCTTCAATTAAAAAAAAAAAGTTTCTGTAACTACCTTGCCGTGGTTATGAATGACACAAAACTGTTGTTTTTTCTCCTCCAGCCAGACGACAGGAAGGCGCTGAGCTTGGGCAGCAGCTGTGTTCAGAAAAGGTTGTTAGTGGTGTAGGCAGAGCCATCTGCCTCGCCAGGCATTTCGCTTGGGTTGCTTGTTCTAGGCCGAGACGGTAAATCAATAGCTTATTTTTCACAGTGTAACAAGTAAGATGTCAGTGGCTAGATTTACGGTGTAAACAGGAAAATGGTGGCTAGCTTTATTGGCTTCTTAGTGTCCTAGCTGCACTAGTGAGAAAACAAGAGAATATGGGGGGGAAAAAAAAGGCCGAAGCAACTCATGCTGAAAGAGGTTGAAGATCTAGAAATGGAACAGTATTCATTTCAGGCCCGTTTACTGGGGTTTTTTTTGAATAGACTTTAATACCCCCTGCTGCCTCGGGCTGGTCCTCCCTTCCCTTCTCACAAACCTGCCAGTGCAGTTAAACTCTTGTTTTAACAGGCGCTTTCCTCTCTGCGTGGCAGGACTTTTGGTCTGCTCGCGTTAAATACAGGAAATGGAATATATACATCGTGGGGGTTTTTGTTAACAAATCACGCTGTGGCAATTGGTCCATTTTGTTTCTATTAATTTTCTAATCTCTTCTACTTCTCCGGAGATTCCTGTTGCCGAACGTTGTTTGAAGTGGCTGCAAAACTCTGAGACAACTGTGAAGAACAAAATAGTAATAGTATGCTGATCACGGTTGGAATTTTCATCCATTCGCCTGACAAACGGTAGAGCCACACTAGGTATGAGAGAAGCAGCCCCCCAGTGTAGTTAGTACATGCAGCTTCCAAGTTTTAGGCTTTGTTACTAGATTTCTTTTTAGAAATGAAACCAAGGCTGTAGTTTGAGCACAGCGGTAGTGCTGACCTGAAGAGTCACATTTGCTCCATCCCACCTCCGTGCTCAGCTATGCTGATGCGTTGTGTGGAGATGATCAGTGAAATGGAACAGAGAACTGCTTTGGCTTATAAAATGACGCTTGCCGGTTATTTTTAGTTTAGCCGGCTCCTGCTGTGGTTTGCTGTGCTCCCTGCAAATGTCCGCTACGGGACAGTGTGGGAGGCACGGACAGGAACCTGCAAAGAGCGTGGAAACGGCTTGAATCCTAAAACTTTAGCTCTCCTAATGCAGCCCCTGCCTTTGTTGGGAAATAGTCTGACTTCTAGGTTCTTCTCCTTACAGCTGTGTGTGGTTCATTGTTGTTTACTTGTTTGGGGTTTTTTCGTGTTTTTTTTTTTTACGTTATTTTTCATGGAAAACTTGTCTCTATTTTAGTCAGCTTGCCCCTCTGATCTAGTCAGTGCTAAAGCTCCTGGTGCCTTTGGTGCAAAGCTGCATGTACTTATGAATATATCTGCCTGTCCATGTATTTTTATACTGAAAAAACTCTTTAATTCTGAATGACCAGGCCTAAAATTTACTTTCTGCCTGTTAGACTTGTAGTGAATGAGAACAGCTAAACTTGGTGCACAATCTTCAGTAAGGAATGGAAAAGAAAACTGGAAAGGCGTTCCAGTTTGCTCTGGGAATTACTTTGCCAAGAACATCCAGTGGCCTGACTGCCAACATGAACTGAACGTGGAAACCTTTCCAGCCTGCCTGGGAAAACATAGAACAGGAGAGGAATCTGAAGACATAGCCTTTGGAAGGAAACAGATTCACTTTCTGCTCTCTCCAAGGCAGGAGTCTGAGAGGTTTTCATCCACGTTATAGGGTGTTATACTGTGCCATATGACTTAGTGGTAAACATTTAGGAGAAACAGTAAAAAAGAAAAAAGGCAACAGGAGTTTCCATGTTCTGAGCCCTGGCCTGCCCTGAGTTAAGTATTCTCACACTCTTCCTTGAATGGACGGTACCTGTGTAATTCAGGCATGACCAGAATTTCTCTGCCTTTACCTGTTGGCAGCATACTTGCAGCCAGTCGTGCTGGGAACATACCTCATTCATATATGTGCGTGTTTACTCACTGATGTTTAGGGCTCTAAGTGATGACGATTTAACCTTTTAAGTGCCTTGGAGGGCACGTAGCAGCCAGTAGGAGATGGGCATCGTCGGCCATCACAGAGAAATGTTCAAGTCTTGCCTTCTGCACTAACTATGGGTAACTTGCTTTCCTATGCTAGTTAAACACAGCGTGCTTGTAGTACATCCTAAAATTTACAAATTGCTGTGGAGACACCCTATATTTGAAAGGCCACATCTTCTAAGCGTGTAACCTGTTTTCCTCCTAATCACAACTGTTCCCATCGGTTGGACTCCTCTGGCTCGTTTGTGGTGTGCAATGGGTGTGCTTCCCCCCAGTATCTCGGTTTGATTGAAACCGATCCCAGTGTCAGATGTCTTAGAGAGATGGGAATTTACGCCTCTGCTACCCTTCCCTTGCTGACCTCTGTGGCAGGCCCAGTGTCAGAGCCTGGCTGAATGTAACGTGTGGGTGACAGCTTGGTCTACGCTCCCTAGCACGCAGCACTCTGTGGTTGCTAAGCCGGAGTCCTCTGAAGCAAAGATGAGCAGCGGGGAAGTTGTGCTGGCTGGCAGCAGGGAAGTCTTTGGAATTTGCATGCTACGGTGCAGTCTTGTCTGGTAAAGACGGTCTCTCCTGGATGACCAGGTCAGCTTCCTGAGTTTTTCTCGTGGTAACGACTCTCAGTAGCCTTAGCGAGCAGTTCTTTCTGTCCTTTGTGAGCGTGCCTTCGGCTTCCCTGAGGTGGAGAACGGTCTCAGCAGTCCCAGCTTTCACATCATGGCTGGATCATGGAACCCCACTCTGCATGGGTATTAGATCTGTGTGAATGTTAAATCTGTCCCCAGGAACGTGGCAGGCAGAGCAAAGTGCAACAGCATGTCTCAGTAACGGACTGCTGCAAACAGATCAGGCCTGTTCTCTCGTCTCTGCATGAACTCTTCATGGAATATAGGGGCAGATTAAAGAATTCCGATCTTTTTTAGATGTTTAATGATCTGGGTTTGACACACCTAAAAGACTAAAAGTGGACTGCAGTTAATTCATCTCCTAAAGACTTAAGGGCGCTGTCAGCTACAAGGATAAAGCTCATCTGTGGTAGAGACAGAAGTTTCTTGGAGGCTGGTTAACATCTATGGCCTGAGATCCCCCGGGGGAGGGAGGGCAGAGGGAACCACCAGCTGTCTTGCTGCTTCCATATGCAAGGTACGTTGCTTTCTCCTTCTTCCATCCCAAAAATAAGATGCAGTTCTCAATCTCTACATACACACATACACGTGCACTCGCATGCGCACACACAAAGACACCTTACCCTTAAAAGAAAACGAAACATTGGGTAAAATTTATATGTGACAGAGACTTGTTTCTGCAGCCACTTAACGTGCTGCAGAAAGATGCCCTATTGCAACGGGAAAGGGGAGGATGCAAACCTGAATGGATATGGTGATTTCAGGAAAATCTGCTGAAGTTTTGGATTCACAGAACTCCTTTTTTGGTTGCTACATAAGCTGTAGTTGTCGTTCCCGTGTCCAGCTATGTATTTAGAAACCCCCCTTCCTGGGGTACTGTTCCCCTTTCGTCCTGTTCCCGAAAGAGTGTTTCATTGCAAGTTGTCAACATTCAGCAGGCTTTCAGAGCCCTTTTGATGGCTGCCTGCAGAAGGAAAACTGCAGCTTGGCTGCATTGTATGAAGCGGCTTGTTCGACTCTGCCTTGGGCTTGTGCGCTGATGGGTGTTCCCTGTGGGTGGGCTGTGCGATGTCGTTCACTGCAGTTCTGCTGCTGCAACCCGTGCTCCCAAACCGCTTGTTCAGCAGTGCTAAGCAAGATCATCCTCTGCGGACGTTGCTCTTCCTTGGCAGATGGTGGGGTGCCTTGCAGGAGTCTGTGGGTTAGCACTGCTAGCTGGCTTCTCTTCACGTGCTTGATGGAGGAGTTGAGGCCATAGGCAGGCTGGGAGCTAGCTTTTGTTACTTTTTGCCTTTCTGGTTTCCTGCTCATCTAATACTAAAGAATGAATTTGCAAACTAATGGGATTTTTCATTGCTAAATGAATTGGTTTTGTATTTGAGTGGGGGCTTCAGGTTTCACTTAACATCTTTACATGTAGATATACTGCCTTTACATAGGGAAGAGATACAGCGCATGAAGGTGATCGTTTGTTTCGAATCTGTTTAGCATCCTAGCGGAGCCGTTTCTTCATCGATCTGAGAAGAATAAGCCATAGGGATTTGACATGGCAAACTAATCTATTGTTTTTCCTTTTGATACTTGATCTTCATTGTAGGACAGGCTCCTGAGGTAGGTAGACAGCATAATTATCGTTTGTGGATCTCGGTTTTGTGCAAAAGTGTACAAAGTATTCAGTGCATTGGTTCCTGGTTTTGGAGATGATGATTCAGAAGGTGTCAAGGAAATAAGCAAGATGCTTAGTTTTCCGTAGTTTAACTCTTCTATTTTTTAAAAAGTGCTGCTGTATTCCCTAGGCAACTGCGTTCACAGCCCATCCACACTGATGTACTTCTACACGTGCTCAGCACTGGGCCCGAATCCCTGATCCTTCTCCAAGTAGCCTGGCCAGCAGTAAGAAATCAAATGACATGATTTTGTATTGTTTATCACCAAGCAAACAGTAGTATGTAAAAGCTGGAGCTAATGTCGGTAAGGCATATTAGTAACTTAAAGGTTACAAAAAAGAAAAAGAAAAAAAAAAAAAAAGACAGAAGGAAATAAAAAAAAAAGGTGTTGCCTTCTGGTAACTTATCCCCCAACAAGGCATGTGTAAATCCCAGGGATTGACTACGCTTCAGCGTAAAGGAAACTCAAGCAGCGTTTTGCTAATGTGATGTCTTCAGCTGCAGTACAAGCTTCTAAGTATACCCACCCCTGAACTATCATGCATGTATCCTTTCAGTTGTGTCATGAACTAGATCAGAGAGCTGATCCAGCTTAGAAGGGAAGTGTCAAAGATATTTTTCTTTGAGCTGGCTGAGTTCTTTATCTGGACCATAGACATCTGTGGGGTTGCAGAACTAAGGGGATAAGAGGGGAAAGGGCCATGCCGTGGTTTATGGCTTGGTGGGGGAAACTTTATACCCCTACTGCTGCCAAGACAGTGCATTGTCAAACTGTGGCCTCACACATTCCCTGGCATAGAAACACACCGTCGGAGGATGCAAACTGCCTTCGCTCTCTTCTGCTCCGCAGCTGCGGGAATGTTTTTGGAGTGAGTATAGACATTACAAACTTGTGCTAGCCTTGGTACCCTTCACAGTGAAGCCACAGTGATGTGGGGCTTTGGCATGAGGTGCAGCTCCCCCGTCCCCCCCAGGATTCTAGGTATTTACTTAGGCAGGTCTGAGCTGCCGTGGCTTCGCCGCTCTTCTAGCGGGATTAGCTGGGGCACAGCGAGCGTGGAAGCTTCTCTGCATGCTGCTGTTTAGCCTCTCAAGCAGCTATGGATGTTGTGATGCTGTGAAGGTATGACACATGCATCTGAACCATTGTGTGGCCCTGGATTAGACGCAGCTAATCTTTCTTTTTACTTAGAAGTTAATTTATTTTTCCCTTCCTGCTTTCAAGTTAGATCTATGACTTGATTTCATATTCCCAAAGAATGAACGTGGCACGCAGCAGGAAGGGTGTAGGCAGCAGGACAAGGGAACAGTGTTGCTGTGCTGTCTCTGAGTGCCAGCGAATTTGTGACCAACTGTAAATTTGTTGGATTCTTCCCGACCCCCAGCCAGGTGCCATCTGAGGCAGAGAGGGAGAGGAGCAGTTTAGAAGAGGGGAGGAACAGGAAAATAAAGAAAAGGAATATTAAGTTTGAGAAAACCAAAGGAAGATGAAAAGGGGACAGAGACGAGAAAGGAGGTGAGAGGATGGAAGCAGTAACCCAGGAGGGGATGGTGGCACAGATCATAAGAGCCGGAGCAAAGCAAGGCCAGGGAGGCCGTTGCTGTCAGAACCAAAGGTGGAAGTAAATGCTAGAGGTTTTTAGCAGGATGTGTGGCTTGATGGTGAGCCTCTGTAGCCCCAGGTAGTTCACTGCACCTGAAGATGATGCTGGTGCGGGAGAGGGGTACTGTACGAGAGCGTCGGAGGGCCAGTGGCAGAAAGAGCTACTCTTAGGTGCTGAGTTGGCTCGTTCCTGTAAGCCACAGCCACTGCTCTTCTCTGCGGGACGGGATCTCTTACAGGTTACCCAAAGGGGAGGAGAAAGGGGGCCTGCGGTGAAGCGAGAGAAGCGTGACACACGTGGAGTAGTGTCCTCAGTGCCTCTCTCTGCTGCGCTCTCAATACAACATGTTTGAGCCCATCATCCTTGCGTGCCTGCCCTTTTTCCTTAGTTGTCCCTTGCCAGCAACCGTCGTCGTTCCTGTGTTTCATCTTTCTCTGGCTTCGGCTTGGTTACTGGTGACATACTGGCTGGCCCTAAAAGGAGAGTAAGAGCCCCCTGAGTGCTCGCCCTACCTGGGACGCGGGCTGAGGGACCCAGCGCTCTTGCTTGGGCCCAGCTGCTGTCCCCGCTTGCCATCCACAAAGCAGCACCCAGCGCAGCTGGAAGCGCCTGCGCAGGGGAGCTGTGTGCTGCCGGTGCAGCATCCTGCTGGGGCAGGAGAGCTCAGTAACCCGGTTTCCCTGGCAACAGTGGTCTCTCTAATCCCAGAGACACAAGTCTACCTCTGCTGTTAGTGTTAAGACTTGCGTAGTGTATCTGGCTACGGTTATACTTTGCTTCTGGTGGAAAAAATGGTAGAATAAAAGCAAGAAGGTCCTTCTGCCTTGGAGATAATTAAAATCTCCATAGGTGGATTTCAGTGCTGTGTGCAGCAATAATAGAAAGAAGGGGGATTATAACTACTTCTAAGCTTTTTAATGTGTGAAGGATCCCTGGAGGATACAGAAATAAAGTTTTAAATTCTGTGTGGAGCTTTCTATGCACAGATCTCATGGCAGTCTGTGACACTGACAGATTCGTTCCTTGTCGAGATGTGCTATTTTCCTTTTTATGGATGGGGAGACAAAGCGATTCAAAGGTAGACTGAATCTTGTTGCAAAGCTAGGAATAAATCTCCTCTTCTGAGCCCAAGTCCTCCACCTGCTCTCTCCTCCAGTTTCAGATGAAGGTTTCCCTGTGCAGTAGGAGACAGAACACGTTATGAAGGTAGAAGTGTGAAGCCTGCTTTTTAGCAGGAGAAAGTGAGGAAAGTGAAAATACTGTGATTCACTGCAAGCCTTTCTGCTAATATATTTTAGTCTGCATTCACTCCCCCATTAACACAAGTGGAGCAAACTATAAATTTTGAAAGTGAGCATTGGGAGTGAAAGAAATATTCCTGCCTTAATTTCTGCACAGCAACGTGGTCTTGGTACTGCATGTGCGCAGGAGAAACTGGTTTGGATAAGAGTAGTTTGAAGAAACTTCTGCAGGAAAAAGAACTCTTGCTTGACCGAAGGCACGAAGCCTGCAGAAGCGCCCAGTACTGGTGTTCCTCCGTGGATAATGCCGGTGTTAAATCGTCCGTAATATCTTGTGGGCTTCTTGGGTTAGAGAGTGGCACAAGGGACAGCTGAATGGAAAACAGGTATCTGCACTCCTCCACTGAAGTTAGATGGTGTTAGGGGTGGGTTTTTGGTTTTTTGTTTTGTTTTGTTTTGTCTTTTTTATATGGCATAAATAGTGCAGAGATGCAAGGAGACACCCATCCTCCTTCCAATTTATAATTCTGTTTTTTGGAGTCAAAACAGTCCCTTAACCTGCTGGCCAAACAGAAGACCATCCATCCTGTGTGTGAGGAGGGTATTTTTACTTTTCAGTCTTTCCCTGCCTGTGTGGGTAGTGCAAGGTGGGGGCCGTGCTGTCTTCTCTTCCGCACTCTTCTAGCCAAAGAGCTTTTGAAGATTCCAGCATGAGATTTGTTTGGCTTGCAGGTGTTGTAGACATTATCCAACTTTGGGATATCTAAAAATCTCTTCTGTTTGTGACATCCTTATTTCAACTCCCTTTCAAGCCTCCATTTACCAAATCATCTTCATAGGGTGTCTTCTAAATGGCAGGGGAGCTCTGGAAACCTCTAACATCTGGACAAAAGTCCCTCCCAGAGTACATGAACCACCTTTTTTCTTCTTTTTTTTTCCCCCTTCCCCCCTGTGCTCATGCACAATCTAATGAGTCTTTTGAGGAACTCTTGAGGGCTTGAGCACAAGGTAATACCACAAGCCGGTGGCTGACATAAAACTCACTGAGCTTGTTAAAATAATATCGCCGTGGTCCTTCAGCAGCCTAAAGGCCTCGTATACAGCCGTTACTTAGCTGGGTGGTATTTGGTACGAACCGAGACGGAGGCTCACTTCTACAGTGAGTTTATTGTTGGATTTTCAGTATATTGTTTGCGTAAATTCCCTAGACCAGCTCTCCCTCCTGAATAAAGCCACATGGATCAAGTTTTATTCTGTTCCACGCAAAGTTCACATCCTTTACTGGAATGAGTCATGCTTTAACTGAGTTTACTGTGAGGGAGGAAAGTGGGCTTTAAAATGTTACTCCTCCACCCTGCCTTGGTGATGTATAACAGGATTATTAGTATGCTTGGCAGCTGCTGCTTATTATTTTCACAGAACCTGGATATTTGTGAAAACAAGTAAAAATTGGTTCTACTTGTGTTCAAGTGTGAATCTAATGCATAATTTTAAACTTGTAAGACAAAAAACCTAATTTTTTTTTTTTTTTTTTTTTTGTGGCTTTGTCTTCCATAAGGCTCGCCTGCTACTGTAAAAGTGGATCTAGCTTATCTCCCTGTGGCTCTTTGTCAGTTTGGGGAGCAGAGTGGCGTTTTGTGACTGGTAACTGAGAGAGGAGGAGGAGGAGCTCCAGGGTTTTGTGTCCGGTGGCCGTGGGTGGCTGTTGCTGTTAGAGGACACTTCTGGGCATTGGCGGGCGGCAGCGCTTCACAGGCCCGTGGAACTCGTGCGTAAGGTTGTCTCCGGCGAGATGTGTGTGAGGCGGTGCCGCTGTGCAGAAAGCAAATTTCGGTCCTCTGTGTACATTTGTGCAGAGAGGTAAAAGACCATTTAACCTATGGTAGAGGGAGCTGCTCAGTGTGTGTCCTTAATATAGGTTTTTGCAGAAGCAGTCTCTGTACACAGCTACTAAAGACACCTGAACCAATTTTACTGCTCGTCTTTCCTGCAGAAGTGCATTGATATCTCATGCAATAATGGTTAATTTGGCTCTTCCTACCGCCATCCTTTTTTGTTTGGTTTTGGTTGGGTTGAGGGGGTAGGAGGGAGCAGGGTGGTGGTTTGTTCATTTGTTTAAGGAGTTCGTCTCAAAACCGAGGGGGAGGGGGCAGCCAGTAGCAGAGAGCCTCTTAGGATTTCATTTTTGGCAGTAGGCTGGTTCATTTGACATGTAAGACCTTTCTTTCCTAGTCCTCTTGTTCCTGAGAGGTCTGGAAAGAGTTATGTTTCTCCCCTGAGCTATGTATTATCTATGATTGCTAAACTGGCAGGGTCATCATCTGTTCTTGTTTTACAGAAAAAAAACAGGGTCTGTTACCCTCACCCACTACATTCTTAGACCCAGACTGCCTAACTTTTATGGAGCCTGCAAAAGGATTTATTTTGATGCTAATGCTTTTGAAGGAAAACTTGAGGGAAGGAGCTGTAATTAAATGAACACCAATGTTAGATATTAGAAAGGACTTTACCTTTTAGGACTTAGAATGAGTGAAGTGAACGTTTGGTGACAATGTGAGCTTAATTAAATTTACGCCTCCACTTGATCTATATTTAACTATCACTGACTCTGGGTTTACTGATAAGTAATCATAATAGCTGGGAGGCAGGCAGTGCCTTGGTTGACCAACCCTGTCTTCTGTCCAGCTTGACTCTGACCAGACGGATTCTTCTCCTGTGTTTTGCAGATGCTTCATTCAGTGGCACACCACCTAGCTATGCGTATGATGCAGACCGTGCTGAAGAACAGAGGCGACATCATGATATGATGCCCTATATTGATGACTCGCCATCATCCTCACCCCATCTCAGTTCCAAGAGTCGGGGCAGCCGGGACACCCTATCTTCAGGGTCTCTGGAATCTACAAAATCAGTGAGTCCTTTCCTGCCTTTTTGGAGTCAGCAAAGCCTTGTAGGGTTGCAAGGGGTAGACTGCTTTAAGAGGGAGCAAAGACGGGGACTACCAGCACTGTAGGACGGATTACCTGATATAATATAGCACTGCCTGATTGATATTGTATATTTAAAGCTAAATTGAGGCATCTAGCTGATGCTAAGCCTAAACTTCGGGGATGAGTGTTGTGTGTACGATTTTTAAGCCTCAGTTTTTCACCCTGTGTGAATTTTAGTGGAGACAATTGGTGATTAATTGCTGTTGAGAGGGTCTCTAAATACCAGATATTTTGGAAAGGAGACTGGAACAAAACATCCTACATTATGATGTTCATACATCTGTGCATGTGGGTTGTCATTGCCTTTCACAAGGAAAATAAGTGTTATTTTCAGGTAAGTTAAAGGCTTTGATAAAGCATCTAGAATATACAGTCTATTTCTTTCATCCTGTGAAAATGGAGTAAGAGAAATTAAAACTGCCAGCTCTGAAGTATGGTGACTTTGGGTGGGAGACAGCCGCTTCTTATAATGAATTTGACTGTTCACTAAACAGCTATCTATATAATCAATGATGGTAGGTAAAAAGTTCAGGAGGGACCACCTAGCCTGACCTGTGTTCTGATGTGAACCTTCAGGCTATCTTGCTTTGTTTTTGCTTTGGGTTCAGTAGCATGGCTATAGCTTGCAACTTAAGGAAAATTTCTATTTTTGTTTTTACAATAGTCTTGGTAGAGAGTCTGCTGCTTGCCTTGGTAAATAACTATTGACTCTGCTGTCTTCACGGTCAAAAATGTCTTAGTTTCAGCTTGAATCAATCTGTTCAACTTTCAGCCTTTGTTTCTCTTTATCCTTTTGCTTCCTAGACTGTAGAGCTCTTCAGTCCCAAGTTGCCGTTTCCCTGAATATCTTTGTCATCTGCAAACTTTTGGTTTCCCTAAGTCATTCATAAAAATGCTTAATAGCGCAAAGACAACTGTCACTTCCTTCCTACTGTATTTTTAAGGAAGTGTAGCCAAACAACCTTGAATTCCCACACTGTCAATGACACTTTGAGATCTGTCATTTAAGTGGTTTAACTCATGTGTTGGCTTTATATTGTTCTGTCCTATTAATTGAGATCTCATGGGAGAAGAAGATGGATATTTTACAGATATCAGGGTACATGTAAATCAACACCATCACCTTTATCAGGCAGTCTTATTTATCTCTCATCAAAGCGATTTCAAGAGTCTGACAAGTTCCACAAACCATTGCTACGTAGCGTACATTGTATACATCCTTCTATTACTCTTTATTGGTTAGTGCCATATCGTATGCTTCCTTCCCTTTTCTAGGATGAATGTTAGATTAAGAAGCCTACTTGAGACAATGTTCTTGTTCTTCTTTCTCATTTATAAAAATGCATTGTCAAGATGTCTTAAATCATTATCAAGTACATATATTCTTGATATTTGCTTAATTTTATTTGACTGTAAAGTATGGAATCTAATTAGCTGCTTATGCTTTAGTCTATTAATTCCGAGATGCTTTCTTTATCTCTCAAGATGAGAATTCTTGCGATATATAAGAGGCTTTTGAATGAAGAAATGATCATTAGTAAATTCAAAAGCTCCAAGAACATTTTAATAGTGGCTTGAGATTTCCAGGTTATGTTTCTCAAGATGAAGGAAAAATGCTCTGTGACTACATATGGCTGAGAGTTATCTTCAGAGAACCAGTTGTCAAAGTGCCTGTGACTGGAGGCCTGGAAGAGATGCTGCCTAATATTCAGTCTTGTTCTTTATTTGTTTGAATGTTGCCTCATAAGCATTTAACAGTAGTTAATTTCAAAGTTACCTTAATAATGCTAGAAGGCTGCCTTTTTAAAAATAATTTTTAACATAAATGGCTGCTTTCTTCTCTCTGACTATAAAAAGATGTTTTATGGCTTCCAAAAGAAGGAGATGTCCTGATACAGATTAGACTTTTAATCGTGAACCTCAACTGCTTCAGTTGATCCTGTCTGTAATTAGGCCACAAATGGCAACGCTGCTCATGAAGGACGGTCCAGGACAAGGAGGGAGAGACTAATTTACATATGGTTGCAGTATTTCCCAAACAAGTTAAACTTTCTGTCATCCTGAGTTGTTAGATGGCTTTTACTGTAGTTATGTTTTCAGCTGTAGTGGAAAAGACATCAGTAACAAAATTAAGTGTCAAACACACTGTGCTGAGCCAAGCACATAAAATGCGTTGGACCAGAAATACCAGGACGTATGTCTTTTCTATTTTCTTTTTCACTACACTTGATTAGCAGAAAACATTTTTTGTTTACATGTGTTTGCTTTTATACTTGTCTCCTTGCCCTTTTACTTCTTTCTTAGGTGCCTGCAATTACTTCTGAAAAGTTTAGGTTACCTTTAAGACCAGAGTCTAGAAATCAACAGTTAACTGTGTGTAACAACACAACACATGCACTATATACACCACTTGACAAAATATTGAGATTGTGAAGTCATTCGGAAGTTAAGAAATGACTATGGTCATCCATCCTTGCCTTGTGCCTATAGCCTTGTCTTGATTCTTCAGGATAACTTCTAATTATGCAATCATGTCTTTTTTTTCTATGGGGCTCCTGCACTGTTCAGTGTATTAGTGAACGATACTCACTGGTTCAATATTTTATCTCTAGAGCTATGAGTACACCTTATTTACAGGACACTGTGCAAACTCGGCTCTCAGTACAAAAGTACTCATTTCCTTTTGGCATGACCATTAACTCCAACTACAGTTGGAATGCTACACAGGTCTTAATTATCCTTGCAATGTTCCTGTGAGATAAGAGGATGGTATGTTCACTAACCACGGGTCATCAAGGCAGACAGATTATAGGAAAAGCATCTGCTAATTTTGGGTGCTTAATGTGAGAGGTGTAATGTTCTGCAAAACGAGGTTCTGACTTTTAATGCCGTTTTCTTCACATTTAAAGCAAAATCCCTCTAATTTCACTTGGAACCAAGAGTTAACAACAACAACTCCAGTCGCACACCCAGAAAATGGAAAACATTGCAAACAATGATTGGTTGATTGATTTTAAACATAATTCTAAGTAATTTGCTTAGCATCCCACAGGCATAGCAGCATTCTGGTGTGATGTTCAGCTGCCTTATCCATGAGACCAGCCTTCCTCTTGGAGACTGGGTTGTTGCTATCTGGATATCGAGGGCATTTTGCTGTGACTTATTTTGTGGGCTTGCTCTGGGCTTTGCAGTTTTTTGCCAAGTGTTTGACTAAGTCCTTCCATCTCCTCATAGCCGCTCTAGCCTTTGGTTGGACAGCACATCTGGTCTACCCAGCCACCGTAGAGAAAGTGCAGAGTGGCAAAAGCAGTGCCTTTCTGAAAGAGAACGCGGGGACGCCTCCTGCCCTGCTTGTGGAGGGGCTTCCTGCTGTTCCCCCAGCGCGTGGGGTGACCAGCTCCCTGCACCTCATCTTCATGTTCCAGGAGGTGAGGCCCGCAGTTGGCTTCCAGAAGGTTTGTGGTGTTCTACACCTTGTCGTTTGGGATCTGCTTTCCAGTCCCCCCTACCACCTGCATCATATAAGCAGACTAAAAGATGCTGGCTGGTCTGCCTCCAAACCGTACCACTTCGGCCACCTCTGATGTATTCATATTCCACCTGCTATGTGTCCGTGGCACAAACACCCCTTGCTATCCAAGGAGGGTGACAAGAGGTGCACCAGCATTAGTTTCGTCTGTGAGCCAGAGAAGACATAATCATCATGGGCGTTTGTAGTGTGGATGTCGGCATCCCCTGACTCGTCATTTTTGTGGTAAGGAGGCCTTAACAAATGTTTGCATTGAGCAAGCTAGGTCGTACCCCCTCTTCTGGCTCTTCCAGAATCTCGTGCTGAGCTGCTGACGCATGGCCTGGCATAAAGCCAATGCTTTTGCCAAACTTTGACTGTTGCTCTGAAGCAAGCCTATGGGGGAAAGAGGAAGAAGGAGAACTAGGTTCCACTAATGCTTAAGTTGTTTGTTTATTTAACTTGAGAAGGGATTTAATTTTCCTGAACGTTGCTTTCTGTAACAGTTGAACTGTTGTGATTGAACTTTCCAAAAATTCTGGAAACCTGTCTTGGAAAATGTCAAGCCAAACGTTTGCCAAATGAGACAGTGCTGGTAGCTTCAGAAGGTGTCAGACAGCGTTTGTAATAGGTAGCGATAATTCACTCCTAGAAGGAGAGAGAATGTGTCTGTCTTCACCATGCAGTTAGGGTGAAAAGCAGAGAAGACACCTGGATGGAGATAGAGGACAGAGGGAGAGCTTGCTGCGGTGTTCTTGGGGCACAGGATGGTGTTGGGACGGCTGGGAAGTTAGTGACTGACACCCTTCGCTAGAGAAGAGTTCGTGCCAAGAGTGTTGGAGTGGGTAGCTTGCAGCTCGGAGGCTAAAGAGACAGGGAGGATGGGAAGCTTCAGCCATCGTGATCCTATTCCTGCTGCTCACGTGGGGAGAGATTACAGCGCTGGGAAATGAAGAAATGAGAAAGGTCTTTCAAGATCTGGTTGCCAACCAAGCCAGGCTCAAAGACGGGTGTGGGGCTCTGTGGAGCAGGGTGCCGGGCAGCCGGTGGAGAGGCAAAGCTGGTTCCACCCCCCAGGAAATCAGGGGAGTCTCTTTTCTAGAGTTCAGCAGATGAGTGTTTTGCCAAAAGAGATCTCTCCAGTTCTTGTATGTATCACGCCCGGGGAGGCAGGAGTGTCAAAGCTGAGCGACTAACTCCTGCTTTCTGTCCTGGTTGGAGGGGAAATTGGCTGGTACTTGGAGATCTCCAGGGAGAACGTCTCTCTTCCCTTTTCTGCTGTGCAGTCCACGGTTGGTGCAGCATTGGCTGGTCCTCAGACCAGATTCTTTTGTTCTCCCTGTCTGCCAGCTATGCAGAAGGCAGGACTGGCAGAGCAGCCTGTGGACTTTTCTCCTAGCTTGGTCCCAGGGGGGTCCAGAAGAGTTGTCCTCTGAAGCTACATTAATAAATGGGACTGCTGCTCTGCTTGGTACTACTGTTGCTAGCTTGCCCTTCCCTCCCAGCATTCCCAATTCCTTCTCATTTCTTCCTCTCAGTATTTGGGTTGGTTTGTTTGTTTTGTTTTACTGTCACTTTCCCCTCACCACCCACAGCAGATGCAACTTTCCCTTTTTATTCTCCAACTCTTTGCTCCTTAAGGGCTCTGCCTGGATGTACAGCCCTTCCCGAGGAGAGCTGGCACACCGGTACTGACGTTATAAATAATGCTGGCTCCTCTCCCTGCTCCTTCCCCTCCCTGCACGGAGCATGATTGGCTTGATTACAGAATTTGCCGTGTTTAATATCACTAAGACAATGAGACACCTCCAGCCTGTTTAGCAGAAGCTTTCAAAGATATTTACATTTAAAAATTGAAATGAATAGTTTTTCTCTTTCGTAGGCTGTCAGCTTCTCTACGAGACTCTGAGCTGCCCTTACGGGAAACCTCTCCTGTGAACACATTCATTGCGCAGCGTATGAACACACTGTACCAAAGGAAGGTCGGAGAGTTGAAGTGCCTTTTATACGCCCACTTTGAATCACTGATTCTCTTTACAGGGCTGTGCCGGCAGCAACTGCTTTGCAAAATCTTATGTGTTGTGGTTTCTAGATTCTTAATCTGCGTTCTTCTAACATTTGCAAGAAAACAATTATTGCTGTTAATTTAAACAACAACCAGAAAGCCCCGAGTTCTTTAAACACTCAGGAAGAGCTGGATCTGTCTAATCCTTGGAGCTGGTGAATCTCAGGCTTGCTGTAATTGAATACAACATGCAATGCCAACCTGGTTAGTAAACTAAAGTGCTTAGGCTGACAAGCTGTAAACACATTCAGAACAGCCGTGGCTCGGGGCCAGTGTACGCACGCTCTCTAATATCTTCAGTGCTTCTAACCACTCTGACTGGCCTTGGTTCGGGTCGCAAGATTGCACTGATGACTGTGACTCAATCATTTGGTTTCTAAGTCTTTGGAATAGCAAGAAGCACCACCCAGTTGAGAAGAAAACACCAGAACCTTATAGGCATCAGATACCTGTGAAACTTCCTTTATACTGCTTTCCACCTTCCTTT
Organism: Platalea leucorodia; assembly: GCF_965183815.1. Lineage (NCBI taxonomy): Eukaryota > Metazoa > Chordata > Aves > Pelecaniformes > Threskiornithidae > Platalea > Platalea leucorodia. The sequence goes on from NC_138834.1 coordinate 16,593,173, forward strand.
TTTGTTTTCTTTTTTTAAAGGTGGTTCATGAGGAGTGGGAGCAGAGCACTGATTTCTTACTCGCTTGTTCAGAACTGGCTGGGAGTTGGGTCCTCACAGCTCCCATGGCAGACAGACAGGAATGCTCTGGCTGCTGCCCCTGATGGTCTTGTAAGATGATTTATTCTGAAACGCGTGGGCAGAGAGGTAGCCAAAAGATGGAAGGGCAGTTGAGAAAGGCCAGAAATGGATGCTGGCATCAAAGAGGTAGGGACAGAATCAGAACACGAAATACTAGTCAGACGTGCAGAAGTGTAAAACGGGCTAACCACGCGCGGGATGGACTGCTGACCAGCTGGCACGCCCTGCTGAGCGGTTAAGCGTGTGCCAGCACGGGCTGCTCCCACATCCTGCTGGGAACATCCCATCTGCACCTCGGTTTATACGTGTATTTTCCCCTAGCTAATGTGGTCTCGTAGATGCGGTACCAGCTCTTCCCCTTGCCACAAGCAGCTCAAAGATTTCTGACTGCTTCCTCTTGCCAGGGTGGGGGAAAGGAGTCCTCAGCCTTGGCAGGTCTCCCTGCAGCGGTGGGCAGCTGATACCTACGCCCAGGATGTTCCCTCTCTCAACTGCCCTTCTGCCTGGAGCGCAGAAACGGAGCAGGCAGCGAGGCTCTTGTGGCCACAGCGCCGCTCCTTGTTTCCCTTTTTTGTCAGATACGGGCAAAGCAGAAAACGCCCTTGGCACTGGGTGCGTCACATCTTGGCGTGCTGCGAGGGGAGAGTGGAAGGACAGCCTCGCAGTATCTCTGCCTGCTAATTGCTCTGTCTTGTTTTGGGTGAGCAGGTGAGCCTGTTCCCAATTCCGTAAGTGAGGAGTGTTGTAATACCAAATAATAAACTCGCTCCTCTTCTTCCTGATGTTGGCACCAGCTCCCAGTGAATTTCTCAGTCCTGGAGTACGTTTCATAACAAGCGTGACTTACAAAGCACCCTGAGGCTGAAGAAGCACAGGGGCTGTTTTCCAGATGTTCATCTAGCAGCAAGAGCTGCTGCTGGGAGCAGCCCCAGATGACATTGTCAGAAAAGGCCTCCCTCCGCGGGGACTCGTGTCAGGGCCTGGCTCCCGGGAGGAGGCACGGAGCGGCAGCGCAGTGCAGGCGGCAGCGCCGCGGTGTCGTATTGATCCCTGGCGCAGCAGGAGCAGCAGGAGATCATCTTTTCATATATGAGGAATCCGTATGTAAATTTGAGGTACGGCATTGGAAACCTTGCAATGTGCTCTGCGATTGTTGGATAAACTCCCCTGAGGGTTTCTTCAGCAACTGCTGCAGTGTAGCTTAAAGCAGCCAGGCCCTGCCCCGTCTGGCTGCATCTCAGGCTGGAGTTTTGCAAGCATCATGCTTGGAAAACGCTCCTGTTAAAAAGGGTTAGGACAACACCGTGGACTTTGCAAAGTGACCTTGTGGTAATGGCCAGGAAGGAAGGCCTCTCGTGCGTCCTGGGAGATGTTTGTCTCTGGAAGCACATCTCTTTTAAAGAGAGGAAATTAACATTCAGGCAGAAGATGCTCTCTCCGTCGGCTGACGGTGCCCAGCAAGAACTGGCTTGTAAATTAAAGCTTTCATTTGTGAAGAGGAAAACTGTTGTCAGTGCTATAAGGGGAACTGTTGTGCCGCTGTCGTGATGGGGAAGTTTGAATCATTTAAACAACTTGTCATTGTGTGCTGCTCTTTACAGATGTTACAAACGCACCCAGCTGGTTTTTAAATCCTCACCTCCTCCAAGAGAACCTGCTAAAGATAATTATAGTGCTGTGTCAATATTGACCGGTTACCTCATCCTCAGCAGTGGGGACTTTGGAGCACTGTTAGTTTTTCTCAATGCTTCTTTGTGAAGCTGCGTTTCTCTTTTGTAAGTGTTGCAAGGCCTCTTTGGAAACCAAGAGGTATTGTGTTTTACTTGCACCAGGGCTGCTACATCCCCGCCTCTTTGGATGAAGGCAATCTTTGTTAAACGTGGTGGGGCTGTCTGTCTGGATTACGTGTGGGTACCATACCTTACAAAACGGTCCGTGGGGTGGACATCCAGGCACTACCGGTACAGAAATCATAAGGAATGGTCGTAACGCTGTTGGGCGTTTCTGGCTGAGCTCTAACAGGCGGTCGCACGGGTGCTCTGTAGATGCACAGAACCTGTTGCAGCATTCATTTTACCATGTAGTTTGTCACCGGTGTTTTTCTGAAATCGTCTGAACACGACTGCTGAATTACAAATTCCTAGCTTCTTTGAGGTGCCCTTTCAAGATTTTAAAAGGCGCTGTGGTTCTTACTGAACCTCACTGAAGGGTGGGATGCAAAGACAAGTTCTTCTTTCCACGTAGTACCTGACGTGCCTGTAAATTTTATTCATTTCCTTCGAACAGCTTCTGTCTGCCACTTTTATTTAAGAGGTGATGGTGGTATTTGACACCTCACAAAACTTTTATAAAGTAGTTGCTGCAAGGTCTTTTAGCCTAGAAAATAGCTTGTGAAATTTAATGAAAGCGTTCGAAAATCAGGATGGTTACTGATGAGACTGAATCCAGAAATATCTGGGAGCGTGAGGATCCGTTTCTTTCTTCATGCGGTGCGTAGGCTCCAAGTCACACTCGGAATGCGATAGTTACTGTAAGCTTACCTACAGCCAAGTTGCCTTCTTCCCATAACGAACCTTGCATACACATCTGCAGCATAGTTCAAAGCATAGGACTCTTAACTAAATGGGGCTTTTTTTTGCCAGCTCTAGGGCTCTGTGTTCAGTCAGTAGAGTGGAGCATACTGCTGTGTTTCCCGATCCTGCTGCTGCTGAAATCAATAGCTGAAGATTCCTCTGGGTATTAAGGGGAGTAGGATGGAGCCCCAAACAACCTACCCAGAGCCCTTGAAAAGTATCTACCCGTTCAGATCCAGCTACTGACTCTATTCTTACAGACATTTAACAGCACAAAAAGGTCGCAAGAATTATAAAAAGCCATTTCTCTGAATGACAGAGATAAAAAGAACTAGAAGTAAGATTTTGTAAAAAGGGGGTGTTTCTCATTATTTACAACCTTCGTTTTTCGGCCGCGGTTTTTTTCAGAGTTGATGGAAATACTCAGTTTCACTTTATCAGGTTAAACACTTTTCAGGTAACAGTTTTGAGAGGAAGGATAATTGAAATTCAACAGAGGGGATTATTGCTTCTCTTAACACTCCGTGTTAGTCTTCCCTTGATGTGTACATTTGCCCATGAATATTTTTTTTTTTTCTCTCTTTCTTCAGTTGTTTTGGTTAAGAACTCCTTCACGGAATCCCAATAAGAAAATCAGCATGTGCCTTCCAAGCAGTGCTGATTATTCCATCCTCTAACTAAAAATAGACATTGTGCAAGCTGGCACTGAAAAATAATTTGGTGAACAGTAAAGAGTGGGAGAAAGAACAGCCATCTTAGCAGCAACGTCAGGCTGGAACTGCTGTATATTCCTGCGCATCTGTGTAGGTGCAGGGGAAGTGATCCTGTCTGCACAGAAAAACACGGCTTTGGAGTAAGATCATAGAGAACCCTTGTGGGAGGAGGGAGTGAATTGCACATAACCGAGGGTCCCTAAGGCTTGTTTAGGAGGATAAATCCTGAATTTTTAAGTGCTGTGTTTTGAATTTTGTGAAGAAGTCTGGGCACCTCATTGAGGCACCAAAGTTGGATGACTAAAGCTAACACCTGTAAATAATCTAAGTGACATCAATTGCTGGTCAATAAAAATTTCTTTAATGTTTTATGTTTGTGTGTTTCTGAAGCAGGATACTGAGCACAGGTGGGGTTTTTTGTTTGGTTGGGTTTTTATAGTCTGAAAGTAAACCGAAAAACCAAGTATGCTGTGGTCAGCTGAATGATATCTTTTACTCTCCATCCTCATTCTTGGTTTTTTTCTTTCTGTCCCCTGCCCCCCTTCTTTTTTCTTTGTTTTTTTTTTTTTCTTTTTTCTTTTTCTTTCTTCTCCTTAACAACTTCTTTGCAGAGTGAGCCAGACCTGGAGAAAGGCCTGGAGATGAGAAAATGGGTCCTGTCAGGAATCCTAGCCAGTGAGGAAACCTACCTGAGCCACCTGGAGGCTCTGCTGCTGGTAAGCACTGGTGGCAGATACCATTTTGAACACCGGTACTTGAATTTTCACTGCTGCTTCCATCCAAAGTTTCCCAGAACTTCACATACCGTGGGTTACAAGTTGCCGGGTGCAAAGGGTACCTGTTACTCCTCTTCTCCTGTAGAGAGAGAGAGGCTTAAAGAAAGGACTGGATATGGCACAACCAGGGAGTTATTAGTGTGGTAGTATCCAGGAGCCCTGTCTTTCAGTATGCGGTGCCAATTTTTAGACACGTTGCTCTACAGTTGGACAGAGATTAAGGAAATGGAGTGCAAAGGGATTTTTAATCACACCATTAATATCCTGGGAAGATCCACCTACCAGGGTGGCTGATCCCCATGAGAGAATTTGTTAATGTCTAGCTTTCAGGAGTTGTGTGAATGCAAATATCACTTATTAATAGGATGAAAAACGGCTCTCTGGAGGGATGTGTTGTAATGTGGCAAGGGTGAATGTACTTGGTTTGCATGATAACGATTTCCTTCATTCCTCATTTCAGCCTATGAAGCCTTTGAAAGCAGCTGCCACCACCTCTCAGCCTGTGCTGACTAGTCAGCAGATTGAGACAATATTCTTCAAAGTGCCTGAGCTCTACGAGATCCACAAAGAATTCTATGATGGGCTCTTTCCCCGAGTGCAGCAGTGGAGTCACCAGCAACGTGTAGGGGACCTCTTCCAAAAGCTGGTGAGTCAGCTGCCGTCACCAAACCTTCTGTTACCTCCCGTTCATCTCACAGGTGCTGGTATGATTCCCTTTGGCGACGACGCATAGACCGAAGGGATGAAAGCCCGTAGCTGGATTAGGTGAGAGGCTTCTGGCTTTGCCTCGCTGCAGTGAAGGGCCTACAGCAAAAGTGGCTGTTTCATTGCCTTTAATTAAAGACTCCAGCAAACTCTGCCACTAATACAAATACAGTTGCACAGAAATGTTGAATCTCCAGGTGTCTGCAGAGTCGTCAGACCATTTGCTTTAGAGGAAGATGGGCGAATGGCAGTGTTAAAAAGGGTACTTTTTAACACCGACAGCTAAGTATTTCTCATTATTGCTGAGCTCCCTCACACATACGTTCTTCTCTCTGTGGTGCTTTGTGGAAAATCTTGTGCTGATTTTCTCTGTTTTATGGTCATTGCCTTTGGCTTTGCTTTTCTACCACCATCCTGGCCTTGATATTCCCCTTGCTGCTATGCTGATGCAGTCAACCTGCTGCTGAGAATCTCCGAGCGACCTCAACAAAATTCTCTGAATGCAGAATAGGACAAAGACATATACAGCATATTCCTGAGGCTGAATTAAAATTGCTGAGTTTCTGAGCCAGATGACAAATTGTTTGCATTCTAGGAGATTCCTTTGGCCCCTTTAGTCTCTCCCCTAGCATGTGCAGAGAGCAAAGGATTAAAGGAGCTGTTTTTTCCTTTTTAGAAAAGAAAAGAATCTCTGCATTCCAGAGGTGCCTCTGATTCTCGGGGTAGGAGTGACATTCCAGTGAGGGGTTTATTGGACGGGGAGTGCGCTTCACCAGGGCCACTCAATTGTTAGCAGCTGTGTAGCCCAGCACCAGCCCCATCCCCTGTGGAGCAGGGGGGAGATGGGCCTGGAAGATGATGTTTTCCATGCACGCCAGCAGATCAAGATGAAAATATGGGCATCTGCTTTTCGCTGCCAGCATGTTTTAGCCAGGAGGGGTCAAGTTGGTGCCTTGGTGAGCAGTTCATGGTATGCAATTTCAGCAGCTGGTTTAAGAAGGCAAAACCACCTGCTGCTGGTTGCTGAGGCAAAGATACAGAAGGCTGCTGAAAGTGGAAGCCTCACAAACTGTATTGAAGGTGTAGTGCAGCAATGAAAACAGCACTAATTGAAGAAGACCTGAATATATTCTTTACCGCTGCTGGCTGTCGAGCAAGCTTTGACTCACCGTACAGCTACAGAGGCCTTTGTTTAAGACCATTTCTTGCTGATGGTGACTGCAGGTCCAGGAGTTAAGCCCTTCTGGCACTCTTATTTTTATGTTCCCCTGATTTTTGTGCATTTGTAACAGAATTGTTGATGATGTTGGATTAGTATGGGAAGCAAAGGAGCAAATCGCCCCAGTGCAGGAAGCTTTGAGCTAGCTTAGCAGTTTCAGTTTCTGGTGGTTCGGTACAGTATCAGTGGGAATTGTGAACTCTTTGCTGGATGAGATAAAGGTAATAGTTCTTGGCAGGCAGTGGGAAGCAGCTAGATGAGAGGGACGGCAAGAACATCAGGCATTACAAGACATCTATGCAGGATGTACATCAAATCTTTTGAGGCAGACTGTTTACTCGTGGTCATGTCATGCAATCTGATGGCAAACACTGTAATCCTTGTTATTATCCTGAGGTCCCTGGGGAAGTTAATTTTCTTTAATATCACGCAAAACAAAGCACCGTAGATTGAAGTTCTAGATAGTGCATGCACGGAGTTTTAGAATTTCATGTGGTCTGGCACAAAGCACGATCCGTTTGCAACATCAGTGACTGTTATTCCACCTTTTTCCTGTTGAAACTAGGGAAAAGAAGAAAAAGACGCTAGGCATGTGGGAGTCAAATATGCTTCTCATTTTGGGGGAACATTTTGTACGTATTTTTTATAACTAGAGAGGAAACACTTTAGAACTGTTTTTAGAAATGAAGAAATATTTAGCTAATATTATCACTGATAGTTTTCAGGAATAGAAAAAAATTTAACCAAAGGCCAGTTGTTTCTATGAAAGCTTGTTTAATTTTCAGTGTGTTCTTTCTAACTGAAAAAGAGAAAACTTAAAGCAGCATGAAAACTGTATGTGAACACTATTGCTTTGATTGGAAGCTCCGTTTTTAATGAAAAAGATGTTTTCATGACGGCATGTTTAGAGGAGGAAAACGAAGGCTTAGAAAGACTGTTCAGGAGCAGCAGGAGGTGAAAGAGCCGCGCAGGAGTGGCGAAGCTTTAAAGCTCTGCTGTGTTAGCTGGCATCACCCAAACCCGAATGTCATAAGCCCTGCAAATGATCAGTAATTCTGGCAGACTTCTTCACAGAATTGTGCCCCAGTGGCAAATACAGATTTTATTCTCTCGGCACTGCTGGGGCCAGGTCATCCCTGGCCTAAGTGAGTGCAGTTTCCTTCAGCTGCAGTCGTAACTGTGCTATTTTGTGTGAGGGTTGAGACTGGTTCCTAATCTTTCAGTAAAATGTGCCCTAGGAAATAGCTCGCTGTTTCTTAGCCTCTGTTAGCTAAAGAAATTTGTGCGGGGAATGTTCTCCTGAGAGTGGCTTTTTCTCTTCTGCTGTCTCTTGCCCAAAGCTCCATAGGGAATGGGGAACACAATGATTATGAGAGAGCAGGAGAGGAAAAGAGCACTGTCTGTGGGACAGTTAACTGCTCTGCCTGTTGCACGTCTTGGGCAGAAGTGTCAGGGAAGTTGCAGGTAGGTGCAAGCTCTTCTGGTAACAAACTTCCCTTGAACGGAGCCTTTTACAGCACTCTGCCTGTTGGCTCGCTACTGGCCATGCACTTGCAAACCTGTTCAAGCTGCCGAGGTGTTTACAGCACAGCCTGTGCAGCCCTGCAACACAAAACCAGCTCTGCAATCCAGATAAGCTTGGAAGCTACCCAGGGATTTCCCGAGCTGGATCTTACTTTCTCTGGCATGAATATGGCTGCAATTCCTAAGTCAGCAAGCGGGATCGGTGCTAAGACTCAATGATAATAATGGCTTGTTACTGCACTCTGAGGCCTGCTCCATCTTCTTCTGGACCAATTGCATATTCCTTCTGCTGGAAAAACTGCCATTTTCTGTCACCTCGTGCTACAGTCACTGCCTTCCAAACGGATTGTGCTCTGGATCTCTCTTCTGTATTTTCAGCACTCTGCTGCCCTTATAACGATGTTCACTGATGCAGATGTGAGTTAATATCTGGGTTTGATTTAGTGTGTCCATCATGCAAAAGCCAACAAGTAGCTTACTGGGATCACATTTGTGCTGTTGGGCTGAATCATTCCTGTCTGATTCATATTTTGTGGCAAATAGCCAGCAGCTGCAGTTATATCAATGAGCTAAAATATTAATAGATAGTAATCTGGCAGTTCAGAAGGGAAAAATAGATGGCAGTAATAAGGATGTGTCATTCTTGCAGGCTTCCACATCCTTCACAAGTGAACTTGTTGAGCATAGATGGAACTGGGTGCATGGTTAAGCAAAGCTGACAGGTCGGAGATGTCTTTCTGGGCCTGCTCAGCATTCCCTGCGATTCTTTGGCATGAAGGAACATGACCTGCTCGTTAGATACTGAGGCTGGCCATCCCAAACTGTCGTCTTCCCCAGCGTTCATTTTATTTTGTTTTGCTTCCTGCAGGCCAGCCAGCTGGGAGTGTACCGGGCCTTTGTGGATAACTATGAAGTTGCTATGGAGACAGCAGAGAAATGCTGCCAAGCCAATGCTCAGTTTGCTGAAATCTCTGAGGTAATGTCACGGTATTCAGACACACGAGCCGTCTGGATCTGACTAATACCCTGCGATGTCACTCCTGTCTATCCTCCAAGTGTCTTTGCAGCCCTGGCTTCTGGAGGAGTTGTGAGCTCCCGTAGACTCACTGCTTCAGCTCATGTTCTTACAGTGATTTATACTTGGGGCTAATAGAGGCTATCACATAGACAGCCTTTATGTTCTGTCCCCACCCAGGGAATCTTGTAAAAACTGGTATTGATTTGAACTTCTCAGCTCTGCCTTCATGCATTTCTAGAAGGGAAAGCTGTATTTGAGTTTCTCAAACATTTCTCTTGCTAATGATGATGCTGACTGTGGTGTAAAAAGCCATCCTTAATGGCTTGCATTATGGCTGTCAGTGGAATTGCAGCCTTCACTGGCGTGGAGAGGAGGAGAGGGTAGCTCTCTGTTTAAAAAGACAAGTCTGTCAACCGTAATCTGTAATATTATTCGTTGGGCTGCTCTGATTTCCTCTCTTTAAGAGGAGTACCTTATGTCAAAGCATTTTGAATTCTTCTTCAGGCTTCCCAGACCACCAGCTTTGCCTGCAGTGCATGGTCTCTTTGACTCTTTGTATTGTGGGGACTATATCTTGAAGAACCCAGTTGCCAAGAAAACATGAACTCCATATGTGTGCACTTAAAAACAAGCAGATAAATAATCAGAGCTGAATAATACTGGGGTCATTTACTGCTCTGAAAGAACTCCTGAGTACATTCAATCTTGCATGTCCCTTTAGATTTTTATGATAAAGAGGTAAAATAAAACATGTGCCCTCTGTGAAATGAGGGAAGCGAGGCTTCCCTTTTGGGACCTGCTGTACTACTCATCAGAGTGCAAATGTCTTCTGTTCTCTCCGTTCCTGAGGATTTCCATCAGGTTCTGGTCCTTTGCCTGACCACTTCTCTGCTCTGGTGGTGTCAGCTCATTAGTAAAGTAGCTTCCCCTGTGCTTACTTTTCTTTCAGTACTAAAATGCATTTCATGGACTTTCCCATTTATTACTAGTAATATTTCTAGTTAGTATTATGGTTGTCCTTAGAAGGCAGAATAGAGATTAAGGCCCCTGGGCTCTGTGCAAATGTGATCCCTCGGTTTTGCTGTTTTCTGAAGGATAATTCTGAAATCATGCTAGTATCCACTGTATTTGGAACGATGGTGATGATACTTTTGCATTTGTGTCCTGGTGAGGATTTCGGAGCTCAGCACATGTAGCTTCACAGTCCATGTGCAAATAGAAGAGCCACAGGCATTGTTCCTTTTCTGCCATGGAGGAGAGCTGACTTGTCCAAGGTCACCCAGCTCTGAGTACAGGTATAAGGAAGCATAACCTGGGGGTACTGAATCCCGATCCCGTACTTTATTTATGGGTGGTGTACACATGCTGTGACAATGGCTGCATCCTTATGGACGTGTCTTTCTCCTGCAGGTGACTTAAAAACTCCACCATCCCTGTCGCTGTAGGCGGTTCCCTGCTTTGCCGCATGTCTATTGACGTGCACTCCTAAGAAAATTGCTTTATATTTGAGATGTGTGGGTGCCTGTGACATGGCAATGGTGGATTCACCAAGAAGGAAAGCCCATGTTTCTTTCACTGACTTGAACTGTGATAGGGCCGTCCTCCATTCGCACGTAGGCCCTCCCTTGGAGGAGCAGATAGTCTCTTATATTCCCATGTGATATTTCAAGGTGACTGACCATCTGCTATGTGGGTTTTCTTTCTCTTTTAGAACCTAAAGGCTAGAAGCACAAAGGAGTCTAAAGATCAGACGACGAAAAATTCCTTGGAAAGTGAGTGATCCTTGCAAAGGAGACTGTGGTTTGTCAGGACTGTGTAGAGGCTGTTGCCAAACCTCCACTCTCCCTTTTTCTTTTTAAATGCTGGAAGGTTATGGAGTCTCTGCTGGCTCTACCTGGGAAATCAGTTCCCTTTTGCTAAGTAGCAGAGCTCGTGCATAGTAAGCTGCATGCATGCATGGGGAAGCCCCTGCCCAGCTTAAAACCTCATCCGTCCCTTTGGGCAAAACCAGGCCAACCAAAGGACTGCTGTGATTTTAAGAGAACGTCTGCTGCCCAGTGATAGCACAAACTCAATCCTAGCAGTTATTGTTAGACGGTTTTTGCACTATGGTAGCATCTAGAGAGCCTGGTTGAGATCAAGTTCCATGGTGCTTGTCTCTATGCACATGAGTAGAAGACAACGCATGTTATAAGAAGCTTCCATACTCGCTAACAGAAAAGCCAGTCCCCTTCCTGTTTTGGCCTGTTGCCAGGATTTGGAAGCACTCAACGTGTCATGCTGAGCTCCAGGAGGAGGGATGCACTGCCAACCTTTCAGGGACCTCCCTGGCAACTTTAAGAGTGCAAGGCCCGATCCTGAGCTGTGGGACCAGGCAGGTTGCCAGGGAGTTGTCGGAAGCGTGCCACGCTGCGTGCCGTTGTTCTCTACTGCCTTGTGCGCTCCTCAGCCGCTGCCTGGCCGGGCGTGCTCGCAAGTGGGCATCTGTTTGCTGTGGAGCATGGTTATTTCCTCTGGGCGTCCATGTGTGTTTTATTGGCTGTGCAGCACGTTAACCTTAGAGAAGGGAATTTTCCGGTAGCTCATCGGTTAATAAACCTGTGCTTCTGCATTCAGTTGCATTGGACAAGTTGCTCTGTAGGGGCTGTATTTAGGTACCTCTTCCTCATGTTCCTGCTGCTTTTTTTTCACAGCTCTATTATACAAGCCAGTGGATCGAGTGACTCGCAGCACACTTGTCCTGCATGTAAGTATCTGAAGGCTAGTTTTAAAACTTTAGGCCCCTTTCCTATTTTCTTTGCCCTTCAAATTTTCCCTGGAGATGCAGGGCTGCAAAAATAAACCTGTCATGCTGCGTAAGAGCCTCTTCCATTTACACAAAGGGGAGGGAGTCCATAGGTAGGACCCTGCTGCTACTTCAGTGGTGTTACCAAGAAGTGCAGAGTATTATCCTCTTCCTCTAGAGATAAAGCCTTACTTTAATCTGTAGGAAGAGGCTGGAGTATCTTGTCCTACAGCTCCAGTTAGAGGCCCTCAGACCCTTCTGCTTTTCAGTGCTGCTCATGGTTCTGTTCTTTGTGTTCTTGGTGCCAGGATTTGCTCAAGCACACTCCAGTGAGCCACCCTGATCATCCGCTGCTGCAGGATGCTCTGCGGATCTCGCAGAACTTCCTCTCCAGCATCAATGAAGAGATCACTCCTCGTCGGCAGTCCATGACTGTAAAGAAGGGGGAGGTGAGTCTTCCTGCTTTCGTTATTCTCTCAGTTTCTAAATCCTGGTTGTGCCTTTTCTGTAGAGCGGACTAGGAAGTTACGCTATTAATTCGTTTGTTGCTAAGATACAGTTTATGCAGTGTCCTTGTTCTCTAAAGGATGTGATACAGCTCCTCTCTGTTTTCTGTTCAGAAAACAGTTTGGAAACCCAGAGGAAAAGTAAGATTAGAGTTTTGTCTTTGCATTGTTATATTCATTTGTCATACGTAATTTCTATGATGCGTATCGCTGTGCACTAAATGGATTTGTATTTTACCTGCAAACTGGAACCAAACAGGAAACCTGGGAGGAGAAAAAGGTGGGGAAACAGAAATCATAAAAGATTAGGAAAAGCTATTTTCCAGAATCTTTATTCTCGCCATAAAACTCATTTTTTGCATCCTCATTTCTAAAGAAGGATGTTGTAAATGAGACTAGGAAGCAAAACTAATGGAATGGGCTGGGAAAGCTAAGGGAGGTGATGGACTCCTAAGGGTGTAATATAACTCTTTTCAGCTCTGCTGGGAGCTGGGCTACACCCAGCAAGTTCCAAGATGTGCAGTTCCTTTACCTGCGTGCAATGTTGTGCGAGGAGGGCATAGAGCTACACAGTGGTAAAGTCCTGCGTGCCGCAATGGGCTTGATTCATCTGCCTCGTAATTTCATTAGAAAGCAATTCAGTCCTTCCTGATGAGGAAAGGCCAGGCCTGACAGACGTATTGAGAGAGAGAAGGATGTAGGAGATTGGACAAAAGAGAGGTGCAGCTCACATAGTTTATGTGTAAGAGGAATTGTGGCAGCATGACAGCGACACTGGCTGATCAAAAGTGACCCAAATTACCCTATACAAAAACATCTCTTACAAAGCCCAGGAGACCATTAAGATACCATGAACCTTCACGATGTATTCCCGAATCCTGTCAGCTAAACATGCTTGCTCTTAGCTGTTAAACTGCTTTTCAGCTGACAAAGATTTGCTAGAAGCTGCAGTACTGGGAATTTGGTGCACTTTGTCCTGCAAGTCTTGGTTATTGTCTCATTTTGTCAACTGAGGAAGTCTGCAGCTGAGAGAAGAAGAGGAGGGGCTGAGCAATCGGAGGCTGAGGTAGAAGCTCAGACATCAGTCACCAGGGCCTCAGCGATAGTAGATGGCCTCATTAAAGCGGGTGCTGATTGAGTCGTAGCAGAAATCGCAGGCTAGAATGCCCCCTCGCAGGGGAGGGAGCATTTTGTGTTCTCCGGTTGTCTGTCAGCATCTCAATGAGGGATGGAGGCTTTGAAAAGTGCCGTGCAGAATCCTAATAAGGTGCCAGAGCCCAGGCAGAGGGACAGGCTCGGGAGGATGATCCTGATGATCTCTTTTTGGAGTGGTGTATTTGTCAGATCTTAGAAAGCAGGAAGAGGAGGCTTGTCAGGATTGGGCTCAGCAGGCCTGTTCGTGCTCTGACTGGTCCTGCAGTGACTCCATGTATGATGTGGGGAGGGAAAGAAGGGGACGTACCCAAGGGGAGGGCTGTGGGTGTGCTGGAGGGGACTGGGAACCCTTTGTGCTCTCCCTCGCAGCACACAGCTTGCACTGAGCCCAGGGAAGAAAAGGACGTGCTTCCGATGCTTCCCAGAGTTTGCCCTCCACTCTGGGAATCTGATGGTGGATACTTTCTCTAGTAATTTGGCACCAATATCCCACTTTTTTCAAAGCGCTAATGCTCCAGTTGACACCGCTCTAGAGAGTAGGTATGTTCACTCTCTGCATAGTAATCCGGAGACACAAGTCTGCTCCCAGCTACTCCGTGTGGGTTAGTGATGGCTGCTCCTTCCTACGAGCTGCTCAGCTTGGGGTCATAGCTGGGGTTTGTTTATGCCTGTAAATCTTTCCTTTTCTACTTATCCTTTCCTCCCACTCGCCTTGCTTGTGCTTCCCCTAGGGTGGCAGGACAGTGTGCAGTTTGCATCTCCTAATTGACTGCTCTCGATGCATAATGCATTTTTTATTTTAATGAATCACCAGCTTGCTTTGATGGCTTTTTTCATTATTTGTCTTCCTCCCATTGAAATTTCCTTGGTGGAAAGGAAGGAGGGAAAACAGCCCTTTCCCCTCATGTATTGCTTAGGTGCTGATCTCGGTTATCTTTTTTTCCCAGTCCTTGCCTTTTATGTGGAATATTTTTTCCCTTTGAGTGCATCGTGGGGAGGAGTCAAATCTCCTTTGCCAGCCTCTTGCTCCAGCTCTTTTTTTCAGGATTGCTTTGAACTGGGGAAAGCAGCCAGTGTTAATCTCCCTAGTGACAGGCTGCTAAGGAGAGGAGTGCGGGTCAGGAGAGAGTACAGACTCGTCAGCGCAGTATTCCTCCCTTTTGCAAAAGGTGATTCCCTGCTCCGGCAGCACCGACTCAGCCTGGCCTGCCTGCCGTCCTCCTGCCCGATGTCCGGTGTCCTTCCTGCACGCCAGCCCCCTGATTCTGCTTGGCTCAGTAGGCTTTTTGTCTAATTGTAGACTTACGCATATAAACTGGACGTTTTCTGTGATGCGCAGACCTGGTTTAATTTGCTGGCCTGAATGCGTATTTCAGGTAGCGCAAGGAGATGGGAACAAAGGGAGTAAACCCATTCGCCAGAGGGACAGAAAGGGCTACAGAGGGAAGGCAGCATTGGTGGGTTAAGCCCACGAACACGTAGTTCGGTCCTTGCTGCCTGCCAGGCTGACTGTAGCTCGTCTTCTCTTTGTGGTTTGCCGAGGGCTGCGGTACGGCGGAGCCGGGAGAGCGCCAGCCCCAGCCTGGCAGCAGAGGGGAGCCAGCAGGCCTTATCTGGGCTTGTTTCCATTCAGCCTGATCTGCTGCATTCTCTTGCTCCCTCCTTTCCTTCCCATCTTTCTACTTCTGCGGTTTTACTTTTTTACTTTTTTTTTTGATGGATTATCTGCAGGTATCCACTTTCCCAAACCTCTAAATAACCAAACGCACGCATGGAGGGAAAGGGGGTCTGAGTAGCAGTGTACCTTCTGACTCGGAATGTGCGTGGTGGAGAATCTTCCACCCCTCAGGACCATGGAGCAGGCATCTTATTTGCTCACTGCGGATCCTTCTTCACCACTATCCTCTTGGCTTAAACAGGGAAACTATTTAAGGTTATACTGGGGGTTGCTCTTGGGGAGGCAGGAAAATGAATGCTTTGAGGTGAAGGATGTGCCGCTATTATGTGCCAGAAGGAAGGGAGTAATAACCTTTCTAGTCTTATTAACACAGCAGCTGTATGGACTGCATGGGGCTTTTTACAACTAAGCCTGGATACAAGTGACTGTAGAACTTGTGTCGTCCTTCCCTGCCAGAAGTAAAGGCTTGTGTTTCCAGCTAATTCAGCCCATTCTTGTAAAGCAGGAATTAACAAAACTGCAAAAAAATTGCAGAGTTCATTTGGGAGATGGCGGTTCCTCTCCTGACTGCTGCTCATCTAATGCTCTTTGCAGGATGTTGTTTCAGGGCGGTTCAGACCAACCTGAGTGGCGGTGGCTGCCCGGCCGTGCAGTCCCACCCTCTCTGAAGTGTTCACGCTGGGATTTGTGTGATCCCACAGTGGCGTGGAGGAATGGAGCTGCCTGAAAACAAAGCCTTTTTGAGTTTTGGGTCACTCCGCTGGCTGAGTGGCTTAGTGTCTGCTCTCCTCAGCACCAGTCCACAGACAAGAGGGCTGACAGGCGCTTCCTTCTGGGATCATGCCCACTAGATCGCTGTTGGATCGTGTTGGATCACGTTATGCTGCTGTGCACCTTTTCCCTTGCCCTGAAGAGAAGAGGCTGTGTGGCAAGCTGCTCTACCGCATTGCTAAATGTGGTTTTAAACTGCAGTCAGGGGACTGGGTATCATTACCTTAGGCTCCCGTTTAACTTGGTAGAGACCAAGTGTGCTAGAGAAGAGAAAGGACAAAGGGCATTTGCAAGGGAGCAGAAGTGCAGACTAAAGCCTTTGAAGAGCTGGGAGCTATGCTTAGGCACAGGCAGCCATGCACAGCTTGAGGCCTGGTGCCTACTGCTTCTGGAGGCCTCGGGCAGATGTTGGCAATAGAGCACTCGAAAGTGGTCTTGGATGCTTCACGCTCTGTCTTACAGCTGGAGTCAGAGAGCTCCTGGTGACAGGAGCTTTGGAAAGAAAAAAGAAAGGCTATTAAAATGCTCAAAGAGCAGCCAGTTTAGCTGCCTAGGCAGAGCATCCCTTTATTCTGCAACGCTGGTCTTGCAACACACGCGCGCACACACAAGGAATCATTTTCTTCCTACGCTCTGCAGAAAGCCAAACCACCTCTTCCTCGCTGACATATGCCAATACCCATCTCCTGCTTTTACCCTCCTCCTCCTGCATCACACATGTTCCAGTCCTTGCCGGGGCTCTCACCCACGCACGCTGCGGGCCTCTGCTGTCACCACATCGGATGAGCTCTTTCCTCGGCACACAAGTGAGGAGACGGCCTTTTGTACAGCTGTGGTTCTGGATGAGTAGATTTTTAAATTTCACTTTTTGTAATGTGTCTCAGACAAGCTGGTCTTCTGCCACACTTCCTGGAGTTAAACAGTACGTGACAGCAGCAGGTTTTATCATATGCAAACAGCACAAAAACACTGTAGGATGAACAGATGAGCATACAGGTAGTCGTGAGGTTGGTAGCGGAGGAGGGGGAGATGCTCACTGACGGCGGTAAGAGGAGGAGGACAGCAACAGGCAATCCGAAGAGGATATCCAAGTACTGAGAGATGTACAGGGAGAGCGCTTTTGTCCGGAGCACCGAGGTGGGTGGGAGAAGAAGCAGGTATAAACATGCAAAGGAAAGCAGGGCCCAGAAAGGAGACTTATATTGCACCAGTACGGGAGCTTTGCAAGAGCCACTGAAGGTAACAGTCAGCCCAGGCCCCGTTTGAGAGATTAAAGAGGATCCTAATTCACTCCATTATGATAAAAAATAAGAAGTTTTCCCCTAGGCCTCCCGGAACATCTTTCTATAGCTGAGCTGAGCTCCTGCGCTGGACACCTGACAGTCTTGGGGCTGTCTGTGGAAGAGAGGGGGTCCCTCTGCCACTGTGCTACCACTCTGATCCTAAGCTTATGTTTTCTTGGATGTTTATTTGATGTTTCTGTAGTCTATATGTCATTTCAGTGTGTTTTAGGAAACCTTTAGCACCTTTGGTAACCTTAGCAAACAGAGTAACTTTGGAAACAAGGTGGAGAGATGGTTTCCCACGCATAGGCTGTTGTATGTCACGTACAGCAGGATCACCCCGCTGGAAGACCTCATGCTCCAGGAGACCCTGTTTAACAGGAGGCCACCAAAGGAGCAGCTGCTGCTGGCCCCGGGTGGGAGGAGTTGACCAAAGTGGGCTTTGGTTCCCAAACGGCTAGAGAAGGCCTGTGGAGCTGAGGTGGCACGGGCATTTGACTGGCACCAGTCCCGTCTGAGGGGGTGGCCGGCTCCCCCGGGGTGGGGTAGGATGGGCTGACTCATGTCGGGAGGTCTGGGAAGGTGCCCTGCGCTCCCTCACTGTGGGGTTTGGCAAGGATCTGGTAAGCCAGTTGGGAAATCCTTTTATTGTTTCCCTCTGACCTGCTGAACCCTCCCAGCAAGATGAATCATTTGCGACAAAGGATGTGACCCTTTGCTGGAAGCGCTTCTCCGCTGCTCCACTGGTGCTGAGCAGCCTGGGGCATGCCTGTTGTGCCCAGCCCTAACGAAAGTCCTGTTTTCCGAGAGAAGCTGGTAGTTAGATCTAATATCAAGCTCCACACCCCTGTGAGGAGAGATTTCCTGACTCGATCCACAAATGTTTTCTCCTGTCCTGTCCTCCCCAGATACTTGGTTGCTTTTGTGGCAGTTTACCCCTGCTGCTTGCTGAAGGGAGACCTTCCCAGCTAGCTCACGCGTGAGAAGATACGAAGAATGAAAGGTCTGGGAAGCTGAGTGTTTTCCTCCGAGTGGCTGACTGGAATACATCCCCTTCACCTCTTTACTCCTGTTCCAGTCACGCTTAGGAAATACAATCTTTTCTCCTTCCCACCCAGCTCTCTTTCTGGGAGATCACACTGCCAAAGACTTTTTGCTGCCTCATAGTAGCACTGTGCCTCATGTCAGGTCAGGGTATTTTGTACCCAGCAGCGCTAGCCAAAATAAACTCAGCGCAAATGAGTGGTACCTCAGTCCCAGATGGGAAGTGCGAAGGCTGTTGAATCACACCCCTGTTTTGGTGTCGTACGGCTGAGCTTTCTGCTTGGGTTTTGGGGAGATGTGGGGCAGGGAGCACGGCTGCTTGGAGGAAGGCTGCTTGGACGGCGACAGCCAAGGACCATGCAGCGGCAGGTTAGGTGCAGCCTCAGAAGGCAGGAGAAGGGGTGGCCTGGTTGGACCAGGGGAGGGGAGGTCTGGCCTTGCTGTGGGGAATACTGATGGGCTCTTCTTTTCTTATTTTGTGGAGGCCTGACGCAAAGGTTTCCAGTCACTGGTGCCTCTGTATGGGCTTCCCCTCCACCTGAGGACACGCTTGGCTTCAAAACGGTCTGGTCTAGATGATGGTACTGGAATACTGCCAAAACCAGGGGGGCTGATCTAGGGCTCAGCAGTCACTGTCCTCCAACAGCTCTCATGGGCCTGTGAAGGAACACATTGCTGGCCATGTTGTTGGCCTGTCTCTGCCACCAGAGACATCTTCCCCTGACGAGGTGCCGAGTCTGTGCGCTGGACTAGCCTGGGGTATTTTTCAGCTAGGAGCTCCCGGCAGGGTGCTGGCCTGGGGTCTTGGCCGATCTCGCACGCTGCCAGTGTCTGGCGGAGGGGGCCAGGTCAGGACCGTGCCATGTCCTGCCAGGTAGGGAAGGGACGGTGCCACGTCCTGCTGGGTAGCAGAGATGAGCGAGCTGTGAGAACGTCTCTACACCTACGAACAATGAGCAGAGGTTGAGCTGGCAACAAGCAGCTATTCTCATTACCCCAGAGGAGCTGAGCTGATTTGCAGTGTAATTAATATGCATCAGATCTAGAAACCTGAGATCAGGGTTTTGGCTTGCTCAGAAAATATCTTTCCCTGCTTCATTATTGCTCCCAAAAGAAATTCTTTGCAGCTGTGGAGAGTGTTTTTGCTGCTCACAACATACCTCCTCCTTTTTATTTCTTTATTTTCAAAGCTCAGTGTTTCTAGTTTCCTACCTGGGGTTTGTTCGCCAGGCAGGAGAGGGAGGCATGCACAAGTGCGCATCAGCAGCAGAGACATTAATGCAGGCAGGTGCTCTCTCCAAAACCACTGAGGAGAAGCCAGGAGGATCACGCCCACCTAAAAATAAACATTAACATATGTACAAGCCTTTCTGAGCCTGAATCACTGCTGGATACCAGATCTCCGCAGACTCCTGCCCAGAGATGGTGCAGCAGCCTGCCAGGGAGCAGCCTTGCTTCCTGGCGCTGTGGGAAAGGTGCAGCTTTTGCTGCTGCTCACAGATTTCCAGGACCTTCGTGTAATGGAAGGCAGCACCAAGATGGGATGCTGACACATGACTCTCAGTCCATGTCAGGAACTTCAGAGTGCTGTAGGACAGAGTGTGGAAACACGAATTATGTCTGCACGGGCATTTCTCTGCCTTGCGTTCCTTGCCTGCTGGGCGCAGGACTGATGTGGTTTGTTTTCATTTTGGAGAGCCAAGATGGGAAGAACGGTAGGCGGAAGGAGAGGCAGCGTGGGGGTTTGCACTCCCACACCCTCTGCAGTAAACGTGTTCAGGGCTTGTTAAGTCACGCAGCAAACAAAACCCATGGGGCACAACCTGAGAAATGGAGGCATGCGTTCTGGTTTGGCTGTCCTGACCTTGCTCGGGTTAGCTGCTTTCCCGTTGCATACTGCTGCGTAGCTGAGCACAGCTGCCTCTTGGAAACGGACAGTTTTTGCGGACGTGTTTCCCAGCGTGGGGATCGCAGAGATGCTGCAGGTGGGGACCGAGTCGCCCTGACGGGTCCCAGGCATGGGCCTGGAGAAGGCTGATGGTGAGGCAGCAGCGGGGGGCGTTGGTTAGCGCTGGACAGTGCTAGCAGATCTCCTGTCCCCAGCCACGGTGCTCTCCAGGCACAAGTGGTACCGTGTCGCTCACTGGCGTCTGCGGAGCATCCTCTGAGCTGGAATAGCAAGGAAATAGTACAAGTCCGGAAAAAGTACCTTAGCATACCTGTGTGGAGAAGCTGATGGGTCCTGCTTGCGCTGGCTCTGAAGCAAGGCAAAGCTGACAGTCACACATATTGGTGGGAATAAAATTTGCCCAAAGTGGAATACCCCTGGCTTCTGTTTGAAAATCAGCGGGAGATACCTATTCTAGATGTGCACTCAAAGTCCTATGGATCCTGACATCAGAGCAGAAGGCCTGAGTGTACAGCAGGGCTTGAAACTCCTGGCGTGGTCACTGGTAACAGCACGCAGCCATCTGTCTCGGTGCCAGTGCTCCAGCCTTTTTGTCTTTCAACTATGGAGTCCCTATAAGGGAATTAGGAAAGCGATGCTTCTGCCTGCCAACGTGTGCCTCTTATTTAAAAGCTCCCTGGAACTAGAAACAGGAATAAAGGCATCAGGGTTGTGCAGCTTCTTTGCATCTTCTAGGTTTGGGGAATGTTTGTATGATATATAAAAGACATTTAAATAGGCATGGGGTGGGGGCTTATCCAGATGGTCCTATTTAAACGCAGGCTGATGAGGGACTACTGAGAAGTTTGCTAGGTACACATTTCGTTCAGGAATTCTCCCTTAACAGCACTTGTAATAAAGCAGCAGCAATGGCATTCAGCTGTTAGTGTTGACAAACTGCTGGTGCGAATGGGGGTGGAGGTGTTCGGGGAGGTGTTGGCTCCGCTTTCTCCCTGGTGGGGTTGCTTCGGCTGAATGCAGTGGCTGGGGAAATGACTCCTGAGAAAGGTGGTGTTTGCTGCTCTCTGCTGGTTTGTGAGGGGGTGATGTGCTGTCAGTGATTCCGGCCCTCGGGTACGGGGAAGCTGGGCAGTGACTCACAATAAATTACGTTTGGGCTTGGGAACAGGTGATGGAGAGAAGCCTGAAGTCTGACCCAGCACCAGATAATGAAGGAGGTGCATGGCCGTTTCTGCCCCTGGGAGAGGGAGCAGCAGCAGGGACCAGAGCTTACAGCAAGGAACACTTAATAGCCTTTTTTCTTTTTTCTGAATTAGACCAATTTACTGAACTGGCTCTGGTAGGAGTCATGTCTAAGGAATGTGTTGCCCCAGTGCCAAAGCTGGGGCTCATGTTGCACTAACTAAAACATTTTTTCTGTTTTTTCACCAGCACCGGCAGCTGCTGAAGGACAGTTTCATGGTGGAGCTGGTTGAGGGGGCTCGCAAGCTACGTCATGTCTTTCTTTTTACTGATCTGTTCCTGTGCGCCAAGCTCAAGAAGCAGATTGGAGGGTGAGGTTTTCCTTCTGGACTGCGTGCTTTGCACCTCAGCTTCAGCAGAATCCTGGGTTTAGCCAGCAACTGTAGTTGAATATGCATACCCCAGACCTGGGTAACCATAATCCACAAGATGTAGTTAGACAAGGAATGATCAGCAAGGTAGTACTGTCTATTATATGAGACCTTGGCCAAGTCCTGATCCCTCAGGAAAGGTTAATTCCTCCCACCCCTGCCCCAAGCATTCCTCGGAGAATAGGATGTGCTGTAGCTGCTGGTATTCTGGGCAAATGTCATTCATTTTTCTACTTCCCCTTTCTTTTAATAGGTGATATTTTTCACTTTCTTTTGTTACTAAGGTTATTAGTTTTGGCCTTGCAGCTACAGCCAGTTAACAGTTTTGCAGAAAAATGGAAAAGGTACAATAAACAGACTATGTGTCAACCCCAGAGTGCAGCCATACAAACAGTTGTGTTAACATTTTTCACAAATGAGGGGGGAGGAACCTTTACCAATATACCTGCCTCAAACAGGCCTTCTCTTCATTTGGTAACTGTTCTTCTCGGGGAGACCCCTCTCATCTTCTTGCCCTCCTCAAGCAAAAAGTCGTCCCTGCCCCTTTTGAAGCACATGCTTGCGAGGAACCAACCTTCAAAGGAGTGGGACATTCCCAAGAGTGGAAGTTCCCGACTGTAGAGGTGGAGAGGGAATAAATCACGTGAAACATTAAAAAAGTGAACTGGTTATCCTGGTGAAATCACTGGGGAATGGCAGTTACGAGCTGTAGGTTCTCTCTTCTGGTTGGATTACACAGAGGTTTATACATATTGGCTCACTTGGCCCTCCTAGCTCAGGCAGGAGAGGCCTGGGTTTAGATCATAGGTAGCGGCCAGGTCAGAGGCATGGCATGGCTTTTGAACTTTGCCTCTACAGAGGCTTCCGAGGGAGAGCACGCAGGACTGAAAGGGTTTGCAAAAGATCGCTGTAGTTTCTTAGGATGAAAAGAACTAGATAACAAAACAAGTTGCCTTGTTGTGTGCTGTGCTGTCTATGGGCTCTTCTAGGCTTTCTTGCTGGAAAGCAGCCCTTTACCAGACTTCTTCCACATGGGAGTCACAGTCAAGTTGTGCCCATTTCTGTATCTTATGCACTATAGTGGGGAAGGACTTGTGGGAAAGGGGAGTGAGTGTTGCCAAACGCTGGTAATAGTGAAAGGTTTGGACCTTCTGTCTTTCAGAAAAAGCCAGCAATATGACTGCAAATGGTACATCCCGCTCACTGACCTTAGTTTCCAAATGGTGGATGAGTCTGAGGCAGTGCCCAATATCCCATTGGTACCTGATGAGGAACTGGATGCCATGAAGATCAAGATATCCCAGATCAAGAATGACATCCAGCGTGAAAAGGTAAAAGGGGTTGAGCACTCCATGCCAAGTACAGACTCATTGTCTGCGCTGAGATGAGGTGCTGATAGAAGCAGCATTCCCAGAGCTGCACAGCGTGGGGAGTCAGGCTAAAACAGACTGTTCAGCAGAGGCCTGTGGTGCCGCTCTGTTATCAGTGATATCCGGATGCTCGGCAGCCCATCGTTGCTCATCCTGGTGCATGGCCTGAATGATGGTGTCCTGTGAGGAGGCAGAAACAAAAAAGACCCTGTAGTTGTACCCAGTAGCTCCTCTACTTGCATGGGACCTCCTGTGACTGCTATCCCCGAGCATCCATGTGAAGGTCAGGGCTCTTCTGCTCTGGACAAGAGAAGGGCTGGGAGTGTGGCATGCCAGTTTCTGGCTGTTAAAAGTATGATTCTGCAAGCGATTTTGGTCAGAAGCCATGCACTTCCGAATTTTTGCAGGCTCAGTTATGCTTTTGAAGCTTTTTCTGACTTCACCAGTGTCAAAGTGCCAGTAAATATAGAGAGAACACCAATTATGCTGACTGGACAGTCTGACACAGATATGGTGTCTCTGGCCCGGACTTCTCTTTGCTTGCAAGACATGTTTTTTCTCAGAGGTGTTAGACTCCAAACCTTCCTGGAATCCGAAAGAGAAATAAGAGTTTGGAAACTGAAAGCCTGCTGGTGTGTAGAACAGGATATGAGTTAAATTGCTTGTACCGTTAGAAGACCATCCCCCGCACTTCCAAAGAACATGTTTCTGCCTCTCTGCCCTGGCTGGCTTTCAGAGAGGGCTTCCTGGAAAAAGGAAGATATTGGGAGAAACACCATGCAGAAGCCTCTTACTCACAAGGTGCAGGTGTCTAAGATACGTGCTTTGGTGCATCAGTGCCAAACGATATACATGGCTGGGTTTGGGACTGGGTTTCATCCAAGAAAAACCTCGTTTTTAGCTGACCTCTGCTGAAAATGGATTGGTAGGTGGGAGAGAATTTTGGCAATAGAGTTCTGGGCAGCTTCTAGAGAAGTTCCTTGCAGTCTCCTTAGTTAAGGATGCTTGTGGAGGACCTGGCAGTGCTGTGGCTGCCCAGTGACATGATGCTGCTGCAGCCTCTGGAACAGAAAGTAGAGGGTATAGCTGGGACAGCGGCCATGCACCTCTGCACCTTTGTCTGGGGCAGCTGGAATTGGGGAACGGAGCCAAGTCTGAGTGTAGAGATACTGCAGGTAACACCTTCCTGAGCAGCCGGGAGCCCTGTGGCTCCTGTTGGCAGCATTTCCCCCACCTGGGGCCATTTGGCTACTCACAGAGGGAAGGGGCTGCAGATCTTAAAACGTTTGTCAGTGTAAATGGGGGCAGATGTTGGAGAATGACATGTGTCCTCTGTCTCCCTCTCTCCCCCACCCTTCAGAGGGCCAATAAAGGCAGCAAGGTCATTGAGAGGTTGAAAAAGAAGCTCTCGGAGCAGGAATCCCTCCTACTGCTGATGTCTCCCAACATGGCCTTCCGGGTGCACAATCGCAATGGCAAGGTGAGTGGCTCTTCTGGCCTCCCTCGGTGTACAAGACGGAGGTCAAGGGGGGATATGTGTGTGTGTGTGTGTTATACACTGTTGTACAAGGAGGTCTTCGTGCCCTCTGCCGTCTGGCCTGAATGCACTTTCCGAGCAGCAGACACCTAACCCTTGCTACACCAAAGGTTATGATGACATCTTGTAAGGCTATGACTAATTTGTATGCAACATTTAAAAAATAGCGTTAGAAATTAATCCCCTCCCTTAGCGTGTGCCCTGGCAGAGCAATAGGCACGGCTCTCTTCGCCTAAGATAAAGCTCTGCAGCAGCTGCCTTCTAGACTCCCTTTGAGTGCAAGGCTTAGCACGCTCAGGGCTGTCTCCTCAGGACTGTGTGCTGCACATGGCACCAGGGATGCTGAATGGCTGTGAGCAATCTCCTGTGGCACTGCAAGATACTCAGCGTGCCAGAGGTATCCCCTGCTCCGGCAGCGCTGTAACTTGTCACTGTGGCCTTTCCATGCACGTGGCAAAGGATCCTCACAAGATCCTGTTGCTACTCAGTGAAAATTCACAATCTGGTCACTGCTTCCTCAGCTTGCATCAGTGTCTGGGCCTGTGGTAGAGGCTTCTGGGTTTCCCGGTGCAACTGTTGTGAAGAATAGCACAGAGCTGCCATGGGACCTCGTGCTGCCAGGGATGCAGCTGCTGTTTGCAGGATGGAGCTCTGAAAGCTCTGACTGAAGGAGTCTGTGTTGGTACCGCTGGCACGTTGCTGAGAAGGCACATTGCCAGAGTCCTGCCTGTCACTGACAAAGCTGTGATGTAGGGCAACTGGCAGGAGTACTAGAAGGACAGTATAGCCAACAATTTCCACGGGAGGAGGGTGGGAGGCAGGCGGGTCTGCTCTCGTGGTCGGTCAGACTAATGCGTACCCCATTTTCTTCTGTTTTCCTGGGTAGAGTTACACATTCCTGATTTCATCGGACTATGAAAGGGCGGAGTGGAGGGAGAACATCCGGGAGCAGCAGAAGAAATGTGAGTGTCCCCCAGCTGGGCATTGGTGCCCAAAGCACAAATACTGTGATCTTATTAGAGCACAGGAGTCCAGAGAACGAGGCGTGGGGCAGGGTTCCCTGCAAAAAGAGAGATGTGCATTGAAAACCACAGCACAACATGGATGTCTTCTGTCTCTGCACATCTGAGCCTGTCTGGGGGGGGTTTGCTTGCAGCAACGTGTAGGGAATGTGTAGGGAGGGCACTTAGTAAGCATGTGGAGAGATTCTCCCATTTGCCCTAGAGATCAGCGCTCTGTACAGTTCCAGGCAGAGGGAACAGCTGCACCCTCTTACCTGGCTCCAGTCCAAAGAAACTGATTTACTTTTTGGCATGGGTGTTTTTTAGCTTTGCAAGAAAATAAGAGCCCCCCTTGTTTCCTGTGAACCATCCTGAGACTTTTTACTCCACAGAGGGATTACATATGCCCTCAGTAGGGCTGGGCTGCAGCGGCAGTACAGGCCTGAGCACCACGGTACTGATGCTGAGCACTGCCAGGGAGCAGCTATCCTGTGTCCGCCCAGAATGAGGGAGCATGCATTCAGCCTCTGCTCTGAATTTTAATTTTTCCCTCTTTGAATCTCCTGGGCAGGCTTTAAAAGCTTCTCACTCACATCGGTGGAGCTCCAGATGCTGACAAACTCCTGTGTGAAGCTTCAGACAGTCCACAACATTCCCCTCACTATCAACAAGGAAGGTGAGACCTTCGTTTTATGCTTTCACGTGGTACAGCTGCAGTGAAAACCTACCTCTGTCGGCCTATGTGCGTTTCCCGTAGACCTGCTCTTACTGTTTCTTTTTGCTACAGGCTTCAACCTGGTGATGAGTTACAAACAGAGTTCCCGTAAAACGAAAGCTGAGACCATGTGTACCCAACGTGTGTAGTTTAGTTGAAGTAGATGACAGTGTACAAAAAGAGAGCAGCATGAACAAGAACAATCTGTCATCCCAGTGTTACTTGCTGCAACAATAAAAATACAAGCTCCAAATTATATGGCTACATCTAAATTAGTAAAATATTCTTGGCCATTCTCCAAAATATATTCATTGACTATTGAATGGTCTTTACATGCAGCCATCGTGCCAGGGATTGGAGTGCCTGTTGGAGGCCTAGCCTGGGACAACTTTGAAATATGCCTGGCAATCCTTTGGAAGAACACTAGTTGGCCAAAATTGTTTCAGAGACCATCCTAAATTACTATTTAATCTGCTAGTATAGACTTAGCTCTATATTTTAGTTTTTTTCCTTTGAATTTCTTCCGTGCTGTCTTGCTGACCCTAGAAATGTCGTTGTAAAAGGCATGCATTGCCGGAAGGTATGACAGGTGAAGCCGACACGGAACCTGAGCAGTCTCCTCTTTTGCTGAAATGGCTAGGTGACAGGCTCCTGCCATCCTTTTTTGGGACCGTTTACCCTCTGCTCCTTAGCCTGTGTAATACCAGTCTCATCATGCTGTCTTTCACTCTTGGCTCCTCTGTGAACGTAACGAAATTCCTTGGGTCTTTTGTACAGATGATGAATCCCCAGGTCTCTATGGATTCCTGAATGTCATTGTCCACTCTGCCACAGGATTCAAGCAAAGTTCAAGTGAGTTGCAGCTCTTTGATACGCAGAGGTGTTGGTAGGGGTTAGATAATTCAGGTGCTGGGACAGCTGGGCATGGACTGGTTTAGTATTGCAGCATCTGGGATGATGGTGAGGAAGAGAGGTGATTTGGGGAACTGGAAGTGAAATCGGGGCATTGGTGTAAATTTAGGGGAATGCAATTTTTTAATGCTACTGTTAACTCTCAGGAAGATCAGGATCAAGGATGGATCAAGCATGCAGCATTATTTTTTAGGCCTAGTGTGTTGGTATTTTTTTTTAAGCAGTGTTTGCTAGTTACCCAACAGTTTTAGATACAAGTCAGCCCTTCTCCTGAATTCTTTCCACTGTATTTTGTTTTGCAATGAAAGAATGGGAAGCATTCTCTGACATCCAGAATTCTTAGCATGAAGAAAGAGGTGTTAAAATTCAGGGGAGTGATTTGACAGAAGGATCAAAAAAGGTGAAAAAACAGAGTGAAGAGGCCACCTGTAGAAATAAAGATGCTTCTCAGCCATTGATGAGGATGATCTAGGAGAAGCTGGGAAGCTTGCCTAGCCATGTGCCTGGGGATCCTGTTCTCAGGATCCAAGCTGCGCCTGCAGTCTCGGGAGGAGAGGAGTGGACTGGGTGTACAGGCTTGCTGTCAGCCTTCCTCCCGCTGACCCACTGACTTCCCAGATGCTGGCTAACATCACTTACAACATAACTTACAAATAGGGGCAATGTCTGCAGCTCATTACTAGCTCTTCAAAAACACCAGATACCACATAATTAACCACTTTGCGAAGATAATGAGTTTTTGATGGCTGGCCTCTAACCTGCTCTCTGAGGGATGTTACACTGATGCTGTTCTCCGTGAAGTCGGTCCTGATGTGTTGATGAGGTCCAATGTCTACCTGGGGAAGTTTCATTTCTCATTGGTGTACACCTTCTGCTCATTGTGGGTTGATGGGGGAAATACTGGATAATAGCATGCACCTGACTCCTGTTAGAGGTGAAGGGCTTGTCTGTGCTGAGGCCGTTTATACAGCTGTGCTGGTACTTCAGCTTCATAAAGGCAACTCTGCTGGTCCAGGTGATGAGATCTGTGCTAGATAGCGGTACTGGTACTGAGAAGGTGTAAATGAAGACGCACCCTGAAAGTGATCCATGCAAGTTAGGAGATTCTAGAAATTTTTAAAATGCTTCTGTTCCTGTCTCCTCTCCTCAGATTTGTACTGCACATTAGAGGTGGATTCTTTTGGGTATTTCGTGAACAAGGCTAAAACTAGAGTTTACAGAGACACCACGGAGCCCAACTGGAATGAGGTAGGTTGGATTTTTCTTTATGTGACTTGTTCCATGTGCCAAACATCAACACGCGATGGGCAGAAGACCCGCTAGTGGAAGAACTTGCTGCATGCTCAGCACTTGTGCTGCGTGTACTGCCTCTCGGAAAACACTTCTATGCCAGGTTCGTTTGGCTGTCAGGACCTGCAGAAGATTTTCTCTTGGGTTAGCTGTAGTTAAACAAACATCTGAGTACAAATGAGTCTTGTCCAGCATTTCATCATTTAAACACATGCATGTTTGATTATTTTTTTAAAGACACAAGTGAAAATATGTTGAAGAAGGAGGTGTTATTGTTTATTTGTTGTGAGGGGGAAGAATTAGCTATAGACATTTTGCCTGTTTACAGCCAACTCAGGCCTGCTGGGGAGCAAAATTAAATACAAGGAAGGTGGGCGAGTTTGTTTCTTTGAATGATGTTTTGCTGAAACTCAGTGAAACCTGACTAAGGAGTCAGCCATCTCAGTCTCTGATTTGACCACCTTATGTACACAAAACACAATTTCAGTTTATTTCCAGACCAGCTCCATAAGGGAGGAGGTTTTGGTCCGTCCTTAAGTGCTCCCTCCTGATGAGTTTCAAGGAGACTGTATTGATTATTAGAGACTAGTGTCCTGCTGTGATGTATTCATTGCTCTCTCCTTTCCTGGTGCCCTGCAGGAGTTTGAGATTGAGCTGGAAGGCTCGCAAACTCTGCGGATTCTCTGCTATGAAAAGTGCTACAACAAAACCAAGCTCACCAAAGAGGACGGCGAGAGCACAGATCGCATCATGGGGAAAGGACAGATCCAGGTAAGACTGTGCTTAATTCATCCCTGCTTACCCTTACTGCAAAACGTAACAGGACTTTTGAATCCCGGAGTGCACCAAGGAGGTGTTTTTCTGCCCTCTGATTCTCAGCATTGGAGCTTTTTCTGCAGATAGTGAGGTATACAGTGTGATTCACAGGCGGGAAGTCAGGAGCTTTTTCCCTTTTGCCTTGTCCCCTATGCCTGCTTCAGTACCCTTATGGAATAGATGCTTTTTCATGAAAATTTACATTTTGATCTCTGATTTGCCTGTTAACTTCAAAACTTCCAGCACAATATATAGGAGCTGCATTGTCACTGAGCCCTGGGCACTGTTGAGGATGCTCCATTTGTGACAAAAGGGGAAGCAATGAATATGCTATCCCCTCTGTAAATCATGTGGAAGAAATGCTGCCTTCTGTACGTGCTGGAAGTTGATGGATGTGATAGCAAGGCCTTGGAGGACAGGCTTATTGTCCTGATAACTGCCACGTCCAGAGGTTAGTGTCCATGACAACAGGCTGCATCTGAGAGATTTCCACTGCTGAGAATCAGCATGGGACGCTTTGTCCACGTGGCAAATTCGTGATACAATAGGGGAGGTGATGAGATGATTGCAAACGGGGAGCTGCTGTGTGATAAAGCGCTAAAGCTCCTCGCAGGAGAAATCAGGCCGCTCAGTGGAGGATGACATGGAGAACATGTGTTCCCCCTCTTCTTCCAGTTTGTTGCACTGCCCGTCCACAGCTTTAGGAGGGCGTTTAAATGCTTGCTCTGAGGACGCGTTCTTTGTGTTGGACTGGCTGTTGCATAGAGCAGAAACCCTGCCCAGATAACCTTTTCCTTTCTGGCATGCTGAAAAATAGCACCTCCGTTTACGTTTGACCCTTCGTCACTCCACGGATGACAGCTTTCTCCAGCACTTGAGTGAGGGTCACGCAGGCCAAGGCTATTTGTGGGATTTCAGAAGCAGCCCCGATGGAGGGCGGCCCGCAGGACCGTCTCTCTCTCGCCTTTCCTCCAGGAGGGCTCGTTATCTGAATGAGTTTGATTGGGCCTGTTCCTTTCCCTGCCTCCGCGCAGCCCTGAGGCTGCCCCGCCATTTTCAGGGAAAGCTTTTGTCACCAGATGCGTAGTGGGTGTTTGCAGGAAAACCTGTGTACAAATCAATCAGTGCTAGTACCGGGTTAGCCTAGGTGTGTCCTCAGGCTAACCAGAAACCCCTATGTCCCTTCTGCTAACAAAAAGCTGCTTTTCCATGGAGCTGAGCAACTACAAAAGAGCAAGTTTTCAGCCCTGAAATGCCCTGAAGATTTGTGTGCTTATATTGGAGAACCCTGAAATCACTGACCTTCTAAATTCTTTAAATATTTTACATAGAATGATAAAAAAATGAGTCAAATCTTTTACATTTTCAACAATTTTTTTTTTTTTCACAAGTGTGGCCATTTTTATGCACAGCACTTGTACATTCTGTTAAAACATTTTATACTTAATAAGTGACAATATTCTTTGGTGACACTTGAATATTAATTGCTTCTTGATTCTTTTAGAGAAACCCAAACAGCGGAATGTAAAAAAAAAAAAAAAAAAAATTTTTTTTATTAATATGCAAAAGTTGCATTGTGTTGTATCATAAATGGCAAATGCAAAAGTTCTCTTGCTTACAATTTATAATAAGAGAGTCTGGTAAGATTTTGGGTTGATAAGAATTATTAAAG
Source organism: Platalea leucorodia (assembly GCF_965183815.1). NCBI lineage: Eukaryota > Metazoa > Chordata > Aves > Pelecaniformes > Threskiornithidae > Platalea > Platalea leucorodia. The sequence continues at coordinate 16,623,878 of NC_138834.1, forward strand.
GGTTTTATTTTGTTTCATTTTTAAAGCAAACACCATTTCTCTATTAAGAAATCATAATAATGCAACAACAAAATCAAATTACAAGCTGTGGCTGAAGGTTAGCTGTATTAATGCTGGCAGCATCTTCTTCCAGTCACTGGTTTTATTGTAATTTTTCACGATTTTCCCAGGTGCTTTTACATTGTTTTGTTTACTGTAGAGCTGCTAGTGTATCTAGGGCTTTCTGTGGTGGTGGTGCGTTGTCATTACTCAGCCAAAGTCTGTCATGTGTAGAGGCAAGGCCTCTGAAGTTGGATGAGGTTTTTTTTCCTGAATTCCCTTTAGTTAAAAACACTGGGAACACCAAGAGTCGTGTCTGCATCCTCCTGCTTATAAAAACAGGGAAACTTCTGTGTTGGCTGAATCGCAATGTATTGTTAAGCCATGTATTATTGTAAATCTGCAACTTCCCACTCCTGGCATTTCTGACTCACCAAATTATCCGAGCTGCAGTGATGAAGACAATGCATCAAGGAGACGAGGACTGTTTTGGCTGGGAAATATTTATTAAATCTCTCCGTTACCTAATGGCACTGGAGGAAGGAAGACTGGAAATGGGTCCGTGTGGTCAGAAGCTTCCAGGAATGGGCAGCAATTTTAATAGCTCCCAAAGCTCATATCTTCTTTTTCTATGGAATATTTTATTTACCTGTTTTTATAGCCACATGGAAGAGCTTTATTGCTTGCCAACCTGCAAGTTTTATCCCTGAAAAATAAAACTGTGAGGTTTTAATATGGGAGAACCTTCTGTAAACGTAGAAGTGAAGTCCTCATCAGACCTGGGAGTGGCAGCGCTGGATGTGCAGTGTTTAACTAGTCAGGACGCGTGGCTGGGGGCTTCTGTTACATCTCGGGCATGAGAAATACAGGGAGACGGTGCCGTTCCTGGGTACACTGCGAAACTGAAATTACTGGGGGCTTGGGGGAGGAAGAAATGGTCATCATCTTAGAGGAGGAAACACCAGGCTTAGTTCAGCTGTAAGCATCATCTCCTCTCATTTTGTCATTTTGAAATCTTTTTTTTTTTTTTCTTTCCTCCTTTCTTACTGTTACCTTGCAATCCATCTTCAGCACTTGGGACGCTGGTCTTTTTGCTCTTTGAATTTTGCACTTCACATGGCAGGCACGTCCCCATGTTTTGAGCATAGCAGCCTTTTTCTTTGGTCCTAAGACTCTGCATCTTAGTGGGCACGTATGTCAGCAAAACTGGTGTCTGCCTTGGGAACAGACTGCAGGAGTAAAGTGGTACTTCATCCTGCGATCCGTCTCCTCCACTTGGTGCCTCCTAGAAATGTGGTTTCCTTTGCTATTTTTTTTTTCCTGCATGATCAGCTCAGGCAAACCATTTCCTTCTCCCTCGCAGCAGTGCTGGAAAATCAGAGAGGATATGACCATATATCAGTCTTTCTGTGGTAGCAGCACACCACCGTTCCTCTGTTGCCATGCAAAACAATCACTCTTATCTGCTTAATTATCTGGGATGTCTCATAGCAGTGCACATGGCTATTTCAGGCATCGAGGTTGTTTTCCATGTAAAACAGATTGTCACATGCTTTACCTCCCACGTGTCGACTCGGAAAACCTTTTCCACACTCGAGTTCGTTTGAACAGCTTGCTCACGCAGAACAGTATCCCAGCAATGAAAACAGGGTGGAAATGAAGGAGGCAATGGGTCACGTCTAAAGGGTGATGGTGGGAAAGATTAACACGTCAGTGGGGAGCTCTGAGAAGAATGGGGTTATGGCTGGACTGGGAGTTTTCAGCAGCAGTGAGACTCTGACAACATGTATGTCACATCAGTTACAATTAAAAATTGATGGAGTGTAAAGTTGCCAGCGAGATTTAATAAAGGGAGGAAGTAATGTGAACAAATAGCATAAAACACACTAACCTTAGGTTGCCTCAGTCCTTGCTCCCAGGCATTTCATTTCCACTGATGATGGTTCATTTTTTCCTCTTTCTGTATGTTTTCTTTTCTGGGGAAAAAAAAAAAAATCATCAAACTCTCTGTGGTGGCTTCCTAGGGCAGAGCACAGACTCCCTTCTTAGTGCCTGGCTTGCATTTACTATTGACCAGCATCCGCAGTTCGCCTTTTTCCCAGGTCCTCGCCGCTCTGTGTTGTGCACACTCAGCCTCTGCTGACTGCTGTGCACTGTCCGTCTGTCTGAATTCAGTGCTCCGCTGCTGCGAGGGCCAGAGACGTGCACTCGGATATCCCTGTGGTGCTGAGCTGCTGTGTTCTGTTGTGTTTTGTGCAGGATACAGAGAGACATTTGCTTGATTCATTAGTGAATTTGGGGCTGTAGCTTGCCGCTGCAAATGCCAGAGAGTGGGCCACGAGGGGACTGGAGGTGCTGGGGAGTAAAGACAGACTGGTCTGTTTGTGGCATGCACTTTTGGTGGGGACTGTGCAAACGAGCCCGTGAGACACAGTCTTTGAGGGTTTTAGCAGGTCTGTCCTGTTTGTATAGGTCATGGAAACAACACAATTTTCAGAGTTTCAGTGGAGATGGGACAAGTCCTTTTGTCATTCAAACCAAGCAACTCTTTGAAGGCAATGTTTGGAGGTGCAGTAAATTTCGCTGTCAAATTAATGCAGAGGGAGCCATTTGCCCGTGCCTCCCCCTGCCTGAGCTGGCAGAGCGAGCGCTATGTGCTTGCTCGCTCGGAGCAGCCTCCGTTTGGCACGCGGTCTGTAGATTGCATTCTTCTACTCGGTGTTCCTTCTTCCAGGTCACTGGTCTCCAAATCGGGCCAGAAGACAGCATGACCCCATTTGTCCCAGGCCCTCTCGGTGCTGGACCATCACGCTCGCTACCTCTGTGTTCAGCCCACTCTGCAACCTGCCTGCTCCAGCTGCCCTTGCCCTGTGCTGCTCTTGCTGGCCTTACAAGGCGGTGGGTCACCTGTAGGGTCCAGGACTGAAAGCTCGCTCAAAGTCTAAATGACGTTCTTGGCTCCCCGGTGACTCTGCTGTTTCCTACTGTGACTTTATCGGACTGTTAGACCTGATCTTCCTGTCTCACTCAGTGTTGCTGAGAGCTTATTCAAGCTTTGCTCTTTTATTAGCTTCCATCATTTTGCTTTGTTATTTAAAAAGCACCTTGGGGGGGATTTTTTTTTTTTAATTGCTGCTGTTACTGCCAGTGAGTTAGGCAGGGTTGGCTCGGGTCCGCCAGACCCACTCCCTGGTGCTTGTTCTCCCTAGCTGTCTCCGTTCCATACACGCTGTCCTCCAGCAGCGGGGCGCGCGGGGTCCGGCCAGCCCGGCGGGAGTTCGGAGATCAGGGAGCAAGGGGTGGCAGCAGGTACGCCCGCTGTCCTTGCTCAGCTCCAGCAGTTACCCAGCAAGGAAGGGTCTCTGTGAGCTCTCAGCTCCAGCACACTGCTTTTGCTAGTCCTTTGCAGCCCTGTGATATTCACTCTTGAGACAGAGTAGGACTTCGTTTGGCTCGTACTTTTTAACGGCTGTTTACTTGCTTTCATTTCCTACAGTGGTAGGAGTTCCCTGGTCATCACTGAGACATAACCGGTAATACCTGTTAGCTTAAATAAACTGTAACTGGACCCTGCTGGACTCTAACTTTAACTTTTTTGGCAAATATTCAAAACCCTCTTTCCCCTTCACTCTTAAGCAGTCTCTCTCTCCTATAAATAATACCCTCTCAGTGACTCCATTCTAAAAGCATATGGAAAACTGCTTCCAGGCTGGAGGGTCGGCTGTGCCTGTGTCTATCGGCAGGGCCGTTTGGCAGCTTAACGAGATGACTATTTAGGCAGCTGGAGAGCAAGCTTTCAGGAATACTGAGCATGGTTGCTTTTCATAGGAAACCAGACACTTCAGAAATGGTTTCCTCTTGATTCTGGGAAAGAATGCAGTCGTTGAAAGAAACCAAACTTCCAGCACGGAAATTCAGGGAAGAGCAGTTCTGGCTAAGTTGTAGGGACCTTGGCCAGCCCCACAGGCGGGGGTGGATCTGTTCCGCCAGAGTTATAAGCAAACCCGCTTGGCAGGCAGGCTGTTATTTGGGTTTGCTGAAGCACCGAAGCTAAGCACTGCTGCCCATTGGCCTCCTGGACCGTTGTGCAGCCCCAAAATGTGGGAGCTACTGGTTACTGACTATTCCTTACAAGGAGTCTTCAGGAATTTCTGCCAGAGCTGCACCTACAGGAACCGGTCCGGTTCGACGGGAAAGCACGTGTGTGCTGGCAGCATCCCGCTGTGGGCTCACGTCCGTAACAAAGTGCGCAGAGAGAAGGTTGGCCCGACTTGCTTGTCTCTTGCTTCTCGGGGTCTCTGCAGTGGGAGCCAGCAGGGAGAAACTTTTCCCTCTGCTGGTTGTCTTTTTTGGGGAGTGGGGAAGGGTGTGGGGGGACTTGTCTCTGTAGCTGTCAGCAGCATTGGGCTAGTTTGTTAATGGTTTGAAAGAGAGTGTGAGCATGATTGCATCTGAGATCTCCCGGATTATACTGCAGCTGCCGTTGTTTCAGCATTTACCTGTGTCAGAGAACTCTGCTTTTGCATGGGGTTGTGCGAGAGGGAGGAGCTGTGCTGCAGAAATAGCTCTGGCTACTGAGCATCGCCTTGTTTGCTGACAACAGTGAACTCAGAGTCCAGTGCAGCTGCCTCCTCCTGGTCTTACTGCATCTCTGTCCTCAAGAGCCAAGTGTTACAAGGCCGTCTCAGGAGGCACGGAGGCCTGCTTGCCTTGGCTGGTTCTGATTGCCGATAGAAGTCCCCGTGCAGACGGGTCTTTTCTCTCTTTTGCCAGTCTCGCTTGGGCTGAGTGCCGCTCTTCAGCCGTTGCGATGTGTTTGGCCTCTCCCAGGCAGCACTGGAATTGCTGGGTGATGTTGGAGTACTTGAGTCAGCCGCTCCCCAGCCTCGCAACTGTCCTCGCAAAGAGATCAAGCAAAGCTGAAAACGGGAGATCAGGGCTTTGCGTCAGAACTTGTTTCTGCTTAGTGAATTCCTGGAATAGCAGGGCCAGGATTTCTTCCTGGCTCCGTGGTAAAGTTGAAATGCGAAGGAACAGAGAGGTTGAAGTAGGACAACTTTCTATGATTGCTGGGCCGATTTTCTCCATTTCTCCTCTGTCAGGTCCTGGCAGAGGTTTGGTTTGTTTGAAGTTAACTTGTCTCTGCATGGATCACTTTGTATTTCTCTTCATTGATCTCACCGTTAGGGTCGTCGTGTCTTCTGAATTCAGTGGAACATATTTCTTCTTGGAAGCTATTAGCTTCGTAGCCAAGAGCTATGAAGCTCTCCACCTGGCTTTTTATTTCAGTGCAGTAATTTCACACTCATCCAACCTCGCTTGTCTCTAGAAAACTGCAGAGGGAGACAGTTTCCCCTAGTTCAAATCAGAGTTATTTCAGAAATCTCTCCTCCCCTTTTCTGACTCCTAGCCCTGTGGGATGGGACAAACGTGGCTGTCTTAATACGCCTGTTGTGCTGCAGCAATGAACGCAGGCTCTCTTTCTCTGAAGGCTGGGGTTATTGGCTTTCAAACATTGATTTTGCTTGCTGAGATTCCCTTTGCTGTTGAGCAGACACTGCACTCGTGTTGCTGTTTTTTCCATGTGTGAGAATCCTCATCAGCCCTGCTTAGAGAACTGCGCCATATCTGAGTGTCCCGATACCTGAGATTGGGGAATGTGTGTTTTCCTATGGAAAAGAAATAACACGTTGAAAGTGGCAGTGCTCTGCTCACTTACAGAAGCCTTTCAGGCTGTCTGATTTCTCCAAAGTCTGTTCCTAGCTCATGGGTGACTTCCCTGTTTTTCAGCTGGACCCACAGGCGTTGCAGGACAAAGATTGGCAGCGCACAGTCATCTCAATGAATGGAGTAAGTACGGAAAACAGAAGTTAGCGCTGCTTCTGTACCTCTTATGTGCTTTATTTCTTTGCTCTTCATTGCAGCATTAAAACAAAAAAGAAATGTAACAGCTGTTCTCTTTTATTCAGGTTGAAGTGAAGCTGTCGGTGAAGTTTACCAGTCGGGAGTTCAGCCTGAAAAGGATGCCGTCCCGGAAACAGACTGGGGTTTTTGGGGTCAAGATCGCTATTGTCACCAAGTGAGCTGATGGGTCACATTTCTCCCGTTTCTCCCTATTGTTTTTTAGAAAGCCAGCTGGCCAGTGGGTTGCCCCTGCCTTCACCCACGGAGGGATTTGTCAGTCCAGTCTGCTCCACCTGGGTGGTAGTGTAGGTGGCTGTGGCTGCAGAAGGGATGCTGTACATCTCTGAGCTTCATTTTTTGCAGGGAAAAAAACAACGTGCACACAGGCTGTGAAACCTAGGGTGTTTACTTGCAGCCGATCACTTCTCCGAGTTCCGGAAATACCCCTTGCCCTTTTACTCTGTGGTTAGCTGACTTGGTCACAAATTTCCAGAGCCACTGAACAGTGATGTTTCCTTTCCATAATCGGAAATGTTCGAGTTCTTTGGATCCTGTGGTATTATTTTAACCCCTGATCTTTTGTCATGAATCGTTTGCCAGAAGAAACCTGTTTGTTCTGCTGTGTAGTTTGGGAAGTGTGGTATTTCCTCCCTATGGAATTGCACTGATTGGAAAGCAACAGTGCTGCTATGCATCCAAGGGCTGCCTGGGAATCCTCTGATTACCTGCGCGGGGTCGCAGGCTCCAGGGGTGCCAGCACCCAGCCGCAAGCTCAAGTGCTCAGGGCAGCTGCAGAGCAGCCGAAGCCAGGCCGAGACACTCAGAAAAAACCCTTCAGTTTTCAAAGGAGTTTTTCGGCTCAGTCTTGATTGCCTGCTCAGGCTTTCTCCCACCCTATTTTCCAGAAGAGGTTTGCACAGCAACATGATGGGGTGGTTGTGGCCAGCCTGGCTGGCTGGGGTAACAGGCGTTGAGGGCGCGGGCTGTACTGAGCTCTCCTCTCTGCCTTTCTTAAGGAGAGAGAGATCGAAGGTGCCTTACATCGTGCGCCAGTGCGTGGAGGAGATAGAGCGGCGTGGAATGGAGGAGGTGGGCATCTACCGCGTCTCTGGGGTTGCAACCGATATCCAAGCTTTGAAAGCCGCCTTTGATGTCAGTAAGTATTTGTGTCTGGTGTTTGCCTTTGCACTGCGAGAACCTCCCTGAGCTCCCTGTCAGGTGGCTGTGCTACTTTTATGTTCCCCAAGAAGCGTTAAGAGGTAGAGATTCTCACACAAGGAGAATCATTTTAACCCTGCCTGCATGTTTTATTAATATTCTTCAGCTACAGATAGAACCCAAGACATAGCACAGGAGGGATCCTTATACCAAATAACGCATTTGTCATTCTTCCCAGCAGACACGAAATGGTGGGTTTGCCTGCCCGGCCAAGTCTTTGTAAATGGCAGACACCTTCCCCGGGGGAAGCGGCAGCAATCAGAAGTCATAATTTCCTCACTCTTGTGAGGTCTCCAAATGAACAGAAGTCCTTGAAATTAAGAATCTTTTGTGAAGGGAAGCCAGCAAAAAAAAAAAAAAATTCTAAGGTTGATTAGGAAGGGTGTTTACAAAACTGGAGTTGGGTGGTCAGGGCTCCCAAGTTCTCTTCTTACCTCTATGTCTAGATCGATGTGCGCAGATTGTAGAATTGGGTAATTTTGACCAACCTTTGTAAAGCTTTCTTTGATCTTGAGCAGAAAAGGGCTCCTTACTGGTGCTGCATTTAAAAGAATGGCACGTGTGTCCCAAAAGGCATCCAAGATCAGGCAGGTGCAACACCTCCAAATTGCTGAGGTACAAAATGTGAAATTCTGCCCTGCTTCCAGCCTCCACATGACGGCCCAAGGACCGCTCAAGCCCCACTCAAGCTCCCTTTTGATGCACGCAGTCATGAGGCCGGTGCCGGGTGCCCAAGTTCACCCTCCCTGCACTTCTTCACTTACTTTGTGAAATTTCTTCCTTCTTGTGTTTTCTTTTCAATCCCCCTAAACTACCAAACCCATTGATTTATGAATCTTCACTAGTCGAGTAAGGGTGTTTCGCATTTTGAAAAACAACTTTTTTCATTTATATTAAATGCTGTTTTATGCTAAGCTTCATGAAACCAGCGCTGGCTCTGCTGGCTGGTCTGTTTGTTTTAGGGAAAGGGGGTGGTTTTGTTGTTCTTAATAGTAACAAAACTGAAATGTGAGCCCTGAATCGCTTGTGTACTTCAGCTACACCCAGTGGGGAGTTAGACAGCCTCAGAGTCCCTTATTCTAAGCTGTTAGAGGCAGGGGATTGGAGTAACAACTGTTGTCACTAACAAAAGTTGCAATGCATATAAATACAGCCAAGCAGGTCTTGTTCCGGATCAGGCCGAGGTCGCTGGCACAGCATAACTGACCCTGGGTAGCGTGGGGTTCCCTCTGTGATTTAAAGCTCTAAACTGGCTGCAGTCATCTGTGCAGCACTTCCCAGCTGTCAAAGGTAGCTCATTTAATCTGGGGGAATGCAAACAGGAAAACTCTCAGCATTTGGGCAAAGACAAAGGATAAACAGAGAGCCAAAGCAAGAGAAAGAAGGAATGCAAGGCCGGCAGCTTCTTTACCCTGCCTCCCCTCTTCCCTCTTTCAGATAACAAGGACGTGTCGGTGATGATGAGCGAGATGGACGTCAATGCCATTGCCGGCACTTTGAAGCTCTACTTTCGGGAGCTGCCCGAGCCCCTCTTCACAGACGAGCTGTACCCCAACTTTGCCGAGGGCATCGGTAGGTAGTGGCAGAAATGACCCTGGGTGACCGGGTCTGTGTTGAAGACACTGCTCTGTAGGAGGCTGCTCCTAACGCAGTACAGACCCCATGCTTATGATGCTGGACAGAAGCCTGGAACAAGCTGTTAGGGAAGGGAGATGGAGCTCAGAAATGAGCGTTGGAATGACGTAGCTTCCTGTGAGCTCGAATATGGCTGATTGCCGTGCCTTTCTGTATGTCAAAAATGCCCAGGTTTCTGAAGGACAGGTTAACAGAATGACGGCCCGCTTGCTGAGGCTGTGCTTGCTGTTTGCCCCGTTCGGCTTGGCGGGGGATATACCTTGTCTTATCTTGGTGCAGGGGAGAAACCTCGTAATGGCTGCAAGTCAGAAAGCACTTGAACTGCTTGAGAGAAAAGGATTCTCTGCATGTCTGTGAAATAAAGGAGGGAGATCCTGTGGGGTATTGATGTGCACCTCTGACCTTCCAGCCTGTGATATAATTACAGGCCATTCAGGACCATCCATATTTGTTGGTTTGGGAAATTACACCATCAGTCAAATTCTCCTTCACTGCCTGTGGTGATGTTCTGTTATTTTCTCTCTTGTAGCACTTTCAGATCCTGTTGCAAAGGAAAGCTGTATGTTGAATCTATTGTTATCGCTTCCAGAACCCAACCTTGTGACATTCCTTTTCCTTTTGGACCATTTAAAAAGGTAATACGTGGATCCTTTCGACAGGTATTTAATGCGTAAAGCATCATTGTTTTGAAAAGAAGAGCCTTTTCCTCGAATTTGTGCTGAATCACACAAATGAAGCAGCATTTGCTGATTTGCTGTGAATGCTGAACAGATCGCTATTGTCTCATACTCGCTCGGTGAGGCACTAAGTCCTGAATCCCATTCCCACTCGTACTGAAAGGATTAGAACGGAAGGGAAGGGGTAACAAAAGTCTGAGGGCTCATCTAGTGCAAATGCAAACTCCAGCTGCAATATTGCTGCAAAACTGCACCTGCATCCGGATACAAAGATCCGGAAAGGTTTTGATATCAGTCATGAAGCTTTGGCCATGTTTAAGGACTTGCGAGCCCTGTCTCAAAAGGTGTCTGCACTCTTAACATGATATATTTTTAAAAATTCCAGCTTTGCACTTCGGCTAACTGGAGCTGTCAGTTCCTTGCTTAGACTAGTCTTTCTGATCTTGTCTGTGTCTTGGTAAATAGGGTTGTAACTGTGAAAAAGCATTTCCATGTGTTTGATACTAATGCAATAAGCTTGCTTAATACATGTGTTAATTTACATATGTATTTTGTACATACCAGAGACTGTCACTGGAGAGATGAAAGATCATCTTGTGACTGAGGTTCTGGATTAAAATCCAGGGAATCTGGGTTTTACTTGTGTTTCTGCTGCAGACTTTTCTGCCCTTGGATACATTTTTTTTTTTAACCTGTGTGTCTCAGTTTCTCATTTATGAAACTGGGATGGAAAACATTCCTTATTCCTGTCCCCCTTCCGTCTGTCCGGGCAGCACGCAGCATCCCTTTCCCACGTTCAAGCCGTGTCTGTAGAGTGCCTGGGGACTGTGGTTGTGTCAGATCAAGGTGTTGCTTACATGTAAAGTTCGTCTAGGCACATGGGGAGAGAGAGTGGTTGAATGTATCGAAAGCTTTTTACAAAAGGAATAAATATGGTTTCTTACTTAAGGACACCTCCAAACTCAGATATTTATAAAGATCTGCCTTGTTCATTGTTTCTCCTCCCAGGGTTGCTGAGAGGGAAAGCGTTAATAAGATGTCTCTGCATAATCTTGCAACTGTCTTTGGACCAACGCTGCTCAGACCTTCAGAGAAGGACAGCAAAATCCCTGCTAACCCCACCCAGCCTATCACGATGACGGATAGTTGGTCACTAGAAGTCATGTCCCAGGTAAAATCCTACACGTGCTATTGAATCTTGTGAGGACAGCGTGTGGGAACCCGCAGCCTCTCGGAGGGCCTGGTTCAGCCAGCCTTCTCTGGTTTCGTGACAGGTTTTTTGAGAAACATAAACAACTTTACCCTTCCACAGCCATTTTTGACTGTTTGTAGAACTCTGTTTCTTCAGGCAGTTCAGTTTGCATCTGTGCTAACACAGCTTTTCATGAGAAAATGTCGGTGTGCGCACAACCCTGTGTGCTTCGTGGCTGGGCACAGTAGGATTTTTCGAGAGCTGTCTCACAGCGCCGTATTGCTCGCCTGGGGTGAAAGGGCCTTCAGTGCTTTTCCGTGCTGCTCCTCAGCGCTGGAACCACCTTCGCTCGTGCACAACAAAACTGCGTGCTGAGTGCAGGTTTCTTTGGCCGCTGCTGCCTTCTGAAGGCGATGCAGAGAGTTCGAGCGCAGAGGCTGTGGTAGCTGGTCAGGCCGGTTCGTACTTTCCTGACTGAGTAATGGCAAACGACAGGTCAGATTTTTTCAGCGCGGTGGAACACCAGCACCATTGTTACACCCTAAAAGCTGAAAAAAAGTGTCTCTGGAGCACTGCAAGTTTTAATATTCCTGCTGTTACACGCTGTGTTACACCAAACAGATAACTGCAGGATGTTCCTGCGGAGAGAGCTGTAGGCATGCCTGCCGATGCCCAGAGGGCCAGGATGAGAATGCGTTAACCGAGCTCTGTCATCACCTCTTTCTTTCTCTTTCCAGGTCCAAGTTCTTCTGTACTTCCTGCAGCTAGAGACTATCCCTACCCCGGACAGCAAGCGGCAAAGCATTCTCTTTTCCACAGAGGTGTAGGTGCCTGTGACACCAACAGGACACACAAAACTGCTCTCGGCAGGAACCTGCCACACCTGAGAAAAAGACGCCCGGTGTTTCTTCAGACATTACTGGCCCGTTCCTGCCCTGGGGAGTTACGGCCCGCAGCGCTTCTCTTCGTTAGCCCGAGGCAAGCCGAGGGGAAAGGACAAAACTCTGCTTTTGAGGACCAGAACCGAACTGGAGTGGAGCTCTGCGGGATCTCCACTAGAAGGAGCAATAGACACTTGAACAAACGCACCGCGGTGTGGCTATTATTCTTGTTGGGAATGTGACAGAAGGTATTCCTTATTTTATGGATTTAATTTATCAGAAAGAAATGTCAAGATTTCTACTGGACCACTTGATAGGGTACCCCTTTTTGGGTGAGGGGCCGTTAAAGGATATATCACAACCGTGTCTTTAATAACTGCTGTTTTTAAAGTACTGTTCTAGGCCGCAGAAATAGCATCGCTTTGCAAGAGGAGCGGAGCAGGGAAGGGTCTGGGGTCTGAGGTTCCCTCCTCAGAGGTTCAAGTCTTGATCTGAACAGGGTTCTGAAGAAATGAAACGGTTTTGCGTACAACTGGAACGGTGGCTTTGTGTGGGGTTTTTGTTTGGGTTTTTTGTCTCGCCCACCCCTTCCCCTGCAGATGTTTCTGCAGCCCTGGGGAAGGAGATGCCCTGCTCCGGCCTGTGTTGCACTTCTGATGGGGTTCTTGGGTTAAGGGAGCCAGACCCAATGATGTTACGCTAGAAATAAATACAGCCAAGCGAAGAGAGGCAGGGAGGATTCGAGTCAGTGATTCTGGTTGTGATTCTGTTTGTTTGCATATAAAAGCAGGGGCAACATTCAGACAGGATTGCTAAATTCCTTAGATCCCACCAAACTTAATGAAAATTAATTGGGAAGACCGTTAATTCCCAGCACTCCAAAGAAAAGATGTTATCACTGCAAAAATAATTGACGCATTTGTGGCCCAAAAAAAAAAAAAAAATCAATGGCTAGAAGTTCGGCTGGCTGCTTACTCCAAACTTTTATCAGAACATCTTTTTTTTGATACTTGAATTTTGGGAAGCTTTGTACATTGCTTCTACAGGAGTCTTTTTTCTGATAGATACAAATACTTTGATAAAACGTGTCAGAATGTACTTCATGGACAATCCAGCGAGTAGCATGCATTGTGTGTTCTCCCGAAATTCCAACCCCGGTTTAAATGAGAGCAGTGAAGAAATTTCTGCGGAGCTATGTAAGCAGTGCAGGAGGTCTGGGCAAGTCCCCGCCGCCATCGGTCGAGGCCAGAGGGGCTGCGGCGGTGCGGAGGCAGCGGCGTTTGCCGGGGGAGCTGAACGCGGAGCGGGGCGCGGGCATCCCGCGCAGCGTCCTGGCGGGGCAGCCGCTGTGCCGAACGTCGGGGGCTCGTTGCCACCGGCTGCTCGGCCCCCTCGCTTCCCACCCCGTTCCGCAGCATCTGCGTAGGCGTCCGTCCATCAGCATCCTGGCGAGGAGCAAAGTCCAGCTTGGAGACCAGGGGAGGAGTCGGCGTGGGAAGGGGAGGGAGGGACAGATTTTGGAAGATTGGTAGGGCTGGGTTGTCAGCAGCATCGGAGGGGAGATACGAGAAAGCAAGCAACCCCTCTCATGCTGAATTCCACATTTTCTGACGGGTGATCTGCAACCTCTCAATTAAAATGAAAAAAAAAAAACCACCCAACAAAGGAGTTGTTCAAACAAATGGAAAGAAAAAAATTAAAGGGAAATGATTTTGTAGTCACTGTAATTCTGACTGCTGCATATTAGAAATTATTGTACTGTGAAGTTGCAAATTCAGAAAGGAACCAATATAAATTCCCATTTTGTGAGTATATCAGTATTTTGCATGCTTTGTAAGGATTCTTATAGGAATTTAATATTGCTTAGTATCCCTCCCTCCTTAGGTCTGGGAGCAAACCTCTTTGTAATGTAATGTACAACTAGAAATTCCTTCTCTCTTGTATGTATTTCCACTACATTCCAACTTCTGAACCCGTGAAACAGGAAAAGTGTTTATAGTAGGAGGTGCTTTTTTGGGGGAGGGAGGGAATGAAGGCAAGGAAACTTGAAGGCTTAAGATTTTGATTTTTATTTTATTTTGTTGCCTTTTTGAAGGTAAAACTTAGTCACAATCCTGAAAAACATTGACTTAAGAAAAGTCACGCAGACCAGTGAACCCCCCTCTCCGGTTTTGTTTCTATGCATTCGCTCCCGTTGGCGCGGCGCGGTTCCGACGCCGTCCTCGCCTCGGGTCCGCCGGAGGCGGCGGCGCCGCTGGCGGCTTCCTTGGGAAGGATCCCCCCGCCGATCCCCCGGCGCGCGGGGCCTGGGGCCGCGCTGCGCAGCGGTGGAACTGGAAAGCAATACCCTAACGACTGTGCCAATTTACGTTTGCCCAACTTTTTTATTTTTATTTATACAGGACGTTAATGTTAAAGGACTGATCTATAGTATGTAACCGTGAGAAAACGGCTTTTGCTTTGGTTACTGGTACAGGTTGTCGCTTTTAGTCTCTCTCTATAATGCTCGGTTCTAATGTAACGTTATCTAACATGCAGGCATGTGGATCAGGGAAAAAAAATTAATTTAACTTAACCCGTTAATTATTTCTGTTAAGTATGAATATGTTTTCCCCAAAGCTGGTAATTTTGGGCTGGAAAAGATAGCGCATCTTATTGCTGCCGATGAGATCGTGGACTGATTTGAAATACGAGAGTTGATTTCTTGAATTTCCTTTCGTTTTGCAATTAAGTTTTTTCAAACAGTCTTACGTTTTCAGAAATATTTCCAAAAGGCTTTTATGTTCTTTTCCCAGGGATGTTGGTTGGGGTTTTTTTGTTTGGTTTGGTTTTTTTTTTTAACTTTGTTATTTTTTTAATAAGCCTTACCATACTTAAACAAAAAGGGAATTGTGACACTTGGCTGTAGAGGAGGCCGCCGGATTTCTGCTCTTACGTATTCCCTCGCGAGTTGTGTCAGAAACCCGAACTCTTCCGTTGTCTCTGTCGGAAAGGTGCCACGTACGCAGCCTGGGGGCAGACCAGCAAAGTTACCTTTTACGTGTGCGCTGGGAGTTTACGCGCTCTCGGTTTTAGTGCATGGGAGAGACCTTTCTAAAAATGTCGCTTTCAGTAACAGGAATCGGAAACGTTAAAGCTTTCGCCTGAAGAAATTCAGGTGATGAGGGCAGTCTGTGTATCTTCAGCTTAAGGAGAGGCATAGGCATCAGTTTCCTGGCATTTAGAAACTATTTTAAAATTCTCGTGGATTTTTTTTTTTTAACACCGAATAGGTTCTTAAGTAAAATTTTAAAAGTAAAGCAAAGCAAACTGGGAAAAGTTTTCAAGGATGGACAAGAACTAACAGGGACTAGATCCGTTTTGGCTTTGCGTTTGTGTGCTTTGCACGGGAGGGGAGCCTCTGAAACCAAATTGAAACACAGCCGTTAAAGCGCCGCTGGTGTTCTTTATTCTTGCACGACTTTAACAAGTTGAGGTAGGAGCTGAGCTGTCCCAGGCTGTATTTGAATGCTGCTATTTTTCAGTGTATCAGCTAAGGGCAAAGCGCTCGCGGGCGGCCGCCGGCCTGCACCCGAGGCGGCAGAGCGGCAGCTCTTCCTTGGCCGCGGGGGGTGGGCCCACAGAGTGTCTGTGGGAGATGCAGTATTTTTACGGTTTATTCATTTTACCTGTTTAAAAATCTGTTTTATGGTTGTTAATGTTAGTTTTCTAGGAGTTTATTTAAACAAATGTACTGTTCTTTAAAGCATACATGGATCTCCAAATTTGTTTGTCGCCCTTGTAACACTGGAAGGCACCGCAATGTGTTCATTTATCTTAATGTGCCATTCTTTCACGTATGTATAAAATGTAAATTGACCAACATGGCTCTTAAAATCTGATGGCAAAACCCAACCCTCTCCGATTCCTCACTGTTAATCCTGTTGTTTCAGTGCTTGGTCATGCGCGGGGATAACATCATCGGATGTGGCCGCCTTCTTATGGGAATTTTAGTAAGAAATGGGATATGTTTTAAGAAACCCCCCCACCCTTTCTCTTTTCACTTGAATTCAGGAAGACGGGGACTCGCAGTAACAGAAGACCAGTACGTTCATGCTAGATTTATGGGATTTGCTTCTGTGCCTTGAAGAAGAAAACTCTGAAAGGGCAATTCCTAAGTAGATAACAATCAAATTGACCAAATTCTTGGTGTAGTTAGTGAGTTACTTGTTTATTCCCTCTTAAATTTGTAGTCCAGGTATGTTTTCCTTTGTAAACTTGGCTAAGGCTGCCATAGTACTGTTCTCGGAAAAATAAGTCCGATACCGTTCACTTCCCGCAACACGGGCTGTGTGCCGCTGATGCCGGAGCCTGCGAGCACTGGCAGGCCTCCCTTCCGAGCCGGGACGAAACCACCGACGAGCATTAAATACAGGGATCGCCCTTAAACCCGAGAGAAGCTCTAAAGGGAGCCCCTGCAGTTAGTGCTTATTCCTTAGCAAGGTTTTAGGGCAGAAAAGTAACACGAATGGGAGAGAGAGGCGTAAATAGGAATCACTCGATCGCGTGGCCTGGAAGTACGGAGCAGTCCTCATCTCACGTTACGGAAGGCAGCTTGCGCCCCGGATGACACGAGCAGACTGTCTTGCCAGTAAATAAACATCCCTACAGGAACGCCAGGCGTTTAGCTGCTCCAGCCTCCCACTTCTGATGTGCTGCAGCCCCTCTGGCTTGCTACTGAAGATTCACAGTTCAGCGCTAGGAAAGCCGAGCTTATCGCTTGCTCGCTACCTCCCCAGCCCCGCGGCAGCAGGAGCAGTAGCCTCCGTGCGTTACCCAGGCGCAACGCCACCGCAAAGAAGGAAAAGGCGAGCAGAACCAGAAAGTCAGCCCGTTGTTTGGGCTGAAAGCCTGCTTCTGGGCTGCAAGGATTAAATGCCACAAGGTGCTGTAACGACGAAACGGCTGAAACAGCGGGACCGAAGCAAACCTGAGCGCACGTCTCCCCCTCCCTGGCCGTATCGCGAGATTTAGGCCTTTCCCCCGGTCAAGCAAATACATAAACGCTATTGCCAAGAATTAGAAAAGCATTAAATGACCTAGTTTGCTTCCGCTGTCGCGCCTCCTTGTGTTACCACCTCAGGGTGGAATGGCAGGAGAGGGTTGTACAGACGTGCAGGTGAGCCACCTCATTCACCTCCCGCTGCCCTGTCCCGCCTTTCAGTACAGACCCCCCCTTTTCCAACAGCAACCACTTCACCTCGCTCTGCGCTGTGGGAGCGACCGCAGCGGGAGGTTCGGTTGGCAGCAGAGCCGTCCCTGGAGAGAACTACGCTATTTCCAGTCTGCTGGTGCGGAACGGAGCGGGTGCTGCGAAGCCCTGGGCTCGCGTGGGCCCGCCCTGCCAGCCGCAAGGGTCTGTTGCCTACACCTGCTCGGGCGGGCTCGGGAACGAGCGCGATCGAGCCCCCAGCCCAGAGAAGCGTTGGCTCTACTGCTTTGCCTTCGCTGCAGTCACGTTCAAGTCCTCTTCTCCAAAGTGGGCCATCAGAGCGGAGAAAACTTTTATTTCTTTTTAATTTTCCACTAGAGCTTTTGTTCGTGTAACTGTTGGTCGTTCTCCCCGGTGGTAAGATGTTCCGAGAACCCAAGGCCTCCCACAGATGAACCACTCCTCCGAGGTGCAGAATGAGTTCTGTGGCAGGGCTGTTTTACGCCCCTGGACGCACGGAAGGGCAGCCTTGGGTGCGCACCAGCGTCCCGCCTGGGGGGAGGAGACGGCAGCTTTCTGCGGCGACCCAGGGCGAGGACCGCAGCGGGCAGAGCCCCCCCGCGAGCAGCCGGCCTGCCCCTCCGAGGCTCGCGTCGGCCCCGCGGCGCGCCGAGCCAGGCCCGGGAGGGAGCTGCGGGGAGAGACGCAGCAATCTACGGAGAGCAGCTCGGATTTCCTCCCGTTTAGTTCCATTTGGGGAGAAACTGGGACGACGCTAACTAGGGATTATGCAAATACTCATCTGAAAACTGATCCGTATCTAAAAACGATTTCACACGTACCAGGCGGTGATGGGAACGCTGCCGCGGCAAAAGGCCGCTTCTGCACAACAGCCTCTTCTACTCCGCCTTCACCGCTTCTCACGGCCTAAGGGAAACCTTGGCTTGGGCATCGCGGTTAGGTACAAAACTTGCGGATCCCTGGATAACGCTCAGCTACGCAGGGACAGCTGTGGCAGGAGCCGGGACATCGGTACTGAAAGGGATCACCAAGGCAGCAAAAAGAGGGGAGGGAAGCGTTGTGTTGGGTGGCTGAGCACCACCGCAAGGAAACGGGGAATTCAGACGGGATCTCGCGGCAGGACACTGTGAAATGCTGTCCCTTCTGTGTCTGTCCAGCAAAAAAAATACAACGAAGCCTTCTCTTGCCTATGTAAGTTGTGCAGTTTGTTCTTATCGCTAGTATTAAAGTGTTTATAATCCGTGAAGAACTCCAAGGAAAGGAGCTAAGACTATTTATTTAAATATAAATACAATTAAATTATATAATTAGTGCTAAATTATCAGGTGTCGAAGACAAACAACTTGTTATTGTTTGGATAATTTTGGGTTTCGTCAGAGTTAATATCGTTGGCGTTGTTTTAACACTACCACGTTAGGGAGTCAGCTTCCGACGTTCTGTCCTGCTGTTGCTAGTGCTTCGGTATCTCACGGCGCTCCGGTTTTGGAAAAGAAAACCTAAGCCTAACGGTTCGATACTGACAGGTGTTGAACCTGTACTGCTAAACATCTCTCAGTTTAGGCCCAAAGAGAGGGGGGGAAGGAAAGGGAAAAAGGGGGGGAAAACTGACATTCTGGCTTTGTTTTTTTTAATTTTCTGAGAAAAGTGGTATGAAGAAGGGATCCAAAAACTGTATTTGGGGGAAAAAGGTCTAAGGCATTTGTAGCCTTTCTTTGTACACAATGTTAAATAAAATCTCCTGTATCTATGTTTGTCACGTTCGTTTGGTCTTACTTAACTCAAAACCGGGCCTGTGTTATGCGTGAATTGCATTCAATCGAGTTTGCTGGTGGTACGGAATTTAACCCTGGTGTTTCACGCAAGAGCTATTTCATGTTTGACAAGGTAAAAGCTCTATCACTTAAAATCTAGAGGCTGGCACAGGGTCATGGCTGAATTACAGACTGAAACAACTCTAACGTGTGGAAATAGTTTCCGTGTGAGGCAGAGCAGCCGCTGAGCAAACCAGCGCATTTCCAGCTCTGTTAATCCTGGAGGAGCGCTGCTCCAAGACGCAGGCAGCCTCGGCCATCGCCGCCCCCGTCTGTGTGCAGAGGCGTCAGCGGTAGGCACAGGTTTGCTGAGGGACCGGCTCTGGCCTCTCGTTCCTCAAACACGGCGTGAAACGAGTGCTTTTCCTAGGAAGCAGTGTGGAAATTCAATCAGTTACTTAAATCACGTTCTCCTGGTCCTTTATTTAAATCAAATATTATTTAAATTATTAATGTTACTGAAGTACATTTATGTTCTAATATAGTCCAAATTTAATATAGTATATAAACCTCTCTATAATAAAAGGACACCTGCTTGAAAGCTCTCTAGCCGATTTCCCTTCGGTGTGGATCGCAAAGATGACACGTCTCCGTGGCAGTCTCCAAAGCAGAGGACAGCGTGGCTGACTGTACAGTGTTTAAAGCGACACTGAAATGAGATGCAGGTCAAGAAAAAAAGGTATCGTGCTTACCCCTGAATTGGGAAAAGAAGGGGAAACCCAATGACTATTTCCCATACTTCCTACCACTGGTGTATCTCTAATATAAAATATTTCCAAAACAGTTTTCAGATGACGTCAATGTGGGATTCTTCTGCAAAAGGGTTCTCGCTCCGTCAGAAAGCCTGCCTTGGCAGGGCGGCCCCGCTGAAGGGTACCGGCATGCCCCCGGGCGAGCCCGGCAGGCGTCGCGTCCCGCACCGGGCCCCCTGCTCGCAGCCGCGCTGCTGCCGCGTCAAGCCCTTCGCTGACTGCCCGGCTGGCGCTTCGCAGCGCCCGCAGACCCTGGGCGAGCCGCACGGCCGCTGCTCGCGGGGAATGGCGAGCGTGTGCAGGTTCAGCCGGTGCGCGCTGACGGTACGCCGCTTCCCCGTAACCAGAAAGAACGAACGGAACCGAAGGCTGGAGCCGGGTGAGAAAGAACATGCGAGTGCGCAATACCCACGGATGTTCCCTGCAAATTGCTGCGCAGCCCCCCGCACAGGTGCCTTCTCGTCTCCCAGGCAGCCCTCGCCGCCGTTCCGAGGCCCGGAGAGGCGGCCCCGAGGCGGCGGCCGCCCGGCAGCCCGCGGGCTGAGCCAGGGTCAGCCATGCCTGCCCGCCTCCCCGGCCCGCGGGCCGCCCCGCACCCGCGCCGGCTCTCTGGCAGAGGCCTCCGGCTGCGCAGATCTGTACTTCTCTCGGGCAGCCTCGTCCAGAACACAACCACAGTGAGAAAGCTTTCCTAGCAGACGGCTGAACCGCTCTTGCACACCTCACAGGATACGATGCTGCAATGCTATATAGGTTTTTTCCAGTGACCTTTTCAGTTCCTGAGCCAGGATACCAGCCACACGCGCTGCCAGCTAGCGCTCCTTCGTTAACTCACTGCGCTGTTTTCCTGCTAGAAAACAGAAAGCAGAGCCCCTTTGTGGGCTACCGTGAGCAATACGTCGTACGCAACAAATGCAGGCATTTCTCACGTCCCCAACACAGAGGTGACGCGGCTGTCTGTCACTGAGATGCCGTTTTTTACTGATAATTCACAAATCAATCCATTCAATTTCATGCATCAGACAACCTAGCGGAATGACGTCGGTCACGTTGTTAGAAAACAAACATCAGAAATATTACTTAAGTATAAAGGAGCCTTTCAACATCAAACAAGTGCACGGCGTCCGTGCGGCAGCCTCCCAGGGGAACCCCTGCCAGCGAAGAACGGGCAGGCTGACAGGGAAATGGATCGGGAAGGGCATCTCGATACAATGACTGACTTCACAAGACACAGAAATAGTAGATTTTCCCCACAATGTAAATCCAACTACGTTGCAACATCTGGAAGCATACATCCTCTCAGTTTTAAAAGGAACTCTGATAAAATCTAGGGATCGTTTACTTTCATTTACAATATTAAAAATTAAATGTCACCCAAGATAACGAGGGGACTGTAAGTCACACGCGCCCTCGCCACCCTGCAGCCCTACGAATTCTAGGACGCAGAGCACCTCAAGGGAGAGGCGGCAACGCAGTCTGAGACAGAAGCCTTTCGTTCGCTCAAGCAGCTGAATTGCTGTGGGGAGGGAGCCTTTAACCCGCGCTCTGCGCTACGCACAAACCCCGACGGGGAAACTTTCTCGGGGATCCGTCAAACCAGCACCTTTCCTAGTTGCTGTCCTCAGAGCACCTTCCAGCAGCGCCCGTGAGCCAGGCTCTGCTGCACCCCCCACGGAGCACCGCGACTGCAACTGGCCTTTATCAACTGCAGGTGCTCGTTATTCATGACGTCATACGTCCTGCGTAACAACGACGGGCTGCACCGCTCGGTGCAGTCCTTCAAACGGCGCCGAACGCCTGAAAGCTCACGCCGTCCTTGCAACCTAAGAAGCCAAAGCTGTTCTCTGCCACATTTCAAGTGCCGTTACTTACGGCTCGCTCAAATGAAAAGCTCTAATTAACGTAGTGCCGTGCGGCGCGCGCAGGGGCTTCGGCACCCCCGGCCCCGCCGGCGCCGCTGAAGGCCGTGCGCAGCCCCGGCCCCGGGGGCTCTGCCGCACCGCGGGCTCCCTCCTCAAGGCTCCTCCGGGGCTGAAAGCCCGCGGGTTTAGTCCAGAGGGAAAAAACGGGATGCTTTATTACCAGAGCGAGACCCAGGCCTCGGCCGCGGGCCGCCGCCATCGCCCCGCCCCGCCTCAGCCGCGGGGCAGCGCTGCCCCCTCAGCGCCGCCGCAGCCAGGGCGGGCAGAGCCCCCGCGCCGCCTGGCCGGCGGCTTCCCGGCCGCCACCCCGCAGGCAGGGCCGGGGCCGCCGCCGCCGCCGCCTCCCCCCGCGGGGCCGCTCCCGCCGCCGCCGCCGCCCTCTCGCCCTCAGGTGCGGCGCGGCGCGAGGCGCGCGGCCCGGCCACGCCCCCCTGCGGGAGGGGCGCGCGAGGGACGGCGCGTGCGCCGCCAGGCCCCCCCCCCCCGCCCCTCGGCGCGGGGTTGGCCCGCGGGGGGCCCGGCGCGTGCGCAGTGCGGGAGGGGCGGGGCGGGGCGGGCGCAGGGGTCCCTGCCATCCCCGCGCGCCCCTCCGCGCCCCCTCCCCCTCCCGCCGGCGGCGCGCGCGGCCCGGCCCGGCCCGGCGCGGTCCCCCGAGGCCCCCCGAGACGCGGGCCGCGCCGCGACGAAGCGGGAAGGAGGCGGCTGCCCGGTAAGCGCCCAGCCCGGCCCCGGCCCCCGCCCGCCCGCCCGGGGGTCGCCCGCGGCCGCGCAGGCCCCGGCAAGGCCCGTGTCCCGGGCTCCCGCCGGCCGCAGCGCCTCACCGCCGCGGGGCGCCCCCTCCCGCGCCGCCCGCCCCCGGGCTCGGTCTCCTCCGCACCGGCGGTGCCCCCGGGGGCCGCCGGCCGCGCTGTCAGCTCCCCCGCGCCGCGCCGCCTCCCTCCCGCCCGGCCGCGGCGGTGACAGCCGCCCCGCTCCCGCCTCGGCTCCCCCGCGCCTCAGCGCCCCCCCCCCCCCCCCCCCCGCCGTCCCTGTCACCCATTTTGTGTCCGTCCCTTCGCCGCGCCGCCGGCGAGAGCCGCCCGGCTGCCCCGCGGGAGGCCGGCTCGCCCGGGGGGCGGTGAGGTAACGGGGGCTTCGCCGTTCCCGGGCAGCGGGGCCGGCCCCCGTTCGCAGCCCGCGGGGAAACCGTTGGTTTGGCGCCGCCGGCTGGTTCCTGCGGCGGGGCGGCGGGGAGCTGCGGGGCTCCCCGAGGGGAGGGCGGCGTGCTGCGCCGCGGCGGGCACCTTTGTCTGGGTTCTGCTCTCGCGCTCGTCTGGAGTGCCGCTTTTCTGCATTTTTATAGCTGAAAGATCCCACAAGTTGCTGTTTTGTGCCTGCCGTCTGCCTTCCCGTGTTTCACAGTACCCCTCCTTGCGCGCCTTGTGCGGGCTGGTGGTGCCCGGGATGGAGGAGAGCAGGTGCCTATAGCCGGGCCCAGATGAGAGGGCCGGCAGCCGGTTCTGAGTCCTCTGTGCTCTGCGTCCTCGGAGAGAAACACAACGCAGTGCTGATGCTCAGCAAACTGCACGCTTCTCTCCACAACGGCATCTCACCGCCCGTGATTGCGTGAAGTGCCTGTCTGCGCTAGGATCTGGAAAACAGAGCTCTTTTGTAGCAGAAAATTTGTCTTGTAAATGGTTCCGCTTGGTGAAAAGTGTTCTGAGGAGCCGTAGGTTCTGTCGAAGGACGCAGTCTGTGCAAGCTCTACTCACCCCAAAAGCAAACATAAACCTTCTGTTACTGCTTCCTGCTTAATTAATGGTATGGACTTTGGCTGCTGAAATGTAGGCGAACTAAAGCCAGTGGTTGCTTTTAACACTCTGTGGATCATAATACAGTTCTGCAGTAGCTCAGGGGTACAATTTCTCCTGCCCCCTCCAGCCTAGTTGGTTGGTGTTAGGTAGTAGATAACAAAAATGAAAAGAGCAGGTCATTGCAAACAGTCTGAGATTAAAATTGAGAAACCAAGATGGGAGTGGTTTCTTGTAACGCTGCCGCTTAATTTTCAGCTCATGGAAAAATCAGATTCTAGGCTTGTAGAGCATGTGAAATAAGAGGAAAGAAAACTTGATTTTTCAGATGGTTTTGTATGGGTCTGAAGCCCCATGTCTATTTTTCTTTCTGTATCGAATACAATACATAATTGCGGGGAACAAAACATCTCAAATCTTTTTAACTTATTGTACCATTTCTGTCAAATACAGTGCCATCTAGGTAAACGCTGCAGTCCGCATTTCCCAGTTCTTTTATCTGCTCAAGTCACAGAGCTGTTCGTTGGCCTGGATTTTGGTGTGATCATCAACAAAGATCTGTGTTCTCTCTTTAGTAGTATGAAGGACTGTTTTATTGAAGTTTGGTGGTGGTAGAATGTCACAGTGGGCAAACCTCTGCGCAGGGATTTCCAGTTCTCGTGGACCATACCTTTCATTGTGTTTTGCAGCTTACCAGCTCTGCGGTATTTCCCCTCTCCCTCCGTGTTCTGAGGCAGTGCGATACCCGTGCCCTTCCAGGCGTGCTACCAAAGGCGTCTTCTGCATCAGGCTTGAGCGAAGGTTTCCCTCGATGGAGAGTGTGTCCATAGTCGCAAATCAAAGAAAACTTGGGTGTTAGGCTGAGGTCTGGCATCTGGTCGTTCACGCTGGTCAGTTGTCAGCATGGTTGCTCGCATGGCTTAGCTAGGGCCACCCAACATCGTCCTTAGCCACGCCTGGGCATCATTCAAAGGTGGCAAGTGCCAGGACTTCTCCCAGCAGACAGGGGACATGGCCACCCTTTTCTGGATGGGGGAGAGGGGAAAGCGATCTTGGCTGTATAGGCACGAATCGAGCAGTGCAGGTTTGCCTCCGGACCGGAGAACCACCTCTGGCCTGCGGTAGTTACTAGTGCAAGGTGTAGTCAGTGAGTTTCAGAAGTTTCTGTCTGAGTGCATGTTGGAATAGTTATTTTTATGCTGCAGAGGTTTCGTTGTGCAGAATAGATGAAGTGATGTGCAGTTAACGTTTCAGGTATGAATAAATACATACTTAGAAATAACATGGCGAAGGGAAATAAGTTTGTGCCGTTTTTGCTTTACTGTTAGTATGAAAGAAGAAATTATATTCTCAGAAGGTGGAGACATGCGATGGAAACTCCTTAAGAGATCTTTCACGAACATGCTTCAGAAGTTCTTTTTTTCTTGCCTTGATCCTGCGACAGAGGCTGTCTTGCCAGCTAGGATCCAGCTCTGGAAGTGTATAATGCTATTACTGTGACTGAATCTCTCTTGCTCAGTGGGAAAAACAGCATAAGAAATGTTATGCTTGTACTTCCTGGCTTCAAAAATCACCCCATTTGATCTTATTTTTAGTCTTTATACTGAAAAAGGGAGAAAAAATGGGTGTTAGAAGCTGAGTTATAAACTTAATCACAGCCTTAAGTGACTAGTCAGAAGGAACATATTACTTGTTCTTTTGAGCTTATTCCAACTGAAATGATCAGAGAAGCCACCATTTGCAGCACTTAACAGTTTAATGCAGCCTGCAAGTAATCGTAGGATACTATCTTTTAACATATAAATAATTCATCATTACGGTTTTCACACACACACACGCAGGTTTTTCTTTGGGAAAGAGGACTTTTTCTTTACTGTAAAGGCACTACAACTTTTGATCTTCACTTTGTAAGTAAATATCTCAGCATACCTTAATTTTGCAAAGAACTGACACTGTGTTGCAAATAAGTGGCAGAACTAGTAGCTTCCCGAATTATAGGAGAGTAATACAAGAATAAATTGCGAAGTTAGGTAAAAGGAGACTTTTTAAAGGGGGTCAATCTGCAAGGTTGCAGTACCCCCCAAAAAAAAAAAAAATCATAATTTAGATCTAGCCATTTGTTACATGTTAAAGGTTTGTAAAAGCACTTAAGCAAAATTTCAAGAGAGAAAATAACTCATTTTTACTGACTTCAGGATTTCGTTTGACGTTTGTGAAAGGTTAAGACTTGCATGATCCTCAGTTAATTTTATTTTCCAGGACTATTTGCCAGAATGAAGCCAAGCTAATGATCGCCTGCAACTAACTATATATATGCAGTTTTATTCAGGAAAATAAAGCGAGCATCTCACATCTACTATTTAAATAGTATTAAAAAAGAATAAAGGTAGTATTGAAGAACTCGAGGGATGTATTTGATGACATCAGCCTGAAGGTTTTGGTATTTTTCTGATGCTAAAACCAGTTTCTTGACTTTGGTCATGTAGCCAGTGCAGGATACGTGTTCTGCACAGGTACGTGCAGTGAATAATGATTTCCTTTGGGATATACGTTTGGGGGGCGGGTGGAAAGCTTGACCAAGAGGCTGGCTTTCTTAACACTCCTTGAAACTTCCTGTGTTCTTCTTGGTGCGTTTCTATATGTGTTCTTAATTAAAAGCACACAGTGGTTTTGGCAGATGGAGCCTTCTTGAAACTGGCTACAGAATTGCGTTGTTCTGTGAGGGCTGGTGCTGGAGAGGCTCATTCAACATATTTCACTGTTCGTTGCTAAGATGTTGGCAGTCTTCACATTGGCAAGTCTTAACTGACACAGACAAGTTTATAAAAATTAGAGTTTTCTCTCTTTGGAGAGAAACTTTCTCTGTTTAGCCATAGGATTTTTTATTTTTTTTTTTTTTTTACTGAGTTGCCAAGTTGTACTGAGCTTAAAGTTTCTTTTATTTAGCAAGCTAAATGGCACTGAGATATGATAACGGGTATGCATTTAAAGTAGCATCTGTTGTTCAGTTAAAAATCTTTCTTTCCTTGCAAAAAACGGTCTTCTCTGTTTCAGTTTGCTTTTCCTTAAAAAGTAACCAGCATTGTAAATAGTTAATGGCAAATATTTCCTTCGAGTCCCTGAAGGTCTTTTCTGGAGGAAAAGAAAAAAAAATTAAAACTGTTCTTTATAGGCATGATTCCTACCACAAATCTGACCGAGTAACTCTGTTCACTTGGAGTTCTAGTTTTGCTTTTTTTTTTTTTTTCCCCCTCTGTGACAAAAAAAATCTTTCTTTCCTTGCAATGACAGAATCATGCAAAGCTACTTTTTATCTGCGCTCATTTATATCAAATGGACAATTACATGTCTCTTCTGGAAATGATAAGCTTCTTAAATAGATACAGTTGCTGGAAGTTGTTGTCATTAAATTATTCTTGACATGATTTGTAAATGTGAGATACATCCTTGAATGTGGCACTGTTACTGGGTTTGACTGTAACTGAGAACTTTTCATCAAGAATTAAGATGTTAAAATGAATACTTTATATTATAAACCTTTTCCCCCCACAACTGTTGCTATTCTCTCTAGCCTTATACAAAACTACAGGAGAGGGTTTCCTCAACCTGTACGTATGGGTATCCCTGTGACTTTGTTTCAAAGTTTAAGGGGGATGTCATGCCGTTCTCCAAAGGGGTTGGCAGTTTGCTGTGGCAGACGTTACTGTGACTTACAACCAGGCTCAGGCACAAGGAGCTGCTCGTCTCGAAGCCGTAGAGCAAAATGGGCAGATGTAGGAATAGAACCCAGAATCCTGATTTAACAGTGAAGTATCCTTGTTTCATAGCAGATAATGTCCTTCACCAATATAAATCTGTTTAATTAAGTGAGCGTTATGGATTTTCAAGGATGGCCTATCCCCCTTTCTTCAGTGCTGTGGTCGTTGGTCGTCTTCCAGACGCGGTCAGTACCATAAGTAACGCAGGAAGGCGAATGGAAAGGAGGGTGGAGCTGCTGGAGGTCCCCGTGGCTTGTGCCATTCCACCGTGCTGCCAGCCCTTTGCTCCTGGCGACTCAAAATACGGGGGCTTGGTCCCATATCTTTGGACCACTAGCTTTTCATACGTCTTGGGTGACTCTCCTAACTTCCTTTTCTTTCCTGCTTATAAAATTATCAGTATTTGCAGCCCTAAAAGCTTGTCGTCAATGGCAGGAATTGATTTGTATTTATACATCAGTTGTCACAAAGAAACCAAAACTGCTGGTTATGTCGTGTGCTCCTAAACTCTCTATTTTGCTTTCAAGGTTTGATCTTCCATATGCTGATATTCTAGGCTTTGTACCTATTTCTTTTTGCATTTTAACTATATGTATCTGATTGAAAGATACCGAACACTTTCAAATTCGTAGTAAACAGTATAAATTTTGTTTATGACAGCTCACTCAGGAAAAATATTAAAAACACTTTAAATAATAGAGTTCCAAGTGTGCACATGAGATTTCAGTCTACTTGCATTTCAAGTTCAGAAGTAAATTTGCTACATTAAAAGCATAAAATTATCCAAATATGTGGTAAAAGAACTTCTTGACAGTTTTCTGAAAATGTTTCTGATATATACCTGCAGAAGATAAATAGTGTCTGTCTACAGAAGAAAATCCCATTAAGTCTGTAACTTGTGGATGTTAATGTTGTAAGTAAGGGATACTTGGAGGAAAAAATAACTATAAAGACTTCAGTGTAGCCTTTTTTAGCAGAAAGACTACATTTTTCTGGAGGGAATGGGAAAGCTATTCTGAGGCCTTCGGTCAAACATCAAAGGCTTGCCACGAGACCGGAGGTATAGGAGCTTCTCAAAGAAATACGTTAAAGTGTTTCACAATGGGAAGTGCTAAAGTGTTAGGCAGCTGGCATGCCGCGGTGGTGCTGGCCCACCGGCAGTCACGCTGGGTAGAGATGCTGTCTGGCATACCATGGTGATGCCGGCCCACCGGCAGTCACGCTGGGTAGAGATGCCGTCTGGCATACCACAGTGATGCTGGCCCACCGGCAGTCACACCAGGTAGAGATGCCGTCTGGCATACCATGGTGGTGCCGGCCCACCGGCAGTCACACCAGGTAGGGATGCCGTCTGGCATACCATGGTGGTGCCGGCCCACCGGCAGTCACACCAGGTAGAGATGCTGTCTGGCATACCATGGTGGTGCCGGCCCACCGGCAGTCACGCCAGGTAGAGATGCCGTCTGGCATACCACAGTGATGCTGGCCCACCAGCAGTCACGCCAGGTAGAGATGCCGTCTGGCATACCACGGTGATGCCGGCCCACCGGCAGTCACGCCAGGTAGAGATGCCATCTGGCATACCACAGTGATGCCGGCCCACCAGCACTCACGCCAGGTAGAGATGCCGTCTGGCATACCACGGTGGTGCCGGCCCACCGGCAGTCACGCTGGGTAGGGATGCTGTCTGGCATACCACGGTAATGCTGGCCAACCGGCAGTCACACCAGGTAGAGATGCCGTCTGGCATACCACGGTGGTGCCGGCCCACCGGCAGTCACGCCAGGTAGAGATGCCGTCTGGCATACCACGGTGGTGCCGGCCCACCGGCAGTCACACCAGGTAGAGATGCCGTCTGGCATACCACGGTGGTGCCGGCCCACCGGCAGTCACGCCAGGTAGGGATGCCGTCTGGCATACCACGGTAATGCTGGCCAACCGGCAGTCACACCAGGTAGAGATGCCGTCTGGCATACCACGGTGGTGCCGGCCCACCGGCAGTCACGCCAGGTAGAGATGCTGTCTGGCATACCACGGTGGTGCCGGCCCACCGGCAGTCACGCCAGGCAGGGATGCCGTCTGGCATACCACGGTGGTGCCGGCCCACCGGCAGTCACGCCAGGTAGGGATGCCGTCTGGCATACCACGGTGGTGCCGGCCCACCGGCAGTCACGCCAGGTAGAGATGCCGTCTGGCATACCACGGTGGTGCCGGCCCACCGGCAGTCACGCTGGGTAGGGATGCCGTCTGGCATACCATGGTGATGCCGGCCCACCGGCAGTCACGCCAGGCAGGGATGCCGTCCTCCTCCTGGGCTTCTGGTGCTTTCCCAGGCTCCGGCCCCACGTAGAGCCCGGCATTGCTCCAGCAACCAAACTGCCCAAGGAAACAGGGACTCCATAAACTGGTTAGTGATTCACCCTTTTCCGGAAGGCTTGAAATAAAAATGTGGAAGAGAAACAGTATCTTATCCTTTTTCCTGGGGGAGGAAAAAAAAATAGTGGCTGCAGATGGGAGCCTCTCCGTCCTGTCCCAAAGACTTCTCTCCTGTATAACTCAAATGTATGTCCCTGGGCTTCCACACTGGAGTAGGTAAATGCTTCTCCCCTAGTGATACCAGGGTATTTAGGAAAGATTTGCATGCCGTTCTGTCTTTTCTCTGTCTGCCAAGCCTGAAGGATTTTAAACTAATGAGTGTGCTGCTGACAGGTCCTGGAGGTGAAGGAAGATGTGGGTCGGAGCATGGAATTCAAACCAACAGGCAGCCACTCTTCAGAGCCTCTGCGGTGGCCCGAGTGCCCTGTGTTGTCTTGTGTTGATTGCTTAAAACTAACACTGTTCATCTGCGTGCTCATCTGCCTTACCACCCGGCTGCGCAGAGTACGGCGGCTTGGAAAGCGGTGGCGGCTGGGCAGCAGCAAGAGGATCGTTTAAAGCAGGGCTGTTGCTGAGTGTCCAATAGGCCGAGACTGAATTAAAACAACTTTGGGGCTATACCACGTCTGAAAGGGTGAGCCTTCCTCCTTGTTCCCAGTCCCGCTGCTTCCTTTGCATAGTATCTAGCAATTATAAGGTGAGTCAGATCAGTCCTGATCTGACTGAAAGACCAACTCATCAAAAAATGAGCTGTGATCTCTAGAACTGAAAGAAGGGAGAGGACTGAGGAAGGGGTGGGACTGCCTCTTTTGGTGGCAGGATACAATTAAATTATTTTCATGACTAGCTTAAGCAATCCCCAGCAGGCACTTCCCTCCCCCAGCCTTAGCAAGGCTGCCTTCTGGATGGGCCGTTCCCTTGGTCCAGCTGAGACCAGGATGGTCCCTCTGGGGCTGGGAACCCCAGAGCCGTAAGCACCTGGGGGCTGGGAAGGTCCTCGGGGGATGATGTATCTCTGTATGCTTCCCCGTTCTCTTTTTTTTTTTGGGGGGGGGGGGGGGGGTTTTTTTTTTTGGTGCAATGCCTTCAGGAATGTTGCCAGACCAGGTCAGTGGTGAAGTGGACATAGTGAGCACTCAGTCACCTCCCAGTTCCAGAAATCCAGGCAATAGGAAGCCCTCAAGTTGAGAATACATTAGTCAACAGCTGGTAAAACAGATTTGTCATCGTAACCATGCTGGAAACAGGATTTGGGGTTTTTGGGTTTTGCACGAACTGAAGATCTGATGGAGTGTTTTGGATGAACACGGGACCTGGTCAAAGCTACTCACTTGTCTCTTACAGGTTTTACCTGTAACATACTTGTGCTGGGAGCCACTGGTCTAGCTCCCGAAATAGCACGTTGCACGTCCTTTCTCTGTCCTGCTTTTTCGGATGGGAGCTCGGCTACTGCCTGCCTTTCTTCTCCCTGCGAGCCTCATGCCGCAGCAGCCTGTGCTGCCGTTGTTGATACAAGAGTTCAGCTGACGACGTTTTGAATGGACAGAAGGGACAAGGTCACCGCTGGTCCCTTACTCTAGCCGGCACTTTTGGGAGCAGCTGTGCTCGAGACAGTACGTTGCGATGAAATGTTACCTACTGAGCTAGTCAGTCCGAAAGAGAAGCAAGCTGTTGTGTGAGTCGGGCACCTTTCCTTGTGCTGTTCTGCCAAATTCCCTGGTCTTCAAATTGTACATTGCTGGTTTTGAAAGTACTTCCCTGGCAGTGCAAGGAAAATTTCCATGGGTGCAGCGGGATCTGATTGTTGGTTAAGGAATACAGTATATATTTAGGGTTATATGACACTAAATACACTTTTGTAACCGGAGGGCTATTGATTTTTGTAATAACACTTACTTTGGAGCATGCTTGGAATGATGATAGATAAGAACGCTTTCGGTTAACGTGGTTAACTGACCAAGTATCGCTTTTTAGACTAGCTGCTTTTATAGTTAAAGCAGGCCAGTCCTTTGGGAGATTTATTGTGGTAAATTTTTTTTTGCCCAGAAAACCTACAGTGCCAAAATAAGAGTTGGTTCTATTTTATTGGAATATTAACCTGAGGGGTTTACAGAGAAGGTTGAGATTTCTGGTAAGTTTGTTTAAGCCTTTAAAATCGGACGTAGAGGTGTAATTACTCTCCAGGAAATAGGCATATATTACATCATCTGTTAGTGCACGGCTTAAAACTTGGATGCAACCGTGAAATTTACCAAAAGGAGTGAAAAATGACAGCGTAGCCAAACCCAGGTTTTGGTGTCCCTCCATCTTTATCATACTAATATTCTACATACTATATTCCCTCTTCTGTTCCTTTATCACGTTCTGCCGGTTGGGGTTCACCTCAGCTTGCGTTTTAAGGGGCATACAGACTGCCTTCAGATATAAGGGTATTTTTTATTACATGTATTATCAACACCAGTGAAACAAAACCTATATAATAGTAATGTGGATGGTATTCTCATCCGTAGTGTGAGCAGCCCTAGTTAATGGGCATGCTTACAGGGTGCTTAGCCCACTTAGAATATTTTTTAATCAGCTCTAGCATGGATACTAATAACGTCTAGAATTACCTGCTCTTTTGTTCTGGTTTCCAAAAGTGTAATTCAAAAAGAAAAGCTTCTGAAGGTGCAGTCAATGTAGAAGTTAGTGCTGGGACCGAGTTATGGACAGTGCTCCCCTTCATTGTGAAACAGATTCCCCACGGCAGGAAGAATCAGTTGGATTTGGTTGATGAACAGTTGTTTTTTCTTCCGTCGGCAGTGGTTTGAAATAGCAGTGGTTTAAAGTAGGAGCTTGAAGAGAAGACTACATTATTTAATTTTGTTATGAAAAGGCTTTTAGAGCACAGTTTGTAAGTTTAGGAGTTCTTCTGTAAATGTTCCTGTCACTTGTCTGGAATGTTAAGTATTGCAACGGTTACACATTGCTCACAGCAGTTACAGCTCTGAAGTTTTCTCCAAAGAAGGAGTAGAGAAATTTAGGTGTGTAACAGCCAATTCTTGCCCAAAGCTCTGGTCTTTCCTCCCTTCTGTTTAAAAGAGAAGTAGCGATAGCAAATGTGGCTTGAAGACAGTGGATGGATAACGTAACTTAAATGTAGAATTCCTATTTTTGTAATTCCACAACTTGTAATGGAAAACTGTAAAGGCCCATTTGATTTTTTAAGATAGAAAGTAATAAGAAAGTCTTTCTTCTCTAGATAAGTACCTGCAGCAGTAGTTCCGAAATTGCAGCACCCATAAATCATTGACATTGTGTGTTTTCCTCACGGCATAAAAACGTAGCAGGCACTGCCCTGACCGGAGCAGGGATCCATCCCACCTGGCGCTTGGGGTCCGGCCGCGGCTGGGAGCAGATGCCTCAGGAACAACAGACAAAACCAAACTCTTCCCTCCTACCCTGACTGCGTTCCCATCCTGCAATTATTTTTGGCTCAGAGGGGTTTCTGAGCCCTTTGTGCTCAGCTATTTAGCATCCATTAGGGAATTTCTCTACCTCGTGCATGTCCAGTCTCCCCTTCTACTTGCGCTTCGTGCAGCCACAACATTCTTTCAATCTACATTAAAAATACGGCTCGCTTTTTTATTTTGCACCTGGCTCCAACTTCATTTGTTGGTCCTAAGTTTTAGTGCTGAAGGAGGCGATGAACAGCCAGTCCTAGTCCGCCTTCCCGATGCCATTCGAGATATGCTAGGCTTTTGTAGTATTCCCCGTGAGATGTCTCATGGGAGCTATTACATACCTTTGATCTTATTTTTGCCTCTTGCTGAACCTTTTTCAGGTCTGTAAGAAATCCTTTTTTTGAGGTTGAGGACCAGAATGGCACATACCAATTAAGTGTGGGTAGAAGAGCAAAAAATTGATTTGTTGAGTGTGATATTTGTGTTTTATGGTATGTTTTCTGTTCCTTTCTTTACTAATTCCTGGAATTGCTTTGCTTTTTCTGCCTTATCCCAAACACTGTACTGATAGTTTAATGAAGGTGTGAATCAAAACACTGAAGTCTTCCTGAACAATATTGATGAGTTGGGAGCACATTTATATATGAAGCACATTATATATGAAGAGGTTGCTTTTCCCCAAGAGGTAGATTGCTTTGTATTTACCTACATTTAGTTTTATTTGCTGTTTTTATTGTCCAGTTAGTCTCATAGGGGTCTTCTGTGATTCCGTGCAGTCTCGTGTTATCCTTGGTATCTTAAATAACCCTCTAGCATCAGCAGACTTTCAAGTCACTAAAACTGACATCTTGATCTTAGGCGATAAAACAAATGCACTGCTTGCTCTGGGCTTCCGGAATCCAGTGGTTAATGGGTTATGGTTTTGGAATTATTGAGCAAGAGACATCGTTTTAGAGCGCTTGTGCAGCTTGCAGGCTGAAAGTTTGAGCTGTGGATATCATAAATGTAGAGAACCCTGTCTCTTAGTATGTAGCTTGTTTCATATCCCGGACGTTCAGTTGTTGGTGACTGTGCTGCCTTGCCTGCAGAGACTTGGGGAAGTTGTGAATCTGTGCTTTACAGGGGGTTGAAGAGGCTGTATTTCATAATCTTTTCTTCACAGTTCTGCCTTTTGGGACTGCCTAAGTGACCTAAAAATGTCATTCCCTAACTATTTGGTAAAGAATTGTCAGCCTAAATATATCAAAACCAAAGAATTTGTACAAATAGAGAGTGAAAGTGTACTGACTCCGCTGCTCTTAGATGTGAATATTTTTATTTTCCTCTGTATTTTGAGTATTTGATGTTTCTAAAAATGCTCAGTATCCTCAAATTTGAGGGATCAGTTGCTTCTGTTTTTCTCGAACTCTTAAAAGATAATTCTAAGATTATTTATCATTTTCTTTATAATTCACAACTTTTTAATAGATAAAACTGCTTAATACCTCTTGATACTTTGTGTTTTCAACCAAAGGCGAAAGGCTAATACCTTCTTTGCTGCTTAACCCTCTCTCACCTTACAGGCACAGGAAACTATTTTTTGTACTCTTGTAATTGAGCCTTACTTTTGTGACATCAGTATTAGCATAAATAAGCATTTTAAATGATGGATGAGATTAAAATAATCACAGCAAGAAATCATACCCCCCCCCCTTCAGTTTTCAGGTTTCTAAAGAGTACATAAGAGTAACCCTGAAAGCATTTCATGTTGGCTGGGTGGATGCATCATATCAGTTTACAGTAAAGAGCAGAGCCGTGCTATTGGGCAAAACACTTTTAAATTATTATTTATGGAGTTGTATTTGCAGCTGGTATAAAGTGCAGGACTGGTTTCACATGCCTTCACCAGAGCAAGGAGAGCGCGCTCCTGCACAAGATTCCCTTTTGTTTCCTGTGCTATGTGTGCTGTGGAGAGGGAGACGCCTGGGAAAGGGTACAGGTTAGAGCGAATAGTTACATTTGAGTTCAGGAATGCAGTCTTTCTATCTGATATTTTGGGCTTGTGTTGGCTGTTTTCCATCCTGATTAATTTTATAATTGATACTGTAGTGCTAGCATTAATCAAATGTTTTCCAATAGCGTCTTATGTCTGTTGATAGATGAGTATTTTGTTTAGTAGGGTGGTATGAGGGACCTCCAAAAGTCTCTCTTGCCTGTCTCATGGAGTTACAACTCTTAATTCCACTGCAACTTTTTAGTGTTAAGCTTCTACTTCACTCTTTCCCCCTCCCCCCCCCCCCTTCTTTTTTTGAGGTAGGAGGAATTGTGTGTAAAGGGAAAGGAAGTCTTCAGTAATTTCTTCTTTCTCCCTAGGGCAAAATATAAACTACAGGTTTTTTATGCAGTATTTGCTTTTTAAAACAATAGTGAAATAATATTTTAGCTCTCATTTGAATTATTAGTGTTGTGCGTTAATCTTCAGAAAGCTTCATTTGGCTAGTGAGCATTTTATTTCTTATTTTAAAATATAGAGTTGGCCAGAGACAAATCTATTGTTGGTTCCTAATATTGTGTCTTCCTAAGGAATGTGATGTTGTTCTTTAGAAGCATAAAGGTAGGCTTTATCTGTGATATCTGCCTTTCGAGAAACTGGGTCGAGTAGGGCTTTACAGTTCAACAATATTGACTTACAATATTGACTTACAACAATATTGACTTTTTCAACAATATTGATGTCTTCTGTTTTCAGTGCTGAAGCCCCATCCTCTTTTGCCTTCCTGGAGAAGGCAGGAGGGGAGAAATTGGCACCAAGAGGTCATAAATTCCCCTTAGGAGCCTGAGTGGGCAGCTGCTTTTAGAACCTGTATGCTAATTAGTGTCTTATCCTTGTTTTAAGTTAAGTTGGACTCGTCTGTATCTTTTTCTCAGTTTTTAAACTATAATTACACAATCTTCTTTCAGTAAGAAACTAACTACTAGAGCTTAGTTTCTCTGGAAGAAAAACAGGAACAGCGGTACCTAACCCTCCCTGTCCTCTAAGTATCTTTGAAGTTTCTACCTTTGAGTTTCAGTAAATTACGAATAGTGTTTTTCAAGGTCAAATTTATGGATATTTTAAAATAATGCTGTGATGAAACATGAGGATTATGCTTAGTTACTTTGTTTAGTTTCACTTATTTGCATCACTTTGCTACTCACTATTGCATGTTTTCAGGAACACTTCTAAAACATGCATTTTTTTAAAAAATCCATTACGGATGAGAAACACTTGACTCCACACAGTCTTTTGTCACTGATGACCTCTGCGATATATTCGTAAGAGTATAAATGGTTTGTACTATAAAAGCTAATGTTAGCCTGTATTTCTTTTTGAGCTTACACATCCAGTGGGTTGTGTTACTTTATTACTTGCTATAATAAGCAGATCCCAAATGTATTGCTCTTTTACTGTGCACGCAAAGATCATGTGTGCAGCGTGTATCTGGCATGCCGTAAGATGTGTCAGACCTGATGAATGTGCTCTGTAGACTTGATAAATGCATACTGCAAGTGGCCATTGCTGGATGTCTGCAGGCCAGCTGGAGCTACTGCCTTATCTAGATGGGCAGGCAAGATTGGCAAGCTCTGCCCAAATGTACAATAGTCGTACTGGTGCCAGTACCCTAACCTTCATTATAGCACTGGTTTTCTAGCTCTATGAGCTGTCAAAAAGCTATGGTTCTGATTTACTGGATTTGTTGCAAGAGTATAGGTTTTTTTGAGGTAATTTTTTAAATGCAGTCAGCTTCATAACAAGCTGTGCGTTGAAAAATTGTTTCATTAGTTCTCAAGCATGCTATGGGCAACTTTTTTAATGTAGTCTGTAGAACATCAAAATACCATTCAATAGTAATGATGCCAGTTTTACTAAACAACTCTGTCCTCTCTGGTCTTCTCAGTTTTAGTTTTCAGCTGAATAAGATCAAAAGCACAAGTAAGCGTTCAACTCATAAACATGAAAAAGGCAAGACATGTAAGTGTGGCAACTTGGTCCTACCTGTAAATATTAGCATCTGCTTCTGGAATCTAGTAGGCAGTTGTACTGCTTAAAATTGTGTGTGTATAGCAAACATATTACCTTCATGGGGCTTTTCTGGTTTGGGTTTTGGTTTTCTTAGGAGTGTCTCATTTCAAATTATCTCTCAGTTATTTAATCTTCTGTGAAGGCGTTCTGATTACTCGTAGCCGTATGGCAGGACCGGTGCATTTTTGACATTCTGGTGATGAAACTGCAACAGCAAACAAAGTTTTCTGTGTCTGTTTGTGCCAGCTTTCAGAACTAAAGGGAATCTGGAAGCTATAAACAAATATTTTCAGTGTCTTAAAATGAAACTTCCTGTTGCTTCAGTTAACAGCACTTAGGGGGCTGAGGATGCAAAACTCCTGGAGTTGTACTGACTTTGATAAAAGTCAGACTTGAAGTATGCCTGTGTGCCGCTGAGGTGCCGATGGGGAGGAAGGAGTGTGTGCTCGTGTGCGGTGTTAATTCCGTTAGCTGAGATGAGTTAGTACTCCTGATCGCCGTGGCTTTGTGTAGCGCATCGCGTGCGCTCTGTCACCAGTCTGCTTTTTGTGCCTTTGCGATGCTTCGCTTTGTAAGAGATGGAAACAACTAGATGTGTCTCGTGTTCCTAATCAGCCACAGGATATTGGGCTCAGATAAACCTGATGACTGACTTCCACCCGGAATCCATAAGACTGAAAGGGGAGTGGAAGTTTGTTCCTCTTAATCTTCCATCCTATGTCTTCTGACTCAGGGAGGCGAAGAAAACAGCTGCCAGCTATCCCGCTCTTGCTGGAGGGAAGAAGGTCCCGATGGGACTAGTCCTTCTGGTAGTCCGGGCTTCAAGGCATGGCAGTTGGCCAGTCTACCCTTTCCTAGGTTGTCTTCCAGAATTAGCAGTTCTTGTGATAGCTGCAGCGTTCGGGTCTCCCACAGCTGCTCCTCGTTTGAGTAAAGTCAGCTTTGTTTTCCGGGGTTTCGTTTAGTTGCTCGTGGCTGGAATGACAGTATTGACACTTGTCTGCTGTTTGAGAAAACTGGAAGGCAAGGTAAAGATGCTGAAGTGTCCTGACTGCGGACCGTGAAACGCGGTGGGTTACTTCTGGTTTCTTCTCGGAGATAATCCGCGTGATCATATGACTAGTATTAAATTTTGTAAAATCCCATGTGTTTATTAATGTGATTTTTAATAATAAATGGTTTCAGGGAATCTGAATTTTTCAACTTCTTTTAATTTTTATAAAAGACTTTTTTCTCTGCAACTGCTGTTACTCTCTCAGTACTGTAGTTACCAAGCTGGTGGTAATCTTTCCTCAGATCCAGTGTTGTTGGTAGTCAGGCTGTTGCCTGAATACTCCCACAGTATTTTTCTTCCCACAGTCAGAAATAAAGAACATTGCTGCCCTAATAAGCCTTTCTGGTGCTAGCTAATGAATGAACTCGGCGACATGGGTCACTTATAAAATACCCTCAGTACGGTGCCATTTGTGGAAAGAGAACTGAAAAAAACCCTCCAATTTGGAGTGGAGGTGTAGGAAGCGCTTAGTTCTTGGTAAAAATTCCTTTTTTAAAAAAGCAAAAACCATTGGTCAGTCACATGCATTCTGTTTGGCTCTAATTTGTGGTCTTTACTGCTATTCTGGACTTCTGGTCTTAAATAAAGCATTATAAAAAAAGACGTTGCTTTTCATTGTATTTTATATTTAAAATTTCTTTTTTTCTGCTTGTAGATTTGTTTGTAAATGCATCATAAACAGACAGCCCAGAATGAAGAAAGCAAGCAGGAGTGTTGGCTCAGTGCCCAAAGTGCCTGGAGTAAATAAAACCCAAACGACTGAAAAAGCCAAACCAGAAAACGGCTCCTCACTGTCTGCAGTAACAAAACTCTCCAAAACTGGGACATCAGCATCTCTTTTGAAGGTAATAACCAATAGAACGTTCTGATTATTTATATTTTATACAATAAAGCTTTAAAAAGAGTAGAATTTTAAGGCGTGTCTAATGCAGCTTAGACTAGAGGTTTGTTATATGGGTAACTGAGAGGAATTTGGGTAGTTACGCAGCACTGGCCATGGTAATAGGAAATTCTGTGGCCTTTGTGCTATATTTTTCATATTGCAATGTGTGATGTGATGGAAAGCAATATACTTTGCAGAACTTGGCTGTTCTGCAAAAGGAGCAGAGTGGAAGCTGCATTCTGATGACTGTTATTAGTAGTGTCGTGTTATGCCTGAATGGTGTGTCAGTGACTAATGGGATTTGATCGGAGCTATTTACAAATTCTGAAAAAAGGACTAATGAGGTATCTAACACGAGGAACTTTTTGATATCAGTGATCTGTGTCAGGTCAGTGCAGCTGCATTCTTCTAGCTGTTTTGGCCTTTGCTTTGTGTGAAGTACTGCTTGAGCTGAATTTTCACAAGTCGATTCTTGCTCCGAGAGCAAGTTCAAAGGTAGAGGTTTTCTCTTATATTACCAAAACAGGGTGGTAGATTTAGGAGCATATGGTTTTCAACAACCCAGAAAAATAAGACCTGCTGAGATGTGCTGGTATGGAGTTTTCACCTGGGGCGAACACAACTGGGTTGGAGGGATGGTGTGAGCCTGCCTGGTCTGCCTCCCTCTCCTGGCATGGCAACGTGGCTGGACCCCCTCCTCCTGCCTTTCTGCAGCCCAGCATGCAGAGCTGCGGTGCTGCTGCTGCCCCGGAGCAAACCAGCAGAACAAGGAAGAGGGCTGGTGTCTGCATCTGGGACCTGCACCACTGTCACCCCCGGGACGCCAGATAGGCCATTTAAATAACTGGCAAACAGAGACCTAGAATTAAAGAAGTGGTAAGGGCTGAGGTCTCTCTGTAGTAGCTATGCGGGATTACTGAAGTCAAAAGGTGTGTTCTCTTTCTCTCTTTTCTTCTTGCTTTTCTTTTATGGAAGAATGGTTAATGCTTCTGCTGATGAACTTGCAAGCCAGGTTTCAGCTAGATTTTCTCCCAGTGCTCCCCCTTTCCTCTGCCACCCAACATATCTTGCAGTTTTCGTAACTTTAATCTTTTGATGCTTGTTGACACTACTTGTTTTGTATTTCTAGAAACCTTGCAAAGAATACGGAAACAAAAGTCCTTTGTAGTTTACTTATCGAGTTTCTTATACCTCTCAGTGAGATAAAGGAGGAGGATGATCTAACACTGAAGAAATTTGACCCAGTATGCTTTCACAATTTTACTTATATTAGTAACACTTCTGGCTATGTTTGGGCGTAGGATTAGAATTTATGACAATTGTACATTTGAGGCACAATGAAAATTACCTGGAGTTATCTCGGCTTTATGTTACAGCCAGGCTTACTCATACAGCTGGATGTCTTTCACTTGTTAAGCTGCTGTTGTGCCAACTCTGTGACTTAATAATGACGCCTCTTACTTTCTTTGATTGTTCCATACTTACACAACAAAGTTAGTCGTTTGTATGTTTTTGACTTACAGATACTGGCACATCACTTTTATAATTACTGGCTTGAAAAAAGTATCAATAACAAGTTGTATTATTTTAAAAATAATTTTTCATAAAGTTTTATGTTTGATCTTGTTGACGAAGCATTTGATAGATTGTTTTCCTCACAGTGGTTGTAGGATCTTCGCTTAGGCCTGAAGAATTGGTGTGTGTATTATGAATTTCATTTAATATTCCTTGACAAAAAGACCGCAACCATAGCTAGCATAAAATAACTTTAATTGCAACAGCTTACTGCTTTATTTGGTTCTCAGAGTAAGTGTGCGTATAGGTACAGAAAACTTTGAGTAGGATATTGAATGAAAAGCCACTATTAAGGACTAGAAATACATAGAAATAAATGTTCAGCAACCCCCACCACCCCGCACGCGTTATTACCGCAGAAGGTTAACTGCCAGCCACTTCTAGTTTTCAATCTGTCAAAAAATACTCTGCAGATAACAATGTGTTCTGATTTCTAAGATCATGATTTTTTTGCTTCTTTGGCTAATGACCTTGTGATCATGCTAACTGTAATTAGACGGCAGCTGTACTTCGTACAAACGAACTGCAAAATCCAGTGTCCCTGAAAAGCCAGGACTTGGACACCAACATTTGAATATTAAAGATTACAATGCATTTTTAGTATTCATGTGTCTAGGCTTCAGTATTCTGTTTGCAAAATGCAGTAACTTAATTACAGATTGTTGTGAAGTTTGATGTTTCAAGCACTCAAATGCAGCAACAGCAAGCATCAAAGAAAATCCCACGTAGGAATAATTAGATATATATATATAAAAAAATGGATTTGAATGAGGTGCAGTGAAAAGGTTATGCATGTTGAGAAAGTAAGACGAAATGAATTGTAGAGGTGATCATTCAAGTTTCATTGCACTGAAAGAAAGATGTGGGGGAAAACAGAATATGAATTGTATAATTATAAAGTGTGGGGGGGGTTTATATAGAAAATTAAAATAGGTCTGGATGAGCATTTCTAATTATGATATTTTCTAATTTTTCATATTTTACCGTAGGGGTTTTAATGCTAAGCAGGATTGCACTGTTTTCAGTAAATGGGAGAAACTGTTTTTCCTTGAGGAAAAAGCTGTTTAATAAACATACGACATTGATTTTGCTTCCATTAAAAATATACGCTATGAAAATACTTTGATTTTTAAAGTCAAGAATGGTTGCCATTATGGAGCATTAAGAAAAGAGAGCTGCTGGTTTGTAACTTTTCCAAAGCTTTGCTAAATAGTTTTCTTTGCCAAGAGTATAGTGTTACAGTTTTGAGAAACTGTTTACTAATTGGCTGCAGAGGAGGCAGTGCCTTCCAGCCTAGACTAGAAATAGTTCATGGGTAAGTCAGAAGAAGAATGGCTGTCTTAAATTCCTTTGTTCAGCAAGGACTGGAGATGACTAATGTCAGAAAGTGTGTATTCTACTTAGCGTATTTTTTTTTTTCTTCAAGCTGAGTCACATCTTGACCTATTTGGCTTGATAACATGTCCTTGTACTGTAAGTGTCTAAAAGCTTAATCTAATTTCCCCACTCGTTCAACAGGGTAAAAATGCTGACAGCTAACAGTCCGTTTGAACCACCGCGCTTGCTGACTCCTTGGCAGATTCAGTAGCAAAATAGAAAATCGCCGTTCGATGCCTTTTTGTAATACCTTGGTTTAGGTGCTGGTTGCATCACGAGGTTGTTTCCCTCCCCTGCTACCCCCATGCCCGCAAAATTAGTTTAGATTAGATAAGACATCTGCCTAGGTTACAGGTTAACGGAGGGTTGTCATACAGCAGTAGTTTGTGGTCAGCTCAAGTAGCGTGGGCTTTGTTGATTCTGTAGCCCTCCAAGATTTTTATTTTCCCGTCGGTCCGTACCTTGCGTCTGCTGTTTTGCAGGGCTGTGTGACAGAGCAGATCAAGGGGCTGATCTGGCTCCTGGGAGGAGGGAGCCTTTGAAAAGGCTTCGGTTTACCCGGCACAGCGTGTAAGCGCGTGGAGGAGAGCGGGATGGAGCAACAGCGGCTTTTTCCTAGCAGAAAAGCCAGCTTAGGTGCACCTCAAACTAGAGCCTCAGAGTAACGTGTTTTCTTCCAGCCTTTTATAAACCTTTCTAGAAGGCTCTACCGTTTCCTACATGATTCAATAAAAACATTCTTGTCCTAGAGGATTTTACCCTTACAAATACCCGTTTCTGCCTGTAAATTGTCTGTATTTCTGACAACTGCATGCAGAACAAATACGTTCTCTTCCCAAGCTCCCTTTTGTTTTGCAGCTGCTCTTTGTAAATGGCACAAATCCCACCCATGCCCTTTCCGCAACGTCGTGATCAGTGTTCCTCGCTGTTCTGAAATGCGCGCTTGCAAAAAAAAACTGTATAGATTGGAGTGAGATGCAACTTTTTTTTTTAATTAAGCAAGGGTACCTTCATTCCTAATGTATAGAGTCATAATGTCTGGCGTATAGGTTTTAACATGAACAGGTATGGGAGCTAGAAGTTATAAACCTGCAGAATTTGAAGGTCGCGATGTAAAGCAGCTGGTTAAGTCCTAAGCACTACCTTTTAGCTGGATGCTGGTTGAGACTTCAAATGTGTTATGCAGCTGA
This sequence comes from Platalea leucorodia, assembly GCF_965183815.1. Classification (NCBI taxonomy): domain Eukaryota; kingdom Metazoa; phylum Chordata; class Aves; order Pelecaniformes; family Threskiornithidae; genus Platalea; species Platalea leucorodia. The sequence goes on from NC_138834.1 coordinate 16,666,609, forward strand.
ATAATACAGTTACTCAAGAAATGCTGCTAGCACAGCTGTTTTCTTTTAATTTTTCTTGCCCTTATAATAGGAAGACTACTTAGCATATTTTGACTGTTTGTCCATTTGAAAAATCGCATTTTAAAGAGTTGTAAAGTGCCAATTAATGATTAAGAACTTAGTAGTTTGCTTTATTCTGAAAGATGTATTCTCTGTTTGGGAATCCAGTTCTTGAGACTCCTGCGCTTACTGCCTTGTCACATTCCAGGCAGCTTTTGTGGCTAACAGGAGTTTCGGGAATGATCATACGAGGTCAGACAGCAAGTCCATCAAACAAATATCCCGTCTCTGAGAGTGCTTAGTAAAGAGCAGGAAAACAAGGCAAGGATATATGGTGAGGGGGGATTTTCCCCCGCCTCTGAATGCTGTCCTAGTCTCTAGTGATTTGTGGCTTAGTATTTGGAGCTGGAAAGGCTATTTTATTAATGTTGGATTGGTTTTTGTTGTTGTTTGGTTTGATCTTTTTGTTGTGAGCTTGCCCACCAGAAAATGCTTGATCATATTCTATTGAAGGACGTTATACTAACTTCCTAGTATTTGCTGGTTTAATTATCTAAGAATTGTCTTCATTTTTACACTTAAGGGAACTTTCAGTCAAAATTGAGAAGTGTTACACTGTGTTGTGTTACTGTGCTTTCCTTAATTATTTTTTTTTCCTCCTTGGCATTGAAACATTAATCATTTTGTCTGGGAGAGAGGGGACTCAGTTTCTCTGGTCAATCCCATGTAAGGCATTGAAGTTCAGTCTCAGGTTACCAACTCTGCACAGGGCAGTGCATTTATGCTTTTCAACGTTCTTGCAGAGACACATGACTAGTTAAATATGTACTTCTTAAACTGATGGAATCTTGAACAGAAGTAGTGTTGGCTCTGCAGACGTCTCAGCCAGCTGTCCTCATGCTGCTTCTTCCCTTTCTTTCAGACTAAGAGCAACGATGACCTCTTAGCGGGGATGGCTGGTGGCAGTGGAGTGACAATGACCAATGGTGTCAAGGCAAAGAAGAGCACTTGTGTATCGACAGCGTCGTCAGCTTCAGGGACGACCATGAACAGTCTGGAAAATAAACCCAAAACTATTGCAGGTAAATGGATATATTGATCCTTAAAGATGGTAGTTGGGTGGCTTTTTATTTTCCTGTTATGTGTTGAGGATCCAGGCTGCCTAATAAAGTGGTCAGTAAGGCCACGGTCAAATCAAACAACTCCTGTGCTCGTTTCCTGTTTTTTTAATAATGTAATTGTGTTTTTGGAGGGTGTTCCTTCTATTTTTTTCAGTATTGACTATGCAACTAGTATATAAAACTAGATAATATAATTAATCTAGAGAATCAGAGATTAGTCTAAAAAAATCCATACCACAAGCACTAAATCTTTAAGATGTCATCACTTGTTGCAGTCAACGTTTTGGACATTCTGTATTGCTTTTGAGAAATAAAGTGAGAGAGTTTTCAGAAACTGTTCAGAAAAGTGAAATTATTTAGTGTGTTATCAGTATGGATGGAAATATGTCTTGCCTTCCATTGCTGTGTTTTGGATTCAGTAATGCCTGCAAAGCTGTAGAGCATCTGGAAATAAAGTAGTAATAATCTATCCTCATCTTTATGAAATGAGATGAAAATACAAAAAAAACCTTAACTTTCATTTTGGGGAATCATAATATGCAATTCATGACTTAAAAGCTTGCATTCAAATCTATTGAAAAGAAGGACAAACTTGAACTGGTAGGAATAGCACTGCTGCAGTTCTTGTGCAATTTATCAGAAGCAGTTGAAGAGAGCAAAAAAGAAACTTGCGAATGTTGAACTTTAAGGTCTGTCTAACTTTCAAAATACTGGTAAAGGATAGCAATTTGTAAAGCATGTATCAATTAAAGTATAACTGCACTGATTCATGATGAAGGTTGTATAAATATTTACTCCAAATGTATTTTATGCAATGTATTTACCAGTGTGATTCATAAAATCGACCGCTGTATTGCTGATACAAAATACACAGTCTTCTATTACAGATACTGTATTTTAAATTAATGTTCCTAACTTTCAAAAAACATATAGGTACAAGTTCCACAACTAAGCGTAGCACTTCATCTGGAAATAAAGAGTCAAGCTCTTCTAGAGAAAGAATACGCGATCGTTCTCGTTTAAGCCAGAGCAAAAAGCTGCCTTTGACTGGACAGGGGACCAATGATACGGTACTAGCAAAACGCTCCCGTAGTCGCACCAATCCAGAATCGGATATTCGAATGAGCAAGTCCAAATCAGACAATCAAATCAGTGACAAAGCTGCATTGGAAGCAAAGGTGAACGATCTTTTGACATTAGCAAAAACTAAAGATGTGGAAATCTTGCATCTGAGGAACGAACTGAGGGATATGCGTGCTCAGCTGGGACTTAACGAAGATCAGCTTGAAGGTGATGAAAAATCTGAAGAAAAAGAGGCCATTGTTGTCCATCAGCCAACTGATGTAGAGTCTACGTTGCTACAGTTACAGGAACAAAACACTGCCATCCGAGAAGAGCTCAACCAGCTGAAGAATGAGAATCGAATGTTAAAAGACAGACTAAATGCGTTAGGCTTTTCTTTGGAACAAAGGCTGGACAACTCTGAAAAACTCTTTGGCTATCAGTCTTTGAGTCCAGAGATTACAGCTGGCAACCACAGTGATGGTGGTGGTACGCTGACATCTTCAGTGGAAGGTTCTGCTCCCGGATCAATGGAAGACTTGTTGAGTCAGGATGAAAACACTTTGATGGACAACCAACATAGTAATTCCATGGATAATTTAGACAGTGAGTGCAGTGAAGTTTATCAGCCACTGACATCAAGCGATGACGCCTTAGATGCTCCATCATCTTCGGAGTCTGAGGGCGTACCAAGTATAGAAAGATCTAGGAAGGGAAGCAGTGGCAACGCAAGTGAAGTGTCCGTGGCTTGTCTGACAGAACGGATACATCAGATGGAAGAAAATCAACACAGTACAGCTGAAGAGCTCCAAGCCACGCTTCAAGAGCTTGCGGATTTGCAACAAATAACTCAAGAGCTCAACAGTGAGAATGAAAGACTTGGAGAGGAAAAAGTAATCCTGATGGAATCTTTGTGCCAGCAAAGTGACAAATTAGAACACTTCAGCCGTCAGATCGAGTATTTTCGGTCCCTTTTAGATGAGCATCATATTTCCTATGTAATTGATGAAGATATGAAAAGCGGTCGCTACATGGAGTTAGAGCAACGTTATATGGACCTTGCAGAGAACGCTCGGTTTGAGCGAGAGCAGCTGTTAGGTGTTCAGCAGCACTTGAGCAACACGTTGAAGATGGCAGAACAAGACAACAAGGAGGCCCAAGAAATGATAGGGGCGTTAAAAGAACGGAATCACCACATGGAACGGATCATTGAGTCGGAGCAGAAAAGCAAAACAGCAATAGCGTCTACCTTAGAGGAGTACAAAGCCACAGTAGCCAGTGACCAGATTGAGATGAACAGGCTGAAAGCTCAGTTAGAGCACGAAAAGCAGAAAGTGGCTGAGCTGTATTCTATACACAACTCTGGAGATAAATCAGACATACAAGACTTGCTGGAGAGTGTCAGGCTGGATAAAGAAAAAGCAGAGACATTGGCCAGTAGTCTGCAAGAAGAGCTGGCACACACTCGCAACGATGCCAATCGATTGCAGGATGCCATTGCTAAGGTAGTGTTTAAAACAAACTTGTATTTTAACATCCCGTGTACGCCATGACTTACTGTTGGTCGCTGTAGATCTTTTAGCAGTAAAGGGTTCATTACGAGGTTAATCGGATTGCAGTAGTGTTAGGTTTGATTACTTCCTCTTAACCTTTGTTATGAAAGTGATGATAGAGGTCTTTTTAAAAATTATATGGATACATTCAACCACAGGGTAACTGTTGTGTTACTTTTTTAAAAAGTTAGAATCAACCTTAATTTGGGAGGGAAAAAAAAATATATAATTTTAATAATTAAAGTGGGGTAGTGCTATTAAAATAAAAAATACTGAAACAGATGATTTAAAGCCGGGCATTTTGTCTATTAAAATTGGTGCCTGACTGTATTGACCCGCCCTAAGCCATGACCTAGTTTCTCTTGTTTTTCTGACACCCTATTTTTGCTGTTGGGTTAGTGTTACTGTGCCTCAGATCCCAGCTTGTTACTTGCGTTGCAGTTGCATGAGGCAGGATAAAATAGCCTCGCTGCTCCTGAAAGGGAGAAGTCTACTACCTCTTCCTTTCCCTGTTGTTTTGGGTTTTGTTTTTTGGTTTTTGGTTTTTTTTTAATTCAGTTCAATAGCTTGGAAGACTCTTCTGGGAACTACTTCAGCTCACTAACACATCTCACACACAAATGTGAATCCTGCTGCTTGGTTAAGGAAAGCAATCAGCTCACAGGTCCAGCAAGCACTAAAGTTGATGGACAGAAGAGAGCAGGCTTTTTTAGGGCAAGAGAAAGAAGGGGTAAAGAGTTTCTCCCATCACCTCCTGCCTTTTCCACGGCAGCTAGATGTTAAGTTGGATCAGCTGCTCACAGCCTTGGTGCTGTGGTATCGTTGCTTCACTTGAATACAGGATACTGCTGTCAGCGTAGCTGGGGAATAAAAGAGTTTAACTCTGGCTCAGGAAAATAGTTGCACTAGAACAATACCTTTTTAAAGGCTTACACTTAACTTCTTGTCCCATACTTTTTTATGGTTGCAGAAATATATTGTAAGTATGGTAGTTACAAAACTAAAAGTGTGTTTTAAAATGCAACCAATTTAGTTATGATAAGAAACGTTCTTTTTCAGGTTGAAGATGAATACAGAGTGTTCCAGGAAGAAGCCAAGAAACAAATTGAGGACCTCAATGTGACTCTAGAAAAACTTCGGACAGAACTAGATGAAAAAGAGACTGAGAGAAGTGACATGAAAGAAACTATCTTTGAGTTGGAGGATGAAGTAGAGCAGCATCGTGCTGTGAAGCTTCATGACAATCTCATCATATCCGATTTGGAGAGTAAGTGTCACGAGTTTCTCTTGTGAGAGAAAGGATGATTTAAGAAAGTTGAAGTAGACTGCTGAAATAGTGAAAATATTTTCACTTGTCTCTTGTACGTCTGAATTCAGGTCAGACTGGGCTTTGCAGAACCCTTATACGCTAGGGGAAAAAAATCAAGTTGGCTTTGCTTTTCCAGTCTCGGTAGTAGTTGGTATGGGAATGAAAACCTGTAAATGGAGAATAAATATGAAATCTGATAATGCTGTTTTCAAGTTGTCTTTTAAAGTAGAAGAACATGTAATTACAGACTTAATAATAGTGTGCTCCTTGTGCATTTTGGAGACTGGATGATTGATTTAGTGTTTTGGTGGGTTTTGTTTTTTTGTTTTTTTTAAAGAATGCTCTCTTTTTCGAGTGCCCAAATATTAGGAGTTATCAGGTAGCTTAAGAATGTGTATAACTAATGATTTCTTCCACCTGAAGAAAGGTGTTTTTAGTGGAGAAATGGGTGAACGGAGGCCCTGAAAGTTAGAGCTGTCAGAGCTGGCTTGGCAATATGGATGTATTATATATCTCTTTCTGTGTGGATTTGCTCAAGTCATGAACTGATCTGTGAACCTAAAAATGAATCTGACAAACTTCAAGCAAGTTAGAATAAAACCCTATCCGCACAAGAAATGGCTGGGGCTTATAATGGAATTCATGTTTACTGTATACTTGTCTAGCTCTCTGCGCCTTAGTTCCCTCTCTGATCTCCAAGACCTGCTCAGACATTCCTACCACGGGCTGGAATTCTGCAATTAGTCTCCGTCTAAATAACAGCTTGGGCAACTGTACCCTGGCAAGCTGTATTTGCACAGTGCTACTTACAGAATTCAAAGGTCTGCTGTTCTTCCACGGTATACAAAGACTAAACAAGGTAGCAAAAAAACCGAAAGCATAATCCCTTTTAACAGCAAGGGAAATATTCATAGAAAGGATTTTAAATTCATAGAAAGGTTTTTAAATTCACCTATCAAGAAAAGGTAGTGTCTTAAGCAAGCTAAACTGTTTATTCCACTGAAGCTTGGTGTCTTCATACATGCGGCTGTCGGCTTGGTTTCCCTAAGCAACCCTTCTTTATCTTGAACAGCAGTCACTGTTTCTCTTGACAAAATTGCTTTAGGTTTTTATTCTGCAATTTTTTATTGCTCTTTTTGTTCCAAACCCGCAGACAGACGTTTACTGGGAGCAGGAGCTCAGGCACATGGTTAGTGGCTCTGACTTTGTTCCTGAAGTCATTTTGTAGCAAAGTCTTTAAAAGGTTGAACACTTTTCTGCTTGCATTGCTTTGCTAACTGAAATACATCCGTACGGAAAACAGCACCATAGTCAAGTAAACATTTCGGTACCTGCTTCGTAATACCTGACTACTGGGCAGCTCTAATTTTTAGATGCTTCTGCTTTGGGGGTACAAAATAGCTGTCACAAGTTGTGACAGTCTTTGTTACTGGTCGCTCTTGGAATAGTTTGGCAAATTCAGCCGTACTGGTGGATGGCCTGGTGTGATCCTTCAGGGAGGCAAGCAGTTTTAGCTACAGGCAGGGAGGAGGGTGGCATCTACTGGCGGTAAGAAAGGATGGCACCCGGAGAAGGGCGTAAGCTTAAAAACTGTTTTTCTCTGACCACTATAAAACGCCGTTCACTATGGGTTCATAATTAAACCTCGTACAGGAGTTTCTTGGTGGTAGCCTCTAAGTAGTGACAGCGAAGAACAGTGTCTCAGAAAATCTGAGACTTGGAGGTAGTACATACAACATATAAAAGACAGACTTTTAATAATTTGTGTTAAAGTGACAGAAAAGCACATCTTAGTAGTAGTAAGTTATCTTACGCTGATCAGACTTTTGGTCGGTTCTGGTATTCTGCCACATTATTCAAATGTATAATGCCTGTGCTTTTAAATGTGGAGGATTTAGTGTACGTTTAGGTATTATAAAGCACTAGTTAGAAGAACGGTGTTTTTTCAGCCTAAATAACCAAGTGTCATAAAGAACCATGAAGGTTTTCTTTAGTGAACTTTTATTTTAGATTTTAAAATATGTGGAAATCTAACCCACCCCTTAAGGAGAGAATTTGCCTAACAGCAAAGTTACTGAGTGAATGAAAGCCATGGCAAGACCATTGATAAATGACAAGTGATAGGTGACGGAAAATTATCACTTGAAGAATTCACAAAAGACAGACTTTACAGGTAGGAGAAAGATGCTGCGTAGGTGAGGTGGTGAGCGTTCGTTCAATGTAATGGTTCATCAGCACTAAATAGTAATGCGGGAATGTGAAGTGCTCTAGCACTGGTACTTAGGGCACGCTTCCTTGTGGGCTTTCCAAACACCAAAACGACGCACAGCAAACATGTAATGAAACGTTTTTCACAGTAATCTGAATATTGAGCTGTCACATTTTTGCTGTTAATATGTCTGCCTGCAAAACCTGGGATCTCTTTGATGTGGACAGTAGGATGTGAGTTGCGTTGATTAAAACCGTACAGCGTGTTCCTGCGGTCCAGCCAGGCGCGGCAGGAGCTGCCGTCAGCGGCAGCTGAACCCCTTACTGGTGGGACAAGGAGGTCTAAGCATAGTGCTTCTGTATTGTATCTAACAAGTCTAGGAAATGTTAAAGTAACCTGACGTCTTATGCCCTGACTAGTGTGCCGAGATGAAACACGCTGTAGTGGAGAGGAGTCCCTAGGTGCTGGAGCGGAGGCGAGGGCCTGGAGCGGGCGTCGCGCTAGATGGCGTGTTTCCTCCGGCCGTCCGCTCCGACGCTCAGGAGCCAGGTAGCCGAGCTGTCACATTAGTCATCTGCGGTGACTAAGGGGAAAAAAGAAACCTGTTATTATTCCAAGCAATTAATAGGAGTTTGTGGGAAGATTTTTTCAGAGAACTTTGTCTCCTGATTGGCAGAAAATTGACATTTGTAGGTTAGCTTAGCAGTTGTCAGATGTTTCTTCTGAAGCCTGAAAATACTCGTTGCATGTTCACTTAGCACAAGGTACATGCGCTAAACGTACCAGTTCTCTTAGTCTGTAACTATTTAAGTCAGTAAATGTTTTGGACAAGAGTAGGTGAGCAAGAAGGTTGATATATCTAATGTTCAGTGAATAAATAGTTCTTTTATGGAGCTGGCAGCATTAGTTTTTAATTCTGCTATATCTCATTTTGAGAAGGATCTTGACAGCAGTTGTGAAACTAAATTTTTACATTACTATATTTAGGTCTTTTCTACCATAATGCTGGAAAAGTCAATTGGATGTTAATTTTCTAATTGTTAGTAATTTTTTTTTTTTTTTGCTAACGTTGGACCCTTAAAAAAATCATGTTTCTTGCTGTATAGACCTACTGTCTGACAATGGTGAGCTCAAAAGGAAGGCTGACATGCAAATTGCCTGAGCTTTGGTATATTTGTAACCAGTGCCTCTTCCTTGTGTAAGGAAGCCATAATTCTTAAACTGGCAATGCTGGCACTACTCTGTGTAGATGTGATTATACTGGGATAGCCATTTCTATGCTAAAAAATTGAAATACTATCCTAGTATAAGGCAAACCAATGTAACTGGTGCAAAAATGGTGAGAATGCCTGTTGTGGATTTGCCTGTGTCAGAATTACTTGATTTAGCGTTGCTTATCAGGAATTGTAATGTCGTGTTTTGAAATTACTATGCATATCTGAATATTCTTTTTTTTTTTTCTTTTTTTCTTTCTGTTTTTTCCCCCAGAGACAGATTAAACAATTGAATCTTGCTCATTTTTATTTCATAGTGATAAATTCTAACTGCTAATTATAATCAGTAAGAGTTACAGGTGCAGAATGCAGTGATAGCTTTTCTCTGGCAGCCTTATAAAATTCAGATGCTATCTTGGTTTCTCCTTCCCACCAGCCGTATTTGTGATGTTTTTCTTTCCCATTTGTAGTCTGTATTTCCCATAGATTATCTACCTTTTAAAAAGCAAGGACTTGTCAGACTGTGATTTAAATCAATACTGGTTTGTAAACTGTCGACATAATTGAATCCTGCAGTAAAACACGAGCAGCTTGCTGATTTGCCATCTTTGATTATGCTATTCATTCATCAGAATGGTCGCCTTGTTCTTCACTTACCCTAAACGATAGTTGCTTTTCCTTTTGTCTCAATCCTCTTGTCTATGCTCCTTAAAAGGAGGAGACTGAATAATGGTAGAAGAGAAGCACCTGTCCTACCGTACTAAAAATTGCAGCACACGCAGGTGGAAAGGGCTTGTGGGTGTTATGGAAGAACGGTGGAGGTTGTGAGGATGCAGAAAGGAGGGGTACCACAAGGCGGGTGTACAGAGAATTGCTGCCTCAGCCTATTTTGACTACTTGAATTTTCAGGCTGTAATTGGTGACACAATGCGAAGAATGTAGTTCAGACTGTAAGAGGTAAATCACTTATCTTAGTCTTAGTTTCTCACTGTATTTCAAATTCAGTTGCAATTTGGTAGCTCTTTTCAGTTCTTTTTTTTAATCTCTGTGGTTGATTGGGGAGAAGACTGTTTCCAACAACTGCTGTAAAATGCTCTGTATTGTTTATAGTAACTGCAGAATATTCAGACCATTGTGTTTTACTTCAAAGCATAAATATACTAAAACTTAATGGTGCGTTTCATATCTCACAAAAGCTCAAAACAATGGCATTACACAAGCTTTAGCTCTGGATGCATTTATAGTTTCTGGTTTGTGGTTATTTTTAGATGAACTATAGCTTGCTTTTACTAGTAGAACAAATTTTATTTTTAAGAACACATTTTCTTTGAACTGTCTTTAGGAGAGAAAATGGTCATCCACTAGATTTTGTTTCAAAATGCTACTTGAAGTTCTTCAGGACGTGTTGACTTGCTGTCACCGAAAGTTATCTAATTTGCAGTGGGTTTTTTAGCCTGTGTTTAAAGGAAAAAAGGGTCGGGAGGGGGAGCGACTTTTATAACTTTGACCTAAAGCTGGCATCTCAGTGCTGACTTTAGCTCAAACAAGTTATGTGTACAGAGACGAGCTAAAAATTGGAGGGCTTTGCTTAAATATCATGGTAGCTTGAGATTTGAGTGGCACGCTCTGTTAGGCTTATCGTCAAAGCTTAAAGATCAGTTGGATGCATCTTAAAATGGGCAGTCTTGTAAGGAGGAGATAAATACAGAAATACCTGTCTAATTTTAGTGTTTCAACTTTTCCAGGCCTGAAAGGTTATCGTGTTTTCAGGCCACCTGAGGTTTATATCATTCTTGTAAAGAAATGAGCTGGGGCTTTAAAAGCTTCTGTACTTGGGACTGTTGAGGCAAAACTCAAGAATTTCTTCAGATGAAGAAACCAAAAGGAATTCCATGGCTGAAAAATGGAAATGTTCTTATGAGCATAGTTGAGGCTGCTGAATGTACACATCAGCATAAATCAGCTTAAATCTGTTCTTAGTCTTTGTTGCATCTGATTTAAACATTTTGAAATGCTTACTGTTTTCCATTCAGTCTGCCGTAGCCTCGTTTTTATTGTTAGGAAAAGCCCTTTGACAAAGACCAGCGTGCTGAAGGTATAGGCTGGCTTGGGAAGACACTGGTACGTACTGGCAGAACAATAACGTTGAATAAGCCCTGGTTTCCTGGTTCTCCTGAGACCTGATACCCAAATAAAAGCACTGGAAAGTTTTTCCTGTTAGAAAACGAGAGCTGTAAAACTTTACTGTATCCATCTGTATGAACGTATATACCTATCTTCTGACTACTCAAACATTTATTATGCAGTTCCGTAGATTTTTGCCAAGGTTTTGTGTTTTGAACAGCCTAAATTCATTAGGCACCTTCAGTCTTTTTGTGGAAAGAGCATTGCTAATATACAGGAAAATGTTTGTTTCCAGCAGGTCTTGGAATAATGAACCTGAACAAAAAAATGCATTCAGTCAGCCCATCATTTTTACTGTTTGGAAATAGCTACCCGATGCTGTAGAAATAAAATCATCCTAGAATCCAAAGATCAGTGAAGTGACACACCAGTTAGAAATCTATGCTGCGTTCTTCTTCATTAGTTGCTTAGCTATAAGAATGGAGTAATCAATCACACTGTCCTTGCATTGAATAAAGTAACAAATGAATACTAATTGCAGTAGCCAGCCTGTCAGACGCCACGCGAGGAGCTGGTGGTGATCAAGCTGCGTACCCTTTTGTATAGCTGCTGACAGATTTAAGGGACCATCTCTTCCTAACATGATCTCGTAGGCTGTTTATCCCTTTGCTGTAAATATAGCTTGTTTCAACTTCAAATAGTAGCTTGATAGACAAGAATGTAAGATTCTGGAGGATGTGAGTAAAATTTTAACCCCGTTGAAGGCATGGCTGTGAGTGTTATGTCAGCTGCTTTGTGGCAGGGAGTAAATTGTGAATCGAAAGGCTTCGTGTAGATGCAGCGTATGTTTGAAGAGGCAAAACCCCCAGACATCCACGGTTTTAGGATCCTTCCATGTTAAGTTGCCTGCCTTGTTTATTTGCTCTTTCTAATTGCTTTGTCATTTTAATATTGTGAAGGGTAGAGAAGAGACTGGGATTTGTATGCGAATTGAGTTTGCTTACGGTGTTCCCCTCACCAGCCATCTATGACAGTTTCTGTCAGATTATTTCTGCTCCTACTATTTTTCTCCAGCTGCCTTTGGTAATAAAACAGTGTTCTCTGAGTAAGTTTTTAAAAACATTGGCAGGTTATTTCATTTATTCTTTTCTAAGTAAATAGATCCCTGACTAAGATCTTACAGGTAATTTGACTTTCTTTCCAGATACGGTTAAAAAACTTCAGGACCAAAAGCATGACATGGAAAGAGAGATAAAGAATCTTCACAGGAGACTCCGGGTAGGTTAAAACCTAAAACCTCAATAAATTGTCAACTTGGAATGTTGTAAGACCTGCATGTGAAATTGTGAAAAGGTAATATGATGAGATGTAATACCATTAAAATAATTATTTCTGAGGGACAGGCATCATATGGGAATGTATTTACTAACCTACAGAGACTAAAGAATTAACTTTGGAAAAATTCTCAGTGTCCCAAAGATATGGCTTTGGGCTGGGGAGAAAATGTTCCTGTGCCTTCTGATGCATAGTTTAATTCTAACCCCCCCCCCCCCCCCGCCTCCACTTTGAACATTTTCTTTGTTTCTAGAGAAGAAATTCATGGCCTTGGAAGTCTAGTTATTTCCAGCAAAACTTCTTCAATTTAACTTGTAAGTTAGGTTGTGCCTAATGCCAGAGATGAGAGTCTTTATCATTCCTGTAAATTGTTTCCTGTAACAGCATTGGGAAACTGTGAATAATAAGAATAACTTTTTTTTTAACTTCAAAATTCTTGCTGCTGCTTTAAATTTAAAGTTTTATGTACTTACAGGAGGAGTCGGCAGAATGGCGTCAGTTCCAAGCTGACCTGCAGACTGCGGTGGTTATAGCAAATGATATCAAGTCTGAGGCCCAGGAGGAGATAGGCGACCTGAAGCGCAGGTTACATGAAGCTCAGGAGAAAAATGAGAAGCTCACTAAAGAGTTGGAGGAAATAAAGTCACGCAAGTATGCCAAAGGCACCAGGGATATTGTCTCTTTTGTAGGGGGGGTACAATTTTGGAAATCCAGTATCTCGACTATTATTGAGACTCTGGAAGTTCATAAATCCTCTCACTGCGAGGATCTGTATTTCAACAAGCTGCTTTACGCAGGCTTTCAGGGGTCAAAATAGGTAAGCTTGTAAGAACAATGTTTGTTTCTTTATGCTGTATACTTAATCCGTCCAAGAATATTCAGTTTGGCGCTTTTGCAAATCCAGGTTGAAGTGGAGGATTCTTCCTGTGTGACAGCTGGACGTGAGTTAACTTAACAGCAGTGTTGGCTTTTCTGTACCATCGTTAATACTTCTTATTAGTACCCAAGGCTTTTGGTACGGTTAAAAATATAGCTGGATTTTTACCTGAGGAGAAACCTTTGTCTAATTCTGCATATATCTTGTACTGTTTTCTTTCCACTGATAATTGTTTCTGGAAATAATTAGATGCTTTGCGTACGTTTTTAATAAAAACAATTCAAACTGTGATGTATTGTGGCTTGAATTAGGTGCTGCAGTTATTTAGAAACTGATTTATATGTCTTTCAGAAGTATTAAAGTCCTCAAATCCATAGACTAGAACATCTTGGACAGCACCATTTCAATCCTGACTACATTGTTTCTAGGGATTGAATACATGTATAGCTTACAATTACAGTAATGATGTTTGTGATGTGTATATATTAAACAATTGTTTTCCACATGGATGGGCATTTTATAGGATACATGACAGTTAACCCAGCATCCAGTAGGATATGAGATAATGCAGGCTATGGAACTTGGGGAAAAGCTGATGGTAGGAAGAGCAGACTGATTACACGGAAAATGGAAGATGATTTGGATGAATGAGTGGTGGGTGTAAGGCATCTTATCTGAAGTAAGATCACCAGCTAAGTAATATGAACGATTCTTACTGATACATTTCAGCCTGAAATGTAATTGTTCAGTTACTGCTTGCAAGCGAACCTTTGAGGTTACAGTTGCACTTTTGAAGGTAGAATTGGCTTGCTGATTCCAGCCAGTATTCGTTATTATCTACACACAAGCATCTTCTGGCATTTGATTCACTGCAGACAAAGAGGCAACTGAATCCGGTTCCTTGGAAGTGGTATAGCTGCTGTATTGGAGGGAGGGTGGCAGAAGTCTGTTACAGTGTCTGAAGCAAGAATCAGTCAATGTTTAATTATTGCAGACTGTAGAAAATAGGTTGCTTTAAACAATTCTTGTCTTGTGAGTGACACTGAATACAATAACCACCATAAATATTCTGCACTAAAAATCTAAATTTTTTTTTTAAACCGATTCGTATGCTGCCTAAAGGTGTATGCCAGAAATGTATTCTTACCTCCTTAGTATTCATTTAAATGGTTTGCTGTATATGCAGGTGAAAAAAAAAAATTCTCTCCTCTGAGCTGATTGTTTTCCTGTGAAATAGTGAAATATTTAAGGCTCAGTTTTTTCCATCCATGTGTATGTGTGTGTGTTTGAGAGAGAGGAGTAGAAATTAAGCCTTAAATCAAGTATTGATTTGGTAGAATTTTCACCTGGTGCTTAAGCTCTCTTGCTGACAAATAGTAAGACCTTACAGTGATAATTTAGGTTGATAATCTATTTCTAAATTACAGTGGAAAGAAAACTAGGTTAATGTAATGACTGATTTGGACCATAGATTTTAATTTGGCTTCAAATTTGTATTGATTTTTATAAGAGTTTGCATGTTAAAATGTTTTTTAAATGCGTTAAATTGGCTGCATATTGATTTCAGGCAGGAAGAGGAACGTGGCCGAGTGTACAATTACATGAATGCTGTAGAGAGAGATTTGGCAGCTCTGAGACAAGGAATGGGCTTGAGTCGCAGATCATCCACCTCCTCGGAGCCGACTCCTACTGTAAAAACGCTCATCAAGTCATTTGACAGTGCCTCCCAAGGTAATTCTTTTCAGCCAGCGCAGTAGCTGTACCAAGTTATGATTTTGCATGTGTTGACATGGATGCTTCTAATAGCTTAGCTGATTCAAAGGTAAGTTGTTTTATTGCACTGCCATGACCTATAGGTGATGGCTGAAACAAGCCACCACAGATCATTCATTGCAGTTAAGTGCAAGCATCCTTTTTTTTTTTGTCGTCTTTATTTTTTCTTCACCGTTGCATTGCCAATGACTCGTATGTTAGACGCTTTGATTCAATGCTCCCGTATATTAGAAATACATAAACACATATTACACAGATAATTGTAGCTGGAAGCACAGCTGATTTCAGCCTGACTATTAAAACGTGAACTTAATGTGCCAAATCAAGCGTTCTAAAAGCCATGTAATATCTAGAGCTGAGTTTATTTCTTTTAGTAACTTACATTCTTACAGTCAAAGTGCTGATGAAAGTTAAAAATAAAGTCCAGCCAGTATCACCTGTTGAAAGATATAGGGAATATTTTCTAAAATGAAAAGGATCTCACTGTTGAGACAATGGATTTTACTCTAATTTTACTGTAATTCTCTGATTGTGGAAACAGGTGCTGTTGTCCTTCTCTGTAGATGAGCAGAATAAGGAATCCCAGTAATTATCCTGATACGCGAAACACTTGAGTTTTGGCTTTGACTGCATATGAGACTTTCTATGGGTTAAAATATTTCCCTTGCCAGGCCTTTTGGCTTTGAATTTCCTATACAGTAATGTCACTGTAAGTCTCTGATGTGAAAAGGCTTGGCTGGAAGTAGACTGTATTACCAGAGAGACTTAAAGTACTGGACTGTGCATGGCAAATTCTTTCTAATTTCTTACAACCTGAGAATTTGTTAAGGTATAGAAACATCTCCGTGTTATTTGGTGATTCTGTAAATGGTTCTATTTCCACACTTGTTCTCTTTGTTCATAGGTATTTACAAATTTTTACTGTCCTAGAGTTAATTTTGAAGTTGGTTTTTTTTTTGGGTTTTTTTTTTTTTTTAATCTGTTATTGGATAAAGGTCCTTTCTTGCCAGAGTTAGTTTGGTAAAATGATAAATCACCTCTCCCTTCTTTTTAATCTTTTATTTCAAGCTTGTCTCTGCCTTCCTCAGCATTCATGTCTAATCATGCTGTTAAATAATCAGATGACTGATTCACCAACTCAGTATTTGTCTGCTTTCATACATTTCTAAACATGTTATTTGTTTAATCCCAAAATTTCGGGGACTGTCATATAATATGTAGTCCCTGTGGACTTTGATTGGAAATGAGAAGGGAGAAGGAGGTGACACGTGTTATCTGTCTTGTCTTACTGGCAGACCCAGGAGCCTGCTACCGTCTCTTAAATTATCTGAGATCAGCGAACTGGTAAGGCCATCGTTTACATCTGCCAGGGTAATGGTATCCTGCACCTTAGCCTTGCCCACCCCCAGTAAACTCATGGTTTTACCATGGGTGATAATTCAAGACAGAAAATGAATGTAATTACAGAGGAGTAAATGTGTAGGCATACTTTTAAATTATTTTGCAGTCAGTTACTAATTGAAATTCTGAAAGATGTGATCTGGTAAAACTAGTAATGTAAAGTACAAGGCAAGAGTTCGCTGTAACAGCCAGTCTCCTGTTTCACCGCAAAACGGCGCAATGCCCACGATGGCTTCCTTTCTGTGTTTCTGCTAGTTCCGAGCCCTGCTGCTGCCGCGATTCCTCGCACTCCCCTGAGCCCAAGTCCCATGAAAACTCCCCCGGCTGCTGCTGTATCCCCTATGCAGGTAGGTGGTTTATGGCTGCACTTAATCCTTTGTAAAGAAGAGCATGTGAAACTACAGGTGGTAATATACAAAAATCAGCTGACTTTGTGGGGACGCAATGATAAAATGTTGCCTCAAGTGAGTAATTACTAAAATGTTCAGTCTAACAAAAGTCTTTCACTGAGAACCATGTTGTAACTACAAGATTTGGCATAATTTGGAAGTTCTTGTTAAATATTCCCAACCCTTACTATTCTGTGCTGCTGAGGAGCATGGGAGGAGAACTTTCTCTGCATTCCTAAGTTTTAGAGTTGCTGTTTGTCAGTTCTTAGTCCTGTGCCTGGCACGGAAACAGCAGTAATCGCCTTCGGGCAACGGACCGAGATCTGTGCGGAATCGGTCAGCAACCATCAGTATAAGCGTATCCCGTGGTGCACGGGCTTTCGACAGCAGACCTGACCAGAGAGGAGCGAAATCATTGCGAATTGATTATCTTTGTTCATTTTGTGCTGACTGAGAGTTTGGCCAGTTGGTGATTGTACTGTGTCTGCTGTCCTGTCCCCTCCGAAGCCTTGTCCATTTGTCCAGCTGCTGCGGGAGCCGAGGTATGCTGCGATTGCATCATCAGTACTCTGATGCTCATTTTTAAAGATCACCACTGGTTTTATTATCTCACTAGCTGTGTGAAGTGAGATTTTGGCAAAAGCCAACAAGTTTAAGGACAAAGCAGACGGGACCAGATTCACAAAGAAAAATCAAAGAATGTACTATGCGTTTTACTCCTTTAATGTCAGTAATTCTCCTGTTGCCTTCAAGATATTACTAATGAGAAGTACCGAAACTTGATTTTTTTTACGAGTAGTCAGCATAATGTTTTGGTAGTAAATCCTTTCTGTGTGAACTGAAGAATCTATATCCATATTGAACAATACCTGGAACAGACTGACTGTTCTCCCACGCTCAGACTAGTGCAGCTTTTATTCATTTGAGAGTGAATTTCATGAAACAACTAGGTAGCCTCAGAGCAAAGAGAATTAAATGTTTTTTGTGAGAGCTTCTGCTGCTTCCCGTGGCTCAGTCGCTCTTGACGGCAGTTTTCTAAAGCAGTTATCTGTGACAAGTTCTCTGACAGGTGCTTTGCTCCTGTTGATCTGTCTTTATAATTCTGTTTATTTCTGTGCTCTTGTGGGAAGAGGCAGACTTAATCTCACGTTCTGAAAGGCTAGACCAGAGCTTTGGCAGACAGAAGACTTTTTGATGAAGCCTAAGGCTTATTTCACTTTATTTACCTGTAAATTAACCATGAACCAAAGTAATCTCGTAGAATACTGCAAACCTGCTCAGGTTTACAGCTCTTGTTTGATGTTCTCGATCTGCCAGAATTACCTGAATTTTGAATTCAACTTCAGGTGTGGAACCAAGTCATTACCAGCTGGATACTCATTAGTGGGAAGCATTGCCTGCAAAACAAAGGGGAGGGTGCGTAAATGAAGAGAGCTTCTATTGTCTTTTTGAAGATAGGTGGTTTTCTTGAAAGTATTTTTAATTATCCGGAAGGCAACTGGGTTTTGTGACCTCAATTATGTAAATTGTATTTAAAGAATATTTTCTGCTCTAGAGCGAAAGGGTTCTGGTTCGAAACCAATTTTCATCATCTTTTCTTTATTTTCGTATTACTACCTTGTTTTCTACTGTTGTGTTCTGTGCAATTTTTTTATATTTCTTGTCTGTGGTTTTTGCTTGCTTGCAATTGAAAAGCAAGATTTTAATAAGTAGTCACTATGCGAGTTGACCTCTCGGCTCCCACCTTACAGAAGTCCTCCGTGGTTTAAGACCTTGAGTAAGGGTGGCAGGGCTGATGTCGCTATGGGTGTTGCAGTGCTATGATCATTAATCTCAGTTGCTTTTGAGTGCTGTCACAGGGGAAGCATTTACCTGGGCACCTACTGAGAAGCTGGCCCGATTTTGATATTATGATAAGCTGGATTGCAGAAAGATTCTCCAAGTACAGATGTATCAACGTATGCATATATCATATGTGCCCTCTCTGAATTACACATATCACTTGTGTCACGAATTTCCTCAGTCTCGGGGAGTTTTTGTTTGCTTTGTTTGTTTTTCTTTATAATAATATGTGTATCTATAAGGAGATACATTCTTGGATACATTTTTGCAACTGGAAACAAACAAACAAAGAAACCAGCCCCTTCCTGGCCCCGGGTCCAGGCCTGCGGTGGAACGTAGCTGTTATTTACCGTAGCGCTGAACAACACTGCAAAACAATTTGGGAAGAGAGGTATGAAGAGAATGCTGGTCAGCGTGTGACAGCCGCCCGGCTGGGCTAGCCCCGAGCTCGGCTGGGCTAGCCCCGAGCTCGGCTGGGCTGGCGTGCCTCTGAGAGGGGCAAGGAAGCCTACCTGCAGCTTTCCCGAGTACTCTCTTTTTCTGTTTCCTCGCTGGAGGAACCTCTGACGTAGACGTGGTTTCAGATTCACTGGTCACCACTGAATGTCCGGCTTTGCTTTGGGCATCTGAGCTTTCAGGCTCCAAGCAATTCAGTGTCAGAGACTTCCACATCTTAGCTGCTTAATATGTGAAGAACTGTGTGTGTTTTGCCGTTGCCGTGTGGAGGTGCGTTGGCGTGAAGCACTTTGTTGAAGCACCTACCGAAGCGCAGGGTGCTCAGGAATAGGTGCCTGGTGGTGGCTGAAGGTCACGTTTCCCTCTGTAGCAAACAACAGACGCAAGGATGAAGAGCCAGGAGCAAAATATTAGGAGTTTAAGGGAATAGTTCATCCTGCCATAGTTCTGCCTCAAATTTGAAGTGTCTGGTGTTTGTCCTCTTTCACTTTTTTAATCCCACCTGTGTGCTGGTTCCTCTTCTGGAGTTGTTACTCAGCTTACAAAAAAAAAAAAAAAAAGAAAAAAAAGACTAAATCTGAAAAGAGTCATAGGTAGCTACCAGAAATTTTATCTTCAAATTAGGAACGGCTATGAGAAAGTAACTGTTGATCTTAGCATCTGTAACTTTATGTTACTGTGATTATGTTATACTGAGACTGGTACATAAAAACACGTTATTTAAGTCTGTGAACAATTTTCTTTATACGCCCCGTCAAAAGTAGTCCTTAAAGCTTCTAGCATTTTCTTCTGCTAGACCTCAATGTAGGTTGAATAAGAAGAGGATGACAGGTTGCAAAGCGTCGTTAGTAGTTTCTGTCCCGTTAGCAGCCTCCATGAATAGCCTCAAAAGCACACGATTCCTCCAAACTTCTGATCCTTTCATTTAGTGCTGAGGAGCTGGAACACTAGTGTAAAGGACAAATGGTGATTAGCAGTTAAGTGAGTTTTAGAATGTATTTCAAGTTGAAAAAGGCATTTATAAAGTGGTTGGTAGGATCCATATGTGTGTGCACATCAGATGGGTTTTGTTTTGTAAGTGGAATGAGGAATGGCTGATCTGCAAATTCAGCAAAAGCTCAGTCACGCAGAAAAGTTTCTAACGCTCGTAAAATGTTTCAGGAAAAATTATTCTCCGAGAGACTTGTGCACTACTACTACATAGATGTTGCCAAGTGGAACTAGATAAACATTAGTTGGTTCATTTTCCTCTAATGTGCTGTGTGTTAGTCACTGCGTTACTCCTGGTAGTTGCAATAGTAAGACAGGTAATACGGAACTAGGAACAGTGAAGGTAAGCCCTGTCCGCAGTGTCAGCGGGAGCAAACAGACAAACGGTTCGTTTTATAACAAGGAGACAAGACCAGTACGCAGCAAGTTATCAGTTGAGTAATATGTCCACTTTCTGACAATATCCGTAAAGGATGTTTGTTTTTAAGTGCTATCTGGAAGCTGAGAGGGTGCCAAAGGTATATGGTTATCCAGCCCCCTGCCTGCTCTCAACATGCCTTTGTTTCCTGGTTGACGTTCTGTACCGCGCCGTCTTTGTAACCCCAATCCCGAAGCCAGACCAAATGACAGTATGCAATGTTTCTCTTGTAACCTCATTATCTAACTCTATTATAGTGGTTTTCTTTTGGGGGGGTAGGCTCTCACTTTGATAGCGTCCTTGTCCTTTATTTAAAAAAAAAAAAAAAAATTCCTAAGTGGGTGAAGTGAACTTTAAAGTTAATGCAAGTTTGAAATACCAGCTCTTATGGGAAGCTGTAGCTGTGCCTGGCTCACAATTGTGGTCCCTTTCATCTGCACGTTTAAAGGAATAATATTTGTATTATTCCTTTAACAAATAATATTTGTAGTGTATATGCAAGACTTCGGATACGTAAAGTGATGAAGTTCTTCATGCTGTATTTTGGAGTTAGATTCTTAGATGGTCGGCATTTGATTTCTATCACAAAAGCATAACTCTAGTTTGACTCTCAACGATGAATAAGTAGCCCTGTAATCCTGCCCCTGCTACAGGATGCTGCACAGTATATTCTGTTAGCTTTCTTTAATGACAGTTTGGATTTGTCTGTCTTGCTTGCATGATTTGGCATGAGAAACATCTGACCTTTATTATTTTATGAAGATAAGGCTCATTTAACCTGCTCATCTAATCTTCGGCCAGATGGAGAGCTGAAAGAGTTTTCAGGATAAACACATTACTGGACTGATTGTGATTAAATGTAGGAATCTAATAGAAAGGACAGGGTGAATAAAGAATGTACTATGATACGCAATAGGCTCTTTGAAATGATGAATTTAAAAAAGAATAATTGTGGATGGTCTTTCCTGAGTCTTCAGCAACTGAATATGAGTTTCAGTAAGAGTGAGGGTAATTATTGCATTGTACAGTTCATTTGTGTGGCACTAGAACGCTGATTTCAGTGCTCCCCAGCAGTTAACTGTCGTGTGCAAGACTTTAACGCATCTGTGATCATGCACTTACACTTCAAGCTGCTAGAAGCCATGCATTGCTAAATATTTTACATAAAACTTGAAAGAATTCATTTCGTAGCCAGTTTAGAGCAGAATAGAAATTAAGGTGACCTTAGAAAGAAAAAACAATTATATTTGTATTTCGTTACATGTTTAACAAATACTTAACAAAACGTCTCTCTTCAGTTCTCCACAGAGCATCTCGGTTAAATAGGTGGTAACAAAAGCTGTTGACATTCTGAATAAAAAGTAGTTTTTTCAGTAGGGTTTTTCTTAGCAAAGGGTAGTTCGTGTCGCTACACGCAGTGCACCATTATCCTCGTCTTCCAGGAGAAGCCCCAAAGCTGCCAAGGCCTATGTTAATAACACAAGTCAAGCACTGAAATCTTGGCCACATATAGGAGGTTATATTAGATTAAACAAACACATCAAGTTTGATTAAACAGGTTCGTACAAACAAAATATAAATTAAGGTGAAAATTAATACAAAAACTGCGAGAGAATTCACAGCCTTCATTTGCAACATTGGCTTGAGGAACAGGTTTGAGTTTCACGGGGAAAATGGTAGGGTTTCAATGCATCGTGTGTACGTACATGCAGAGTGGCGAAAGCAACAGGTAAAGAGGACACGCCCTTTTTCACTAAGTATTTTTAAAGGTTCTTTTATTTTTGTTAGTTCTTTTACATCAGTAATAGTGTGATATCTGAGTTTCTAACCTGATTCTGCAGTTCCATATTTGTTTCTTATCTTCAGGTTGTGTTTGACACCAGTATTTTTCCATTTCAGAGGCATTCTATAAGCGGACCAATCTCAGCTTCAAAACCCCTTGCTACGCTGACAGACAAAAGACCAAGCTATGCTGAAATCCCTGTGCAAGGTATTGATTCAAGTTCCTTTTAACTTTCTTTTTAGCAATGCTATTAATGCTATTTTGTGTGTGTTTTATATAATTTAGTATCCAAAGTATTATCATATTATATACTTTTTATAACCATAATATTTTCATAGAATCATAGAACATTTCAAGTTCAAGTTTTTATGACTTGTGTTTCATCGCACATGGTGGCATATCATAAAGATACTTTTTTGAGTTTTCTGCAAAGCCATGACTGCATCCTGATACCTTGGCATTATTCTGACAGTTTTTAATGTGTGCATAACCTGAGATCGCTTGGAAAATCAAGACAAGATGATTTCAGGGTCATGTCTTGCAACTGTCTTCCAGGTATTAAAAATACACACCTCTGGGGTTACGTTATGTATTGTGTGCTTTTTTTTCCAAAATGAAACAAGGATGATGGTTGGCATTGCATTGCATGTGAATAACACAATATAAACTTATTAAGTATTGAATCTTCAGGAGCCAGATGAAAAAATTGAATGGAATTGAGTGTTGATTTATCTGTTTCCCAATATTTCCCTGTTCTGTGAACTTTGTTTTGTCTCTCAAAACGCTGCTCACAATGTGCTCTTCCTGTGAGAATGAATGGCTATCATGTGTTGGGTGTAGCTCTCTGATTTATGCCTGCTCCAGGGGTTTTTTTTGTTGTAGATGTTTCTCAAGATAATCCCCATATGACTCCAGGCTGAATATTTCCTCTCAATTTGGTATTCCTGAGGTCTGATGCTTTCTGAAGGGTTGAGGGGTTTTTTGTAGCACTTCATAATAGTCTGTATGTGCCAGATTTCCTTCTTGCTTTTGTTGAATGCATATTGAGGTTATTTGTACAATGCAGCTGGAGTTTTAATTTTAGAAACTTTGATATTTTTAGGAATACTGAAATGCCTTTCCAAGAAGATAGTTTAGGATTCTGTAATTGTTACAGAGTTCATGGGTAGACATAAGCTTAAACACAAAAGGAGTGGTATGCTTTATATAGTTCTTGTGTTTTCATTACAGTCAGTTACTGCAGGAGCAGGACTGCATTCAAAGAGAGAATGTGCCAGACCGAATTCCTGTTTACAGCTCTCTATCTTTTCAAAGTGTCTCTGTAGCAATGTATGTTTCTTATGTCACGTTTTCAACTAATGAATGGGGTCTCATGTTTTTTTAATCCTCATTCTTCGTTTTCATGGGGTTTTGTATTCAAATTACTGCTTTCTGAGTGTTTCTACATAGGAGTATGTAAACCTTTTGTTTACAGTGTAAATGTTTTATTTGAAGGAATATTTCTTCAATAATAGGAAATAGTTTTGATTTGATGCTACAGAAAATGAATTTTGTTGTAGTTTTATTTTACTCATTGCCAGTAGGCAGAACTAATCTTTCCCTACAATATGTAAAGGCACCTTTTTGACTCCACTGCATGCGGGAGGAAAAAAAAAAAAGAGCATCTTTTTATTTAAAAAAAACAAAAGAACCCAACCCAACAAACTGGGGGGGGGGGAATCACATGAGGGACAAAGCAATCTGCTTTACCAATCCACATTGTGAATGGCATATTGAATATTTCTGGCCATGTGCTAAATGGGGATTTCTTGCTCAGCCTTTTGGTTTAACAATTCATTTTTTTTATAGACCAGGGCGAGTGGATTAGTAAGAGGCCTTAGGGAAAAAGGATTAAGGTCACGACATATTCATAGTGATCTTTATTGGTAATGAATGAGCAAATGTAGGCCTTCTCTTTCATACAGATAAAATCAGTTGCTCTCACTAAAACGGCCAAACTCCGGCACTGGTAGACAATATTCATGGCTCATACTTAGATGTCTTACATTTAACTGGAATCTTTGTTAATGATGTTCTCCTTTTTCTTTGTCCAGAACATTTGTTGAGAACATCATCTACCAGCAGGCCAGCGTCTTTGCCAAGAGTACCTGCTATGGAAAGTGCCAAGTCTATTTCTGGTAATAGCACGTTTTTTAGATGATCAGTAAAATCAGGAACTCTCATTTCAACACTGTACTTACAGATATACTTTACTTGTTCAAGAGAAAACTTTGGTCTTCAGACCATCAAGCTCTTGTCAAAAAAAAACTCTATTTGGGTATTGGGAATAGCTTATTTTTCAGTGTTCAAGTTTTCTGTTGAAATATTTGGGGACAGAAACTAAAGTCCAATGCTAAAATAATATGCCATTTTATTGCATCAAGTGGAACTGAAGAGATTTATTTTTTTTAATGGCTCCTCTCCTCATTGTTGCACGTATGACTTGCACCAACATACCAGATGGCTGAGTATGAATCATGCGTGTAACAGTTGATTTCTATGTCATCTTCCCTTGTATTACAAATAATTTTGCTGTGCAAGGTATATGTGAGGAAAGAAACTGTTCCTGGCTGTTACATTTTACTGCTTGGATGTAAGATTTTTTTTTTTTTTAAGTGAATGAGGCAGAGAAGCATATTACGCTTCTCTTAATTAAGCAATTCCATTTTTATTTGTGGAAAGAATTATTTCCAGTGGTTTAAAATGGGAGGATTGTTCTTTTTAGGTAACAAATGCATCAGTATACGTTATCTAACGCATAGAAATGTTTTCGCATATTACCTAGCAAAACTTCTACCCGTTCTGTAGGACAAAAGAATGTTTGTAGTGAATCATTTTAAAATAGTCCATTTTGTGACTGGCATAACCTACAAATATTTTTCAGCATTACTCATAGTGGTTGCTGCACATCTGATATTAACTTTGGATTTTTAAAAAATAGAGTTGCTAAATAGAAGTTTATGTAGAGTGTTAGTTTACTGTCAAGCTCAGTATCAGCAGCGGCTTCTAAAAACTAATCTTTCAGATTTATCGTACAAATAGTGTGATACTGTGAAAATGGTACTTTCTATAAACTAGGCAGAACTAATTTGAGAGAAACATTTTTTAAAAACACTTATATCTGAGTAAGTGGTTTCAAGAAGAAAATGTGTTTCAGATCATTTTGATTACTTGTAAAAAAAAAAAAATCCACCCAAAAATGTTTTTTTCCAACTTCTTGTGTCTAATATTTATAAATTTATGTACTTGCCCCAAGTCGTTAGAAAATGTCTCTGATATATGTGGAGAGTTATATCTTTGATTTGCATAAACATAACCAATGGTGACTATTTAGGTGTAAAAGGCAAGCCTCATACTTTTAACTGGAAACTCTTCCATGTAGAGAAAACACAGCCGTTCCAAATTTGGTGTTACAGAGTATAATGCTTGTGCTTTCATTCAAAAGAAGAATTCTTTGTCCTTTGATAAAATGAAGCAGGCTCTGTGGCACGTGGCTGAATGGGCTCAGGTCAATTTTTGATTTGCTTGCCGATGATACTTAATTAATGTCCAGAGCATCACATACATGCCATTCTTGATTAAAATTAAGTGGAAATAAAGCAGCTGTCATCTTTAAACTGCTTTGGTTTGGGTTTTCTTTTTTCTTAACTACTTGAAGCTTAGCAACGTAACTACATGGACCAGAGAAAAATTAAATGGTTTGGTGTTAAAATTCCTTCTCATTCATAAAATCCTTCAGATGGAAGTAGTGATGTTCCATTAAGATACATTCATCGCATTTTCTTTGCTTCAAGATACAGGCTTGATCACAAATGTTGCTAGTGCAGTCTAAATCCTTGATATTTCCTAACTGGAAAGTATCAAGAAAAATGTTGAAGCCTAGTATTGTATGTGGGTTTCCATGCGTGGTTTCTGAACTAATGCTTGCCAGAGAACAAGAATGAGTTTGAAAGGTTTTATGTTTGCAAATGATAAATATATGGGCATTTTCCCACTCAGTCTCTCGAAGAAGTAGTGAAGAAATCAAACGTGATATCAGTGCACCTGATGGAGCATCTCCAGCATCTCTCATGGCAATGGGTACCACCTCCCCACAGCTGTCGCTCTCATCTTCTCCTACGGCGTCAGTCACCCCTACAACCAGAAGTCGAATAAGGTAAAACCCCTTTCTGAGGTGCATTGAAGTGTGTTAACTTCATAGCTATGCCTGCATCTATCTCGTGTATCGCATTGGCACTAAGGCTGCAGACTCTGCTGCCACCCCTACAATAACCATCTTCAGTAATCTTTGAGAGCTTCAGAAAGTGTTTTCTGCAGCTCAGTATATGTTTTAAAAGTTAGACCAGAAGTTAGGCTTTTTGGAGCTTACGAGGTTAATACCAAAACTTTATGCTCCACTAGAAAACCAAGCTAATTCATGTCACTAATAGCATCATATCAGTTCAAAATGCCAGGAAGTCAAATTCGAGAAATGAGCTTACACCATCTTGAACAAATCTTCCGGAGTGGCTTGGACCCAGGGAGTCTGCATGGTAAACCTTAACTTTTGTAATCACAGCCAAAGACAAAAAGCAGCCTGACCAGGTCTTAATTCCAGACACTGCCAAGTCTTCTAAATAGCCATGAGTGAGTGGGCTTGGGTTATTTGTCCCACAGGTGAAATCATAATGCAAGTCTAAGTAACAAATGGCCAGGCAACCCCCTTTCGTTAGTAAGATAAAAACATAAGTCTGTGATAAATTTAAAACTTTTCCTATCTGTAGTGTTACCAGTCAAAGGACTTCAAAGTGTTTAAGCCTCCTGTTAGGCAAGTGAAGTACGTACTTAGCCCTGCTTCGTAGGTCGGGAAACGGGCAGACAAAGGTTAAATGACATTCTCAAGACCATTTAACACAGAGCTTCCTGACAAAGCTTTTGTACAGCAGAAATATTAAACCTGTAATGTTCTGAGACGTTTGCAACATGTAATAATGACATTCTGAAGTTGTGACATTATTTACAGCTGCGGGTGCTATTGAAAATTATTTCCCTGAGATGAGCTGAGGCATGCCTCAGTGCTGCTCTCCTTTCACTGTGCAGAAATTAAATGGAGTTTGGATCTGTGGTACTTTGCTAGCAGCAGTTAATATTGTGTGTGTTAGTACCTAAATTTAGACTGAGTACATCCAGAAATTAAAAAAGACTAAACCACCTGTATATGTACTTTGAACTGGTAATGTATAAAATTGCATTGATGGCAGCCTGCAGATTGTAGCAAATAGCGTGGCATTTCATGGTAAAATTGTAGAGTTATAATTATGCTATCATTACCGTGCCACCCGACCACGGCCTGCAACGCTAAGCCCTACAAGGAGACTTAGCAGCGGAATCCGCAGCAGTGGGTGCGTGGTGATGCGCACGCTCTTTGGCGCCGTCCTCAGAATGTCGCTGCTGGACTTCAGTTTGGTTGGTGATCAGGTTTCTTCCCCCCGCCCCCCTTTTTTCTGAAAATTGTTGTAAAATATACAGTTATTGCTGTAGTTCACTAAAACAAATACTTGCAGGTTACTGTTCCCTGTGCCTAGTTGAAACTTCGTTGGCTCTTTGATTTGGAATACGGGTGACCTAATATACTAACTTGTACGATTTATATGTCAAACCATTTCTCATTGTCTCTGTACAACTTATGCTAATTTATTTTCTTCAGCAGTGTTTTCATAACTCTGAGAACCTGGTATAAACCATGTGCTCTTACTGGAATTTGAGAACAGGCTGTACAGCTCCCTCATGGCTAGACAGTATGTTTAGCGTAAAGAGAGGGAGCTTTTAATTTCAGTTCTCGTACCTTGTCCCAAATCTCGGTTCTAAAGTTCCCGTAGCGTTGCATAATCTTTGTTGCAGGTGGAATATGCAATCCCATTGTTACTCGTTTCAGTCACCAATGAAAGAAATGCACCAGTTTGGGTTGTTGAAATATGTACTGATTTAAGAACTGAAATACAGAATTTCTTGAAGCATCATTCTGGCTGTGCGCTACCTATGAAGTTTAGATACAGCAAGCTATTCAGAGAATTTATTTCATAGCAACTTCCTTGTCGTGGTAAATCTCTCCGAGATGAGCAGTTAGGTTGGAAGGCTCCTACTGCTGTCTTTCATGCTGAAAGGTGCTTACTGCTTCCTGTTTATGGTTCTGCTGTGCGTGTATTTTCGTGGACGTTTCAAATGCCACCACTGATACCTCTTTCTAAGCGACTTTGAGATCTTGCCGACTGTATTTCAGTGAAGACTGACCGAGCAAATTGCAATACGTACACTTAAGAGTAGTGCCTTGGAACATTTATTTGTATGTTGGCACATGTTCTCTTCTTTTATGCGTTGGGTGACAGATGCCGGTACGTTGAACAGTCTCTGCTGTTCCGTTGGTAGCACACATTCCCTGGATGCTTTCGTTTCCCCTAGCAGGACCTGGAGAATTGCTACCTGTAAATCTGCAGCAGAGGATCTGCTGAAAATACTACGTGTTTCCACCCTCTGCCCCTCTTTCTAGTCACCAAATGGGTTGTAAAGAACAGAGAGTTCTTTACAGTTTCCCCAGTCTTTCCTTAAAGGAAAAAGGACTTAAGATAGCTTGACAGACTGGAAGTGAAATTAATTGATTTAATTAATTGATTTAATTAATTGATTAATTGATTTTTTTGCTTTTATTGATAATTGAACATTCTTATTTTAAAAAAAAAAAGTGAATCATTATTGTGCCAGTATATCAAATAGCAGATCAACCTCGTTAGACCTTCCCCCCTCCTTTTTAAGAACTCCAGATCTCAGGCAAATGTTCTGTTAACGGCTGTTTCAAGGTGACATTTGTAATCAGCCACGAGATGCAAAAGAGATAGCATCAGTTTATTCTCCTTCTAAATACAAAATAAAGTCACTTGAGTTAGCTTAATGGTTCGAGCTGAAACTTCCCATGTTGTGAGTTTGATTTTCTGAACTCTTAGAAAAAATATCATTGAGGTTGAAAGACCTAGGGAAAAAAAGTTTAAAGGAAAATGAAGGATGATTTGCTAATGAAAGAATTACTCTAAAATAACTCTAAGTATCTGCAGGTATTTCTGTGTATTCTGTTTTTCAGTCAGTAGTGCCATACCCTACTACTTTCACTGTGACAATAATTTGTCCCTTTTTTAAGCTTTTACGATATGTATTTCTGTTGCAAAAGATAGGTTACAAGCTCTAAGTTGTGCTTCTGCCTTGTTCTTAGGGAAGAGAGGAAAGATCCCTTGTCTGCCCTAGCAAGAGAATACGGGGGATCCAAGAGAAACGCCTTGCTGAAGTGGTGCCAGAAAAAAACAGAAGGCTATCAGGTAACCGTAGAGCTGTTTAACGTAGCATACTTGTAGCTGCAACGCGTTAGAATCTGCCAGTGGCATAAACCAGGCTGCTCCACAGTTGACTGCATAGATTGCAACGGCACTGGTATGTACTGTACTCTCCTCTTGGAACATGTGCTACGAGTCCCAGCCTAGCTAACGTTAATAGCTCTGTAGTCGCGTTGCTCCATGTCGATAATAGCTTTTTTCTTAAGGGGGCAGCTGACCTCCTGTTGAGGCACTTTAGAACAGCCTTTTACAGATTGCACTTTTGAAACCGTAACTGAAACTTTACCGACTTAAGGTCTAAATTAATGTTTCCCAAATGCAATTAGAGTACCATTTCTTGGATTTCAGACATTTTTTTGGATGGGTAATTACGTAGGGGTTTTTTGGATCTTTCAGTGTGCTCCCATTTAGTCTCTAGGGACAGTTTGTTTTGTGAAGGTCGCATTGTCTTGCATTTTGAACTTGGCTTTCTACTGCAGTTCCAGACTTTTTTTTTTTTCTTTCAGTTAGTGCAAATGTTATCAGAAGCCAAAAGAACTAACAAGATAACTATCCAGAGTTCTCCTGCTTACATTACTTTTCCAAAAGAATAGTGGCTTCGGCGAACTAAATCAGGATGTTAATATTCTGACCATGATGTATTTGTTTGGTTAACTTGTATTGAAAGCGTTTGGAGTTCCCAACACAATCCTCAGTTTGAGAACTTTACTCTTTCCATGACTTGAGACTCACAATGCAGGAGGAAGTTGAGAGCCGCATAACAGGATGGTCGCCCATCCATAGGAAAAGTCGTCTTTCGGTACAATGGACAGGCTTGCGATAGAAGCCCTGCCCCCTCTTCCTGTGGCACGGCTGGAACTAAACTGTGCTGCTTCTCAGGAGAAGCTGCTCTGGGGAAAGAGCCTTTCTCCTTCCCCACCTTTTAAAAAAGGCTACTGAGAACCCATAGCACACAGCATCTGTAGAACCGATGCATGCCTTCTGAAAGAGTAGGCTAATATAGGAGGTTATATTAAGACATTCTTCTCCAAAAACTAACTTTTGCTTTAAGCACACTCATTTTTCATTTCTTTGTCGTACAGAATTTGATTATTTTCAGCATCCCCTGAAATTCATTTCTGGTTGAACTCCATGTTAGTGGTGTTCTAATGTTTTAAACATATCTAGCATTCTGTTCATTGTGAATAATGCTTTTCCGGCTTTCTGGCATTTCAACGATGTTATCAATGCCAGATAAGGATCTTTTTTTATTTTTTCTTTTAAATTGAAGCTTCACTTAGTTTTAATTTAATTTTAAAACTGTGGATTCAAAACTGACAAGCAGTAACCAAGCATCAGAATAATTAGCATCTCCCTCCTCATTCAGTCCTACTTAAGGTACTCTAGCTCTCTGCCTTCTTCCCAGTCACCCAGATATCGACAGGGTACCTTTTCTTACCTCCAGCTCCTCCTAGTGTCTCGCACGCTGCCACAATTCCCTTTTATCCCCAGCATTTCCCACCATCATAACTTCTACTTTCCTTCGGTGCCACTGTTTGCTGTTGTTCGGCGTGGCGCCTGGGCCAGAGCCAGCACGTGCTGTTCAGAGGTACCTGCCCGCCGCCTTCTGTCCCTGAGCCGCTGCATCAGCCGCACGGAACAGAGCAGGCCTGAATACCCCAGCCTTTTCCTCTGCAGGAACAGCAGTAGGTCCACTTTCTATCTAGTCACCAGTTTGTATCCTGTTACCAATTTACATCAACGTTAGCTGTTATGTAGTTAGTAACAAATACAACAGGTTAAAGGAAAAATGCTTGCAAATTGAGTCTGTAACAAGTTCTGAAATGACCTGGAAGATTTGAACCATGATTTGGAAACAACGAAAAGAAAAATAGTCTTAGGAAGGCTTTTGTTTCAGAATAATTCTTTTGTTAATTTTGTCCTATTCATATTATATCAATTTGTTTCTAATGCGAATCTAATTAAGTAAGCCAGTATTTTTCAAGTATGCCTTTGCCAACATGGAAAGATGTGTTTACTTCTTCATCAGTTGCCAACAACAATCGCTTTTTTGGTCTTGGTTTCTCCCTCTCACCTGGAGGCGATGTCTAATGGCTGTAGGTTTTTATGCATACGTAAATATTTATAGAAGATTATATGTAAAATATGTATAGAAAATTATTTCAGCTGTTGGTGTTTCATGGAGAAGGTGGAACTATGCACATTGAGTTAAAGCCCCATTTCTAACACAGCCATGTTTGCTCCTGGCATTGCTTTACCTTTCATTTCTGGGATTATATTTTCCACTGGATATTGGAGAATAGTTGCATTTCTGGTTTATACGTGGACTAATAAATAGTAATCACACAAATAGCCAGATACAAATCTTAATTTCAAAAATTGTGTTTAAAGCATACAGAGTTATAGGTGAGCTGCCAGTGGCTTAAAATATTAAAAACAAGGTATGATGTAGTTGGCTTACCCTTATTAATGAGCAACAGCCTAGGATTGAATGTTACCCTCTTTGGAGGCCAGCTGTAGTTCTTGAGCTTCTTTTTATTCTCTGTGTTGAAAATACTAAAGAAGAAAACAAACCCAAAACTAACGCAGCAAGGTCTGTACTGTTTCACAGAGAGGAGGTTTCCTTGATTCACGCGATGCTTCACATGATACAGTACTGCTTAATTGCTTGGTACAACTAGTATTTTTTTGGTCTGCTCAAATAAAATGGAAGACGAATAAATTCTGCTCTCCTGTCCCCTCTAGGAAATTACTTTCAAGCTTCTGATGAAAAGTCTTAAGTATCTCTGTTTTAGAAGCTTGAAATTTTGTGAATGCTGAATAATTCAAAGATGATAGTGTGCTGAAGCTCTAATTTCAGCCCGTTATAGTGGAAGGATTTTATTTAAAGCCCATCACAAGCATTCACAAACATTTATGCCAAACTGTGCTTTCCACCTCTGACAAATACATAGTTCCACATAGCAGAATTTTTAAAGGAATCTTAAGACTTTCTCGTTTGTGAATGCATTATGATAAACAAGCCAATACCTAACCCTGTTAAAAAAACTATGATAAATTACTTCATCGTACAGTTTTCTTGATTTATTCAAGCAAATTTGGAAGGGAATGAATGAATAGATTTCTTGAAATGTAGTGGTGAAACAATATTTAACTGTGTTCCAAATCTGGTATATTTTTTAAAGGGTTCCTCAGTAAAAAAATAAGGTTAAAATAGCCACTGAAAATAAGATAAATTCTTACTGATGTAAAAAACAGTATGGCTTTTTCTCTTCCTATATTGTTGGGTTTAATATGCACGCTGTCTGAATGTTGTTTGCAAGCAGAATTTCTCCTTGAAGCTTCGGTCTGGAGAACGGCGATCTGCAGAAGGTCATCGCAGAGCTAAGAGCAGGCCGGTTCTGTATTAACTGTCATCTAGCGCCTGCTCAGTCTAGGCAGCACTGAGCTCACAAAGTTACTGAGTTTAATTATATTCAGGGCTGAACAGATCCCTAAGCCGTGAAAGAGGAGAGTTCCTCTCTGAAGATAAGGGTTTTTTTTAAGCATTTAGATAAAGCAGGAGCGAATCACCTTTACTTTTCAGATGAACAGGCACAAAATACTTGAAATTGGATCATGTGTCAGCTTACTCAGGATCTGACATGCTGATTCAGAGCACAGCGCCAAGTGCTGCGTTTTCCAGAGAGAAGAGAATCCCCCTGGCTCCTCCAAAATATGTGCAGTGTCATAAAACTGTCATAAATTCCAGATACCTTCAAAGCACCAAGTAATCCCGTCCAGCTGCTAGGGAGCATTTACCCTAGCTGGAACACAGCTACTGTCGTTTTGAGTACGCAGCTAATGAAAGTCCAAAAAGGACGTGAGCGTGCATGTTTCGTGTTGAGAAGGGACCAGTAAACAGGATACACACATCCTTACCCATCCTTATCTACAGCAATATTTCAATTTATTTTCCATTTTTTGTCAGCATTCTGAGAGAGAATTCACTTCCAGAAGTCTAACACCAAAAAAGCAATTGTCACAAGATAGCAGCAAGAATAGACTAAAGGGTTTTTTTAACCTTTCTTTAAGCTTTCCACGCTTCCTAATTACAGATATACTGGAAGACCTCCCTAACGTAGCCTTGTAGCACCTGTCCTCTAATTCATGCAATGCTGCTTTTTCTGGAAAGACCGCCTAATTTCTACCTCCTGTGCAGATCAAAGCTACACGTCTTACAAAAAATTTAAAACTTCTTACCTACGTGGCAGCAATAAACAATAAAATTGTTGAGTGATTGCGCAGTGTGATTGAGTATGAATGTGTGTGCCTACTGCTGTGCTGAGCGTACCTGGAAATCAAGCAATGCTTTCATTTGTACTCAAGTAATAAGCGTGGAATAACAAAGCTAAAGGTAAAAGATGGTTCGGGTTGCCTTTTTTTTTTTAAACCTGTTCTTTTATGCATGTCTTTATCAACGCTAGGCTAGATCGTATTCTACTCAAAGTATTATACTGATTTTTAAAAAAGCACAAAAAGAGGCCGAGCCTGTGTGCCTAGGTGAGCCTGTGCTCAGATGGGGATTCCAGGGCGCGCGTGCTTTCCTGGTGCTGTCTGGTTGATTCACCAAGGCGGTCAGCCTGCCAAAGCACTGCTCGGCTTCGGTTAAGCTGTGATGCTTTAGCCAAAAATTGTTGAGTTAAGGAAGGACATGCTTCCTTTTTCTGTTTGGATTGGATTCTGATAGAAGAGAAATGTCAACTTGTTAGACTTAATTGCAACAAAATTTAGAATAAATTATGAAGCTGTCTGTATCTCTGTAAGTGCTCCAAATGTTAATGTCTGAAGCTATTATTGGGTTTTTTGAGAATGACTGCTCCTTTATGGTTCTTTTTTGTGCCAAAACTGAAAAATAACATGTCTTTTGTATGGAAAGAAATATTAGCCGGCAATATTTATGGGAGTACTCATAGTCTTGGCTTTAATCTGGGATTTGAGAATCGGTGAAGCCTGATTCAATGGAGCCTGGATAGCAGTTATTTTGTAGTTTACCCTTCTGATTTTTTAAAATGGATACTCTTTTGGGTGTGTATGTGTCTTTAAAAGCTTTTAAAAGCTTTTTAATAGTAATTTTCTGCCATGGGAAGAAACCTGCCAAGATCTGTACACTTAAACCTCAAATCTTGTTTTAATGGTTTAATATATTATAGTACAGAATCCTATTAATGCTTTTGCTTCCTCAGCCCACTTATTTCATTAACTAACACAACAGAGACATAGACACATGTTTTTATTTTCTCCATGTCCTAACTCATTTGCGAGCCAAACCGAGTTAGGATGTGGGAACCTCTCCTTGTGCAGAGCAAGGGAGGAAGAAACAGCTGCTATGCAGTATGCTCCTCCGCTCAAATTGTCATGTACGTAGTTCAGGGAGATTGAAGACAGCTGTGGATTTGTCCGCTGAAGAGAGAGTTAAAATAACCTTGTTATTAGTTTGTAACTATAAGTTAGAAACCATAGTTTCTATAGTTGGGGTTTTTTTTGGTGTTTGCAGGGTTTTTTTAGCTGTGGAGTTTTTGGCGGGGGGGGAGTTGAATCACTGGGTTATAATAGTCCATATCTGTTTATTGCTTTTTTAAAAAAAGGGTATTTTCATACATTACAGAAGACCCTTAGTTAATTTAGGTTTATTGCAAAAAGCAATAGGAGACAATTTGAAAATTAGCACTACATTGGTTAAAAACACTTTAAAATTGTGAATTCTAGAAAAGTCATAGGTTGGGAGAGACCTTAGACTGATGTTGTGCGGGGCCCTGTCAAGCAGTCTAGAATGCTTCTGGTGAGGGAGACTCCTCCGCTTCTCTGGGCAACCTATTGCAACGCTTAATGGTTTCATGGTGAAGACTTTTTTTTCTTATATCCAGACAGAATTTCCCCGGAAAGAAATTGTGCCTGTTGCGTGTTGTCCTGACACCACGTGTCCTTGTGAAGAGAGTACCTCCCTCTTCTCTGTAACTGCCTTTAGGCATTGGAAGACGCTGATTACACCTCTCCTGAATCTTAGGCTGAATAAACCAAATTCCTTCAACCTTTCTTCATCTGTCAAGTTTTCCAACCATCTAATCATCTTGGTAACTCTCTGCTGGACCGTTTTTTATTCTTCACTGGCTATTTTGGACTGGGGGACCAAAGCTCTGTACAGCATTCCCGGTGTAGGCTGACAGGGGCCCAGTGGAGCGTAAGAATGCCGTCCCTCGATCTGCTGGCCGCGCTCTTAGGGCCGCAGCTCAGGATACAGCTTGCCTCCTTCACTGCAAGGGTGCGCTTCTGATTCATGTTCAATCCAGTTCATTTACTGTTTAACCACTATTGTATTTCAGCCGAAGCTGATGGATTGTTTTGTTCCAATTACATTTCAACCTTGTTTCGGGAAGAATCTTCTTACTCTTTTTTATTCTGTGAGCGCAAGGGAATACTCATTTTGTGGTGACTGCTCCTGCTCTGCACTTTGCAGTTTAATGGGAGCCTGAGTCATGTCTGAAATGCTTTTTGGTTGTGGATTCACCAGCGTGTTCCCCTCCCATCTTTTTTTTCCCCTCTGTCATGGCTGTAGAATGGACTACAGAATTCGGTGTGTTTCATTATGCAAAATGTTATATTCTTATGCTCTGTCCCTAGAGAAGTCTTACAAATTTCTAACTCTGTTTTTTATTCCTGGTTGGAAATTGTCTTCCACAGATTGTTTTATGACAACAGCCTGTGGCTTAACTCCTCTTGTTAGAATTGCCTTTTTTTTAAAGAAATCTCTCCCAAACACTAGAGGTGACTTCACTCCCATCCTAAGTATTAAACATTAATAGACAAGGACTGATAAATCTCCTTCTAGTTCACCTATCTCTAGAAAGGCTTATTCCTCATTTGACAATTTATCTGAAAGTATGTCCTTCCATTGCTTTAATACTTTGTGGTCTGAAATGGCTTGAAGAAAAATTCCGGATTAGATTCCAGCAGAATTCTCTTAATAGAGCCAATTACTTAATAAAAGCAGTAACAAAGAAGAAATTATGTCAGAGATTTTAGGCTGATGTTCTGTTTACCGTCAATTCTTTGAGAAATAAGAGCTTAATGCAAGATTGATTTCATTATACTGACCAAGCTTTTTCAAAAAACCACAAGTAGTTAAAAGCATTTGGGAAATAAAATTGTGCTGTATTTAAATGTGCTAGTTATGTGCTCAAAGCCCTACATAAAAAATTAAATTTTCAGTTTAAATGACAGTCTGTCCAGTTTCTAGATTTTTTTTTTTTTTTTAGTGTCTGACCAACATTATACTTTTTTAGTCTGAGAGGTAATAATAATTCATAATGCTCAGAGGAACTGGAAACAGAAACCAGTCCCTTTTAATTGCTTCCTTCCGTTGTATTTAATTCGGCTTCTCTGGATACATTAGGATTCTTCGTTGATGGGTTCGTTTTCTGCTTGTTGTCTTAATAATAAAAGCCGGACCCTACAGGAAGATGTTTAAAAAGTAGGGTATTCCAAGTTATTTTTGAGAACCAACCAAACCTGTAGGTGAACTTTTTTAACTGGCCCTTTTTTCCAGTGTTTATATTCAAAATTCAACATTCTTTGGATGCTACTAATAATTAAAGTGAAATTTTTAGTTTATACAACTATAATGTTTAAGGGAAGATGACTTTCTCTTGGTTTTGTTTCATCTACCATTTTCAGCACAACCTTATCCTGTTTTTCTCACTCACGTGTTGGGGTGAGGAATATACTTATAAAACCATGAAAAATGTCTCTAGATTTTGGAGGTGAGCACTCCTCCTGGTTTTTAAATCACGTGAAGAGTTCTGTCTTCAGCCCCAGTTGTCCAATAGATCTATTTTCTAGCTCGTCCAGACTGTTTTGATACCTTGCAATTTCTTTCTTCTATATTCTGAGCGCAAGTCTTCCTCCTTCATCCACAGGGCCAGACCGCGGGTGTAGGTTCTGATGATCTCATCCACATCACTGTAGCATCCTATTTTCTAATTGTGATGAATGCATTCTTGCCTGTTGATGTCCATCCTGACTGTTGCAAAGATGGCTATTCCAGCTCATTGCTTTAACAGTATTGTGTTGTTTGCTTCTCCTTTCTCTGTGCTCTCTCATTTCCAATATAAGCTATTGTTCTCAATTCGAAGACTCTCTACCCTTCCATCCCTCTTTCAGTACTGAGATCTCATCTGTGCTTCAGTGATACTGGTGTTCAGGCTCAAACTCTCCAATTTTCACATAAATATTGCTGTGCTTCCTCTGAAATATGTCGAGCAACCTGAGAGAGAAAAAAGCCATTGTAAGCTCTCTGAGGCCAGGTACTATCAAACTTTATTTTATTTGTACAGTGACTGGTGACTGACTTTAATGGACTCTTGGTCTATGGTAAACAGTGTATTCTGCAATAATACCAATTCAACAGGTACTTGCTGGAACTATATCCAGCATTAAGTCACTAGATTGGAAACGTGTGTGTTAGGAACTGTTAATCAGATTCAGCAATGCTTCAGCATTCCTCCTTACTTTAATAAGGAATGTCATACCTGTCCTTGTAGTCCTGAGACTTAAAAGTTTGCTAATGCTAGTACAATTTTTTTTTTCTTAATAGTTTGGCTCGATGCATGCATGTATGTCTGAGCAGATCTGTGTTTAACTTAACTGTGGCAATGCCCATGTACATCTGTCTCCTCCCCTTCCCACGGCACTTGGCCATCCTGGGGAAGGAGGGAGAATGTTTCAGCCAAGGGGTGAAAACAGGACTGAGGTTTTTTTCCCCCAGTAGATTGTGTAGCAAAGGAAACATGGGCATTCATATTTGATTTTTATAACTAGCTTGCCACAGATGACTGTCACAAGAAAAAGCCCCTCTCCCTGCCTTTGTCCGTCTTAGTGACACAGATGTGATCTGAGGCATTACTGGATTACGTCACTTTGTAAACAGGCACAAGTAGGAATTTATTGGCCATAACAATCTGGTATTTTTTCCCTTTTTTTGTAGAATCATAGAATCATTTAGGTTGAAAAAGACCTTTAAGGCCATAGAGTCCAACTGTTAACCCAGCACTGCCAAGTCCATTGCTAAACCATGTCCCCAAACACCACATCCACCCGTCTTTTAAATCCCCCCCAGGGATGGGGACTCAGCCCCTGCCCTGGGCAGCCTGGGCCAGGGCCTGGCAGCCCTTTGGGGAAGAAGTTTTTCCCCATACCCAACCCAACCCTGCCCTGGCGCAGCTTGAGGCCGTTCCCTCTCGTCCCATCGCTTGTTCCTGGGGAGCAGAGACCGACCCCCCCGGCTCCAGCCTCCTTTCAGGCCGTTGCAGAGAGCGATGAGGGCTCCCCTCAGCCTCCTCTTCTCCAGGCTGAGCCCCCCCAGCTCCCCCAGCCGCTCCTCCCCAGCCTTGTGCTCCAGCCCCTGCCCCAGCCTCGCTGCCCTGCTCTGGCCACGCTCCAGCCCCTCCATGGCCGCCTTGGGGTGCGGGGCCCAGCGCTGAGCACAGCATTCGAGGGGCGGCCTCACCAGTGCCCAGCGCAGGGGGACGGTCACTGCCCTCGTCCTGCTGGCCACGCTATTGCTGAAACAAAAAGCCTTGTACTGTGTTGTGTTTGTTTGCCTAATTTAAGTTACACTGAAAAAGTTTTAACCCAGCATTAATTTAAATCCAACTTCCTGTCTCTCTTGAGGAGAAAGAAGGGAGAGCTTCATTTTTTTTTCTTTTGCTTTTAAATTTTCCCACCCCTGTGGCTTGAGGAAGCTGTGCGAGGAGCACGTTCCCACAGACTGGGGGTCTCCAACAAAGACGTTTCCGTCTGCGCGCCGGCAGCGGGCCGGCCGGCGAGGCTCGGGCCGCTGCCCTGGGCATTGTGAGCCCCAGCACGTACGCTCACGTCACCGGGCCTGGGCCCGCGTTTGGTGGACTTTGTATAAAAAGTGCTAAAGCTGGGCAGGAAACGGAGATTTCCCTCACATTCTTCTAGAAATTGCCTGTAGTTTTGTTTTTTTTCCTCTGTTAGAGGGGATTGCAGTTGTCTTCCGTTTTAATCCACATCATTGATTTGACAAGAAATACAACTGCCTTCGTTCCCAGCCTGTGTGGCACAGTAACGCTGATTCCGGGTGGATTTTTCTGCGGGGGGGATGACAAGGTTCAGTGTCTTGTCGCCGACAGGTGATGACTATTAAATTGCTGTCAGGTGGAAGGGTGACTTGTGTGACTGTGGTTCTGCAGTTCAGTGGCTGGAGGTTACAGTTCCTGCTGCGTTAAAATTTTAAAAACGAAGTAGGGGAGCTGGTTAGCTTCTGCTTAAGCCCAGTTAAGTGAGTTAGATATTAAAGCATATTTATATTTCTCCATAAAGGTCTAAAAGGTAAACTGTGAGTTGTTGTTACTGGCTGTTTCTTAATTAAAGTTTAAACTGACTGCTGTCCACTTAGCCTCTTTACCATTGTTTGACTGCCAACAGCCAAGTATACAGTAATTTAAAAGGTCACTGAGGCATCTTTTTCATAACTCTTTTGGACTGGGCTGGCTCTTTTTACAATAACACATACCGTCTCGGGAGATGCGTTCGCCAGTGCCACTGAGTTTCCTGCTGGAACTAAAAGATCAAGAGTGCAAGACTGCATTTTTCAATTTCAATGCCAGTCCCGCAGATAATGATTCCCTGCCAGTGGCAGTGTTAAATCTGTCGGAACATCTTTATTTCCAACTGAAACTTAATTTTTGTTTGTGATCTTGTTCACATAAGTTGCTGTATAGAAATGGTTTGTTTAGAAGAGGAAATACTTGTCCTCATCAGTTAGAAATTTTGTCTGGATATTAATGCAGTAGAAGCAGAAAAGTAAAATCTTACATTAACAGAGATACTACCACATGGTCTGTTCCAGGGATTTTAGGCATACATCTCTAACTCATTTGCTTTTCTATCTCGGTGTGTACAGTTGCACCAAATCTGTACTCTTACCCTCTCTAGCACAACATTTTGCACCTTTTAGCACATGTTTCGCACTTTTGGAAGGGGGCAGGGGCAGGGAGCTTAATATTACCTTGAATTCATATACAAGATAATTGACTGTCTTATCACTAATTTTTTTTTTTTGTTCTCTGTAGTAGTGGATTTTGGTTTCTTACCACAGAACTTTAGTATTAGGCTGTTTGCTTTCTCTGCTGATTTCTTCAAAGGTATTCAAACAAACAAACAAACAAAATGACAAACCACAAAAAACCCCACAAGTATTGGTGGATTGATAGAACTGGTACTTGTTAGATTATGATTTTAATATTGTTTATATTTTTTTCCTTCAAGAATATCGACATAACAAACTTCAGCAGTAGCTGGAATGATGGCTTGGCTTTCTGTGCAGTCCTCCATACGTACCTCCCAGCCCATATTCCCTATCAAGAACTAAACAGCCAGGATAAGGTACGACATTAAAAATCCCATTCCTGGGACTGCGAGACTGTATGATTGATATGGGTTAATAAAGAAGAATGAACAAATTTGAGTTTTAAAAAACCCAATATTACTAGGAATCATAATTGAAACATTTCAAACTACCTTGCTGTTATTCTTATTATAACATTTTAATATTATGAGATCATTGGGTTAAACGGAACTTTGGAACAGATGTAAGAAAAAAAAATAACAGAAGGACATAAATTTAAGTCTGAGGCATTTTATTTAACGCAAACAGTTGGGAAGTGTTTTCAGCTCGGGTTTTGGAAGCAAGGAGTGTTTAAGCTTAAAGATTTTAAATCCATCAACTTTGTATCTTGACATGTTTTGTTCATCTCTTTCAATATCACGAGGATGTTGGTTCATGCTACTTTCTCATACTGATAAGTGTGATACTCTGAAGTGATATGTATCAAATAAAGGTAAACTAGAAGATGTCAAGACTGCAGAGTAGTCTGTATGTATTCTAGTGTGCTTTAGTTAATACATACTGGTGTGTTATCTGGAGGTGTATGATTAATGACAATTCCTAAAAAGGTATAAGAATATTTCATTAACACCTGAAGAGATTTTTTAATTTATGCCTTATAAAGAATAAATAATTTTAGCATTTTATAACTCAGTCATTCTTCACTGACAATGATTTTTCAGCATTATCTTCTGAATGAGGAATTAATAAAAATTTTCCATAAATTTTTGGATGATACTGGGACCTGTTCATTCCTGTGGCTCTTTCTAAATTACTATGGTCAAATTATAGACTCCACTTGAAGGAAAAGGAGCAGCACTGCTATGACCATTCATAACACCACTTGATTATGTTTGAAGTAGTATTCCCTTGGATCCTAACATGTTTTTATATCTCATGCAGAGAAGAAATTTCACTTTGGCGTTTCAGGCAGCTGAAAGTGTTGGCATCAAATCTACTCTGGTAAGTTTTAAATGCATACTGAAGGAATTACGTCCCAGTTATAAAAACCAAATTATTCTAATTTGTACTTTTGAAAGATTTTGATGCTTTGTACTTAAAAATAGCAGCAGATATGCTCAGCTAGAGGTCATTGCCCCTGGATGATACTTGACTGAAAAACATAAAAGATACTCCCTACCTCAGCGGCTTTGTTTAGTAAACCCTCTGTCGTCAGCCACTTAAGCTTACATGGGTTTTGTGTTAAATAGTGACTGAGAGACAGACCCGTGCTCCGGCAGCTGCAGCAAAGGCAACAGCACGGTAGCCTATAGCAGATAAACTCTTAAGCTATAAAAGGAAGATTCACCAAAACTCATCTCTCAATATCATAAGAAATAATAATAAAGGCAGTGGATTTGTTTGAGAACAATTTGAGAAATAGTTACGTGATACAGTCTTCAAGAATTCATTCATTCTCTCCTGTCTTTGACCTACTTTCAAATTATTTGGTTTTTTTGGAATTCTGGGGGTACAAATCAAGCTATGTAATTTGTTCTTTTGCTCAGTGTAATGTGAGAGTCAAGATTTTAACTCTTACTTTTA
Source organism: Platalea leucorodia (assembly GCF_965183815.1). NCBI lineage: Eukaryota > Metazoa > Chordata > Aves > Pelecaniformes > Threskiornithidae > Platalea > Platalea leucorodia. The sequence goes on from NC_138834.1 coordinate 16,708,895, forward strand.
GACTTTTCATTTGTCATCATTGTAAATAATTGAAAGTTTTTTCAATCATTGTTTATAATAAGCTTTCTTATATAAATTTTAGCTTGAAATAATTAATTTTCAGTAGTATAGTATTTACTAGAAAAGGAAGATTTCTGAAGGTATGGAATTGGGAGTATCCCAAGCCCTTGTGAATAATCACAAAAATCCAGCTAAAATTGCCAGTATCAGAAATGATACTTAAGTGATACTTTTGTAACCTGAATTCTAACAAAGCTGCCAGAGTTAGCAACTAATAATACAACAAAAAGTCAGACATTTTTAAAAATAACACTTTCCCTGATCCTTATCAGAGCCTTTACCCCCCAGCATTGTGTTTGCTGACAATAGCAGTGCAACTGTTGGGCTTTGGTGCTCTGACTTTGTCAGTGATTTGAAACGTGGAAGTTTCTTACCAGGTGCCGACGTAGGAACGAGATTGTGGGAAGTAACGGCAGTAATTCCTGCCTAATTCAGCTTTAGGCCAAATGGTTGCTGTCTGTCCTCTCTTTTTGTAATGTACTTAATTACAGATAGTCTAAAAAGAATTCCAAGTGCAAATTGTATCCATCTGAAGGATTTAGTGTCTATTTACACACCTACATACGCAGTGTGTACGATGTGCATGTTTGTGGATTTTTTTCCTTGTCCATATTGCATGGGTGGAGGGCGAAGAAGGGTGTGAAAACTACTGTATGTAAATAGTAGTGGTAGCGTAAGGGGAAGTTATCACTTCCCTGAATAAGAAAGCGTTCAGCTACTTCCATGTGGGGAATTAAAAAAAAGGGCTTTCTCTTTTTTGAGTTGTGGAGGTTCCTGGACCCAAAGCTTACAAAAGAGACCCATACAGTAAACAAAAATTATTAGAAACTACATCACTGTGTTTTCCTTTGTACACGTGCTGAAAAGGGTAGATCAGGCTTTGTTTACCCTGCTTGTTCACTGATGACAATCTGGTATACTGTTACTGTGAAATACCTGTGAGCTGGCCTATCAGTTAGACACTGATTGCTTCGTCTCTTAGATGTTCCAAATTGGTAGCAAACTTCCCTCTTCCTTGCCTCTTTACTCAAAAATACATGTAAAGTAATCTAAAATTCAGTAGTCTACTGTAAAATTAGATTAAATTATTTATTGATGCTTGGCTCTTACCCTGATATGAATTTCGAACTTGAGCTTCAGTTAATATCTGGGCCTTGTTTCTGTGACTCACAGTTCCTAGGCAGATTGCATTGACTTGCGAGGCTGGTGGAAGGGTACGTGTACACTAAAACCTTGACTGCTATACTAATTGTACTAAGTGGGGTCAACTCAAGTATGCACGGCATTAGACATTCGATCTTAAGTCAACAAAATAACTATCTACAGGTATGCTGTTCATAGTTGTTTACATTTTGTAAGTAATACAAAGATGTATGGAAGAAAACAGAGCTTTCTTCATCAATACTTCAAATTGTGGAAACTTTACGGATTTACCATTCCTAGGAATTTGTAAAAACGCTGCCACGTGACTCGCAAGGGTATCATTCCTGATGTTGACCAATCTGTTTTCTGTGACAGGACATCAATGAAATGGTGCGAACGGAGCGTCCAGACTGGCAGAATGTCATGCTGTATGTTACAGCAATTTACAAATACTTTGAAACCTGAAACCCTAATAAGTCAACAGACCCATGGGATAGAACCAACACGAGCTACGAGATGGAAATCTGACTGAAATGCTAATCCCCATTTCACTGAAAACTGGCAACATTTGAGTCCCCTCAAACTTCAGTGACACTATCCTGGATTGCCTCAGATTGCTTCAGCTACTAAGCCTGGAAACGACTGTTGAAAAGCAAGAACTTGTTGCCACAGTGCTGGGAACAACCCAAGTTATTAAGCTATTCAGATTAATTATGTAGCCTCAAGAGCCTGGACTACTTACGTGCTGCCTTTCCAGCCAGACTTCCTGAAGCTTTCTTCCCTAGGAGAGTGAGATGAATGGATCCTCTAGCATACAGGAGACTGAATGTACAGCTACAGCTTTGAGAAGGAAAAGGATAACATGGCATCGTAGTACTGAACTTTCTGTAGCATCCTGATACCACAGTCTGAATATTCTACCCACAGCATATGGCACCCCGATACAGTAGAGTTCTCGATGGTAATTTAGTTACTGCCTTTACAGCTATTTTCCCTCCTTTAAAATGTGCACAATATTCTAGGAAAACAAGCTTTTGTTCCGTAATGACAAATTGAGTGGAAAAGTGCTCTCAATACCTGAAAAAATCTGGCACGGAAGAACTCTTCATTCTAAAGCTTCATTATAAGCCTACCTCTGTCACAGTGATGTGGCTTCCAACTTTATCTTACGGATTGTAAAGACTAGCACATACAGCTCCTGGTTTTCAGGGTACGCTGTACTTCAAGGAATCTCTCCAAACTCCTTGTGCTTCCATTCTAACAGAAACGAATCAATAATCAACGCTGTACAGCTTGTTCTTTCCCCGCTTCCTCCTTTGCCTGTATAGCGCGCACAGCTGCCCCAGGCTTTACTCTACAGCAATACGAGCATACGTCATGGATTTCTGTGGTAGAATTTTGGAACTGGGATAGCATTTCCTCTGCAGAGAAGATACTCTCAGTAAGACGTAATAATGAAGTAGTTTGTCTCACAATCCAGCTTTGCCATGTTTTCTGTGTGTTTTTCATTATCTTGCACATCCTCATCTGACTGACAGAAGGTGAGATGTTCTCTGACAAGAACTATAGAGGAACTGATGTAACGTGTGTATACCCTGTAGTCTCGAATATTGCGTGGAAGTGACTCACTGTCACAAGGAAGGAACTGAGAAACTTTAGTCTGCTCAACTTCTGTTTTCCTAAAATGTACCTGAATTCATGTAACAGCTCTCGGGCAAAAGAGTTCAAGTAAGTGCCTTAGCGGTCATTGAATTGATACATCCTGGCACTTCAGGGCCTCGTGTGGGGTGTGAATGGCTCAGAACGATTTCATAGATCCATTTGTCATAAGCTGCTTGTTGTAATCTTGTTTGTCAAATCAAGGGAAGACTTCACTCTGTCACTGCTTCTGCTTCTTATTTTTCTGAATACTTATCAGCAGTTAAGCCACAGTTGAACATCTCTCATTAATATTAAGCAGAAGCCTACTTTAGAAGTGAGTTCTGTAACAACTGTTATTTATAAGCACACGCTCCTTCAACACAGTAACCCTGTTATAAAGAAAATGAATCTGCCATTCCTATGGTGCTCTTAAGACTGTTATGGACAGTTTGAATGTCACAGATGTTAACCCAGTGGATGCAACTGTGCTTAGCATCTGTGAAACTTCATTATGGTATAAAAGCACAGATTTAACTCAAAATTATTGCCAAATCTAAAAACCGATCATCTGACGAACATAGCCCGTGTGAAGAGTAATAATTCAGCATGTCTCTAGCAGCTAGCATTATATAAAAATATATGCTTACACTGATATGTGCCTGTGAGAATTACAAAAATTTGCAAAATAACTCCTTAATCCATGATGAGGGCCTTTGGAGAAGTTTTCAGAGCGGCGGTGTCTCATACGTTCTCTCAGTTCTTCAGAACCCTAGAAGTAGCTAGGATACCCTCAGATTATTCGCTGGTGCGTTTGAAGAGCCGGCGTAATCTGAAGACCATTGTTGCAAGAGAGGCTTCAGTTGAAAAATCTTCATTAACAGATTTTAATAAAAGTCTGAAATACAATTTCCTCTCCTGTATATTTCTTAAAAAATTTTTGTTTACTTCATTTCTTCAAATAAGTTTCAATAAGAATAGTCCTATTGGAAATACACATTATTGGTGTCTCACAGTCCCTCTCTTACTACTAAATTCCAGGTTTTTGCCAATTTGTGTTTAAAAAAACCTTCTATTCGTCCTCTGAACAGACATCCTTATCTATGATTGTCTTATTCATTGCCTTAAATTTTAAGAAAATATTTTTCTAATGAAAAGGATAGCATTTCTTGGTCTAAATTCACTCATGACCTGTTTTGTTAAGGTAATTTGAGCTTTAAGGTGATTTTTTTTCTGTCCAATGGTCAACTTCATTTACTTGGAATGTTGTATTAGTCCTTAATGACATAACACTAATAGTATAACCATTTGTAAAAGGGGAAATCACATTTTCCGGTTACTTTCTGTTAAAAAAATGAGCTGCTAGTCTTCAGAGAGAGAGAAAAGTTATTAGTAATTATAAAAATGATCTTGTTTTGAATGTCAGAGCTCTGTAAACTTCTTTTTGGTGTGATCTGTCTGATAAACTTCTGCTGAATTCATATCTGTAAAGGAATATCAGGCTTCATGAAGAGTTTTCCTGTAATTATGTATCTGAGCCTTTACGTATAAGATGCTGCACAGCTGCCCAAGTGGAAGTAATGAAGCAATGGAAGATCTAAACCAAACATAATGCCCTGCTGCACTCTACAACATGCTTTTTCTGAAGGTTCAAACAGCATTAATTTTTTTTCTAGAGGAAGAATAGCAATAGCTCTTCTGGATGTGGATGCTACTGTCGGGTTTGGTCCCTACTCATAGTTAATCCTGAAACAGCTTCCTCTTTTGTACATAGGAAGTGCAAGTTTACGCTGGTTTACTTTCCTTTCTTTTTAATCCAGAACATATTTCTGAATGTACTAAAAAAAAGGACAAACATTTTATCATCGATTTATATTGTTGCATTTTAATACGTGCCTTGCAAATGCCCGTGCTGCCGTACGCCGGGGTTGCTCGCGGCCAGCTGCAGGGGCGGGGGGGCACCAGCCACATCCCCTCCTGGATCCGCTTAGCGAGACACTTCCACCGACGAGGGAGGTCAGCGTAGAGCCCGCCGTGCGTTGGGTTTGGCCAGTGGTCATGGGGTGCAAGATCATCAGCAATGACCTGAATGACCAGTTGTGGTGGTTTCTTTACCAAAAAAGAAGGGACGGGAGGGAAAAGTTTAATTTTGGTTATTCAGGAAAATTCTGTCAGAGAAGTTTTGATCTGGAGTATCTAAAAATAACAGAACTGAGGTGACTTCAGAACGGGTTACACTTGATTTGCTTTTCAGTTGGTTTTGTTTGAGCCAGTTTGATTTGGTTGTCTTGTATATTGAAATAGAAACACTAATTTCGTATCACTGGTGTGAATCTCAGTGGCCCTCCCAAAGATCTCTCATTCTCGTGCCTCTGAAAAATTGAGAGTGAAATTTTCCCTTTTAAATTTGTGTTTGTGGATAGGTTATTCAGAATATAGTATTTAATTACAGCATATTCTGATGTAGAAGTAAATTTTTGTCTCTTTTGCATAAAATATATTCCTCAAGTTACATGTAGCATTTCTGGTAATTTTTTGTCTCTGGTTTTGTAAAATATTTCCACTGCTTGTGTTTTTTTGTAAAGGCCATCATCATGCGTGAGGGGCCCCTTAATTTGCCAGAGCTAAATGAACTCAGCTTCGATGTGTTTGGTGTAAACTCATATTAATCCCACTGGCAGCAGTCACACTCTGGTTTTACACGCATAAGGAGAAATAAATTTGTCCCTTGCTCTAATGATGCAGTACGGTGGTTTAAACTGCTGAGGATCTGCCTTAAGGATTTTGTAGCTGTGACAAAAAATTGTCATTGGTATCTCACTTCTGTTAATGATAGCAATGTTAAGTTCTTATCTATTTTTTTCAGTTCCCTGATTCAACACTTCAGACATCTGGATTCTGTTGCATCTTTTGCATCACCAAAAAATTACTCAATTCTCTCTATTTCTGTACAGTCTTGGCCCAGGGTACAAATTTCATTGTAGCCTCGTTTTAAACAAGATTATTTGGGAAGTTGGAGATACCCAGAACTTCTGGGTGTTTGTCTTACTTTCTGTGTTGTGCTTGTGACCGGTTTGGGAACGCTGTCTGGCTTTCAGGTGATATGTGACAGCGTCTTCCAAAGCCGACCCCTCTGGGTGGCCGGCATGTAGCTATGCTTAGGCTGAAGTTAAGCCTTTAAAACTGTGTTCATGAGACGCACGTGGTGACTTCACTTCTTATTTGGCTCTTGCAACTCCTAGAGTCACAGCTTACCGGCAGGCTGCATCGAGCAGGAGCTGTTAGGGGCAGAATTCTCCTGGGAAGGCATCCCGTTGTACACCTTCACGCTATTTTTTGCCTATTGTGAGTAATACTCTTGCTGAGGTGGCCTAAGAAAGAGGATTTTAAAATGGTAGTGTTCGTGTACAGACTGATTTAGCTATAGTTTGTTTGTGGTCCTTCCCTTGACTTGGTAAACATTTATTTCTGTTCTATTTTTGTGTTCTGCTGAGCTCTGTTTCTGCAATTCCTTTCTTTAAGCTGGCATTAGTGTATGAACACTCAGTAATATTAGCCAGTTTGAGAAATGATTTGGTGAAAAGCGGTGTTAAAGCGTGGTAGTCATCCACGAGGTCTGGACGTGCCCCCGTGCTTTCCCAAGTCGGTGTGTGTCGGTGGGCAAAACAGGTTAGAGCTGCGTGACTCTCCCGTGGCGTCCTTATCTCCCGCGGAGCCTGCGGCACCCGGGCCGTCCATCGGGTGTTCCTTAGCAACTCCTTAAATGAGTTAAGGGTTCATAGACATCGCAATGTATTTCATTGTCCCTCCTCAGAAAGGTATCTCTAGTAGTGTTTCTGCTTTCAAAGGAGAGTGGCTGGAGGGGTTTTCAGTTACTGTCTGGCTTGCTGAGCATTCCCACTCCTTCATTCATCGAAGCTTTCTCCTAGTTGTATTCCCTATGATTTCAGTATCAGTGTTGTAGGACACTTCGTACTTGTCAAAGCCATGATGTTAAGCATCTGGAATAGGTAGCAAGTATGCTTTTGATAATTAATGCTAAATAACTTCAAGGTTTGTACAGTTCTGGTTTCTATTAGGGTGTTGACACGAGTGTCTTTTTTTTCCTTACGTATTTGCGCTTGCCAGTTTTTGGGGTGCAACACCCGTGAACTCAGTTTGACAAGGCACTATCCTAGCCTCCATAAATTAATTCATTCTGCGATAATAGGATTATTTCCTCACACTGAAACTCCAGTAAAACCTGTGAATACCACATGACTCCCTTCCAACTGACATTTATCTTCTACTTGGAATATTCCTTACCCTTAGGCCTCTGTCTGCCGCAGAGCTGCGCTTACAGTTCCCGTCAGTCCCAGCAGGACTTGTGGATGCAAAACGGTAGGGTAAGCTTTTGGCAGAGTATTACCGCAGCCTGATGCAATTAAGCTGGTTTCATTTTAATCCCCTATTTTCAGGGGGTTTCAGTTAGCCAAAATCACTTACTCAGAGCTGAAATGTGGCGCGTTTGTTCTCCGCTGGGAAGTATGCTTCTGTTTAATAATATTTTTATGAGATTGTATTTATGGAAACTGAAAGAAAAATGTCATGAAGCTAGTTTTGTTGCACTTTTCTACAGCTTTTGTATTTTGCATAGAGTTCTAGAATATGAACAAGTTGGTTGGGGAAGTCAAGGCTTAAAACTTGCTGCACCCCAGCACAGCGACATACTACATGCATTCTCATTCTAGTGACAGATGTCTTATTTTAGTGGCGTGTGGCTGGTGTATTTGTACGGCAGGTAGGAAGCCCAGTGGACGTTGCCTGCTGCAGAGGAGCCGTTGGCAGTCCTGGTTCCACAGTTCAGGAACCAACCTGTTTCGGCAGTAGACTGCGTTTGCAATCGTGGAATAGTCGGGTTTTGTTTCTGAACTCTGTTCCAACAAATGGGGAGAAAGAGGCTCCTCTTCTGCGTTCCGTTGTTGAAATTCCTCTGGAGGCTTTTACTGGTTTCCAATTATTGTATATGTTCAATTAGGATAATTACTTGGGAATCGGCTCGGTAAAGAGGGCACAAGGACACGTGACACACTCAAGTAATGAATCCTGGTGACTTACAACATTTCAGTTTGTTAGCAACTTTGGGTTTTGCATATATTGTAAGGCCAATTTTACTATTTTTAAGTAGCACTTTTATACATATCTGAAGGGTTTTTTTGAACAGAAGTGTTTTTTCTGTATGTTGTCTAATGGAAAGAAAGTATAACACTACTAAACAAAGCATAGAGTTAGCCTCCAGACTGTAAGTTCACTTTAGGTCAGTAACGATCGAGAGTTGTCCAAGGTGTATGGAAGAAATGGGCGATCCCATGGAACGTTGGACGACTCCAGATCAAAGTCAGAAGGGCATTAATTGGTACCCTCCAGCTCTGGGACGAGGGTGCTTTCAGTTCAGGCGTGAGGCAGAATTGACAGCACGGTGTGATGGATTCTGGACTTCATGAAGGAACAGGATTTTATTGCTGTCTCAGTCTGACTTCACAGCACTGCGCTGGGTAAGGACTAACCTTGTTTGAGATGACACTGCAGCCAGTACTAATAGCTCCTAAACAGCTAATGTAAAGCTTATTTTCCATGGCCTTTAAAGATGATGTAAGAAAGTGATTCTTAAAAGCTCTTCTCCTCCATCCAGCTTTCCTGAGTTGTATTGGTTTTATACTCCCTCGAAACACAACTGTTAGACTGACCTAACAGTGCGTGTATATGTATGGGCTTAGTAATTCCTGTTCTAGACAACAAGCACTTTTCTCTTTTCCAGAACCCTTTCGAGTAGTTTACACACACACACATTGACATATATAGACATTTTGCATATCTAGAGGGGTTTTATATAAATGTGTATGCGTACATATATCTACACGCACACGTATGTGTGTATACGTATATGTACATGTGCAGGTTCTTAATAAAACTGAACATGTTTCAAGAAGTGCTTGTGTCTTGAATACTTCGGGTGGTGTATTAGCATATACATTTAAAAGGTAAGGAGGAAAAACCATTTTGTTTGCTTCTGGTTAGAGCTGAGAAATACAGGTTTGAGGAAAATCTGGAAGTATGTTCAAATTGTATTTCACCCCGTTTCTGGTTTGGAAGGCACAAGCTGTTAATCGTTGGAACTTAAAAGGTCAGCAAGCGTATTTTAAGCTAAACCTTTTGGAGGACCAATATGCTTTTAGTTTGCAAGGACCACTAAAGATCTGGGCATTTACTTTCTCCATGATGTATTCTGTATGAGTATTTAGTATGTATGCCTTCAATTTGCCAATGTTGCCATGTTTTCTTAATTATTCATGAAATAAAGATTGCAAATAGCAAAACGTGTGTTTGTTTTCTTGAGTGAAGCCGCTACAAAAGGGAGTATTTTAACGCTGTTTTTTTCAGGAGTAAACGTTGGAGGAAGGAGTTTGTGGAGGTTTATACGCTACGGGTGAGAAGCGCGTGCAAATGATTTGCCTGCGCGTAACCTCAGGATTTTTTGGAAGTCGTGGCTCCTTAGGTGTACCAGCGTACTTTACGGTACCTACCCCCAAAGGGGATTAAATGGTAAGATGGGGAATACCCTAGATACGAGGTACGTATTGAAGGCATCTGCTCAGCCGGTATTGTCCTAGTCTTGAATACGAGTAACAGAGAAGGGAATGGCAGAGACTACATTCAATATGGGCAACTTCGGCAGTGCATCGCCGGCTGAGAATTATTTAAATGTTACTTAACCCAACCCAAGTAAGGCAACGCATGCGTGTGCGCTCGCTCCCTCCCTCCCCCCCTCTAAGGGAATTGGGCTGGGGAGGGGTGGGGGACTTAACCTCTGTAACAGTTCAGAGTATTTAAAGCAGATGCCTAAAAATAAAATTTCCAGGTGAAAATACAGACTAGAACACCTTCAATCTGATTTGGTCTCAGTCATCCTGCTTGGTAACTGTTTTCAAATGCTGTTTTAGAGCTTTGATTTCAAGTGCTCTGGAATAAATTGGTTCCAGAGGTTTGGATTGAGCTCCTATTTATTTCAAATGTTGTTCTTAAATGCACTGACTAGTACAGGTATTTTAATTCTACCTGTTCCTTACATAATTTTTTTGAGATTGTGCGTGGTGTTTTCTGACTGTTCAGCAATCCAGAAAAGCCTTCGTCTTCACTAGAGAATTTTGTTAAAAATGTGACATTAGCTCCATAAGTGTGTGTAAGTTGAATATAATAAAATCAGCTAAATAATTCTGGAGGTCTTACTGTAATGAAAAACTACCGCTATAGGGAATAGTAAAAGAAAAACCTCCGAAGCAAGAGCGATGTAAGGGTCCGTTGTATGGAATCACAAGCGCTTCTGTGGGCGGCGTGGTTGTTCTGCAGTTGGGTGCAGCGTAGGAAGCAGGGTGGCCGCGCAGAACTGGCAGCTAAAAGCCGGATCGTAAAGGGGTTCGCGATTGCTTTGATGCTTTGATGGATGGAAGAGCCTTGGATTCTGTCGTGCGCTGCCGAGAGCGGCGTGTCGCTCCACAAAGTGCAGGGGCAGGAGGGGCTCCTGAGGATGTCGCTTCTTCCCCCGCAACGTTCCTGTAAAACAGAGACACAACTTCTCAGAAAAAGTTAGCTCCCTTCTCCAGATGGGAGGTTATTAATAGCCAGCTCCTACTCTTAAGACTTAAAAAAAAAAAAAAGGGCTGAATTCTGTGCCTCTCACATTGTCCACCCTCTCGTAGCTCCCTCCCTCTTTTGTCTACGGCTTTTTTTCAGCACTATCTTTCCTTGGGCCCGGCATTTGTGTTCTCCTCCTTTCTTACACTGGTACGTTTTCTTTTTCGTCCTCAACACCAAAGGTTGAGCGAGGCACAGAATTCTTCTTCGAACCGCTCGAAAAGTAGCGATGGCATCGCGGCAAGCTCCGGGTCCTGCCGTCCGAGCTCCCGCGTGACGCTGCGGCCAGCGCCTCGAGTGGCGAGGTTAGCTACGGTCTCTGTTGCTGCCAGCTCCAGATTAGAAGATCATTTATGTCTAATTAAATGGGGTTTATTGGCTTCACTTCTGTTGGAAAAGTTGCTTTGAAACTTCTCCCATGCGTCTGTGTTTAGAAAAAATTTTGTCTATGAATTCTAAAGAAAAGTAGATAAGGGGCTGATGCCATCAATCCTAATCCAAGTTAAGGTTTTTACTGGTCCTTATGCCTGCCATCTCCCTCTGCATCACTCGGGTTTAACTGAGCTCTCTTTGTAGGAGGAATTTCTGTACGTGAAATGCCCTGTTTGAAAACTACGATGTTGACATTTCCTAGATGTTCTTTGCCCTTCAGGATTTCCAGTTCTTTGGAACCTCCTTAATCCCATTACAAAAATGGGGTTAACACAGCAGCGTGTGATCGGGGTATTTTTACTGCTAGACATTTGCATTGATTATATAGCGTGAGGAAACGTTTGTGCTTCCCTCCAGGCCGAGCAGCGCTTGCTCGCTTGGTCCTGCTTCCCTTCCTTAAACCGTTTTGGGCTCCTTCCTCACGCCAGAAGCCTGAAAGTTAAGCTCTTAAAAATGAAAGAAACTTGAGAAGGAGACATAACAGTCTGGAGAGGACTTCAGGGAGCTGTTGACAATATCATATTTTTCAAAAATAAATATCCCAGGGAGCACCGGAATGCCAGGGTGTTAACCCTGCGTGTCTCGGTGGGGCCGCCTCCGGGGCCATCGGCCGCGCTGGCGCGGAGCCCGCGGCGCGCGTATCCAGTGCTGCCTCCGGAAAAAGAAAACGACAGCGCTGGAGGGTACCATCCTGAGCGACGCTGAGCAGCAGCAGTTTGGCAGTTCAGGAGCTGTTAGGTGTTCAGTCCCTCCAGAAAATCTTTCCCAAAACCGGCTGGTGTAACAGTACCAGAGCTGGACGATGGTCCCGGCAGGGAAGAAGCGCAAAGGGAAGGCATGCCGCAGTCCTCCTCTCGGCCAGGGGTACAAAGGTTGTACAGGCATTGGAACAGGGCGCTGAACGCCAGCTCGCCTTGATAAACCTACGAAGGTCCATCGTTTTGCACCACCGTTGCCAGCACACGCCGCTCCCTAGCAGGCAGCGGCGGGGAGCAGGCTCAGCAGCTACTTTTTGTCTCCCGTTGGCGTTGTGGCAGAGGTTGGTCGTGCACAATGTGGGTTTTGTCAAGTTAAATAAGGGTTGCCCTCTCGTTGCTCCTTAGAATAAAATGAGAATAGTGTAAGTGAAGAAGAATCATCTGATTTCTTCTGCTGGGCCTTGCAACTCCAACAGTTCATTTATTGTATAAAGGTAACTTATACATATTACTATTGTAGAAAATAAATAGCTGTTGCTCTGCAGCTCCCACATGATGATTCATGCTACCAGTTTTTCTTCTATTAATAGTCTACAAAGAGTGCTTAAATTTAGATTGAACTCCATCTCCTAGTCTGTCATGCTGAATAGCATTTAGAAAAATGAAGCCACGGTCTGTTTGGGCAGCGCCTTGCACAGAGACCAGTCCAAATCTTGACACGAAATTACCGAAAAACCTTCCGTTCCTGACCTAAGTGCAAGCGGCAGGGTTTACAGCGGGGTGGGGGTGGGTTTGCGCTTCCCGGCGAGCACAAATCTCGCCTCGGCTTCAGCCTGTCCTGCCCCAGCCGAGGGACGAGCTGCCCTCCCGCCGGCGGGGAGCGGGGTGCGAGGAGGCCGCGGTCCTTGCCGCAGGCGCGGCCTTTCCGAAGCTGTTAGCGATGGGCATTTCCAGCAAAAAACGTTGCATGTCTAACTTTGTTAAAAGACTCTCCAGAAAATCGAGCTGCTTTTTTTTTCCGTGTTGATTTTAAAATTGCTAACAAATACTTAATGTTGAACAACGTAGGAGAAATAGTTGTGCATATATATACGCACATGGATTTTTATTTGTATACATCTGTCTTTAATGTTGCAGGATTTGCTGGTGTTTTCAGAGGACCTCAGGTAACCCTGCCTCCCTCCCTCCTGAGTCTGACACCCGTGCCCGTCGCTGCTTTGAGGAGAGTCTCGGTGGGACGGGATTACGTGCGATTCAGAGCACATCGCTTTAAGTGTCCTGTTTAACAGCACTGCGTGCGTGTGCTCATGCGACACTCGGTTTGATGCTCTTTGCAAAATATGCATCCTTTAAATGTAATTTGGCATATATCGGGTGATTCGGTCTGGTTAGAAAGAAAAATTTCGTGATGGAGAAGAGTTCCAAAACTGGTAAAGAGTAATTTCTTTCTTAAAGACCGAAATATTTTTTCTATTTTTAAAAAAATTACTTCTTCCAGATTCTGCTCTGGACAAACTGGTGATCGTTTCCAGTCCTTCAGACGGAGGCCTCAATGCACAGGTAGGATTTTCCAGCTCCCTCGCTACTTGGCAGGGTGCCGGCCGGCTTTGATGACACCGCTAGCGCTGAGCCCCGTTTGTGGTGCCGGGGGCACCGCTGGGGGCCTGGGCAGGCTCGCTCGTGCAGCATCAGGAGCAGGGTGAGTTTCACGATAGGTCTCAAGTGTGAAGTTTTTATTTCCTTTGCTCTCATCTTTTTGAGGGAAGCATTTCAAGGTTTATTCTACGCAGTCTCTCTAGAGTTTACTACTTCAGCTCAGCTGCTAAGCCTGAGAAGTGCCAATAGCCTCCTATCACCGCTTTTCAGCTGCCCAAAATTCAGGGGTTTGGCTCCTTCAGTTAGGAGATAGCGTACAGCGTGTTACCGCAGCTCTGCTGTCCGGGAATGAAAAAGCCCTTCTTGGCTGTGCACAGGGGAATCGGATAATTACTTCATTTCTGTCCTTGCGGTACTGGACTTCTTGCAGCTCACGGCGCGAGGCGGCAGCAGGCTGGAGGCCCGCGGCAGTGCCTCCGCCGCGGCTGCCGGGCTGCTGGAGGCTGGGCTCCCTCCCGCTCGGCTCAGCCGGCTGCTCCGGGCTCCCTTCTCCAGCTGCGCCTGCCCGCAGCAGCCCTCGTAGGGCAGGCTTTCCTTCTGAGTGATAAGAAGGGAAAGGAAGTTAGCACTCGCTTCCACTGCCCCCCATATAGCGTAAAAACAAAGGAAAAATATAAAAGGCGATTGTATTCCTTAGTGTCAGTTTGCCGCCGTTGTCGGCCGCTGGTAAGGGAGGGGGCATAAGCAGAATTATCTGCAGGTAAGGACAACGCACACTGAATATGCACAAGAGGAAATATGATCTGAAAAACGGTGCCGTTCTGACACTTGACAGGGACGATAGCATAAAAATAATAGAAAACCAATTGATTTCTTAATTAAAAAGACAACAGATCTATTCAGATCTTACTGTAGTAATGAAAGGTATCCTACCCAACTGCTAAACAGGACAGAAACCAGCAGCTGCTCATTAGAAACACATTTCCTTGTGCTGAAGTGAGAAACGAGCGTGCAAAAATAATAGGCGCACCGGCTCAGGTGCTCTGGGAGGTGTTAATGCTGGTTTTTAACATCTTGAAACACCGCAGAATCCCCAGCTGCACAGAGAAAACCAGTAGGTGACAATGGGGAACCGGTACGCCGCCCGAACTGGGACGGCGGTGAGGGCAGGAACCAGTGGTTGGGTGGGTTTGGTAGTGGTATCAGGATGTTTTTATGGGAAAAAAAGTAATTTCTAAGAAACATTAGAAGCTTGTCAGGGTGCCACTACCAGCCAGCCCTGTGAAAGCACTTGGACATTTGCTTTGGATCCTCTGCGACTTGCTGATTTAAAAGAAAATCAATAGTCTACATCAAATAATCTTAAAACTGGTTGGCTGCAAAAATCAAAGAAGAGTTATAACCGGGCAAAGAAACACCCAATGAAGCGTTTCTGGGGTCCTTCAAAGATCTGTTGATCAACAGCTGTGACTCAGGAGACTCCTGAGATGACGTGTTGAGGATGGGACTGTTGGGAGAAGGCAGCCTGACAGCTTAGCAAAGGCAGCTGACCGCAACGCTTTGTCTTTAATGTAGTCAGGAACGAAACCATATTTAGAAACTGCATCCCTGCTCCGTGCAAGCATTTTGATTCCCAGCTTTCCCTGGTTTCAGTGGGAGAGAGTCATTTGGATGTCTTTGAGGATCTGGGCCAAAGAGGAGAGGCAACCTCTGCGATGTGGGAGAGGAGCAACGCTGAACGGGCGCAGCAGATGCTGGCAGAGCGCTAATGGCTACGGCACGAGACTCGCCCCTCTGGTTCAAATACAATTGCACAGCGTAAAACTTTGCAGAGTATCAACTAGGAGTGGGAAAACTCCACCTCTTGTCCGGGGCAAAAGTGAGACCATTGCACAAACAGTGCCCAATTCTAGCGCCAGCATTTTTCAGAAAGCTCTGGCGAGCGTCGTGTAGGCAGGCGGCGTTTCTAAATTTATCAATATTGCAGCATGTTTTGATGAGGCTTCTAAGTTTCTCATAGTCTCCCATTTGTGCTTTCTCTCTTGACTTGGCTAGTCAATATACGTGGGCCTTAAAATCATTAGGTGCTACTGTGTGGCAGGTTACTCGGCCTTTTCTGTAACTTCCTGGGAAAAATGACTTTTTTCTTTTCCCCTCCCCGCAGGGCTCCAGCCGGGTTTGGAGCAGCGCTGGTCCCCGCTCCGCTGCGCGCCCGCGGCGGCGAGGCCGAGGCCGCCCGTGCACCTTCCCAGCGCCTTCCCGCTGCGGTAAGAGGGAGGGCACGGGCGCCAGAGGCTGCTGCCAGCGCCACGTTCGTAATGCTCAGGCGCGCGTGGGGTTTGAGGCTGGTGCTGAAGTGGCTGGTGCCAGTTCTGGTGCTTTTTTCCTGCTGTCTTGACCCACCAGAAGAACTTAAAGCACCATTCCAGGTCTGGCTGCCAGGGGAGGCTGGGTAAGCCCGTTGCCTGTCGCTCAAAGCACCGTGCCTACGCCTCTGGCGGGTGTGGTGTGAGCAGAGCACCTCTGGGGCTGGGAATCCCGACACAAAAGCTGTTGTTGCACGGCCCAGGCATCCAAGCTGGGGCAGCCCTCTGCACAGGGGGCCCGGGCGGGCTGGCGTTGAGATGAGTCGGTTTTTCGTCGGCTGGGGTCTGCCGTGGGGTCGGTGGGAAGTGGGGAGTCACGCTGATGGTTTTTCCTGTTTGCAATGTCCAGCTAATAGGAACATGTGGATAAATGACTTGCTGAGATGTGAAGTTGAAAAATAGAAATAGAAAAACTTAGAAGATATCCGCAAAGAGCAGCGGGTTCAAATTCTTGAGCGGTTCCCTCCCCGCTTCAGAATTGCTGCGGGATGAGTCACGGCTGCGCCCCAAGTCGGTTCCTGCGGAGGAAGGGGAGCCGCTGGGGACACGCGCGGCCGCGGGGGCTCGCCGCCGCGGGCCTGGCCCCGCGCAGGACACGCGTGTGTGCGCTGGGGGTCCGCGTGGGCCTGCACCGTGGGAAACGCGAAGCTTCGCAAGTATTTCATATCTTTACTGAGAACCCTCCAACGCTTCCAGAGTGGTAACGCGCAGGGTTTCCTCTCTGGGGGTAGTAACGACAGCTAAGCAGAGAAGAAGCTGCAAGTTTCTCTCTGCTTTGCAGCCTTTCGGGGCATCTCCGCGCAGCACGGCGCTGCGCCGCTTGGTCCAGCTGGAGGCTCGAACCCGCTGGGGGGTTTTGCAGCCTGGAAAGGAGTAGATGCCGCAAACAATGCGTGGAGAAAGCCCTCCTTCCCTTTCCTACTTTCATTGTATGCAGATCAAGCCCGGTAAGAGCCCGTTTCTGTCACTTGCAGGTCCCGCAAGACAAGAGCACGACTCCGTGAAGCAAGCCGCCGTCTGCCCTCCCGCCGCGGGGCGAGACGCTGCGGCCCCTGCGGGCGCGGAGCCCCCCCAGCCCGGCCGCCGGCAGGTGAAGCCGCGGGGCCGCGGGCGCCCGGCTCCGCTGGCCGCTGGGGAGCCGCGGGCGCGGGGGGTCGCCGCCCGCCTCCCTCCCGGCGGGGCCGGGGCCGGGGCCGGGGCCGGGGCCGGGGCCGGGGCCGGGCGGCAGCGGGGGCTCCCCTGGCTCCGCGCCGCCCCCGCCGCCGCCCCCGCCCCGCGCCGCCCTCCAGGGGGAGCCGCTGCCGCCGGCTCCGCGTCCTGCGGCGGGGGCGGGCGCGGGGAGCGCCCGGGCGGCGGCACCGCCACACGCCGGAGGGCGCGGCCGGAGCGGCGCGGAGCGGAGCCCCGGGGCAGGTGGGTGATGCCGGCGCGGCGGCGGCCGGGCTCCGCGGTGAGGGGCGGCGGGTGCCCGGGGCGGAGCGGAGCGGGACCTCCCGGCCGGGGCGGGCTGCGGGTCTCGCCCTGCCGCCTCCCGCCGCCGCCCGGGCGGTGCGGGCGGCCCCGGCGCCCCGCGGCTGCATCCCGCGCCCGGCGGCCGCCACGCCGGGAGCCGCCGCGGGCAGCTCCGCTTCCCCCCGTCCTCGGCCGAGTTCGCGGCGCCCCGGTCCCGCTCCGGCCCCTCCCGCCGGTTGCGAAGCTGGGCGCCCGCTGCGCTCCCGGTGCTGCCTGACCCCCTGCCCCAAGACGGGGGCGGTTCGGCTTTGCCGCCGCCCGCCCCTGCCCCGGCTGCGACGGCCTCGCCGCCGTGGAGCCGGTGCTCTTCGCGCCGCTCCGAGTCCCGACCGCCGGCGCCCTGACACACCCCCGCCCCGAGGTGCTGGCCCCACGGATCTTCCTTCAAACATCAGGTGCTGGACTTCGCCCCCCTGCGCCCAGCCCGCCTTCCAGCCCTTCAGCCGGTATTGGTGCTTGTGCTTAATCAGAAAGTAGTGATTCCACAGGAGCAGCCTGCATCCTGTCAGCTTCTCCGTAGTGCTTAACGAAGGAGGTTTCCGTGCGCTTTGCAGTCATGCGAAGGGAAAAAGGGCAGGGACCGAATAGATGGCATTAAACCTGTGCGTAGTCTCATCCCGTTCCTTGCCCCCGGAGCCCCCGACCCTGCCCCGTCTGCATCGAGTGGCTGGAACGGTTTTTCGGCAGCGTCCCTTCTGCTGGCCCGGGAGCCCTCTGAGCCCTGGTACCCGGCGAGCGTGTCCCTGCGGCTGCCGGCCGCGGAGGGGACTGGTGTCTCTGCTGCGGGAGAGGGCAGGTGGAGGGCAGGGGCAGAGGCCGCAGGCGCGGGTGTCTCCGGCGCTGTTGGGAAGGCGCGGGAAGGCTTTCTGCCCCGGCGGACGGGGCTCCGGGCGCTGCTGGGGCGCGCTCCCTCACGGAGGCGCGGGCGGCCCGTCCGGAGGAGCGCCCCGATGTGCCCCTGCGGCCTGCGTGCTGCTGCGCGGTGCCCTCGAAGGGGATGCTCGCGGGAGGAGATTCTTCTGCGTGGCCGTTGGCGTGGTCTAAGAGTCGCCCAGAAGCACCGCAGCTGCTTTAATGCTCTTTTATGTCCTGCCGCAGCGTGAGCTCGGGTAAGTCTCGAGTACAGAGGTATTGCAGACTTTGCTAAAGCTGGAAAGTAGTAAAGGTGGTCCAGCACCCTCTTCAAACCCGCCTTGGGCAGAGGGCCCGAGAGGAGGCAGGAAGGGTTAACTTCAGGAGAACAACATGACTCACATAGTAAACAGCAGCAATAGAATTGCCATAACTACTTAAAATTATTTTCCTCAGCAGATGGTCAACTATGAGATAACTCGATCTTTGGATGTATTTGTTTTCAGGTTTCTTATCAGGCTCGTAAGTCTCAGACCCGTGTCGCTCAAGATCTGTAGCCATTGAGGAGTTCAGTCTTCTGCAGGAGGGAGCTGACGGGGGAGGGCATGGCCGCTCCTGCCCTTAGAGACGCCCCAGAGCTGATTGCCCAAGTGGAGTACAAAAAGATTAGATAAAGTGACCAACGGGGATGTGAGAAATATTTCAGTCGACTTAGAGCTCCGGAAGAAATACCTTATTTTGAATCTCAATAAAAAAGTCAGTATAAATGTAATCGCATATCAAAAAATACTATGAAAATGAAATCCCGTCTAATTGGCAAGTGGATTAAATTCTGAATTAACCAGGAAATCTATGAGCCTCTGAATTTGTAGAGAAAACACGTGGGTACAAACTGCAAACACGTATGTGTGTATATAAAATAAAAAGTGACCTATTCCAGGGTGCGGGGGAAAAAAAAAAGGCAATCGGGTCTCCTTTTTAATGCTGTTCGGGTGATAAGTTTGTAGTTTACACGTGTAGATAATCTGGCTCTCTTTCCATATGGATTTTTGTACGTAAAAAATAGAATCAGCATCGTCCTGTGCCTGGCCAGGGGATGTCAGCCCAGCAACGGTGTTTTTAGCCTCTGTCCTGCTGTCAGCGGGTGCAGAAGGCACCAAAGCTCTGAGCGGAAAAGCCTCCTGCCAGGTTGCCCGTGTTTGCATTTCTCTTTTTGCTGGTATTTTAATAGGATGTTTCCATAAGGGCTGCTGGCGCTGTTGCGTGTGGATGTAATCAACTTTTGAAAGCTATTCATCTTTTTTGTTTAATCTTCAATAATGGATTTCATGTAGAGCCACGTGGTTAAGCCCTCTTAAGAACTCCTGGGAAAAGCTCGGTCCGGCGGGAGGCTTGGGGGCCTGTTTTGAATCGTCACTCTTCCCTTCGGTTGCCGTCTCTGCAGGGCCTGGGCCGGCTGGCCGGCCGGCTGGCTGGCCAGCTGGCCGCGTACCTCCCCTTCGGTCTCGAGCCCGCCGGCTTTTCCACCTGGCGCGGAGGGAAAACCTCCCCCTTCGCCACTTCCTTTCTGCCGGCGCGCCTGTAGGGTTTCCCGTCTATGCAGGACCGCTACGGCTTCGCAGATCTTCCACCAAAACGCTTATTTTCACTATGCTTCAGCTCCCCGCTTCCGTTTGACGTTTCCACCCACGTTTTCACGTGTGAGGTGGGACAAGGCGCCCTCCCCGAGGTCTGCGCGGCTGTCAGCGAGGTGCTTTCCACCCGAAGGCCGTATTCAGCACCTCTCTTGGTGTCCTGCAAGGTTTGTCCTTGTCTTCAGCTTGAACAGATTTCAGCTGCTCTTGTTCATTCTCTCCATCTGATCTGGATGGTGAAAAACTCTCTAGGTCCTTCTTTCTTGTGTGCTTTCCATCTGAAAATGGAGATGGGCTGTTAAGGCTCTCTTTTTTGTTGGACTCTAAACTCAAAACCAAGACATCTTGAGCTGCGTGTTCTCAGGGGTCAATGGAGAGTTACTCCCTTTCCTCGGGGCCTGGTATCAGGACCAGAAGGCTTGGTTGCCTCTTGGATCACCTTCAGGTTTTGCACCAGTGCACCTGAACAGCCTTGGCGAAGCTACTTGAACACAGCGGCACCAGCTCCTTGCCTCTCTGCTCATTTGAAAAAGGCAGAGAAAGTTGCCTGTGTACCGAGATGCTCGCGTAGCCGAATACGGAGGGCTGGTCTGTTCGGGGTAAAGAACCAGCAGCGTTCTGCCTCCGGAGGACCTGAGCAGACACGCAGAAGGTGGCTTCACCTCTGAAGGCTTCAGTTTCCCCTACAGAATCGGAAGATGCCTCTCCCCTCGCAAAGGCTGCGTCTGTGTCAGGAATAACTGTTGGTTGTCTTGCACTTTTTTTTTTTTTCCCTGAAGTAAATCTCCGTAGATCAGAACGGACAGATGGCACATACAACTCTCAATTATGGAAAATATCCTCAGGAGGTAACTTCGTGGTCATCTAATCCATGCCTCTGCCCACAGGCAGGATCAGCTATGCCTTTGCCATTCCTGACAGCTGTTTCTCCATCCTGCTCCTCAAGACCTGCCGTGGAGACTCCTTCCTTCCCTGGCGTGCGGGAAACACCCTGGTGTCCCGCTTGCACCTCCTTTGCTGTACTCGTGCCTCATCCTGGCCACGGCGGGCAACGCACAGGGGATCAGCGAGGAGTAGCCAGAAGTGCTTCAGCAAATGCAGGCGTTGTTCGGTAAATGCGAGTGAATAAAGGGGCGGTCTCTGTCACGCCTGAGCCTCGGTGCCGTAAGGAGCAAATCCTGCGAAACCTGGCTGCCCTGTGCTCGGAATGGCGGGAGATCCGCAGCGGCCCGGGAGGGACGGGGCAGGGGGCTGCGATACCGCTCTGTGCTGATGCAGTTGCAAAGTGAGGATCGAGTTGTTTGGATAAACACACAGCGATGAGGTTATGAAAAGAGCTGATGAGCCGCTAAGTGCTCAGGAGAGTTCCGAGAAAAGCCAAACGCAACAGATGGCTTCTGTAAAAATGAAGTGTTCGGGGTGATCGCTGCTGTTTGTTAGGCAAAAGCGTTACCAGTGCTGCGGCACGCGTTTGAGCGCCGGCTTCGCCCCTTCCCGTCCAGGATGCCTGGGCCTGATACGGGTGCTGTAAACAGCCGTAGGCGCTATGTGAGACGTGCCGGTGGGGCCGGCAGAGGACAGGACAGGACCTGAGCGAGGCGCGTGCCTCTCTCAAGCGACAGCGGAGGCGCAGGTGATTGCTCAGAGCACTTTAGACCTCACTGCTCACTTCTATTTAAGCAGCTAACTCAAACCTTATCAGCGTAGTTTAGGGCTTGTTCTGGAGAAAGGATGCTTTTCATCGCTGGGCCTGTTGGTTGATTATTAAAACCAAAAATCACCAGGTAGCATAAAATACAACGTATCTTATGTAAAGTATATGCAAATGCCATTGTAGAAGATACGCAAGAGCAGGAGTGCTGGAGCCTCCTTGCCCACAAAGCAGCAGTAAATCTAGTGTCAGGAAGGCCGCACTTGAAATTTTGGGTGTGTTTTGGGGCTCTTGCTGATGTGTTTTTCATTTTTATTTTTTTTGAAAAGTTACACATTTCAAGCCCAAATAAAATAAGTAATTTGTTACAGCTACAAATGCAGCAGTGGAAGGCAGGGTTTGAAAAGAAACGACAGCTACAAGGCAGATTGTACTTATCTTGGATGATAAGTCAGGGGTTGCATGCAGTAGGTTTATCACTCTCTGACAGGTAACAAGATAAAGCCCAGGTGTTCCTTGGGGATGTGGAATAAAGAATACTTTACATGGCATGTGGGGAACGTTTGCAAACAATGCGTCTGAGACAATGGAGGAGTCAGCGGGGAGCGAGGCTTGGGGCAGGGATGCTTTGAGCCAGGGATGCGGGAGGGAAAGGCGTCCAGAGGATGAGGGACCTTCCTGTCCCTCTCTGCTAGCAGGGGAGGAAAGGGGGGTTTTCCTGAAGCTTTGGAGACGTGACAAATGGCATGCTGGGCTCCCGTCTCTGTGATGATTAGCACTGGTGATTGCACTCCAGTCCAGGGTGGAAGGCACTCAGGCATTCTCCGGAGGCCCCTCGTTGCTTGCAGACTGGGGCTGTGTTATCTGCCGGCCAGCTGAGATACAGCGTTCTCCGTGTTGATCCCAGGCGACGCTGACGGGGACAGTGGTGGCTCCTGGTTCAGCAGCTCTTCAAGGCGGGCAGGAGCGGGACTGCTCGCTGGTGGGGCCGTTCGAAGCTGAGCTGAACCCGAGCCAGCGTCAGCTGGGGGTCACGGCTGCGCACCTCCCTGGGCAGAGTCCCTCCTGCGTTTGAGTGAGTAATGCTGCTCCACAGAGGGAAGTGTAATTTGGTCTCATTCTGCTCTTTTAATGCGTCCCTTTGGGAGTGGTGATGTTTGCACTGTTTTCCCTGGTAGAAGTTTCTTTCCTCAATTAGTATTCAGACCTCAATTAGCATTCAGACCTCAGAGTCTCTCCCATTTTTCTCCTGGTTTTGCTTCTTTGGAGCTATTTTGGTTTGGTTTCAGACTCTTGTGTTCTCCTGCTTCTTGTCTTCCCTTCCCCCCTCCTTTTTTTTCTTTTTCTTAGGAGGGGAGCAGAAGCGTTTCTGCTCTCTCTGCCTGTTCTGTCATGTTGGCCGGTTACCCACATCCCCCTTCTTTTACTGGGAAAGTCCTCTACAAACTGGCCTGTCATTTTGGTTATTGAGGTTTCCCCAGAATAGGATTGTCGGATCTCAGTATGAATCAGTCGTTGAGTCTAAGGATTAAGGGAAGCAGGCTGTTAAATATCATATTCTGTGGTGATAACAACTTTGGTGTCAGTATGAGAGCCATACACTTGGGCACAGGCTGGGATTTTCCATAGGAAACATTTCCCAGGATAAAAGACAGCTAAGAGGTATGTGGCTCTTTAATATAATCTTCAGAAGAGAGGCACGTGATTGGAATTGATTTGAATAATTACAGTTTCCACATACGTCCGATCCACAGATCAGTGCCCAGGTTCAATGGCATGATGGAAAATAACATCAGAGAGCCTTGGGCTGGCACCAGCACCGTTACAGTTCCTGGAGCACGCGTGGGGAAGCACACCGACTTCTAAAAAGTTTCTTAAGTGTTCTGCAGCCTGGATTTTTGGCAAAAAACGAGCTGTGCTAATGGCTACCTAGTCAGGGATTCCTTAAAATACCCTGCTTCCCAAAAGTGCTTCCCCCCCAGAAACCAGGCCTCTTTAGCTGGACCTGTTAAAACTGAGGCACCTAACTTTGTCAAACACCTAAAACACGTTAATCTTTTGGTTTATGTCACGCTGTGTCTTGCTAAATGCTGAGCCAAATTCTGCTTGACCGTTATGATTCATTTAGGGCCATAACATGGGTAGACATAGAGGATTCTGGCAGATTCAATGTAGTTACGTGATTCTTTTCCTCCGGTACAGCTGTATGGTGTCAGCTCTTGCAGCGTATGGAGAGGTAAGAAGCTGTATTTCTGGGCTGAAGGCTGGGGAGATGATTCACTGACAGGTTTTGTTATCTTTCCTACCCCATTCCTAAAGGGAAATCTTCCTTTTCCTCCATGGAGCCGCACTACAGCGTAGCTGTGTGATTACAGCAGGCAAGAGACGGACACAGTCCGCTTGGGAGAAAGCATCCTCGGGTCTCGGGGATGTCTGTTCTGGGCCTCCCTGCGATCCGTCGCTGCCTGCCTGACACCTTTTGTATTTGGAGTCAAATGCCACAGTCCCCAAGGAACTCGCCCTGGGAGCCTTTTTTGGTTTATTCGTGTTCAGCAAGGTGTGAGGATCATGGCTGTCATGCATTTGAGAAATGATTGTGGGTTTCTTTACAGCTGGAGCTTTTTATGATCTCTTATTGTGCAGAAACTGTAAAATACCTTCAGTTTTCACAGGAGAAAAGGGCCGCTTCCCAAGCATGGTAGAGGTGTGTCTGTTGTAGCGGGGCGCTTGCTGCTGCTCCCCTTGCTTTTCTGCTTCCCCTAGACAAGCGCACTAACTCGTAACAGCGAGCAAGTCCAGTAAAATGTTTGCTAGGGTGACTTACGAATGGCCACTGGTTCTCCAGTGCAATGGCTGGATGTAGGAGAGAAACCGATGACCAGAAACGTCATTTTCGCCAGCAGCTGCATGCTCTCTCCGCCCCAGACATCAGCATCTCTGGCCTGGGTCGGAGGAGGAGGAAGCGGGCAGAGGGAGCAGCAGGCTGTTGCTCGTAAGCGGATGTGCTTTTACCGCAGCAAAGAACTTAGGAAATGAAGGAATGACTTTGTTAGAGTCCTCAGAGCACCAGCTAAACACTGAGACTTTGGGATCAGTAAGCAGTGACACTGGAGAGTTCTTAATGAATCGGATTATAATCAAGGACTTGGAAAAAAAAAGTCGCTTTGAGTACCTCTAGAAAGGCTTGTGTTGGCATGGCTGACTGTGATAGCAAAAGCGCGAGTCGCTTTGCGAGAGCGACAGAAGTATGGTGCAAGCCATAGCAAAGAGAAGAGGGAGGGACAAAGCGAGGGCGCGTGGCCTTGAGACATCATCAGAGCATCAGCTCCTCCTTATCCACAGAGGGTGGCAGAGTCCTAAAAATCTCTTAAATAGCTTTGAGACTGAGACAGAAACACTAATGGGAGGGTGAGGCCTGACAGAGCAAATAGGCATTAGCGAGTCAGGGTAAGCACCTTAAAAAATGGAAGAGGGAAGGTTGCTGGAAACACAGCAAGGAGGCAGAAAATTTGTTATTGTGGCTTTTGCCTGCTTTTGGGATGAGCACGCACCACCAGCATCGTCACTCTGTCTAAATGCTTTTCCACTGGCAGCTGACTGACAGCCCGAGGTGCGATGGGTTGGGTAAAACAGCGGTGCACAGCCCGGGGGTGCGAGGGGCCGGGACGCACCCTGGGTGTCCCACACACGGGTGGAAGCAGGGTTTCCTGCGCTGGCCGAAGGTCAGCCAGTATTGCAAGGCACGGGCAGCAGGCGCCCGGTCCCCGAGGTCGCCCACGTAGAGCAGGCGGCAGTCGGTGAGGTGGGCCGTGCCGCGGCAGGGCCCGGGGGAGCTCTGGGGGCGTTCGGCGGGCTCTGCTGCCGCGTCGGCCGGGCAGGCTCTGCGGAGCTGGAGCTGAGCGCTGCCGCTGGGTCACTGCTCAAATTGATAAGAGAAGGGAGCAAGTTGGGGAGGAAGGATGTGATGAGCTGTGTTAGCAACCCAGGAGAGGCTTGCCTGCTTTTCCTGCTGTGGGTGGCTATGAGTCAAACCACTTGGGTGGTAACGGGAGCTTCACGGTGAGTCCTCGGGAATAACCCTTGCTCGGAGGGGTCAGCGTATGAGCTGCAGATGAGCTAATGCAGTGAGACAGCTTTGCTTTGGCTCAGAGGCAGGTAGAATTTGCTCATCTCTCTCCAAATTATGCAGCGCCTTCATCAGGGCAGGGAAGGAGAGCTGGGGAATCGTGTGAAGTTACATGGAGAGAGATGGGAAGAGCTCTGCTCCTTCTGCTGTAGAAGGTCAGATGCTGGCTGGCCTGGTAGCACAGCACTCGCCGCGCCGGAGCTGAGTGAGTTCTGGTTTCACCGGCAGAGCTTAGGCAAACACCGCTCGCGACCTGCAGGCCAGCGCCCGGGGGAGAGGCAGCAGGGCTCGCCAGGCCTGGGGGAGAGCAAACCTGGAGCTGGGGAAGGCAAACAGGGTTTGGGAACAACCGGATAAACACGCGGGAAAACAAACAGATGTACCCAGTTCTCAACTGCCTGCCTGGAAACTTCCTGTAGACATGAGAGGTGAAGTCACATCTGGAGAGAAGTCTACTCCATTATTTTAAAATATACCAGAATGGATGCATTCGCAATATGATAAATATTTTCAGAGCAAATTCCTCCCTTGCCTGTATTCCTCAGTGGGTCACCTCTCCTTGATATCCTGTTTCCTCATTTCTCTTATTGTGTTCTTGAAGGAAAAGCTCCTTACGTATGAACGCAGCTGGCTTTACTGGGGCTGTGGGGAGGCAAAGTTTGCTTTTGAGTTCTTCCCTCACACAGGAAAGGAAAACTGCATCCTCAGAGACATTGTGGATGATATTGGCAGCCATAACTTGTTTCTGGCCAGGGTACATGGCTTTAATTACGCTTTTTTACATGTCTGTCTGATGAAAGTTTATCCAAACGCTCTCTTTTTTATTTTTGGAAATGCCACTGGAGGTAAATCAACATCATCAATCCCGGATACAAATGGTTTGCTCAAAAATCCAGCATGTTTCTGTGCCTTTTGGCAATATATCATGATGCCTGCTGCCCAGTGAGACTTCACTCTAGTGAGCACAGGGGAACATTTTCCCTTTTGTTTGTTTGTTTGATCTGGCTTATTTAACTGCTGGTCATTCAGCCTTACTTAGTTTTGCCCTCCCTGGCTTTTTGTGACCATTAGAATGGGAATAATTACTGTGAGGGTTTTTTTTCTTGCTTTTAAACATTTATAATATCCACTTAGGAAAAAAAAAAAAACAACAGTCAAATGTCTTCTGTTCTAGTCTTCTCTTCCGCTACTGCAATAAAAATTAATCCACTTCTAGCCCTTGGAGGGCAGGAGGCAAAGCTGAAATCCTGGCTCCACGTCAGCTGTTCCCATTAGCCAGCCCATCTGCGTTAGGACCTTTGCTTGTTGTCCAGGGGGTTTCACTTTGGGGGCGTTTTTGTCATTTTTAAATGGGGTATAAACAGGAGGAGGAGAGAGACACGGGACAGGCTTGAAGGGTACAAGTTTATTATGCTTTTTGTTGCTGTCACTGCTGCGGGGGTATGGGTGTCTCCAGTAGTCCCCTAGTCATGAAGACTTCACACCCGGATTCACCGTGCTTGCTCTCGCTGTGAGTATAGCCGCCTTTTTGGCCTGGACTGCAGCAGAGATGGAAACGTAAAGTAGAAACGTTGTCCCTGTTGCTCATTTCTGACCTGACAAAGATCAGGGGCAGGACAGATCTCTGAAGAGCCGTTTCTTTTGCCTTTCACAAGTGCATGGAGTGAAGGTTTTAAGTCTTGGAGGGCTACTGCTTTCCTGTAAGAGGGGATTAGACCACGTTTAGCAAAGCTGAAGCCCTCATTTTGCTCAGTATTTCTGGAGAATTTGCAAAGTCAGTCCAGACCCTTGTTACCCCACTGCAGGGTTTGCACTGGAGGAAGACTTCGCTCCCCAAATAGAGACAAGCTCTGTGCTTCAAAAGATCCTTGGCCCCGTGTTTTTTGCAGTCAGCGCCTCAGCGGCTCAGATGATGTTTTGGATAAGGTCTGAAATGATCCTCTGGAAGGGCCAAAGTGCCGTGTGGAGCCCCTCGGTAGAACAAGGATTTCCAGACATCCCCGCGTTCTGGGCTCGCGTGGGTGTGCGTGCAGGCAGGCCTGCAGGACGCCGGGCGTCGGTAACGCCAGGGAGGGTTGAGGGAAACTGCAAGTCCTCCAGGTACCTGAAAACCAAGAGCATGGTGTGCTGGTAATTTTGCCTGCTTTGTTTCACTTGTATCCTTTGTTAACAAAGAGCAGTCTAGAGGGAAATAGTCTATTATTAATATTTAATTTCCTCCTATTACAGTAAGCAGATGACCTAAAAGATCGTTTAGCTAGCAGCCAATAATAAAGCAAATAGGGGAGGCAGAAAAAGTCGGGCTTAGGTGGGTGATGCCTCCTTCCTCCTCTCTTTCCTGCCCCACGCAGCCACATCTCTCCGTCCTCAGGCAGGAGGCAGGAGCGAGGCTGCTCGCCGACAGCTCCGGGCACGCGTGTCAGCGGTCAGGGGCACGCGACGTGAGCTGTTCGTAAAATACCCAACTTCAGAAAGGAAACATTGAGCAACACAGCCAAGTGCCGCTGCTGCCTTCCCTACTGTTCTCCCCGAAAGGACAGCTGTTTTCATTACGTTTTACAGCCTGAGTTGCTTTGCGAATTTGTGTGCTGCCTGTGAGCACACTGGCTCGTTTGTTGTGCCTTGATACTCTAAAGAAATGGGGAGAGGCAAGATTTCTGAGACCTTGATTTAACAGATAGGGAGATTCTCTTTGAGCCGAAGGGATTTCAAAGAGGATAAAAACTGACAAGCATCTCCCCCTCCAGGCTCTGGAAAGTAGGAAGCAAATGATTTAGGAGCACCAGTTTTCTGCTTACAGCCATGTGCGGGTTCAAGGGTTTTCCCTCAGGGCGTTCGGTAATCCGCACGTGGCTGGTACCTGGGAAGGGGCGGGTTGTCAAAAGGAGATGCTAGATTGTGATCTGCGGAGGCTCGCCGTGGCCTCCTGAGCTGCCTGCTGCCTTGCTCGCCCGTCCTGAAGCAGAGGAGGAGAAACCACCCCTCTCTGGAGGCCGGGGAAGCTGCAGCCTGCCGGTAGGTGCCCACAGACCGGCTTGGGTGCCCTGAGGGCTGCTGATCCCCTGGAGATTCTGCTAATGTCTGAGAGCAGCTGTCAAACTGAAGCGTGGCAGACATTGTCCCATACGTCAGCCTGGCACCTGGAGCAGAGAGCGCGTCTTCTCTCGGCCAGCGCGCCAGAGCACGGGCATCCGAAACCGGGAGGCCTGAACTCATCTGAAGGGGCCGAGAGCAAGCAATGAGCTTGTCTGAGGTGGGTGATGCGAACCGAACCGTGGCCACGGGCTCACCTCGATGCTTTCGGCAGTCGGGAGAGAGAAGGGGCAACACCTTAGCCCAAAGCCAACTGGAGATGCCAAACAAAAGCTTGCTTAGGCTCCAGTGGTGAATTGCTTCATGGGAACGTGCTGTTCAGATGCTTTATTGAATTTTCAAGGAGCAGTTTTTCATTGGGGCTGAAATATGAGAGAGAACAGAGTGTTCCAAGTCACTAAAACGAACAGAGCAGCAGCTTTACAGGTTTGTGAGTGGCAAGAAAGGTTTATTTAATAATGGGAAAAGGCCGGAACATAGCCCAGGGTATCAAGAAAGAATTAATCCAATTAACAAAATAAAACGCAGGCTTAAGAAGAAATACTAATTGTAGCTGTCCAGCAGGTTGTGTGATACAGGTTATTTTTCTTAAGCTTCAAGAAGCTTGCAATATTAATCCCTCAAGGGCCTGAGATGTTAAATATACACTTCCCCAGTGAGTAAAGCAGGTTGTTAATTAATTTTGTCTTGTCAGACCTGGGTGCTGAAGTAAATGATTCTATAATAAATTTTGCATGGCCTCTGGGTATCTGTCTTCTTCTCTAGGTGGTCTGTGTTTCATTTTGTCCCCGTGCAGTAAATTTCTAGCCTTACGAGCAGAAAGACTGGCCTGTCCCTGTTCCAAAGCAAGTTGCAAACAGTGCTACGATTAAAGTCTCGTCCTCGTGCTGGGCGAAGGCTGCGGCGGGCTGACGCTGCGAGGGGTGGGTGAGGTGAGGTGGGCGAGTTCGGGGCCAACGGGGGAACCCCCCAGGCTCCGGCACCTGCTGTAAAGAGCAGGTGAGGCCTCTGACGCGCTGGGGTCGTGTGGCTAATAACTGCTTTTTCTAATGTCTGTGGCTACCGCAGAAGCACCAGCGCTGAAGCGGACACAAAATGCTGTTTTGTCGTGGCTGGGACACCTGCTCAGCTCCAGTCGTTTCTCTTGGGAGATGTGCTGGCTTTGCAGAACTCCCGAAGTGTTTTCCAGCCCATCTGGGAGCAGAGAGGGGTGGAAGGACATGTTGTCCTCTTCTGGACATAACAGCTCACAAATTGCTTCCGAATAAATGGCCGGTGCTTGGGTTGATGATTCAGGCCACTGTTTGTGAAGGGGGATGGGAAACAAGGGACCAAACAAATTCAAAGATAAAAAATTCAAAGTTAACATCAGACCCTGAAGCAAACAGTTGAAGAAGAAGGTTAAAACCTCTGTTCTGTCAGAAAAGAGTATGTGACGTGGTCCTGAAACTTCAGATTCCAGCATTGTGCCTTTTCAGGATATGTGCAGAGCTGTAGGTAACTCCAGCTTTGTCTTGTGCTTAACGGGGAGGGGCGGGGGACCTCCGCGGCGTAGGTTTGTTACTTCCCGCCATGTCCTCGTGGAAAATGGGTTTGAGATGAGCCCCTGGAAGAGTCAGATTAAACAAAATGCATCTGGGATGAATATGGGTTCATAATCCTTCCAAAGGAAGCTCTGAAATGGGGAAGAACATCCCAGTAATTTCACTGTGATCCTCTGCGCTGAGGTGTATCTGGTACGAACGCGAGGTGCAAGAGCAACGTAGCAGGGCTGCAGGTGAGTCCTCTCAGCGTCAGGATTAACGCGACCGGTTCTCAGGCTGGCTCCTTTCAAAAAGCGGTTTCTTCAGTTCTTTTGACTTCATCCCAGGGTAGCTGTGGGCGTGTTTATTGGGGTTTTATTTTACGTAGCAGTAGTTCTGGCCCAAGTGTGTCACAGTAATTTGTTAATTTTTTCCAAACTTGTCCTGACGCTGGAGTTTGGTCATGAGCTTGACCTGCGTGGAAATCTGGGAGCGTGTTAGGAAGCGGGGGCGCGTACGCTCCCCCCCATTGCCAGGGTGTTGCCCTGCCGCCGTCGCTGCCGCCGTGATGCTGAGGGACGGGGAGCTTGCCCCCGCCTCGCGCCCTCCAGGCAGAGCCCTGCGTCCCACGTCCCGCGCTGCCCTTCTCTCACGGCCCTGTTTTGCCCGCTGCTTCCCTTGTTTGCTCGGGTTTTTTTCCTCCTGCTGCCTTTTCCCTGTCTTTTTCCCCCCTTTCTTGCTCACACACACGCACAAAGCGTTGTTTATTTTTCATCTCGCCCTTTCTGTTTTCACTCCCTCCAGATTTTCTTTATTTCTATCTTGTATTAATTCTAATCCCCTTCCCTGGAAGTCAGGCGGGAGGTGGGGTAGTTTTCAGTATCGCTGCTTTGAAACAAATCTGTTGGGATCTGTAATGGACAACCAGGTGCCAGCAGAGAGATGTAGGAGCGTATCACCGACTTCCCCGAAATTCAAGAAAGTAGAAGCAATCTTTAGGAGGTCAGTGGAAAACGGGTTTTTGCTAAAGGAAGATAGACAATATAGAGATGTCTTGGGGTTTTTTGTTCTTTAGAAAAGATTAAATGGATGATCTTTGTCTTCCTCTGAATAGCTAGTTCACAAACTAATCTCTTCGGTTGGTTTCTTCCTCGCAAACCAAACAAAACACATAAACAAGATTGCTGAAGGTGGCGAAAAAGCTAGGTTTTTGAAGCACATCCAAACCACCAAGAATCATTCACTTTCCTTTCAAATGCAGCATTAACAATAGAGCTCTAAATCAATGAAAGGTCTAAAATTAGATTATATTTCTGAGATCAGATGTGAATCACAAGTTAATCATATTTTCCTTTATTACCACTGTCTTTACCCTTTTATTTTATCCTGAGAAATTAGGTTTCTGACTTGAAAACAGTGAACTGTGAAGGCATGAAACCCTGCTGGGTCGGACCACAGCAGATCGCCTGCGGATGGGGTCCCCAAAACCTTTTGGTTTGGAGGTTCGCGTTGTGTCTGAAACTCAGCCAAGTGATTTATCAGTTAGTGCTGCGTCTCTCTCTCCCGCGGCCCCCTGATGTTTCAAGTAGCTGTTTTCTTAAATTAATGACAAAATATTACTGCTAAAGCTCGCTAAATAAGGTTTAAAACCCACTCTGGAAGTGACAGGGTGGGACAGCAAACCGTTACCTCGCGACTGTGGCGCGAAGCTTGGGGAACTGTGTTCTCCGTTGCTATATTTTCAGCCGAAACTGTGGTGAAATGCACCCGTGTCTGAAAGCGGAGGCGCGAGGTGACCTGCAGGGTTCGCGCCCGAGCGAGGCGTGTAGGCGATGTGGGCCTGTTCACACGAAATGGCAGCGTAG
Organism: Platalea leucorodia; assembly: GCF_965183815.1. Classification (NCBI taxonomy): domain Eukaryota; kingdom Metazoa; phylum Chordata; class Aves; order Pelecaniformes; family Threskiornithidae; genus Platalea; species Platalea leucorodia. The sequence continues at coordinate 16,740,755 of NC_138834.1, forward strand.
GGACTGTGTTTCCTTGCAAGCGGCACCACCGTTAGTCCCAGATCCGCGTGCCTGGTACTGCAGGAACATGACCGTATACTTGAGAGACGACGATGTGTGTTTCTGGGAGAGGTGTATCTCGGCGGATGTGTTTCTGGCTGGTTGTAGTTGAAGAATGATGCTGACCTGAATCTGTGGATGCAACAAACACTATGGACAGTGCAGGTATAATGGAGAAATGGTTTGCTTATAGGTTGAAGATTTATGTGAACAAAAATGATGGTGTTGCAGCAGGGGAAGCTGCAGAGAGCGCATGCTCAGGGGGAAAGTCCGAGATGTCGCTGTCTGACATACCTCGAACTGTTCTCCCTGCCGCTGATCACGTTCCAGTATCTGTGCGCTTGAAGGAAAGACGGGGTATGGCAACAGAGCGGTAACCACACGTGCCAGCAACATAACCCCCTTACGAGCGAAGGTCCACGCGTCGCAGAGCAGCGTGTTGGTGCAGCACGCTTCTGTGGCCAAGCACGTGAGGGCGGGCAGCACGTGAGGGCTCCAGTCCTGTGCTTGCGACCAGAGGGAGGCAAGCGTATGTAAGAAGGCTCCTCCACCTCTCCTCTGTGCAGCCGCAGCACTTGCCAAGGCATAATTCGCGGGGCTCTCGTGTTTCAGGGCAGACTATCGAGCAGCTGCTGAAGTGCCAGCTCAGTTGGTAGCCTCGAAAACAAAACATCCCTTGTTTCTCATCACCACTGTGAAATGCTGCCTTCCTGAACCTTGGGTTTGGCCCTGCAGCTTTCAGGATAGACAAAATGTGAGATTTTTGCCAATGATGTATTCTTCTAGGTCTGTTTAATATCCGTTATCAATTTAATGTGCCACTTTAATGAGATTTTCTTTTTTCCATCTCCTCCGTAGAGCTGATTACTTAGTGTATGTATGTGGTTGGTGTTTGTTTTTGTTTTTCTTTTAAAGGAAACTAAAAGTGAAGAAGTTTGAATGTTTGCTTCAGCTGAAGAGAATATTTCCCAAGTCCTAGGAGGAAAGGGTGAAAAAGAGAACTGGAGGATGTTGCTGGTGGGTATGTACATGACAGGAAGCCATGGCTAGCAGCGTGACTGTCAACAGGAAGCTAAAGCTCACAGCCGATGTGACGCCGCCATACAGCACACCTTCTGTGTCGTCGTGCCTGCTGGACTTTGTGGCCTGGGGAGCAGTGCATGGCTACGTGAGAGATTCTCCTGTCCATTCGTCTGCTGGAGTTTGAATTATTCTGCATCTGGTTAATCCACTTTGCTGGAGTTGGCAAGCCCTGGTTTTTTTCTCTTGACACCTGCTCCTGTAAAGAGCTTGGACAGCTATGGGGAGAAGAGGGTGCGTGTGAGCAACTTCCACCGACTGGCAGCTGAGTGCTTTTAAGACCCCAGGCAGCTTTGAGGTGTCTTGGCTCTTCAGTGCTCTGCAGATATGAACGCTGAGCTTCTCTGGCACGTTCTCACGTTGGCCTGGTCGCTCTCACCATGCTAGTACATGGGAAAGAAGACTTCCTCTCAGACGTAGCTTACATCGTCTTGGAACTGGTCATTGCGGTGCTGGCCATCCTGGGGAACATCCTGGTCTGCTGGGCAGTCTATCTGAATAGCAACTTGCAGAACGTCACCAACTATTTCGTGGTGTCCCTGGCTGCTGCTGACATTGCCGTGGGCGTGCTGGCAATCCCCTTTGCCATCACCATCAGCACTGGCTTCTGTGCCTTCTTCTATGGCTGCCTCTTCATTGCCTGCTTCGTCCTGGTCTTGACTCAGAGTTCGATCTTCAGCCTCCTTGCCATTGCCATTGACAGAATCATTGCGATCCGCATACCCCTCAGGTAAGCGCGGGCTGGGCGGGGGGCACGGAGCGGGGCTAGGGGGGTGAGGGGTGAACATCAGTGAAAACAACAGATCTGGAGATGAGTCGGGGAAGGGAAAGTTAAATGAGGAGCAGCGCTTTTCCCCTTGTAATTTGAAAAAAAACTTTTCTAGGTCTTAAAGGCTGCCTTGGATGCTAGATTTTCTGTTCGCTTCTTTTTCCAGTTCGTCTCTGCGCTCCTACGGTGTGTGCCCACGGCATCGCGACGGCGCTGCCTGGGAGCTGCCGTTCCGTATTTAGGCAGGATCGTGCGGTAACCTCAATAACCTGCGCTCTGAGCCAGAGCCAGCGGCACCAGGAGGATGGCTGTGGGAAGGTGGAGCTAAAGCAATTCATGGTGGAGGCAGAAGCAGGGAGAGGTCCGTGTGTCTCCTTCCCCATGGGGAGAACGGGGGACTCTGCCCGCAGCTGTAGCAGCAAGGTTGTGGAGAGTGCGGATGGGGGTTTTCTCTTGGGCGTCCATTAAATGTGAAGGGAGGAGAAGCAGCAGGCTATGAAGAACTGGGCCTTAGGCGATCTGGACTAGCTTAGGCGCTGCCTCTGGGAGCAAAGCACGTATTAGGTCAAGGCAGGGGTTTGTCCCAGCCCAGACCTGGAGATGGTTATTCTGGGGTCTCTCCTCTGGAGTTTAAACGAAGAAAAGGACGTTTAAATATTAGAGCTTGAAAGCTGACGATGACTAGCTGCTGCTTTGCGTGCAGCCAGGGAGGCTGATGCGCGGCAAGGGCAAGTTTTGCCATACGCACAGGGGCTGCTACTCAGTTCAGTTTTCCAGAAGCACGTTCTTGTGACGGGATATGTCTGGCCGTGGGCGCGGAGCAGCACTGCGTTTCGTGGGCTGGGTTTGGCTGCTTTGTGACAATGCTTCCGAGTCGTTCAGCAAGCTCCAAAGACGGAGAGGAAGCCCCGGGAGAGGCCGGTGCAGGCAGAGTGTAGGAGTCTCCTTCCTTCCCGTCTTGTCCTTAGGAGGATGCAGCCTGCTCTCAGAAATGGAGAGACTTGCTTCCCATCCTGCTGAACAAGGAATGTAGCTGCAAAAATGGAACAGATTTCTGAGTGTTGTGCTCTCAAGTTTGAGTTTTTGGACATCTTCACTCCCGTGGAGCTTAAATCACTTGTGTTGACCTGTGCAATTTAGTTTTGTCTCTTGTGAATACTTTGGTCATCCAGCACCTATGTCGATTAACACAAGCCTCCCATTCAAAAATAGAAAGCATTCTTCTCCCTAGAGCTGCGGAGATTACCTTTCCATGTGGACCAGTGCAGCAGAGTCTTTCCTGAAGCCTTGCCTCAGCAAGCTCGTGCTGCTATAACGTGACCGTTAATTGTTGGGTTCCAAACCTCTAGTCATACCTCTACTTTTGACGTAGTTGTAAGGAATAACTATTCCATTCCACCGTGGAGAAAACTCTGTCGGTATTAGTTACCTATAAATTGGACTGTCTCCACTTTTCTACAGTCCTACATATAGATGGTTGCAGTTTATAAACCAAAATAATGATAAATGGTACAAAGAAACATATGTAGAGTAGCCCTTGGGAGTTTGCCTCCGAAATGATTTTGAGAAGGGCTAATGTCTTTAATTCATCTCTCATGAGGTAACTCCAAAGACTTTTGCTGACAGTTTAAGTGCTCTTATTGCTAGAGGATGACTTGCCAGGAAAAGGATTTTAAAAATCTGGATTTCTGCCCATTTTTGGGGGTATCATTGTAACTATATTGTCTTGAAAATTTGATCTCCTGAAATAGCCAAGGTAAGGAGTCTTTTAGAAAAATCAGACTTCGTCAGTGCTGGGCACTGTGCCGGTTTCACTATTTTGTTTTTGAAAAAACAGAGCACACCCTCTTCTGCCCCCAAACCAGGGGAGGTGATCGGATGCAGAACCCCCAGGTAGATCCATGGGTTCAGCCCCTCCTTGTCCTCTGCTGCTTTGTCCTTTTACAGCAGGAGCGAAGAACTTGTCAGTTGTGTTTTCCCTTACGAATTTATGGATGAATAAGCATTAGATTTATAGCCTCAGACATGCTGAGAAAGTGAAAGCTGATTAGCTGAAGAGGGAAATGTGATACAATTCAGACTGCTCACATCCTCATTTTTTTTCTTTTTCTAATACCTGGTTGTCTCAAAAATGTGTCAAACCATTGGAAGGAAAGTTCTGCCGCTAAAGACGCAACGTTTTCACCCCATCCTTTAATGCCTGGGAAAGCCTCTTCTCCTCCTCAGAGGACAAGAAAGGTAACACCAGGCACTCCTAATAGTCATTAGACGGATGCTCTTAAAAAAAATAATAAACCAGATTTCCTTCGCTCTCGTGAAACCAAAAAGGGCCAAACCTATTTTTTCTTTTTCTTTTTCTTTTTAACTGTTTCATGTCTGATTTGTCCTAAAGAAGGTAACCACATGTCTCAGTGGATACATACGTGGATGTGTATTCCCACACAAATAAACTGTCAGTATTAAGGAGGCAGATGGGATTTCTGACACTGCTTGGGTTTGGACACCTCAGTACCTAATTAGAGTTACCTTTGGAAGGATTTTTCTGTCGATGAAAGACCCTCCCCCAAGAAACTGCAGTGAGGAGAGACATCTATAGGTAAAATTTAAAAATACATAAAAACCAATTTGTGACCATCTTATGGGTTCTACCTTCCAAATGATTAATGATCATTGTGTAGAATTTGATAAACTTTCCAAAAGTTCTCAAACACTTTGCTTACTTCTGTCAGGTTTTACACAAACGTAACACTCTGCAAGTGGCCTTAAAGCACTCCCAAGGGAGCGAGCCCGAGCCATTGTTCGGTCTAGGCTAGAATCCGAACCGTCTCTCTCTAGCGTGGCAGGTCCCCGAAAACCGGCGCTCGCTGATACAAAACCGCTGCGTGTTCCAAACCAAACTGGCTGCGAGTCTGAGCTCCAGGGTGAAGTCATGGGCCGAGAACAATTGCCGCTTTCCAGGCTCTCTGGTGCCAGCAAATGCTCCGCGGGCACGGCGCCCAGCCACGTGCTCCTGTGCAGGCATTTGTGGTAAAGGTGCTCCCACGGTGACGGACAGGTAGCTCCGATGCACTGGAAAGAGAGGAGAAATTTTTCTTCCTGCAGCCAAACGGAAAAGTTTTCTCAGGTTACTGCTCGCTCTGTGTGCTGGATTCAGCTATTCACCTGTGGCATAAATCCTTACGCAGGTCATACGGTGCCAACTACAGTAACTTGCCGAAGCGCAGACCTTTTCCTCTGATGAAAGTTGCTTTGGGGATGATTGACTGCCCAAGCTACTGGGATGCCTCGCTGGGAAAGCATTGCTACGGTGCAGCTCCCTGTCGCTTGGAACGCTGCGGCAGATTCATCCCACGTAGCGGTGACTGAAACCGCAGCCCTGGGGTGGCCGTGGGATGCTTTTCTGCCAGAGGCTAGGGAGCATGAGGGGACATGAAGCACTGGCTTCCCAAAGTCTGGGGCAGGAAGAACAGGGGAGATGAACACAAACCCTGAATAAAGTGTAGGACAGGGAGGAGACCTTTGTGCTGAGAACAGCCTGTTTCAGCAGTTGCTTTAATTCTCTAGGGTTGCCTTCTCAAATGCTCATATATGAGCATCTGAATTGGTGAATCAGGGATTTAATATTTTATTGTCACTTTGAGCCATATCCAGACTTATTTCTTTCTCTGCTCACCGTAAACATTTTGACTTTATGACAAGCATTTCCTACATGTGCTCACGTTTGTGTCAGATAGGTTATGGGCAGATTCACCCTCATGTGAAAGAAGAACCATTCACTTTCTCCTTTGGACAGCCATGGGCAAGGCTTTGAAAGCGGTGCCAGTTATCTATGGCTTCATGGGCAGTGGCAGCTGCTGTTACCAAGGTTTTATTCTGGGAGCTGATCGTGCCACGAGCAAAAGAATGGTGCCTGCCCACCGTTACTGCTTCTGCTGCTTAGAGCCCTGCGCCCACCGGTGGGATCCCACCCTGCCCAGTCTCCATCGCGTAGTCAAGCGCGAGTATCAGTTAGCGCCTGGTGACAGGGGAGGAAGCTTCTTGGCTGAGAGTTCTGGGCAAGGGTTGTTTCGGTGGTGCCTGAGAAGGTCTGCGTTTGGTTTCTTGCTCTGCCACAAGATTTCCTGGATGCTCTGGGATTGTCAGTGTCTCGCACTTCCAGACAGACGTAACAGGGATAGAATATCCTCCTTTTGCCTTGCCCCCTACGACTGCAGCTGCCTGAGGTGTGGGCTGTTGAGGGATGTGTTCGGTGAGCAGTGTTTTGTAGTGATTTGTTAAAAAACATTGAGGACAGCTGGAATTCAGATCAAAGCCCAGTGCCTTCAACGCTGAGCACAGGCTTTCTGGTGTGATGAAAGGTGGCTGAAACGTGCTCCGTGCATGGCAGAGCCATCTGGCCAAGATACGCAGTGCTGTCAGCCAGAGGTGGGTTTGGAAGACAAGCAGCAGGCTGGTTGGATGCTGTGACGATGAGGTAGGCCAGCTACATATCATGCAATGGATGGAAAATTTTTAAATTCTTACCCGAGAACCCTGTGGTTCTTACACCAGCTCTGTTTTCCACCCAGCTTCATAGCTTACGAATCAGACTGGTGAGGTACTACACTTTCTGCGGGAATCGTTGTCTCGATAACGCAGAGCTTAGGCCAAGGACCCAGAAGCATCACATCCTCAGCCACGCTGCTTTAGGCAGCACAGATGAGTTGTGCATTCACCAAGGGCAGCCATTCTTCCAGAGTCAGCTTGCCAGCCTGATGGTTGGGAGAGCAGCAGGGCAAGTGAAATTATTTTGGGGAAAACATCCACAATTTCCCGTGTTTGCAAAAGTGGGGTTTGTTTTCTGGAGGAGCCCGGTGCCCCTGTCCCCACACCCAACTCCGCCGTGGGCGTCCCCGTGCTCCGCACTAATGTTCTTGGTGCCTGGAACTTCACGAGCAGAAGTCGTTGTTTGTGTAGCAAGTGCAGTATTTCCAGGAAGCAGGAGAACTGCTTGTGTGCAGACAATCCAGTGCTGTCTGGACACATCAGACATGCTACAAAGTCACCCGCCAAGTATGCAGAACACGGGCTGTAGGTGTGAGCAGCTCCTTTCAGCAGGCTGTGTCTCCTGCATAGGTGCCAGCAACTCACAGCCTGTGTGATGCTTCCTGGAAGCCCCGAACTGCTGTACAGCACCGGGGATGCAGAGAGCAGCTCCGGCCTGGCTGCTGTGAGCCTAGACAGATGCCTAGACGGGTGCACAAACTTTTCAGTGCCAGCCTGGTGACATCTCTAAGTGGAAAAAAGGAATGATGAGTCCAGGAAAGTCCGTCTGGATAATAACCCTACCTCTGCCAAGTCAGCCTGCGGTGTCTCATGTGGGCGCTGGCAGTCAAGCTCTCCCAAGTGAACGGACCCTTTTCAAGAGGTGCCTGGCCAACCCAGTGCCACAGACTATGTGACGAGATGCTGTGAGCTTTCCCTCTTAACCCTTGGGATAGTGAGCAAGGCGTGATGGAAATGCACTCACTGGCGCGTTGGTAATAGCCGCTGCCAGCACAATACGCTGCCGCTGGAAAGCAGGAGGCTGCTTGGGCTCAGTGCTGTTCCGAAGCCTTGGAAAGCTTGCTGCATGGGAATCCCCAGAGGGTGCGAGGGAGGGAGGAGCAGGGGGGGGGTTGCCTGGAGCAGTAATGGATATATTTTTAGTGGAAGGGAAGGGACATCTCTAGTCGTGGGATAACAGCTGCACAATTTCAAAATTCCTCTGACAAGATGCAGCCAATTCCAGGGCTGCAAGGTTTGAAGGGGTTTGTTTTGTTTTTTGTTTTTCCAAGCTTCAAGTGCCTTCAGCCAATCTCTTGCTCCCTGAGAGTACTTCTTAAAGCACAGATGCTGTTTTGCCTTGTTGATGAGGTCTGAATGTGAGCAGTTCCCTGCTACCATCCGTGCTGTGCCCTCAGCATCCCCTAAGCACTGAGCAGGATCCGCTACTTGCTGGAGAAACCTCTTCTCTCTCTCAGAATCAGCTGAGTCCCTCCCCCGTTTCTGGAAGGAGGATTTCAGTGGATTTTGGGTGCTGGGAATTGTGTGGTTAGCTCCCTCGCCCACTCCCTCTTTTCTGATTTTGAAACGCAACTGAGGAAGAGAGCCTGCCAGGTCTCGTGTAGGGCCAGGTTTCTTCCAAGGCCCATTAGCAGGGATTTAAAGCACAGGATCTCCATTATGTACTGTGCCCGGCAAAAGCAGCCTCTCGTACTGTGCCCGGCAAAAGCAGCCTCTCTCCTCCCCTGTCTTGAACTTGCATTGGGAGAGGAGCGTGAACCTGTGGGAGTAATGACTGCATTGAGAGATGGAAAGATTTCTATGCCTTGTTGGATTTTTTTTTTTTTAAACGTTTGTTTGCTGAGACAATTCTGGGGACAGAGGGAGAAGGAGCATTGGGTAAACACCGGGAGCCCAGTGCTACCGTTGTCCGATCGCAGACACATGGGGTCAAGTACAGTGTGGGACTCAAGCTGGACAATGTGGGAATCCGGCCATCTACTTTCCATGCTAAGCATTACCAAGGGAAGGAAATTGCATTGAAATGTTAAACTGTTGCCCTGATTTACATTTTCAGAGGGAAGAACTGGTGGAGTCAGCTCAGGACTCGCAGTAACCTGTGAGGCCTTGGGAACTGGCCGATATTTCAAACAAACAAAGTTCGCTGGCTGCACTGTCAGGTTCTTACCATGTTGCTTATTCTCTCTTTCAACAGATCTCGCAGAATTTACTGCTAAGAGCACTGGCTTCAGCCAGGCATATCACTACCCCCACAAGTCCCCTGCGGTGTGTGCAGTGCAGCCCACGGCACACCCGCAGCACTGTCCTCAGCTGAATTCCTCCTTTCTGTGAAAGACAGGGGGTCAGCTTAGCCGGGCTGGTGAGGAAAACTGCTGACTTGTCTCAGTTATTTAAAGAAGGTTGGTGGTGCTGGCCTTCTTGAAAGTGCCGTTGTGGAGCCGAGTGAGGTGCTGTGCAAGGGAATGCCAGCCCGGCTTCTGCAACTCAGCAGAATTTCCCTGGAGCACACCTGAACGTGGACGCGGGGCCGATGGCACTGTGCCTCCGAGTTCTTTTGTGCTGTTTGGCTTACAGATCTACTGCAAGACAGACCTAGCAATTCCCTGCTACAAGGCTGCTCCTTTCCCGGAAAGGAGGAACTACCTCAGCCTTCGGCAAGAGAGCCACGGTGGTCTTCATCACCAAGGGTCAGAGCAGTGCTGTTGGTTATCCAGGCTGCAGGATCTATGTGCATGACCAAGTGGGCTGGGGGAGTGATGATTAATACAGATGAAAACTGTATTAACTTCCCTGCTTTTCTGTCACCTATTCACAGCCTAAAGGAAAGGGGAGGGAAATAGGTGGCATACAGCGTCACCGTGGAGTCCTTGCTGTGCTGTGCTGCGTGGGTTCTGCACGGCAGTTCAAAGGCCCGTCTGAAGAAACAGGCGCTTTTCTTGCTGTCTTCTGGGCCATGGGAAGTCGCTTGGGTGCCAGGGGTTGTTGAATGGTACTGATGTAATTCCCGTTTCCTCTGCTTTGTAGGTACAATGGCTTGGTGACTGGCTCTCGAGCTAAAGGTATCATTGCCATCTGCTGGGTATTATCTTTCATCATCGGCTTGACACCAATGCTAGGGTGGCACAATCGCTCCCAGATCGAAGACCTGGGCTCCAATAAGTCCTCTCCCATCAACTGCAGCAACAGTATGGTGGCATGTCTCTTTGAGGCTGTGGTCACCATGGAGTACATGGTCTACTACAACTTCTTTGCCTGTGTGCTCTTGCCCCTCCTCCTCATGTTTGGTATCTACTTGAAAATCTTCATGGCAGCCCGCCGACAGCTCAAGCAGATGGAGAACAAGATGGTACACGGGGAACGTTCTCGCTCCACCTTGCAGAAGGAAGTCCACGCAGCTAAGTCTTTAGCCATCATTGTTGGGTTGTTTGCAGTCTGCTGGCTTCCACTACATATTATTAACTGCTTTACCCTTTTTTGCCCAAATTGTGCCCATGCTCCCCTCTGGCTGATGTATCTGGCTATTATCCTGTCTCATGCCAACTCGGTTGTAAATCCTCTAATTTATGCCTACCGAATCAGGGAGTTCCGATACACCTTCCGTAAAATCATCAGCCAGCATATCCTGGGCCGGAAGGAGCCGTTCAAGGCAGGAACAGCCAGCTCTAGGACTTCCACTCACGGGGGGGACGCAGAGAACGCCAGCATACGCATCAGTGAGTATGCATTAGAGGTATACACCAATGGAGAGATCCACAGGGATCCCGAAAAGCAGGACTTAAACAAATGCAAAGCCGGCGTGGAATGGCACCAGAATGGAAATGCTCTGGACGTGGAGACAAATGGGCATCTCCCACATTCCTGCAAAAACGGGATTCTCTCAGATGCGTGCATGAACAGGGAGTTTCACGGTGAAGAGCTAACTGATGCCCAGGTGTCTTACTCAGATCTAGAAAGAGCAGCCTTCGCAGCAGCTGATGTTTCCTGATGAGACTGTCAAAGTCTTCCTGGTAGAATTATTTTTTTCCATTGGTGACCTCTGCCGTGGCAGAAAGGGAGGTTGGGGGGGCGGGGGGAGAGGTGTGTATTCAGATTGCTGTGGAGAAAGGGGTCCCTACCCAGGACTGTTGGGAAGATCCTAGATACTAGACTGGAGAAAAGCCAAGAGACCACTGAAACGGACTAAGGAAGGAGGGACACGTTACCCATCGATGGCCTGTCACCAGGAGCAGTGCCAAGGTCAGAGATGGCATTCCAAGTTCAGCACTGGGAGACTCTGCTGATGCAGGGCATACCGTGACATTATGCCGTACTGTCTATCTGTGGTTGTGTGGGGGTTTTGCTGTCTTTACCAACAGAAATAAAAGCATGGCTGGAAGTGTTCACCGAATTGCAAAGAGCAACAAGGAGGGGCCTTTTAGTGCTTTGGCCCTGCAACAAGTGGCAGGGGGATAGCAACATCTGTTGGTCAGGAAGGATGCCAGCAGCTGCTTGGAAAGGCAAGGAATTTACCTGATGGGAACTCTGGATACCTTCAACCATGGCATTTTGTCTTTCAGTTTATGTTTTTAAAGCTTATACTGCAACAGGTTGCTTGAATGGTTTTTTCTCTTGTCTTGATAAGATTACTCTATATTAAGTTATAAAAGATGGGCAAGAACTCATATCCATTCCCTGAGCGCTCAATGTTCCAGATGCACAAGGCAAATATAACCTCATAGCTCTCCACTCTGTCTGGCAAGTAATGAAAACGGAGACTGTAATATGGATTTCCCTCAGCAAAAGGGCTGTGAGCAGGACTTGGTGCTGCAGACGGCAGACAAGCGGGCCAGGCTGTGGCCTGTGCCACCAGGGCGGTGGTGCCCCGCGGTGCTGGGAGAGCTGTCGGGCGTGCGGGCTGTCTGCAGGCTGGTGGGCACTGTCTGCTTTTTCCCCCCGTCTCTGTGCTTGTCCTCCTGGGCTCCCAGAATGCAAATTCTTTCCCTGGCCCTAAATGTGTGTGAGGGGAGCTCATTTTCCATCTTTTGGTTGTTTTCTTCCTCACTCAAAAGGCTGTGGGGTTTTTTTCTTCTTTCTCAGTGTAGGGAGGAACACACACCCTCCCCTAACACACATTTTGGAAATTCCAAAGAGCTCTATTTAATCACCTTTTCTCCTGTGATTTCAGTTTTTTCCCTGATGTGCTTTACTGTGAAGCCCGATGTGTCCCTGCGGTGCAGAGGCCAACGGAGCTGGGTCTGTCTGGTTAGAAGATGCTCCTCTTCTGAGAAGCTGAAAGGCGTCAGTAGTAGTGGAGATCAGCTTAGAAACTGCAAGTAGTCTGTCTGTATAAAAGAACAGGCAAATCTGCGCTGCAGCAAGGGTATGCACTGATGTGGTTTGTTGTAGAGGTGTTTCACAGCTGTTTGATAATTTTCTGTATCACTGACGAAGCCTGGTAGCTCAAGGACAGCAGAATGCCACTTCAGCTTGAATTCTACCTAAAGATTGTCTGATCTTTGTTTTCCAGACAAATAACCCGTGTCCAATACCACCAGCCTTCTGGAGAGACAGGCAGTAATGGTCCTAAAAGTTGGTAATTCCAGGGATCTGCAGTTATTCCCTAGCTGAGAACATCAGAAGTATCATCCCCCAACCCTGGCTCCTCCTCGTGTCTGTCCACTAACATTTCAGAAGCCAAATAATCTCATTTTCGAAAGGGAAAGGGGAACTGGATTTTGATATTTGAGGAAGGTTTGTGTGTTCTTACTCCATGTTTATTTTAAATATTGTGAACTATTAAAATGAAAAGTCAGGTTTATTTGAGGAGAATTTTCTTTTTGCCAGTCTCCCTACGTGAAGGTGGGGAGCAGTTTATAATGCTGACCGTGTTCAGGTATGTAACTGCTCCAGGCTAGCAGAAAGCTTACTGTGAGACGGATAAAAAGCTGTGGTTGCCACCACAATCCTTAGCAGAAAGACAGGCAAGTTTCTAGAACAATAGACTTCACAGTTTAATTGAATTGCTGCTTTCTTGGCATGGCTCTTCCGCGTAGTCTAACGTCAGAGGAGTGGATTATCACTCCAGCACCATTAACAAACACTAAGCCGTTTCCCTGTGACTGACGTCGTAGGTAGTTCCTCTCTAGGGTGACTTGGGATCTTGTTACTCTTGATCTTTCTGGATGGAATATTTCTGTAGGTTATTTGTGGGATGGCTCCTCTGACCTCCCGTAAGAGTGGCAGAGGAACTCAGTCAGGAAAATGGGGGTCTGATCTCTTCAGGCCTCAGTCGGGAGCTGAACGTTTCTAAGAATAGCACAAGATTACATCCGGTATTCATGTCAATAACAATTAGGTCCACGAAGAAGCAGAGCGGGGAAGGAAGTGTGGGAAAATACCAGCATCGCTCATGTGCTGGAACACACGCGAGTGCCCAAGTGTCTCCTGTTGAGCTTTAGCTGCCATTGTAAAGGGATGTTTTATGCCACATTGCATCAGACTGTCAACAGCTGCTGTGGGCTGGTTGCTTTCTGTTGTTTCCTGAGCTGCTTCACGCTCAGTTATGGCAGCTTCTTGCTTGGTTGCCACAAGAATCAAGTTGATCTATGTTGATGCAACAAACTTAGGATTGTCCCTCTGGAAAACTGTCCTGCCCAAACAGATCGCCATCTGAGCTTTCTGAGTTTCCAGATGTCTTGAAATTAGCTTTTCTGCTGCTGTTTGAGATGCCCCCCCCAAGTGTGTCCAGTCCCTTTCAATATCAGCGATCCAGATTTGAAACGGAGAGGGTGTGCGCAGGGGCCGGGGGACGCGTGCAGGAGGAGGCGCGGTGGGGTGAGGAGGCAGCGTGTTTGATACAGAATTGGGTCTGCAGTACGGGAAGGAAGGGGCGGCAATTGCACCGCATGCTGTGCGCCTTCTGGCAAACATCTGTCTGAGATGGACCTTCAGAAGATGTTTCCGAAGCAGTTGTTGGAGGGAGCATGAGCCTTTTGAACAGAATTTTGGACTTCTTATTTCTTGGTTCCTAAGGATCATGATTTCAAGGCTTTCTTTTTTTAAAAGAAAAAAAGAAGCTTTAGGGTCCCATCAATGTTTTTCCTTCTCCTGGCAGCGCTCTCCACTCTTGCAAAAAGTACCTCTCTTCCGAACTGCATAGGGCAGGGGTCATTAGAAAAGTGAAAGTTAAATGGTTTTTTCCTAACCTCTCCACTCATCTCCCCATTTTCATTCCAGCTGGAGAATGTTTAGCTGTTGACATACAGGTATTCTGGATAAACAAAGATGGTACCAAGGCAAAGGGAAGAATGAGGTGATCATCAGGAGAGGCTGGAGAAGATCTTGGGAATCCAGGGTACAGTGGGTCCAGAGAGTAAGAGCTGGGGTAAGAAGAGACTAATTTCATTGAACTGGAACATCTTACTAAAAATGGCTCAAGACCCATAGAGAGATGCGGTGCCTCATTTGGCATGAGGGCATTCCATGAATTTCACCATTCCCTGGAGACTCTTAGGCTCCAGGGTTTATTTGCTTTGTAGAGCTTTGGAGAAAGTTAAGTTTGATCAGATGCCAGGAGTAATTTTATCAAGAGTTCTTCTTAGGGCCCTCTCCTCAATAGGGCACTGCTTTTTGTGTGTGCAAGTACATGCACTTACGGCTTTGTCCTGCAGAGTTTCTTTTGGATCAGTAACATTTCAAAGCTCTGTGCAAGCCTGAACTGCAGCTCTTGAACAGAGAAGCAGTGTGGCATGGTGGAACAGCTGGGGTTACTGTAGACAGAAGGGGTTTGCCACTGATCCCCGTTGGTGCTAGGAAGCTTACTGTGCAGATGGACTTGGGAGTTACGCGGAGTAGTCTGAATCTTTGATCATTCTTTGAAAAGAGGCTCCAGGGGATGCTCGTGGATATAGAAAAGTCTCTGAGGTGTGGGAGCAGACTGGAGGGTTAGGATTAGATGGGAAATCTTGGTGGTGAAGGAAGACTTGTAGGGTAGGTGTTTGGGAGGATTTCGGGGAGCAGGAATGTGCTGGGAGGTGCTGGGGATTGCACAGATGGTCTCCGGGGAGTGGTGCTGGCATGAGACCAAGGTGTGACTTGCTGAGGAGTGGCTCTGGAAAGGACGTACGTCTTGCGGCTCTCCTGGGGTCACTGCAGAGGGGCAGCCTTGCCCGATGTGTGCAGAGGGTTGACTTCATATGGTCTATATGTGACTGAGGTAGAGATGGTTCTTACGGATTATCTCCTTTTCGGATGCATTGCCTCATGTCATGAGCGTGTCCCGGTGTAACAAAAGCCCTTCTGCTTCATGAACATGAGCCCTACCTAAAAACAAATGAATCCAGCTCTGTTCTGTGGGAAGGACGAGCATGCTGTAACAGTGCTGCGACACATTTCAGCTGTAGAATACTCTCTAGTGGTGGTGGCTACGTTTAGCTGCCTAATCGTCAGTTCTCTCCCCATTTGTTTTGGGCATCAAACTGCACTGAGTCATATCACAGAGCTTTTTCTTTCCAGCCCCGAGCTTTTGGCCTTCTTTACAGTAAAACACATCAAGAGTAACTCAAATCACACCAGTGCCTCATTTGCATGAGAGGTGACTAACCCTGACAGACTGAGAATCCCCAAACTGGGGCAGTGTTGTACATCGCTGCCTGTCTTTTATTTGTCTGCCGGGGCTGTTCGCACAAGGATGTGTTGAAATCAAGACTGGAACCTGTTGATCTGAGAACACCCTTTGCTTCCCCCACTGTCTCAGGAGCTGGCGTTCCTGCCCCCCGTCCTGTGGAGCTGTTGTCTCTGTGGTCTGCAAGCCAAGACACTATGAACACCCTGCTGCACACGCTGTCACTATAAAACAATTACTCTTTTAATTTAAACATTTTATGAATATAGTTGTTGTTTTCCCTCTGTTTGTCAGTTACCAGTGGGAGGGGAGGGAAGGGGGTGGGAGAATCTGTGCATGCAAATGTATTTAAAGTGCATTGACCAAAGTTTTTTTTTTTGAATCTGTGAAGTTTTCATATCTGTGAAGTCATCAGACTGCTGGGCAGTGAGGAGCCGCTGGTGCTGCTGAGTCTGTCTTGGTTACATTTCTTAATAAGCATTAAAATAATAAAATATATTTGTAAAAGAGAGCGTGAGTGCCTTTGTCCCGGGAAGATCCGGCTGGCTAGCCCTTTTTGTGCAAGTGTTTTCCTATTATTTTATTAGCTTTTCCCACAGACTGATCCTTCCGGAGAGCCCTCTCCCTGGCGCTGCCTGTTCTTCAGCAGGAGATCCTAGCATGGACTAAGGTGACAGACCCAGATGGACCAGAAGACCCCTCACGTCTCTGACATCCTGGGATCCGTCATCTTGGCAATAAGCGAAAATGTTGACAGCTGCATCCTGAACACAGGGCAGAGCGCTGTATCTGCCCAAACCGCTGCAGCGCCAGCACAGTGCCTGACATAGCAGGACCTGAAGGGTCCGTAGCTGGACCATGAAGCAGCTGTGCCAGCCGTGACTGGAGCATCCCAGCCCGCTGGCTCTCCTTCACCCTGCCGGGGCCCCTCAGACCTCCTTGGGAGACCATCACAATTTCAGACCTCTGTCCTGTTCTGCCAATGGCACCCAGGCTGAGCTAGCCCCAGCCCAATGTCAGCCAAATTAGTCTGGAAATGGAGGCAGCGAATCTAGATGCTCCTGCGGTGTCTCTCAGGCCAATTCTGAGCAATGCTGACAGGGTGAAGCAGGAAAAATTTCTAGCTTTTTCCAGCTGGCAGCTACTAAATGTGTGTGTGAAAGCCTGTACAATCCAGGAGCATTTGGAATTGGGAAGTGATGAAATGAAAGTTCACCAGATAACCACCAGCTACTGGTCATTCCTTCTTTTGGTTCACTTTGCAGCTGGGCTAGCGGCCTCGCTGGAGGCCCCGGTTTGTGGAGAGGTGCCGGCACCCTGGTGCTCTGCGGCCAGCTGCGCCTGAGCTGTTCAACCAACTGTGTAATTGCAAAGCTTTTTGATTTTTTTTCCCCTCCTTTCACAAACACTGTGCATTTTGTTCTGCAGCATCAAAGGCCGGGAGCTGGGAGGAACAATGGGCGCCTGCAGGAGCCCGGGGAACAATGGCCATACCTGGCCCCGGCAAGAGAGCAGCACTTGAAAGAACAGAGAGAGCTCCAGTTTAACAACACAATTGGCCTGATCTGGAAATCTCTGCTCAGAGATAAGCACCTTGGCTTAGTCACCAGAGAAACTAGCCATTGCAGGGCTTTTGCTGTAGGCTAAGAGCTGCCTGAGGATAATACAGCTTGATAGTGTAATTTTTACTGCAGTACTAGGGAACTGATGGCATTTCTGAATGGTGAAGTAGGATGGTGGAGGATGGTGTTTTCCCTACTAATGGGCGGATAATGTTTTTGGCTAAAAAGCTCTTCACAGTATTTAAAGCAGCAGGATCTTCCTGGTCACTTCTGCCCCCGAACAGGAAGCCTTTGCCGCTAAGAATAGCGCATACAAGTGCCTGCTGTGCTCTGGGCCGTCGTGCGTCTGAAGGCGAAGTTTTGGGGAGTTAAAAGCTCTGAGCACCTTGCTGAGGCCCTGTGGACCTCCCAATTTACTTTCACAGGAAGGATTCCCACTGTCCTGCATTTGCCTGAAGTGACCGAGTGAGCAGTGAGATTCCCTGTGTGTTCATTCAGGGGAGGGAGAGAGACTGCTGCCAGCTCGGAGTGGTCCCGGGGGGAATCCACCCTCCCGATCCCGCAGATGGGCACCTCGAGTTAGATGATGCGACTGACTGCAAGTTGGAGTCTTGCTGAACAGTAAGTGGAGCGTATTCCTCCCCGCCTTCCCAATCTATCTCCTCTTTGGCGCTGTTCTGAGAAGAAAGGGGGGCACTTCTGAGTACTGGAAATGTTTCCTCAGAAACGACCCAGAGGATGGGGCTGTTGGAGGGGTTTTGGCCATAAGCTGCGCCACTCTTACAAGCAGTATCGTTTCTCTGCTGGGTGACTGCAGTAGTCACTGCTGGGATCCCGCAGTGTGGTAGGAAAGTACTACCCAGATCTCAGAAAATCAGAAATTCATTTCGAGAACTGGAGTTCTTGCAACGTGTCAAAGAAAACGATCTCAGCCAAGTTTGGGTCTGAGAGTAGCACGGTGATTTCTCAGCAAGTGAAAGGCGAGGACTGGGAAAAGAGCTTTCAATCTGCAGGTTCAGAATAAACTGTGTGAAGATGAGGTTATTTGGAGTGCAGATCCATACTGTGTGGTCTGAGCCTGTTGCACTGAACTCCAGACCTGGGACTGTGGTTTTTGGGAGTGTCCAGCTGCAATCCAGAGAGGTGACTGCGACTTCTACAGAGCCCAGGGCAGTCTTTAAGCCTGCTAGCCTGGACACTGACAGCACTGGAGCTGCAATCGCTCCGGCTTTGTTTGCCAAGGATCTGCCCACAGCCCTAGGCAGCTCTGATTTTTTGCCCTACCTAAGGAAAGGAGATTAGATAACAGCTCAGAATGACAGTGAAGAAAATCCATGCGGATGGGGTATCTTGCTGCCTCAGCTGTCGATGAGGTCATGGGGATGTCTTTTGGGCTGGTATTAGTCCAGGATATTGCTTCTAAATGGGAGTTAAGCATATCTCAGTCGGGTACTTCACGTTGCTGGAGAACCTGCAGCTGCATCATTTGGGCATTTGGCATCATCTGGGCTGTGAAAGCTTGTGCCTGTGCTTTGGGGTTCCCAGGGATGTAAGGCTCTTGTGCGGTGTGGTGACTGCATCCAGGGGAAAAAAAGGTCCAAATAAAGAGAGAATTGAGCAGCCTGGATCAGTTCTACGAAGAATGCAAAACAAGCCTGGGCCATCTCAGGGTAAGCTGCACTCATGGTGCCTCTTGAACCCATGTCCTGTTATTGTTGGTGTGGAACGTGAGGGTCTGGGCCAATGAAAATAAGGAAGGCGGCTTGACAGACACAGATTTTATCTTTTGAGATTCGTCATGACCTTTCTAGTGTATAATAAATAAAGTTGACTCGGGAATTGGCAAGTGCCCTATAACATGCAGTCCTGGTGTTGGGACTCGGCAGAATGTTCTGCTTAGCAATGCGCTCTGTTAGCTTTGTTTGCCAAGTTCCTATTTTGGAGGTGTGCTGAAGGGCTGAACAGTGGCAGATGCTGAAGCCTTCGGCAGGGCAGGTGCGCTGGACCTGGCATCTCTGACCGTGCTGATCCCGGCTGGATGAAGGTCATTTTGAGTCCGTGCTGATACAACCTTTTACTGCTGGGCCATAAAAAGAAAAGAAATGTCTTGCAGAGTAAGAATGCAGCTTGTGGTGGTGTGAATCCTGGGGCAAGGAGGACTCCCATCCTTTCACATTACTGTATAACCCGTCAAGCATTTAAGCTGGCATTGGCCACTATTATCTCCTGTATCAATGGCAGCCCCGCCATGCACGCTGGATCCTGGGATATTAAACAATTCCATCACCCAGCAGATGTGCCCAGTTTTGCAGGTGACAGGAATGGTAGCTCTGAGACTTGCCTGCCGCGGGCTGAACCCCTGCCATACCCTCTCCCCTGTGAACCACGGCCGTGAGCCAGCACAGGCGGGTTTCCTGAGCTAGCCCTGGTGGCGGGGCGGTGGTACACAGGGCCCCTTTGCAGGCACCTGGGAATCGCGTGCTGCTAAACTGCAGCTGTTGTGTGATGGTAACGCGTCAGGCTGTGAGGTTATTCTGCAGAGCCTAAAGACATCGGGGAGAAAAGGGCTAACGTTTGGGATCCCAGTCGCGGAGAGGCTACGGGGGAGAGCCGCGGTTAATTCCCAAAGATCATGGCTGATTCAAAGGCAGAGCCTCAAGAGGTGAACACCCAGCACTGGCACCGGGGTGCTGGGCTACTGAGCGCTCAGCACCTTAAAGGACAACTGGCTGCCTTGTTCCTGAGGTGCCTGCCATTTGGGAGCAGTCCAGTATTCCAAGTGTTTCCTGCCTGCCTTTGTATTCATGCCAAAAGCACTAACAGAGTAGGGTGGAGACAAAAATCTCAGACCCTCCTCAAGATCATCCTCTAATTCCAGGAGGATCAAAATGCTAAAGGTTGCATTAGAAAAACAGAAATAGTCTTTTCTCCCACCATTGGTAACTCAACGCCACAACTAAAGCTGAGAGTCAGCTGCTGCTTCTACAGCTGCGTCCCTGCTGAATTCATGAGAAATAGCATTTTGATTTCCTTCCAGAGGAAATACACAGCAACATCCCCAGCTTGCACAGAGGCCTTCCAGTCTGCAGAACTAACCCGTGTAGCATTCATCTGCAAATAAATTAAATCCAAGATCCCTTATTCCTTACGGACTGAGCCAACACTTGGGAATCAAGGCTTTTAATCAGAAATCCTTATTGCTTGCTTTCTCTGAGCACTTGCTTCCCATGCAAGTTCCCTCCCATCCCAAGTTCTACATTTGCAGATGATCCCTCCTTTCCTGCGTATGCCGGACCCGGGAAGCACGAGAAGGTCATCCTCGCTGCAGGGGCTGTCTGTCCCTTTCCGTGGTTCAGCACTACCTGGACTTGCAAAAGCACTGTAGCAACAACGTTCCTGTGGGTTCCCACTGTGTGGGTGGGTGGGATGTGCTCTCCGCAGGCTAACAGCAGTCTCTGATTCCCTTGCAGGAGGATCTTACAATCAGGATTTGACCTGGAAGCGCCGTGTGGGACGTACGATCCTCCCAGGGAGAGTTTAATGCTTTCTTCCCGTCAAAAGCATGAGGCTGCATCCTGGGGTCAGGATGTCAGTGACACGTGGGTGACACCGAGCGCCGAAGCCCGCGCGTCAGTCAGGTCTTGGAAGAGGCTGCATTCTGCCTGCTGCACAGGCACGTTCGCTCTCTCTGAAGGGAGGTCCTCGTGCACGTAGCCATGAATTTGGTGTTTTCCAGGTGGCTGTGTTCTCTCTACGCTGGATGAATCCCAGTGCTGTAAAGCACGTGTCCCTGTTCCGCTGCCCAGCGAGGTGCATCTGCTGATGTCGGCTGCCAGGTAAGCCGCACAGGAACCCGCGCGCTCTCAGCATCTCTGGCCTTTGGCCTCTGCTGGTAGTCAGGCATCCGAAGGAAACCAGGAGTGACCTGAGGCTATTTTTTTGCTAATCCTTGGTCAGTGTTGCAGATGGAGAAGTCATGGCAGTTTTCCAGCAGGTGAGCCCCTCCAGGCCAGCCAGCCCGGCAAGAAAAATAAACACAGGAAACCACGGCCATGCAATAAGATAACAGGGAAAGGAGAGGCTGGGAGAGCCTGCTGCTGCGTGTGTCGGGGGAAGCGCCGAGCCTGGAGCTCTCTCCAACAGGAGCGAGCAGATGTCAAGCCTTAACACGGAGGGAGAGGTTACAGAGAGGAAAGGAGAAAAAAGGCGGTTTCTGCTTGGCCAGACAGGGTAGCAGTTGCCCTCCAGAGTGCAGGGTCTGCGGAATGAAGACCTCAGGGCCAGGTGTGGGCTGAGACAGTGCCTTGCTCAGGGCAGAGACTCTGATTATCCCCGCTCCGCCTGGATGTTACTCTTGTCTTTCTGTCTCAAAAGCAGTTCTCTGTGTTGGTGGAAACTCCGCTCTGTCTCACCTGGGAAACCCATTCCCTGACCTCCTCCTCTTGGCCACTGCTCTGTGTCCCATGCCCCCAGATCCTGTGGGCTCATCAGAGCCCCCGCACTGCGCAGGGTTATTCCTGACGGTATGGCTGGGCGGTGGCGTGGCGAGGCATCTGCTAGCTCCATCCTCGTGCTCAGCAAGATGGAGAAGCCACCTGTGGTGCCCAAAATAGCCTCTGCCTGGGCAATCCAGTCCAAATGGTGTTGATAGTGATGGGGGATTCCCATGCCTCATAAAGAGGCTTTTGTTGGGAGGATCTAAGCTGAGCTTCAGGCCTTGCCAGCTGTGGAGAGGAGCAGATGGATCTGCAGTATAAAAATAGACCGAAGCAGACTTGTTCTGCCTCTTTTCTTCACCAGCTGAAAGTACGGTCCCAGAGGTGCCTGGTCAGCTGAAGCAGAGCAGAGGACTGGGTGCTTTGCAGCTGCCAGTCTGCCCGGAGCCCATTAGCCATTGTCAGAGAGAGGAATTTAGCTCTTCAGCCCCATTCGCCTTACAGCTGCCGTGTGGACAATCTTGTTTGCTCACAGCTGTCGGCAGCGTGTTACATCCCGTTTCCCTGGGGCAACACAAGCAGGAGAAAGCGGCATTTCTGTGAGACACCACGCTCCTAAACTCTGCTACACCCTGCCTGGAGAAGCAGAGGTGTTTGTGGCTGTGTCCTCTGGATGAGGTCTCTGTACAGCACCTAAGGAAACGTGCTGAAGACCTGCACCCGTGTGTCGGGGGCGCAGCTTCAACTACTTGACGGTAGGTGTTGTGGCATTCAGGACCTCTGCGTATTGCAAATGGAAATCTCACCTTTTCCCAACCCCAGCTACAGGGGGAACGTTGGCTGCTTGTTGCAATGCCGTAAGTTCATACCAAAGCTGTGAGGTTAAAACACCCTCCAAAGGCATCTGAGGCTCATTGTCCTTGGTCTCTCATGTGGATGAAAACGGGATATCCCCTGCGGATATCTCCTGGCCCAGGTGGTCATCCCAGCACTTTCCATCTAGGCCTAGAAATTTTTCAACTCTAAAATACAATAGTTTTGCTGCACAAAACCAGTTGCGAGGCGGCATCAGTACTCTGAGCAGGATGTGGCCCCTCTGCACGGTGCCTGCAGAGCCCAGCCGGCCCATCGGTCCTGAGACGTGTTTGCATAAAACCCCCATAAAAACCACTCCAGCCCCTCCTGCTAACTGAGTGAGGACCCCATAGATGTTTCCTTTCGTAAGGCACTAATCTGATACGCTCGGGGCGCCTTCCTGTAACGAATGTTCCTGAGGTAACTGAAGGTGAATTTGCATGGCGGGGGGAACAGGGCAGGCCTGCTGGTGGAGATAAGGGGAGGAACAGAAGAAAACCCTTCTGTTCCCATAAATCCTGAGTCTGGTGTCTGCCACGCTTCCTGTCTCCCCAGCTTCCACCTGTGCTGCCTTTCGAGGGTGGCTGCACTCTTCCTCTCCTCCTCACTTTTTGGGGTATTTTTTCCGTTTAATCTTGTGCATCTGCTCTGCTGCTTTTTCATTTTTGCTTGTTGTTTCTTTGCTGTTTTCTTCCCTTCTGCCCTATGTTCTCCTGCTTCCTGAAAAGCTGCGTGCTGGGGCGTGTGAGGGAGAGGCACTGAGGCTGGCCATCTCTGCACCGGCATCCCGGGATATACTAACTGATTCCCTGCTATTTCTTTGAGGGAGCCATATAGGAGCGAGGAGGGAAGCAAAGACTAGCACCATTGGGAGAGAGCAGGTCAGAGACCGAGACGCTGGGTGAAGAGGTGGCGTGCAGGCAGGGCCCCCTCGATGAGACATTTCCCAGAGGCTGCAGATGACGGCTGCGGAGGTGACTGCTCTTTCGGTTGGTCCCATGCGCCTCTTTTTGCTTTGCACTTATTGAGCGCCGCTGATGTAGTCTTGCTTTTTGACTCAGACACTGCCTTTTTCTTTGTACCAGAGAAGCGTTTGACACAGAAAGTCTTTCCAGTTTGTAGGCACTTCTGCCACGAACCTGAGACATGGCTGTTATTGCACGGATACGGTAGAGGGGCCCAGGGCGAGAGGTGGGGGAAGAGCCTGGGCTTCTTGCTCCTAAGGCTGGTGCTGGAAGCACAGCAGCGGTACCCGCAGTCCTGGGCCTGGGCTCTCCCCGCACTCTGCCTACATCTGCTGCCTTGGCAGATCTGCTTTCCAGTCCACGCCTACTCTGTCTGCAATTTTATATTCGTCCTTGGGGGAGTAAAAGCTTTGTAACCTTTGCCTTCCTGCCCTCTTCTTTCTTACCTTTCACCTAAGAATCACATCCTAAAAGGTCTGCTCAGCCACCAGCTTTAAGGCACTTGCTGGCCCTTGCCGACAGGTTCCCCATGCCCAGCAGCCCCGGCACCCGCGCGGTGCCATCCTCCCGTGCGTCCCAGGACTCCCGCCAGCTGCCCTCGCCGCGCTCCCTTCCGCTGCTCGCTGGCGCAGCTGTGTGCACCCCATCGGCACATGCCGGTCTCAGTAGGTCCTTGTTCCCAAAAGCCACCCTGGCTGGCTGAGTGCTCAGAAGATGGCTTCATCCTAGATGTCTGGGTGCTACCACAACTTAAATCTTCAGTAGGTGCACTTTTCCTTTACGTATGCAGTTGTTTTAGCCAAGGGAGGAGACAGCACTGCTGTTCCAGTGGAGGGAAGGCCTCCAGCCTGGCTCCTTCTATGACGGTTTCTCTTTGGGAATATTCTCCGTGATCACAGCCCCCTGTGCTCCCCTCTGGTGCTGGGAGTCAGGAAACAGCGGCAGCACCGAGCCTTTCCACTTATTTACAGCATTTCCTTCTGCTTGCTGGGGAAGCAGAAAAGGGCTGTCTAAAGGGCCTGGGCTTTTTCTGAGCAAGTTGGATTTGCAGAGTAGAGGCAATTGCTGTTCCTCTACCTTGGGAAGCACATGGTGGGGAAAAGGTAACTTCTGGAGCCTGGGGACTTGGGTTTTTCCTCACAGATCTGGAAACCCTGGGCTGTCAGAACTGCAGACAACAAACCACCGGTGATGTGCCAGTAAACAGCCTAGGAAGCATCTGTCTTGCACTTCAATAGCGTAAGCTTGACATTTCACCCCGACTGTTTCTTTCTTTAGCTCCTTGACATTTGGTATTTACAGAAATGTTTCAGCCACTAGCTTGATGGGATTCAGCTCACAAAATGGCCATCGTGTCCCTAGTGACTTCACGAGAGGTCCGTCCTTCACGGGGGAGCTCGGTGTCGCACCCACAGCCAACAGCCGGAGGCTGTCACGGTGCAGAGGCGGGAGGGAGCCTTCACGGGGATTTCCAGCAGCACAGCAGGAACGGTGGGACCAAAACTGGTGGCTCCAGCAGTCCAGTCCAGACCTCGCTTCCGTCTCCACATGGGATGTGAAACTCTAGATACAAACCAGAATCTGGACTCAATGCGCGT
The DNA here is from genome assembly GCF_965183815.1 of Platalea leucorodia. Taxonomy (NCBI): domain Eukaryota; kingdom Metazoa; phylum Chordata; class Aves; order Pelecaniformes; family Threskiornithidae; genus Platalea; species Platalea leucorodia. The sequence goes on from NC_138834.1 coordinate 16,765,206, forward strand.
TCCGATTGCTGTGTTCTGTGCCTGATGTGCCTGGTGCAGGCTGTTAACGGCCAGGCTGTACAGCAGGGGAAACGACCTGCAAAACACAGCCCTTCTTAAGCCCCACATTTGGGCCGCTGACTTGGTGTAATGATTCTGCAGCGTTTGTACCGCAAGTGCAGCGTGTGTATAGTTGCACCTCTCTTTTTTCTGATGACCACTGAGGGTCATTTTTACTTTTATTTGTGGTTGTTAAACTCTGAGAGGATGCTGGAGCTGGAGGCCAGGGAGCAGGGAGAGCTCCCTCTGCTGTCTGTGGGCTTTCAGGTTCCCAAGTAATTCAGTCCCCGCTCGGATTAAGTTTTGCCAGGGTGGAGATGACATTGGAAGCTGTTCAGCCTGCGGGTGACTCTGTGAAGGACCCATATCAAATCCAATTATCGCTGTTAATATGCAAGGCGCAGTGCATCTCACAGCACCCGTGAGCAGCTCTGCTGGCTTCCGTGGCACTGTGGTCACAGCCTGTGTGTGAACGTGCGTTCGGGTTTGGACCCCGTGTAATTGGACTAGACTGGGGGACTCACGCAAGAGGCCTACTCTGACGAGGTCACACCCGTGCTGTGTCAGCCTGTGGGAGGCCAGAGGCAATGAAATCCTGCTCAATTTTGGGCAGAAAGCTCGGGTCTGTGAAGCAGCTTGTTCTGTTGTTGCTCCAGTCGTTCACTTCAGGCAGGTTTCCCCACGCTTAAACGGGACAATGACGGAGACTCGGCTGTCTTCATCAGGACACTCCTTCCCACGGTGGCACCACTTGGCTCAGCATCAAGACTAAGGCCCTTGGGGGGTGCTAGGAAGTCAGGTGGGAATGGGGCAGCCACAAAGGAGTTTTAAAAACAGCTAAGCAACTTAGGAGCAAAATGCGCCTAAATTACTCTGACTGTTGGGCTTATTAAGGTTATTAGCCCAGGCCTTTATGTGTTCTGGTGTAGCCTGGAAATGTTCTGACCAGTTGAACTGGACAGTGCCTTGCCAGAGTGCTGGCGGCAAGCTGGGTGGCAACTCTTCTCTTTGCCCTGGACAGCTCAGGATGGCCTCTCACCTCGTGTGTATGAGGCCTCCTTTTTCTTTTGAAGGGTCTTCCCCTTTGCTTGCTTGCTTTCTGTTTTACCCCCAGCTCGCTCTCTAAGCAGACCACGTTTTGGAATTGTGCTCAGGAAGGCATTCCTGTGTTTCTCAGCTGGAACATAATCGATCCTTTGTTATGGTGTTTCAGTTAGGTGCCCCTGAAGGGTGAGCAGTTCTGGTCAGGAACAACAAGACTTTCTCGCTCTGACTGTTCACTGGCCTGGCAACTCATAAAAGTCCTGTGTTCCTTCACCTCGGTTAAACTGCTAACGTGTCCCAGCATGCATAAGACGCGGAGGCTCAATAAACCCAAACGGCTCATTATTAGACAAGGTAAGTCATCCTAAGAGGCCGGGCATTAGATGGTTTTCAGTGCTTCCCTCTGTTGTTTGTCAAGGATCAGAGAGCGAGGTGATGTGGCAGAACAGTCCATAGCACGAATGGGAAGCAGTGTTCCGCTTCTCTGTAGAGGCCCAAGAACAGCCACCTCGGTGCCTCCTCCGTCTGGCGACGCTGAGCCACCGACGAGACATTTTCTGTGAGTTAAATTGGGCTCTCTGCTTCTTCAATATTTCTTTTGCTGTTAAGTTTGGCCCTTGCTTTGCTAGCAGCTGTACACACTGAACAAGCTAAAAAAGAATACAGTGTAAAAAAAAATAGACAAGGGAGTAACAGAAACAACAAGGACCAATTTGATGGTGTGTCTGAGCGCATCCAGACCATATGGAAGCTGTGAATTTTAAGCAGGCAGCTGAAAGACAAAATGGTAGTCATTTTAGAAGTTTTGTTTGAGTGTACGAATGTAAGTGGGACCATACTTAGAGGTCAAGCTTACCCGGGTGAGGGACGCTGAATCACTGGCAAAGCAGAGGCAGGAGGAAAGAATGGTATGCGGAAGTCTAAACTGGGAAGGGACGTTGCCTGGGACGGGAATACTTTGTCTAATGCATAAGGAGATGGAAAGGTGAAGAAAGGCCACAGGCATACTAATTATTTGCTAATTGCACCGTGTCGTCTTTCCCTCTGCCCGGTTTTAGCCATTGTGTGGTGCAGGCAGCAATACATGTGCACACTGCATCCATCCATCTTCATGATAGCTGGGTTAAATTGCACAATCGTTATGAATACCATTTGCAGGCACCTCTCATTGCTGCTCCCAGCCTCTGCCCAGTAATCTGTGGCTCCAAGGTCTGGGCGCAAACATCTGGAAACTGTGGTCAGTCAGAGGGTGTTTTTATGCTGCTGCTTCTCTCACCTTTTTATTCCATCGTTCTGCTGAATCACTGTGATGTAAGTAAGCGTTCTTAAAGGACTGGTAATTCCAGATCTTGTGATTGAACAGGACTAGAGAATGGTTCTTTGTACCTGTAAGAAGTGAGGAATCCTTCCACTCAGACTTTGCCTCTAGCCTTGGGGAGAACTTCCGCACCGAAACTTACAGCTTTGTGCACAGAAAGCTTCCCAGGTCATTTGGCAGTGGTTTCTGAAGAGGGCTTGCTTACGGTGGAAAATTACACTACGTTAGAAGGAAGCTTTGAAGACCTGTAATAGTTACCATGGAATGAAGCCCATAAGGTGAACAGAGAAGCATGGACCAGCAGATGTGATAGCGTATCATATTTTTGTACACCGAATGCAAGGTCCAAGTGCAGCTCATAAGTGCTGCGATTCCTCAGGACCACAGCCTCACTTGGCGTTGGTTTACAGTGCTGAGCAGCCCTTTGGTGTAATTGCCTCTTCACTCCCAAAGCCTGAACATCTGGATTGATGGTGACAAAAGCAATCCAATGGAGACGCAAATGAAAAATGGTACCTCTGTGTATGAGACAAGGGGCTGGGTACGGTCTGAGTCACAGCACACGTAAGAGAGACTCTGGCAGCCCCAGCTGTCCCGTCCCACGAGAACAGTGCCGCTGCTGCTCTGCTCTGCTGGGAGCTGCTTCTCACAGCGACTGCTTCTCAGCATTGACATCTTTAAAAGCGCCTCTGCCATCATCCCCAAATGGTGATCCACCAGCCACTCTCAATGGGAACTACTGATATTAACCCCTACCATTCTGCCCTAATATCGGTTTATTCATTAACTTTCAATGGTTTAGGTGTATGTCTGTTAATTTTCACCTACCACTGCCCACCGCTCTGGGGAGACCGTACAACCCTTGTGCTACAGGTTCATAAAAAACCCCTATAGCTGGAGGGGACGCAGCAGTCATAGAGATGGACACTGTCTTCCTGGGACAATTACGAATTTTGGTGCCCCTTGAAGGAGCTGTATGGGCCCTACTCGCACACCTTCACCTCGCTTGAAGTGCCTGGTAACGCTCTGCTGAGTCGGGGTGAGGAGGGGCAGATGGATGGCCAGGTAAGTGTATGTGTGCTCTTCACTGGTTTTTCTGATTAACACGGGCGGAGAAAGCTGTGCTAGAGGGACTTCCCAGGGCACAGCCTGGCTTGATGGAGGCTTTTTGAAATTATTTTATTTTATTCAGTTTCTGGAACTGAGCTGATGCTGGTGGTTGTCACTATGCTGGACCAGGAGGAACTGAACTGAGCGTCAACATGTTTGTGAGTGATGTGCTTGTGACTGCTTCCCATCATGGAACAAAAGAAGTAAAAGGTGAGTAAGCAGGTAGTAAAGCATGGATATGAAGCCTTTGCAGGCTCCCTTTTGCTCTGGAGACTGAATCAAGTAAAGTGTGTGTTGGGGGAAGATGTGCTGTAGCATCGCCTTTTGCCAAATAGTACCTTTTTTTCTGCCACCCCTGATAAAGGAAAAAAAAAAAAAAGCTTCTTTATTGTCACCAAGTGCCATGAATAGCCTGTCATCTGAGATTTGATTTGGTAAGGAGGCTCTGGGCTAGCGGTTTGTGGGGCCATGTGCTGTCCCGGATCTTTATCCCTGCATGCCCTGGTGTCCATCACCCCCCGCCACACTCACTCACTCCCTGCTCTCCTCTTTCTCACATCTGTGGGTGGACCATGTCTTGCAGATGGTCTGTCCAGGGAGCCTGTGTTACATTTCCCTCCAGTTCACGTGACACTGGGGATGTTTGTTCCCTCGCCAGTTATTTACGAGATCCTGTGAAAATGTAGGGCGTGAGGTAAGTGGAAATCTCCAGGCATGCAAATGAAGGGGGCTATGTATTGTTTCCAAAAACATTTCTTTCTGGGGTGTACAAAGGAGAAGGATCCTTTGCTCAAGGTCTTTCTCACCCAGAGTCGCTTCTTGGAGAGCAGCAAGAGCTAGTGCTCCTATCGTTGCCAGTGATTTTGTTAAGTATTCCCCCAGGAGATCCTACATATCTTTGACACAGGCTCATTTGTTTGTCTGTTGGCTGCCTCCGTCCCCATCAGTGGTGCTCTCTCTCTCTCCCCCTCTCTCTCCTCTCCCAGTGCCTTCTACCCCTACTGACTTTAAATGGCATCTTTTGAATTATCTTTGCTGGCACAAGCTGCCTTAGTTGTACTTGCTGCAGGGGCTGGGAAGGCTCCTCAAGCAAGGAATGTTCAGCCCTTGGGGTCATGGAAACCAGCCAGGAATTTCTGCTCTCCCATTCCCAGGGGCATGAGGAGCCTGCAGAGGAAAACCAAAGGTGACCATTTCCTCAGTTTAAATGTCGTTGACCTGAATTGGGGATGTTTTCCAAGACTTTTTAAGATCAAGAGAGCAGTTTTGGAAATAGGACTGATATCTTGATGGGGGAGAAGAAGTGATCATTTTGAATTAGAGAGTCCTATAATACAATATAGGAAATTGTCATTTGAAAAAAGAAAGCGTCAGGCACTCTCCCTCTCAAGCCTTCAGAGGTTTTTTCAGCCACTTGATACATGTGTGTGGGTTGTTCAGTGACGGAGCTGGATGTTAAAAGGCCAGGTATCAGTTCTTGCATGTAAGAACCCAAAGTATCAGGCTAGGCTCAAAAGTTAGCTATATGCCATATGATCAGCGGGGATAGTGCGTTACTCAGGAGAAAGGAGGTGACAGTGGGACTAAAGCCGTCTCTTTTCTGGAAGACTGATATTTTAACAGCTCTCATGGGAGGAAGGACATGTTCAACCTAATAGGATAATGGAATAATATGTTGAACATATCAGCTTTGACACAGACCAGCTGGTGGCTGTAGACACAAATAACCTAAGGAAAACAAATCTGAAATGCTTCAGGAAATGGCTATATGCGTGCAGCGCGGGGGGGCAGGAGGGTGCCTTGTGTGTAAAAGAAAAAAGATAAAAGCCCCTCTCTTTGGCTGGGGGAGGAGTGTCTCGTTCCTGGAAAGGACTGCATTCCGTCCTTAATGGTAGTTGGGGCTATAAATTTAGTACTGTCTTCTCCTCTGGACCCACAGAACTCTGCACTGTGAGGCTGGACCAAAGGTCCAGTTTGGAGTCTAGCTGGTAAACAGAAAAATCCCCAAACCAAACAAAAAGCCCTCCTACAGTTACTGTTAGAAATTTCCTCAGAAATTATGGTACGGTAACTGTTGCTCAGCAGGAAAATGATCTGCACCAGTCGGTCCTCCACAATCTCTTCCCTTCTTTCTGCTGCCTTTGTGTTTCTAATCCATCTTGTCTTTTCATCTCTGTCCCAACTAGTTTAAATTCCAGTCTCTGTAGACTGCTGTCCAGCAATGAAATGGTTAACACGGACTTCTTATTTCTGTCTTTTTTCCCTTCATAAAGGCAGTCTTTGAGTGTTGGAGCCCAGTGAGATACCTGGGTGGAAGGTAATTACTCTTCTCAGAGCTTTGATTTCAGGCTCTCTGCAGACTTCAGCAGACGCTATTTCACCTGCTCCATTCTAGTCACGGGTGAATTATTTTCTTTGAAACTGTGAAAGATAGAAATGTACTTTTCTTTCTAAATTAAAGCTCAGATCCTGAAGCGGGGCATGTCAGGCAAACCACAGCCAGTTGGTGGATGAACACATAACTGTATAGGCAATATGATTCCCCCAGTGCCTCTCTCAGGTCGAGAGTTAGGTATTGTGTCTCCAGGCAGCATGCAAGTCTGTGCCAGATTTCAGTACCTTGGGCGACAACTGTCATAGATGACTCCAGGTTCACGCTGCCGTGGCTAGGAGCAACAAGACACGAAAGACAGTGATGTAAACTGCTAACGAGCCTTTGAAAGATGCTGAAGGTACCTAAGATCTTGAGGAGGCCAGTCAATCCTCCCCTTCTCCCCTTGGTCGCCGCGGATCCACTCTTGCCCTGGCGCACGCGCGCTCTCTCTCTCTTTCAAAAGTCTTTTGCTCATGCCATTACAAGTCAGCAAGCATTCGGATGTGCTCAAGCAGAAGGATAGCGGAATGTGTCACGCTCTTCATAAACGCAGCTTCCTTCTTCCTCGTTTGCCAGCAGCATGTCAGCAGCAAGGATCGCTTTCTTTTGCAAGAATGGCTTTGGTAAAAGGTGCACTAATGAGATACACTCCATTGACGAGTTATTTCTGGCACAGACGGAGCTGGAAGGAAGTCAGCATTACACACACTCTTTGGCCTGGGAAGGTCTGAGAACCCTTTAAATACTTGGCTCAGAAATGGCTCTTTTCCTTTTATCTAGGAGATTTTTGCTTTCCTGTTAAGTTAATTAAACTTCTGTTTTGTCTTCCTCATGCCCTTTTGCCAGCATCTAGCCTTTTCATGAAGACACTAGTTCAATAAGCATCATTTATAGTGTCAAGCTTAGGTTACTACTGTTTGTTTGCCAAGTGCAGCTGCAACTGTCTGCCCAATTTCACATGTTGCTGTGAGCCAGAGATATCGGCCTTCGCTACGCAGACGGGCCGCTGCGGCCTCACAGTGTCCCTTCCATGAGCTGTCCTTAAAAGATTTCGTTCTTTGCCACCTTCCCACTTCTCTGAAAAAAGGGCTTGTTTACAGTGGGTTTGGATTGCAGCGGGGCCTGCACTTCAAGCGAAATATTACTTCTGGTTAGCACCTTGTAGGGGTATTCTCACTTCGGAATAAGAGTATGTTTCTCAGAAATAAATTCTAAAGCAGGTCAAATTATTTTGAAGTAGAAGTTCCCAGGCTGGGTGTCACTGTAAGTCCCTGGATACAAACCCCCCGAATGCCTGAAATCTTGAGAGGCTGGGTTCCTGAGTGTCTGGGGTATGCATCAACTCACCGGACAGATGCGGCTGAAGGGCTGAAGCCCCCTTCCCACTTCTTCAGCACCAGACTGTGCTCCCACGTCGTGCTGCAGCAGAATGGGCCCGAGGATGCTCCCCTTGTTCCTCCCTTCCCTGCCACCCGCCTCGCGCTGCAGCCCGAGTTACTCCTGGTCTGTGGGAGCCGTGTGGGGAACAGCTGTGGTGAGAGACGGACAGGGAGGCGTTTTCATGTGCTCTGCCCTTGGGCCAGCCCATGCAGTCTGCACTGCAGGCCCCGTCGGGGCACTGCCCGTAGCTAGAGACCTGACAGGTTTTCCGTAATAATCCTAGCGGGAGGAAGGGTCTCACCCTTCGTGAGGGACAGGCCTTATTATAATTTCTTGGTTCACAGCTTGAATGCCTCCCCAGAAGTGCAAGACGTTGGCTGGTAGTGGATGTTGTTATTCCTTTTGCGCTGCCAAGTGAAGATGAACGTAGAAGATGAACGCCAAGTGAAGAAGACGATGCCAAGCGAAGATGAAACTGAAGATGACCGTAGCCCTTTGTCGACTGCTGCGCGCAGGCTGCCACCCGCCTGAGGATGACGCGGTGCTACGCCAGCAGTGACCGCGGGGCACCCAGTGCGGGGGCAGGCCGAAGAAACCAACCTGTTCCCCCTCCGGGTTGAGCTGCTTTCAATAACATCAGACCCAAGCCCATACAGCTGAGAGCCAGAGCGGCGTAATAAGTCATTTAGTACTACTTTGTGGCTGGCCAAGCTGTTAGCCAAAGCTGTCTTGCCTATAAAATAACGGGGTTTGGGCCATCTAATAAGCTCGCCTGAAACAATTTACAGTTTTTTGCATTAAATAATTTTTCAGTGATTTTTTTTTTTTTTTTTCTTAAGGGCAATGTAAGGCTCCTGTATTCTGCATCTGGTTTTAACTTGGAGAGCTCTGAGGTCGCTTTTTGGGATTACTTTACACTCAAATCCTTTATAGAGGGCTAAATGACTGAAGATTGTCCTTTTCAGAATTTCGGGTAAGTTCCCATTACTTTCTGTGTGAGATCCCTATCAACCCTACCACACGCTTTTTCAAAGTTTATAGAATTCACGTAGAGCCTCCGCTCAGAGGGGAGCTCCTTGAGGGTTTTCCAGTTAGCCACGCGATCAATTCAAGACCAACTTTCTCAAAACCAGATTATTCAATCCTAAATTACATGTCTGCTAATTCCGTTCTCTAACAATATTCTTGCCAGGAATGTGGCGGGATAGAAACATGGTGTTCCACGCTCTGCCCCACCTCGCCAGCTCTTTCACTTTGAAACACCTGGTTTCTGCAAGGACTGGAACAAAAGATCTTTCCCTGTCTATGAGGGGAGGGACATCTTCCTCTTCCCAGATTATACCTCAGATTCATTCATTTTGGTAGAGACTACTACCCGCTTTGATGAAGGATTAGAACACTCTATTTATAGTAGGTGCTTAAAGACCGGGCTTCCTGAACCCGTGGAAAACAAATGCGCCAGATTTTATTCTTTTGTTCTTTTAATAAACTGTCCGTGAGATTCTTCCCCTCCCCTCCTTTCCTGCTGGTTTACTTGCATTCTTGTATGCTCAGTGTTTTTTCTCTTCTGTCTTTGTTCCAGTTTATCAGCAATTTACACACAGTTGTTTCCCAGACTCCACGATTTCGACAGCAAAAATAACACTGACCTTTTGAGCCCATGAGCAATCTTGTTGGTGGTAATTTAGCAGAAAGTTACAGTAATGACGAAGAACGCTGCTCTTAAACGTTAGATCATTAAATGTGTTTTATGAGTGTTCATTACTTCTTTAATGCGCTTCCTGTGCACCAGGGAGACAGCCATATTCCAAGGAAGAATGAAGTTTTTAATTGACAAAAGTGGCCAATTTGTGAGTCTCTTCTGCTTTAAAGATACATTTGCAGGTGTCACTTAGCCAAAGCAAGCAAGGAGGATGTTTCTAGGTAGAAAGACAATAGCACTAACAACAGAAGGACTCCTCCGAAGGCACATTAACTCTTTGAAAACCACGAGCTGGGCTTTTCCTGTGGGAGGGCGGGAGGGGAGGCAGGAGGGGAAGGTGACGGACCGCTGACATTTCCCTCCCCAGACCTGGGGCTGGCTAGGGACTGCTTCGGTCCCAGGCCGCCGAGAGCAGACAAAACGTATTGTCCACGCTAAACTTCCTCCGTTTTCAGCCGCTTCCCCTCACCCAGCCCCCGGAGCGGCAGGACGCCGGAGCAGACGACATGGCGGCCGCTATGCGAGGTCTGTCATTTGCCTCTCCTGCTCTACAGGTGTGGCTCTACCTGTGGCTGTGGCAGAGGCACGAGGGAATCTAAATCCAGACCCGAATTTCCCATCCATATCAAAATCCTCAACTTCGCTTTGGCTTAAGTTTACGTACAGACCCATTTCTAAAACTGGTAAGAATATTTGTCAAGATTTAAGCAGAATTAGGAAAAGGAAATTTGTCTGTAACCAGTGTAAAGGCAAAAAAACCCCTCAAAAAACCCAAACCCCGCAAATCCCACCAACATTAAGTGTTATTAGCAAGAGGTCATGGTACAAAGAGCGACTTTGAAACAGAGAATGTTGGTTTAAGCTCATTTGTCTCAATGTATAAACCAAAGCAGGACAGAAAGCAGGTTTACCGCCTTCCTCCTTTTAGCTGTGCATTAAGTAGCGTGAAGCTAGTGTTTTATCTTCCCCCTCTATTTTAGACCTGTCGCCTCTCTTACCACTTTTATTATGCTAATTACCCTTCACTGCCTGTCTCTTACACTTGAAATGTTTTGAATCAGGTGTGTTCCAAGAGAACGAAGCACAGGAATCTGTATTTGAGGTGGTGTAAAGACCTATTTCAGTGATCTATTTTGCAGTGCAATTCAGTACTTTATTTTGTGGCCGCTGGAAAAGGACAGCGCAGAAGGTCATTTGAAAAGGCTGTTGCCGCGTCTAGAGAGCAAGCTTAGTCAGAGCATCAATACCACGTGGCCTTGCAGGACACGCCTGGGTCCACGTCCACCTAAATCCCTTGGTAGGTGTTGATGACAAGCGGCATGACCCCGTGGCTGACGGGAGACAGTTACTGCATTAGGGGTACGAGTTATTAATTTATTTAGCGGCTCTGGGGATCTCTGTGTGACCCATTTCAAGGAATGACAGCAGAAGAAAGTGTCTGGAAACATGATTCGCATGAGAGGCGCGGGGTCTGTAAGAAGCCGGGTGTTTCAGAGGGGGTGTATGCACGTACCACTGGCTTGGGAAGGCAAGACAGAAACGCTGCCCGCAGTCCTGCCTACTAGCTCTGATACGTGATGCTGTTCAGCCTCTGCTCCTCTCCTGGGTTACAGTGGAAAGATTTTGTTTGTTTGTTTCAATCTTTTCTTGGGTCTTTCCCAATTTTAGCCTGAACTCTAGATATCTGGCTCTTAAATTCAGTCTCCAGAGCGCTTCTGACTAATGCCAGGGTGCTATTGCGGGGTTTTACAGGAACTCTTGGGAACGGTCTTGCAGCACAGAGCGTGTGGACCCGTATGATCGAAACCCGGTTTAGCTCCGAGATGGTGTCTGTGCAGCACAGGGTTTCGGGACAGATTGCACTGTGTGGTCCTGACTTCTGTATCCGCCTTTCTGGACCACCCTGACTGAGGGCAATAGAGATGAAAAGCACGCACACTTCGGAACTGTTTTGTAGGAATTTTCCCTCGTTTTAAAGAACTTCTGTTCCAGAAAATACTTATTTTCCTCCAAACCAGTTATTACAGCCTGGGTTCGTACCAAAAGGTTCAGCTATTTCCCAAAATAATTACTTGGTCGAGGTAACGCAGAACTGGGAAGAAATGTAAATACGGAGGTTGGAGGAAGTCAAAACCAGAGCTGGGATCTGGATTCAAGCATCATACTTAACAGATAATTGCAGTGACTGAGGTGGAACATTCAGCCTTAAATCCAAGCTCTCTAATACGCTTTGTCTGGGGTAAGGAAGGCATCTTCCTTTATTAGGTTACTTTCCTGCTCAACATCAACATTTTGTGCTTTGAAGGTTTATTGTGTTGGCTAGAGTTATACCTTTATATACGCGTGGTCCCTATGGAATAGCCTGCTCTCCTTTCATCGTTATTAGTAATTCTAGGCTTGTAATTTCCTATTCGCGCAGTCTGGACCTCGCTGCGCTGTTGCAGGATGGCCGATACGGTGCACAGGAAATGTACTGTTTTTGCAGGTCTCGACTGTTCGTCAGTATTCTTTTCAGCGGCTTCAGTTTTATTGCCATGAAGTCCATTTCCTACATGTAGTACAATTTACCAAATTACAAACAAACACGGCACCAATAGAGAAGTCAGTGAAAGTTCACACTAAGAATAGAAGCTTGAAGAGAAAAGTTCAGTTATGTGACCTTCTTCAGGAGCTGGATACAAAATAGACCTGCTGTTTTTCCCTTCAATTTGCAGTCCAGGCAGAAAAGAACTTGAACAGTTCCCAGAGAAAGCCAGGCCCTTGTTTGTTTCTACGAATCCTCCAGAAATGCTTTATCTGTTAGCTGACATCCTGAGTATGCTGATCCGGAAACGAACCTACTTGGTCTCCTAATTTCCCTCCTGTATTGTCAGCTGATTTTTGCATTGATCTCCCATTCCGCAATGTTTAAAGATCTGCCAGCCATGGACGGAACAAAATGTTACTGATACGTACCTTTAAAAGTGGCCATTAGAGCAAATTAGGATCATCAGATGAAAAACATCATGTAAGTATGAGTCACTGCTTATTGTTGCCCTTTAGAAATACGTTTGGGAAAGAAAAATAATTCCTAAGAACAGGTTTTTAGGCTGTTGGTCGTGAACAGGGAGATGCTACGCTGATGAGTACGGGGCAAATACTTAGGCAATGTACTAGCTATCCAGACTTTTTAAAAGTTCCTTCCTTTCAAATGATGGCTTTTTTCTTCTTTGTATTCACCCTTTTTGTTTCATAGCACACTATGGTCCCTACTTTTAGCTTATCTTGAAAATTCCCCCAAAGATTACAGGGTTTTCCCGAGTGCTGCCTAAGGGAGCTAGTCTGCCCTTTCGGAGCTGCTGCCCGAGTCCCCGCTCCTAGCAGGGCAGCAGAGCAGCGCGTCCGCCCCGGCGCGCCCGGCACGCGGAGCATCGCCGCGACTCCCTGGCCTGAAAAGGGTGCAGCAGAGCGAGAGAATCAGGTATCTCAAAACGCCTTGATGAAACCGGACTATCGCTGGACACTTTCTGTTTAAAGTTAAATATTAGACACTCTCTCCCTGACATTCTTTTTTTATTTAGCCTAAAAGGCTTAATATTTAACTCAAAATACCTAACAACTGCAGATGCTAAGTGCCGAATGTTGTTACGTTCTCCAGAATATACATAAAGCAGTGCTGAAACTCGGTGCGATTGATGTGTTTAGACACGTGTAGCCATCCCTGGACTCGGGTAACTGGTTTTCTCGTTCGAACGAAGCGCTTATGTTCTGAATTGCGGTTGCATTTTGAAGCAAAAGGCACAGCCAATAGTTCAGTGGGAATAACTGGTTTGAATGGGGTGCCCGCTTGGTACATGCAGAAGGAAATACCCTTTACTGAGATGCACTTCTCTTTGTCCCAGATCAAGGTCTTAGTGTGTTTGATCCTGACTGACATCAACTTTGGTTTTGGGGTGAATTCCTCAAATCCATGTTGAAGACAAAGTTATTTTTTACTACGGGCTCCTGTTCAAAGTCTTATTGCAACTGAACTGCGTATCTGTGAAAACCATTGCCATTTTATGACTTTTTTCCCATTTCTAAGCCTTTTTGTTGAATGGTATCGTTATAAAAGGCTCCTAAAGACGTTCTGCTTTTAGGTGAGTTATTTCCGAGGCTGAGGAGTTGGTCCAGAAGCGGCAAGCAGCCGGGAACGGCCCCATCCATGCCTCCGTAACCCTCTGGGGCACCTCGGGGGTAGCCCCCGCAGCGCAGGGCGCACAGCCCAACCAGCCCTGCCACACCTGAGGGGCCCCGGCCCCCCTGCCGCCGCCCGGGCCCCGGGGCCCTGCGCCCCAGCCCCTCCGTGCGGCGGCCCCGCCGCTCCCGCCCGAGCCCCCTGAGGGGAAAGGGGCGTGGCCCGGCGGGGGCCGCCCGGGGGCAAAGTTCGCGGGGGCGCGCGCGCGCCCAACGGTCCGCGCGTGCCCAACGGCCTGCGCGCCTCGTCCCGTCCCGTCCCGTCCCGCCCCGCGCGGCGCCATGGCGGGAGGCCTGGAGTCGCTGGAGTCGTGCTTGGAGCAGCACATCCCGCCCCAGGACCTCGCCGAGGTGAAGCGGATCCTCTACGGGGGCGAGGCAAGGTGCGCTGCTAGGAGCGGCTCGCCTCCCTCTCCCCCGCCGGGGAGGTCGTGCCCCGTCCCGTCTCCCTCGTCCCCCTCGGCGGCTGCCCGGCGCGGGAGTGAGGGGGAAGGAGTCAGTTTGAGGACGGGTGCGCAGGACACAGGGCTGGGCTAAAAGGAGAAAGAGGGGTAGGTCCTGTGGCGCTTGTGGCACTGCGGTGAGGTTAGGCTGTGGGGAGAGAACCGGGGTGGTTTGGGGGTAATCCAGGCTTGGGAGGCAGGGCGGTAGAGAGGCCGTCGGGAAGGTGGCTGACAGGAGTGGAAGCCCTGAGTGGGATAGCTTTGAGGGGGGGCTGCGGAGGTCGTGGCTTCCCGGTGAGGGAGCTGGAAAAGCGGGGATCTAACAGGAGGAAAAACGCGTTGGAGGGAAAGTGTTTATGATCTGGGGGTGGCAGATGAGTGTTTGTATGTATGTGCTCCTTGATTTCTGTAGCAAGGTAATAGTGTCTGGAAATCCCAGTTCTAGAGGAGGACACTGGGAGTTTGGTGCCATGGAGGAGAGCAGTGAGATTTGCACAAGACCTGGCTACTGACTGACTGTTCCCTTGCCTGATAGTTGTGTATGGGGGCGCGGGAGCTCGGGTGGCTCTGCAGGGGCAGGCAGCAGTTGTGATCCTTTTGATCCGTTGCTTTCAGAGCAGAAAAGAAGAACATCTCACCTTAAAATGTCTTTGTTTCCTGTTCAATCCAGAAAACTTGATTTGCCAGCTGCTGCTCTATCAGCAGCTCAGGAAAGAGATTTTGAGCTGCAGGGCTATGGATTTGAAGCTGCTCCAGAGCAATTGAGAAGGCCACGTATTGTTCGAGTAGGACTGGTACAAAATAAAATTCCGCTTCCCACAGACACAGCTGTGGCAGTCCAGGTACACCGACTGGGATCTGGGCTGTTTGTGGGTAACTCCTCTTCTACTGGATTGAGAAATAACACGCTTCAGTTGTTGGTGTTAGAAACTCCATTATGAAATGTCTCTCCTTGTCTGGCAATATAGCACCCATCACTATCTTAATACAGCATACTGTAAGAAATTTGCATGATACATTCAGTTCTATTGTTTCTCAGAAATATCTCTTGTGTCATGTTTACCTAGTGAATTGCCCAACCTGTTTGCAGTTTTTCCAAAGCTAAATATTTAGTCACTGATTTTGTACATGAAAATCCTTTGCCTCTAAAATGAAACAGAAAATCATTTACCCGAAATCAAAAGAGATGGCAACCCATGGAAACCACAGGTGCAGTTCTTGTTTTAATTGAGAAATGTTCCATTATAGGAAAATCCATTAGAGTAAACACAGATTAATAAAGCTGTGTTCATTATTCTTTGTCCAGCAGTAACCCAAATCCTATTACAAGGTGACCATTGTCTCCTGATATCTTAGACACAGAAGCACGGGGGTGACATAGATAGAACTAGCCTCCTAAAAGTAGCTTTAGAAAAGTGAAAGAAAATACCACATTTATAAAATCTCCTGGAGCAGTAGTTTTGTAAAGTGACAGGACGGAACATTTCTGAGGTAATTTGTTTTGGAAAGATTACCTGTTACAGATGCAAGTCATTAATTCAGTATATGGATCAAGTTTGTGCATTCTTTGTAGCATCTGTTAAAAAGACGACCAGTTATATTAATGATTTTACCTTATATATAACTAGTTAACTATTTCTGTAAATCGATGTAGAGTTGTTGAGCTTGTAGGTCACTGTTCACTTGAATTGTGTCTTTTTTTTTTTTTTGATTGACACCTGAAAGTATCAATGCAAAGTGCTACACCTATGCTTATATTAGTAGAATGCTCAAGAAGAAAGTGTTTGGAAACAATGTTTTTTGACTAATTAATAAATGCTTTGATGCTTTTTCTTGGTAATAATCTACTTAGCTCTTTGTACTTAGCTCTTTGGACAGAGGGATTTAGAAAATAGTTTGGAGTTAATAACTTCTAGAGAGTGTCCAAGATCCACATGTGTGAGCAGGATTCGGAGATAACCAAGGAAATGGACTGTCCTTACCTCATGTTTTAAGATTCTGAGTACTTGACTTTGAATTCACGTTTACTTAACATCGTTCTGTAGGTTTTTTATGATGAGCAGCAAAATTATAATTTCTGCTGATTTTGTTAAGATTTTCAGCTATTTGCAAGTCAGTCAGCAGTGCGTTGCCATATATTTAAATGTTGTAACCATGGAATTAGAATTCCATTGGCTCGCTTTCTCTATTTTCAGCATCTAAATGCTTTTAAAAATCTGTATCTAACTCTTTCTATTATCAGTGCTCAGGGATGATAACTTCTTGAGTTATTCCACCTGAAAGCAATGGGACTAAGTATAGAATAAGATAAATTTAATGTGAACAAAGCTGATAAAACCAGGCTATTAATATAAGAGTGAGTTAGAACATAGAGCTTTTTTCATAGCGTGACACTTCTCGCAATCAGGTGGCTGCACTGCACCGACGAATTGAGGAGATTGTGGAAGTAGCTGCAATATGTGGGGTCAACATAGTTTGTTTCCAGGAGGCTTGGAGTGAGTATTTTCTGCGATTCCTTCTAGGTTGTCAGAGGTCAAGTCCCTTCTGTTTTAACAAGTGTCCTGTACTAGAAGTATGTCTTGTAAGTGAAGAGCAGAGATTTTCCAAGATACAACAGTTGACTTTACTGATTTGCTTTCTAAAGGAGAAAACAAAGAGTCTTAGGTAGCAGAACTGTATGGAAGATGTATGTGAAGTCTGTTACGCTGAAGACTGGCGTATGCTGCAACAGTGATATTTATAGGTGTGCTCCTTCCTCATGTCATCCTCCGTGATCCTTTCCTCATTTTTTTTTTCTTCCAAAACTTGGGGATTTTCTAGACAGATACTAAAATAAAATAAAATAAAAAAATCTATATTTTCATTTAAATGGAGTCTTTGAGGCTTCATAGAGGCAAAAACCAAAATGAAGGCCCGAGTTGTGAAAAGAGGTTGTTCACAGAAAGTGTACGCTAGTGACTGAGGTGTGTTTTGTATTTTACCTCCAGTAAGACTTCACTAAGTGCATTCTTTCTCTTCTTCTTTGTTCTGTGTGGGCCCAAAACTCCCTCTCTTGCTAAAAATATTTTTAAATAGCTTTTGCCTTTAAACAAAACAGTTGAATCTTTCTTAAGTGTTTAATTTTTTATCTGTGTTCATGCAAACAGTGTGTATTTCTTGAGTGACATGAACATTCTTGTAAATTTTGTCTTGCGTTGGTGTTTTCCAGCCATGCCCTTTGCTTTTTGTACAAGAGAGAAGCTTCCTTGGACGGAGTTTGCTGAGTCAGCAGAGGATGGGCCAACAACAAAATTCTGTCAAGAGGTAAAAAAACAACCAAGCAAAAAAACCCCCACATCCAGCCTCCAGCCCCAGCCCCTAACTGCCACTGATTAGCATGGGTTTCTTCTTTATGTACCGGTCTTCCACCACTGAGAAAACTGAAATAATCAAAAATAAATTTTCACCTTGCTTGACAAATATTATGATAGTGAGTGAAGTAGAAATGGACAATAACAACTGTGCTCAATATTTATTTTTTAAACTACTTTGTATTTATAGGCTCCCTTATACCATGGAAGGCATATGAAACTTCCCATTTTACTACTCCAGAATTTTACAAGGAAGGAACGATTCTTCATAGAAGAATTCTTAATTTCCATTTAAAAGGTGTTTCTTGCCTAGAACAGTTGAGCATTAAACGATGCTTGTATGAAGGTGTGAGGAGAAGAATAGCTAGCCTTTTCTGAACAGGGAACACTTTCACACATATCTTTTGCATCTTGCTGTGAAATGACACAAAATGTCATTGATGATAACAGTCAGAGTAATGTACCAGAGGAAAACTTTTTTGAATCCTTCTTTATGAACAAAAAATGAAAATAATTACCGCAGGCTTGTGTATAATAGGAGAATTGTGTTCATTTGTATAGTTGGCAAAGAAATACAATATGGTTGTGGTGTCTCCAATCCTGGAGCGAGATGAAATACACGGGGAAACTCTGTGGAACGCTGCAGTGGTCATTTCTAATTCTGGAGCTGTCCTTGGCAAAAGTAGGAAGAATCACATTCCGAGGATTGGAGACTTCAATGAGGTAAGACGCAGTATTGTGACTATCAAGCTAGTCTTACGTTGCAGCTCTTGTTTGTGTCAGCGTGTGTTGTATCAGAGTCCTATGGGCAGGAAATGTAATGTATTTCTAGAAAATGTGGTTCGTTAAGTGTCAAATCAGGTTTTCTTGGGTGACATTATAGTAAGTTAAGTTGTCAAGAATAGAGAGTGATGACTCTTAAAGGACAAATAACGTTGAGTCTTTGTCATGTACTCTTCCTTGGCCTGATGGAAACTACACAAGTATCAAAAATCTTAAAAACAAAATTCTGTAAGTCACAGCTTTGTTACGTTAGTCGTGCATGTTTGGCTCAGATGGTTTTTGCATGTGTGCGTGTTGAACTTCTTTTAATTTGGAAGGCAATTGTTTCGTGGCTCAGGTGTGAGCATTATTTATGGGTTTGATCTCTGTGTCTCTGTGAGGTTGTCTTGGAAATGACACTTCTTTTGCTTATGTTTCTTTGAGCAGAATCCCTTAATTCATTATGCTTCTGACTGAAAAGCTGGTTTATGGCATCTTCTGTTTACTAATCACATTACTTCCACTGAAGCCCCCAGCAGTTTTTAGACCGTGCTCCAGAATCAGCTTCAGAAACTGAACTGGTAGTAAAGGCAATGTCAGGAGAAAACTGGTACATCTGAAATGTGTTTATCCACCCATAGACTTATCACAAGCAGAAAGATCAGGATTAAAAATTAACCAAAGTCTAAAAATACATTGCCTTACCTAACTAAATCTCTCCTTGTCAGCTAAAGTGAGTAATTAAGAGAGACATTTCTTCTAGGCACTGGGGGCTATGTACCTGCAGTTGCTTTTGTTCCCTGTCTGAGGCTTCAGAATCCCAGCTGCTTTTTTATTAATTTTTAAAGTTTTTTTGTGTCTTGAAACTTCGTGTTCAAAGACCTCTGGAAGTTTTGACCTGGGCTTCCAGACCTGATCAGACTGGTTTGTGTTTCTTCAGAGGAGGCTGTTAATAGGTTTCTACACAATGGATTTCTGGCGCAGGCTTGTCAGTCACCAGTGTTGACTTCTATCTTTAACAATTATTTTGATATTTAATATTATTTTATTGGACCTGCCTTTTAGCTAGCAAAACAGTAACTGACAAACCCACATAAAATAAAAGCACTAATAAAAATGAATTTTGGTTACTTTCCACATTATTGATTTGTTCCTTGTGGAATCAAACAAGGAGTAAATTCCTGTTGCTTATGGTAAAATATGATGTCTTTCAGTTTTCCAGACAGTGTTTTGTGGAGCATCAACAGACTCCAAGAAGCTTCTTGTTTCCAGCTATGAAACTGTAATGAAAGGCACCTAAAAAAAGAAAATATTTTTACTTTTCCCCGTGAAATATAAATAGAGTTTCTCTAAGAGTTTTGCATAATTCCTAAAAAGAGTTAGTTCTTACAATCCTAAATGCCAGAATTACCACAAAACAATCTATTTATATCTTGCAGGTATAGTATAATGATCTGATGTTTCTTGTTGTATCTACCTCGTTATAGAAGCAAGTAGTGTTTACCCAAAACAGCGCTGTCTTTTTAGCTGGTTTTGTTAGCAAAGCATTAACTCCGTTCTTCTGAGCTGAGCAGTTCTGATAGAGGAACTTCAGAAACCACCAAGACTACAGAGAAGGCTTATGCTCATTGCTGTTACTTTAATGTTGTTTTCTTTATCAACAAAGTTAACCCCGAAGGAAGGGTTGAATTTGAAATGACTTTTTGTGGGTTATCTCTGTAGAGCAGATAGGGAAAGGAGCCTTGTTAAAGTCATCCTTGTTGAATTGGTGAGAACTAAATGGAAAGGGGAAGGAGATTGGTCTGTAGCCTATTCAGCCATGTGTGGGACGGCATATAAATAAACAGAAATCAGTCCTTCATGAGACATCACGGTTTGTTGCTGTGGAGATGATTGTGAACTCTGGTGAGTAATAAAGAAGTAAGAACTGATGAATTCCCTGAAGCAACAGCATTTTTGTTTTTCTTCTCCTATTGTAATAAAAGAAAACTGAGAATAGAAGAAAAATGGAAATATATTCAATCAGCGGAATTGTTTTGAAAAAGGTTTGTGTGAGTGCCCACCACGTGGTGTGCTCTCTGCAGACATGAAACGAGATAAAAACCAGTGCCCAAGGAACTGTGCAAATTCATGAGACCTGATAATAAATAAGGAACATGAGATGTGACAGTTACTGGGCATGCTGAGCCTCTAGTCCGTCTTGTTTCAGAAGATGGCCCCCCGTGTCTGTCATGCCATTCTCCTACACTGAGGTGAGGCCCTAGTTTGTTCCCCAGCTGTGACTGTGCGTGCTTTAGGCCTGGTGTGGTTCTGCTTCCTTCAAGACCAATGGCAGTGGTTGTTAAAATGGACAGATAGTTTCAATAAAAAGGGGATTGTTTTACAACACACCTTTCCTATACGGTGAGAGTCACGCCCCATTGGGTCAGGCTGGTGGATGATGTATCTTGCTTTTCTGTCTCCGAGATCATCACAAAAAGGTACTATTAGGAGTAAGTCTGGCTGCTCTGCAACTTTCGTACTCCCTCGGTGTCCACGCTCATTGCATTAGGGATGCTGGGTGGCATGTCCTGTCTATTTCGTTTCTTATCTGCGGTTCTTTTATCAAAGACTTTGTCTAATCCCTTCTGAACCCGGTGGTAATACCTGCTTTCACAAGAAGCACGTTTCAGAAGTGCGCTGCCTGCTGCATGAAAAAAGTTACTTTGTTTGAAAACAGGTACAAGAGTGTCATTTCAGTCGATACCCGCTGCTGCTTTGGGATTTCTGCATTCGTGTTATCCATTGCCTTTGTGATTTTGTAAATCTCATTCGTAATATCGCCTTCAGCCTTCTGTCTGCAGATTGAAGAGCCTTTTTAGTTGCTCCTCACAAGGGCGCTGCCCCATCCCCTTCATCGTTTCAGTTGCCTTTGCTTATTCCCTGTCTAGTATGTCCTTATTGAGATGCAGACACTAGGATTACCCAGAGTACTCAAGTCATGGGCACACAGAATTCTTATAAACCAGCAAAATGGTGTTTTCTGTTACATTTCGATACTCTTCCTGTTGATGTCTGAGATTTTCTTGGGTTTTTGACTAGCACTGAGCACTAAGCAGGCGACTGTCAGTGGCTCCACACTTACCCTTCTCTTGTGTCTGGGAAGAACCATTTCTGTACGTTCCATTTAGAATATCTCTGTCAATGTTTGTCTCTTGATAGCTGTTAACAATGCCCTGTCCTTCTCTTCACTAGTGCCTGTTACAGGAACCAGTGCGTTTCTAATTGTTTAGAAATGTTTAATATGATAAGATGAATGTTCGCACCATATGGTAAACGAGATCTTTTAAGCCAACAGTTGGCTCCAGTTTCTTTAAGGAATGTTCTCTAGATTTATCCTGTGATTTTCCTGGTGGTAGTTTCAAGCCTTCTGTTTGTTTAGAGCAATAGGCATATAGGAAATTTAAATAACCAATCTCAGCTATAGACTGATATTTGCTTATAGCATTCATAAAACTACTGTGTGTCATTACATAACAGGTGAATGTAAAGGAGTTCCGTGTTCTTCAAACAGCGTTCATCATCTCTCTTTTTAATCAGAATCAAAGGATCATGATGACTTAGGAAAATTTTCTTATGTGGTGAAAGTACTGAGAGGTGCCTAAAGTTGGGCAATTTGTGGATCTCTCTTAAGCTTCTGTAGAAGTTTCTAGCATTAACAGAAGTGTTCATGTCAAAGTCAGACAGTGCTTAGGTGTGGTATGAGTGAAGGGAAACAGAAAGGGGCTTGAATTTGATCTCAGCAGCCTGAGCGTGCCGCTGTTTGCTACATACCCATTACAGTAGAGCTACGTACTAAATGAATGGTGGTGTCCTCGCTCGTGGTCTAATGACTTGAAGCTGGTAATTGGGAAGTGCCAAAGCCATGTTGGAGGTATTTCTTTTTGCTTTTTTAAGAAGTCTGCATTTGTGTTTGTTTGTTTGTAGTCTACTTACTATATGGAAGGAAATACAGGACACCCAGTGTTTCAGACACAGTTTGGAACAATTGCTGTGAATATCTGCTATGGGCGCCATCACCCTCTGAACTGGCTCATGTTTAGCATGAATGGAGCAGAGATCATCTTTAACCCTTCAGCCACTATTGGAACGCTCAGGTAAAATGCAAACTGATTTAGGCGGTCGCATGCTTTCTGGGTTAACTGAACCTCGGAGCCCCTCGCTGGGGCCTCAGGGACACCTTGCTGAGGTCTTGGAACCTGAGGTATCGCCTCCTTCTTTTGCCTTCAGGAAGGAATCTACATTCTTCTCCATCTGGAGTTCTGGGCTACCAGTCTGCTCGTAGTCACTAATTCTCTTCTAGAACTTTAGTTGTGTATCTGCAGGTCTTTTGTTAGTAATTTTGTTAGTAATTTACATTCTAGTAACTAGTAAATTTTGTTAGTAATTTACATTCAGGCTTAGCTTGCCAGCTTGCATGGTCCACCTAGGAGCCAATAAGTATGGTATCAAATTGCAGTTTTCAGAGCCAAGCTGAGAAACCCTGTTCTCAAAAACAATTTTTTTTTTTTCTTTAACTGTTGGCAATTTTGTGATTATCAGGCCTCTTGAACCAGACTGAACCAGCGTAAACTGTTTCCCTTGAGATTAATCTTCTGCAGATTGACATTAATTGCACCCTACTGACTTGACTTCCTAAAAGAAAAAAGAAAGCCAGCTCAGTGAGCTAAGAAAATACACTTCTTAGCTAGCCCATAATGATTAATTTGTGGATTAGATCTTGAATATTCTTTGCCTCTACATTATCTGCATCAGTCATGTTTCAACATAATAACCTTTGAATGTGCCGTGCTTCCGAAGCATTGTCTGACACAGGCTGTGTATTGCTTGGGATACTGCAACGTGATGCAAAATAACTGCATTTCTTTGGGGCCAGAGGGGGGGCTTTCTTTAGGTAGAAACCTGGTGGAAATGGTTTCAGTGGTTTCTATACCACTCCTCCTTACAAAATCAGCATGCCTTCCTTTCATTCTCATTGTATTCTGTTCTTTGCTGTGCTACTCAATACTTTCAAATTCCAAATTAGACTATTTGTAAATTGAGGTCTGTGTCTACAGATTGTGTCTACACATCAGCTTAAGACATGATAGAACAACTGTGCTTTCTCTTTTTGTTTTTTTTTTTTCTTTTTTTTTTCCCCTGATAACAGTAGGCTCTGAAAAGTAGTTTATTATTGTATACTATTTACATACATATGACTGAGGAAGTGACGGAAGTTTATGCTTAATTATAAATATTAATGTTTTAACCCTTTTCAGAATAAGTGGTTAGCTTTGTACAGGGCGGGGGGGAGAGTGGCTTTGCAGAGTTCTTTGGCACAAAAGCATTTCCTTTGTGAGATAAAAACCCATATTTTGGGCTAGCTGAACTCTCTTTGAGTTTCCAGCTCCAAAGACAAGTTTCAGGAAGCTAACAGCGTATTTCATCATTACCGATAATATTGTAGTACAAGTATAATATCCAGTAGCAAACAAAAAAAGAAGACATACTGATCTCTTACAACACTAAAAATTCTGTCTCATTTCTCTACTCTCTCCCTTCAGCTGGTCTTGTGTGTGTGGACCAGTTACAGGATACTTTCATTTTTATTTCTTTAAACCTAGAGGAAAAGATTTTTCCAGTGTCAGTTTTGTAAACCTTGATGTATGAGATGTTCGGGCAATATGGACTTGCTAACTGGGTATACAAGACGATAGAAGAGTTAGAAATGTAAGAGGAATATCTTTTTTAGCATTTTCCATTTCTTCAGGATTCAACCAATCCCCTCTCTTTACCTGTTTAATGTAAATTTGGAGTTTTTCTGCCTCTGTGACAAGGCCCAAGAGTATTCATCCAGTTTTTCTTGCTGACCAGCTAGAAAATTCTGAGGACATTGAGCATTCATAAAAGGGTAGAAATGGGGAAGAACAGATGAGAGGCATAAAATTTTCATACCCACAGCCAGTTCAGATGCAGAGAACCAAGTATTTACAAACCTGGAGAGTAGAACTGTAGGTTAGATGCAGTATTCTGTCATTCAAACTGCCTTTAATAGTTTTTGGTACAAAAGATAATTTAGGTTGGGTAATGTCGGAAAATGTCCTTTGAAAAGAGTTGAATGAATACACAATGCTTTTGGGGCATTTATGTTACTACTAGAATAATATTTGTGATGTTTGTCCACTTATGGCCCATTAACAGGAGAGCAAACAGAAATTACCCTGTTGTCATACAGCACTTCATTGGTACTCTGGGTGCTTCAGGCTCTCCTAATTATTGGCTTTCACTGATTGTTTTTAAGCATATAATTTTTATTGCAGGAAGAGGACTCTTGAGGCCCGTGTAAAACTGTCTCTGGGGTTGCTTCTTGGCTATAGCCTTTTTTTCCTGTCTCTCTTCTTCTGTGAAATTGTAATTTGCTGGAGCTTTTCAATAAAATCCCTTTTTCTTAGAAGAGCTGGCTGCCAGACTCAAAGCAATTGAGAAAAGAGGCAATAAACCAAGTCCTTGCAATCAGTCCAGTGGCCATCTCAGGATTCTTGAGTCTGCCCGGGAGATTAATGAGTCAGATGCTTGCAACCCTGTCTCGGTACTCAGAATCTGGCAGGTACACGCTGTCACAGGAATGTACAAATTGTATCACCTTTGTTTTGCAGCTCTGAGTACTTCCAGCCCTCCTATTAACTAGTCCGATCCCTGTGTATCAAACTATTTAATAAAAAGAAGACTATTTCAGTTTTAAACATTAGTCGGAATTGAAATCTCCTTTGGAAAAGAGGTAGAGCCTTGGAAAAGAGAAGGAATTTTTTATTCCTCCTTTCTCAGTTCTTGGTTTTATGTAAATTTAGTGACTGGTTTAATAGATAATTACTGGGAAGTTATCGGGATGCTTTTGTTAAACATGCTTTCTTTTTCATCAGCCCACCGTGGGAAAATGACTTACTGGAAAGTGCTATGAAAACTGTAGTTGAAATAACAGAAGTAGGAAATTTTGGTGGAAATGGATTTTTCTTTTCCTTTTTTTTTTTTTTTATTATTCCTATCATTATTTTTTTTTCATTCACTGCTGCAAAAGCCTCTCCTGGGCCATTTTGGGAAAAAAGGAGGCAACTTGCATGAATCTCTTACAGCTTTGCTGCAGAGTGATGTTTGGTATATTGAAAGTTAATGGAATGTGAAAGCACATGTGTAAATCTTTTGCATAATTTGGAGAGTAAAATGTATTACACTTTAATTGCTTTGAAAATCTTGAGATGTGTTAGTTTTTTTCTCCCCCCCCCCAAGCCATATTTACTGGGTTATCAGATAGAATTGTTTATACCTATATTTGAGCAGAAAATAATTATAGTGCTTGGCTGTATCTGTGGGGAGATTTTGATTGTAAGAGCAAGATCAGTCTTAGCAGCTAACTTTGGCTTCTTTGACAGAAAACGTACAGTGCGAGACAGTCGTAATCTAAATTTCGCTCTGAAGTGGACCAGTAGGGAATACCTGCCTCTTTTGTGTATTGCAGCGAGTCCCTGTGGCCAATTGAAGCAAGAAATGCTGCCATAGCTAATCACTGCTTTACCTGTCCCATCAACAGGGTAGGAACGGTGTGTATCTTCACTTTGTTATTTCATTGCATAATTCAGCTATTGTAGCGTAAGTTAATTTGAGGTAATGAACTGAACAGCACTAGAATGCACAGATTCCTCCTGTACAACTGCTGTATTAGTGTTTATAATACGATTTGAAGGTGGACAGTGATAAAGAGATTGAGAGCTGCCTTGTTGCTGGCAGCCTGCTTCTTGGTTGCAGCTGCTTCCTGTTCTTGAATTGCTCCCTTTGCAATAGGCACCCGCCCTTTCGCTAATTCTCCTAGTTTCTATGGTGAAACCAGTATTCTTTTAGCCAAACTGACTGAAAATGAAATATATCCTCACGTCAGCGGTACACAACTGGTTGCTGTTGTACTACTTCTCTCTGGACACTGAAATTCTATAATGAAAATTAATATTGCACACAATCTTGCTTTCAGATTAGTCCAAATACCCTACATGTGTGTTCCTTTATAAGGTTCCCTGCAAAAATCCAGACTTGTTCTTGCCGTTGATGTGAACATACTTGCCTTCTTTTGTGATCCGCAAGGCTGTGTTTGGTTAAATGTCTCCTCTTTTCCCTCTTCTTTAGACTTGTGAAACTGATAGGAGTCGTGTTCCCCAAAGCGTATGAACAACAGGCAGTGATGCAAAAAGATCTTGTTTTCTAGCCTATCCATCATAGAAGCTAGACCCCTCTGATGACTCCCTCTAGACTGTGCTGATAGTATGCCAGAAAAAGTCGTAATAGATTTATATAAACTTCCATACTAAATATGGTAGGCTAGCAAGGATTTCTTGACTGAGATGGAATTATACTGCCACCTATGGATTCCTCTTGTTTCACAGGAATACTACAAAAATGCCTTTACTTCCGGAGACGGTGGAAAAGGTATGTTCAGAAATCACATTCAGTGGTTGCTAACAATTGTTAACTAGAAAGTCTGAAGAAACGATAGCTCTCCTGCAAGCGTCTGTCCCGTGACAGCTATGGGAGCTAGCGACTGCCTTACTGAAGGCTGCTGTTTTGTAAGCTGGGGAGAAGCAGCACTTCCCATTAAAGGTGGTGGTACCACAGTATATGGTCACCAGAAGTTCATACCTAAGGTTTCTATACGCTTTCAGAGGACTGAGAATTTTGGAGTCAATGCAGTATTGTAGGACTGGAAGACAGAAATCCCAGAAGTTAGCCTGTGTTGTCAGTGCATGCATGACATTTTATTTGTAGTTTTAAGATTAGCAGCAATAGCCCTAGCCTGAATCCCCAGCCAAGCCGTTTTGCCCTGTTTCACAGATTTGCTGGAAGTTAAAGACAAGAACGCTCAAAAAAGAGCGTTCTCAAAGAAGAACATGCGATTTGCTTGCATGTACTTCACTTTTATGTTGAAACACTATAATTTGTCCTGTGACGACCGTGACAGCTTCTGGCTTAATCTGGAGGGGGGCTGAGCCTTTTTCTTAGCTAGTTTTGGAGCTAAGTGCTTGTAGCAGCTGCAGCAAAAAGGTCAGTGGTATCCATTGCTTAGTAGTACAACAGATGTGGCTGATTTTTGGCACAACTCAGAGGTGTGCAATATGAAGTAAGATTGTTTTGTTTTTTTTTTTTTCTGTACCTCAAATCCCAGTGTTTTCACTTCTGACTTTGTATTGAAAATTGAATGGGTGCGTCTCTGTCAGCTGTTTTGGAAATGTATGATTTGACAATTAGAATTCATTTAAAGTCTAAATAAGAAAGAATGAAAGCAAAGCATTTAGTTCAGAGACTTAATAATGGAAAAGCATAATAATGCATTATTTAAAAGGCAATGCAGTGAGGTTTTTTTCCTGTTAATTCGATATATGTGAAAGCTGTACTGTGCATGGCAGTGAGTATTGGGCAAAACTGCAGTTACCTTAGGGTGGTGCTGTGACTCTTCAGGGTGAATCTTGCTTAAAGCACAGTGAGTGAGCAACCACAGGAAATTGAGCCAGGTTTTATGGGACACTGCATGTTAAGCTGTATGCTTATTTGCAGATGGCATTACATGCTTTTTAAAAATTTCTTTAAGCACACCATGACTTGGGCCATTTTTATGGCTCAAGTTACGTAGCGGCACCAGATGGCAGTAGGACCCCTGGACTCTCTCGCACTCAGGATGGACTTTTGGTGGTAGAGATGGACCTAAATCTTTGCAGACAAGTCAGTGACAAATGGAATTTTAAGGTAAGCCTGCTTATAAAGAAACAAACTTGTATGTGATATTAGAACAAACAAGCTTTCATAATGATCGTATAATCTTACAATAGTTAAAAGGCAACCTTTTTTTTTTTTTAACAGTCCAAAGCTTAAATTATTGAACTAATTCAACAGGATGTTCTGGAGGCCAAAGGCATAAGTAGATTCAGAGAAGGAATAGCCAAATTCAGGGAAACTAGGCCAGTAGCTTTTAAACGAAAACCTTAGCCTTTGGTCCTTAAGTGCGGATTGCCAGGAGCTCCGAGGACTGCTAGGGGAAGTGTGGGCCATTTCCTTACGCAAGGTAAGTAGGCATTTGCCACTGAGCTGAGATGGGCCTTTGATCTGACCTGATACAGTAGTTCTTTATATTCTTATAGGCCTTATTCGTCAGTTTTGGTGAAATTCAGTGAAAACCCAAAACCACAAGAATCTTTCAGCTTCTGAGAACTTTCTGTGTGCAAACTGCTTGCAGTGTTAACTCCCTGGATTTGTGGACATGTTGTAGCCACAGAGAAGAACTGTGTGCATTCATCTCTGAAGCGTCCTAACACACTTTTGAATTAATCTAAATCAGATTAAGATGACTGCAAGCCTCTCCACCTGGCTTTAGCCAACTTACTTATTACTATTTTTTTTTTGCATTTGGATCATCTGTCCTGAGGGTGTAATTTGATTTAATTTGTCCAGCGGCAGTGCTGGTTTAGGAAAATGCCACCTCAGCACTGCAGTTTGCTAACCCTTCGGTTGTGCCAGTACAAGCTATGTGGGGTGCTATATTGTATACTGGTTTAATAGAGTGACCAGATTTTTTAATTTATTTTTTTTTTAAACAAACAAACAAACAAACCATGCTCTAGTTTCTTCTTTTAATCCAATCAAGTTACGGCAGGCCCCACAAATATTCTGTTGGACCAACAAAGAAGGCAAGCAAAAGGAGAGAAGAGATGGCAACTTCTTAAATAGGCTTTGTTGATGAAGAAAACATCTTGTCTGCTTCTGTGGAGACAGGTCTTTTGTTCTAGTTCTCAGTACTGCTAGAGACGGGAATTTTTTCCTATCCACTCTTAAGATCAGCATGATTTGAATCCTAACAAAGTAGACCAGAACTCCTGGCTAGCAACCATCACAATATATGTAGGTTCTTCAGTGATAATCTAGTATTTAAAATAAGTAATCATTTGCAAGGAGTGTCAGTTTTTGCACATGATGTGACTGCAAGCAGACACTTATTTTCTAGAGCTAGTTTATTGGGAACCACCTTGCACATTACAATATAGTGCAATATATAACGTGTTTTGATTTCAATTTGATGTAAAAATACAAATTTACTGTGGATTTGAAATGCTGAACAAACTTTTGATTAAAACATAGTCATTTCTTAGCTAGAGCTGAATTTCTTTGGTAATGCTGCCAATCCATATATAGGGGCTAAAGACAAAAAGCAATTTCAGGTTCTCTTCTGGACAGAACTGCATTTGTTCTTTTACAGATGCATGTGGTAGGTATATGGTTGTTGACATAGTGGAATTAAATTGTGCTGAGAGATTCCCAGTTTTTTTAAGTCAGGCAGGCATTTAGTTTTGCTTTGCCACCGAAGTCTGAGGCTCTTATTGCAGAGTAGAGATTTAGTGCGTCAGGAAGCACATGGAGCATTGCTTATAACAGCTTAGGTAGGGGTATCTGAACAAAAGCAGTTGTATTGGTTAGGAAAAACAAACCGCAAAAACACTGACCTTTAGCTGTTTGGTATAGGATTGCTTATTTTTTTGTTGTCTTCAAGTCTTGTGCTTTCAGCACCTTAGTTTTACGTTGATGGCGTGGATTGCTGCTGTTGGTCTTTTGGCACATAAGGGCACAGCGGTGGCTTTTGTTTATATGACAGGGGATATCTGTTTCCTTTTCCTCTCTTGTGGCCAGGACAGAGGTAGTTGTTGATATGAGGGGAATGAGGAAGTATGCAGTCATCATTTATCCACCGCAGAAAATCCTTGATAGCAAGTAGGAACCTATTTAACCTGCTCTGGTATCTGCAATTTGCACTCAATGATGCGTGAAAGGGACGTGAAGTAGAATGTCTTTGCTAAACTCAGAGCAGCGAAAGAGCTAAGCAAATTGTCCTCGTTACACTCTGGCAAGAAGGGAGTCATTTGCCCGTCTCAGAGCCAGTGTTGTAGACTGTGCACTTCAGAAGAGGATAGCGCTACGTAAAGTGCTGTGTTTCAGCCTCCTAGCTTACTATATCACCCAAAGCAATGATAATATTTCGTATTATTCATGGATAAAGTAAGAGCAACCCAAGTACCGTCAGTGGCACACATGCAAACTTCTTGCTGGCAGCAGGGTTCACCAGCTGTCAAGGACATAATATGAAGACGCAACTGCAGAGAGACTCCTCGGCCTTCACTGACGTAACTTACTTAAAAGAGAATATTGTTGATGCATAAGAGAGTAAGTCCACCGTTCACGTTCAACTTTCAGCTATCCATGACAACCAAAATAGCCTTAAGTAATTAGTCAGCAGACGTGACTGTCAGTGAAGGAGAGCTGCAAAGCAGGAAGGTGTTCTTTTTAGAGTTTTACTTTTTAGAGTAGAAATGTACTTTGCTCTTTTTTGGGCAGAAGTATAGTTTTAGGCAACACAATGTGAGTTCTTTTATGCAAGTGTATTAGTTTGTGCTAAGGCATTGGAGGTCTTGCATTTTGAGTGAATTATGATTTTACTCTTTGGGGCAATTAAATAATAGGTTGTCATTAAAAAAATGGTGGATATTTTTATCTTCTACTGAAGTACTTTTATAGCTCACTAAAAGAACTGAAGCTTTGATTTTTCTTTTTCAGATGACTGGTAGATATGAAATGTATGCGGCCAAGCTCACTGAAGCAGTCCAGCCTTATTTTATACCCAATATCATCAAAGAGTAGGAAGGAGCATCTCATTACAATCAAATCTCACATAACAAATTAAAAGGTACTGTTGGATGATAGCTTTACTGTGGATCACAAGTTGTTATTTTAATGTTGTCATTTAAATTTCCTGTAACCAACTTTTAAATAATAGTTGTATTAATAGTTGTAACCAACTTGTAAATAATAGAATTCAAAATTGTGTTAAGTAAACTAGTTGAAAAATGGCTTCTTGGTTTTGGTGTTTTTTTTGTCGTTTACGCTGATGAGTCCAAGCTTTTGTTCCTTACTAGAAATATATCCTGTAGGAATACATTGATATAAAATGATGATGAAATTTATTCAGTACTGTGATGCAGTGTGATGGAGATGATGAGTTCAGAGGACATAAAAATTTTTACATAAGCTTTGCATTGTGTGTCTATTTACTTTGCTTTCCAGTTTTTACCTTCTACCCAAATGCATAATTTAGGGAGAAAGGAGGCATAAATTGTTTTCATCTTTTTTTTAAAATGACGGAACTATTCAATGCAGTTCTGTTAGAGCTAAGCAATGCCCCAGACGCGTCCTAGTTGTTTGAAGATCTGTGGGTAGCGTAAAGCAAGACCACTTTGGTTCTTTCCGTTTCCCTTTACGTGTTACAACCAGTTGGACCAATGCCTTGGGTGGGCTCCTTCAAGGTGCAGAAGCAGTGCTGCAGACAGATGCTTTGAGTATCTTCAGCAGCTCAGTGCTGTGCTGTGAGGCAAAAACAGAAACGCAAGCTAAAGCATAGGCAAGGCTGTGCAGTTGTGTACTTTTCACTGTGAACAGAAAGCCCTGAGATGCTTTTAGGGGTCGGGGCGGGTAATGAAAACTACTTCCCTGGAGCTGCACTCGGTAGGATACTCGGTGGTTGTGGAGTACGCAGCGCAGCTGTTGAATAGAGGTAATAGCAACACGTTTGCTGTTCTCAGCTACTAGTGTATAGTGAAATCGTGGTTTGATTCAGGTGACACAGTAGGTGTTCAGGAAGTGCAGAATGAATACAATTTACAGCCTAGCAACTATGAGTTTATAGCTGAAATAAATATTTGAACTCTTAATTTTTTTTTTCCAAATTACAATTTCAGCTGTGCCATTTCCAGTTAAGTACAGAACACGTGTCTCTAAATATTTGCCAGCATTTTTCATAATAAGCTAGTTAATAAATGCACTTGCTACATGATGATACAGGATTATCTGTGACTTTAAACCTTTATTGAGAATGGCTTAATTACAAATAAAAATATATTTATGTATAAAATCCCTGCATGTAAAATACCCCTCCCTTTGCCATTGACATCATGAAGGAAACAAAGTGACAAAACATTTTCAGAATGAGTATTTTGATAGATGGTCTTGTAATGGGAAACAACGTTTCAGAAAATACAGATGTTCTGATGCTTGCGCACTGAGCTGCTTTTTAATCTGAATCTGTGTCTTACAAATACTCGGTCTTTTCACTTGGCTTTTGCGTCTCCCTTGTGTTTTCATCCCTCATAGCTATCTTCCCTTTGGCGGCTGTAAGGGATCCTGTTGCAATGGTGGAGCTCTCCTTTTGTCTGCATTAGCTTAAACAGCTTTGTTTCGTTATCTTTCAGTTTTGTTGAAGTATTTAAACCCTGGGTACCAAACATTTAACAGTCAATACTGTTACACCTACCTCCGCACTTGAGAACACTTAGCATGCCCTTAAGGTCATGTTTTATGTATAAGCTCAAGATTCGCGTTTGGATAACTGAACCAGTAAGAGGCTAAACATCAATTACAAGCCTTCCCTAAGAATTGTTTTTATTTAGCTAACCAAGCCTGCTCTAAAATAAATCCTGTGGCAGTTTAATGGTGTTGAATGAACTACCTGCCTGAAGTCGCATGGGTTAAGGAAGTACTCTATCAACCTGTAGTTTACATACCTGTTAATTAGTAACATCGCTAATACAATCTCTCTAAATCAAACATCATGAGTTTGGACTTGGACATAAAAATTCTCAGATCAGTAGCCTTCTGGCTGACTTAGGAAGGCATTATCTATAATAGGTTTTGTACCTTTTTTCTGGGATTCTGATGGTGGCACTAATGCACTGGTTCTACTGCTCACAAATGCATCGTAAGTTGTACCCATTTTGCACGTGTAAGTGCCAGAATGTATTCCAGCTTCACCAATGATAAGCAAAATTTGCTACACTGAAGATTTCTTGTCAGATGCTTTTTGTTTGGAACTTTTTAAAGGCTACTGCATTTTAAATGTCTGTTACTGTCCTTAGCCTTTGTACAAAGGAGCACTCTTGATTCTGCTAAGCATACTTACTGAACACTTTCCAGATACTTCTCAGTAAGTCAACAACTGATAAAAGAAAATGTTTTCTCTTAGAAAAATGTTTTACTGTGCTGAAAGTAGATTCCTATTTATTATTTCCACCACTAAATAACAATGTCCTTTTACTTTTACTCCACAGTTCCAGAATTTGAACAGTGCTTTTCCTAAAACCATGCCAAAGGTGTGGGATCTCTGTCTTAAGTCCAAAATAAAATTTTGCTAGCTTTACATCAGTATTAACATTGATTTTTCTACCTACTTCAACATAGGCAGGACTGGAGATCAAGACTTATAGGAAATTGTGATGGATGACTCTGAAATAGCTGGCTGTTTCTTACACCTTACAGTGCTCCTCAGCAAAGTAATTAAACCCAGGTAATACATGAAAGGA
This sequence comes from Platalea leucorodia, assembly GCF_965183815.1. Lineage (NCBI taxonomy): Eukaryota > Metazoa > Chordata > Aves > Pelecaniformes > Threskiornithidae > Platalea > Platalea leucorodia. The sequence continues at coordinate 16,798,392 of NC_138834.1, forward strand.
TTATGAATGGGCTGCTAACAATTTCACTTGATAACGTCTGAATACAGGAACTCCAACTTAATCCAAATACAGCTGTAGTAAAAAAGCTAGAAAATCTGAGTTTCTGCCTTTTTACTTGTAGCAAAGAGACGTTTGTATTCTCTCTTTTCTTAATTGATTTCAGCTCTTCTTAGAAGGTCACTGAACTAATACCACTAGCAAAATTTGGCTCAGATTATGATTCGGCATTTTAGTTACAATCCAGTATATGCTGTCAGATATTTACAATTTACACACAAAAAGTACACCATCAGTGTGGATGATAATTTTCTGTATTGGCTTAATAAGTTTAAAGTTTATATTTAAAATGGATTCTGCAGAAACTGGCAAGGTTTTTGCAAAGAGCAATAAAGACTTCTAGGTACAAATAAAATATTTTCACTTAAACTTCTGGGCAATACAGAGCTCTGAGCAGTCATCCTAGAGGATTTAGCCAAAAGAGATGGAGTTTGTAGTACAAGGGAACACCACCAATAACTATGATTCAAAATCTAATGCAGTGGCATAAATGCTAAATCTGTGTCAGGTGAATTTGGTACATGGGAAGTTTCCTCGAGTAAATGTGTTTCTTTCCTACAATGCAGACAATACCGATGAGCCAGCGAGGCATTTTTTGTTATTTAGAAGTGGTTTACGTTAACATTTTTTTTCCTTCTGTAATACCCTGCTGAACCTCAAATGCCTAGATTTAGGATGAAGATCAGCCCTTGATGCTTTGACAGAGAGAGAAACGGGTATTTTCTATTTTCCTGGTCTTGTTTACCTAAACCTGTGCATGTATTACCAAGTGTTAAAGTTCATAAATTTGGTGCTTTTTTTCTCATGTGTTTAATCTGAAAATAAGCTCAAAGTGAACAGGCTCTGGGCCTGTATTTCAAACCTGCTGTCAAATGTGCAATGTTGAAAATGAGAAAAACAAAACAGAACAAAAACAAAACCAAAAAAACCTGACAGGCATTGCAAAATCAGATACATCATCAGGGGGGAAAAAAAAAAAAATAAGGATAGCATTGCAGTATAGTCCTATCAATGTCTATAAAGCCTTCCTTGTTTAAGATCCCACTGCAGTTCAGGAGCAAGGTCTCTGCAGGGGGAGTCCTGAGACAAGCAGCCAGCTGCACGCAGGCTGCACAGGAAAGGACCAGAAGCATCGGGTGTGGACGTCAGCTGTCCGTGTAGATGAACAGAATATCTTCATCAGTGCCGTAACTTGTCCTGGCTTCCTCAAAGTTACTGATGCTGGTGCAGCATGTTCCTGTTAAGGAGGAGTAAAGTGTTACTAAAAATTCAGAAGAATTTGCCTGTGAAAGGCTCTTATACTGGCTCTAGAAGCCTCTACAAAGAAGAGCAACTAGTACGCAGACTAGACCTGTCAGCCTAGGTTACAGCTTTACTCAGGTCAGTCTTTTCACCTCAAAGGCAGTGCTCACTGAAGCAGGTACTAAATGGGGCATCCTGTCATATTCTGAACAGTTCAGCATCTTTCACGAACCCATCTGAAAGCCAAACAAGTTTGCTAGAATGCGTATCTCAATGCCTCAAGTAAATCGCAGCACAAAACGCAGCACTGATTGAATTAATGTGGCAAGCCCCCGTCCAACAAATTGGTTAGCGACGCTTGAAATACACGCACGCCATTAGGGGCAGCCCAGCTATGGCTCTGTGTTACAGACGTGTTAGCAACGCGGTGGCTGAGAATCCACCCAAAAGGCACAGGCTACTCACGGTCAGCATAGGCAGGGTTGTTGTAGTAAATACTCCCTGAGGCTTTGTTGTAGCCACATAACACGATGAAATGGCCCTGGTAGTCAGGATTCCTGCAGAAGCACTTCTGTCCGATGGGGAGGAAGCAGCAGTATTTGACAGGACTTGAGCAAAGATCGCACAATAGCAGGACTGCATTCACTAGGACGATGGCTACGTGACCTTGGGACAGGTGGTTTTGGATGTCTTGAACAGTTACTGTGCTGCAGAAAAAAATCAGACATGCTTATTAACAAGTTTAGGAAAGAGACTGGTATCCAATGAAGCGTGTGATGATGTACTTACGACATGCAGCTGGCGTGGTTATTTTTGTACCGCAGGTAACAGCTTTTTGCTGTTAAACCCTGCAAGCTTTGCTACAGACAAAGCCCGACAAAACCTGCGTCATTCAAGGCCTTTTGATCTCATTGCTGCTGCTGAAGTGCAGAGCAACAGCTCTGGGTTCTGCAGTAATGTAAGTGTAATCTCAGAACGTGTCGGATGCCCCAGAGAAGAGTACTAAAGGAGCTGGCAACTCATTCAGTAATTTGAGAGACTTCTGAAGTGGGAAAATCCCAAGTGAAGTGTTCTCTCCTGCTCTTAGAAAAGCTTATCTCTGAAGCACCAAATCTTTATCAAGAGTGGCTGAAGATTGTATAATCACTAACCGAATTAAGATGTGCCCAAATTTGCCTCTGTCACACAGCAATGTGTTTCTCCCAGTTGCGATTTTGGACTACCTGATGCTCTTGAGGCTTTATTTCTATAGTACCTCCTACAGAGAGTGAGTATTAACCACACATAACCTATAATCTCATCTGTTAAAGCTGTCCTTCACCGAGGCCGAGGTGTATTCCATATGCATTAGAAACTCATCCCTTGGGTACGTTCCAGACGTCCGGGCTGTGTGCACTAACTGAACTCATGTGCTTTTTAATCTTTTCCGGTGTCGCTTCTGCCCTTTGATGCCCCAGCCTCGGTGCAGGCACAGGCAGATGCAGTAGGGGCACAGATGCCCTCTGTCCCTGCCTTGATCAAGGCCACGATCTCGAGATTGCTAAAGCAAGAGGGACTGACTGTCCCTTCTGTCCTGTCACAGCTCCAGTTAAACAGATGGTGCATGCGGCCTCTGCGTATGTTAAAAAGGACACATAACGATTCCGCTAAATGAAAGCTGCGCTGCAGCACTCAAATGCTGTTGTAGCTGCCCTGTGCCCTCTCCCCTTTTCTTACTCCGAATCGTTTACCCCACTTGGACAACAGAGATCCAAATCCAGCTTCGCTATAAAACGGCATGCAACCCAAGCTGGACGTGACGGTTAGTTATTTCCCATGCAGAATAGCGCTGTCAGTTGTGACAGTTCTGCAGTTTTTCCCCTTCTCCTGGGTTTGCAGTTCTTTCATAGAGGTTCCTTATTTCAGCCTCCCCTTGGCAAAAGCTGGTACGCTAGCCTTTTCTTGGCATGTCTGTCTAGGAACAGCGAGCTGTAATGTTTGCGTAGCTCTGGGAACAATGGGTTGTGTGCCCGCAGAGCGCTCTCCTTAATTCCAACAGCGGCCAACCAGAGTGCTGTAGGCCCTGGGTAACTTCAATGGATAATCAAATTCAAACCATAAACAATAGTTAACTCCTGTCAGCATTTTCAGATTGCCTATTCTGTCGTGACTGTTTTTCCTGAAACTTCTTTTTAACTCTTGATGTCCACTTTTTTTTTTGAGACAGCTATAGTAGAAAGACTCTGTGATTGACAAAAAAGGCTCAAGGCTTGATTTCAGTCTCTTTCACCAGTTTAGCTTGGTGATTCCAAGAAAAGCCTGGGGCCCACAGAATCTCCCAAGAGAAAGGAAAGAAAACAATAAGCTTACCACTTCTCCACCAGCACCTTGCAGGCTTTGGCTTGTGCAAAGAGCTGATTCACTCGATTCTCTTCTGTGTCAAAGTGCTTCCTGTAAAACGACTGTGGAAATAAGAGAAGTTAGGAACCGGAATGGTGCTTACCTTAGGTAATCCACCACTCTCAATCCCTGCTAGCAAGGGCCTGCGTTAAGCTGGAGATCTCGCTAAGGGGTAAGAGATCTCTCCCTTAGTTCACTGGTAGCAGGATGAGGAATCCTGCTCTAAATGATAAATTTAAATTCACTCCTGGTTAGTAATTGTGGTAATTTCAATCCAGTGAAATACGCTGGAATAGGCTGGAACCTTTCATGAGCACTACGTGAAAACTTTTAACAATATTCATATTATGGAATCAAAGATGTAAAATACGTGGGATCGTATCTAGCCTCGCCTTCGGAACTGATTTGTGCCCGTTTTGGCAACAGGCAAACCTTGTTTACAGGAACTGTGGTTAAGTGTCAGTAACACAGCAGAGCTTTATAGCGTGGCACACAGGGCTTTTAAAGCTGTCTGCTGTCTCCCCGTAGATAAGGATACTAACCTGATTTTTGTAGCCCTTGTCCACTCCAAGCGTCTGGGTGCAAAATTTATGCTTAACACCGAAGTGCCGCATTAGGTAGGCCAGGTCAATAGTCCAGATACTCTTTGTTAGCTGGAGTTCCTGGATGGCTTTCTGAAACTCATCGTTGTCCAGATGATTCAGGTACCTGCGGTATTAGGAAAGGCAGGGGAAGGGAAGCACAGATCTTAGGAGAAGCAAAATGTGTGCTGTAGCCCAAGCCTCCACATCACAGGACGTACAAACTGAAACAGTGGGCTTGGCTAAGAAATAACCAAAAAAAATCAACCCACAAAGGAGCCACAAATTGAAGGGAGGGGAAGGGAGTAGGGAATATTTAACTGGATTTATTGCTGACTTTTTTTAGTTGGAAGTATATGGGTATCTTGACTCTTCTATACTGCTAGAAGTGTACAGGTGGCGTACCTTAGGCAAGCTATACTGAGCACGTACAGAACTCTGTCCTGAAGGGCTTACAGTCTAAATGTACAGGCACATTAAAGCAAACACGGGAAGAAGCGTTAAAGACTAAAACTTGCTTCACGCAATAGATGGATTTCAAAAGGAGGAACTGTAAAGGAAGTCGGTAAATATTCAAAGGAAGCTTGTCTTGGGCACTGATGGCACAAAAGGGGAGATAAAGTCAGGAGGAAGCCTGGGACAGGTTGCAGAGGGGTGGGGAGAGGCAGTTACAGAGTTCTGGAAGTCAGAAAACAAATGGAAGTAAATGGGGGGGAGAAAAAAGGACTGGAATTGCGGATGCAGGGTAAACAAGGTCAGATCAGCAGGGTGAGAAGATTAATCTTGGAAGCTGAGTTTTGGGCAGACTGGAGTGGCAAAGAGGTAAAGGGAATAATGAGGCAGAGGTTACAGTAGTCAAGATGGGAAATTACCAGCACACGGACTAACGTCTTGGCAGAAGGGATGGAGAGAAATGAAAATCTTCTGCTTCATATCTACTAAGTGGACATCTAAATAGGTATTTCTCCTGCACCTAAGCTCATGTTCCTCTGTGGAAGGAAAGAGGAGTTCAGCAGGACAGCTACTAGTTCAAAAAAAAAAAAAGAAACCAAAACAAAACCAAAAAACCCCAAAGGGCAACACAGTGCATTGTTGTGAAGCCAAAACTACTCCTGAACAAAACCACGCATCCCACAGGCTGGGGCTGAGCAGGACAGAGGCAGTGCGTACCTGCAGTCTGGGATACGCCTACCCAGCCCTTGAAAACGCAGGACGGAACGGGGTGAGTCGCTGTGCTAAGTATCCGTTCGGAATTACAACAGCAGGAAAGAGGGATAACGTTTTATTACTTATGCATGCCAAACTCCAAAGTTCTCAGAGCTGATCAGATATTTTGCATCTGTCAAAACAGTCAATTATTCAAAAGGGCCTTGCTTCAGCTGAGTTTGTATTTGCCCTGGTTCCTGCTGGAGAGCCGCGCCTGGCCCGGGCAGCAGTAATTCTCCAAGGGTACCCGAGAAGCGGTGACCTCACCAGACTACGTTAAACTCACGGCTGTTCAACACGTCTCTTCTCCCTGGACGCTGCTTCCCGCTACCCCTCTCCCATGGGACGGGATTTCCCACCCGTTCAAGCCAGGAGTCACTTACTGAAGCACCATCCTGGAGCAGGCGAGCCCGCAGTCCCAGTGGTACAGCTGCTGAATGACCGGCACTTTCAGCTGGACGCAGTCAACTGCAGTGAAAACACCCCAGTGTGAGTAAAACACGAAAGCTGTCAGTCCGTACAGCAATGGGTTTTCCATACCCAGCATTAAAAGTCAGCTTGTTCTCAGCACTACAGCGGCGAAAACTTAGAAACATTTTTAAACAATAGGCAGGTATTTTTTTTTCTTAGCGGAACGCAAGTTGGGCATTTCTGTACAGTTAGGCGTTTGGTTTAATCCCTTACTCCTTTACTGTTCCACACCTGGATCCCTCGGCCATATGGCCTACCCCCTTTTCCTTGAAGGTGCATTTTATTCTTTCTGGTGGGGTGCCATACCCGCCAGCCACCGACGGTGAAGCTGTATCCCCTCCTAAATAACAGCAGGGACGGCACGGGCATTCCTTTCTCTTGCGTCTGAATGCATTTCTGTGCCACAAAAGGAGTCAAACCAAACCGCGAGAAACCAGACACAACCAAGATCTCCAGGCGTTGGTCTCTTACAAGCCCCACGGATTTGAGCCTTTTCTACAGGTGTCTTTTTCCTCAGGGACTGTAATTTAGGTGAGTAATTTTAGGTTAAGAAAGCTCACAAATGGCACCAGTTGACCTTTTGTATTAACTCCCTCGATACTCAACAAAAAGAACACTACCAAAAAATCCCCGAACACAACACTGTCCCTCTGCCTCGGGTTTTATTTTTGTAGGGTTGGCAATGTGGTGGTTTCAGTCTCGGAAGCACCCTTACCCCTCGAAGGACTTGAGTTGTGCCCGTTACTGCTCCTTCAGCGTCAACCCAAGCGAGTGCGTCATAAAGGGCTTTTCTCAATAACCTTACCTTTGATCTAGGAAAGACCTTTGAAAAGCTGTGCTAACACAAGGTCAGCTACGTTTTAAGATGGGAAGAAAAATGCGTTTGACATCATGGGGACTGGCCTAGTTTTGATGTCATTTTATTTATAAAACTTTTTAGATCTTGTTGTTTTTAATCTTATATTATCTTCATCAAAGCCATAGCCTATTGTAGGGACAAGCCCATAAGATATTCTGGACTTTTTCCAAGTATTTTTTTGTAGTTGTGCCACTGTTTAATCACAGCTTTGAAGACTGGCACACCCATTGGTATATGCAATCTTTTTAATTAATCTAGATTAAGGTGCTCTTAAGTATCCTAAGGAAAAAAGGAAAACGGCGTGCCCAGGTTCTCCTCAAACCAGGATCTCTAAGTATTTTGGCGTCGTTTTTTCTCAGCGCGCTACGATTCTGTCCCCGTTTGGTTAACGCCCAGGGCCGCTGCCAAGGCCGCGATTAGCGGGAGAGGTCCGCGTCTCCCAGGGAGGGCTCCCAAGGGCAGCAACTTTAATTTTCCCGGCCGTTCAGCTCCCAGCCGCCCCGTCCCCGGCGCCCCGGGCCTCCCCAGCGGGGGCCGGCAGCTGTGCCCCGGCCAGCTGCCTGAAGCACACCGAGAGCGCCTCCCCGGGCCGCCGCGCAGCGAGCCCGGCCGGCTCCGGAGGCGCCGGAGCCGGCGCTTCCACATCGCCGCTGGCGCAGCCCGCGGCCCCGGGGGGCGGAGGAGGCCGCCAGGGCCTCCCGGGGCCGGCGAGGGCCGCCCGCCCCCCCGCCGCGGGCAGGGCCGTGCCCGGGGCCCCCTCCCCCGGCCCGCTCCGCCGGGGCCGAGCCCGCCGCGGGCCCCCCGCCCCCGCCCCCGCGGCGCCCCGCCGAGGGCTCCGGCCGGCGGCCGCCCGCAGGAGGAGGAGCTGCGGGAGGCGGCCGGGGCCGGCCCCGCCGCCGCGGCCGGGCGCACTGACCTGGCGGCGGCTCCCCGGCCTCCCGGGGGCTCTTCATGGCGGCGGCGGGGCCCGCCGCCCGCTCACTGCCGGCCCCGCCGAGCCGGCCCGCGCGGCGGCGCGGCCCAGGGCCCCGGCCAGCCTCGGCGCGGCGCTGGCTCCTCCCGGCCCCGGGGGCGGGGGCGGAGGCGGGGGCCGCGGGGGGCCGGGCCCCGGGGCGGCTGCCCCGCGCCGCGGCGGCGGCGGCCGGGGGCGCCGGCGGGCAGGGGCATGGCGGGGCGGGCGGGGGCCGCGGGGCCGGGGGCCGGGGCGCCAGCTGCGGCGGGCGGGGAAGCGGGGGGCGCGCCGGCAGCCAGCCCTGCCCCGGGGGCGGGGCACCGGCGGCGGGACCAGGCTGCGGCGGAACCGTGGTGCCGCGGCGAGGCGGCCCCGGGCGGGGCGGGGCGGGCCGCTCCCGCCGCCTTCCGGTTCCGGCGCGCGGTGCACGGCGGGAAGGCGGCGGAGGCCATTAGCGGGTGAGCGCGGCCCGGGCTGAGGCGGCGGCGGCGGGCGGTGAGTGGCGGGGCCGGTCCCCAGCGGGGCTCCCGGCCGCCCTGGGCTCCCCGGGTGCGGCAGGGCCCTCCTCGCTCCCCGGGCGCTGGGGGCTCCTTCGGGCCTGAGGGGGCGAAGCCGCGGCGGGGCGGCCGCCGGCCCGCCCAGGCCTCGGGGGCTCCGCTCGGCCTCTCGGGGGGGCTCCCCGCCGCGCTCGGGCCCGCCGCTGCCCCCGGGGCCGTCGAGCGGGGCGGGTCGCTCGCCGGGGCTGCGGCGTGGGCTGCGCTCCCTCCCGGCGGAGCCCGTGGCTCGGGCGGTGGGCGCCGGCAGCGCGGTGTGCCGCCCGGCCGCGCAGGCGGCCCGTTATCGGGTGCTTACGGGGGAATTTCCTGGGCCAGAAGAGGCCTGGGACAGACTTACCTCGCTGATCTTTTAAGTCTTTTCGTCCCACGGGCATCTCTCTAGAGAAGTTTCATTAACGCATCGTCAAAGCATACGGTGTGTTTGGGGAAGGGAGAGGATCAGCGCCTCACACTGGGCAGCATCACAGACTGCGTAGGTAAAGCCTAGCCTACCGCTTTCTTTGTAGTTACGTCCTTTGGTTTTTCTCTCGTCTCAGGTGTAGAGCCACAGCACTGCGAACATGTCGATTGGAGTGCCGATTAAAGTCCTGCACGAGGCCGAAGGCCATATTGTGACATGTGAGACCAATACGGGAGAGGTTTACCGAGGCAAACTCATTGAAGCTGAAGACAACATGAACTGTCAGGTACCCCTGCTTCGGGAGGATGGAGGGAAGGCCCTCTGAGCTGCGCCTGGAAAGGCTGGTAGCTGGCGGGTTGGCAGCTTGATTAGAAGACTGTTGATTTTAGCCTTAGGCTAAAGAAAACTCTGCTGCTGCACGTACGCTGTGTTACCACAGTGAGATGGATTCAGCGTTGCTGAGCGCGCCAAAGAGGCCCGAGCTTATTCTTTCTGGTTTTAGAGTCGGACTGGGCATTCCTCTCAATAATATCAGGGTTCTTAAGGTTCTGTTCTGTGAACAACGCTTCTGCTGGAGTTCTTTATGTAAAGTCACCGAGCATAAGCGTAAACAAACTTTGATTTAAGAAACTGAAGCTTTTTTTAATGCATCTTAGTTTAGTCGTCCCAAGAGGGCTTAATTTTGATTGACTTTAGGCGAGTCGTTGTTGAAATCAAAATGCTTCCTTAATAATTAGGACTAGAACAGCTTTATTAAAACTGATTCAATATGAGAAAACAAAACTAACGAAGCTGATAAAAATAATTTGCAAACTGGGGAGAAAGCAAAAGTCCTGGGCCCACTTGAATAGTAGCAGGCTTAGGAGTGTGTGTGAATGGTGCTGGCTGCCTTGTGTCACAGCTGCAGTTGCGAAAGCAGCATGCTTGGGAAGCCTTTGGTGCTTGAATCCTGGCTGCATGTCCTGCAGGCAGGGGAAGCAGGAGCCCAGAACCGCGTCGGAGGCCTCTGTGGGCACTGACTGGTCTTTGCTTTCCAGATGTCAAACATAACGGTGACGTACAGAGATGGGCGAGTGGCGCAGCTCGAGCAGGTGTACATCAGAGGGAGCAAGATACGGTTTCTCATTTTACCAGACATGTTGAAGAACGCTCCTATGCTAAAGAGCATGAAGAATAAAAACCAGGGTTCTGGAGCTGGGCGAGGAAAAGCAGCTATTCTCAAAGCCCAAGGTGCGTACAATTTGTTTATCGTCCTCCCCCCCCATTTTGCCGTAGAAGAACGGGAAAACTGTCATCTCTGTCGCTGAGGAAACCTGAGCTGCAAGAACCCGAACGGTTGCTGGTTCATACGTTGTTTTTCTGTGTATTTCATCCTATGGCGGGAGTCAAGACTCAAACCGCCCAGTTACCCGAGGGTGTAATATTGATGCTACAGTAGCTTAGGTACGGGGAGCAGTCTCGTTAAACGGAGGCTTTATGTAAAACTGTGTCTTCTGTTTTCCGGTGATTGTGGCCTCCAGCTGTTGGGAGTACTTAGGGAAGGATTCGGGTGTTCTTGTTAAGCTTTTGTAGGAAAACAAAGTCAGATATTAAGATGGTATTTAAACGACTGGGAAGCTGTAATTATTAGCCATTCTGTAGTTCACTCTCACTTGTACCTTTCTCAGGGGAACAACCCAGTTATAGCAAGGTTGAGTAATAGCGGCGGGCCGCAAAGTCCCTGGTTACCTTCAGCAAATGCAGCGGGGTTACGTGGGGGAGTAACATCGGCTGAAACGTACAGAGTTCTGCTGCAAAGCCTTGGAAGAGCGTGGGGTTTCAGATCTCTTGGGCTAGACAGATTTGTGTGTCAGCTTAAAAAGAACATGAAATGTTTGAATATCGCTGCATCTGTTCGAAGTGGCAAGACTGCGTGACCGTTAGTTCTGGTTCTTCTCACAGAAAACTTTTTGTCGTCATGCCACTGTCCGAACTTGACAGGATGGCCTCCTTTCCTTGCCTCTAAGCAAGAGGCTTGGAGTGCTCTTTGTTTTGCTTGTCAGCTGTTGAGATAACTGTGTGATTACGTCAAACTCATGTAATCCCTGATGTTTTCTTTCTTCAGTGGCTGCAAGAGGAAGAGGCCGTGGTATGGGCCGTGGCAACATCTTCCAGAAGCGAAGATAATTTTGGTCTTGACCGACATGCTTTTTTTACTAGGGGGTATTAACTTGACTACGTGCGCGTTGGTATCGGTTTTGTTTAATAAATGTTTCTGGCAAAAACTTGTCTGCTCTTACATGACAGGACTCCTTTTGGGCAAGTACATTGTAGGTTGATTTCAAACTTAAAATAGCTTTGTCTGGAATACAGCGGACTTTATATCTAGATTTGCCTACTTTGTATTTGTGTGATACATTGACCTTTAAAGATCACCGTGCTTTCTTTTTATTGTTTAGTCCTGTTCTCATTCATTCTCTAAAGAATTAGAAGGCATTTTTGATGAAGACTTTTTAAATCGTACATTTTAAAGTCATATTAGCAGCTGCATTTATGGAAAATACAGCGAAACAGGCAGCTTCCTGAGAAGCAAAGCGCTATGTTCATTTGCTTTTTATGGCCCTACAACAGGTAGAGGTCCACCTTCAGATCCGTACGTTGAGCTTGTATGCTTGCTTTTCTTATTTTTCTCTTTGGATACAGGGAGAATGTTCTGTTAGGAGCACACAGCTTTGATAGCCTGAGTCTGTATCTGCAGTGAAAAATTCTGTTCTAACTCTCGTAGTAGCTTTTCCTTCTGCCTGGGAAAAGATGACAGAATATAAATCAGGCGTTTTCAAGGATAAATTTTGAAATGTTTTGTAAATTTGAAAGGTAGCGCAGGTGTACGGGGAAAGTCTTATAAATGGCTAGCCATTAAATACAGCTCCATACAAACGCTAATCTTCTGAAAAAAACCCAGGATCAGCTTTAGCTTTTGGTCTCAGCACCTACACAGCCCCGTAGCTCACCAGCTGATCTGCGGGAAGCCAGGTGGCGGTGGGACCGCGTTTGTTTTGCTAACAGTATAGCGTGGCTGTTCCTGCTGACTTCAGTGGTTGAAATGTTTAAATGTAACGCTTCTGTACCTCATCACGTACGATCGATTATCAGTCTGTGCGTGTACAGAACAGCAAGTCTTGCGTTTCTGCTCTGATGCTGTGAAGACTCTCCCTTGTGTGCAGACGTGAAAGTTGAACTAATGTATTAAATTGTTGAACTGTCTGTAAATAAAGCTGTATTTGGTCTCACCCCACTGGAAAAACCCTGCTACGTGTCCTTCTGGGTAGTAATGATCCTAAATATTTGCATTAGAAACCTCCTCAAAATGTGTTTAAGATAGGCTTGAGCTTGACTATAAAGCACGGTAGCGTCGTCCTGTGCCGAGGCTGAGGAACCTGTCCAAAGGACGAGACAGTTGTCGCAGAGCCCTGCTTCGAAGCGTGGCACACGAGTCACGGGCCTGTAGCAGCCGCGCTTTCCTGAGGACAGTGTTTCCAACTTCAAATGAGCAAGTTGGGGCTTTAGTAATGACATGAAATGCTTCCTTGTGGAAATGTGCCCGTCTTCAATCGTGACTGATGCAGCTGCTCAGGTCGTTCCCCTCTGAGCGTTACCTGCGCAAGATACAGGCAAGTAAACCTGCACCGCTCCGTAGGCAAACGGCGCCCTTCCTACTCGCTAGTGCTAACAGCCCGTTGTGTTGCTTGGAACGCTTTAACAGTCGGGTTGGTTCGAGCTCTTGCGGTGGGAGAGGGGACATTTTAACAGGATTTCCTCCCCGTGCTTAAGTCGAGGCTTCTGAATGTCGTGAGGCTGCTGAGAAAGCCAGTCTTGAAATCAACGTGGAGCTGAAGCCCGGTTTGAGTCTTTGTACCAGACGCCCACCGCCACTGGCAGTTCTTAGCACGGAGAAAAGACCTCCACCTGTGGCTGCACCGCGGGCGTCGTGGTAAGCGGTGAGCTGCCTGCTTGTGGTATCCCGAGCTCGTGCCCGGGGTCTCTGGACGCGGGTCGGTGGCCAGGGACGGGATTTCTGTTGCCATCCGCTGGCGGTGCTGGGTGGTGGTACGCAAGGTGCCCGCTTCCCTCGCAGGCAGTGTTGCGGCCCTTTGAAATAGAGGTCTTTTATTTGCAGTCCGTTAACTGGGTTTTATTGCTTTTAATGCATCAGGCTGTGATTGTGTTGCTGATCAGGTCGGAGTTTTTGTGCCATGGAGTTGCGCTGCCGTGAACAGGCAGAAGAGGAATGGCGCGACACGTGGGTACTTGATATCTCCAGTCAAGGATCTGCTGCACGATTTCATAGGATGCTGCTTCAGCAGCCAGAACTGCCCTCGCTTCCAAAGCAAACACCTCAGAGAAACTGAGATTGATTAGTGCAACAATTAATTGCCATAAATATAAACTAGAATAGGATGGGGGGTGTGCTGAAGGACGGCAAGCTGCTCTGCTTACCGAGTGTCATCCTGGCCGTGGCTAGCGTACGGTGAGTGACAGGGAGGTGCCGTTACCCCCGTCAGCAATGGGAGAGGCGAGAGGCGTACCCCCAGGTTGAGCAAAGAGAAATCGCTTTGCCAGAGCTCCTTTGGCTTCTGTTGGGCCCCCCGTAACCTGGCGAGGAAACGAAGGGCACGGATTGCCGCGGCTTTTTGTGCCGGGACCGTCCTGCGCTTCCCAGGCCTCAGAGCTCTGCTTCCTTTTTCTGTAAAGCCTCCAAAAAGAACTGTTAATATGTGGAAAAGGAAGTAAGCCACAGATGGGGGACTTGACTACAAGTGTTTTTGGAAGAGATTCAATGTTTTGGCAAGGCTGCAAATCGGGCCCGTTGGCTTTGCGTCCCGCTGTTTCCTTCTGACTGTTAAATAGCACGTAGCCTTTTCTGAAGGTTAGATGCTTGCTGCTTTGCCGGGGCAGGCAGAAACGGGACCACAGTTTGACCACAGACCGCTGCTGGGATGGCAAAGGCTTTGAAGCACCAAGGGCAACCCGAGAGGGCGTAATGGTTGAAAGCTGTTTAAGCAGATTAAAGCTGCCTGGCAGTAGCAGGTTTGCTGGGGGCCGTTTCCAGTAGTGACGACTGCCTCACCTGCTCTCTTGTTTTCTAAAGTCCCTGTTCCCCCTTCCTGTGCGGTGCCAAGCTTCTGTTCTCGCCGCTGAGGTCTCCTCTCCTCCCTGGCAGAGCTGGTGTGGCACTCAGCAGCACCGGGGGCCGGGGACAGCCGTGGATTTCAGCAAGAAACCCTAGCCCTCCCCAGGAGGTCTGCCTGCCAGAGCAAACTCTGCAATCTATCTGCTTTAAGAATTTTCTACCCCTTCTGATGTTTCTCACCATCTATATTTGTGACTGTTCGCCGAACACACAGCAATGAAACTTTTTTCTTTACACTTTTTTTTCCAACCAGTGTTGCCTTAGATTTTAAGCTTTATTTAAAACATGTAACATCTCTAACCCACGTCAGCTTTGAAGAAGGCACTGGATTTTGAATAAACGAAAAGCTTTGCACTGTGAATTGAGGTTGAGGCTGAGTCTGGGGGGAGCCATTTGCCCTCTTTGGAAAGATGCTGTGAATTAGCGTTGAAAAGGTTGAAGTTTCCCATCGGTAGGAATTTAAGCCCCAGCCAGGACAAACATATCACTTTGCAATTTCTGACCGGACTAACCGATATCCTAGTTTGTTACAGGCTGCTTTGAAGATCCTGCGTGCGATGTGTGTATTATCCTCACTTGCAGTGTGAGAAATCAAGATTTCCTTCTAACGAATGATGTCTCATCCGGTAGATGGCTCTGTCGGTAAGGGAATGAAACACAAGAAACCAGAACCCTCTGGAAGGGAAAAATGCAAGAAAGGTGACTTCTGCTATAAACCCCGTAAACTGGCTGTTATTACAAGCTCCAGCTTGAAAATACTCGGCTGCGTCCCCTTCGCCGTCGGCGTCCCCGGAGTGCTGGCTCCACGCGCAGCCAGGCTGCTCCCGCTGTTGCTTGGAGCCGCGCGTTTCCCTGCTGCTTGGCGCCGGGGGCCCGGGCGCTTCGGTGGGCGTGCGGCTTCCTCGAGTTCGGCACCTTAAGCCGTCCGTTCCTCTGGGATGGGGGGTGCCAGGGACAGGTGCAGCTGCTTTTAACATCTGCCCTTACTTGTCACGGATTGCAGCGTTTCTCCCATGCCCTCCAGAAAACCTCTTCTAGAAGGGCAGAATGGAGTGGAAAACGTGAATGTTTGGTGCTGGTGGTCAGGATAACTGTCCAGCCTGTATCTCTTTGCTACTTAAACTTCACAGCAAGCTTTCATTTAAAGCAGAGATGTCCTGTTTCCTCTTGCCAGTAAAATGTGAGCAAGGATGGAAGGACAACATCCCGGTGTAGCAATGATTTGGTAGGGTAGCAAAGGGTGGAATTCTGAGGTCTACTAGAAAGTGTCAACGGTTCGGTTGCTTATTTCTCAGCCACGGGTCAAAATGGAGGAAGGGTTCTCCCAGGGTTCTTTGGTGTTTGAGGCAAAAATTTAGATCTGGACTTGCACCTTATTGCTGCTAAGCTGATTTCAGACAGTAAGACCTGGTCTTCCTCCTCTCACATTTGATAAAGCTAATGTTATCGGACCCTCCTGCCTTCAGTGTTTCTTTGGGAGGAAATACGGATACACCACGTTTAAAGCATGGTCCAGAATAGCCTTGAAACAAGCGCTGATTTGGGCAGTGTGCTGCAGATTACGTTGCAAGAAAGGTGACACCGTTCTCCAGCTCCTCGTGCGCTCAGGGGCCGATCGCGGCTGCGGACAGAGGACCTGCGTACGGCTGCCGCTGCTGGTGCCTGCAGCAGCCAGAGCAGCGCTCGTCCGCAAGGACCCTCCCAGACCAGGGTGCATGTTAGCCGCCCCAGGTGTGCTGTGGTTGCCTGGTCCTGTAATGATGGTTCGTGATGGTGTCAGGAGTACTTTGGAGGCAATGAATAAAGACGTGCCACCCTCCTCTGCTCACGCTAACTGTTCCTCAGAGACTAGGGTGGGGGATTATTTAACTCAGTGTGGAGGCTGGCATCAGTGTGCAGTATGACCAGTAGGTTCGGCCTGTTTTTACTCCACCCAACTCAGACGTTTAGTGAGAAAAGTATTTTGGGTTTTGTGTGAATTGGTTGTTCCTAGCAGACAGGCTCTTATTCCTGGCGCAGGACCAGCCATTGCATAAGCAAGCATTGTGCAGCCCTCTGCTGCTCCGAGTCTACGAAAAGCGGAGATTTTCCAGTATTGTTAATTCAGGGGAGAACGCTGAAGCCCTGGCAAAGAAACAGATTGTATCAAGATGATGTGTAGTTATGCTGGGAGAAATGAAAAGAATGGCAGAAAAACACTGTTCTTGTTCTTTTGTTTAGTGAACTGCTTGCAGCGAACATTTAATTTGTTCTTCATTTCCCCCTGCCTGGGGACTTAAAGCCTGTTGTCTGGTTGGGGGGCTGCCCTCTTTCCAGCTCAGCGGGGAGATGCCAGTGCATCTACTCCAGAGCAAACCACGGCTTCTTGTGAGGCAGAACTCCTCACGGTTTGTCCCACGGTGCCTACAACGTTCAGAGGGAGTGGGACAGGGCACTCGGCGGGAATATCAACAGCACCGGGCTGGGGACGCGAAGGGAAGGCCATGGGAATGCTGGGATTTGCAGGGAGATGGTGCGTGACATGGAAGCGTCCCTTTAGCTTGTTCGTGGCTCCATGCTGTAAAGTGCCTGACCGCTGCTTTCGTGTGCTTTTCTTTACCAAACCGTTACAGGGTATAAAGACGTTGCCACCTTGCATTTCACAAAGGGAGATGGAGACCAAGCCACGAAGAGCTTCAGGCCGGGATCTGAAGACAGATTTGGGCCCCCAACTCCTGCCGAAACCAATGAGCTGGGCACCTAAGTACTTCTCAGTCCCCATCCTTACGTGGCTGGCGTAACAGCGTCCCTGGAGCTCAGGACAAAGCCTCCAGAGGCCCAGCGAGGGCTCTGACTGCTGGGTCACCCCAGGAGCGATGGTCTCTGGGCGTTACCTCCTGCATCAGTCTCCTGTCGAACAGCAGGGGGGCTTGCTTCATGGGAGTGGGTACTGCTTGGGATATCCCGGCTGCTTTGCTGGAAGTCCCGCAGCGGCATCTGGAAAAGTGCAGTGTTGTTGTTTCTGTTACAGCTGGTTTGTACCTTCTTTTCTGATTTCTCTGCTCTCCTGCTACAAACATCAGTCCTCCTTGTTAGGCAATTCCAGTAAGGTCTGCTGAATCTGTGCTACCTGCATTTATTTTCATCCTCCTTCCTTAATTCCTCCCTTCATTTCATCCTTAAAGGACATGAACTGATGTTCCCTTCTGGAGAATAAGAGAATGTTACCTGTAAGTTTATAGCAGCTGCAGGCGTGATCCTGCTGTGGATTCCTGTGCTTCTGGCAAACGCGTTTACTCACGATAGGTAAAAGCGAAAAATGTCTTTACGGCGAAGAGCTTTCGGCGAAAGACACGAGACTGTGAATCTGGAGGTTACAGTCTCTGCCTCTGTTCTGGAGGTTTATAGGTTAAGCTGCCCGACAGCACAGCCGTACTTCTTTCCTTGCAAGGGTATGGGGAAGAGAAATCACCGCTCAAATGATCTTGGTTACTGTGGGAAGAACACCTTGCAAATCACTCTGCCCAGGTGCAACCAAAGCTGGTGATGAGAGGATCGGGCTTATTTATAACCCTCCTTTCAGGAGGCTTGGTTCTCTTTGCAGGGCAGAAGCCTCTCTGCCCCACTTGGCAGAAGAGAACAGACCTCTGCAGCACCAATGTGCTTTGGCCTTGTACCCCAGTTTTGAAGGTGTTGACTGCATTTATGCCTGTAAATAACAAAGAAGATATTTGTTATCTAGAAGTAGGAGCTCTCGAGGCTGTTGCGTTTGGGCTTTTTGGGGAGGGGGGTGAGGTTTTGGGAGGCTGGCAGTATTTAGCCCCCATTAGCGACACAAGTCAGGCCACAACTGTTATGAGCCCGCAGCCTCGAAGAGGTTTTGGAGCACTGCAGCTGACGGCCCTCAGCAGACATGCTGCGGAGCCGAGACGGTGGCAATGCATAGACCATGCGGTGGCATTGTAGGTTGCTTATCGATATCTTTACAGTCTTCTAAAATCTCAAGTGAACTGCAGGGCAAATAGCTTTTTTTTCCCTGAGACAATATCCAGCTGAGAAACAGAGCTGAAGCGTGGAGATTTGTACTCTTCTATAACCAAAAAGTGTTGCTGTTTGTTGCTTCACAACTGAATGAGCCCCTTTCTGCGTAAGTCTCGTGTCTCTGGAACAGCCCCACAGCAAGCCTGTTTTTGCAAAGCTCAGTCATGAGCTCCTCTTTGCTCCTCTTTGAAGAACCCTCTGTAAAAGTGCCCATCAGAGCCCTCCGGAACCGGCCGGGAGTGCATCGTTTTGCCTGCAGTCTTGTTCAGCCCTTGCTTTGGAGGGCAGTTTGGGTGCAGCAGCGGGGAGTGCTGCCGTTTGGGAAGGGAGGAGTGAATGCACACGGAGGAAACGTTGCCTCTGCCTTTTCGCTGGGTGTGTGTTAGGCTGTGCTGTCTTTGTTTTCACGACAACCTTTTTTTCCCAGTTAATGAGCCAAATTTGACATGGAGAAAGTGGATGAAGCTCTAGGGAACTCATTAGAGATTTTTTCACGTCAGAATTTGACTCCAAATACATGAAGTCTAATCCTAAACCTTGGCAGGGATTTATACCACGGGACGTGCTGAAGCTCCTGGCTGGACTGTCGCACCCTCCCAGCCGCGCTCTCGCTGCCCCTCCGCAGCAGGGCAGGGGGAGAAAAGGAGTGGGAAATGCTCGGGGGCCAGGCTGAAGCCAGGGAGGCCACTTACCAGCTGCTGTCAAGGACAAAACAGGCTTAACTTGGGGAGAATTCATTTATTGCCAGTTAAAATAGGTTTGGAGAGTGAGAAACAAAGACAAATTAAAACAACACCTTCCCACCCCCAGCTTCTTCCCAGGCTCAGTTTCAGTCCTTCCTCCCCGGCTCCTCTGCCTCCCCTGCCCACGGCGCAGGGGATGGGGAATGGGGGCTGTGGCCATCCGTAACGGGTGGTCTCTGCCGCTCCAGCGCGGGGCCTTCCCGCGGGTCGCTCTTCCTTCACGGCTGTCCCCTGCTCCACCGTGGCCGCCCCACGGGCTGCGGGGGACTCTGCTCTGGTGCCTGGAGCACCTCTTCCTCCCCCCCCTCCTCCTCCTCCTCCTCCTCCTCGTCCCCTGGCCTTGGCATTGCAGGGCTGTTTCTCACACTTTTTCCCCTCACCCCTCGCTGCCGTGCGGTGTTTTGCCCTTTCTCAAATCAGCTTTTCTCGGCCGGAGCCGGCTGCGCCGGCAGGGCAGCCTCCCCCCTCCTCGCAGGGGCCCCCGCAGCCCCGGGCACCCAGCGCGGCGCTGGGCGCGCCGCAGGAAGCTGCTCTGGTGGACGCGTCCTGCTGTCCCTGCTCGGCGGAGACGAGTGACTGCCCAGCTCCAGAGCACCAGTCCCAGGACGGCAAAATGTCCTCCCTCCTGTGGGACGGCTGAGGTTAGTGGGTAGGGATTGCGTTTTTATGGCTTGGCTTAATTTCTGCTTAGTGAGGGGCGGCAGGTAGGAGCCAGGCATCGCCTTCCTTCCTCCTGCTTCAAAGAGGGTCCTGCGTGTTACCACAGGGCAGTCTCTTACGGTCTCCTGAAAACAGCCAAAGTCTGGAAAGTCAGTGAGTGCCACCAGTTTAGAGGCAACTCAGTGAGCCCATAATGTTGCTAAGGGGCAGAAACAGCACAGGCATTAGCCATGCAAAAACTGAGGCGATGCTGCCGCGGGTTCTGCTCCTGGCCTTTCAGTTCAGAAGGTGGCACGACGGCCGATCGCTCCCGTTGTCCTCGTGCGGTTAGCGGTGGGGAGGCAGGAGGCTCGGGGGGTGCCGGTGACAGGCTTGCGCAGGCACAGGGCAGCCCGCCCTGAAATTCAGTCATTCTGAAAAACTACAACCCCAAAAAATGTTGGTAAAATGAGCGGTTTGGTTCTGACTTATTCAGTTATTCGGCTGCAGCAGAGTTCAGACAAAGGTGCGCACGCCAAACTGTTGGCTCTGCAAACCAAAAGATCGCAGGGGATCAAGAGCAAAGCTCCGCTTGGAAGTCTGACATGGAGACCCAAAGGCTGCTGCTGCTGCCAGCCTGGGAAAGTGCCCTTTTCCAGTTCTCTGTGCCATGTTCGGGCTTGATGAGACCCCGGGCGCTGCAGGGGAGTTATGCAGGTTGAATAAGGCCCATACAATTGTTCGATAGCTTTCCAAATGCTTCCCATCATTGCATCCAACCTGGGGCAGATATTGCCTCAAAAATGGGCCGGGAGGAATAACCCTCCCAGAAGTGGAGGAACCGGCCGATCAGTACGCAGCAAAGGATCTGTCCTCCGCGCCTGCGACGCGTCCTGCGTGCCAGCTGAATAAACCTGATGCTGTAGAAAGAAACGTCAGGGGTTTTGTGGTTCGCTTGCTTTTGAGGCCGGTTTGGATGCAGCAGGGGCAGAGCCGGGCTTTGGGAAAAGGAGTCAATGCACGTGGAAGAAAAGCTGACTTTCCTCTTCGCTCTTCTCCTGGGGAGGAGTTTCTGCGTGGTTATTGTGTTTTGTGGCTATTCTGGTCTTGCATCGGCATCACTGAACTGGAATACGATCAAGTCGGAGAGGAACAGAAGAGGTTCATAACCGAGCACTTAGTGTCTCAGAGCAGATCAAGACGCGGTCATGGCTTCCTGGGGCGCTGGCCGCAGCTAAGAGTGTTCCGGCCTATTTTCTTTTGTGAACTACCGCTTGGCAGCCCTGGGCCAGCTATTGCATCTATTTCAAGAGCACTTATTTAATGCCAGTAAACTGCAAAACAGATTCTCTTGTCCGTTGATGATCGTCCCCAGCTGCTCGGCGCTGGGGCGGCTGGGCTTTCTGCCAGCTGCCCTGGAAGGCCGTTGTACCTGCTGGGCTGTGCGGCGACAGGGTTCGCACCGAGACACGCTATTGCCTCTGCCGAGCTGCGAAACAAACCTGATCTGCTGGAGGACAGAGGGATCTCTAAAGGCAAATGCTTAATCCTCTCGTTTGCTTTCTTAAGATGAAACAATTGATATTCTGGCACCTTTGTCAGCAGCTGTCCACTAAGGAGCCTGTCAGCCTGCCCCAAGCAGCGCAAACTCCTTTATCTTCCAAGCGCTTGTGATGAGGAAGGAGCCGTAAGTTGAAAAAAGAGCCCTGGCGGTGCAGAAGAGAGGGGCCTTGACAGGTTTTGAAGTGTGTGAAATAAAAATAGATCAGACGAGCCTGTGCTTCCAGCTGCTTTCTGCATCCTTACCTCAACAAAATGGTTGCCAGTTATTGAGACGGCGCCCCAGGAGCGAGGGAGGCTTGCGGCGGCCCCCGTGCTGAGCAGGTTGCTGCCTGGAGCATGCTAAGGTGGTTACCCGGGATCTGTGGTCGGAGGCTGAGGTAAAATAAAGGATGGCGGAGCGAGGAAGGCGTTGTTCACTGTCGTGGTTTAACCCCAGCCAGCAACGAAGCACCAAAATCCCCTGATTGAGGAGCATCACAAAGCTGGTCCCAGCTCACCCCTTTAATCCCCTGTGAGAGCCCTGGGCTTTCTCATTCAGCGCAAGGAAAGGCTCACTTGGGCTGTGTCATCCTCTCTGGTTTGTGAACTGGCTTTTACGGAATCGCTTCCTCCGGATCTGGGGCATCTCATCTGCAGGGGCGCGCTGGGGCACTTCAAGCCGAGGAGCTGGATGCACAGCGCCGTGCTCCCGCAGAGCCCTTCTCCGGCCAGCGCGGTCAGGAGCTGGCAGCGAGCAGCCGGGGCGCTGGGATCGTTTCTCCACAGCTCAGCTGCAGCCCATCGGAGTTCATCCAAGAAGCAGTGGCAGTTTCCTAGGCCAGGACCTCATAATTTGCATTTGCATGTATTTATTCACAACCAGTTCTCCATGGGGAGGTTTCTATGGCAAAGCAGCCCAGTCCGTATGGAGGAACAAACACGGATCCCACAGCTGCTCAGCTGAACCAGCCTGTTTCAAGCCATGCTTTATCTCCAGCTCCTGGAGCTGCCAGCTGGCAGCCAGGCATCGCCAGTGATTAGCAGAGAATTCCCTTGCAAGGGGCTGAATGTCTCATCTCCAGCCTGCTGATGAGCAGAGCTCGGACCAAACCCCCAGCTTTCAGCGGGGCTGGAAAAGGCTGCACAGACCCTTGACTCTGCGGGGAAGAGCTGCAGCGGTGGCGGGCTGGGCGCTGGGGGTCTTGCCTCATTTCGGGGGGTGCCACTGTTATGGAAAAGCTGTGAAGATGCCTTGATGAGACAGCGCTCAGAGCCAAAGGCCCAATGCTCAGCACCCCTGCTCCCTCTTTCTCGATACGCCGCTGACTCACCAGGCGGCCCCAAGCCCTCAGCTAAATGCTTCGTGCCCGAGTTTTCTTCTTGGCACAGAGTGCTGCTCTGCTTAGAGTGTAAGAGTTTAAGCAGATCTTGCTGACATTTGAAATGCTTTTCATTTTTGCTGAAAGGTATTTTGGAAGGAAAAGAAGAAAAAGAAAAAATTAATGTCACCTCTTCCACAGCAGGGGAAGGCAACAGCTACCATGCGGAGAAGGGAAAAATGAGTCGTGAGAAGAGAGGCAGGCGGTGACCTCTGGAAGCAGCACAGCCCTTCCTCCAGAAACGGCCACTTGAACGGCTCTGTTTTGCCTTTTGCAAAACAATCTCATGCTCCCCAAATAGAGGTTTTGGCCATAGAAATTACTCCACTTCTCCAGATTCACTAGAAGGGCCAAAAAGTGGGTTTGGGTGACAACCGTGCAGGGGAGCACGTGCTCCCTTCCTGGGGCCTGGCTGCATTTGCACTCCCTGTTCCCATCTTCCCGGCCAAACACCGCATTCTGGCTGTCTCGGGGCCTCTTCTCTTCTGCCTCCACGGGGACGGGGCAGCTAGCACCTGGCCCTAGCCACGTCTGCTTCACCTTCTTCTATCTTCTGCTCTTGTTGGTCAGCAGGACAGAGACCTCACAACACTTCTCTTTGCAATTTAACAACATGAAGGTTACGAGGTCCTGCTCCAGTGACCGGAGCGTGAGCAGGACTGGGGCCAGCATTTGCAGTGTTGGGTTGTGATACTCAGCACGATGTCTCTAAACCCAGCTTTCTTCCTCGGGGGACGGGGTTTCTCTGGGGCTTTTGGCGGTTGATCAGAGACATTGATACCTTCCAGTGCCCTCATACTCTTGGTCCAAAGGGGATAAATCACTCGATAAAGATCACTGATTTGCTTCTTGCGATGTCTTGTAAAATCAGCAAGGAGCGTGAAAAGTCTATCTATTCCATGTGGATTTGTGTGGCTTAGTATAAGAGAGTCGCTTATTTGTGTTGAGACTCCCAGAGAGAATCGGCAGAGGAAGGCAAAGTTACCATTGCTAATTTAGGAGGGCCAGGATTTAGATGGGGTTTTTAGTATGTCTGATTTCTTTAACTTTTAACTGTTTTGAAAATGTATCTGCTCTCTGAATCCCTGTGGGGACAGATGACTGAGAGGACTTGCCTTACCAGCTGAAGTCCGATCAGTTTATGTGTGTCGGCACCCTGCGGCACGAAGGGCGGCAGCCCGCCACAAATGAACATCCACGTTTCGCTCTCCTGAGAGCCACGACCCACCCTCACCAGCGTGAACGGTACCTGCTGATCCTCTCCCACCCTGCTCAGGCACCGCATGAGGACTCCCGGTCCACGTTCTTGCAGCGTCTGGGCTGCTGGCGCGATTTGTGAACAACCCAGGTACGCAGACCCCGTAGGGCTTCACGCTCGCGTCCAAGAGAACTGTTTATTATGTTTACATAGAGCATGAGCAATGTGGAAAACACCAGAAATATTGCATCGGTGGTTTGGTTTTTGGACAGCATTGGAAATGGTGAGGCAGCTGCTCACGTCACGTCGGTATTACGAGGTATGCGGTATGCCATGAGGAGCCAAGGCTTTGCGCCGTACTTTGGGAAGGGCCCACCTCTGGCACGTTTGCTGCTCGCTCCTCTAGTGCCACAGTTACGCGCTTAGCTGTCTGCTTTTCCTCAGTTTCACTCGGAACTTGTAATTTCAGCAGAAAAGCACAGTTTTTGAAACCAATCCTGCTAACCCACGATCCCGGCCCCCCTCCCGGCCCTCCCCCCTCCTCCCATCCCATCCCATCCCAACTCCCCCCATCCCCCATGCTCCCACCAACACACACCTCCTTCCCCTCCCTCTCACCCCGGTCACACAGCAAATATCCTGATGCTGCAGTTCCAAGCCATGTGTCCGCCCCAGCCTATGCAATCCAATGGTCTCTGACCAAGTCCCTTTGTTCAGATGTTAATACAAAACACACAATAGGAAAAAAACAAAACAAAAGGAGCCAGACACAAGAGGGAGACACACTGCCGGGCTCCAGCTCTGGCCCCTGAGCCCTTCAGCTAAGCTCCACGGCAGCTAGGCTCTTGGGGCACCTCCTTTCACACTCAAGGCTGCAGGTCTCAAGGTGTCCAAGGTGCATAGGAAAAGGAAGAAAGGACGTAAACTACAAGCCTGTTTCTGTTTTAGGTTCCCCCCATCCCTTTCCCTCAACCCAATGGCTGCTGGAGGATATTCTTGACTCCGACAGGTCTTTTCCCGTCTTCCAGTGAGACCCTGCCTGGGGACCAGGTTCACTGTAAGTCTCCGGTTCCTCTCTGGAACGTGGGCGATGGGTTTGGCAGCGAGGGGAGGGAGCGGAGCATGTTGTGGGGGGACGACAGGCTTTTGTCTCACAGCAAGGTGGGGGGGAGATGTCAGGGAAGGCGAGAGAAAAGAGCCAAAGGAAGCCGGTAAAGCTGGCCCTCTGCTTGATGTTTGTACTCAAGACTTCTCCTTGGGGCGGCTCCGGTGTGCCAGTGCCAGCCTGTTGTCCAGTCACCTCTCGCAGCCCTGCTGAGAGCGAGCACGTGGCGGGGTGCTTCCTGCTGCTTCGTCCTCTGGCTGGCTGCCCTCGTGCCCGCCGGCGATCTCTGAGTCGCAGTCGAGCGCCTCGTAGATGGTAGGCAGCGTGGTCTGCTGGCTGAGGCGCTTGCGCAGCCCCACGAGCAACGGCTGCGGCATGGAGGAGACGTCCACGTTGTTGCCGAGATCAACCCAGGCCAGGCAAGGGAACTTGTTCATGTCCTTCATGGTGTCAGTCAGCTCCTTCATGGTCGCCCGCGTCAGCCGGTTGCCATTGAGGGAAAGGTGCGTGAGCTTGGGTAGCGCCCAGAGGAAGGGCAGCAGCAGGCGCACCATGTCGTCGTTCAGCTCGGTGAAGCTCAGGTCCACAGAAGTGAGGTGGTCCCCGTTATTCTGCAGGTAGTAGGCCATGCGGTGGACATCCCGCATGGTCAGGGGGATCCCTGACAAATCCATGGAGTCCTGGCTCACCTTCTTCTGCAGGCTGGTCTTCAGGCTAATGATGGAAAGGGGGGGAGACAGAGATCATTAAGGCGACCTCTCTCATCCGTCTCTCACCCAAGTGACAGGTCACTTGGGACAGGGGAGAACTCATTAAGAACATGGGTTAAGCAAAGGGTTAACGGAGCTCATTTGGGAGACAAGCCCAGGGTTTGCACCATGCCTCTGGGCAGACCGTGTCCTGGGGCTTTCCGGTATACTCTCAGCACTTGCAGATAAACTTTGCCAGAACTGGCCAAACGCAGGATGCTAAAGTGTCTTCCACTAGCACGTTTCAAAGGGTTTGTCTGTATGTGCATGTGCAGATGCTCGTGCATGGAAAGCAAAAATAACCAAGGCAAGCAAACTGTCCAAGTGCACCGGTTTGCACTGCGTGGGGGTGTTCGTGTGCCCCCTCCCCAGGTGAATGCCAAGGTCTGCTGCAAACAGACTGTGCTGCAGGGCTGCTGCAGAGGACAGCAGTGTTAAAGGGCTGAGAAATGGGTATTTTATCAGGAAAACAATCTGCAGGCAAACTGCGCTCCAGGAGTGGATTTACTGTGTGTCCCTTTAAAAGCCTTCCCAAGCAGCACTTAGTCAGTAAGCAGCACCAGGGGCTGCCTATTTGGGTCTCTGTGGTCAGCAGATCATCTGGGATCTGCTGCAGCTGTGAGGAGGCGGGGAGGGCATAAGGGTGCTAAAAGAAAGCTAGGGAGATGGTTTCAGCCATTTCTTTTGCTGTCTGCCTGGCAAGCGGAGTGAGGAGGAGGTAGGCAAGCTGTGCAGCGGGCAAGGCTGTGCTACGGGGCTGTTGGGTAGGCAAAGGGAGTGGGATGTGGAGTTTTATGATGGGCTGTGGGTTTGTGCGAGCGCTGTGAGAAGTGGGAGCTGTGGGGCTACAGGAGCTGCTGGGGATGCATTGCAAGATTGAGCAGAAATGTGTGTTGGTGTAACGTATGAGAACCTAATCCCTTAGCATAAATGGTATTAGTCTTGCTGTCCTTTCAGACGCATCCAGCTTGAAGGATATGGGAGCCCTAGTAGGACCCCCACTAGTGTCATTAATCATGTGCTCAGTGGGTCTAGAAGTGCCTTGCTGAGCTTGGGGGGAGCGGGGGGGTAGGAATTAACCACCAGTTTGAAGGTCCCCACTCTTCCTATCTGGCTCTCTGTAGCGTCCTGCACACCCGCGGCACAGCCAGTCCCCGAGAGCAATGGGGACACGGGGACATGCAATTTCCGTGGAGGAGGCTGCAGCACCGCAGGAGCTCCCGCGGCAGGTGAGAACGCCCCTACGAGCCTTAGCGTTGCCAGGCCCTTCTGCGGCTGCGGAGAGGACGTGGCGCTGCCTCTGTAGCTTTGCTTTACCTATGCAGTTCATGGCATTCCTGGAAACTTTGGTCCTTAATAATCCGCTATGAGCATGTGATCATACAAGTGAATAAATGTGCATCAGTGCAGGCGACAGCCCTGTATGGGCACATTCAACGCTGGCAAACCTGTAGCTGCGCTTCCTTGTAGGAGCCTGAGGTAGAAAGACCTCATGGCCTGCCCTGTCGGTTCTCAAGCCCACAAATTCCTGCTCTGGGTCTAGCAGCGCTTTGTTCAGGCCACTTCTGCGTGTCCTCGTGCTTCCTCTGGGAATGCACCGTGCAAGGCTGAGGTGGTATCTGCAAGCATGCATTTCAGCTACGGAGCTCCCATGGTAGAGAGGTAATAACAGCATGGAATAACTTATATGCAGACCTAAAGGTTTAAAAGAGCCTTACGTATTGCTTACTAAATGTTTACATGTTAGATGACCCAGACCACTCCTCAGTGGATCGCTAGAGGGGCAAGGCGAGCAGTGCTTGTCTGTACTGATGTACTGGTGAATTATAACTGGTCTGAAAGCACACAAGCGAGTTCTGCAAAGGGCCTTTGCTTGAAGATTCTCCCCAATATCAGGGCCCCAGAGACAGGGCTGTGAAGAATTAATCAACCACATTGCTCATAGCAGCAGTGCAGTTCTTAGCTGCAGCAATAGCAGCAGGAGTTGTGAACTGTGCGTGCTGCAGTCCAAGGGATGGCGCTGGGCTGGCTCCCTGCTCCTGCCAGTCCAAGGGATGGCGCTGGGCTGGCTCCCTGCTCCTGCCAGTCCAAGGGATGCTTGGCACCGGCCCAGGCTGCCTGGGAGCTGTATTTCCTCAGCTCTCCTGGAAAAACAATGTGTGCTTTTTTTTTTTTTTCTGTATAGTTTGTCACCAACCACTGGCAGTGGTGTAGCGCAATCTACCACAAAAGAGGGTTCGACTTCTGCAAAATCTGTCAGGGACTGGCCTCAAAGCTGGAGGAGTCTCAGGTCCCCCCTGGCACAACGCTATCCCTTCAGCTGTGCTAGATGTTTTATCCGGGTGTTTGATATGGAGCACTTGTTCTAGCAGAGCCAAGTGTCAAATGCACAGTGGAGGTGTGCATTCATATTGGTCAGGTTAAGCAGAGGGCAATGAATCTTGAGGGTAAACCTGACTGAATGGGGGAATGGTGCCCGAAATCCAGCAGGGGCTGGTACGAGAGGTGAGGCAGAAGCCTTCTCTGGCCTCTGTTGGCTTAGGGTAAGACTTTGTTGGCGGTGTGGGGGAATACAGGATAAACAAGCCTAGAAGCAAGCCTGCAATTACTTCAGTGCCTGTTTTGTACGAATGCTGCCTGTGGCTCTGGGAAATCCTCCTCCCCAGTGCTGGCATCCCGGGGCAGGTCGGGGGGGCAGAAAGGAGACACACACATAGGGACCCCCGGGCCCCAAGCCTCCTCTAACCTTCCCGTTGTAAAGCGACAAGGAGCAAGCCCCAGGGCTCCCAGGCTGGGGTGGGACCCAGGCTGGAGTGGGGACCACTGGAGGGCACGTCTGAGCCAGCACCGCTCCCTCCGCTGCGCCTCAGCACCCAGGTGCCGGTGCTGTGCCGTGCCCGCAGCAGCACCCTTCTTAACGGGGGCAGGTCTGAATGGCTCCCGCGGTCCCTTCCGAGTGACCCGGCCCTGTGCAGACAGCGGTAAGTGAGGTGACATGTGTCCGAAGGAGAAGAGCGACGTGCTTGTCTGCCTCTGCCCGTTCAGCCTCCCCTCCCGTCGGCTGCAAGGCAGGGACCGCAGTCATCACTCACGGGTCGTGCTCTGACCAGAGCAGGCACCTTCTGCTGCTCTCCCCAGCAACAAGCCAATACCCCGAGGAGGCTTAATCAAGCAGACAAATTATCTTCCCGTAATTGATTCTCCAGACTGGACTGCTCCTGGCTGAATGCGCTTAAACCCTCCTGCCTCCTGTCCTGTGCCAGGGCCCTCCCTCCCTCCTTTGCTGGCTTGTTTTTCTTTCCTTTCCTCTGTTTTTGCTGTTTCCTTTTGCCCTCATTGCTGTACCTGCCAGGGTGACTCTGGGCCTCCTGTGTTTAAGTTGTTCTCTTGCCTGTACAAACGCCTCTGGTAGGGACGTGGCTGTAGAAGCCTCGCGCTGGTGGAGGCAGCCCCTCGCCACAGCCAGGCCCGCGGCTCCCCGGTAAGTGCCGAAGCGGGAGACCCGAGCCCCAGGCGTGCTTTGAACCCCGGCAGCTCTCCTCCTTGCCTCCTCGCTGCTCCCGTGCAGCTAAATACCATCTCTGGGGCAGGGCGCAGAATGGCTGACCGCTCCTTCTCTCCTCTCGCTTTAGAGGTAAATATATCTGCTGCCAGAAAAGGGACGGGGGACGTGGGGAGCTGCTTTCCTCTGAGTTATCTGACACTTGGCGTTTTCTTGGAGCTCTGCTAAGCTCTGTTTCTCTTGGGGCGGGGGGGTGGGCACGGTACGCAGGACCCCGAGCTCTCGGACACTTGGGCAGCAGCTGAGAAAATGCCAGGTTTATTTCCAGGGAAATGGGTCATCTATTATCCCCTAATTTCTGCAAGTAAAACAGGCTTAAAGATTGCTTCAGCTGCAGAAGCTTTTTTTCTTTGTGTGAGACAAAAGCTACTTAGCGACATGGCTCTTGATGCCCATGGGACTTGTGGGCAGAGGGCTGCAAAGCACTGGCGGCTGGATTAACCTAACGCTACCGCAACTGGTGCTGTGTGCGGATTTATAATTGTGGGGATTTGCATTTAACAAGGCTCTGGACCCTGGATGCAGGGAAGCAGACTGTGTTTGCGTTATCTGCAGCAAGCTTAGAGAGGAAACAAACCCCCACTCCCTCAGACGCCGGAGAAATGGCTGCGAGCGAGAAATCCCGTGAAACACGGGGCAAGGAGCAGGGCGATGCGCAGCCCGTCCCCTACCGCCTGCCTGGAGCCGGACGCAGCACCCAGTGAGGAACGGGGCCCGCTCGCCCTCCCGCGTATAAGGGGTCGCCGCCCCGCTCGCAACCCTAGCCCAGCCCTCCTGGGCAATGACAGCTCCTCTAGGCACGTCTCCTTGTTTCTCATTGAAACAAGCGGCTCCTTGCGTGGTTCCTAACTCCCCGCTTGGGGTCTGGCCTCCCCCCACTCATCCCTTCCCTAGGTGCCAACGTGAGCCAGCAGCCCCCAGGCCGCACCGCGAGACCCCCCGGGGTCGGGCCAGGCAGCGCAGGGGTCCGAGGGGCCTGCAGCTGTCGGAAGAAGGATATCTGTATCTCTGTCAGAAATGTGGGCCAGGAAAGGGATGAAACCATCTTGTGCCTCCCTTGGCTTTTTTTTCTGGGATAAAAATCTTCCTCTCCCCCCATGAGGCTCAGTCGCTGTTCCTGCCTCCTGGGAACTCGGCTCACGTAAGCAAGTTCAGAGCTGTCTTGAGATGAAACAATTGGGAGAGCTGAAATGAATTGCTGGTGGTTTGTCTCCAGGACCTGTCCCAAGGGACTTAACCTTGAGGCCCTCCTCCAGGTCCTTCTTTGAGTCTTTGAGCTGAGGGCTCAGCACGTTGGTTTTGGTTTGGTTTTTTTTTTTTTTTATTAGCACTGAATCCCTTCACCTTCTTGCTCATCAGCTAAATTCTTTGGTGGCTGCAGGGGAGGGGTGTAATGGCTCCTGATTGTTGCTCCGGTGGGGCTTGCAGCAGCCGCAGCGGTGCTTGCCCTCGGTAGCTTTGTGGGGTTTGGAGGAGCTTGTTCAGCCCAAGAATGTCCCGGTTCCTGCAGTCCCAGCCTCATTCCCCTGTCTCCACCCCATGGAGAGGCTGGGAGGAGATGGTAAGAGTCAGATAGGATTTCAGTAATGAAGGATGCCCACTAGTCCCTGCCTGTCTCTCTGGGGAATTACCAGCCTTCTCCCCCTCCCTCCTCTTATTTATACATTTAATTTGCCTCCAAATGTAAAATTTTCCTGATGCCAGAGACTGCCATCACTGTGCATCCCCTCCTTCATTAACAGGCACTGCCAGTAGTGGCTAATTAGCCATAAGTCAGGTATCCCTTGGCTGCTCTTCCTCGCGTAGAACCTAGGGACAGGCATATCTGGATGGCTTCTGCTCTTTGAGCAGTGATTTAGGGGATGGACTCTGGGCTTTTTAATCACCTACATAGCATAATCTGCTTGCCCTGCTTCCCCGAGGCACAGGGTGCTGCTGCGCAGGGCTGCCTTTGGCTGCCTCTAGTGAGACACGAGAAAGGACAGAGAAGGCTGGCAAGCACTGACCTAGACGAACCCAGCCCGAGCCGTCCTGAGGCTGGGCGCAGGAGATCCCCCGGTCTGCGGCAGCGCGGTGCCAGGCTGAGGCTGGGCACAGGAGATCCCCCGGTCTGCGGCAGCGCGGTGCCAGGCTGAGGCTGGGCGCAGGAGATCCCCCGGTCTGCGGCAGCGCAGTGCCAGGCTGAGGCTGGGCGCAGGAGATCCCCCGGTCTGCGGCAGCGCGGTGCCAGGCTGAGGCTGGGCACAGGAGATCCCCCGGTGTGCGGCAGCGCGGTGCCAGGCTGAGGCTGGGCGCAGGAGATCCCCCGGTGTGCGGCAGCGCAGTGCCAGGCTGAGGCTGGGCGCAGGAGATCCCCCGGTCCGCGGCAGCGCGGTGCCAGGCTGAGGCTGGGCGCAGGAGATCCCCCGGTCCGCGGCAGCGCGGTGCCAGGCTGCTGGATGACCCTTTCCGCCACCTCCGACGGCCCTTGCGGATGCACCTGCCCCGATGCTGCTGGGAGCCCTGGCCGCGGGCAGCGTCCGGCGCTCTGCCCTGTGAGGGGAGGGCAGGGCACGGCTCCTGCCGCTCTCCACGATTTATTCACCAGCCCGCGTCTGTCCAGCTGATACCCCGTGAGCAGCAGCTTCTTGAAAACCCTGTGTGGGGCAGCGCCTGTCCTTCTGTACGACTGTTGCCGTGTGGCTTCAGTTGACTGACTGGTGTGCTCCGTCTCTGAAGCAGGACCGCTGGTGCCTATTTACCCTGTTGCGTAAGGGTGAGGTGAAGCTCTAGTTAGCATTCACCTCATGCCATGTGAAGGCTAGGATCTAAACTGCCAGAGCTGTCATCTGCAGCCCTGAGTGATGTTTTCAAGGGGAAAAAAAAATAAAGATCCAAAGCCCTTTAGAGCTGTTTCCTTGCAGTCTTCTAGACACAAGCGCTTTCATTGCATTTTAAAAGCACATCTAATGCCGCAGTGTCTGAGCAATGCACATCAATACCTGAGAAAGGGAGCAATGAGCCCAGGAGGGATGCTCTGCTCTCCACCCAGCCTTGGATTAGCCGAGATCTTGCAAAATGAAATTCACTCAGGTGAGCAAAGTAAAACCGTGGTGAGACTTGTGAAAAGGAAAGCCTAGATGCATACAGTTTGGGAGTTAACTCCACGCACACAGCTGCCTTTGCTCTTCCACAACCAGTCACTGTGAAAAATCTGGATATTTTTTTTTCTGTGCCAGGAACACCCTGCTTGTAATGATCACTCTGTGTTTACTGCCTGCGTGCTTGGTGGATTCAGGTTTGATCCTTTGCACTCAAGAAAGGAAGCAGTTACGCTGAAGTAGCCAGCTCTGGGGACGACGCAAGTGGGAGATACATAAGGTTCCCTGACGTGGCTTTGCCATGACAGCTCAGCTGTCATCCACAGCTTCTTGACTGCAGAACTAGGCTGTGATTTGGCTCTCCAGACCTTCACCTGGTGCCCTTCTCCCTCTCCACTCTGAACCGCAGTCCGGTGCGGCTTTGCCCTCCCAAAGTCATACGCTCCCTGGATTCAGGGATGCAGATGGTGGCACTTGCACGAGAACATGGAGTTCTCCTGCAATGCTGAATTAAGGAATCCTCAAGACTTCTGAAAACAAGAATTAAAACATCCAAAAATTCTGCATCTGTCAAAATACCACGGAATTGGTGCTGATAGCCTAAAAAGCCTATGTCTGCAGAGAGGAGCATTTCTTAATCCGTTACTCTTTACACTATAAACGTCAGTTTAATGAGAAAGCGAAGCTGGAGTTATTCAACACTCCAGGATGTATTCTGCTCGCTATGTGCGAGTGATCTATACAACTGTAAAATGGTGCTGAAACGGAATTCCCGTCGGGATATAAGGGACTGACAATAGTGCAGTAAAGTCATGCTGGTCCCTGCTGTGGGAATCTTATCCTCCAGCTTTTGAGTTTTTAATTTTAAAGCCCCCGGTAAATCCCCCAAGAGCTCGACTTCGCTGCCTGGGTCGGCAGCCAGCCCGAGCGGGGTCAGCCGCAAGGCGGGGTGCAGGCTGGCGGCTGAAGCTGCGGACCTGAGACTGGATTTTGCGGGAAAGGAGAATTGAACCTTTTGCTTCCAGTGTGGCAAACCTGTCCGAGTATCGCCTGGGCAGCTGAAATAGCCTCTTTGGGTGGCTGCACAGCTGACCCTGCTACGCCTTCCCTGTACAAGGCAGACAGCCGCTGTCAGGAGCCCACTAGCGTGGATGCAGAGGGCAAACTGCCTCCCAGCATTGCCTCTGACAGTTTAATCAAGCAGAGAAACCAGAGACAGCCTGGGCTGGGTCTCTCCTCCGTGCTTCAGCTGCTGTTGCATTGAGTCTACTGTGCTGTCCTAAGCTTTCTCCTTCTACGTTTGTGCATGGACTCTGCTGCTGGCCTGGGGCATTCAGCTGCTAACAGCATGTGCCCTGACTTCTCTCCCAGGCTCGGGGCCAGGTGCCGCATGCAGTCCCTTCTGCCGGCAGCTCTTTAGAGGGACGGCTGAGCAGGATGAAGAGCAGCCCACCGTGCCCTGTGCAAGGCACGGGGCACCTTTGCCGCAGCCATAGCCCTGGCTGAATACATCGGTGCCTAAGGTGGTAGTGGAAGCAGGTGGGACCTCCGGCATTAGTGGGGTTTGCGGTTAAGGAGCTCTAGAGGAACGTATCTGTGTGTATCTGGAGGCTCTCGCGTTTGACGCTTTCCTGACTTAGTCTATTTGTGAATACTTCGTACCTGGTTGGGCTCTATAGCATGAACACCATAAGGCTGCTCCTGCTTGGTGGAGGTATGATTGGTTCTTAATTGGGTTTACAGTTGTTCCCGATGTCCTGGCATTGCTGTGTCTCAGAACAGGAGTGCTTGAAGTGTAGCTTATCCTTCCTGCTTTATGAGTTCATGGGTGGCTCAGGTTTGTACTTGCTGGATGTTTCGGGTCCCACTGAGAGCAGATGGGGCCCTAACCACAGTTAGCTTGTTTCTGACCCACGGGTTTGCTGTTTGGCGGTGGGGAGGAGCGCCTGATGCGTGATCTGGCTCCAGGACTGCAGGTCCTTTCCATCTCCCATACCACAACCCTGTCACAGCCCCAACGTAATTAAAACCTGGCAGATGCTCTAAGCTCTCTGTATGGCTGGGCTTGTTAATTATCTCCTGGACCCATCTGACAGGCTGCCAGAAAGCAGCAATCGCATTTCAGGAGAGGACAAGGGGGTCCTGCATCAGCTCCGTGAAAGCCAGAAGCCAAAGCCCAGGAGACTGCAAAAGCGAGAGGAGAATTCAGTTCCTGGATGTGGTCTCCATGCACCGATTCCTCCCTGCTGCCCCAGGTCCCCACTAGGTTTTAGAAATGCCTTCAAAGCATTGCTTCTACACCCATGCTTTTTATGGGACCTTGAAGGCAGGAAGGGTGCAAGCCGAGGGCACAGGTTCAGAGACAGAGATTGTAGTAAAATATTCCCACTAGCAGATAGAGGGAAGTGGAGAATTCACATTAGGTGAAAACAGCCCGGCTGGACAAAATTAGGCCCCGATATCTCCAAATGAAGCAGCTATTTCTCTCCTTCCCGCTACTGGCAACATCCACTTTCTTGCAGCGGCCTCGGATGCCAACTCTGCAGGCACCTTTTGCTGCAAACTGCAAACCAGTTCCTCTCCAGTCTTAAAAGAGGAAGCTCTGCTGTTTAATATTTAATCAAAATTATTTTGTGCCTTATGTAAGACGCTGCAGCTGGGCCTGGCTGCCAGGCAGGGCCACCCATTTCAGACCGGCATTTCCCTCCAGCGCACACCGCCCACTGCCCTCTCCCTCTTGTGCTCAGGGATGCTCTGTACCTGGCCAGTGCTTCGGGCCTGACCCCTCCGTGTGGCATCTGGGCTCTCGGGGCCCAGAGCCCTTCCTCGGGCCCCAGACCTGCTCTCTGTGTCGTTAGTAAGCGGTGAGTTTGCAGCAGGCAGTCCTCTGCTCTCCCCGGGCCGTGCAGAGGGAGCGCCTCCAGTTTGACTCTCCCAGGGGAGAAGAGGTTTGTTCTGCCTGCAAAGAGGAGTGTGGGGGCAGAGGGCTGAGCTGGGTAGCGGCAGGGAGGGATTTCTCACTTGGAAAACCAGAATGAGACTGGGTTTCAGTAAAAGGGAGCTTGGAAAAGCATAGAGACAGCCGCTCTCTCTAGAGCTCTCCCTGTTTCCAGCACTTCTTATCTTTAAGCTCTCTTCTCTGTCTTGGGAGGGGACGGGGATGGGGTCAGACCTGCTCTCTGCATCCTGCACCTCCAGCGCTCTGCGGGATCCCATAGGGAAAACGGCATCTAACCGAGCGGGTCTGGAAAAGGACTCGCTCGGCTCTGGCCCCTCGGTCTCGCGCTGTGCTGTGGTTCCCACCTGCAAACTGGCACCAACTGCGCTGCCCTGCGGGGTGCTGGGGATGAGAGCACTGAAAGTCACAGAGGGCTCAATTCGGTGGCAGAGCGGGGCTACAGGTATGAGAGGCAGATGGCCTGGAAATCACGGTATTAGGGATTTTGTTCCTTAAGATGCACTGGGGATCTGCCTCGGAGTCGCAACGAAAGGTACGATGGAAATGCCAGTTCCCATGGGGGGTTTAAGATGCTGGCACGTGCATCAGGGACTCGGGAGGTGTCAGGAAAGCCCAAGGCCATTCTCGGAGTGCTGCCAGTTTTGCATTTCTTTTTACCCAATCCTGCACTAATTCCTGTGAAGCTAATGGGGCTGGCATAGCTCCTCTTTTCTTAGTCACTTCTCTGTCTTTTCTTCAGCACTGGTGATCTGTGTCACAGGAACAGGCCTTGCTTGAAGAAAATGAGGAGAGAAGGGGTGGATTTAAAAGAAGTAGGGATTGCTCTTTATCTGGTTAGAAAAGCCAGGCAGTGTCAAGGAGAGAAGGAGCGTGGGTGTCTGAATGTCTGTAGTAGTGGGAAGCAGCTGCCATCCGGTAGCTGCCTGTGGCCAACGCGCCTCGAGTCGGGCTCCCTGTGCCTGAGGCTCTGCATCATCTCTGGTCCCTCTCCTGGCGGAGAAGTGGGAGGCAAGTAAAGATGGTCGCCGCTCTGCCAGCCACCCCAGCGCGGTTCCTACGGAACGGGGCGATCAGCTTGCGGTAGTGCCTCTTAATGGGAGACCTTCCCCGCAGGCAGGGCAGTTATACTGGGATAGACAAGGACAAAGTGGGATGCCGAGCTGGGGCCGGCTCAGCTCGGCACGTGGGTGTGTGTAGCTGCAAGGCTGCCGGCTTTAGCCACGCTCCTAGGGCCAAACACCCTGCAAGCCCTGCCGGGAGGGCTGTCTGCGCTGTGCAATCACCGTCTCAGTGGGATTGATTTCAGTGCACTTGGGAAAGGCTGAGGAACTGTAAGACTACAGAAAAAAGAGTAAATAGCAAACCAGACCAGGGAGAAGGGTGTTGGCACTGACCCTGCGCCGTTTGGCTGTTTTCTACGAGACTGAGCAGAGGCTGCCGTGCAGGTTTTCAGCCCTGCCTTTCTCTGCGAAGGGCGGTAGCGGCAGACTGGGATGGTGCCTGGCTGCAGCGCCGTTTCTCCTGGCAGATTCCCCTCCGTGCCCGTCCGCGCTGGCCCCGCCGGGCTGCTTACCACATTTGGGACTTCCTCCGGGGCATGCCGTGCCGGTGCCATTTCGAGTGGGGAGTTAGGTGGTAAATCAGCTGCCTGCAGATCCTGTCTGAGGATTTCCAGGGGTCGTATTCCTGAAAGCAAAGGGACAGCTTAGCCTCTGCGTGCACCGCAGCAAACAGGAGGCAAGGGGGAGGACAGAGGAAGATGGAAAAGGAACAGAGGTGGTAGTGGAGCAGGGGAACGTATATAGGGGAGGAGATGAAGAGGAATGGTGAGACGGCCTGAGATGCCTCTGTGCCACATGCCACCTCCTCCTGGGGTGGAGGAGGAGCAGCAGGAGCCCCGCACCGCCAGGAAGGACCCCAGCCCCGCCAGCATGGCTCTGCCCAGAGCGGGGCTACAATTTCACCCCCTACCAAGGGGCGAGTGGAGCTCAGGAGAGGGGGCTACCTTCCAGAGCTGCGGCAGGGGTCCTGCTCTAGGCCAGGCAACGCCCAGGAAGGCAGGGGTGTCTGACAGTGCAAGAAGGGCGCTGTGCAGGGGCCCCCTACGCCCTTTTCTTCAAAAGATCTCCGCTTTCAGAAAAGCCCAATGTGGCAACATCACGGGCATCTCAGCTCCTCGCTGCTGTATCCTCAGCAGCACCTGTCCCCAGCTGGGCGGACAAGCTGCCAGCTCGTGTTACAGGACTATCCTCAATTTCTATCAGTTGCCTTGTCACCACGCCTCCCAAACTCTAACTGCAAACTGTCTTTGGACTGACCGTCTGCCCCCCTCACGCGGGAAGTTCAGCAGGCAGCACCCTTGCCCCATCCCCCAGGTGCTCCTTGCTGGGAGAGATGTGCCCTGGGACATCCCCGTTCCTCCTGCAGCAGCACCCTGCCTCCGTTCCCTCCTGTGCTCCAGCGGGGAGATGCCGGGACAGGGAACCAGCGAGTTCCCCATACTCCATCTTGTTTCCTTGCAGACCGTTCTGCTCCTGGAGGTTTGAGTTTGGGAGCTCCCAGTGCCGGCAGTTCCCTCCAGCCCCTGCAGTAACTCATCAGGAAAAGGTGGCACCGAGATGGTTGCTGCTTTCCTGGGTTTATTTTTGCACGCGTTCTCTGTCGCCATGACTTTGAACAGCACCTCTCTTCCCCTGGTGAAGCAGAGCGGCAAATGGCAGCTGCTGAAGGCTGGGATTTCTGCCGCCTCTATCGTATGTTCCAAATGCTGACAGACACCTGCATTCCCGTTCCTCAGCCCTCCAGCTGTGGTGCAACATGTGCATTTAGGGATTTGATAGGTAAACATAGAGTAAAGCTGTCGGGGAATATGCTAATTTATTCTTTATTGCAAGCAGTTAAAGTGCTGCACTGTGGGCCAACAGCTGCACTGTGACTTTCCCAAGCAGTCACTGAATCAGCCGAACTCCCCGGGGATGCACTGCCAGCATGTGCCCTCCTGCTGTGCCGAGTGGAGAGGGATCCCAGCCTCAATGCTCAGCCGAACACCCCGATCCCCGTCCCAGCTCCCCCAGGGACCGGCCCGTGCCCTTGGGTTAGGTGCCTTGTTCTGGACTACCATGGCGCTGGCAAGGCTGCAGCTGGCACCCTGCTGTCACCTACAACAGCAAACCTGTCCAAGCGGGTGCACGTGCACACCAGGCTTCAGTGCAGAAGCTGGTACGATGCTCTGCAACTGGTTGTTGGCTCACAACTGAGAATTACCCTCCTGTTCCTTCCCGTGTCCTCACTGATTTAATTTCCACTGACAGACTGGGAATTGCGCTCGGCCTGCTTGCCTGTAATGCAGTTACGCCCACCAGATGCTCAGCCGGGGCGGAGAGGGGACGTGGGCTGCCGATGTTTGTGCTGTGTAGGGTGCTGAGTCTCTCCAACCCCTTAATTAAACTCCTGCTGGCTCTGAAGGGCAGCTCAGGCACTCAATGTCTTCCTTAGGAATGGGGAAAATCTTATCTATATAATGGTACGTGTGTCGGCGCAGATAAGCGTGTGCATCTACAAGACATGAAAAGAGCAGGGGGGCATATGCAGGTATATAAAAATTGTGGTGTGTTATCTGCTAGGCAGCTGGGTACTGGAGTAGGGTAAGGTCCCCTCGTGCTGCCTCCCTGACGGGCGCTGCACAGCGGGAGGCTGGGACCGCTGGGGAGGAGGTCAAGGGAAGCACGGTGAAGGGGCACTACTGCTGCAGCCCACCCTCTTCCTTTTCAGATGCTTATAATATCTGCACAAAAATTACACTTGAAAAGAAGATTTTTTTTTTTTTGAGGCTGCATTGCA
The DNA here is from genome assembly GCF_965183815.1 of Platalea leucorodia. Taxonomy (NCBI): domain Eukaryota; kingdom Metazoa; phylum Chordata; class Aves; order Pelecaniformes; family Threskiornithidae; genus Platalea; species Platalea leucorodia. The sequence continues at coordinate 16,837,082 of NC_138834.1, forward strand.
GCCCGATGGTGGTGATTAAACTTTGGCTAAATGTAGTTTGACTATTGAGACCCGACTGGTTAATCGTTATCAGAGAGCCTCAGGAGATGGCAGAACAAGGTTAGAAATGCCACTAATCTACACCAGGCATTCAATGTATTCCCTAGGGCGCCGCTGTTTGCTCTGAGCTGTGTGTACGTAACATCCCCTTTTGAATAAAGAAATTCCTCTATTGCTCTCCTTACAAAGGCAACACGCCGCTTGCCAAGCCTGATGAGCAAATGGATGTGTTGCAAACCCGAGTGTTTGTGGTGGCAAAGGGTAACAGCGGTAGATGCTGGTGTTGCAGTGGGACTGTGGTGTCCGTGATGTTCGCCTGCACTCAGCCTTGCCTTTCTTTGTCTCTGCTCTCCGCTTTCTCTGAAGGAAAGCGCCGGAGCCGTGCAGGGATGCTGTGCACCTAGCACGTTTGCTTCGTGAACCCTGAGTTGCAATATATTCCTACAGCACCATTCTTTTCTCGGCAATCTGGGAGGTTATAGGGGGGATGTAATGCTGGGTTAGGGTAGCTGCATATGGCAAAGGGCCCGGGAAGGGAGAGGTTCTTGTCCTCCTCCTGCAGAGGCAGCGGCCGGGGCAGAGGTGCAGGGATCTCCGTTCCTCTCTGCAGCCCCGTGAGCCCCCCGTAAGCTAGCTGCTTTGAGCCTCTGGGGCATTCCTGTGAATACGGCACCACCATCTGCCCCATATATTTTTATCTGGCCTGTACCCTGTAATCAAGTTTATTATTAGCACAAAAAGTAAATTCCTGATTTCTGTGTGCATAACTGCCCCCTCCTTCAGTTGCACTCGTGCTCTGAGGCAGTTCTAACTGATTTGTATGGAAATATGCACAACAATCTCTATGCTCCCGCCCCAAGGGCATCCGCTGGCTGGCTGGGAAGGATGGCGGAGCACCGCCCAGCACCCGCCACCCCATTAGGGCGCTCTGCGCCTCTGTCGCAAAGCATCCACCGCGCTGAGGGAAGGGTTCACCTTTTTGGGACACTGCAGGTCTCTAGCGAGGCTCATCAGCAAGTCATGGGAGATGGGATCCACCAAGTTGAGGAAAGTCGCGTTTTTGTAGAGCACTTCATTGAGAAATGTTCCTTCCAGTCCCAGGTCCTGCAAGAAAAACACGGTCAGTCAGACACGTGGGCTCCCTTGGAGCTGTAACCGTGGCGTTTTTGAAAACAGAAAGTAAATCCCACGAGGTGCCATGGTTGCTTGATACAGGAAACTATCCAGCAAAGGCGAAGCAGCTGTGTCTGACCCGGCATTACTGCGACGGGGGACGCGGACAGCCAGAGCGTTGGGCTGAGCAGCCCAGGGGCTGACCGCCTCGCTTCCACTTACCCCAGGCAGGCGGGAGCGGGGTCGTCTCCAGGCTGCTGGAGCCCAGAGAGAATTTGCTCCACAGAAACTTACCGTTTTGTCAGCTTCTATGTGTGAATCTGCACAGGAGCCGAGCAGGAAGGCTGGCTCTAAACCTGCTTCTCCAATCCCACCTCTTCTGGAAGAATCAGACCTTTCTCAGGTATTGAGACACGCCGTACGCCCTGGTGGCGGCCGGCTGACAAAGTCCTGCCCAGGGTACGGGTTTAGCTGTGCTTTGAATCTCTCGGGAAGCGCTAAGCACTGGCAGCAGTGTCTTTTGGGATCAACGGTAAATGTATAGGTAGCTGTATGCAAAAGTCGTGGGGAGTCCTCTTCCCATCTTCCACAGCGTGAGCTAGGGGCATATCTGCGGTCTGTGCGGCTTACCTGAATGACCAGGGCATGGGGCACCTTTGGACATGCTGCAAGAAACCTCAGCGTCCTTGGGAACAAAAAGCCTCCCCAGGGGCCAGATGGGTGATACTGCAAAGAACTAAGCTCTGTCTTGCTAAGAGGAAAGCTAAGATCTGATATACAACACAGTTATGAGCATCAGAAGGTGCCACAGAGCTGGTGGGGGGGAAGGCATCTGGGAAAGAGAGATCACATACTCCCATGAAAATGCCCCGAGGGCAGAAAAAAATACCCCAGGAGCAGAAATGTAGAACAAAAAAGCTCCCTGACAGGGATAGGGCTGGGTTTGATTCAGTTGAGAAGGAGGGCTCAGCTGAGGGAGGAAACAAGTCCTATGCCCGCTCTGTATGCTGCTGCCAGCAGAAATGAATAAGCAAATGGGTGCCCCATATGTTCGCGCTGCTCAATGTGTACTTCAGGCACCACCCAGTGAAAGATGCACTGAGAGCTCAAAAAAAGAGAGAGAGAGGAAAAAAAAAAAAGCTGGGTGTACACACATACATCACCTGGCAGAGGTGTGGGATCTTAACCCTAAGCAGCAATCAAAGGCAGTGCTGCATCCACTCTCTCCTGCTGTGGGTGTGCTTGGAGCGAGCAGAGAGCACACCAGCAAAGAGACCCTGGCTGCAGATCTGGCGGAGAAAGGGAGAACAAATCAAATGCTTTCTAGCCCCATCACTGCGTGCCCAGACGATACCCCTAAGCAACCGGGGAAGCCGAGCAGTGCATCGGTCCTGAAGGACGGCCAGCCCCAGGCACAGCTGGCCGGGAGCGTACCAGGGCACCGTGCCAAGGGCTCCCTTAACCGCAAGGCTTCAGGGAAGCGGAGCCTCCTACGCCAGGCGTAACGGGCACGGATGAAGAAAGCTGCCGAGAGGATGGCATGGCTGGGCATGCAGCAGTGGATGGCAGAGCAGTAATTAAACTTCCCCCAATTGGAGCTATAGCATTAAGATGAATCTGCGTTCCCATTATAAATCCTGCCTGCGAGGGTTTTATAAATAATATAGCTGTAAATATTCGCTTCACGTTGACAGTCTGTAAATTCTTAGCCCAGGGGCATTTTCTGGTTCATCTTACTTGTTTCCCTCCCTCTCTCTCTCTCTTTTCTTGGAAAAAAATTGTACCACCTAAAGGGTAGCTGCAGACAGCAGAATATTGTAAGTCTTGCCAGTTCAGTTGACTTAGTGCTGTTATCTTAAAAATGACATTTGGCCGTTGTCTCAGCACAGGGAAATCAGATTGTCCCAGACTTTTTGCTGGTGTAAGTCTAATGTCTCCCCTGGCTTCAGCTGAGCGATGCCCGCTTAGCCCAGCAGGAAAGCTGGTCTGTCCTTTGCAGGTGGGTGTTTCTGAGACTGGTAAGATGATGTGCAATGGAGCTGAGCGTTCCTGCACAATGCAAGTGTACGTAAGTGTACCCCTACATTGTGCAGTTGTCCTCTGTGCAGTCTTCTGAAATGCTAGGATCTTGCATATCTATCAGTGGATCTGCTTCTGGCTGGCTTGCTTGCTTTACTTCATTACACCCTCCTGACACCCTAGGAGCAGTCCGCAGCCCTTTGGGGTCTGCAGAGCACCGGTCAAAACCACTGGCAGGCACACCGGCATCCTGCGGGGCACATCTGCAGGCTGGAGGAGGCCTGGGCCTGCTGGGAGCGGCAGGAGGCACGCACCGGGAGCCCGCGTCCTCCGGGCCGGCTGAGCGCGCCCGCTCGTTCGGGGAGGCTGCGATTCCGGTCTCGCTATTGCCGTGCCTTCTCTGGGTGTGCGCGCCCTGGCCCGCGGCACAGGGCTGAGGTCTGGCGTTAAATATCCCTGCTGTCCACCAGAGTGAACAAGGCGTCTCTCTTTTTACAGGCAACGAACAGACCCTCACCTGGGACGCGTTAACCTGCGACTCCTGAGAGCGCGTTACTGTCAAGGTAAGCCAGTCTGCGTGAGGAAGGACGTGCTGGGGACCAAGCTGCGGGCTGTATCTAGTTGAGGACTGAGGGAAATTTGTAAATGAGAAAAAAGGCTGACCATAGTGCTCTTCGAAGCTGACACGTGAGGAGGACTGGTTCTGATTACGTGACCCCAGCCTGGCCGACAGTTGTGTTTGGTCATTGAAGGGTGCAGTTTGCGTTAGCGGTGCAACCCTCTGTCTCTGAGCGCACAACGAACCGGAGGCTTTGGGGTGGTGTTGGATGGGTTCCCGTCTCGCTTGGCGGAGGAAGGCTGTGTTGTGGCTCCGGGATGCAGGTCCCACTGCTCTGTCGTGAGCAGATGGACAGAGGGTCACTGTTTTGACATGGACAGGCAGAGATGGGGACCAGGAATAACAAGGGGAACTGGAAGGGCAGCGGACAAAATGCGAGTGTACAGGACATGGTGATTCCTGAGCAGAGGTGGGGAAGGCAGCTGTTTAACTGATCCTGAAAGGAGCCGGCAGGCTGCACGGAAAGGAGGGCTTAGAAGCCACCCTCCATTCCAGATGGCCCTGAGACTTTGCATTCAGACCCTGGCTGTTCACAGATGGACCTTCTGGAGATCTCCAAGGTCTAGGGGGGATTTCAGTGCTTCAGCCTCGAGGAGAGGTGCTGAGCACTATCAAAAATGACATTTGCTAGTTCTGGCCTCTGGCATACCCTGCAAAAGTCTGTTCATGTTAGATCGCCACGTTCATGAAGTGAGTTGGTGCCTCTTTTTCTCCACAAGCTTCTTGTAATAGTGCCTTTCCAAAACTGGCTTTGAAATCTTATTCGACCCTTGTCTGCCATACCGGTGCACATACGCAGGCTGTCTGCTGAGCGCTTATCTATCTATACGCGTGGCAAGAAGGGTGTTTGTGGTGTGGGTAACAATCCCCGTGTGAACGCTAAGGCGGTGCACAGGAAAAAGACAGATGTAATTTTTGGTCCTGTAAATTCTTACTCATGAGCGTGCAACTTGCTGGTAGCCCAGGGCATTGACCGCCACTGTTGGGTGTGTTATAAAACCCAGGACGTTCAGAGCAGAGACAGGGCTGTTGCGGCAGCTCCCTGTAGCTGGTAGCATGGCTGTACAAGCACCCCAGCAAGCCAGTCCCTGCCCCAGCGTACTCGCACCCAAAGGTTACTTGCTGCTACAGCGAGAAACTCGGTATGTTCCCAAATGAAGTCGGTCATTATCTAATGAAGCAACACGATAAGCTAAGAACTGATGGTGTTTTATGTTCAAATCAGAGGGGCGATTTGTCCCCTGTGCTACCGATTGCAGGGTTATAAGCAGTTTGGGGGAGCTGAGTTTGCCTGGGAAGTGATGGTAGCACTGAGCGATGGAGGAGATGGCTCTGTTCCAGCAGCAGGGCTCTGTCCTCAGCATCAGTTAGGCACCACGCTGTCTGCACACTGGCTTTTCTGTTCCCCAACGGCGGCAGACAGGAACAAGCTCCCACTGATACACTGACCCCTCCACCTCCCCTCTCAGCCTGGGCTGTCCCAGCGGTCCTCTCCGAAACCATTCTGCGTGCTCCCAAAGACAGATCTTGGCCAGCCCGGCCGGGCGGGCGTACTGGGATGCGGTGGCAGTGGGACGGCAGTGGCTTTTCTCAGGGGGGCGTCGATCCCGAGCGCACCCAAGGGGTGGCACGGAGGCTGTGGACGGGGACAGCTGAGGCTTGGGCCCCCTCGTCCTGCGGGCAGCACAGCCCGGCTCCCGCCCGGCCCCCGGCGGCCGGGCCAGGTGCCCCTCGCCCGGGCGGGGCAGGGGGAGGTGGCAGGGGGTCGGGGGGAGGTGGCAGGGGGTCGGTGGCAGGGGGACGGGGCGGGTGTCGCCTCCCCGCAGCCGCTCCCGCCTGCCGCGGCGGGGCCCGAGCGCGGCGGCTCCCGCACCGGCGGGGCCCGGAGCGGCGAAGGCAGCACAAAGAGCCCGCCCCGCCCCGGGGGGCTGCGACCCCCGGCGCCCAGGATGGGGGCTTGTGAGCCCCGGCGGCCCGCCCCGCACCGCCGGGGGCTGCAGACCCCGGCCCGGCCGGCACCGCCCTGCCCTGCCCGCACCGCCCGGCCCTGCCCGCACCGCCCTGCCCTGCCCGCACCGCCCTGCCCGCACCGCCCCGGAGGTGGCGGCCCCGGGCCCGGCTCGCCCGCGGCACTCACCTTCCTCAGCAGCCTGAGGATGTGCACGGCGTGCTCCCGCTTGTGCTCCCGGATGGTGGCCTGGATCTCCCGCAGCCACCCCACCCGCCGCACGTAGGGCGCCGGCGAGGCTTTCCGCAGCACCCCGGGCAGCTTCTGCGGGTGCAGGAGCAGGGAGGCGAGCTGGAAGTCGCCCCGGCCGCCCTCCAGCCGGCCGGCGCAGGGCGCCTCGGGGCTCTCCTCCTCCAGGCTGCTCTGCCGGCTCACCCGGGAGCCCATGGCCGCGCTGCCGCCGCGCTCCGGACCGGGCGGGCGCCGGGCGCGGGGCCGGGGAGGCGCCGGGGGAGGCGGGGGTGCGGGCGGCCCCGCCCCGGCTCCCCCCCGGCTCCCCCGCGGCGGGCGGCTGCCGGGGAGCGGAGCGGGGCGGCCCGGGGGGGTCGGGCCGCCCCCGCTCCCCGCCCGGCCCCGCCGCGCCGAGCTGCCGGGGGGGAGGAGGCGGAGCGGCGGCGGGGCGCCCCTGCGCCGGGGCTGCGGGGCGCTTTGTGCTCCGGGGCGAAGTCTGTGCACGCCGCCAAAGGGTGTCGGGATGAACGGTGGTTCGGAACACGCCATCTGGCTGGGGCCGCTTCTGTGGGCTGTGTTTTCTGTCAGTCTGCTGTTGGACCCAGGGGAGGTGTTTTTGCCAATCTAGAAAGTGGCAGGAATTTTGCCCACCGCCTGTCGTCTGCAAACGGTCGTACGATGCTGGCACCGCTCCTTACCTGCCGTGGGCAGCGGTGTTTTCCTTGTGTGCATCCCTCCCTCCCCCAGCAGCGCGCAGCGACTTTAGCACGCGCTTTTCCTCAGACAGAATCGCTGCCATCCAGCAGGATGCTGAAAGACAAAGCCTGGATCCCATCTCCGGCCACTGAGGTGTTGCAGGCAGCTGAGTCATGCTCCCAGTATGACCAGTGGTTCAGCCTGACCTTCCGCTTTCTGGAGCTGGGGCCATGGGCTCATTTCTGTTCAGGACTATCAGCCCAGGTGCCCGTGACGGGCCACCCGTCCTGCACACAGCAGGAGTGGCTGGCAGCTGTAATGTGAGGGCACACAGCTATAGAACAGCCTGGGGTTCCCACTGCCTTGTGCGTCCATTAGACAAGGATCATCTGATGCATCTGCAGAAGAATCTGTTCTCGCGGCCACTGGGTCCTCACTTTGGGGGAATGGAGATGGCCACGGCTTTTTGCTCTGCAGAGCCAGCAAGGTTCATTTTCCTTGTCAGCATTCCTCAGGGATGGGAGGATGGAGATGTGGGTGCTCTGCATCATTGCAGCTTCTTTCAAATACGCTACGGGTGACCGGAGTCTGGCTTGAAGAGGCAGGGACAAAATAGGGCTGGACTCTAAAGCAGGCTGGTCGATGCAGCAGTTTTGTCACAGTGCTTACGTGGGTCTCTAACCACGATGGGCCAAATTCTGACAGCCCCTCTCAGAGTTTTACTCAATGTTTGATCAGACAAAAGCCCTGACTGTCCATCTCCCTGGTATTCCCCTCCCTGCTCTAGCTAAGCACCCGAAAGTAAGAAATTAGCATCGACAGATCCTGAGATATTGCTGAGCCTGGCTCAGGCTAATCCCATTTGGAGGGCGTAGATGCTGAGTAAGGACTTCAGGATCTGGTTGGAGAGCTCTGAGAGAGGCTGGGTCGAGAGAAAACCGCTCGTATGGGGTGCAGCGTTATGGCTGCGGGAGTGTCGCTGGGAGCACAGGGAAGGACGAAATCTGCCTGGCCGGAGCGATGGGTGAAGGTGGCCGTGGAGGGTGGCGCGGTGGCCTTTCCCCGCCGCCTGGCAGCTGGGCAGGCTGCCTTAGAGCTGTGCTTCTGCCTGCTCTCCTCCGTGAGTGCTGCTGAAGGGGAGGCGGCAGTAGCAGGGTTTGTAACTAAAGGATCAGTTTAATAGCAGAATGGCTTTGTGCGGCTGAATTGTCTCCCACCTTATCTCCGAGAGTCAGGAGAAGGAAACGTAATCGTCAGCGTGCGCTTAGGTGGGGATGAGACCGCGTGCGTTGCTCCGAGGCGGCGGGAGAACCAGGGCAAGCGAGCGGCTCAGAGGATGGCACTGTTACCAGGACACCTTCCCCTCTGTCCGTGGCTTGAAAATATCCCGCCACAGATCGAATCCTCTTCACAAACAAACGGTTGTGGGAGCAGTTCAGCTGTCTCTCGACTGTGTGCTTTGAAACTGGAAACACTACAATAGCATGAATAATAGGAGCTAATGAGAACCACACCAATGCTCCGCTTGCTTTTACTGAAGGAGAACGGCTGGCTGGCAGCTCTTTGTAGACGAAGAGATAACCCTGTCCTGTCAGCGTGTGCACTTTCAGAGGGCACATGGCAGCGAGCGGGTGTATTTCTGTAGCTAAGATGGCCAACGAGGTTTGCTGCACGTAGGGGGAGGAGGCAGGAGTTTGCTTGGGAAGAGAAGACTCTGTCAGCGACTGCGCCCTCCGGTCCTGCGCAGCCCTAGGAGAGACTGAGCCGGTAGGTGAGGATGCGAGACCTGGGGGATACCAGTCTCCAGGAGTGCCCTCGCCTTCCCTTTCCTCTTCGCTGCGGTGGCAAGGGCACCTGAGAACTCTACAGGGAGACAGACCCGCTCGTGAGCTCGTGGGGCAGGACGGAGCGGGGACAGCGGGGCCTCTCACAGCGACCCCAAGCTCCGGTTTTGAGGCTTGGAAAGAGGGTTCCTCCACCCCATCCCAGTGGATATTAGCACCCCTCGGAAGGATATTAGCTTACTTCTAACCTGAACGGGGGTGTATATGGTGCTGCCAACTGCAGCTAGCTGGGTGCAGCATGGCTGAGTTAGAGTTTTCCCAAAAATCCCTCCTAAGGTGAGAAATGGGAAAGATAGAAAGCAAACAGAGATCCTCTCACTGTTCACTCAAATTCTGTGCTGTAAGCACATCTCCTCGTCATCCCAGTGTCCAGTAATGGGAACGGTCCCAGCTCCTGGCCTTTAGGGCAGTGCCAGGAACAGACGAGCGGCTGCACGGGATCAGACCGCAGGCCTCCTGCCCCCGGATCCTCAGTCAGCAGTGGTTAATGGAGGACGCCTAGCGAGGAGCCTAACAGCAGGGGGATGCAGCCTGCTGTGTTCCTGGATGCCCTCCTCGCCATCAGCCCTCTGTAGTTCGGGAATTTCCCGAGGTGGGGGTCTCTGCATTTAATAGTCCTTGACGGGTTTTTCCTAGACCGTTTTTGAGCCTGAGCAAATCGTGGGCATTCGCAGCATCTTATGGCAGTGCGTTCCGCTGTTCAGCTGTGTGTTGTGTGAAGAAATATTTACTTTGTTCTGAATCTGTCACTTACTGTTTTCATTTGATGCTTTGTAGCTTAAATATTGGAAGAGGCAGCAGGCAGTCGTTCCCTATTCGTTTTCTCTAAGCCACTCTCGAATGATAAACCTCTGCTCTGTCGCCTCTCAGGTTTCTGCGTCCCAGGCTGAAGAGTCCTGGTCTCCTAGAGAAGCCATTTCAGACCTCGGAGCACCCCTAACTAGCTCCCTGCCCCTCCTAGTCCCGCTGGAGCCTCTAGCGACCTGCCACAACAGCCCTGGGGACGCAGATGCACCCTGGAGCTACAGCAGGGGTTTGCGCTTGTGCTCTGTTCGTCTCCTAGCACTCGCTTTGCTCTTTTAATTGCTTTTGAGCCTTGGGCTGACGCTTTCATTGAACGCTCCTGGCTTGCTCTTGCCATCGCACAGCGTACTTAGCCCCCGTGACTGGGTTTGCCCATCAGTAGACTGGGGAAGGGATAGTACTTGCTTACTGCTTATGATTGCTCACCCCTTATGAATTCACACTGGCACCGTCGTCAGAAGTTGCCAAGGCCTCTCATTTTTGTGTCGTCTCATCCCTGTGGGGTCTGTGGCGTATGCAGCGCTAGGCTGGGAGATCGGGCTCGCGCTGTGGCTGGGAAGGTTGTGGCTTCCTCCCCGACGCAGCCGGAGGGTTGCCTTGGGTTTGCGCTGTGTGCTGGGTCTCTGCCCTGCTTGGGTAGCGCTCAGCGCCCCAGCACGCCCTGCAGAGCTGGATCGCTGCAACCAGCGCCCGTGCCACAGCCCCTTTCCCTGAAATACCCCGTGGTGCTCGCAGTGTGACTGCCACTGCGATTGCCCCTGCCTGGGAGCAACCGGGCGCGCACCCGCATGCGTGCACTCGCGCGCCCGCCCGCTCGCTGAGGCGGCTCTGATTTGTATGCTGGTCGAGCTGGATTTGAACGACAATCCTAATTATGCTTGCCTTGGATATGATGAAGGTTACATCTTTGACTCTTGTTGCTGGGCTGGAAATGTAATTACTTAATTTAGTGTTTAAGAAGGGAAAGAGGATTAAGGCAGTGGTGAGGCTGTGCTGCCAGACACTGCGTTGACTGCCCACACTTTCACAGCTTCAGCTTTTGTTTGCCTGCAAACCGGCTTGTCTGAGCTCCCGAGTTGTTATTTCTTGTGGCTCTGAGCTTGTTGGCAGATCTCTCAAAGCCAAGCCTCCTGCGGGGGAGGGAGCTGTAGCCCTGGAGAGATACCCGCAAAGAGCTAATCCAGGCTCCAGGTTTAATTCCATTATATCTGGAGGCAAATGCACTTGCTGTTTGGCCACGATCTGTCCGAGGGGAAATGTATGTGGGGAGCTTCGTAGCCCAAACACCTGCACACTCTTGACTGAACAAAGCAGCGCAGACCTGGAGAAGGTCCGCCTGTCCATCACAGCACCGTTTCAGGGAAGAAATCCCGTTAGTGGTTGTACAGCGTACATGGGGGTGGGGAGATAAAAGATGAAGGCAGCATCAGCTGGACTGTGGTCTTAGGGAGTTCCCGCAGCACCAGTGCTGGCAGTAGCAACTGCACGCAGACAGGCACTGCTGAGACTCTGCCCTCGATGGAGAAATGGTAGCAATATCCCCTGTAATATTAATTAGGTCTTAACCCTTCTGCTTCTTGCAGCTGAGGCTCTCTTTGCAGCCCATGAGGTCCCTCGGTGGTGTTCTGGGTCTGCGGCATGCATCTGTGCAGTGATGGCTTTTAGAAACGAGCGTTCCGCTATGGCATTATGGACACTGGTCTGCTCACTGTTGGGCAAATTAATCAAGTTCTAGCAGGGCCCATAAAAGCAGGTTATAAAAGCACGCCTCCAGCATGGGCTCTCTCTTCCAGCCCTGCGCGGGCGTTCAGGGGGAGGTGGTGGGAAGCCTTGACTCTTCTCACGTTCTGCTCCAGGCTTGCACTTCCCTGCTCCTTCCCTCCACCTTTTCCACTTCTCCATTGCCGCCTGCCCCTGCTCCTGCTTTCCAGGCACCTTTTCTGTCGTCCCAGCTTTCTGCTTCCCCTGGCAGACCCACAAGAAGCCCTGCAGAAAGGGAAGGGAGCGCCACTGGGACGGGCAGGAGGCCTTTCGAGGCAAGAGCACAAGCTCCCCTTTATAACACCGTGTGCTTTTGATCAGCCTGTAAAGGCGGGCAGTAAAGCAAAAAACACAGCAGAGCCAATGCAGTTACTGAAGGAAGTGCCGGGACGTGGCAGCCCGGGGCAGTCCCTGGTCCCAGGGGCTGCTCTGCTGCTCAGCCGCCTGCCTTTGGGGCACAGCGGTGCCTCTGCAGGCATTACCGTACGTTAGACCGCTGGACAGGCTGATCTAAGGCAGGAGAAACAGTGCAGGAAAGCCCTGCAAGGACTTAAAACGCACCTTGCCATGGGGCTCTCACATTTCTAGCCTTTAAGAGGCAGAAACATCTGATCTTATAATATATCCCTCTGGGATCCCTTTTTTGTGTGGCTCATAGAAAATATTTCTAAAGAGCTTTTAGAAAACCTGGCTTAGATGGGACCTCCACAGTTTAAGGCTATGAGCTGGAGTTACAGTTTCATAAAAGAATTAAACCATCTTAAGCCCACGCAGGAGAGGCTGAAGGCAGCGCCTGGCGCTGCTGAGCTTCTTTTGGAGTTTGAAACCGCTAAGTGTGCAGATTATATTGGCTCTAAGCATCTTAACAGCAGTGCTAAACCGCTGAGAGCAACCACAGGCCTCCGGGGAGTATGCGGGCCAGGGGCTGGAGGCCCGACAGCCAGACTGCGGAGGTCTGATTGAGCGGGCACAGAGCGTGAACGTGCTGGCAGCTGGTTTGAGTGGTGTCCGCCTGGGAAGCTCAATGCCCTCGCCATCACCGGCGCTGGCAGAGTGAAGCGTGTCCGGCCATCAGGATGACACATGAGGTGTAAGAGACTGACTAAGACTTTCATGTTTTCCAAAGACCTCAGCACTTTTAAAAAAACTTTTGAAAACCTGTTTACAGTTCATGGCAGGGCTGGAAAAGTGACCAGCTGTTTTTCTTTCTTTCCAGCTTGACTAGTTTTTCTCCGTCTATATCCAAAGATAAAAAGACATCTCTCAGCTAAAAAAACCCAAGTACTTAAGGCAGAAGAGTACACGATGCAGGGCTCGAAGTGGCAACTGGAGCAGAAAAGCCTTCTCTGAAGCATTTCGTCCTCTGCCCAGGAAGCTTTCAGAGCCCGGTTGTTACATGCCAGTGACCAAGCATTAAGACTTAGGTGGGTGATCAGAAGCAGGTCTCTACGTCTGCCGGTGAAAGCCCAGTGCTGAAGGAGCTTCCCTGGCGGCTCTGTGCTGCTCCGCCAGCCTCGGGACACTGGGCTGGAGCTGCTCCCGGGAGCTAGCATGAGTCTGCCTCCAGCTTGTGCCCTGATCGCCGGCGTCACCCACTCCGGCCTTTGAGAGATAAGAGCCACTGAGCCAAACTGACCTGCTGCCCTGTTTACACCATCGATGAATTTGGATCTTACACTGCTGGCATCTGATCTATGCTTTGGCTCCCACCTAAGACACCCTGAGGGATTCACCCTGTGGGGTTTGAACTTAGGTGGTCCCTAGACCCACCCAGTCTGCAGGGCAGTGCTGTGAGCAGACGGACAGCAAAGGGTAGTGCTGCCTGCCTCGGTCTTTTCCAGGCGGCTGCAGCGTAGCCTGTCCAGTGCTGCTCCCCTCAGCAAACAGGCTTTTCCTAGGAGTCCTCTCTGTCATTAACACCTGGCACCGCCGAGCTGCTCAGCACAAAAGCTCTTTTGGGCTTTGCCAGGTTCAGGTTTGGTTTGGATGACACCTACTTGTGCCAATTCTGCCTCGTGCACAAGGCTGGCTGCTCGCCGCGGAGCCATCCTGCACACCCCGTCCCTCGTGCAGCGCTACGGACGGAGCCCTTCCAGACAGGCTGTCAGAGCCTATGGTCCTCACCGGGCGCATTAACTGCGTTAACCTTTGAAGTAAAGTGAACTTCTAATGTCAGAACAGCAGAGGCCAACGTACAACCTTCCACCTTCCGCTACTTTTTTTCTCACCATAAGAAATGCTTTGGCCTTTTCTGTGCTTACCACGGCAGTTTTGCATGGCTTAGCCCACGTTTGCCTCATCGCGTCAGTCCACACAGTTCACTTGTAAGGAATTTCATCCACGCCTTAAAGAAATTGAGGAAGATGAGGTTGGGAAGGCTCTGGGGCACAGGTCCTGCCTCCGTGATTGCAGGCAGCAGTGCTGAGAAGGAAGAAAACCAGAGGGAAAAGTGAGCTGCTTTAGAGGAGCTTACCTTGCCCAAGATGCTTGTAAGAGCAGTGGCCAAGTGCCTCGCTCCTCTGCGCCATCATCCCACAGGGCAAAGGAAAGGTGCCAGGTGCCGCTCCCCAGACCTACCCCGACCCCGGAGGGACGCTGGTGGTACCCGGCCCTCGGCCTCTCCCCGCGCTCCCTGGCCTCAGGTGGCATTTATCATCCTGCGGGCTGATGCCCGAGGTGCAGCCTCACAGTCAAACAGGACGGTCGATCCCAGGGAGGATTTCCCCCCTCTTTTTGATGCAGTTTGAGCCCAATATAGGGCAGCTCCGTGAACAAGGTGTTTGCGTGGCCGAGGCAGCGAGCCTGTGCTCGGTGAGGAACAGCAGGTCACGTCCAGGAGGCAGGGACGTGGCTGCAGGCCACGGCCCTTGCAGGGCCATCCGGCTCCGGTGCAGCACGGGCGACGCTCTGGCCGGACAGGAGAGGACGGGGTGCTGAGGGGACGCAGCAGGGCAGTGGCGAGGGGGGCACCCCATGGAGGGGACACCCCCGTGGGATGCTGCTGCTGGCAGCGCATCCCCCGTGGCAGCCACCTCCTTTGGACGACTGGCAGATCCCCTTTCCCAAACGCCACCGATCGCAGGCTGGCCACCTTTGAATTCCCTCCCATCTGTGCCATCTAGTGCCCAGCACAAGAACTGGGACTGACCCAGCCTCTCACCCACAGGGGAACAGCCCGGCTGCTCTGGAGAAGAGGCTCTCCTCTCCCTGGGCCAGGCAGGGATGTGCTGGGAGGACCCCTGAGATGCCGCACCGCCCGCATGGAAAATCCCACTTAGCTCCAGGTAGGCTTGCAGCGCGCAGGTGTGTCCGTGGGGCGGCCGGAGCGGGGCGGGCGGCCGTGCAGGGGCTGGAGGTGAGCCGAGGTGGGCGATCGTAGGCTGCCAGAGGCTCCAGGTAGGGAGAGGAAGGCTTGAAGCTCTCGGGAATCCTGCCCTTGCTTTTCAGGCATTGCGTTCCCGTGGCACGCTCCGACGCTGCGCACGTGTTGTAAGGGACGAAAATACTGACCTCTCTCAGAATTCTGAGTAGGAATTCTGAGTAGGAATTCTCCTACTTGGACAGAATTCAATGCTGTTCCAAAGGGGAGTACAGTTAGCTTTTCTTAAGTGAATGCCCTAGACCGTAAAACACTTTGGTTTTCAATATAAGCACAGGTTGTTGGGCGTAACCTTTGTGTTACGCCGTTTCTTGGTAAGTTCCTTGTACTAAGTTGTTATTTTTTCCAAAAGCGTCTATAGCTGTAGCTTGGTTTGCCAGCTTTGATTCTTAACTCTGCCTTTGTCCTCTTTATCCTTTTCAAAGGAATACTTTCCTTCTTTACAGACCCAGTTTCATTTATAAGCTCTAAATAAGAGGGGATGAATCAGGAGCTAACAAATTCTTGCTTCCTTCTTGCTGCATTTTTTTCACAAATCTGTATAAGATATTTAATGGTGGTGAAAAGAGCTGCTAACTCAAACCCATCAGTATGTGTCTGTCCTTCACATTGGTTTATCACAGACAGGCATTACATAATTCTCTATATTGAATTTCATCTGCTCTTATTTGCCTTGTTGCACAGATGTTTTCAAGTTTTCCACAAGCTCTTTGAAATTTGCCCGATGTCCTTTCCTAGCTCCGTAAGTTATCTTCTGCTGTTTCCTTACTGGGCCACAAGTAAATACATTGAACGTGCTGCCTCTAGCATCCATAGGCACCCCACGCAGCTTTTCCACGTGAAGTTTTGATCATCCGTTCTTCACTTGTGACTTGTATTGGATTAAAAATTGTTATCTGATATCTGCTTCCCAGAACTTCTTATTGGCAGCTTCAGGGAATTAGTAGTAAAATTGTTCAAGGAGCAGGTGAAGGTATTCTTGTTCTCGGGATCGCATCCAGCAGCCCGTGAGCTCTGCTCATCGTTGCCTGTGACCCGTATCTGCTGGTTTGCTCCCCGTGAAGCTCTGCGGGTTTGCCCCTCCAGGATATATTGCACAGGCACGTCATGCTGTGTCTGAAATGTAAATTTTCCTACTCTTTTTTTTTTTTCCTTGGTACTTACGTAAGCCTGATTGCTTAGGAAGTCTCAGCAGGCTTTTCAAATGTGAAAAGGTAGAATTGCCCCTTTAGCAGCTGATGGGTAACTGGCTGTAGAGATGCTCAGTGGTTATGGAGCTGGCACCCCCGGAGCTCCCTGGGGCTGCTGTTGATCTTGGCGTGTTATGGCTTTTGAAGGGACTGATCTTTGAAACCAGGGCTCCAGGAAGTCATTTAAGGATGTGTTTGCATCCTGCTGAGCACTGAAACTGTGAGGATTTCAGAAGGAAGGAAACTCATCTGGAACCAGATGCGGGGTTTATCTGCTTTCCCTAATTAGCGCCCCATCTTCCTGGGGTGGCACTCTCCACAGCATCCCCTCGGCGGCGGGAGGCCAGCGCTGGTGCCCGAAGCTTAGCTGCTCCCAGGTGTGCTCTGGAGGGCCCAGGCGCCTGAGCGCGGCGGGCGTTGGCGGTGCTGCCCGCGCGGCCGCTGCACGCCTGCGGCTCCTCTTCTCCTAGGGCCGCGCGGTGCAGAGGCAGGGCTGGTTCCCCAGCAAGCTCCCGGCTTCTCACAGGTCTGTAAGCTCCTTTATCGCTGTCTCTCAGTTCTTTGGGACTCACGGTCCCTAGGGTTTCAGACCTTCCCCTGCGTAATTCACTCCCAAGTCTGTTGGTGTGCCACCGTCTACGCCGGCTTTAAAGTGTTTGTGTGAGACAGGGGCCAGCAGGAGTCCTTCCTGCGCTTTGTCCCCAGAGCCCCTTAATTAACAGGGAAGCCCAAAATCGCTGTTTTACAGGCAAGGAAATGGAGGCTCAGACAGGCAATGTGATTATTGCAGTCATTTAGCAGCAGAAACAGGAGTAAACCCCCTTTGCACCCCAGGGCTACGTGTTCCCTTCACCCAGCCCCTGCAGCAGAGTCCGTGCAGGTGCCCGGCTGTAACCTGGGGAGGTCTGGTGCAGGGGACTTGTTCCCCGGTGCTGAGGAGGTGCTCGGCCTTACAGGCATCACCTTCTGCTGTGGCACGGCGGCGGCCGTGCCCGGGCATGGCGGGGGTCAGGCCTGGGCAGGGCTGAGCTCACCGCGGCGGCTGAGCCCGGCTCTGGCCGGCCCCTCTGGTTAGAGTGGTGCGGGCACGGGGCTGTGCGGCAGCCAAGCTCCCGGCTCCCCAGTCGCGCGTCCCAGCTTTAATTATGGTGACACTGCTGCCTGGGTGTAATTAGCAGTTGAGAAACTCCGAGTGTGATTTTAATAAGCTGAGAGTAATGCAATTTGTCTTTTCTATAAGAAATGCTTTGCAAACAAAAACTGTAATTAAAAAGCACACACACAGGGCGAACAGCGACTGCGCGGTGGGCACGTTACTGCTGGATGTGCAGCGCGTCGGGCACGCGGCCTGACCTGGCACAGGGGTCCCCCTTCGGGGCAGCCTGCAGGATGGGGTTCCTGGGGGACCAACACGTAAAAACTGCAGGATTTGGCTCAACTGCGGGTTTTACAAAAGGCTCTTCCCAGTCTTGGCAGCTCCCCTTTGATATGATGATGTTCCTTGATAAGGATGAGTCTCCTGGGTGTCGTCCTCCCCGTTGCTTTTCGCGCCGCCACCGCTGTGTTTCGGTGCTCTCCCCCAGGAGCCCAGATGCGCTGGAGGCTGGTGGGGTCTCTGGCGGGGGCCGGGGCGGCGGCGGGGGAGGCAGGAAGCCCTTTCAGGAGCAGCCGGTGTTTCTGGCGGCCTGGGACCCAGCCCTGGCCTCTGCCCTCTTCCCTGCTCCTTCCTGCTCTCTTAAAAAAAAAAAAAAAAAAAAAAAAAAGGCTCTTTTATCTGCTCTGCTGTCTCTGCACAGGCCTGCCCTGCCCCGCTGGAGTTCAAAGCTGATTTCTGGCATGGGAGCTCTCACGGGGGAGCAGCCCCGTTGGGTGCCCCAGGTCTGTTCCCCCCAAACTCCCATTTACACACCGGGATGACGGCGCCAGCAAATCACCCCTCCTCCCCAGTGCTGCCAGGCAACTGTGCAGGGACAAGGGAGGAAAGGAGGCACAGCGGCTGTCAGAAAATGGTTATGCCGTCTCCCCAGGCATCGGAAGGCCGGAGTCGGGGCCGTGCGCCTGGCATCGGGGGGAGGGAGGAGAGCGGGAATATCGCCCCAGCCTGTGGGAAGCCCCTTTGCCTCCATCTGCAGGGGAAGGTGAGGGACTTTCCCTGGGGAGGCCCCCTGCCCCCCGCAAATGTCCCCTTGTGCCTGATGGCACTGGCTGCTGCGGCTCTTGTAATCTAGGGGTGACTATGTTCGTAGTACCCTTCCTCTCGACCGGTGGGAGCCACCCTGATCTTTGAGAGTGCAGAGCCAGGGAAATGCCCGTGATTTCCCATCCGTTGCCATTTCTCCCTTCCTGGGAGCAGTGGTCGGGGTCCCAGGTTGATACGGGGGGCTGGAAGCAGCTTGCTCACTCGTATCCCTTTGTGCTGTGCCGTGCAGGTGTGACTGGCCTGCTGCCTGCCCTGCCAGCTAACTGCAGCCCTGGCACGTTGGGAAAACAAACAAAGCCTTTCCCAGAGATCAGGTTGAAGCATGGGAAAGGGACCTGCGATTCCCACTGGCAGTGGAAAGGGCAGCAGGTGTGGGCTCAGCAGACGGGAAAATATCCAGCATCTGCCCCATCCCAACACGGAGAGGCCGGGGAGCAAACGCAGAGCAGCCCATCCGTGTGGGCTGGAGGGGAGAGCTGATGGGGCCGAGCTCCTGAGCAAGCCTGGTCGCCGTGCAGTGCTGCGTGCCCAGCCTCTGCGGCATGCGAGCTCCTCCCAAAGCCACGGCAAGTGGGACTTCCCAGGAGCCGTGCTGGTACAGCCTCTGCCTCCAGCCCAGCTGGCCCGTTCATCATTCCCAAGATAGGTTGCAGGTGCTTTGAGGCAGAGGCTTGTGGTTCCGATATCTCAAAAGCAATGGCCATCTCTGGTGCCCTTTGCAGCACCAAAGCAAACAAGCCGAAAGAAGGCTGGGCAGGGGGCCAGATAAACCAGACAGGGACTCTTTTCTCCCATCTGGGACTTTGGGACCTGGACTTGAGAGTCTTGTTCTCCTGATAGCAGGTCACCTCTCTCAGGACAGGAGACTACTGGTGTTTGAGCACTTATCCCTTCCGCGGTCCAGTTATGCTCTGCCCAGAGGAGGAGATGCTGTGAGCATCAAACCTGCCAGGTTTCTGCACTTAGGGGCAGAGGGCATTCAAGACAGGGTCCTGTCTCTGTGGTCGTCTTCTGTATGAACTTTGTGACCACCATCTTGGGAAAGCACAGAATCATCCGGTGATTTCAGTGTATACCCTTGGGCTGGTGGAAGATGACCATACTTGGCTGCTTTGCTGAAGCATGGGCTGTGACAGGAGCCTGCCCCGACGTACGATAGTGTCCATCCCACATATGGGCTATGGCTCAAGGGTGTTTTCGCCAAGATTAAATCCGTACCACGCATTTCCCTCTTCAGGTCAAAACTGTTGTGTTGCAAATGGCCACGCAGAGATGAACTGCATTACCCAGGTCTTAACTGGACTAACTGTGAGCCAGGAGGACTAGGGGAGTACTCAGACCTGCAGGGAGGGACATCTTTAGAAAGGAAAATCCATTTGTTTCCCAAGGCTGTCATTCTGGGGAGCAAACAGAGAGTGTGAGGTGCTGAGAGGCGCTGGAGTAAAACAGATGTAAGTCCAGATTCTCACTTAGAGCATGAGCTGTCTGGCATGGCATGTGGCCTTCCTGTGTAGTCCTGCATGAAGGACCTGTGCTGCTGCTGCTGAGCACCCTCCTCGCCTCCCACAGCGGGGAACAGGGTCCCGGTGTAAATCAGAGCTCCCCAGCCCATGAAACTCTCGGTTCTGGGTGTTCGTCCCAGAGATGGGTTTGCCCTCTGGAGACTGGTGGAGGTGTAGCCAGAAAGCACGTAGCCCCTGCATGCTCAGTGCAGATTAGCACTTTACCTAGAGCCGCCTCAGGGCCTCAGTGAGAACTCTCCCCCTGCAGCACCTGCACAGCCATCAGTGGCTCTTTGCTCCTGCAGCACCCTCGGAGACGGGTCGATTCCCAGCCCGGTGGCCGCTGGGCGGCCCCGCAGCGTGCGGCGGTGGAGGCGGCACCGACGGGCCTGGGGACGCGGGTTGGCAAGTGAGGGTAACGGATCTGAGGATGGCTGCGCTGCCTCTTGCCTCTGCTGCTTTGCCCCATCCCTCTCTGAGAGGCTGCAGCCCTGACCCTGCGGTGGGGCAGGTGGTCCGGTTGAAAACTTGCCATACGAAGGTAACCCAGGACTGCTTCTGGCTTACCAGGATGGGCTGAATTTTATGCTGAGAGGTTTCATTTGTTGCTCCAAGAGCAGCAGAGCTGATCCTGCAGCGGAAACTGCTGAGAAAGGGAAAAGAAGCTGTGGGGCTTCCCAAGAAGCGCGGCTCGCCCAAGGCGAGGTTTGGGCGGGCTGCAGACGCAGGTCTCCGTGGGGCCGAGCCTCGGGTCGGTGTTCGTTCCTGCCCAGGAACAACCTCTGAGCCTCGCACCCCCGAGCCCGCTCATTCTCAGGCAGAACGGAAAAGAGATTTGTGGAGGTCTGTAGAGTGGACCTTGGCTCTTCCTGGTAAAAGTCCTTGTTCCTCTGGTTTTAGGGCCCTCTTGCCGTGGTTAGCCTTTAACAGCAATTAGTCACCCAACAACTTTCT
Source organism: Platalea leucorodia (assembly GCF_965183815.1). Taxonomy (NCBI): domain Eukaryota; kingdom Metazoa; phylum Chordata; class Aves; order Pelecaniformes; family Threskiornithidae; genus Platalea; species Platalea leucorodia. The sequence goes on from NC_138834.1 coordinate 16,857,381, forward strand.
CTAGTAATCCCCAAGTTTTCCATTAAGTGGCATACACTTTGAACTTCTCCCCAGCTCCTCTGCTGCCATCTATTCTGCTGTCACTTTTCACAGGGAGATGGAGCTACCTTCATGTTTTATTCATTTCCTCTTTACAGTGGGGGAGAAACGGGACAAACAGCAAAAACAGCAGCCGGCGGGGCTCCGGGCACTGTGCGGTTAGATCGTTGTCAGCCTCTGCGCTTGTCACCTTCGACCGCGTCTGGATTTACTGTATATATCAGGCACATGACAGGGGAGAGAGGTAATGTCCAGCAACGGGCTTGAAGGACCCTGGGGAAAGATTTCTTATTCCAGCCGGGGCACCGACCTGCTCTGAAGCCCTGGGCAGGATTCTGTTGCCCTGTCTCTAAAGTGGGGATATGAATGCTTTTCTCATGTCAGCCTGTAAGGCTCCCTGGCCCCGATAGTGCCTTTAAAATGCTGTTAAGTAGTAAAAATTTTTGTGGTGACGATGATAAGAATTTGGCGATGTGGCCAGGTTATGGGGTGTGGGGATCTTCCCGTAGATGCGGCGAGTACTCGAGGCTGTGACTCAGTAGGCAGCTTTGCACGGTATGCCCCATGTCTCTCCCTCTCTTACCATGAGTGTCAGCGGACAAAGAGGGGACGAGCCCTGCTACGACTCTGTTCCTCCTCTTTGTGCTTACAGCTCGGTTAGAGCTCGCTCTGCCACCCGCCTCGCGTGCTTGGGCTGTCTCCAAACTGTCCTGTAAAAGCCATGCTGCACCTTGAGCAAACGGGGAGCTTTCCTGGGGCTGGACGGGTCTGCTGCAGCTGCGGCCGTGCTGAAAACTGCCTGCCAGGGGAGCAGGTTTCTTCTTTGGATAAGGCTGTCGGAACAATTCAATGTTAATTGTTTCTGTTTTGATCCCAGCAGCTCCAAAGCCAGGCCCCCTCCAAAGCAACAGAACAAGAGGGAGCGGTTTACTGAGATCATGTTTGTGTAATTTGCAGGGGAGTGCAAATATAGTGAGCAAATCTTACATACGTAAGAGAAAGCTAGTTTGTCCTAGATCTAAAAAAATCTCTTATGCAGCCTTCCTAGCAGGTAGAAGGGGATCTAACTCAGATACGTACCTGCTTTTGAGTCCCTTGACACTATCAAAGCAGGCCCATTCCTTGGGGTAAATGAGATTCGGACCATGATTTGGTGTACAGGACCACTCCTTACAGCGTTTTGAATAGCTCCCTTACTTAGGCTGGCACAGAGTTACATGAAGAGGACAGGGGAGATCTCTGGCTGAAAATTAACCTGGGAAGGGGAAGGAGTAAGATCGTGTTCCAGTCCAGCTCCCTAGGCGTTGCGCAAGCAGCTCTGCTTGCCAGAGTCATTCCCACATCTCCCTTCCCCACCCAAGCCCAAGAACTAGCCACGGAGGTTCCTGTCGGTGCGGGATTTCGATTCTATGAGCTGGTGGCATTTATCTGGCTGCTGTTGCATGATCCTGCAGATCTTGGTGCCGTGGCTGGCAGTGACAGTAACTCTATGAATTCCGCTTTGTGAAAGCTTGGGATGGCTCCTGCCTTTGCCAGTCGCCTCGGCTGAAAAGACGTGCACATCTTCTGTTAGACTTGGCACCTCCTTTATACAGCTATTCCAGAGATACTTGACCAATAATTTGTAAGCCCTGAATCAGTCAAACCTTGTCCTAATGTATGACATGGCTTTTCATGGTCAAACAAGCCCTTCAGCGAAAGATCAACAAAACCAATGAAGGAAGTTGGAAATGAGTTATTGTCCCTTTGGAGAGCAGCAGTACGTCCTTGAGAGATTTCCTCTCCATTCGCAGGCTACAGGACTTCCTCTGATGGAGGATGTGCCTCTCGAGAACTCCCCAGGTCAGTGCCCAGGACACCACCTTTCGTAGGATGCACGTCCCTTCTCCTCACAGACCTCCCAGCCCCACGGCCCCGGAGCTGGGCAGCGCTCCAGCATCAGCTGGCTTCGAAGAGTGCAGAGATGGGATTTTTCCCTAACAGGGTGGGCGTGGGGGCAACAGGGCTCTAATGCAGAGGGTGTCCTTGCTGCCAGGGCTCGTCCCACGGGCAAATCCAGCAACTGGCAGAGCATTGTTCAATGCGTGAAGGAAAGAAGCTTCTTTGCCAGTACGGCTTCACTCCTGGGACTACCCAACATCAAAGCATTGTCTCCTTTCAAGTTTGATCTGTCCTTGCTCCCCACCCTCTATGCCGTTCCCTTTACCGTGAGAAAGTACAGCACAGAAGGTGCCTGACCCCTCTGTTCTCAGCTTGCCCTGTGAGCCAGCAATTCTATAGGGACAGGGAGGGGGAAGGGTGGCATGCCTTTACTGCTCAAAGATATGACTTCATTACACCACCCTCCCTTCTGACCGCTCCCATATAAAGTCTTGCTGCCACGTGGCTCTGTGTGACCGATCTGGCTTTTGAGATCCCTGCTTCTGGGAAGCCTTGAGGAATAAGGGGCAAAAGAGCAAGGCAGAAGAGCCTTCTTTTGGTGTCATTAGCAGAAGGTGAACTGCACCCAGGGAGAAGAGAGCTTTTAAAGTAGTGAGTAAACAGCATGATTTTTATCTCATCGTCTCCATATTTTGGTTGGACTGGGATGTGAAATAGAGGAGGTGTTTCTTTCCCTTTATTACGTACCTTTCCAGCTCTTTAATCGTGCTTTATTAAAGTGTACCTTTGTTTCACAAGCCTTCAGGCTCAGGTTTGAAGAGCAAGTGTTTCTCTTTTATAGGGATTACCAGGTCTTGACCTACTGTGTTGGCTTGGGATTCTCTCAGTGAAGGCCAGGTCACAGGCAGCAGGGTCTCTGATTCACCCTTTAGGGGAGCTGCTTAACACTGTGGCTGGACAGGGTCAGCAGTACGTGAACTGATGGTTTCAAGAGGAATTGGGTTTTCTGACAGAGGCTGAGATCAGAGAAAGGAGCTGGGAGTCTTGTGACCTGGGATCTCAATCAGGTCACGGGGCAAACTGTTTCACCTCTATATGGCCCATCCAGCCCTTTGAAGGTACCCTATCTACCACCCAACTTGATGTTGGTCTTCACTCTTTATTGGGTTGAAAAGGTCTGTGGGCAGTTTGGTATGTAGGGTGGTAAGACTGAGTCACAGTTTGACCCTGGTTTTGCGTGTAGTATGAGTGCCATGGGATGCTGATAAGAGAAGTGCTGCTTTAGCAATCTGACTCTCAAAACCACCAGAGAGGTCACAGCTATACAAACACTGGAAGGCAGATTTCATGGTGTCTTGAAGATGAGAAATTCTTACTTACGTCAATGTCCTGCTGGCATGTAGTCCTCTTCAGAGAAAGCTGGGTCTAAGGAGCGGGCTGGAATCCATAGATCTTGCATACCTCTTCTTTCCGCATCATTCTGTGCTGCTAAGTGGTAACTTGGAAAATGCAGACGCTGTTGGGATGGGAGGTCCAGCACTGGAGGCTTCTTACCTGGCGGCAAGGGGGAAGGCCAAGAGGCAGATGCAGAGCCAGAAAAGCCGCAGGGACAATGGGATGACTCTGGGGGTGTCTTCCAGAAGCAGAGTGGAAGGGCCATGCAGGAGAGAGCAGAGCTCCTGGTGCAGAGCAGGGAGAGCACTCAGCAGGGCGCCTGTCGGGGGATTAGTCAGCTATGCGGAAACTGGCTGGTGAAGCAGGAAGAAATGTCCTGAAATAAACTGAGCAGGCCACATTTAATTCTTTGTAAAGAATTTTCTGTTGCAAGGAGCTATCGAGGGCAACTGTGTTTGTGTGAGAAGGAACAGATTGTGCCCAGGAGACTGTATTTAGACACACGAAGGACCAGAACAGCACCCAGGAGACTGTGTGCTCGTTGCAAGAACAAAAGGAATGGCCCTCTCCTACGTGTGCTTGGAAAACAAAGACCTGCTCCTGCTCTTGGCTGTTTCTTATGCTATGGTATCTCCATCTCATGATGATTACTACAGCTGAATCCGACAGCTCTGGTTTCCTCTCTAGTGGAAGAGGTACAGCATCCCCACTGAAACCCGCTTAGTCCCCATATAGCTGTTTTGTTTGTGCTGAAGCCCTTCTAACGCGTCAAAGGTGGGCTCTCCGGGACCAAGGCTCTTCTCTCCGTTCCAGCACAAGGTCCCAGTCCTGGGCTGCATTCCCTAATCCAGCTGTCCGCAACAAGCCGGAGTCAGACATGGCTACTCCAGGAGAGACAAAGTTATTCAAACCAGTTCTATGGCAAATAAGACACTCATCTGTCTGTAGAGTCTTGATTTAGCAAAAGCAGGTGAATTTAAGCAGGTAGCTACGAATTTTTTTCAATTGGAAACTGAGCTCTTTTCCAAGTTCTGCTGAAGTCTGTGGAAACTTCTTCAGTGAATGCAGTCTTGAGTTCATTTCTTATTTTGGAATCTAGGTTTGTTGGTTGGTTGGTTGGTTGGGGTTTTTTTCCCTGTCCAGATGCTGTACAGTCTATAAAATAAATAGTTACCTGCTATGGCAATGACATTAATTAAACCCTTCTGCAGAGCACCAAGAAAGTCCAAACTTCATCTGTGATCCGAGAGCTTCGATGTGCCTGTGAAAGATAGGTCCAGCTGCAGCAGTCGGGCTAAACTGACGAAGGCCTCTAGCCTTGAGAGTGGGCATCGTCTGTTTTTTCCCCTTTAGTTTCTGCCTTTCCTACACTTTAGTCTTTTTTGTCCTCCAATCTGCCTCCTTCGTTCCCTCCTCCTCTGTTTTTCCTTTCCACCAGTTTAGGTTTTCCTCTTTCCCCCATGTTATTCCCTCTTCTTTCCCCCTCTCTTCCTTCAGTAGCCCCCTCCCCTCTTTTACGGCAGGACGGTGAGGCTGGGGGGAAGCTGTGCGGGACGCTGGCTGAGCTGGCCGCCGTGGGAACGGCCCGGCTCTTAGCTGCAAGAACCTGGTCCCTTTGGTGGCCTGGAGAAAGGCTTTGCAAAGGCGGAACAGCTTCATAAAGCCGATAAACAAATGGTACAGATTGGTGTAGGTTTTGGAAACTGTGGAGCTTGACAAAATTTACGAGTAAGGACTGAGTCTAGGTAGCAGAAGGGTAATGAACTGAGGAAAAGAGATAAAAGAAGACAGACCTTGAACAGAGGACAGTCACCCTTTTCTGGAGGGGAGGAGCAGAAGGTTTGCATTTATCGTCAGATAGGACTTGAAACGAGATAAGGTTTAATGACTTGGTCCTCGTTACTGTCATTACGCTCACTTTGGCATACTGAGCTGTTATAGAAAGTCATTTGAACAGAAAATAGGCAATAAGGGTTAACATACTTTATTAGCAAAATCAGGAAAGTGCTCTTACAAAGCAGAATACCACTAGTAAGCTGTTACTTCTTTCATGCGTACATACTCTTTATTTGGCAGAACAAGGTAACACAAGATGTAGGAATATCCTTTCAAGGAAAGCTCAGGAAACAGCTTTTTGCACTGACCCTTCTTATAACCTAAGCTATATAATCTGCATATCAGTACACCAGTCCATTTGAGTATCTTGTACCAGTGTCTAATCATCATCTCCTTTAGATTTGTCTCTCTTCTACATCTGGAATATCATTAGGATTACAATCTCTTTACAAGAATCGGAATCCATTGGGACCATAACAATTTTATTAACATGCCAGCGGCATGAATCCTCGATGTAAGAAAAAGTTCAGCCTCAGAAGGCTTTATCAAAACTTCCCCCCTTTAAACACATCCCAGCGGTCTTTGCTGAAGGTAAATCGCTGTTCCTTCTGCACTGCAATCACCGCCTCCAACCATTAAGAAGCCTGGTCCGCTGTCCCAGTAACACTGCTTCAGCTACCCGTGCGGGCAAAAGAACGTCACCAGCACGGGGCCATGTGGCTGGCAAGAAAGGTTTAACAAACCTCCCCGTTTACCAGTTATCTTTCATTTTGCTTCCCTTTACCCAGGGAGGAGTGTGCACCTGTGGACGATTATGGGAAACCAGACTCTGTAAAACGAGAGCCTGTGGGTTTAGTGGGTTCCTCTCTTTGAGCAGGTGCGTTATAGCGGGAGCAGCTCTCACTGGAGGGGAGGGAGGTGCTTTGGCTGCGGACAGACATCTGCTTATTTAGTTTCAGCTCTGAAAGTCAACTGCTGTGTCCCTGCTCTTAGTCAATTTGACCTGTTGCACGCTAGGCAACTTTTCCAGTTCCCGAAGTACCTTTTCTCTTGAGAGTCTCCCCTAGTAACTTGTTTTCCAGGGCTTTTTCAGGAGTGGTCTCTTTTTTGCATCAGTGTTTCTTACGTGGTGTTTAGCTTAAATCAGGAGCGCCTGCTCCCCGTGCAGCTGGTACGTAAGTTCCACTGGTTGCCCTGCACGTGGAAGAGTGGAGCAAGGGGTCAGAAAGGAAACTTATTTAGTGGGAAGAAGCTTTACATGCTCATTAATGTCTCTGTGTTACTGGGCACTCAGGATACTATTTGATGCTTATGTTCAGGTAGTATTGGATTGCAACGTTGCTCTGTTAGAGGGGAGAGACTTCCCCATGGAAAAAATAGCTAACCTGCAACATGAGGACATCTTGTATCAGCTTCTATTCCAATAATGCATTAGTTAAAACATCAGGAAATTGAGACCTTGGATTGCATGTTCTGCCGTAAAAAGGAGGGGTGTGAACAGCAGATGTGGTTGCGCGATCTGTGTTGTGTCAGTAGTTGCTGGTGTTGCTTCATGAAATTCCTATGGAAAAAATCAAAGGGGGAGGGGGAAGAAACAAAATCTACCCAGAAGTGCCTTCGGGTTGCCCGATGCTTTTCAGTATCTGCAAGCTCTGTTACAAGAGCTGTGAAGGCATTACTCCACACGGGGACAGACACACTCCTTTAGAAGAGGGAACAAATGGAGGTTTCACTCTGTTGCTCAAGTTTCAATGTAATAGGGCGTGCTAGTTTCTGGAGAATGTTAAAGATGACCACGCCACGGACACCACAAAGGAAAGAGGTGGCAAGCCCTGCAGGAGGTACTTTTTTCCTTTTTCGTACTGGGTTCAGAGGTTGAGAATAACATGAGCAACGCACCTGCCTTAACCGCGGTGTTTCTGTTTGAGGTGCGGCTTTGCTGCTTGAAACATGCAAGGCTGAGGTGTAACAGGACAATCTATTAGGTCAGTGCCTAGGCAGAGATACTTCACAGTTCCCAAAGACTACGTACCACTGAAAGGAAGTAGTTGTGCGTAGCGAGCTATTCACCTGCCAGAACCAGAAACGCTAACCTCAGGTTTCATAACTTTCTCTGGCCCCATCCTCACCTCTACTTTTGCATAAGCGAAAGAGTAACTTGCTGAGGAGCATCCAGCTTGTCCCGGCTCTGTGCTGGCAAGAACATGCCACAGATGAGACTGCATTGCCCTTGAAGAAGGACATAGGAATTTGCTTAATTTTGGTGGCTCGCTGTTATAAAACTTGCCTTTCAGCAGCGGGGGCAAAGAGTAACAGTTGGATAATTATGATTTAGAACAGGGGTTTTTTTACAGCTTGCAGCCTTTCCGTCACCTTGCACCCTCTAAGACAAATGTGGTGGTAGGGAGACACTCTTCTGACCTAGACCTACCTCAGGGACATAGTTCTGTAGTTCCAAAGTTGCTATTAAGCATAAAACCTGGTACCGTCACACCTATGGGGTTAGTAAATTAAGGAAAGGGTTTAGTTCAGTAGATTGCATCTTAAATTCCCCTACAAAATATTTGTCGTTTAACATTAAAGGTCCGAGAGACTGAAAGCGTAGTTCGGTTTGTTTGGGGCAGAGAGCAGATATCTTTCCACACCTTCTGCTTTTTCAGAGGATGGGTGTTTTGGACCAGCTCCTGTCACAACCTTTTCTGTGCAGCATCACGGGTCTCACATCAATACGTTAGATACAGCGAGAACGGTATGTGCTACTGACTGAATATGGCCTGGGATCTGAGCGTGTGCTTTAGAGTGGTCAGTAGCCGCAGCAGATCCATCCAGTCCTTCTGAGCCTGCAGAACACTTTCAGTGCCAGTACCTGCTTTCCAGAAAGCTTCCATTTTTGCTCACGATCTCTTGGACAATAGCGATATAATTGAAGGGATTTTTGCCTTCTTGATGCAATGTCTTGAAAGGGATATTTGAAAGTCCTTTTTGAAAGATAGGTACATGCTAAATCCCTTCCAAATATCTCAAGGCTGAAATGCTCATGTTTTATAATACTGGTTTTACCAAATGTAAATGTTAAACAGAACTCCATTTTGTTGCTATTACAGAAAAGATGATGTATTTTTAAGCAGAGGAAATATGGCTCATGTTCCCAAAAACTTTTGCTCTTGAAGCTAGGCCAAACTTTGTTAATGAGTCATTGTAGTATAGCTACCATCCTTCTGAAGCAGGTAAAGGTCCAGTGCGTCAAAGGTTGGGAGTGGGGCAGAGGGACTGGGCAGGTTTGGAACCGAGACGTTAACCACTCGACTGATCCTGGGAGGTCAAATGACAGCATCTGACAGTGCTGACTGGCATGCAGGCAGAGTTTGCTTCATCCCGCGTTTGCAGGACAGCCTGCCGGCTAAAAACCAGGCTTAGGAGATGTGGGCTTGAATCCTTGCTGCGCCCAAGTTTCAGGCAAGCTGTGATGTGCCTGTGCTGCATTCTGGATGGGCATTCAGCTCTTGTGTTCAAAGCCGGGTCTGAGGTTTCTAGCAAGCCATGGACAGCAGCAGTGGCATAGGCTTTAGTAGCTGATCCTCAGAGTCCAAAGACAGTTGGCGCGGGCTCATCGCCTTGAAGCTGGGTCGCTGCTGGGGTTTATGCTACACGGTTCAACGGCAGGTGAGCTGCAACCTTTGAGCTGCAACTGTGCTTCTAGACTTGGTGCAAGCAGGCAGGCAGGCTTGTCGCTTAAAAGCTTTAGTGAGGTTTAGTGACGCAGGGCAGGTTTTTTCATCCCTACCTTCCTGCTCTGCGATCCTCCCTGCCAGAGGGTGCTGCTATGGGAGCAGGGGTGGCAGAACAGGCATTGCATCTCTCGTTGCAGCTGGGGTATTAATCTTAACTAAAAACAACGACAATTTAAGGTAGCGCGTAGCCATGATTGCTGAAGAACAGATATGTGAGCTGACCAGTTGCCTTTGCATTGCAGGCAGTCGCTCACACTTGGCAGAAAGGTTGTCCCCACCAAATGTAATCACAGCTGAATCTGTCAGGGCAGCTGGGTTTAAGCTGCAGGGTACGGACAGGCTTAAAATCCAGTCTCTTTTTGAACCGCAAGGGTGCAGTCGGTTAGGCAAGAGGGCTGTGATGGTACGTGACCATGTGGAGATGGGAGCACTTCCACTTGAGATGACCACATATTTGCTCAGTTGCTTAGTCAGAACTTAAGAGCTAGTGATGAGGTGTGGGAGAACTCGCATTTGCACCATGTAGTAACTGAATCCAAGAACACAGAATGATTCTGCTGGTGATACACAGCCTTTGTGGATGCTAAAATATGCATTTTAAAAGGTGTGGGTTCTTGACTCTTCACCTAGTCAATGATTACTTACGCATTCCTCTGGTACTGTGAATTCAAACATAATGAGTTTCAATGGGTTAATCTCCGTGAGCAGAGCAGTACAAACATCAAATAGTATGGTACGCTTCGGAGAGCTTTTGAGGGAAGATAAGTGGTTGCTGCTACAAGGATGTATTGTCCCTAGAAAGGGGTTCACTGCTTGAGAAAGGATATTCAAAGGATACGAACACATAAAGATCTGTGCAAAAGGACAGGACGGACTTGCAAGTACTCTCGAGAGGTAAGGGGGGATCAGAAATTACCTTCATTGAGCCATGTCCCTTGGCCTGGAAGTGCTGCGTGGGATTTCTTATTCAGCAGAATATGGGACAATGTGACTTTATGTAATATATCAGATGAAAGCTTGCCAAAAGAGAACGACAGGGCCTGACTAACCAGTCTGAATAAGCTCAGGTCTACTGAACAACTTCTAGTTTAATGGCAGAAGAGCATCTGAAAACATCTTTTGCAACAGTAGGGAGAATAGAACTGTTTTAATGAAACATTTTGATTTTTCATTGGGAGTGAACGTAACAGTGATGTTCTGAATGAGTTTATAAAACTTTATTTTAATAACTTGCGTTTTTGAGTTTGAGTTTGCCAGTTCTGGATTTCTGGGAGGTCCCCAACTAGAAAACATTGTGAAAACCATGTCACATGGGTGTTTTGCGCTTACTCCACCTTTCTGCCTTTTTTCACTTCATAGTTTATGCTGTAGTGTCTTAAAATAAAAAATGTTGGATTTGATGCTAAAATTTCTGCAGGAAAACATGAAGGTTTTTTTTGGAAAAAAGTTGCTTCAAGAGGAAATTAGTATCTCTTTCTCAGTGAACTCGGAGTTTACGTTGGACAGAATAGTACATTCCAGTGGGCTTCAGAAAACCTAATGCCTGTGAGGGAGTCGCAAATCTTGATTACAAGAGCTCTTTTTGTGAGCAGCATACCTGAACACCAGCTGGGACTTCTCGCGCGGGTCTGTCCAGCGTGGATTCTCTCTGGCTTGGCGTCGCAGCCGTAAGTGGGGACCGCTGATCCGCGCTGAGGCCTTTCTCCCTGAAATCCACCTCTGTGCGCAGGAGCCCTCACTGCCAGGCTACGCAAAGAGGGTGCTACGGGCTCTCACCCCGCGCGGCGGGGGTCCCCGGGGCGCAGGCCCGCTGGACAGGACCTGCACGGAGGCACTCGCGGAGGAAGGCTGGGAACTGAGCTGCATGGCGACACTGCGTTTCTCCAGAGGCTGCTCTGTCCCCCTGCTCCAGGCAGGACCGCTGCCTAGACCTGAATTTGGAAGCCTCTTTGGGCTCGACTGAGCTCTGCTTTAGTTCCCCTATCGCTGGTGGAGACGAAGACTGCATAAGGCTTCAACTTAAATATCTTGTGATGTATAAGTACGAGAACTTCACGGTTTCAAGTTCCAGCTTAATACCAAAACACAACTCCTGTCTTATTGTGTGGCCTAGAATCAACTAGACTTAAAATATCTGCTCATTTTGAATTCCAGATACTTCAATATTTGAGTGACAGTTTTCTACAGTGTAAGTCTAAGTGTTCCTTCTGTGTAAGACTTGAACTGGGAACGATTTCCTTAGATACAAGAGGTGGTTGTTAATAACTAGTTTAAAGTCTCTAGAAGGCATCTTGTGGACAAGGTAGAAATAGTTAGGGAAAAAATGCCTGCTAGTCACCACGAAGGTCAGTAGCCGACAGGAGGTTCTGCCTGCCTGCGCCGCTGGTGGCAGAGCCAGAGCCCTGATCAGAGGCGTTCTGGTGGCCGCTGCTGTAAGTCACAGTAAAAGGCCCGAGGGGGAAAGATATTTAGCACACGAACTTGTAGATGAGAATCTGAAATGGCTGAAGTTCATCTCTCATTGCAATACCTGCAGGGCAAGGCTGCGTGGGGAGGTTTATACGGGACCAGACCTTTGTGTCTGAGTACAGGACAGAGGCACAGGGAAACGAACCCTTCCCTTTGGGAAGAGTGCTGAGGAAGTTCACGTCTCTCCTAACAAAGCCAGGGCACAGCGGGCGTGAACGTATCGCTAACGAAGTTACAAAGTTTTCTGCCATTCGGGCTAACGCAAACCCGTTAGTGGGTAGAAATATTGCATCTGAGCCGTTCCAGTCCGGGAGCAAAGGTGTGTACAGGCTGCAGCAGCTCACCCACCGCTGCTCTGGGACCCTGCCCGAGACGCAAAGACCCCATTGCAACTGGAGAGCTCTACACTGGTAGGCAGGGAGCAGGTTTGGTGCTACAAGTATGTTTGTAATCTTTGCACAATCCTTGTTGTGTAAAGTGTTTACCCCCTGGCCTTTGGGTAATTACGGCATATATTAGCCTGCCAGAACCTAAGAACTGTAAATTGTGTAATGAAGGAGTGGTTGATGGGGAATGGGCAACCTGAGCTTTTGATGTGGTGTGTGAGAAGGCACAACATGCCCTCGAAGGCAGAACAACCAGTTTGAGTAGGAAAAGGGAAAAGACGGTGCTTAGTTAGCCAGAGTCGTACTAAATCTTACAGAACTGCTAGAAAACAGGTATACAAGCAAAGTAAAAAGATGGATAACTCAGAACAGCAAACAAATCTTGGAAACTTTTCTCCCTTTGGAAGTGGAACAAACAGCTGAACTCACCAGAAACAGACAGTCCCAGTGTACTTTCTGTATCGGTTTTGTCCTAATTTTCTTCAGTACAAGCTCTCTTGGAGCAGGTAACCCCAGCTAATTAGCTGCTCAGCGGCCGATGACCCTGGGTATTCCTGCAGATGAAAGCAGGAGTTGCTGGCCGTTGCCCTTACTGACAAGGGAGGGAATGCGTGGTTAGCACAGTTATACCTGAGGATTTCAACTGTCTTCTGGCTAATTGGGTGTGCGCACAGACTCCTAGTGCAAGGGCTTCCCACAGATGAAGGAATAATTTGCTTTTTTCATTACACCACCTCTCAGTGAGCTCCCCGTGAGAAAGGAAAGCAAGGGGATAATGCCGTGCGGAACCAGCCCAGCTCGGAGGTTAAGGACCCCCTCACCGGCCATTAGCACAAGGATGGCTATAACTCCTCCTTCGCCTCTGCATACGGCCTGGCCCCCTGGCAGGGTGCTGGGAGCAGCCCTCGGGAATAAGGAGCCTGTCCTGACAAACAGTGCTTACACCTGCAGCGCGACGGGATGGCGGTGATCGATTCTGCACACCCCATCCTGCAGCACGGTGTCAGTGCAAGCAGCTGCCTTACACCTTGTATACACCTGGGAGGTGGCTCCGCCGGCGCGATCAGCTGCAGGCACCTTCGTTAGGTTGTCACAGGATGCCGGGTCGGGGACGGGACATCTGTGTGGACGGCCCTTGGGACTCTGTTATCAGCCTGGTTCCACTCTTTCCAGGCCTCCGTTGGCTTATGCTCCCGGGGCCCTGGGGCAATCCTGCGGCTGTTCGCTTTACACACGTTCTCACTAAAAGTCAATGACAGTTCGCTCTACACAACAGCAGAGTGTGAAAACATTATTTCAACTGTTTGTTATTATTTAAATATGGCAATGTTATTGGTATGGATTAGGCTTTGAGTTTTATCAGAAGAGCATAGCCTATGTCCTGTGACGAGATGAGATGTCCAGTCTGTCCTTGCATAACGTGTGCTGCCTGGGGAAAATTAAGGACGGATGTCTCAAAGCTGATGGCCAAGTATTGGCTGCTGGGCTGGGGGTGGGAGCACAAGGAACTCTTAGGAGCGGGTGCGGAGGTAGGCAGCTGTTGCAAGATGGGTTTAAAGCAGAAGCCTGTTTGGTTAAAGCTTGTGGTTAAAGTTTTAGGCGTTGTCAGTGGATGCTTTCTTCGCTACTCTGCTCAAGAACAAGGCAGTGCCTGACCATCCCTGGACTCCTTTGTCATCCTGTGGTATCCCGCTCCTCTCTCTCCCCAGCTTTCCGGAGAGTACATCATCTCCTCTTCCTCCTCTTTCAGTTCTCCTGGCGCTTTCCCTGACCATGGCGGGTTCCTCATCTCTGCAGCGCGCCCCAGCCCTCTTGGCAGAGATGCAGGACCCTGTGTCCCCTGCCTGACACTCGCTGGCCCGTTGCACCGGGTTCTTTCAATTCAGGAACAGTGCCATGTTTAAATAATGTTGTGAACGTTGGGACGCATCTGAATGCAGCTCAGTGGGGTTGCTCGTACAAGCATAACTCTGCTACTTGCTGTCCTCCCCCTCTCCTAATGTAAACGAAAGCAGACTGTCAGGCTACATTTGAAATTCCATGGCTAGGACTGGCTGTTGGAGCTTTGTAACTGTGAGAAATAATCATATTGCTTTTAATGGTTTTATAGCCCCTCTCTCCTGGAGACCTATGGCTGCTGCCAAGCTTCCAAACAGCTGGATTTGGCGAGCTTAGGGGTCAGAGCCAGCCCGAGCAGGCAGTAGCTGGGGGGCCGCTCCGCTCCAACAATCGGCCACGCCGGGGACTCGACCTCAGAGCCAAGGCTCAGAGAGATCGATGGTGCAAAAACTCAGCTGCTCCTGCAGCGCGCCCACCCCGGGCGCAGGGCAGGCGCGGAGAGGCGGTGCCGACTGCTGCATGGCAAACAAAACGCCTGGTGGGCGCTCTGCTGTGCCGCAGTTAGGAAGGCAGCAAGGACCGGGCGAGGGATGCTTTCCTCTAGGGTCAGGCCTGAAATAGGTTAAGGAGCTTATGGGAGCCGAGCTGGCAGTTAAGGTGGAGAGGATTATTCTCAGCTGAGTTTGCTCTCTGTACTGTTGCAGAAGAGAAAGCTGCAGATCTTTAGCGCGCACATCTGCTTCGTCCTTAGCAGGATCAATCTGACAGATTGCACAGATGCACTTTTATTAAGAGCATTCGCTATTTCTGGCCCCGCTTGGGCCCCAGAGGCCCAGCCCAGAGGGCACCGTGGTAGCACAAGGCAGTGCAGGAGCAGTGCCCAGCAATCAGCGGCAGCCTGTGTGCTCGTTCCTGCCCCCGGGGGGGCTGTCCTCGCCCCAGGGGCTGGCGGCGGCCCGGAGCTGCGCGTGTGAAGTGGGCCGGGGGGCCCTTTTCAGGGTCCGTGCGCTCACCGAGCAGCTGGGCACTCAGCGTGGAGCTCTTATGGGTCTGAGATGCTCACGAGCATCATCCAAGTCCAGAGAGGAGGTGAAAGATGAGAGCAGAGGTACCACCCGAGGTTTCCCCTTCTCCTCTCCTGCTCTCAGAGTAACTTGCCTGATGAGGCAGTAAACCTTTACAGGAGCACGGCAGCGAGGCAAGCATTCGTGGAGGAGAACTGCAGAGCCCCAGCCAGGAGCCTATGGGTTAACGCACCAGCTACAGGGCTTGAGTCACCCCAGGCTGCAGGACAGCCCAGCATAGAGCAGCCTTCAGACCAAACAAAGTACCTTCTGCCTAGCTGGGGCGCAGATAAAAGATCCCATGGCGTTTCTTGTGAAGCCTGGAGGAGACTGCCAGTGCTGAAGCTGAACTCTCTCTGCCAACAAACAAAACTGTCTTTAAACTCCGAGGCTGTGTGTGAGCTATTGTTGGGGACATAATGGCTTCTCTGTTCCCCTGCACAGTCTTTGCTCTGCAAACACGCCACTGGTCTCTTTTAAAAGTAGTTGAGTGTAAATCAAGTTCTAGAACCTGGAAAGAGGTTTCATCCATTTACCTTTTACTGCCCTCGGTTGACACGTGTTTACAGAACAGCACATAGAGTAGATTTACACCCTGGTTTGAGCTGCTTTACTTGGAGATGGACATCTTTAGTGCTCAGACTGAGGCTCACAGACACAGGGCTTGGATAGCGAATGTGCATCTCCTAATTTAAATACCAGGAGCGGGGGTGAGGTGGAGGGGGCAGTGCTTGCTAATCTCTTCCCTCTGAGAAAGGCTTTGGTTTGGCTGGCCTGGCCTCCTCTAGTTAGCTCGGTGCTGGCACGCTCACTGCTCCCTAATCCTGCGCGCTGCTGCTGCGAGGCACCAAGTGCTGGCGTTTGCTCTGCTTTGGGCTGTTGAGCATCCACAGAGGGTGGGCTGGTGGATCCGCTCTTCACCCACCGTGCCACGGGCTGCCTTGTCTCTGAGGACGGCAGCTGCCTCGGTAAGGTGAAGGGCATCTTGGCTATTGTGCAAGTACAGTAGTCACGGTCAAAACCCAAAGCTGCACTACGCAGGGGGAAGTTGGTCCCTGAAGGCAATATGATGAATTTAGGCCTTTTTTGCTGGAACAATCCTGTAATGGGAAAGGACATGGGCCAAAGAGGAGCTGTTCAAGCTGTGTTTCATGAACTGTCAGTCCCAACAAGGTGGCAGTGACTCTCCATCCCCTCGATAGCTCTCGATATTCTCTTGATATTCTACTTAACTTCAGAACAGGACATCACCCTGTTGTAACTGCCAAGGCCAGAGCTGGGCTCACGCCTCCCCTGGCCGCTCCTTCCCACACCGCCCTTCCACGGGCAGAGCTGTCGGCTGCTGGCGGGTAGAGGGGGAAACAGTGGATATGAAGGAAGGTAGATGAAAAGGCTGAAGACTGCTCTTGTGCCTGATCATCCGCTCCCTCGTTCCCAGGTGCCCCCGAAGCAGCAAGGCTGACAATCCTGTCTCTTCCCGCAGGAAGATGAAGCAGCGCTATGTGGTGGCCGGCGTCCTGACTGCAGCCCTGCTGGGGCTCGTCTTGTTCCTGGGACTCTTCTTCGGGCTGCGCTCTGACGCACGGGACAGACACACTTATAAGAGGGCGGCTGTGGCGACAGACGCGGGGCAGTGCTCGATAATTGGAAGGTACCCGCTAATTGTGCTGTGACTCTTGTTAGCTCTGACAGCTCTTGCGCAAGGCAAAACTGTTGTTTGCCGGATGTCCAGGTGAAGCCTGGCGGTTGCCCAGCACAGGTAATCTCTGTTCTCCCTGTAGAAAGGGGAGGCCATAATAAATAATAAAACCTGGGCTTTTACCGTGCCTGACCAATGTTACTGCAGTTGCTCAAAGACAACGTAGCAGGCAAAGATTCCCCAGACGCATGAACAATGGGAAGGAGAGATGCTTTTCAAGCTCCTTTTAAAAACCATTTATCAAGCTGTCCTCCGGTTCTAGATGCAAGTGCTGCAGATTTCAGGCTTCTCAGAGAGTTGTCATTTCTCCTGTGTAATGAACGTGTCTGGGATGCCTGTCCCCAAATGTACTTTGACACATTTTGGTGTTTTCAAGCTAGTTTGGATGTGTCTCTAATGAGGGCTGGTCTGCACCTAGGCCATTAGGATGTATTCTCTAAGGTGACAGAAGCTCAAAACTTCCTGGTCCTGAGGAACCTATGGACTGGGTGTGGACAAACGTGCATTAGGGAATCTGTCACAGCTGCTCTGACGAGATGCCTCCGCTGCTCGCAGGTAGCTGAGACACTGTAACATGTCACCATACGATGCCTTCTCTTCTGCTGCACAGGGACATCCTTCAGCAAGGTGGATCAGCAGTGGATGCTGCGATTGCAGCTCTGCTTTGTGTAGGACTCATGAATGCTCACAGCATGGGCATTGGAGGGGGCCTCTTCTTTACCATCTACAGCAGCACAGGTAAGGGACAGGGCCGTACAGGTCTGGAACAGTTTGAGAACCGTTTATCTAAAGCAGGTGATTTATCCTCCCTGAGGGAAGGTAAAAGACTGACTCTCACAGCCTCTGGGGAACACGCTGTCCTCAAAATAATTGCCAAGAGACTGGCTCACGTTGCTCAGACTTCTTCAGCAGAGACCGTGCCTGTGTGTTGAGTCCAGAGCTAAACACCATCTTCCTTGCTCTGTCATTAAAGGAAAAGTGGAAATCATTAATGCAAGAGAGGTGGCTCCAAAAAGAGCATCGGAGGACATGTTTAGGAACGACACACAGCTCTCTCTGAAAGGTACGGCAAAGGCTGTTGCACCGCGCGGGGGGGACCGCATAGCTCCACATTAGCTGCTACTGACATGTCTGAATTAAGAACATTTCTTATGGCCAGGTTCTTGCATATCTACAGGATTTCTCCCCTAGAAACATCCTCTGCTGTACACAATTTGCAGACTCCATCTGACGAGGAAGCTAAAAATAATGTCCTTTAAACTAGTCGGTCACCTCAGCACTTTCTGCTTTTCACTTCATGAAAACGCAGGTGAATCCAAAGCCCCGAGTGTGACCTGTTCCATATCTGCCATCTTTCCTTTCCACCTCTTTGAACAGATCTTTGTGGATCAACTTAGTTCTTGTCAGTTCAAGTGTCCTCCCTAAATACCTTTTGTGGTGGCTTCAACGAATGGTTCGGGGGCTCCAGAGAAGAAGAGGTAGTTTCCTTTGGGGGAAGTATTTTCTAATCAAAAATAGAAAGTAATACTGACTAGTGCTCTTCACGGTCACTCCTGTAACCAAGGAGGAACAGCACCTTGGAGGGAGTTTGAGAAGCGTGTTGAACTTGTGGGAGACGCCACTAAAAACAGGATTGAAGCAAACGGCTGCATCACGGTGCAATGTAGTAATCAATGTATTGCCATCGCAGTTGCAATGCCACAACCAGGTTTTTGGCTGAAGTACGTAGACAGTCTGTGTCCTCTTACCGTAGTGTGTTCTCTGAAGAAGCGGAAACTGCAGGCAGCTATGATAGCGGCTGCGTTCTGAGCAGCTTTCTCTGGTACCAAGCCGACTGAGGGGAAACGGCCCAAAAACTTGAGTTACCAGCAAGAGGACAGAGGTGTTTCAACAGTCCAGAATATGTAGGCGTAAATGTCAGACAGAATAATTCTGTTAGCACCATATGCATAAGCCGAGCTGGTCGTAGTATACGTAATCCCTGCCTAAAAACAGGGCTGACAGAGAAGCCTGCTCTACCTCCTACTCCATTAACCACTTTCTTTTCTTGCTGTGGAAGACTAACGCATTCCTTATCTGCTCCAGGAGGACTGTCCATTGCTGTTCCTGGAGAAATCCGTGGGTATGAACTGGCTCACAAACGTCATGGCAAACTGGCATGGAAAGACCTGTTTCTGCCCAGCATCAAGTTGGCAAGAGACGGATTCCCTATTGGGAAAGGCCTTGCAGCAGCCATCAAATCAAGAGAGCAGTCAATTGAAAGCAATCCCTCACTGTGGTAGGTAGAGCAGTTGCTGTTCCGTGCAGAGAAATTTGGGGTAACTGCATCCTAGCTGAAAAGTCTCTGTGTCTGTGTGACGTAGTGTCGGTGAGGAGCGTGCCTCCCCTCCGGTGACTGTACTCGCTGTACCGGCCGATGGTGTTCCAGCTGCTGAAGGTGCTAAATCATGTGGCCAATTTTAGGAATGTTCAGTCCTGACCTTTAAAGGGAGATAAATTCTGCTCTTAAAATCCATTTGTCTGAGCAAAGGTGGAATTAGAGTACGTGCTGGGATAAATCTGTCAGATGGCAATGTATTTTCTGAATCCCCAGCTTTTCCCCATGCTGTAAGTGCACTAAGTTAATCTTACCTGCATTTGGGGCAATTGCAAAGTCTCCTTGAACATCTCATCTGCTGTCAGGCAGTGGGAATTTGGGTCGTCTCTTACTCTGCAGCCAGCCTTCCTCCAGCAATGCCTCTGGCCATCCACTCCTGGCAATGACCACGAACACAAAGGGTTTTAAATGCTCCTCCACTTCCTCTTACAGTCAAACCCTTGGTGTCTATGTCCAGCCCTACTGGAGATCCCGCTTAATCCTCTCTTTTCCTTAAAATCTCTGCCAGCTGCAGGTTGGTTTCCAATCCAGTTGGGGTGTAGAGCCTGGGCCTATCTCCTGTACTTCCATCTGGCAGGTCCACAGCAGCACGTTCCTGATCCGCGATGAGGGAGCTAGAGAGGAAACTGCCCACCTCAAAGTGCTCTGACAAACAGGGATCGAAACGCATTCTCCTGGACTCACTGGAAGCTTTGAGCCTCAAAGCTTCACAGTCTGTGCTCTGAACAGAACTGCTTGAGTTCAAGGACTGTGGCCTCTCCTGGGCATCTTGAGGCGGTTGTTGGCCCCTTGGGCAGGTAGGGAGGGTGGCCTGCCTTGGTGACAAAGATCGACGCTCCCTCCTGCAGGCTTCACTGAGCAAATCCTGAGCAATGTGGAACCCCAGGTCAGGAACCACTGTTCACTTTTATGTCCCAGTGCAAGATATCAGGGCCCCTGGGGCATGGCTCAGGCAGTTTCTCTTCTCTCCAAGAAGCCTCTAGCGTGAACGCTCAAATACTGTGTCAGCTGGTACACGTAGTTTTGAACTTGTCTCTCAGATCTGATCTTCTCAATCTCCTTTCTCTGTCAGCGAAGTGTTCTGCAGAAGAGGGAAAATTCTGCATGAGGGCGATATCATCAAGATGCCTAAACTAGCCAACACGTACGAGACTATAGCCAGTGAAGGAGCAGATGCCTTTTACACAGGAAGCCTGGCAAAACAGATCATCGATGACATCCGCAGCGTAGGTGAGAAACAGGACATCTGTCCAAAACAGCGTGAGTGGCCCGACTGCTGCGGCTCAGCATCCAGGGAGGAGCCAGTGACCTGCAGAAGCCTTGGAAGCGGGTCAAGCCTGCTGCCTGAAATGCCGCCTCTGAGATCTGCGGCAACAGGACACCCGAGAGACACCATGAGCGCTTTAACGGATGCATTTGAAGCCCCGTCAGAAATGGACAGCATATACTGTGCATTTCTGTACCATATAGTCTAGCAAGTCTATGCGTTTCTGGATATAGCTTAGTAGATACATGCTGTTTACAGAGCCTGAATCCGGCAAGTTTCTACCCAAAACATTGCATACCTGGTCCTGTAGACTCTGAGCTTGTTTCGTCTCTCGAGGCCGCTAGGTGGTGGCAGTATCCCAGCCTTACCAGCTAGCAC
Organism: Platalea leucorodia; assembly: GCF_965183815.1. NCBI lineage: Eukaryota > Metazoa > Chordata > Aves > Pelecaniformes > Threskiornithidae > Platalea > Platalea leucorodia. The sequence goes on from NC_138834.1 coordinate 16,877,742, forward strand.
TGGCTAGCTTCGGTCAACCTCACCTAACTCATTTACCGGCTGTATTGGTGATGGTTAATTACTGTCTTCCCCCTTCTGATAAGAAAGGCAATGGAACATACAAATGTTCCTGCCTGTGGGGTAGTACGAAGCATCCACACCCAAAAGCTGCATCCTCCTCCTGTAAACAGGATTCTTAATGACGTCTTGTTACCGACACTGCTGGTGTCCTTCGTAAAAAAAGGTGGATCACCAGATTTTTGGCTGCTGTAAATCAGCCCAGCTTCAAGCTTAGGCTATCTGAGCCTCAGCTGGATCTATCAAGGAATAAATTCGTCTCCTGTGCATCCATCTCTGGTTTCTTTACCTTGCAACTTTTTGGGTTTGTCTGTGTTCCCTCCTGTCCTTGCTGTGACGCATGGTGATGGCGTATTACCTCCTCTTCCCAGCGGAGATCACATGAACCCACATCTGTGGTTTCCTTCTCCTTTCCAGGGGGCATCGTCACACTGGATGACCTGCGGGACTACAACGCAACAGTGATCGAAGACCCCATACAGGTCACGCTTGGGGAGTTTACCCTCTACACGCCGAGTGCCCCCCTCAGCGGCCCAGTGCTAGCCCTCATCTTCAACATACTGAAAGGTGAGAGTGCCACTGAGCGGTGCCTGGCGGGCAGCGGGAGCTGGGAGAGCTCCAAAGGCCACGTCTCTTTTGTTTTGGGAGCTGGGCCTCCCTTGGCAGCCCTCCGGCAGGTGGGAAGTCTGAGACCCCGGGAGGGATCAGAGATGCAGAAACATTCCTCTTCTGCTGTAAACTCAGGGATGTCGCCTTCCTACTTGAAACACAGGTGCGAGAGGGAAAATACGTTCCTGATTGGGGCGCTTCCCGGGTACATGCGTGGGTGGAAACTAACTTGTACTTGAGGTTTCTTTGGAAAACGTCTGTGCAAGTACAAATCCTGCTGGTGACTCCCACAGTGCTCAGGACTACCAGAGCCCCAGCGTTCTCCATGCGGAGATTAGGACTGCATCTCTGTAGAGACCAGGCTTCAAGATTATACCGTTTGACACAGGTTTATTAGCAGTCCACTGGCCGTGTACTTTCCTTTGTGTTCACAATCCTTTGTCTTCTGTTGCCAGGATATAATTTCTCTGCTGACAGCGTCAAAACCATGGAGGAGAAAGGTTTGACTTATCACCGCATTGTGGAGGCCTTTCGCTTTGCCTATGCCAAGAGGACTTTACTGGGAGATCCAAAATTTGTCAACATCACAGAGGTACCTGGCAAAAGCCTTTTCTTTCTGCAGCCCCGAGGTTGACTGGAACATGGCTTAAAGTTTTTGGGGCACTAAACTTTGTCAGGGATGTTCTGTGCCACCTGCTATTGACAGGCACTGAAATATCTCTGAACCAAAACGTGAAGTCCTACGTGACTCATGGCTGAGCTGTGAGGGATATAAATGGAGGAAACCTTCCTGCCGTAAGGAAAAGCAAAATCTTCCATTCACCAGGGGTGTCTGAGTATATTTAGGGCTAACCATCCCTGTTTTCATAATGTTTGAAGCCTTATTCACTGGATGACATTCCCAGCATCCTTGTGGCTCTCTAACCACAGTCCTGCCTGTAGTAAATGGACCAGTGGATGGGAAGGGGTGAGGCAGGAACCCTGCTTTTCCCAACTCCACACTTTGTGCTTTTGCTTCTGCGACTCTCCAAAAGCAGCCGGATCTGAGCCCAGCCCAGCTCGATGGACACAAATTTGCAACTTCCAGGGCAATGGTCAGAGCTTGCCTTGGTCTAGTCCTCTCAACCCAACCATCTCTGATGCAAGTCCAACACTGCTTCCTTACAGCACCTTACAGCAGTGTTGAGGACAGCTTTCCATAGCTCTACAGTAATGGATGCTGATTAATTCCCTGCACAAAGCGGTGCGTTGTAACAGCTGCTTCTGTGACCGCTTAAAATGCTCTTTGGTACACTGTCCATCTTTCAAGGAGGAAAGCCCCTGCTGGAAAACTATAGCCTCGCTGCTGGGATTTGCCACTCTTCTGTGGTCTGAAGTATTGGATATCAGCCTCATGTCTCTTAAACTTAATCTGCTGAGTAACTGCATTGGATTTCTCTGACAGGCGATCAGAAACATGACGTCCGAGTTCTTTGCGGATGGTCTCCGGAGGAAAATCACAGACAACACCTCCCATCCAGTTGACTACTATGAGCCAGTATATTACACTGGAGATAATGCCGGTACATCCCACCTCTCCATTGTGGCTGATGATGGCAGCGCTGTGTCCGCCACCAGCACCATCAACCAATAGTATGAGCTCAGACATTACTTCCACCTAGGCCTTTGCCATCTTCCTAGTGGTGGTTCTGTGGTTGGTGTAAAACATCACTGAACTGTTGTCTCCCTAGCGGGGTAGCGATGGGCAGCACTGTTAATGGCCATTTCTGCTGAGCTTGCAGGTCAGTTCTTAACACTGAGGCCTGTGTGGTTGGGTCAGAGGACAAGATGTGTCCTCTCATGTTGGGTTCACCCACCAAGAAAACATGCACTGCATCTGGATCTTCTCATAAGCCGTGGTATCGCTGCTGGCTCTGATTTCCCAGGCATCTGGAAGGAATTTGAGCTAATACAGCTGGCCTGGAAGTGCAGTGTTTGGCTTTGAGTGCTGTCAGCAAGAGCTGTGTTCTGCATGTATGGCCTGAAGCTGGGGGGTGAAGGTTCTTTTTCTCCATAGAAAATGTCTCCAGCTTGACGCATCTAAGCAAACCCCAGTCGTTCCCAAATGTGCCAGCCTTTGAGCTCTGCTGCCTCTGAGTGGAGTGCAGTGCTGCCCAGCTGGAAGGGGAATTAGTTGCACTTAGCTGCTGTGCTGTTTCTCCCCTTGGGGTCCTTGCAGGGGAGCTACGCAGCCCGCCTCTCGGCTGCCTTTCCTCTTTGTGTAGCTGTGCATGCAGGTATAAGCTGCCTCCTTCCCCCAGGGGTGCCAGAATGCCTGCTAGCAGGAGGGAGCAGAGAGTTACTCCAACCAGATCCCAGTTTGACGTTGCAGTAATTCACCTGAAGCTCTTCCTGGATTTGCTCTGGTTTTGACATGTCTGCGCCAACTTGTTTTGTCTAGCTTTGGCTCTGATGTACGATCCAACGTGAGTGGAATCATATTTAATGATGAGATGGATGACTTCAGCTCACCTTACATAATCAATGGATTTGGGATCCCTCCTTCTCCAGCAAATTTCATAGAACCAGGTAGCTGTAAACTACGTTCCCGACTCAGTCTTTTGGCTGTATCTTGCAGACTAACGCTGTGGCGTCCGCAGGGTTGGCGGCAGCATGCCCGCCATCAGGCACAGAGCTGGGGCAGGGATGAAAGCGAGTCACCTGGCATCCCTGTCGCGAACACACGGCCGGCCGCCCCGGTGCACCCTGGAGGAGGAGAGGCTGTCTAAAGAAACGCTCTTGTGTGTGCCTCCTTCCCACAACCAGAAATCCTTTCCCAGGGAGCTCAGTACATGTCAAATGAAATGACTTCGGGCTGCAAAAGATGTCTTTGAACTGATTTAAGAGGGAGGCAGCAGCAGGAGCCGACTGCAAAGCATTAGACGGCACTGTCCCGCCTTCTCCCCGTGCTGCCTTGGCAGCTGCAGGGCAGCTTGGGATGGATCCAGTTCGCGTGCCCAGCCCAAGCACCCTGCCTGCTCCACCGCTGCCTCCCGCAGAGCCATCGCATCGCTGCGAAAGCAGGCTGGGATTCTGCTGCCCTCCTGATCCCCACGCTGCGCAGAGGGACGGGGACGTGAAAGGACAGGAAGGGAAGCCCCGCGGCGTACGGGAGGCAGCTGCATCGCAGCCAGCCCCAGCTGGGACAGGGCTGCGGAGGAAGGCATCTTCAGCCGCGGCAGGAAGGACCAGGGTTAAGCTTTGTACTGCAGGAGCAAGGAGGAGACGGGGGCAGGGGATCGTGGGATCCCCAAGGGCTGAACCAGACATGTGAGCCGAGTCAGGAAGGTGGCTACTGAGGCTCTGGGTTTAGGCACGGGGCAGGAGCTGGCAGTTTGTAAGCTGCAGGTCGAAAGCTGAGCCTCTGTTGCATCTGTGTCCCCAACAGGTAAACAGCCGATGTCCTCTATGTGCCCCTCCATCTTGGTGGATAAAATGAAAAAGGTCAGGATGGTGGTTGGTGCTTCTGGAGGAACAAAAATAACTACGGCGACGGCACTGGTATGTGATGATATGGGCAAACTGGGGACAAGGCTGAGGCAAAACAAGGTGGGGGAGAGGCAGTGTTCGGGGTAAGGGGCTCGAGTCTCCACCTGTGACGTGACCGTGGCTGTGGGTCCCTGCTGCGGGCCGGGGGCCTGAAGGGGAGGTTCCTGCCTGGCCGCCTGAAGGCCAGACCTCCCACCCAACTCCTGCCAGAGCTACAAACGGCCTCTTAAATGACTGCCTTCAGCGACTCCAGGACTTTTCCTTTGGCAAGTTGTTCTTACCATTTGCGGAAGATTTGTGACTTCAGTTTAGCTTTGACTTCTGCTCTCTGGATCTCCATGAACTGGTCTCTTTATCTAGTTTAGAGGCATTCCCATCCAACATCGTAAACTTTGGATGAAAGTCACCCAGAGAAGCTGAATAAGAACTTGGGGCAGGCACGGCGTCAGGCCACCTGGCAGGCGGGCTCGCTGCGAGCGGCCGCGGCAGCCACGCCGATGCCCAGCTAGACCAAAGGGGAGCGCAGCAGGAAGCCGTCTCCTGCGCCAGCAGGCGCAGCAGGTCGGAGCACCGGGCTGGATCTTGCTTTCTGGCTGCGGTAGAGGAGAAGTCTCCGTAAAAACTGCTACGAGCAGCTTTCTAAGCCTTGATCCTGAGGCTATTTTCAGTTGCCAGCAGCTCCAACCTGCAATCTGAGCATGTAGAGATGACCCAGGTTTAAGGAAAGCGGTTGCACCGTAGCGGAAAGCTGTAGCTGTATGTTTGCTGCGTGTCTAAGCCAGCACTAGCTTAATCATAGCCGCATAAATCCAGCTACAATAGCTTGAGGATCTGATCCTTTTACTAGGTTAATTTTAGTAACTGATGGTCTCTGTGTGTGGGAATCCTCCTAAGCACATACGAGCGGACTTGCTGCAACGTACCTGTGTTTCGCTTAGCCAAGAGAGGGACTGCTGAAAGCAGCAGAACCAGAAGTTACACCTTGTATGTGCTCTGGTGAGCATCCTTCAGGCATCTCTGCCTATGCAGAGACAAGGGTCAGGCCTCTTTGAAGATAAGTAACTAATGTTAAGGCTTTTTGCTTCTCACAGACAATCATCAATTCCATCTGGTTTGGTTATGATGTGAAGAAAGCAGTGGAAGAGCCCAGAATTCACGATCAGCTGTTTCCCAATATCACAGAGCTCGAGCAGCAAATAGAGGAGGTTTGTCTAGCTAGGGCCTGGGGTGTGCGTGAACTTCTTGTATGGCGCTGGGAAGGCACGCGCTTGTGGAAAATCATGAAGCTTTGCCAAATGTTCCTAGGTGAGCAGTATTAAAGCTGGCACAGGTCAAGTACTGGCTCACAAGAAGCTGGTCAGAGCGTACCTTTAGTCTCAGTCGCACGGGGTTGAAGCCTAGTGCGTTCAAGTGTGACCTACCTCTGAAACGGAGGGTATGTATCTTCTTGCAATGTTGTTTGACTCAAAGGACTTGCAAAATAGCAAACCACATCAGGGCCTGAACCATCCAGCAGTCTAAATACAGTGACCCTCGGGAAAATTGTCCTATTGTGCAACCTTCCGATGAAGCACTGGCACAGAGCTAGCGCGGGAGGATGCACAGAGGGACCCGAGAGCAAACTTGAGCATATTTTCACAGTAAAGGTCTCTGTGCAGCGCTGTCAGCCTGAGAGCTGATGGCCAGATCTGCCTCGCTCTGCATACCACCCGCCTGAGCCAGCAGCTTCATTCACCCCGAGGAATTACACATGCCAGAGGCCCGAGACAGCTGCAGTCCTTGTGTATATCTCATCCTATGACTTTATATTAAGGAAAACATTCCTACATAAGGCAGTTTTCTTCATCAAACTATGCAGAAGGTCCTCCTTTAATAAGCTGCTGATTAAGGTAACAGCTGAGATGCCTGCCTGCACGGGGAGGATGCCCTGCTCTCTGCAACTCCTGTGTTTTCCCCCATTCCCAAACAGGATCCATCCGTTCTGGCTGTTGGTATATGAATAGCCGAGGCAGAATGCTCCGTGACCACGAATAGTATTGGTAGCCCACACTGAGCACCACTAATGCCACATCTTCTCAATTCCACCTCCTCAAAAGCAGGGCTTCCCGGAAAGCACAGGGGAGAGGAGGAACAGCATGTAGTTTTAGACCTACTTAGTACAGGCACTGAATGCTGGGGCAGTCGTGGAGGATGCGGGTTGCAGACTACGGCACGGGTGCAGTTGCTCTCTCCAGTTGTCCTCATTCACTTCTGCATTCCAGGGTATAGAAGAACAACTAAAGAAGAGAAAACACGACACCACGCGGGTGAGCGGCGGCGCGGTTGTGCAAGCCATTCTCCGAACAGATGAAGGATGGGCTGCAGCCTCCGATTCCCGGAAAGGTGGCTTCCCTGCAGGCTACTGACATGGCTCGGCTCCTTTTTTCAGTGGTCTGCTGACACTGAGGTGTGTTTGGGGGGAAGATCCTTTAGGTCCGCAACTCAGGGACTTCTCACAGGAAAGAGAACAAATTTACCTGTGGTTCTGTTGCCAGAGCTGGGACAGTTCTCTACAGCCGTGACCGAAGTGCCTCATGCCACAGCTCTCTGCTAAGATGGGCATGTCTCCCAGGACGTGCAGTACTTACTTGAAGCGTCTGTTCTGCCTTGAAGAGTTTGTTCCCTGCCTCCTCTCCATCCCATGAAGACAGATTGGGTACCCAGTTTCTGAAGACGGTCCGGCTCGCTCGGGCTGCGGGGAGTGTTTCCCTGCACAGCGTCAGCTACCGGGAACGTCCCCGTCAGCGCTAGAGAAGAGATTTGTTTCCTGCTGAGTAGCTGGGAGTTACAGGACTCTGGGGACTGGGTTTTCTAAGTTACAAACTACTGATCTATGCCATAGCGGGAAGCCCAGCTCCAGACTGGGCTAAGCCTTCACAAACTCACCACTCTTCCTTTTAACAAAAGATGTTTTTGCTTTTCACAGTGGTTGATTGTTGGAGATGAGTGGGGAAATGGGGAAATGGCTTCACACTTTTTTATATTTCTGTTGAGAAGGTCTAAAGGGAAGATGCTACCTGTAAAACTCTGAGCACAACTAAAATAAATAAATACGGAGTCACACGTTTTTCTGGCCTGCACAGTTGCTACTGTGGAAAGGGATGGTGAGAGTCTGCGGGAAAGAACCTCTCCTGAGATTTTTCTCTTTTCTTCATTCCTTTGATGAAGCTATGAGTAAAAAAAAAAAGGTTAAATATCCAAAACGAGCTTGTTTTTCTCCAGTTTGCTTTTTACCACATCATACTGCAGGCCTGAAATACCAGAGTCTGAGGAAATGAAACTGCTAAAAAAGGGCACGCTGCAGCTACGCTCGTTTGAGGTTACCGTTAATCAGACAGTGACCTCTCAGGAATCCATAGCTGACTGGAAGAGCCAAGAGTGCCTGTACCTGTGCGTGAGGGCGTTTGGTGTTCGCCCACCAGAACGGATGAATACAGCACGTCAGATAAACTTAGCCTAAAACTGAATGTTCCAGGATGTCGTCAAGCTCTAGGGATGTTTATGAAATCCTTGAAACCCAAGTAACAGTAACTGAACTCGTCTATCTGACTTGTTGAAACTTCCTGTCAGTTTGTAAGAACCTGAAAATACAGAATGCACTGAAGAGAAAACCAAAGGCTGAAATCTTAGGCATCAGGCACCTTCTCTTTCCCAGTAGTTTCTGGAATTGAGGAGAGTCTCGTTTCAAGGAGTAAAGTGATAGCTAGATCATGCTTACATGAAAGGGTCACGACTTGGAGACGTATATTTGCTTATATCACTCCCAGTGGATGAGGGCTTTTACCCAGAGGTGCCTGGGGTGCACTCGGCTCCTTTTCCTGGGCTGTTACCGATGGCGGCGCGTTCGGTGCAGCTAAGGCAGTGACTGTAGAAAACCTAGGGTCACTGTGTTCCTTTAAGAATTAGATTGGTTTGGGGCCAAACCTGCATCCTTTTATTGCCGAACGGAGACTTTGACTTTTCTACTTCTTGCAAGCCCACGACAGGTGCCACTCAGCAGCAGGCTGCTGTTTAAAGCCAGTTTGCAGGGCATTTTAGGAAGCTTTGTACAAGTTTGTGTATGGAACAGCATCAGCTGCTATTTGTTGGAAATATCTGGCCCTGTGGACTTAGGACTAGCTGAGCTCGCTCTTGGCCAAGTGCTATCTGAGAATAAACACAGCAAAATAAGCTTATTGAAACATTACAGTCACTATAGTTATTCTGAACTACAACAGCAAAAGCTGGTGCTCTGAAAGTGGAAGACAACTGTTTTCTGGGAAATGCCTGTTGGACAAGCATGCTTTCTGAAACAAGTTTGAGTAACCGCTGCCAGGCTGCTTCTAACAGTTCACGGTACAGAAGCCTTACTTAGGCTGCTGAATTTCTTCTAGCTGGTCAGAAAACTCCCCTATTATTTATAACCTATGTTACAAAACTTCCCTTCTGGAGGGCTCAGATTTTGCCATGGCTAAAAACACTTCTGTTGAAAACTGTTCTTATAAATGCATTCGAATTGTTGACTCTGCAGAAATGGATGTTTGGTTGGTTGGTTTAGCAGCATCACTATGGAGGACTGATTTGTTAAAATGGAACTGGGCTAAGGCTTGCACTTGCATCCTATATTTTTTAAAAAAATCTATGGATACTTCTGCACGTGGTAATTACCTACGTCTCATTTGGCCGTATCTGTACACAGGGCAGGCACTTTTGCCACCGGCTTTGGTACCACATTGCACTGCTCACACCACATCGGAGCTGTGCTGCTAAAAGGCGATCCAGATCACGAGCTGGGGGGGTTCACCTCTTTCCCCTGTTCTTCAGTCTAACGTTACCACAGTTTTCTTTTGGCAACCGTGCAGCCTCTGGAAGGGCTACAGGGAAGTGCCAAAACCAAGCGGCGGGAGCCAAGCGGCACGCGCAGTCTTCGCACGGTTCTCCAGTCTCGCCGGTGGCGCACCGAGGCTCCAGGAGGAACAACCGTTACTGCTGGAAACACCCGCGTGCAAGTCCTCTCTCAAACAACTGCTCGTGTGTTAGGCTAGGCAACAGTTTTAGAGGAGAAATTCCCAGACAGGTTTAAAAACACTTTATTAAAAATATAATTTAAAGACTTCATTGGAAAATAGAGCAGCCTCTGTACAGTGATGCTTTAAAAGTCCGTGTAAGTTGACTAAGTACAAAAATAATGCTCTCCTGTTGGCATGAGCCTGAATGGGGAGAGAACGAACCGGGAGGCTCTTGACCCACGCACATTTCGGCAGCGGTGAGGAGGTGGCAGGGCAAGAGCGGAGGTGCTACGGGAGGTACGACGTCTCAGCTTCACCAGGTGTTTCGCTAGTGAGGACTCCAGGACTGGAAGTCTCTGCCGCAGTGAGAGATCTGCACTCTCATTCCTTTCTGTCTTGCAAATTAAAGCTGCGATGGGTTTTAAAACTGCTTAATTGACTCAGTTTCAATGTTAGTAGCAAAGTAGTTAAATTGCAGTGAGCGCCGGGCTACAGATAATATTCCCATGTCTTCGTGGTGGGAAGCAGCTGTGATACTACTGCAGTGGAAAGGAGATAGGCTGGATTCCTGAGGTGTGCTTTACCCTAAGGTATGTCAGAAGTGAAGGGAACTGGAGGCTTGGTTACTTGGTGACTTGGATTTTCTACTATTGAAACCTAATAGAGTATGGCCCAGGGCACTGCTGAAGGCTGCCCTGAAGCCTAACGGGGAGCAAGAACGGCTCGCCCTGGCTCCGGCCAGTGCCATTCTCGGTTGCTTTTTGTAATCTCTAAGCTCAGTCGGGTTAGCTAGAAATAGCTACAGAACTTGCTAAAGCCAGCATCCAGGCTAGTTAATCTGTCTGGTCCCGAAATGGGAGCTGCAGGTGGCGGCTGGTGCCCTAAGTGCTTCCCCTGGGACAACTCTGCGGTTGGGGTGTCATTTCTGACACTAGAACCAACGCACGCAGGAGCAGGTAGCTGAGGTAAGGGAGTTAATGAAAATAGAAAACTTCAGCAAATTATGTACATTGAATATGACTACCAAAAACCCCTTCCAAATGAACATAAATGCTGCCCCTCCTCAGACTTCAGGCCTATTCCCTTTCTCTGGTCCCATTCCGCAGTACTGTAACGCTGTCTAACAGGGTGCTGTGCCACGTCCACGGCTTCAGTAAGCAGCTCCGATGGAGAAGCCATGAGTCCTTCCTGAACGGGGGGGTTTAGCAGGAATTCCACTCGGAGGAGGAAGCGGGGGGCAGTGCACGGAGCTGGCTCTGCATAAGTAACTTGTCTTCCAGATGCGTGATTAAGTGCTTGCGGTTATGATCTGGTAACTGAGGAATATTTTTTTCATTAAGCTCTGATACAGCTGTGGTCATATTATAGTCCTTAGCGTACAACTTCTGAAGGAAAACACATGTCTGGCTCTAGTTAGCTTCACTCAGACCATCATTAAAATGCAAGTCACGGCTGCGATTTCAACAAGTCGGTGGCTTTATTGGACAGACTTCACGGGCAAGAACGTAGACTTAAAACCTATCTGGCCTTGTTTGCAAGGGTCTGTGCGGATGGCCTTGTTTTGGTTTGGTTTTTTTAATAGCATGTGATCAAATACTTGTTGTGGTATTTACAGAGGGATTTTATTAGGAGTACCACGGCTGTGTGTGAGGGGAGAGCTAACGTAGGAAGGGGAGGGCTCTGCTAGTGCCCTGCTCTGGTTTGGCCGCACTTTCAGAAACGCACGCAATACTGTCTGTGCCCATAGGGAAGTACGGCTCAGGAGCTTTCAGAAAATGGAGTTGTTGGGGATCATGGGAGCTTGCCCCTGGGTATTTGAGAAGAGCTTTGGGGGGGTTTGAGGTTGTTGGGTTTTTTTTCTTAAATGTTTGATTCTCTTGGCCATCTTGAGCAGGGCAAGGTTATGGACCTTTTGCATCCAGGTGCACGAGTTCAGGTCCTTCCTCCCGAAGTTTTCTCTCTGTGATAGTTCTTAAGTGGCCCTACAGTTTCCTCCTTGTGATCTTAAGGGAACCCTAGAGCCTAGCTGTGGTAAACAGGGAGTTGGAACAGGTCCTTAGCCTATGGGAGAAAAGTATTCTGCTAATGTCTGAGAGTGCTGCATCACTTCTCAGCAGTCCTCGCGTTCGCCTGGCCAGGCCGAGCTCATGGCTACAAGTGAAGTCTTCTGATCATGTATCCTTTGTATTTTGAAGAAAGTTACAACGCTTCCAAAACCAACAGCTCTTCCACTGCAATCCTTACCTGCCTTCCCAAACGACTTGTCTTCTGCAGACACTGAGGAGGGAGAACTGGCACAGACTGGGACTCCTCTGGCCACAGGGAGAGGTGCCCCCAGGGAGCTAAGCTGAAGCCTGTCCATCCCAGAAGCAGGGAATTCACATTGTCCCATGGGAGGCTTATTCTCAAAGTCACCAGCGTGCAGGGTTGAGGGAAGCTTCGGCGCAGTTACTCTGAGCTTGTGGCGTCCTTTGCATCCTCAAGGCAGAGAGCAGCAGGGCAGCAGACTCGTGCTGCGACGCCCTGATTTCATCTGCCGCCTTTGGGAAAAGTGGGGCTGCTTTGGATGGGAAAACCGAGAGGCGGAGTGTGGCGTTTTGCTTTCTTCCCTTTCCAAATGCACCCTCTAAGCCTGGATGCTTAAGATTTTAAAATCCTGACCCTACAGACACTTATGGTAATCCTCATAACCAAAATAATTACTTATTTCACATCGCTGAGCCCCAGTAATAATAAGCTTATTGTGGCAACAGCCTGAAAGAAACCAATTCTGCTCTTAACTGAGACTCTCTAGCAGGAATGGAAGATACAGCTGGGTCATTTCACAGTGTTCCCAGTGGGTTTTGGACCAATTTTCCTTTCCCACTTTGTATTCTCTTATTCTGAATAGCTGATATGCTCAAGAAATATGTTTTTCTGTATATCACATAAGTAATGGAGGCAGTAGCTCTAAACAGGGCTGGCTGACCTGTCCTTGTATTGCCTCAGGGTGACGTGCAGTCCACTGGAATTAGGTGCAATCACAAGTTTTGCCCATACTCTAGTAGGCATCCTGATGGGGACAGGCAATAGTGGCATGTCCAGGCCAAAGTGTGTTCTGAATCTAGTTATCTCCTGTGGTTTTGTGAGTTGTGATGGCATTTCATGCTAATATCCAGCTGACTTCCCCAGCTTCCTTTTATCAGAGTAAGCAGAGATGCATTTTCCTTCCTTGGAAATTCCCTGCACAACATTCATTGCAAACATAACTTTCTTTTCTTTATGTCCTCTTTCCAGCAGGCTGCTCCTAACCTCCTGTAGGGGGGAGAGAAGACGAAATGGAGTGAGCGGGGCAGGGCCCTGAGGGCTTAGCATTGCCAGGTGTGAAAATGAAGTTTGTGTTTGTGGGCTCAGGTTGAGAAAGTGAGATTTAAGCAAGAAGGAGGTTAACTAGAAGCAAAATACAGATTATTCAGGAGAGTTACAGAAGCAATCTCCTTCTCACCAAAAGGAGAAGACAAGAAGATCCAAGCAAGGCCACTCACCTCGCTGAAGTGTTCCTCAAACAGGACATTGGCACCTTCAGTATGCATGATGGGAGCTGAAATGGCACGTTCCAAGTCGTAGCCAAACCACAGCTTGTTTATAATCGCCTGCAATGAAACAAATCCCACACTGACTGACTGCAGGTATTGAATAAGAACCTGGGTCACAGGCTGCCATCCTCTGCAGCGGTGTTAAGCCAGAGCAGCTCTACTGCAAATCCTGCCTGCAGGATGGTGCAAAGCTGGACCGTAAGAGAGGCTGCACTGCGTCAGACCGTAAGTCCTACTAGCCTGGTTTCCTGTCTTCATGGTGACCTATACGAGATGCTCAGGGCGCGTATAAGAACAGGGTGAGCACATAGTGATACTTCCCAGAATGCTTCCGCTGAGCCAGAGGGGTGTCCTTGAGTTCAATAGCTACTGATGGATTTGGTATCCTTCTATTGACGGTTGTTCTTTCTGTTTTCAGATCAGGTCCTAGCATGGACTCTTTCCCATGCTTCTCTCCAGTTGTAGAAAGAGGAAGAAAAAAAAGTCCTCTTTTTCCTTTTGTGGCCTTATCTGTTTTTATTTCTTGATTGCTGAACAAGATGTTTGTTAGACTTCATGCATCGGCAAGCTCTTTTTCGTTAAGATTTGTTACTCTGTGTGGTGGTGGTTTTCTGTTTTTCTTGTTCTTTCCATCACATAACTTATCAGTTTATTTTTGGGGGCCCAAGGTTTTGGGTAATACCTCTCTTCCTAATAACTCCCTTAACTTGCTATTTGATTATTCTAACTTCTTCCCTGTCAAAAAAGAATTGAGAGAGGCAGATGGCACTTGCCACAGAAATGCTAGAGGCAAGAAGGTGAGGACAGACTGAGCCTGCAGCATGCCCTCTTCACTGCTGCCTTCCACGTAGCAGTACTAGCAGCAGCAAAGCAATTCCTTTTGTTCGGGACAGTGTGTGCTCCCCTTGCTCAGTGGAATGCGTTACTGTGCGGTACCTGCTCACTCACCATAGCAGTAGCACTGATAATCCAGGCCCCGCCGGCTCCTCCGATCACCAGCATGTCTCCTGTCTTGGAGATGAGAATGGAAGGCACCATTGCTGAGGGAGGCTTCTCTCCTAGAGCAGAGGCAGAGAGTATTATTCCTCCCATGTGGTTGTTAAAGGGGTTAGAGCGACACACAAGTTTATCTACCTCACCCTTCTTGCATTCCCCATGGAAAACCAAGCTGCTGCTCATTCCTCAAGAAGCTCAAGTCTTCCAGAAAACTAGCTTCTTCGTGCTGAGACCCCAGCTCACAAGAAACTGGACCTTTCTGGCACAGGCTAAACAGGAAGCATCTCTTGGTGCAGGGCATCCTCCAAGCATTCAGGACTTGCTGCAGCTCATTCAACCCAGCTGAGGAACCATTAGCAGCAATCCTGCCATTGCAGTACTGATGTCCTCTCTCATGGCAGACCCAAGGGAGATTGCATCAGGGATAGCTTATTTCACAAAGCAGTGTCTCTGCATCACCACTGCTGCATTACAGAACTCAGTGTAAGCCTGTAGTATTACTGATTTGATTGTGCATGCACCTATATACTTTTTCATAGGTGAGCCTAAAAAGTCAGCAAGCTTGTTTTAGCAGTAGTTTCTTCACTTCTTCCCTCCCCTCCCCATCAATCAATGATCAGCCTCAGCTGTCTTTTTTTTTTTTTAATCTCTAGTTTCCCTGGCCAGAACCCAAAACTCCCATGTTTCCATGCAAGGGCATATATGAGCAGACAGGACACACTACAGGGCTTTATCCTCTGTTAGTCTGAAGCAAACTTGCTCTCATCCAGACCTAGGATAGGAAAGAGTACCTGCAGTTTACAGATAGTCCCTGCCCAGTTGTACGTGGCCTGCGTACCCATCCCCTGGCCTTGTGTTTAATTTTGAGGGTGAGCATGCTTACCTGGTTTAATGCTTCTGTTTGCTATGCAGAAATCAGCGAGTTCGTTATTTAAAATGATCCCGGTTTGGTTAGAATACACAAAGGAGCCAAACCTGCAGGGGGGAAAGGAGGAGCCTTTCAGTGACCAGTGCTCTCCTGCTGTGGATGACAGTAACTGAACGTGGCACCCTGTGGGGTACCTCTGGCTCCTCCCAACCTGCAGCTGCCCCAGCCAGGGTGTCCAAAAGGTGTTTGTGCTGCTGTGCGGGTGCCAGGGATGAGCTCCCTGTCAGCAGTGCAAGTGGGGATTTGCCCAACTCACAGAAACTCAGCAGAGCTCAGCAAGTTGTTACATCTGTGAATTGTGATGTTCCTTTGGGCTGATGCTCAAAGACCTTTGCTGTCGCATGAAAAAGGCATTCACGAGTAAGAGACTGCTGAAATCTGCAAAGGCCAAAGGTTTTGCATTTCTGGTAAACAACCCTTGCGGGTACCCTGGGAACCTGATACATGGCCTGTGTGACTCAGTTACCAACCCCTTGGCTACTCACGGGTAGTTGATGGTGCTGGTGGCGGATACGGCACTGCCATCTGCAGCGAGCACAGAGATGTGGCTTGTGCCCTTACTTTTGTATCTGTGGTTGTAGATGGACTCCAACAAGTTGTAATGGTTGAGTGGATGGTCACCGCGGTCATCTATTCGGCTTCTGGCAAGCTCAGCAATCTTGTCAGACAGCATGGTCTCCACAGTCATCTGCAATCACAGCAAGGACACTGAGCCTGTGTCACCAAAGCACAGGCATGTCTGTCTTTGGGCACAAGGAAGCCTGGGGGATCCAGCCCCAATAGTCACAGCCTGGGGACCTGCACTAGCAGCATTCAGCCCCGGCCTGAATCCCCAGGCCACTCCCATCACGGAAAAAGAAACAAGCTCAGTACTGGGGCACCTCAGCGTTGGCATGAGCATGTGCACACATCCTTTATCAGGCAAGTGATACAGCCTACAGCTGAACAGAAACTGCAGACAAAGTAAATGGCTTAATCTTGCCTCTGCCTTGGCCAACGGAGCAGCATTGCTCTTGACTGGCAGTTCTAAGTATTTTCTTTCCTTCCCTGGCTGCAAAGCAGGAGGGTGTCAGAGCATCGCTTGGTACTGTAGCATTGTGCTGGCAGGCAGGATAGTGTGGGCAATAGGCAGCCTGCTCGAGGGCTTAGCACATAGGCTAAAATCAGTCGGTGACAATGCAGGTTTAAAAAAAAAAAAAAGCAGGCAATGGACTTCCCTGCTCCCTCTCTGTCAAGCAGCAGTGTAGAAGCAGCTGCCAGTGCTGTGGGTGTCTGTGGCTGCCCTTATGCAGCGTGTCAGCTCACCTGAGCCTCGGAGAAGTCTGGGTCACTCATATAGGGTTTTAGCATATTGCCAAACTTCAGGGCCTCTGCAATGCGATGGTAGGCTTCCACCATCTCCTTGGGTGTCGCCAGTGACGTTTCATGGAGCTTATACTCTACGGAGCAGGATGAAATGACTTTGTTAATAGACCCAAGGCAATGTTTTTTCAAGAATTGTAAAAAATAAGTTGAAAGGAACCTCCTTTTCCCATCCCAGTTCTTATCGAGTTTTCCCTACGCTTTAGCAGCATGTGGGCACAGAAACAACCAAGTACTAACTTCCACTGTGACTTCAATTCCTCTTGAGGCCTTGGGAAAATCGTGTATCCTTTGGCCTTTGCAGCAGCTATGGTGATGCTGACCCACTGTAAGAATGAGCCAGTTCATCATCCTGCTGCATAGCACGGTCACACCGCTGCTTTAGGGCCCATTCCGGCTTGTCAGCTCCATTTTTCCCCATTACTTTTTCTGCTGCTCTAGAGCAACACTCTTTGCAAACCTCTTGCTGGCCCTTTTCCCTTAGGAATTTACCTTCCAGTATCTTGAGGATGAACATGAGCACAGCACCTCCCATGGGCGGTCCAGGAGAAAACAGTGTGGTGCGATTGTCCAGGGTAATGTTCAGAGCTGGGGACACCTCTGCTTTGTATGCCCGAAGGTCCTCCAGTGAGATATTGGACCCTTCAACAGAAAACCAGATGGGTAGCTGGCATTAGCACATTAACTTCTACTGGGTGCTATGGGCTGGCTACATCAGAGCCTTGGTAAAGCTTGTAAAGAGCCATCCCTGTATACGCCAAATTTCTTCCACCAAGCACAGCAATGTCTCCATGTGTCTTCATGTGTCCTCATCTACTCGAGGACATCACAAAGCCTAAGGGAGCTGGAGAAGCCAGTGCATGAGCACTACGGGTGAATGCCAGGGCAGTAGCTGGCTCTCAGCCCTGCTTCTGGGCCTGAATTATAGGACCTAGGGAAAGGTGGCCCCTTCCCATGCCAGGCGCCACCCCAAGTGGCAAGCAAATGGCAGGCGTTGGCTTTCCCCTGGTACCAACTCACCGTTAGCCAACTGCCGGGAAAAGGCCTGTCTATTGGTATTAACTATAGCTGTTACCTACCAGCCTTCCTAATGTCCTCCACCAGGGCCTTTCCTATCTGTCCCTCATAAAATGCTGTAGCTCCGTTTTCCGCTACAGTTCGCAGTGTTTGCTGCAGCGCTGGCCACCTGAAGGTCTCTCCACGTTTCAAAAACCTTTGACCGTCACATATCAGTGGGCTGTTAAAGAAGAACATCCATCAGTTCACAGCACGTGCTTTTTCTGTCCCCAGGGCCAATCTCTTTTTCCTTCCCAAAGCTGGTTTGGTTTATGCATGTTGTGTACTTTCCAAGCCAGTGCTACACACAGTCTACGTGGAGAAAAGTTCTTCTCGGTGATTGCGA
Organism: Platalea leucorodia; assembly: GCF_965183815.1. NCBI lineage: Eukaryota > Metazoa > Chordata > Aves > Pelecaniformes > Threskiornithidae > Platalea > Platalea leucorodia. The sequence continues at coordinate 16,895,226 of NC_138834.1, forward strand.
CATACAGCACCAGGCACTGTTTCCCCAGACAAAATTTTCCTCCGCGGGACCGAACGCTTTGACCCTGGCTCAGGTCAGTGGGGCTTCTCCAAACGAGTGTCTGGGCCCTGCTGCCAGGGGATGATTTCCACACAGATGGAGGCAGGCCACATACAGCCAGCTCCTCCTCATGAGCAGATCTGCTTAGCGGACAGTTTTGCTGTGCCAAGCCACTCTAAATTACAAAAAAAAAAAAAAAGTTGCGGACAGAAAAAAAGTTTTAAAAAACCCACTTGTGTTATTCCCTCCCTCTCCCTAGCAAGTATTTACTGAGCAGAAGCTGCAGCAGCAGCCTGTGCTCCATGTCAGCATGTCGGAGGAAGGGTCTGAAGCTGAGGGAACATTGCAATTTAATTCATGGGTCTTACCACAGTTTTTTTCCTGGACTGGAGAATTTTGAGTGATTCATTATTTTGGCCATAACCGGGGAGATGACAAGTGGCTCTGAAAGGAGCTTGATGGTTGGTTCAAACAGGGCTTTCCACGGTAAGCGGCCATATCGCTTATGGGCTGCTTCATACCCACGCAGTTCTCCTGGTACAGCAATCCAGCGGGAACCTGAAGAGCAGAACAGCAGTGTGACACCCAGTAAGTCACTGGCCTGTGGGTTTCACCTCTGAAAGCACGCCAATGGCAGTGTGGATTTGTACAGGCAGGACGAAGGCTTCTACAAGCAGGCTTGGGGTTTTTTTCTTTCCTTTTTCTGTTCATATATTTCTTCCGCTACCTAATAGAAGGGGTGTAGAGAAGCTGGAGCCAGACTCCGAGGTGCACGGTGACAGCACAAGAGGCAACAGGCACATGTTGCAGCAAGGGAGATGGCAGCTGGACACAAAAGAAAAGGCAGTCGTACAGAGCCTGGTCAAACCCTAGAACAAGTGAAGCTGTGAAACTCTCCATCTTTGGAGAAGTTAAAAAATGTGACAGGCCAGGCCCTGAGCAGCCTGAGCTAACGCTGACATCACTCTGCTTTGAGCAGGAGTTGGAGCAGAGACCTCCAACAACCAGAGTTGCTCCTGATTCCTTTTCAGGCTCTTCTTGCAAGGATCAGAACAGCTCCTCCAGGAACTAGGACAGGCCCCAAAAGAAAATGTGCTAGGGAAGGAGAATGAATGCAGCAAGAAATGTGGAGAGATGTGCTGCTAAAGCAAGAGTGCCTGTTGCCAAACCAGTAACAGCAAATGGACGTGGAGCCTCCTCGGATGGGAGCGAGGTGCTAGCTGAGCTAAGCTGGAGCCCAGCAACTCGGCTCCCGATGCTGCCAGGTTGCTTCCCCAATGTAAAGACATTGGCAAGCGCACTAGATGATTGATTTCTTTCATTTCCAGAAAGTCTGAGCAGCTATTGACCTTATTTTTCTCTGTAAGACCTGCTGGGAAATGAGTGGTTTTGGAAATCTGGTCTTGAAATTCAGACTTACTATAAAGAGAAATGACAAAGTGATTTCTCCTCATGCTCTGCTCCCCACCCTCTCACTGGTCAAGTTGCCAATGTTACTACAAAGCAGGAATTTTACGGACCTAGTCGTTTTTCTTACTCTTGCAAAAATCAATCCAGGAAATGCGAGCAATTACACAGAACTTAGATGAAGTCAGCACGGTCCTCAGTTCCCGCCCCGAGCTTTGTGCGCTGCACGCCAGGAGGGCACGCAGCCCCCACCGCCCGGTCTGCGTCCTTACCAATGGAGGAACCAGTAGCGCAGCCAGACAGCAAATCGTGCGGAAACACTCGTGGGACTGTCTCGCGGGCGTCGATCACCTCGACTGTTCCTAGGAAGGAGAAGGGGGAAATGCGTAACATCATCCTCCTGAAGCAGGTGAGCATCACACCAGCCAGCCGCGAGCACCGCACAGGCTGCTAGCCCAGAGCCCGCGGCACCGGCCTGAACTGCCCTGAAGCCTTCTGCCGAACGTGTCAAGCACACTTGCGCGGTCAGGCTGCAGTCGGCGCACACTGTCGTTTGCTCCCGTGCTTTTATTTACAGCAAAGCAAGCAGTGCCTACCTAGAGGCAATGAAGGTACAGGGACACGGCCAGGGCCTATCTCCAGCCAGTTAAGGTCCCTCCCAGGGCTCTGGGGCCTGGGACATGGGCTGGGACGTGCTGCTTCACATCCGATTTGCAGGTTCCTGCACCTCCTCTACAGGTGGGGCACGTCAGAGACCTAACACGAGCCTCATGCTCCTTGGTGGGCCATTTTCCAAGTGATGGTGAGGCATGTCCACCATGTTTGTAAGCAGGACGGGGATACTTAAAGACCCTCTATGTATCACGAAGCTTGAAAAAAAAAAAAAAAAACAAACCAAAACACACAAAACCCCAAAACACACTTGACTACACTCGTGTTTCAGGCCTAGCTATTAGAGCCTCCTTCTCTGCCTTGTCTTTCTCTTTTCCCGTCGCAGCCCACGGAGCCAGCTGTGCGGCAGGGGCCCAGGGCGCTGCCCAGCGTGCCCAGCGCCCGAGCCGCGCGTGGTCTCCGGCGGCTCTGCGCCGCTGGCTAATTCAGGTAGCAGAAGAGGACTGTTGGTAGGAGACACAGTTACACAGCTCTGCCGAAAAGGAAAAAAAGAAAAATATAGGTGTTTTGCCAAATTGTGCTATTGCATAAGATACGCCCAAGCGTTTCCAGACTCGTGACTCTGTGAGACTACTTGGCGGGGCTTCTAAAACTACAATGCTGTTATTGTGTTCATTGTTGATTTTACTATTTAGTTCTATAAGCTCTGGGGGCTTTTGGGAGCCAAGGCAGTTAACAAAAAACCATAAAAGCAAGAATGCAACACCAGGGGTTAAGTCAAACACAGAAGGGCTTCCCAGCAGGCCCTGAAGGTTGCTAGATTTACATTTCTGAAGGAAAGATCATCTCCTGGGACAGGAATTCTCACCGCCGCTGCAGGGAGTCCTGCCCACGCCGGCGAGGGCAGCGTGCGATGCTCCCATGTCGGCAGGCGCTGCCTGAGCTGCTGATGCAGGATGAGCCCCCGAAGTCCCAGCCCAAGGGCTCAGCTGAGCCAGCGACAGCCCCACATTGCTGCGCTCATTGCCAGCACACACGCCTCACTCTGCGCCCATCCGCGCCCACGGCAGCCCAGCGGCACCTCGGGCAGCACCGCTCACACCTTGCTGTACTGCCAGCTACGTGACCTTGAAATATAATTTGGGATTGCTTTGGAGCGGGAAGGAGAGGCAAAGTTAGTTCATTTTAAATCCAGAGCTCCTTCCTCTTGCCACCGCATGTTCTTGCTGTGAAAAGATGCACTCCCTGTAACGGATGCAAAAGCATGGTTTGTGATCAGAGGGCACAGCTTTTATATTCCAAAAATTGCTCTAAAGAACATGAAGGAGTCTGCCTTCTCCACGGCAGCTGGGTGTCTGCAGCGAGACGGGGCACCATGGAGAGGCCAGGGCTGGCCCATACCTGTGCTGGCATTATAGATGGTAAATACGACCCCACCACCCAGGCCCGAACTCTGAGGGTTCATCACCGAGGTGCAGATCAAGCCAGCAATGGCAGCATCCACAGCTGTGCCTCCACTTTTCAGGATGTCCCTGCAGTGGAAATGGAGGAAAAAAGACAATGTTAAAATCCAGGGATGACGGAATGGAGGAGATGATAAATGAAAATGTCTCCCTGGGGCACTTGCAGGGCAGCCCCACCTTGACAAGAGCATCTAGCAGCTGGAGAAACCTATTGGCAGCAGTGTGGAGTGTGAGAGCGCAGAAAGGTGCCTTCCTTTGTGGGAGTGAGAAAGAAAAACTAGTAGGAAAGAAGAGTGAGTCTGCAGGAGGAAAGAGCAGCCAGGGGCCAGACCTGTGCGAGGCTGGTCTTCCTCTGGGCAGAGTGATGGGGCAGAGAGAACTGCAGCTGCTCACAAATGCTGTTGACAAAACGGGACAGCAAGGAGCTCCCAGACGTGGAGGAGGATGCTCTGGGCAGAGGAGAGAGCTTTCACATGCTGGGAACAAACAACTGATTTCTAGCTCCTCACCCACCGTTCCCAACAAAAAGGCATATGCTGGTCAACAGGACAGGGCCACTGAAGCAGGAATGATGGGTCCATGAGACGCAAAATCCTGAGACTTAGCATGTCAATTAGCACAAAATTCAGGCCTTACTTCATTGCTCCTACAATGTGCCTTCCTGCGCTTATCTGATATTAGCACAAAAATCCTATCCCCTCCCTGTATCCCCGAAGGCAAAAAAATAACCCAAACAAAAAAGAATCAAACAGGGAAAAAAAAACCCTCAACTGTTCCTACCTAGGCACAGCCACACCAAAGAACATACAGGCATTAAGGCAGCCTCATGCTGTTAACAGCAATGAGCTTCTGCTAGAGAAACATGTCTCAACAAACGCTTCCTTCAAGCACAGCTGTAAAAAAAATCTTTTCCTTGCAGTGGAAAGGCGGTGGAGCGGGGTTTCCTTGCACAGCCGCCAGTAGCCAGTGCTGGTATTTGCTAGGAAGGTTTCTGACTGTTTGGGTTGGGATGTTGCTTAGATAAGGCTAAGCCAGAAAGGAAAGTGGCTCAGTTCATTAACTGGAGTGCAACTGCTACCAGCGGCTGCGACAGAAACACAGAGCACGTATGAGGACTGCTGTTTATTTTACGCCCATTGATGGGGCTGGGACCTGCTGGGGCTGGGACCGGGATGCTGCCAGCAGGCACGCTGACTGTGGCTTTCCTTTGTTTCTGTAAGTGCCTTTGGAACCACTGCCTGGAAGGAAATGGCATGTGGGCAAGTGGGGAGAAAAGAAATGGTAGGGAACCACCGGGCTTTCTGTTTGGGGTCTGCACGGCTTTTAGCCTCCTGGCAGCAAGCTGCTCCCTGCCTGTAGCTCTGAAAATGGAGCCTGAGGCTCGGGCTTGCCCATTCATCTCCTTGCAGCAAGGGTAAGACTCTCGCCACACGAACGTCCCTGGGTGGTGTTTCTCTGAAACGGAAGATTTTTAATGGCTAACAGTAGAAGGGGAGGACACGAGGGCTTCACGAGAAACTGAGTTACCCCTGCAGAAGGCCCAGGAAGCATGTTAGGAAGTTGGGAAGGAGGGGAGAAGGACCACTGCAGTGTCCTGGGACAGTGCTCCTCAGAGCCCCCGGATTATGGGCTACGAGGCAGCACACGTACACACACAGGCAGCACTGAAACACAACAAAAAACACTCTCTGAGCTGGCTCTTGGTCTGTCACACTCGGCTCCCCACGCCTGGCTCACCCGCTTTCAGCCAGAGCCCTGCCACTTCCCTGGAAGTGATGCCTGGGGAATTTAGGGCCATTACCTCTCTATTAGCTAGCTAGACTCTCAGAGTACGCGTGTCCCATTAGGTTGCTCCTTTATATGGATCTCTGCTACAACTAGCTTAATTACAATGCAAAACCCTGGAGAGCCACATGACCCCTCAGTCCAAGTGTGGTACCTTACTAGGTCTCTCTAGAGACATCTTAGTGCTACAGCTGACAAAATCTGATAACAACATGTTTTGTCCTATATCCTTCCTGCCACTGAGTTTCAGCTTTAGGGTTTCGCCGTTAATGGAATTTCCTTAAAGTCAGGAGCAGAAGAGGATGTTAACAACCAAGCCTCATTCCAGCAGCAGCAAAACAGGGATTCACCCTTCCAGGAAGGCACGTTGCTCACACAGTCCTCCCAGCAAAGACGGGCTGTGCTGGGCTGCAGAACACGTCTGCTCTTCTGCCCTGGGCTAGAAGGAGCCCTGAAGCCATTTCAAATACACTGGAAATGCTGAGATATAAATTATATTGATTTTTTTTTTTTTCTGCTAAAGAAAGCTGGGGGCTGGGAGGAGACCACCCACTATATAGGAGCTGCCTGCTTAAGGTTTATGAAGAGCAACCGCAACAGCTCTTTCTGTAAAAAAGGGTCAGTTGCCAGATTTAAAACTGTTAAAGTACAAGAACAAGGGAAAGAAAATCCTTTGGGATAGAAACATTCTTCAGAAACGCTGCTGAGCCATCACTGAAAAGGATTTTTGCAGCAGATTCTCTTCCTAGAACTGAGCTTCCCAGGACCGCAGACATTTTCGGACCTTTAAACTCTCACCCTCCCCACCACCCTGTCCCCCAGGCAGGCGTTCGTTTCAGAAGAAGCCAGTTCCCAGGGTTTATGCTAGGCTGCACTGGAGAAGTGCGATCGGAGATGGCTGCTGGGCCAGGTCAGGTCAGCTCGCCTCGCTGCAGCAAATCCCACAAATCCCATTGCTGGGAATGAGCATTTTTCCTAAATCTCTCCCTGGCCTTATGTTGGCTCTTGCTTCTGCCGTTTGGGAAACAAACGGGTGCAGAGCAGTGGCTGGCAGAGCTCAAACAGCACATTCATGGGGAACATAAAGCTTTTTGCATGGCTGATGGAAAAAGCCTCTTCCATGGCCAGGAGGGAAGAAGTGGCTCAGAGCTGGAGGTGAAGTTTGGGTACTGCTCACTGCCGGGGCAATCACCTCCCGTCTCCTCATGGCTTCCTGACATGAGGACAAATTACTGAGGTGGACTTTGGTACCAAATCCACATCCTTGCGTTAAAAACTGCTCTGACTCTCCTTTTAGCCTCCCATCCCTCTTCATCAAAGTGTTTCACTTCATTCAGGGACAAGTTTTCTTCCAGCACAGGGCCCCTGTCTGGACCAGACAGCTGCACAATATTGCTTTCAGTCCCCAGTCTCCAGCAGCAAAACCATTCGCAGCAAAAGACCCGACCTTGTTCACCACCGAGAACTGGGCACCGATGGCCAAGAGCAAGTCTGGCACAGGACCTGCCAACAAGGATGACGGCACGCTGGGGGTGTGCTGAGAGTGGCCACTTTCTGCAGGGAGCCAAAGAGCTGCATAAAGACTTCAGAAAGTCCGACCTTACACAGCCCCAGAACGTACAAACACCATCTCCAGAGCTGGGAAACCCAAGCCTGAGATGACAGCTGAGCACAGCTAAAAAGAAAGAGCAGCAAACAGGGGCCGTGAGTCTGTCCCCCATCTCCTGCTTTACTACGGCATTGCAGAGCTACACAGTTCCTTCACAGCCGTGAGGGAAACCCAAAGGCCCTGCGGTGTTTTCCCCAACCCACCAACCCACTTGTTAAAAGACAAGATTGCTCTTTGGGCAAGAGGTTCAGTTCAGTTATTCTCAATAAGTTAAATTTAAAGTTCTATTAGGAGCTCACAAAAACTGTCTTAAACAGCAGCATTGTAAACCAACACGGCATCATGTAATGCCCCAGGAATGTCATTACTGCTAATGACAACTCACAGAGCATGTGGTTTGTTGTTTTTTTTTTTTTTAAGGAAACAAGATTTTTTAATTAAAGAAAGAATAACACGTATAAGTAGGTCAGAGATTAGGTGCTGCTTTCAGCTTCTAAGGCTTTAGGCGCCTTTAGGACCAGTGCGATTGGCTTCCCGCCCGCCCGGCACCTCCGAGCATCCCCTGCGCGGGGTGCCCGGAGCGCGGGGCTTCGCAGGGCGAAGGGGGCTGCGGGGGCAGCCCAGGGCGCCAGCCGAGAGGGGCTGCGGGGCCACGGGGGAGCGCGGGGACACACAGGCCCTGCGGAATCTCGCTGCGCTGTGCCTTTAGGGCTGCTTGCGAGGACTCCTGCTCTCACCAGGGCGGCGGGCAGGCCGGCCGACAGGTTCAAGTACAACATGTGGCTCTCATTGGATTGTAGCGCTGCCCTACCCAAGCCACCAAGCCCAGTTTTTTCCCATGGTGCTGTGGAGGTCGCTCTTTTCCTTTTTGTATGTTTCCACTAAAAGCATTCGGCAGCGACCAAAAAACTAGAGTGAGGAAATTTGTTGTTTTGCCTTATTGTACTTGTTTTAAACGCTGCTAGAAAATTTGTTAGGAGGCTCTGCAGTGTGCCAGTACAAAGCCAAAGACGTAGCCTGCCTCCAGTTCAAACAATTCACTCTGATTTGGCCAAGTTGTTTGCTTTGGGAAAAAAACCCAAACAAACCAATCATTAAAAATTTTGATCATATTGATCATACAATTTTTTGAACTTATTTTCACATATACAAAAATGCATACCTGTGTGGTCATCAGTGAATGAACCAGTTTTGGTAGATTCATTCTCCTGTGATTTCTGAGCAATGAGAGCGGAACTGAGCCTGTTCCAACCCTGAGCTGCAGAGGCTAAGCACAGCTTCCTCGAAAAACCTGCATCTGGTAACAGCCGTGGCTTTGGGGCACGGAAAAAACAAGGCAATTATTATCCTTAGTACTCAGTGCTCCCCAGGCTGGACCATGAGCAAGGAGAGCGGCCGTGTGCTGCCTCAAGCACCGAGGAGAGGGAGAGGAGGGAGGTGGCTGAGCTGTGGGCAGAAGAAAGCCCGCAAGGTTGAGCAATTTGGGAGCAGGGGAGAGGGTGCTGTGTTGGTAGGATGGGAAGACCAGATGTAGTGACTGCGCAGGCTCAAACACCAGCACAGGGAGATGGGTACGTGCCGGGGGAGCAGCCACAGAGCTGGGGGTGAGGCAGCCCTTAGGCATCAGAGAGAGCGGCAGCACGGGCAGCAAAGGGCCCAGCAGGGCCTCGGGAGCAGCAGTACAGGTCTCAGCTCTTGTGCCGCTGGGCATCTCGCCATTCATGACTGCTCACCCAACTCCTCAACTCTACATCATTCCAAGTCCAAGCAGCCAGTGTAAAAATTTGCAAATGTTTGCATAACTGCAGAAAAAGACCTAAATACAGTCCTTAGTAAGAAAAAGAAAATCCCAAGATAAACTATTTCTTCTTGTTTCCTCTCTCCTAAGTCTCATGATTTTGGGAGTTTAATTATTTTTGAACCGCAGAAGTCAACAGCATTGTTGTAAGGTCGGAAACGCTCAGGTGCCTGGCTGGGCAGCAGTTAGCGTTGTGCCTCAGGGGATGCTTGGCTCACCCAGCTCTCTGTTGCTGAAGTTAAGTGGCAAAGGAAGTGGCAGCTCACAGGTGGGGACCTCAGGGCCTGGTGGCTAAGACTACTACGAGAAATTGGATTTTATTGCTACAGCTGTGACAAGATTCCTATGGGCTGCTAAAATCTTGTTCAGCAAAGATTAGGCAGGAGGCTGCTGTGTGCTCCTCAGCTGCAGGTGCTCCCATCAAGACCTATGGAGGAAGCGCTCCCCCTGCGCAGCCGCACAGGAGGTCAGCGAGAGGTGTACCCCAAGCAGCGCAGACTGCTCTGGAAGGCAGAGACCCTGGTCAAAGCGACTCTGATGTGGCACCCAAGCAGGACACAGCCAGGACAGCCGACCCCAACTGACCGAAGGGCTATTCCGTACTGTATGAAGTCATGCTCGGCATAGAAAGCTGGGGGACGAAGAAGGAAGCGGGGGCGTTCAGAGCGATGGCGTTTGTCTTCCCAAGTAACCATTACGCGTGATGGAGCCCTGCTTTCCTGGGGATGGCTGAGCACCTGCCGGCCCATGGGAAGCAGTGAATGAATTCCTTGTTTTGCTTTGCTTGTGTGCATGGCTTTTGCTTCACCTATTAAACTGTCTTTACCTCAAGCCACGAGTTTTCTCACTTCTACCCTTCCAGTTCTCTCCCCCATCCCACTGGGGAAGACCGAGCGAGCGGCTGGGCGCTGCTTAGTTGCCGGATGGGGTTAAACCATGGTTTAACACCACGAGATAACATCATTTTCTCACTTCCCAGACTGCTATGAGAATTAATTTAGTGGTGACTCTCATGTCCTAATAGCCAAGAGCTAAAATGTGACATACAGATATAACAGCACAGAAATGTCTGGGAGAAAATGAACAAGATCATGTGTGGTACAGAGCACGCAGTAAGCTTCTCCCAAAGAAAAAATGTTCCTTACAAACTACCACTGTGGGCCAGCGGGGACAAAGAGAGAAACGGGACAACGACAAAGAAAAGGGCAAACATTACACAAAGCTTCTGATCACAAGCCCTGTTGCAGATTAACATTTTTATAAACCGTTTTATTATGATCTATTGCAAGAACATGAGCAGACAGCTCAAGATGGGGGAACAACAGAGGATTTTGGTATAAGGACAGCATGAAACAAGCACAAAGTTTCCAAGAATGGCTGGAGGCGAAGGATCCTGGGAAAAGCAGCAGACAGCATGCGGCAGTAGGGGAGTAGAGCCAACCATGGGGCAGAGGGTGAGTGGTGTAGAGCCAAGGTGAAGGAGGAGAATAGTTGGCTGGGGAGCTCCAGGGGGCTTGGCAGGGCCGGAGGAGAGAGCTGATACATTTGGAGCAGCAGGATGTGATGTGCAGATGCCCCAGGCTGGGGAAAAGGGGGAAAAATGCGTGATGGGAAGTTGGAGCAAGAGCAGAATTTTGTGGGGATCATTGGCAAACTATTTGTAGGAAATCTAAGGTGGTCTGTCAGACTGGAGGGACACCATAGCCCCTGTCAGCAAGTGCACCGGAGGCGCAGCTACAGCAATGGTCGAGGCTATGGAAGCAGGTGGAGCTCCTTGCGGGGAGAAGGGAAGGAAACAGATGACAGCCCAGCAGCAGCCAGCCAAAGCTTCTCAGTTGTCAACCCGATCACAGATTTCTGTGGCTCTCACTTCAGTGCCTTCCAGCTGATTCTACACCACTTCAAGTTAAAAATTACAATAGCTGCAAAACAAGCGCTGTGGTTTCCCCAGCAGACTCTTTGAGTAATCCAATAACATATTTTCCTCCATTTCCATTAACACTGATATAAAAGATACTTCTTCTACCCTCTGAAGAAGTAACCTGCGGCTTAGCATTAAAAAAATCTCCTCTCATTCCTTGACATATGTGCAGCCACAGTACCTTTTCTCCAACTACTCACAAATACTGCAAGAACCACACGTGCGACATGGCAAGCATGGCCTAATGGCACCATGTCTTACCTTACTTAGCCACAAGATAGAGCACACAGCTCCAGCATCCATTGCTGGAGCATCCAGCATCACATGTAGCTTGTGAAGGTCCATCCCTCTACTTTCATGTATACAAGCATTTAAGAATTGCAGTAACAGTAATAGTAAAATAATAATATAAGAGTCAAAATGTTTGAGAGACAAGTTGTTGCACAAACTGAAATGTTACAACCTGGGCAGCTAGAGAATGTTTTAAACCTACATCTTCCCTTCCAAGTGATATAAGTATGTCTTTTCTACTTATACTGTCCTGGCTGAATTTCAATTAAATCTGCTCTTTGCTTTACAATACAGAGTGTCTGTCTTGATAGCAGACCCACCTGCTGCAGGCTTCACTCCAGAAACACACACCTAAAGGCTGGGATGCCCGGTCCCCTTACCCTCTCAGCCTGCCTGCCTTGCCTCTGCCGAAGCCCAGCTCTCTGCTAGCTCCTCTCGTGTCTTCCTTCATTTATTTCTAAGCCACCTACCTGACAGACTTTCCACCATGAAGTAAGCAGTTAATTTCCTGCTTCCCCACTTAAAAACAACCTTGCATTTATATAAGTTAAATATTTGTACCTTCCAAAAGGCCAAGTATTCGCAAAGCTGCAAATTTTTGTGACATTGGATAATGAAAATAAGCATCAGCCACCGAGGCAGGGCTCCATCTGCTCTCTGAGCTGCTGCACTGCCGACGGAGAGCACTCAGGGAGCAGCAGTGCTGCTCAGCCCCAGAAGCAGGGACGGGGCAGAAACCCAGCTCACTCCCGTAGTTAGTACATGTACTGTCTGTCCGTCTGAGCCCACGACATACGCGACATGTAACCTGAAAAACCGAGAGGTCCGCGCACATACCGGCCGATGACAGAGCAGGTCTCAGTGTCAGCAGCCACGGCACCGTGCAGGTAGCGCTGAGGACCACACTTGGGCTGAGTCAGGATGATCACGAGCACAACAACCGCCGCCAGCACCCCTAGGGTCAGCAGCACCAGGCAACAGACCTTCCCCGTAGACATGGCTATTCCTGCGCTGCTGGAGGCAGCGGGGACGCTTCGACTCCTTTTGCGAAGGCGCCTGCTTTGCTCAGGGTGGAAGTAGGGGATCCCGGCAGTTTTGGGAGGGAGGGAGGGAGGTCTCACTGAAGCGCGCTCTGCCCCCTGCGACTCAGAGTTACAGTCTTTTTAAGATTAAAAACTGCTAAAAAGGAACCGGTGTAGTCTGTCTTTCCTGCTCTCTTACGTGTGAGAGGCTTTTCACTCTCTTTTATAAAGTAAACTTTTTCTGGCATAGCTACCATATGACTACCTTTTTTTTTTTTTTTGAGCCTCTGATGAAAACATTTAACGCATTCACTGCTGGAGCACTTCAAAGTGAAATCTCTACACTGCTTCTTGGCTTCACACAGCCTCCCTGTGTTCACATTCTTGCCACGTAAAGCAAATTACCAAACAAAGGCAGCCTATATGGTGAATCACTGGGAAAATTACAACATCAATCCTGCATTGCAAACTTGGGGTATTTTCTTTTCATAAGACTACTCAAAGAAGTAAAAGCGAAATACAAAATACAAAGCTGGAACACTCATAATTACTCTTACTTTACCCTATAGTTTATTATAATCTTGGTTATTTACTTTTTTCATCGTTAAACCTTGCCAGTGTCCGCACCTTACATCCCCTGTAAAAGAGGATAACAGAACACCTTGAAGAAAAGAGCACGCCTCTGGGAACCACCAGAGCCAAGGGCTCTGGGGTCCAGCCCGTGTCGGCCAGGAGGGGAACGGCTGCTGCCCGAGACCAGACCTGGTGCCTCGCAGAGCCGCAGTCAGCAGCGTGAATTGCTGCGCAGGGCGGCTGGCCCCAGCTCGCGCTCCGAGAGCCTCTTACGTTAAAGATACACCTCCGCATCTGCTTGCTGTCTTTCTAAAAGATGTTATCTGTGATCCCCTTCCAGCTAGGTTTGGGAGAAGGGGAGTCCGCCTGCGCAGATTTACGCCTGTATTTCAGCACAGACTTTGAACTTGCGCCCACTAAACTTTATCTCATAGCTAAGTAATACTATTTCATGTATCGTATCTCAAGAAATGGATTTGATAGACTAGACAGTCTTTTTTGTAGTTATATCTTCCCGTAAGGTTATCTTGGGGAAGTGAGAATAGTCCAAGAAAAATACATGGTTTTGTCCAAGATAAAACCATGGTCCCTGGGGAATAACTTCTTGGTCTCCACATCTCTGTCTGACTTGGCGGATATACTTGGCATGTGTAACAGGCCTCCACAGCTCTAATGTGACTCTTCATGTCACCCCATTGCAAAACATTGTTGATATTGTAAAATTTCTCAATCCCTACATAACTTTCATGTTGCATTTTTGACAATTTATTCTATAACACTTAAAGAATCATCATTCTGGTGTTTTTGGGAAAGCTCTTCCCTGTAAATTCATAGCAGGGCTACCACTCAGTACCAATAGACTCAAGACTCAAGTGGATTTTGTCCATTTGCTTTCATCAAATGCCATGGAGAATTCAACTGCAGTCTCCAAATTTCCATCAAATTTGGTTTTCAACTCAGCACATCAAACATCTGTATCTGGAAGATTACCCTTGTGCTGCCAAGGAGGAGACCTGGAAGAGGCAAGAAAGGTAAGAATGAGTGTCATCTCCCAGCCCATGTCTGGGAAGGCCAAGAGATGGTTATGATCCATGCCAGCTAACAGATGCCTCCCATAGGCAAACCCATTTGCCTTTTAGATACATAAATGAAGACTGAGCCTACTTCTCTCTTTCAATGTGTAACTTTACAGTCTTGTTGGTGCAACACTCAACTTTGACCATATTATGCTACAAAGTCTGCACTGACCCTCCGATGTGAGAGGCTGCTTAGCTGTTCCCATGCTGGGGCTCAGGACTGTGACCTCTCTTTATCTGTTTGTTTCTCAAAACTTTCACATTTGCCATCATTGTCTGGGGGCACAGTTTGCCTTGGCATAAATCTCCACACATAGCACTTCACTGCGAGGACGCTCTGGTCCTCCGCTGCCAACGTGAAGGGCTTTGTATGCTGCATGAGAAGGAGCTCAGGTATTTAAAGACCCTTACAGGCTAAGATATACTGAAGGAGATTTTGATTAGAATTGTAATTATTAACAGAATCACCATTTATTAACTAATAAACAGGCACAGTATCTTTATATTGTCCTTTATATCCTTGAGGTCTTGTTACATTTTTTTCCCAATCTTCAACCAACAGACCAAATTCAAAAATTATTTAACTTCTGAAGTACAGGCATTGATAAGGTTGACATGAACATCACAGCTTCCTTTTGAAGGGTAAGAAATCATCAAGGGATAGAAATCCTCAGATTTTAAGAGCAGAGCCTAAATACTAAGTGAAGAAGTTGGGAAGAAATTCCCCTTGTAGGTAGGTTATTGCAGAAGTGTTGAAGGGTCTCGGCCATCGGGCTGAGTTGGTGGGGAGAGTACATGGGGCAGTTAGTCTAATCCCATCATCTAGTGACCAAAGGGACCAGGGCGGGCTCTGGAGGCACCACGAGCTTCTCCTTCAGCCTTGCTGGGGACAGCGTGCGCCTTTGCTTGTTTTGGCAGCACTGTATTGCACTAAGCCTATGTAATTTTACCTCAAGCTCCAACATGTTCTTGACACACTGAGCTCTACACATCTGTAGAGCCTGCTTCCCTGACAGTGAAGCGGGTTTCAGACGATGACTGGTATCAGTCACGTTTGAGGAAAAGCAAGCTAGTTGCTGGTTGAAAGCCAGCCCTCATAACCAGCCTCAGGATCCTGGAGGTGAGGAGACAATCCCAAAGAGCACCAGCATCTGCACGAGCTGTATGCGTGCTTTTCATTCAGCAGAATAAAGTTGGACATGCAAATCAAGGAGCCATCTTCCGAGGAAGATGGAGACTTGTATGCTGAAGCAGGATTCATGACAGTCTGGGGCCAGCCTAAAGAAAACAAGGTTACTGCCTTGTCTGCAGCAAAAGAGTAGGTTTGTGGCACAAATGGCATTTCCAGCATTGTGTTTTCTTTATGCCTCCTTTTCCTCAGTGCTGCTTTCCATTGATTGAAGGGAAGAAAAGAACATCATTGGACAGAAAGCCAGACATTTCTACTCAGCAAAGAAAAGCTGACTAAGATATTGATCCTCAATTTATTGTTCTTCATCTCATCTTTTAAAAATATATACCAAAAGAATCCTAAGCACACACCAAACTCATAAGGCATTCTCATGCTAGCGTACTAAGCATCCTCCTTTGCCTTTGTCTTTGCACTCTCCAAATTACATTGCAACATACTCAAGAGGGTGCCTCTTTCTACCGGTGTTTGCTTGCAGAGCACTGTTGACAGTCGCCAAGCTCTTGTTGTGATAAATATGAAGTGCATTTTGCATTTCCCAACTCTAACTTCAAACCATTGGACAAAAGTCTAGGAAAGTTTCCAAGAGCATGTAACCAAAAGCCAAACTGGATGTATTTCCTACACCGTTCGACTCCTCCTCCAGTCATGTTTATTTATAACCCAGGAATATCAGCTGTCTCTATACGATAATCAAATTACAACAACATAGGCAACATGCTGGGAATTTATTGTTCAAATCTTTTAAAAGACTGGCTGTGAGTTCCACAGATGTTGGTGCTCATGATCCATTTGTCTCAGTACAATTTTTCAGAAACTGAGAACCACTAACCTTTGCACACTCTTTTCCTCTGCACACAAACAAGTTTTCCTTATTGAGGGCCACGGGTTTGCTCCCACAAAAATCAAGTTTGTATAGTTTTCAGCCATCTGGAAAAACAGATACTCAGAAACCGGAAATTCTGGTACTGAAGAAGGACTCATTCATATCTCTATTTCCTCTGTTGTTTCTCAGAATTAACGACGAAAGTTAAGCCCGTAAACTCCTCTGATTCAGGAAAACCAAACTCTGCTTCTTTTGTTATTGAAATCAGAAACGGGAAACATGTTCTAAAATTACTCATGGACTTAATGCTCCACGGAGATTAACATTTAAGTACGTTCTGAACCAAGGCTTTTGGTTTTCCTGTTAATTTCAAAGCATGCCAGGCACCAACTCTCCTGGTTCGAGCTGAGACACTTGGTCGTACTTCATCTCAAGCCTTGAAAACACACTTCAGGCTGCAGCTGGGATGGTTGAACCAAGCCCCGAGCGGGTCTGAGGGCGATGGCAGGCAGCCGCTGTGCTAGCAGCGCCGCAGCAGGCAGCAGTGCACGCCGGGGAGGCGCAGCCCCCGTCGCGGGGGCCACGCACCAACGCTCCAACACTGCTCCGGCGCCGTTTTCCTCAGCCGCCCTACCCTTCAGTTTCCCACTGTGAGGGAGAAGGTTCCCACTCCTCTTTGTGAGCTGCAAGCGTGAACGGAGGGAAAGCACCCGAACAGGACAGTCACAGGACACGCACCATTTCTCGCACCACTGAAACAAAAAAAGGATCCAGCAGAATCGAGGGACTGCCATATCTTTGTTGAATTTTCCTAGGTTAAAGGCAGAGCTGCTGCCTCCTTCTTCCTTTCCTGCAGGTTACAAAGTCACGTCTGAAAGAAACGCCCTGTCGAACCCAAACCTAAACATCTCCATTCTACAGTTCAGTCAACATATTGAAAGTCAATTATCTGCACGGCTCTACTTAGTGGGACTCATGGCACAGACCACTGCCCGAGAGAAACTTTTCTCCATTAACCTTATTCAATGAGTATATCCAGGCACAGTTAACTGCACAGCATCAGCATTTTATTCTTTCTGTAACAGTGCAGCAGTGCTCAAGATTAGATTAACAGGGAAACCTTCTGATTCAGTCTTTAACTCTTGAGTGCTCTTCTGGAGCAAATCCAGCAGTTTTCTTAAAGACGAAACCTCATTAGTGCAATTACTACAGCAGCTGAAAGTATGGCCACTAGAACACAAAGGGGAGCATTGTGTGCATCCCAAGACACCAAGAGTAAACTCTGTCTGAACTTTGTGTTAGGCCACAGTACTACGGTAGTGACCCCAAAGGATATCTGTGGAGGGTTTTAACTCACATGAAAGTACTAAACTGACTTAAAGTTGTAAAAATAACATATTTATAGTTAAATGCACATGTACCTGTATGTAACAACATATACAGCTGCCATCATATGCTTTATAAGATCTCAGTGAGCCACAATCAGTGGTTCGCTGCCACGCTCGGTTGCAGAGCCGCCCCGCGTGGGGTTTGCTCGCCGGGTCCTGTGCAGCCCGGAGCGGCCCAGAGCGCAGCACGAGGCAGCACGAGCCACTCTGGACGCACAAGGGAGCCAGATCAGCTGAGCAAGCTGATGCCTGGTTTTGCCAGGGATCTTTACAGAGTGAAGAAAGCAACATGCCCAAATCCTGAACTCTTTAATGCCAAAAGCCCTAGAAGGATGTTCAGAAAAAGGTGTGCTGTTGAAATACAGGTGGCCAAGTCAAAAAGGAAAACAATGAGGACAAAAATGCACTCTCAGCAAATCTCTGGCTAAGACTAAATTAAGGATGAGCAGCAGAGCATCATCCACAGGGACCTTGACCGACTTGAACCGAAACCTCACGCAGTTTGGTAAAGAGCAGGGCAAGGGTCTGCACCCAGCAGGATAACACCATGCTCAGCACAGGCTCTCTTGTGAAGGGCCTGGGCTTGCAGCAGGAGCCAGGCTGACCACGTGCCACGACACGCTCACGCTGCAAGCCTGGCCGGCAGGTACCGGACCCCTTCAGGAGTGCGGTCAGCAGATCGAGGGAAGTTACCCTCCTCTTTTTCAGGCAGCACCTGAAATACTGCAACCTGCCATAAGAGCTGAGCCCTGGGAGCTCAGGAGGAGTTGAACGAAAGGCCTCTGTTAAAAGTCAGATTCCTGGTGAGAGGAGGTGCAACAAGCACAGAGGGGAAACACGGAGGGACCTCCCCGCCTGGCAGTGGTGAATCCTTAGGTCAGCTTGAGCTGTCCCCTTGAACCTCACACAGAGGCTTTGGAAACCCCTCTGGTTTCAATACGCCCGTGCCAGGGGAGGCTGAAAGACCTGGGCTTGGAGCTGGGCTGGGCTGTGCTTTGTGGAGGAGAGGGATACATGTAAATGACTACTTAAATGCTGGCCAAACCCACAAGCTTGCCTGTGTCTCCTGTCCCAAGCCCTCTACCTGCTCCTCCAGCCCCTAACACCCTGTTTCCTAACTCCACCTCCACAAAGCAGGGACTCTCCCCCACCAAACGTCCCCCCATCTCCCAGCCCCTGCCAGCCCCACACACTCCGGGTCCCTGGTCCATGCTCCTGCCTCACACAGCCAGCCCATACGTGCTAACACCAGGCAGGAGAAAAACAGCGGGCAAACACTCCATAGGCTGCACATACTGAGCCCCAAGCAACTGTGGTGCTACGTCTGCATTAGGCTGTTTGTGCAGCTGGTACAGCTTGTTTTTTTCTTTTTTTTTTTTTAAGTTCTTGATGTTAGTTAAGGGTATATAGAAACAATAGGGACTTTTGTCTTAAGAGATCATCTGAAAACAACCTCATCCTCTCAGAACGAGGAGCAAGGAGGGGAAATATTTTTTAAAAATCCCCTAAATGAGAACTGAAAAGAAAATGAGACCAGGCTTTTCTGGGATTCCCAGGTAAATGACAGAGCTGTACTGCTGCACACAGTGAGCCTCTCCAAAGTGCTTAATCACACTGAAATCTTTGCGTCAGGAATCAAGAGCAGGACTAGCATCTGGATTTCATCTCCTCTCCAAAAGGAGCAGGAATGCTCAATCAGAGAAAAAATGGAGCGAAACAGATCCCAGTTTCCTCTGGGGACAGCAGGCCCCTTCTCTGCCTGTCCCCGCAGCTCCTTCTGAGAAACGGGAGCATGCACACAGCATCCTCACCGGAGCTTGGCAGTTTCCTACCACCTCGTTGGAATCCAGTGACATCCACCAGCATCGGAGCTGGTGCTGGAAGGGGCAGGGAGGGAGAACCAGTGCAGCTGGTGCAGAAAGGGTAGGAAGGGAGCGGGGCATGCCTCTGGGAAGGCACAAGCTGCTGGACACACTCACTCACACTTGCCTTAGACTCCCCTTTCATGCATCCCAGCTTAAACACAGCCTAAGCGCTCAGCACCGCTGCCCTCTCCACCTGCTGCGCTTCCAGCTCTTCGGGAAGGATAAGTCCTGGAAATACAAGCCAGATGCGTGAGTGCTGCAAGCCAATAAGGATCTCACGAGAACCAGCACATGAGCAAACGCAGTGCAAGCTGACTTTCTGTGCAAGGGAAGGGGAGAAGAGCAGGTTCTTAACTGCCGCTATGCTCCTCATGTGTTTCACAAGCAAAGCAATGGAGCGGCTGACAGAAGGAGAAAAAGGAGCTCCACAAACAGCCCTCGCCACGTCCTGGTGCAAGAAAAAAGAGGGCTATTGCTGATTGTGCAACTACAGATGTAGGCTCCTAGCTCTGTCTTGCTCCCAGAGACAGCAGCATTGCTTCGCAATGACATCCCTTCCTCCCGCGTGGCCCTGGCAGCTCCAGTGCAACAACCCTTTTCTTGCAAGAACACAAGGAAGAGTTTGCTTTCTGCACCAGGAAGTGGAGGAGCAGCATGCAGGAGAGGAGAAATCCAGGCTTCTGGAGTTCGTTTTCTGTCGTTTTCTTTTTCCCTGCTCATCTTTCACTGCTGTTTTACTCTGGAAATTCCCCAGTGTTCAAATCCTCTCAAAAAACTGGTGTTTCCAGGCTCTTGCGCAATTCCCTTTGGAGCTGTTGTATTATTTATCCTTAACCACTTTCCCACACAGCAATCACTGTAAATGGCTCCTTTCTTCCTTCAAAATTTTACACCCTTTCCTCTAGGGACACGCTGATATTACAGTCCCAAAATTTACTCATCTGGAATATGGGGTAGAAATTGCATAAATTCAACTGTTGCTCATTCATGAGAATGAGCAATGGGAATGGAAAAAACCCCCGCTTCCCCGCATTCAGAATTGGAATATTAATCTTTGTTGATGCTAAATACGTAATGTAAGAATATCTGAGCTGAGCCGGATGAGTGCTACATATTTTTATTTCAATAGAGAATAAGCTGTTTTCAGAATTTCATGCATATCCTTCCCTTCTTTTCTACATTGCCTATTTAATTTTAAGACCTTTCTTTGCACAACAGCTGGTTAGGTTTCTTGCCATAGTGGAGTAAGACATTTTCAGCTTATCAAATTGGAAAATGCAAGTAAGTTATTGTCAGCAATAAATTCTAGACATTTACAATTTTCATAAGCAAGTCCTTTTTTTCCGTCCCTTTTTTAACATCCAAAACCTGGATTGGCTACTCAGACCAGCACTTAGGCTGGTGAATGCTGTAGGGGATGCTACGCATCGTACTACAGGATTGCCCAGACAGCGTTGGAACACGCCCAAAAATACCTGAGCTGACAAATATGTGTTGAGTATCCTCTCAAAGACACCAAGAACCTATACACCTGTTAACCACAGATAGCAGAAATGGAAAAGGCAGAGATACGGAAAACAGAAGTACTTAGAGCAGTATATAAATACTTAATATTTATTTAATGCAGCTCAGTGCCTGTCACCTCCTGCAAATCTTGTGAGAGAGCTCTTGGGAAGTGGGACAGTGCAATAGCAAACTTTAGAAAACGCAGTCCTGGGCAAGGGCTGTGGTAAAGAAATCAAAGTTCTCAACAATGACATAGGCCCTTTCCAAACCCTGCGGCAGGAGCTGTACCAGCACAGTCCGTTTCATGTCTTTGCTTTAATTTACTTCTGCTTTATTCACCACAAGCCTTCTCTGCATTCAAACCCTAAGCTGCTAACACATGGACTTCCACAGAAGTTGTCAAAAGAAAGGTAGTGGCATGAGGAAAAAAGTTGACTCAAGAAAACCTTGAGATGTTCCTTTTTTTGCATAAAAAGCAGAGCTACTGGCCTCCCTATCAAGGGGCAGATGGAAGCAGCAGCATTTAACACAGACAAACAGACGAGTCCCTGCGAGGTGCACCAGGGTCAGCGCAGAAAGGACATAAAGTAAATAATGCGCACAGAGACATCTGGTTTTTGTTTGCTACAGATTAAAGGACTTCCAGCAGTGACTCTTCAGGGTGCCCTGTTTTAATGAAAATTAAATTCATTTGAAAGCTTTTGGAGCACAGAAATTGGATCTCAGTGTGCATCTCCAGAGCCTCATGCTAGCAGCCAGAATGGCACCGAAACAGAATGGAAATGGACTTGGTCCTTCAGCCTCACACATCCTCTTCTCTGGAAATCAAGAAGCCAAAACACAACTCCAGATGCCGCAGCCATGGGGCTAATTGCATCGTGGCTTCCTTTCTAGCCCTGTTCTCCTCCCCTGTCTGCACCAGCATCTTTTGCAATACTTCCACTTTTAGTACTTAGTTCAGGCAGAGCATTTTGGATGCTGTACACCAGTAGAGACCAACTTTTCTGTCACTTCAGGCCCCAGGACAAATTACAGAGGGTTGAGATCCACAGCTCTCCCGTCAGGTCTGCAGGTGTTCCCATCACATAGACAGCACCGATCCTCCTCCAGGCTGCTTGCTTTCCTGAGATCCACATCACGTACACGCATCCTTCCCAGCTGGCAATCCCTGGTGCAGCCTCTTGAGTGCTGCGTAGCCACAAAGCATTCAGTCCCCAAACCATGTGGAATCCATAATGGGTTACAGAGACCCTCTGGATTCCCCAAAAGCATGGGCGGTGCCTTATGATTAAAACTTCATCTCTCTTTTTTCTTGGTCAGTTGGTGCCTGGAGCCACTCTCTCCCTGGTAACTCCCTCCTGACATGCTAGAGCCTGGCCATGCCTCTGCCACAGGGGCATTTCTTTTCTTTCAGCAGCTCTGCCCAGCATCTATCACCTCCTGGAATGAGGAAACTTAGTCCTTCAAACCCAGGTAGCCATCACCAAGGGGCACCCCGAGTCCAAAAGAAACGCTGCTTCTGGAGTCAACCCTCAGCAGGCCCTTTGCTCCCGCCAAAAGGCAATCAGCACTTCACTCTCCTTCCTTTGCCTGTTCCCACTCCCCACAACCTAGGGTGGCTAAGAAGAGACAAGTGACACTCAGGTCCTGGATGTCGGTCTCTATTTTCATGTCAAGTGCTAAAATGGTGCCACTTATCAGTCTCGGAGCCAAGCTGGACTTCCCCTCTTCTGCGTCCTCCTCAAGGTCTGACACTTGCTGCTGAGTCAAGGGCAGATCTGCGCTGGGCTCCAGAAGCCTGCCAAGCCCAGGCTCTCACAGGCTGCAAATGTTTTATATTTCCTTGCCTGACACTGAAATTCAGTCAGTCTGAACAGGGTTGGACACACACATAAATACCTACATCACACACATTAGTGGCCAAGATGGCCCAACACAGTGTTTTGGAGGCTTGTTTATTCAAGGCCAAACAAACAACCATTTTGAAAATATAAACTCAGTAAAAGCAAAAGTGCTTATATTTGGAGAACTTCTCTGTTCTCCAGACATTGCTTAGAAAGAGAAAAAAAAAAATTAAAAAGCCTGAAATAGTTCAACATTCAAATGTAAAGACATTTACTGCGGCCCTGTCCTGGTTTCATGGTCATATAGACTGTTTCCTCTGAAGAATATTTGTCTCATTTGCTTCCATTCAGTTTCCACCCTTTCTATAGGATAGGCTTAGATGTTGGCTATATTTACAGAAGAACACAGACAGGTGGGTCAAACTGGGAGCCCCAGCGCTCGGTATCCTGCCTCGGACAGCAGCCGGCAGCGGATGCCCAGGGAGGACTGCAGCAGGAGGAGTACAGCAATAAACGTGGAGTGATTTTTCCCCTAAATGCTCTCCCAGCCTCCAAATACTTGCAACTCAGAACCTTCCTGAGCCACAAGTACCGTCTTTGTATCTGGTAGCCCTTGATAATTTAGTTTCATGAATTTCTCTAATTTTGTCCAGCTTCTGATTTACTGCATGCTGAAGGTTTTTTCAGAGCAAAACCACTGAATACATAAAAATGTATTGTTTATTTGAAAATTAAAGAAACTGCCTGGTTTTTATCTGCTTTTTAATGCTGTTAGAATTCCAAAAGCCACAGCACCACAACAAAGCAGATTAAGTATTACACAACAATGAACCACCCCTAGCAACTAACTATTGCCTTAGTATCTGCAAAATTGTATTTCCAGTGCCTCCTTTTGCAGGCCTCAGAGGCAATCTTGTGATTCCTCTAGGTCCTCTTAGAAGACCAGCTTCTGGATCTGGAGATGAGGCAATAGTGGGAGCGACCCAGCGACTATCACTCCATCAGCAGCGAGCCCTGCTTGAACATGAGCTGAGACTTGGTTCGTCCTGGGCTCAGTGACAACATCTCTACTGGAACATTAACTGGGCACAAGGAGCCCAGCTGGTACAGAGCAGCCGTGTCCAGGCTAGTAAACGGGTTACTCCTAGCCCTGGCTGGCTGCAGCAATCTGCCTTCTGAGAATCGTTCCTGGACCTCCCTAACTGCCAACCCACACCCAGGAGCTGGTTGAGGAAATTGCTGGTTGGAACAGGCCAAATTCGCTAGTAGGAAAGCGCTGGCGAGTTTGCCAGCACCAACGGTCACGTTCCAGTGCCTGTGAACGCTCCTGGGTATGCCTGGATCTGTGGAGAAGCAGTCCACCTCTTCACCGTGCCGCATCCCTTCAGGCTCCGCACCCTAGGGCCCCTAGACTGCTGTTACTCAGCAGTGGAGTAACAGTGGGGAGTCTCCACTTAAGAAAAACGGCACTCGTCAACGTAGCTGTATTTGACCTGAAAGAAACACTGTCACTTCACCGTTTGAGAGGACGCTGTGCTGTCAGGCCTGTTACCCACTGCTGCACCTCCTGTGGGTCCAGGGCAATAAGGCTGCTGGGAAAGAGCCAGTCTCAAAGCAGGCAGCACTAACGCCCCTCCTGAAACCCACTGCGCATCACCTCCCCTTTAGCACCCTGCAGCATCTTGATCCCTGAAGTCCCAGGGAGCAGCCCATGCAAGGACCTGGAATAAAGCTTGGGAATGCTACTCTAAATGAACAATCAGAGGGAAAGAAACCCTCTGAGACTGAAAGAGCTGCCTGTCCTGTGCAGGACCCTTTGGGCAACTGAGCCAACTTGTAGGGCCTTTTCTGAAACACTAGTTGAAGTACAGTCACAGCCCAGCAGGAGTCCTGGCATATGAACTAAAAAGGGATTTAGAACAAGGAAGAAAAAGGAAGATTTGAGTAACCGCTTACTCTTATCCAAAACCACGGGCTTTATCCATTCAGCAATAACCCTGCACCTACAGCCAATATTTAGCTCTTGCCTCATGGATGTGTTGGCCAGTTAAATGGGATCTCCTGATAAATGCAAATATGCCGTGACAGAAGAGTTCAACATAAACACAGAACCATCTCAAATCACAGATTAGGAATGATAAACTTCATTTCCCATGACCCACTAGAAACCCAAAAGCAAATTCCTATCCCAGTTACATTTATGTTGACACCTGAAGCCAACTGAGATGAAAGGTGTGAACTGCTGAACTGACAATCACAACAGAAGCAGTGACAACGTATCTGTCTCACTGAAAACACACGATGGACTGGAAATCATTTCCAACAGAGAACACGACAGAGAATATTACTTAGGTCAGACTACAGTAAAGAGCTACTGTCCGTAACAGCCAGCTGCCACATGAAATTAAAGACGGAACTTGCTTTTGAGTCTAAGCAGCTCCACTGGTGGTTCTTCAGTGATTCAGCAAAGTGAGGATTAACGGTGACTACTTGCTGCAGAGGACAGGAGTCTATGTTTTTAAAACTACTGTCACAGTAGTATCCTCAATAACAAGGCCAAAAGCTGGAACTAGCCCTCAGTCTCCTCCTTGCTCCAAGCTGACGCTTCTTCTTTTCCGCCAACACAGCGTGAATTCTCATCCTGAAAATATTGTTCTTGTAAGATAACAGAAGTCTTGTTTTTCTTGGGGTTGTAATTTGGCATTTCTGATAAAGTGTCAGTAATAGCAAAATGATTTAAAAGAAATGGAAGCATTTAAAAGATAATTAGTGAACTTGTGATTTTCTTCAGGGCTGACTTAACTCCACTGCAGCCAGAATGTAGACAAAGCAAAGGGATTCTTGTCAAGGGGCTGGCTTTTCAAGACACTGCCAGGAGCTCCCTAGCAAGGAGAAATGCGTATGACCGTAGCTTTACATATGCCGAAGAACGAGCGCTCCAGCAGCTCTGCACTGTCTATCGATATACAGCTACATTCATGCAATCTGACGTCAAACAGAGAGTCACCTCTTCCGTGTTCCTTGGTGTTCAGTCACTTGCTTTTACTAGAAGTCGCAGGAATGTGAAATGTGATGACAACAGCAGAGAACAACATGAAGTGGCTAGCAAGAGGCAAGGAATTGCAGAACTACAGCTCGAGGATGGTGGTGAAGCAATGTGGTTGCCTAGAGGTTAAACTATCACGGGCAGGAAGTAAAGCAGCATGAGCTGGAATCTCTCGGCATGCTCGATATACAAGCCATGCATACTAAAGGTTGAAAAGCAGAACACATTTCTGGGAAATAGAGAAGAGCTTAAAAAAAAAAAAATACAGGCTAGAAAACAAAGTTCATCAGTGAAACTGGGAACCCTGCCTTCTCCCTGGACCTCTGTGCAAATCTAAATGCAATTTGATAGCAGGGTCCTTTAGAAGGATGCAATGAACTTAATCTCTGTTTATATAGGAGAGTAGCTCTGTCCCAAGAAAAATGAGTGGGTGTTGAGGTTGCATTGTGTTAACCCTGGTTGTGCTAGCGGAAACTAGTCATGGCATGTTCTTTTCCTCTCAAGCAGTGACAGCCCTAATCCTTTTAGCTTGCGTGGATCCCCGCCAGGGCACTGAGGGCTACTGGTTCTGGTTACGCTTCCAGAGTATTGCAGTGCCCGGCTTGGTGCTGGCGCGTGCACCATCCGCACTTAGCACAGGAAACACAACTCGGAAGGAGCCAGAGGGGTATAAAGCTCCAGTTGAGAAGGACCCTGCTGTCCCAGCCCAAGAGCCACTCGGGCCTATCCCTCACCTGTCCCTAGGCTGGCACTTACCCATGGGGTACTCCAGTCCCCCAGGCAAAGGACCACTCAGGGGAGAGCCCTAGCAGAAGCCCTCGCTTTACTTTGGCATCCCCTTTGAACTCCACTCTTTCTTACTATATGGCTTGAGTTTCTCTTTTGCAGATCCCTAATCTTGACCCTAAACCTAGACTGAGCTCTAAGCCAGGATCTCAGCCACATCCCTAGGTCATATAGTGTTGAGGGAACCCTACCAACAGCCTTCCAACTATTCTGGCAACCCCTTTTGAGTGTCCCTCTCTCACTGTACATCTAGGATTTCTCTTTCTTGGATGCCTAACCCTAACTCTGTGCCTGCACCAAGTCTTACGCAATGGGAAACACCACAAAACTTGGTAAAGTTTAGGTGGGGATGGACCCAATGATCCCCAATGGCAGAGCTACTGCTGGTCTCTAGTAATGCTTTGATGAGTACTCTGCCCTGTCAAGTGGGCTGTATTATAAGAAACATCTATGCATGATCCATCAGTGCCTCAGTGCATTTAGAAACTAATATTCCATTTAGTTAATAGGTTGGGAGATGAGGACACCTACAGGAAGAGGGCTAAGGGAGCTTCCCCAGTCTGTTACTTAAGCATGGCTTCAATAACATTGCTGACATTACATCGTCCTGTCCCTGTGCCGCACAGAGCAGCTGGCAGCTCTGGAGAAGATGACTGATACTGCTCTACGACCAGCCATAGCTCTTCTGGCATTGATGGTGTTGATTTTTTTACCCCCTGCAGCTGACCAACAGAAAACTGTGGGTTGCTCTGGTTATGCCTTTTTGTGTACAAAGAATTGCCCAAAGGAAGTTATCCTGGACACCGCATCCATCAAACAGGAGATAAAAATTTCCTTGATCTCAGTCCTAATGTTCTTCTAGACAATTCTAGCCCCAAAACCTACCTAAGTACCTGGACCGAATCAGGCCCTCAGACTTCCTCATCTGCGTGTCTCTACTTGCCTCTTAAATCAGCCTTTTTCTCTTACTTCTGCCTCTCCGCACAACAGCACTAAGCAAAGTCTCTCCTAGCCAAGCACAATAAATGGTGTCCTCTGTTCTTCAAATACATACGAAGCTACAGCAGCGCCTGGCGCTCAGGTGACTATCTACCTCAGGTGAAGGCAGCAGAGTACAGCAACCCCGTAGCAGAATCCCAGTTTGCCTCAATGTTCACAGGACGGTCACATAAACCCTGCCATCCTTAGCAAAGCAGAGGCTGAGAGAGAGAAGTGACTTATCCACAGAAAGACACGAGTGATTCACTTACGGCTACAGTGCAAGTCAGTGGCAGAACTAAGAATAAAACCAAGGAGGAAATCTTCCTCACTCCACCTGTAAGACAACACTTACACAGCTCTCTTTCCACAGTCAAAAAGCTAACACAACTAAGAGTTTGAAGATTAAAATGCAGCGTGCATATCAAAAAGGTACTGCGTTCCTCTCCGTAGAGGTCGTAGAAAGACATACCACAGTTTCACAGCCAGACAGGCAACAAAATTGAAATACACTTTTCAAGTCAGACAATCAAAAAAAATGTTGTCTTTACCTACATAGAACTCTTGTTTTCTATATCTGTGAACTATTTACTCTTCTTTTTATGATTATTTCCAAAACCAAAGCAAAGAAAAGGTATCATGCATCAAGCATGTCCTTTTATCTAAGAAAATGAGCAAGTTCATAAATAGCACTGATTTCGGGATCATTTATTGACTGACCTTACTTCTGATTCCTCAAAGCATACTGTATGGCTTGCTGTTTAATCAGCTGCAGAAGAATTTATGTAAACAAAATTTAGGTTGATGGAAATTGTCTGTTCAGAAATACAGATCTCTAGAAGAGCTCTTCTGAAAGTGTTTATGATATACAGCCACCTGAGTGCCAGAGCAATCTTCCAGCGGTTAATGTTTCTCCTCACTACACTCCTGTGAAGTAGGAAAGCCCTCATTACAGAAAGGGGAAATTGAGGCTCTAAAATCTACATGACCAGTGGCAATCCAGCAAAGCATTTAAACACGTGCTTACTGCCTGCTGTGAGATTCCTTACATACTTAATTTAAGCACATGCTTAAACACCGTGAAATCCTTGTGCACAGAAAGCTGACGTGCCCTTGCAGATGCTCAGATAAGGTGCGAAGTGCAAGGCAGTCAGAGGAAGCAGATTTGGTTCAGCTGCTTTTCCATGCAAACTGGAGAGCACAAATGTTGGCGGGACGAAATTGAGCTGACCGTTTTGCCTACCAGTCCTCTCTTCGCTTTGGGGAGCAGCATTTCAATAACTTAAAGCTAACACCACCTTAGACACCAAAGGTTGCCAATGTCTTTTTCCCCTCTATTATGGCTTGTTCAGCAACTCCTGCACTTCTGAATGCGAAGGCTACGAGAACAGGCTATGAAGACACGAGGTGCCTGCCCACACAACCTGAGCCCTGTCCTCCTTGAACGACAGCCCAGTCCAGTACAATTTCTACTGCCACTCTGCCTCTGAGCTTCCTAGAACAGGAGCAGTTGATAGCAAACAGCCATGTATTTCTACTGCACAACAGAAGTAACACTGCAACACAGCACCCATCTGAATCCCTTCATTTTTATGCAATAAACTATATTTTATTTTAACCAACAGCTATCCTACAAATCACATTCATTTCCCACCAAAGTAGGAATAAAAATATATGTTTCCCCTCAGGCAAACGTTTTACTTATTCTCCAAACTGGAATGATTTTAAAGGCACCTTTTGTGATATTCACTATTCGGTATTTCATATTCAGCTGCAAGATTATAAAGTTTTAGTATTTTGGAGAACAGAACAACGTGATGGTCCATTTTTATAATACTCCTGTAAGCCCTTAGATACCATCCTGCGCCTGATATGATCCCACTGACCTCCCCACATTTAGTACAGGTTGACACTCAGTGAAGAACTGCAGGGTTTATTTTAAATCCGGTCTCATGGTACAAAATAAACTTCAACCCGGGAATCTGGCAATTGAGAATTTCATGTGCATAGGATGAATTGTTGGTTGGCAATTTACCTGCTCCAGCTAGCTCTGTGTCACTGCTGTCACGCACGGCAGGCATGAGCCCGGTGCCCCAGCAGACAGTTTGCTTTAGGCTGGCTCTAACACCAAAGGGAGCAAAGCAATAAAAGAAAAGGTCATGTCCTCCTGGGTCCCAAATTTTTCTTCTGGGTCCCGTTTTGCACTTGCGTTCAGTACTTCTGGAAAGACACCAAGAAATTCGGTTCAGGATAAGAACAGCCTGTTCCAAGACAGTTTCTCTCATCTCAACATTTCAAATGCTTTTGAATGCTTGGCTCTGAATCCAAAGCAGAAACTCTTAATTCCCTTCTAACGTTATGCAAGTACCAGTCTCATATGACTGTGAAATTTTGTTGTGACAATTTTGCTTACAGACTTGGGCACTTGTTAAAAAAAAAAAAAAAAAAGAAGCAAATAATGGATCATGGGAAATCCGATGCGTTCAAAATGGTGTTACATGACCACCGCTAGAAAAGCAGCTTCAAAATGTAGTTACTTTTATACGGCAAGGAAACACATCCATCTTCCATTTTCAGGCAACAAGAAAGCGTCAGCTTCTGAAAAGAAATTAAAGATCATATCAATCCAAACTGTCTTTAAAAATGTATTTGGCTGAATACAAATGTCCGGGCCATTTCTGTAAACATCTTCATGCAAATCTGTGGTCTCCCACACAGATAGCTAGGTCAAATAAAGAAAAGAGAGTGGAGAATAAACCTGTGTAAAGCTTTGAAAGGCGAATCAGCACCAGAAGAACTTCTGAAATGCAGTGCTGAATCTTCTAGAGGAGCAGCTGAGGGGAGACAGAGTCAAATCAACAGCATGCACCTCACAAACTCAAAGGGATTCAGAGTCCAAGCTCAAAGACAATATTCAAACTTACATGAAGCAATCATCTACGACAGATGTTCGCTTCTAGGTCAAATACACATATATGCCCAATATTACACTGCAAGTCTTGCAGTAACTGCATCTCTCTTCTTCTAGAAGAAAAACGTCTCGGGATGCAGAGAATCTGCTCATAATCCTTTCCATGCATCCTTTCAGCTGACCAGCAGTAATGCCAACGTCCATACTGCAAGATATATGATGTTTCTCTTAGGGGTGCTGCACAGAATTTTTAAAAAATCTAGAATCAACACCTTCTTAAAAAGACCTCATAAAGGCTCACTTGACTTGGAGCAGTCTGATCTGGTAGTACCAAATCAGAGTCAAAATAAAGCATCTCTCCTTCAGGTATCAGGGAGCCTCGGCCCAACTGGCAGTGGTGTAGATCAGTGTAAGCAAACAAGTTCCAGGAGCCATTTCAAGGCCCCCTTTCCTGCTCAATAGCAGATGCTTTTACTGAAGGAAACTTCCGTGAGAAAATACTTAGCTTCCTTAGTCCTTATCTTAAAAGGTCTACAGGCAAATAGTTTTGAAGACAATGATCTCCCAGTTTTGAGGTCAACCCAGGTTCTTCCACTGGTTTCTGCAGACCCAGAGCCCCATACAGTATTCTCAGAAGCTTCTTACGTGAGTCTCAAGAAATAATTCCTTTCTACCTCAGGGGATCTTTATTTGCTCTTTTTTATATTCTTTTCTGAGGTTCTGTAACTGATCCTCCTTCACGAGCTCTATGCAGTTTCTCATTCGTGCATACTTCATCTTGCTTGTCAGGCTCAAGCACCCAATATCCAAGGCTTCCGACTGTCACCTCCTGGTCACTCACCCCAGCAATTCACATTGATTTCTTTCATCTTGACTGCCAGGAGCTAAAAACTGCATGTTCTAAGAGCAAACGCTTCACATGGGTAAATGACTGCAGAATCAGAAAGGATAAAGATGAAAGCCAGTTGGCAGACAGCCATTAGTGGGAGAGACGTTCTGCTTCCCAAATACTGCTTTCAAAAGGAAAGAGGAGATTATTAAAGGTATCATTAAATAGATTCAGTGCTCGTTAAGAACGGCAGTATCTGGTTTTAACTGGAAGGATAAAAATAACATGAAATACTGTATCAGTCACAAAACCAACCAGCTACAGCTTCCTCCATCCATATTATGTCTCTGAACTGCCTCCCTTCCTAAGGCTATTATTTATTCTTTATTATATTTCATTTTATTAAGCAGCTTATAGCTGCATTTACTTGTTTAGGGTTTTTTTGAGTACTGGGGTTATAAAAGGACCTGGATGCTAAACTAATCCAAGGACATCTTGCCATGGTAATGGCTATATAGGATCCTCAGGAAAACTCACCGACAACAAATCCTGCAGATGATAGAGAAGCTGCCTTTCAGGCACACAGAAAGAGCAATCCCATTTGCAGGTACCCAGCACAGCCTAGCGAGGAATGTCACTGTCTCCTCTGTTGAGGGACAGATGCTTCTGCACACGCTGCTGAATATCATGCAGTTATGGAAGACGCTAGGAAATGTGCGGGAGCACAAAGAGACATCTGTGCTAAGTGAGGACAACGGTTACCTGCTATACATCAGATTCTCTCTGGAAGGCCCAGACTCTACCGCTGGAAACGCACAGAATTTAGAGGCCGATTTGGGGCTCTGTAACAAAGTCCACAGTCAGAGGAGCATTTCATAGGGAGCCCACTCCTCCCCTTAGCGCTATCTGGTGCAGTATGCGCTTCCAGTTGGACGATGGAGGTGCAGCCAGAGGCAATCCCCCTGCTTCACAGCGCCCACGTCCAGCCCCGAGTCCAGGACTGCAGCTCAAACCAGAAAAGGTCACATTGTGGGCAATGGCGTTTTGCAGAAACCTGGTGAACTGAGATATAGGAATGTCAGTTTGGCAAAGTATAAATAGCAAGCAGAGCTCTAACTGCACTCTTCAAGTATTAGTCAGTGCTGAACAATTCATGCTTATCTTACTGTATCAAGATCTCGCTTTAGAAATACAGGGAAATATCTAGAAACAAAATGAAACCATAATTTATCAGCTCGAAGTGCCATTTCCTTCGAAATCAACAGGAAAAGGTTCTCGCAAATGGAACAAAGTGTTTTTCCCCCCAGGCTAACCTTGCATAATTAATAATCAGAATACGGATCACCAGCAACTAGAATGGAAAATGGTACACTAAATGTTGCTTTGCTTCTTGAAGCCCAAACGCCAAACTCAACCCCTATATTAATAAAGCAAAACTCAGAAAGTAGTTTCAGTAGTAATGCTCACCGTATGCAAACCTCCTCAGACTCTGGATCCAAGAGTTGCTTTAGCTCCCTGCGTAATGCATAATGTTTATACACTCTGCCAGCAGTACTTATATTTTATCTCAAGTGTTGAAATGTTGAGATGACTTATGCCTCAAGCTCCTGGATTCATGTGATTATGCAAGAAATCCAGTTTCAATTAAAAACAAATTTCTAGCACTTCATATTGAGAAGAAAATCTTCAAAATGGGACTGCTAGAGTTGCAAAACTCGAAGTACACATAAAAAGGCACAAAACACACTGCTTATTAAATCAGACTATTCTTAAGGTACTCTGGGAGGCAAGCTGGAGTTGGGACTACTGATATCATGCTCTCATGCAACATCTTAAGCAATGTTTGCAGAAGCTAGGCAAAAATGTAACAACTTTGCAGAAATCATTAGGAGAAATTAACGCATATACCCCAACAGCAATTAACGGATATGTAAAAAACCTGTGTCTTTTTTCTCTCCCTCGTACATGGTGCAAGACTTCAAAGAACACTTTTCCCTGCAGAGCCGTCCTGTTGCTTTCCATCAGCCCCTGGAGATCACACGTTTCGGCAGGTACCCATTCCAACGCACCACCGTCCTCTGCTTCTGGGTCTTTTCAAACCAAGAGTTACTGCAATTTTTACTTTATATTAAAAGACAAAAAAAATGCTCTCTGATCTAATAAAAGAGCTGCAACATAAGAGATAAGCTAGAGCAACATTTCCATGAAGGCTTCCATTTCTGCCTGAGACTGTCCTGGCGTCAGTAGTGCACAAGTGCAATAGTCTTTTATTTCTTAAGGATGCATTTTTATAATCCAAAGAGGAATCCATAGAAAGTCCTACTATCCTTTGAGAATCTGAAAGATCCTACTAGATATGTATTTATTTACTCTGAGAGAGTTGTTTAATATTTAAAATTTTTGTCCTGCCTAAATAAATTAAACATACAATAGGCTGCTCAAAGACCTATACACTAAAAGTAGGCAGACCTGCGGACACATTGCCCTGCAACGGTTAAACATATCCTGAGAGCCTGCTGAGGTTGGGTTCAGAAGAGAAGCTGTTACATAGGGGTGGGTTAATGTTTTCTCAGACTACAAAGGAAGTCTCATCTTTATCCCTGTGAAGCTTTGACTTACAGCCTCAGCAGGTCTGTGCACGTTAGGGACAGTATAATGTTGGTGTCTGCATGAGCGGAACAGCCTTGGAAAGAGAAGTTGCTTCACCTGGACCAGAAACATTACCAGGGTTCTGAAAATTCCCCTTTTCTCCTCACCCATATGAGGCCAGGCTCTGTTCCAGCTGAATTCTCATTAACTGGTAGTCTGGTTTTGCTCCCATCACAGCTGAACAGACTACATGTTTTCTAATCATTTCATCCATCCCTGGCGTATCAACACCCAAACAATTCTCCAGCCAAAAGAACACATTGGACAGGGTTCTTCGCTGTTATGACACTCTAACCTGTCCTTACAGGAGGAGATTAAATTAATCCTGCACAAGCAACAAGGTCTGTCTAATTTATCAGAAACCTATGCTGTTTCTTTAAATTAGATTATTTCTAATTCACCTTTTTCTCTCCGATTCATTGATTAACATAATCAGGTTAAAGTCACGGTAACTTGTTCCCAGCTTGGACTTGTCGTTTGCTGCATCCGAGTCAGACTTCAAGAGAAGCCAGCGTGCCCAAAAGCTTGTCTGCTTCTCCCTCCGATACCCACTGGCTTCACAGAAGATGGCATCTTTCGCTACAAACACTGCTTCGTTTTCAGCTGGGTAGGCCACTTACTAACGCCTTGAGGTAACACTCCTTCTGTACCCAGACTTCCCATTGAAGTCTGTAAAACGCGGTGGAGGCCCCAGATGATTTAATTCAAAGTTTTTTAGTACTGCTTTCAGGAAAGAAGGCTGTATGAGCTCCGGAGGCAGTACTGCGAGCACCAGAACCACACAAGTCTGGTTTCTTACATACCCCAAATGCTTAACCTGAACATCAGTAACGGTGCAAGCTGCCATCGGAGGATTTAGAGTCTCTTTTCCTAGTGGATTTTCTGGTACTGAGTGTTGTGTTAGCTCATTCTACTACGCACAAATTGCTTGTGCTCTACTGAGTCATTCATCTTTATGGCAATCGTATGAACTTAATTACCTCTGTAGCGTTTGATTGGAACTGTAATGCTGTAGTGATTACACCAAGGTGACCACACACTGGCTTACCGAGGAGAAGTGTGAGTATGGCTGAGGGCGGTCACTTCGGCTGTGTACTTCTCTGCCTAACAGAAACCTCTAGCACAATGAATGATAAAACCCCGGAGCAAGCACCAAAGCAGACTACTGAATGGAATCCATACTTTCAGAAAACAGCTCAGCCTCCAGCTGCCTCAGGAATATGCCTCTCGGGAAAAACATACCAACAAAACAAAAAAAGCCCTTCTTGTTGCTGTGGCTTAAAGACAGCTGTAATTTGGGAGAAAGGGAAAAAGGAAACGGAGGTAAGCGGCGTATCAGCAGGTGACATAGCATTTCTGGGCCTCTGTCTCTCCATCTGCAAAATGGGAAAAAATACGTACACAATCCTGATACATACATTTGAAAATGCTATAAGCAAGAGCGGTAATGGACGTATACCATTGATTTCCGTAGGCTCCAGAACAGACCTATAAATATAAATAGGCTGTCATTCCACAG
Organism: Platalea leucorodia; assembly: GCF_965183815.1. Lineage (NCBI taxonomy): Eukaryota > Metazoa > Chordata > Aves > Pelecaniformes > Threskiornithidae > Platalea > Platalea leucorodia. The sequence continues at coordinate 16,930,158 of NC_138834.1, forward strand.
TCCTCCTCAGCAGTTCCCCTAGTGAGTAAGACAGTTTGATACATTTCTCCCGTGCAGCTATTTTATTGACTTGCCCAAGAGCTGCTGAGCCATCCCTCCCCAGCACCTCCATTGTCCTGTTTCCACTTATTCACCCTATCATTTATTTCGTATTGTTTTCTTTCTCCAATTCTATCACCCACTGAAGACGCATCAGGTCTACTGTTTCCTTAACTTCTGGCAATCATACCCGTAACTTTTACAGCTAAATAAACATTGCAGCAGCTTTGCCATCGAGTCCCGGTCGCTTTTTCTGGAGCTAAAACAGCTCTTTATCCCCACCTGGAGGAGGGACCGACCCTTCCCAGTGTTCACCCACAGCCAGGGACAGTCTCCATCTGCAAGTGCACTTTTAAAACACGGCCCGCATCCCACCCAGGAGACGCGTTCCAAATACGTACAGGCATCACAGCAAGCATCGCTCCAACAGTTCTGTTCCATCACACTTTTGTGCCTGTCAAAGGACTCGTCTGTCATCTGTTACCAGCTTGCTGCATTCAAAACACTGGACATTTGCTTTAAAAAAAAATCATACATAACATAAAAAAGGAGAGGAATGAGCGTATTAATTGCCTGGCAGAATTCCAAATGGGGCTGTCTGAAAAGCCGCTAATTTGTCTTGTCAGTAGTCAGGAACTGGATTGCTCTACTGCCGCTGGAGCTGCTGCTTTCCCTCCTCCTCCCCGCCGCCAAGATCAAAAAGCAGCTTTGAGCTCCAGCCTGGGCAAGGCAGACTAGAGTGGAAGCACATGTCAATACCGGGAAATGATGTACCGTTTTTAATTCTGATCCTCTAAACGGTTATGTAAATATTGAATCATTTTACGCTGGCAAATAATCCTATTAAACTGGATGAATAAAGTCACCTTGCAGGGTCAGAGCCAACATTACAAAGGGAATTCCTCTGTTGTTCTCCCTAACACAACTTTTTACTCTTTGTTTCAATGTTAAGGACAGCAGTGGAGTATGAGGCCACATCGTTTCGTTTGGCCTCCTACACAACCTAAACCAGACCATTTCACTCAACCACTCCTGCACCTCCTCGCATAAAACAGTCAAAATGATCAAGAAAATCTGCGTTTTACCCACAGTGATCTTTTCTGACAGAATCTGTAAATCTTGTCACAAACAAAACCAAACTTGTCAGAGCAGGATTATTTTCTGTAATCATGTTTACTGGTGTTAATTATATAGCTGTCTTTGGTATTTTATAAAGTTAATTATTCTTTTCTAGACTTCTGACCGGAATTATCTCTCTGAATACTGGCACCATGTGAGCATTCCTCTGGTTTTATGGAATTTCCCCCAAATTCCCAATTTAAAAAAAAAATGAGCAGCAAATAGTTTTTCCGCCCATCTATTTTTCTTGCACACCAATTACTGGGGCTTTGCAACTAAATGTATCATCTTGCTTCCTTCTAAATATGAATCGTAAGCGTGTATCGAACACCCTTCTGCATTATCAGCAATTTTAATTTTACTTTGTCTACCTGCCAGTGGGATATTTCCACCAGAAGGATTTCTTTCGCTCTCCTTACACGCTGAGAAGTGATTATCCCTACCTCGACAACCAGGTATTTTTCCTGGTGACTTTGGCCTCTCAGTTCTCTTAACTTGACGTGTGTAACCGCTGTTCCCTGCAGCTCGGCGGAGGCATGCCGCTCCCTCCCATTGCTAAGAGTCTCATGCCACAGCTGCCTCATTTTCTGACGCGGTTTTCTGGGCATTCAATACACTTTTATTGAAAAACTCCTACTTTTCCTCCACAGTATTGTGATGGTTTCCTACTACACCGTTTTTAAATCCCCCCCCCCAGTCTGGAGGAGAACTGTCGCTTTGAACAGCCAGGGAGGAGGTGTGAGCAATGCTCACAGCGTGCCCCCTCCAAGCACCGGCGTCCGAGGCAATGACGGCTTCACCTTCACCACCGCCCCCGCACCCCGAGCTGCTGCGGGCCCCCCGGCCCCGACACGCTCCATTAACAGCGCCGGCAAAGAGCGCCCGCGGCCGCCGCCAGCCCACGGCTCCCGGCAGGGGCCGCAGGCCGCTGCCGCCGCGCCGCCCCCCGCGCCGCCACGTTGGAGCGGGAGGGGCGCTGCGCCCGTCACCGTGGCAACGGCGGCTCCCGCCCCGCCGCCAGGTGCGGTGGCCGCGCGGGGCGGCGTCACCGGCGCGCGCCGGGCGAGCGCGGTGACGCAAAAGGGCCGCGCCGGCGCCGAGCGCGGGAGGTGGCGGCCGGGAGGGAGCGTTAGCGGCGTAACGGCCGCGGCGCGCGGCGAGGCGAGGCGGCATGGCCGGCCCGCACCTGCAGCAGCCCAGCTACCTGCTGGTGGGTGGGGGCGGGCGGGCGCCAGGGAGGCCTCGCACCGAGCCCGCGGGGCCCCGCCGAGCGGCGCGGCGCGGCGCGGCGCGGGTCGTCCCGTCCCGTTTCGGTGGGGCTTGCGGTTTCTGGGTCGCGGCCGCTTTGCCGTGTGCCCGGGAGGTCAGCGGGGCCTCAGCCGAGCCTCAGCCGCGTCCGTGGGGATGCTGCGCCCGGGGAGCGGCGCGATGAGGGGGTTTCTCCGTCGCGTTTTGCGTCCCTTCTGGCAAGGGCGGTCTGATTCCCCCTGTGGTTTGTGACAGGCCACCTTGAAGGCAGATTGCGTAAACAAACCGTTCGTTCAGAGGTGCCACGACCTGGAGACGGTCATTGAGGAGTTCCCCGCCAAGGTGAGCAGTCGCGGCCTTTCCAGAACCTCGCCGCCCGGCCTATTGCAGGGGAATGTGCGTCTTTCGTATTACTGTTTCTTTGTTCCTATTTCTCTCCTCCAAAGTTTTGAGGACCCCAGGTGAAACAGTGGGAAGCCAGTGCTTCCCAAGAGTGAAAATCCTTTTCTAGCCATTAAAAGATTGTTTCAGTTGACTGCACTTCATTAGTGCCTTTCAGCCTCAATTTACAAGGAAAACTAATTTTTAAAATGTGACAAATAATTGTATGCGATGCTGATGAGTATCGCTGGAACTTTAGTACAGCCAGGAATAGGGTGGATTTCCTGTAAGTGCCATATTATAATACCTTCTGTTGAATGGAAGCTCTGCCCAGTGATAATCTGGAAACAGTCATAAATAGCTGGCAGGCAGTATCCTTGTGCTTTCTAGTACATGCAATAGAGGCTGTTCAAGCGAGGAATTGTACGTGTTAACTATTTGTGTCTGTTTGCCTTAAAGGAACTACATGGCATCTTCCCATGGCTGGTGGAGAGCATTTTTGGTAGCCTGGATGGCATCATCGTAGGCTGGAATCTTCGCTGTTTGCAAGGAAGAACAAACCCTACCGAATATTCTGTGGCTTTGGATTTCCTGGATCCCAGGTAAACTCATCCGATTCAGCACAGATTAAAAAATGCATGGTGAACAAATAACCGGTATTTGACCTTTTTCCGTTGTGCAAACATAAGTTCAGAAAAGTGAGACAGGAGAGGGTACTTACCAAGGATTTTCTTTCTGATGCTTGTTTGCAGTGGCCCAATGATGAAGCTGGTGTACAAACTCCAAGCAGAAGAGTACAGATACGATTTCCCAGTCTCGTATCTTCCAGTGAGTAACTGAAAAATATGTAAGATGAGAACGTAGTTGTCATTGCGGCTATTGGAACTTTGCACGCACTTTACAAGTATGGTTCGGTATAGGCCAGTATAACCTCAGTGCTCCAGGTGTAGAGCATAACCGTTTCTTTAAACGGTTGCTAGAGGAGAGCTCCCAGCCATACACTTTGTAGGAGATGGTGGCTGTCAGCAGCTAGATATTTGTGCTGTTCAGCCAAGAAAGCTGCATTGTGAATCTTATCCTGTCCCCGGAGAAAGTCGTGTGCTTTATCTTGGTTACCAGTAGTTGCAGGATTGAAAATAGTTTTCCAAGCTCGTTACAGGGCGGTGCCTTCCCTGCGCTTTGTGCCCGTGTGTTTGAGACTAACTGCTATCCTGGATATGAAGTATGGCATTTCAAACAAAAATGTTTATCTGCAGAGTTGTTTCACTATGTTTCTTCCATTGCTACCAGCTACCTGCTATCTAGAAATTGATTCAGATAGTTCTACAGCCTTTAACAAAAGGAAACATCATTTAAGTATGTAATAATTGCTGGTCCGCAGCTCAGTTACCCTAACAAAACTATCAGCCATCAGGCAAACACCAGTCTTCTGCTGCTCCCACTTCAACTGGAAAAGTCTTGGTGAAGGCTTGGTTTTTTTCCTTGTACCGAATACTCATTTTTGGTGAGAAAGTTGGCAGTTATCTAAAGAGTATGCATTTGCACAAGGAACTACTGCAATGCAGTAAAATCCCACTGAACTGAACGTAGGTATGATCCCAGGATGCTGGAATGCAGCAGAACTTCACTATCTGAAAACATACTCTGCAAGTACGCTGAGTAGCCTGATTAATATTTCATTACTCTGTCTTTCAGGGCCCTGTGAAGGCTTCAATACAAGAGCAGGTCCTACCTGAATGCTCTTTATACCACAACAAAGTCCAGTTTCCGTCATCTGGTGGTTTAGGTTTGAATTTGGCTCTTAGTATCCTTTTAACAGTTGGATATTTAATTCCTTTTAAATGTCTAAAACTGAGAGATTACAAAGCATTTCTGTTGTGTATTTATTATGCGTCTATGGTAAATCACTGTTGTGCTGAAGAGTTTGGGCTCATTAGAAATGTTTAAATTCCAATGAAGAATAAATTTGTCCTCTTCATAGAAACCCTTGTGGGGGAATTTCTGGCCTTATTCAAGTCAACAACAAAATTCCCAGTGATTTCAGTAGAGCCTGTATTTCACAATTTTTGTTCTCGTAACTACTCATAGTTTATATAATAGGATAGAAAAAGGGCATGTTAACTCTGCAGCTAGTGTACTTGTTGGAAGCAGTTTAGCTGCAGCTGCACGGTTTGAGATAGTCAAATGTGCTAACAAGAGTCATGCAAACACACCTTGCCACAGAGAGAGAACCTCAATTACCAATGTCTGAGTCAGCTGGAAAGCAAGAAGGCAAAGCTGAATTTGCTGTTAAGCTCTAGCAAGTTAATTTAGCATTGACAAAATAAAAATTCAATGTCTAGTCAGCATCCCCAGATATCTACAGCTGTACCTGTTTTTTATTATCTGATCCTTGACTCTGTTCTCTCAGATCCATTTGAATATTACATGTTTTACTTTGCAATTAGTTTGATTACACAGAAGGTAAGTACCTTTCGCAATTTTTCCCTTAATATAGTATTAGCCTTTCTTCGCTATGCTTTAAGAGCCTGCTGAGATGCTGTCCAGCTAAATTAACAGCAGTTTCACCTGTACTTCTAGAATTTGTTATTGCTTTGGTTCAGTTGATGATGTAAGACCAGATAATAAACAAAAAATACCCACAGTCTGTCCAACAACGTGCCAACACGGAGCGGGCAGTGGATTCCAAATGGGTTTCCTCCCCCTCTATCCAATAACACCGTTAAGTCACAGCCACAGCTTTGTACTACGGTGTCTGGTTATTTGGTTCCTCTTCCTGTTGTTATCTGTGCTAGGTACCGCTGCACTCTTCTCATACTTGCTTACATTCACTACTACAGCAGCAGTTCTCTTGCAGTTAGTTACTTTACCTTTGCTCCACGGTGTCTTTGTTGTCAATTCACCCCTTATAACCACCGGGCTGCTGCTTATTTATACTCCATGGGTCTGGCTGCGTAGCAGGCGCTCCCTAGCAGTGGCTTAAAGTAGCGATATACAACTCCAGGTACATCCTGCGTGTCTTGTTTCAGAACTCGCCCGTCACCCATCACGTCAGCCCTTCCAACAGCGCTTACTTCATCTTGGTGGACACATACCTGAAGTGCTTCCTGCCCACAGAAGGAAGTGTCCTTCCTCCGCCTTCTTCAAATCCTGGGGGAGCCATCCCTTCCCCGACTCCCAGGTAATGACTGCGGTGCCAGAGGCAAATTGCAGGACCAGTGCTTATCAAATACGGCTTGTTGGAACGGAATCTCTAACAAGCAGAAAACTCCTCCACTCGTTGTGATCTCTATGTGCTTATTATATAACTACAAAAATAAAATAGATTTACGTTCGCTTAATTTTACCATAAAGGTTGATTTGAAAGTCTGAAAGGTAGCTATTATTGGAGCAGAAAAGGCATGTGCAAGCAACAGAAATTCATCGGTTCAGCAGCTCCAGTTGTGTTTGGTGCCCCGCGACTGGAGGAGGGCAGATCTGACTGTACTTGACAGCAGTTTTTACTGTCTTCAGAGACATATGGTGTGTGGTGAAGATGGCACTGGTGATAGCCACTGGCACCAGGAAACTTGCCTCTTTCATTAGTGTGGCTCTACAGCCAGACATCTTGGCAGTTGGTCGTTTTGTTTCAGTTCTGAGGTTGCTGTCCTTGTTTAATGCTCTCATTACCTATTTTGCAGTTCTTTGAAACTGCTGTGTCGGGACCATGTCTGTGGCTTTGCTGCAGACTGAGAGTGCTCATAAGTTTCGTAGTTCATAACTTCTTGGTACAAAAAGCAAAGACACATATTAGTAATCAAATCACATAATGAGTGACTGCGTTTCAGGTGGCTTTTTGCCTGGTAATAGACCAAGGTGTTTAGCCACAATTGGAAGGAAGAGGATGAAGATTTCTGACCGCTTACTGAAGTTCTAGGTGTCTGTGCGATAACGGCATAAAAACAAACTCGCAAAGTTGAAGTGAAAATTCTCCAATACAAGCACCCAGTCTTTTGTTCTTTGTAATGGCTAAGTGTGTGAAAGTCCACCTTTTCAAAATTGGCTTTGCCGCATGAATTTATAATGTTATCGATATTAGCAATTTTATACAAATATAAAAATAAATAGCCATTATATTTTATATAACTGCATTTTAAATACATTTCAAATATACATTTCCATGGTCTGTTGAGCCTTAGCCTATACCTAGGAAAATACAGATCAGGTGAATTATGAAGATGGAAGGCGGGATGAAAGAAAACAAACCGAATAGGAGAAAGTAAAAAACCATGTAGTATTGAACATGACATCAGGTCTGTGTAAAGCTGGTCCAGTGCAGTATGAATAGTGAGGTAGTGGTTGTTTATAAAGTGACTAGTCGTTATAACACCTTGCAGAAGTTTGCAATATCTAATCAACTATGCAGTTTTACTTCTTAAAGACTGTTTTCCAGTTAATAAACCGGTGATAGAAAGCAACGATATATTTCCCTGTACTGAGGCTTACTGACTTGAGTATTTCCATTCATTTGTCTTCAAAGGTCTCCAGCAGTGCCGTTCACTTCCTACGGCATGCATCACACCAGCTTGCTGAAACGGCACATTGCCCATCAGCCTTCTGTGAACGCTGACCCGGCTTCCCAGGAGATCTGGAGATCAGAAACACTGCTGCAGGTAAAATGGATTTAAGGAAGAAAACACCCTGCAACATTTCTTGCTGCTCACTCCTTTTTAAACCAGAGACAGCTATGCCATTTTGCTTTAGCTTGTTTTTGGAATTGAGCAGTGCAGCTGTTGTTTTCTGTTAGTGAAACAAAGAACCACTGTGAAACTGTTAAGTTGTAATTTAGAAAGGCACTTATATCTTTCTTTTAGACTGCATATCAAACAACTGATCTCAAGCATTTGAGTAATTTTTTTCCAGAAAAGTTTCTAAACCTGATTTTCTTTTTTTTTTCACCCCTTACATCAATTCTGTGCTGTAAGCAAAGGTTGAGCACAGAGAAGTTGGTTCTGTTCACCATCAAGGGAAGGGAAAGGAGAATCTGGACTTAACAGTTGTTCTGAAACAAGTTCCTACCGTGTTGCTGAACTGACTTACTGATGCTCGGCAGGTGCTAACAGTATGCCAGCTCGGCCGCTTGCACTGACATGGGGATAACCTGAAACCTCTCTGAATAGGTGCCTGTCTCTTTACAAGTACAGCTTAGTTTTCAGATCATATACTGTGGTCCTCCCTTATACGTAGCTTGTAACTGACAACTCCCGGGTTATTTCTCTTTCTCTAGCTGAGAAAATATTTGTTTTGCAGATCTTTGTTGAAATGTGGCTTCATCATTATTCGCTGGAAATGTATCAGAAAATGCAGTCCCCTCATGTCAAGGTAATAGTTCACGAGCATCATCTGATGGTTGACCTCTTATCTTGGGGTAAATCTCCTATTCTGTGGAGAATTTTTTTGGTATGTTGGTCCAAAGGAAAGAAATGACATCAGAGTATCTACGTGAGTGTGACAAAATTGCTAATTGAGTTATGAAGAGTGTTGTGAATAAGTGTGTCATCCAGATTTGCCTTCATTGCAGAAGTTGTGTTTTCGTTTTGTTTTTTGTAAAAGACAAGTTTGTGGGATGGTCACAACAATCTGAACACCAATCATGAAACTAGTAATGATGAGGAAGATGCCACTGTAAAACCATAGTGGTAAATCCTACTGGGGCAAGGTGGCTGCTAAAAATAGCTAAAACTGATTTCCGGCAGTGATAGCAGCTGTTACTGAAATACCAGCTAGTAAGTTCTAAGATCTGTAACCATTTTTTAAGCATAAATCCAAATTAAAAAAGGAAATGTTACTAAACTGACCTTCAGTGCTAAGTGAATAAGCCATTTTTGTTGTTTCATATTCCAAAATAAGCTTTTCACCGTAATGGTTTCAGAAGCAGCTCTGCAGCTACAGAGCTCAGAGTATCTTACAAGCTCTTGCTCAGATAACACACTGTTTTAAGCAGTTTGTGGTGGCCTGTTCAGTAACAAACTACTGCATGTGAAAACTAAGTAAGTGTTGGGGAGGCTAAGATCGAAGGCATTATAAATGTAAAGGGAATTTGAAGGACAAAGTGTTGATCCTCTGAATTCCCTCTGGGTCACAGTGGGACTTTCACAGAAGGGGAGAGAAAAATAAAAGCTACTCAGGATTTATTCCTGTGTGAAAGAGCCATACGAGAGTTGACTGACCAAGAAATTCTGATCCTGCACTCCACAGGCTATAAAATAACAAACATATTTATATTTTGCTAGGGAAAAACATTGGAGAGCTGAAGTGTGATGGGTTTTGTCTTTTGCTCTTAAAGTTGAGGTCAAAGTGCAGACTCACTAATGTTGCAAAGTCTCCACTTGGGACTCCCAGCAGCATGGCTGTGCACCTGTGATGGAAAGGCTTTGCTTGAAGTACCTTTGGTCTGTCTGTCTGTCCAGTCTCTGTGCATCAAGCGCTGTGCTTAGGCCAGAAATAACGATTGCTTTAAACTTCTCTCCTCTGTTCACCCTCTGTATTTCAGATGCTCTCTTCTAACGCTAGGGAGCAGCAGTACAGACAATGACTGTCAGTGTTGTGTGGAACAGGGCCTAGGTAGAGCTTAAAGTTCTCCGAAATCATCACTTTGGGATCCTCCACAAGGTGTGCTGAGCCACAACTTGAGCCCGTAACTCCCTGATGGTATTTTAGTTTCATCTTTGATGGGAAGTAATCATGGGCATGTAAAGAAGGAAGTCTTCGCTCTTTGGGGGTTAGAACACCTGAGTAGGGGATGGGAATTCCCCATGACATCCGTAAACGGACAGAGGATCCCTCCGGCAGGACTGAGGAGAGGTTCCAGACCACCTGCGGACAGGGCTGTTCACAAGCCTGCGATGCTTAAACGAAGCTTTGTAGACTGCTCTCAGGGTGGGCTGAAAGGGAATAGTCTGCTTCATAGCTCCTCAAACGAGGAAGGAGAATATGCAGAAATGCAAGTTTTGTTTTAACCTAAGGGTTAAAGGACTTGACTGGAAACCCAAGATCACCCTAAACCTTATTCTTAAAGTTATTAATAATTATGCAGGTTCACTTCATTCCATTTAGCCTTCTGTGCATTTGGAAGGAGGGGTAATTAGTGACCATTCATCCCTGGCTGTAGACCTGTGTGACCATCAGTGACTTGAAATGGCTACGTACCTGTATTGGAAGGTGGGGTGAGGTTCCACGGAACTTGCTCTTTCTTTGTCCAGCAGCCAGACTCGTTTGCTTTGCCGGGCCAGGCCAGATCCCAGATAGGTAACTTTCCTGTGAAGTGCTTCAAGGAATGATACGGTTTCCTTAACCTTGTTATTGTCGTCACAGGCTTCTCTTTACAAGCAGAAGGCGGCAGAATGGGAATGAATAGTAAATAACTTCTTTTGAGAAGATGTACTTCTTTTCTACTTCACTGCTTTGAATTCTTTCTGGGTCTGGTGTGAACCTGAGGTTGATGCTGTTTTTGCTATGCTGACTTTCACTGTTTTCCCCGTTAATTCAACTATTTTCCCATTCTTTTACACTGTCTATTTGCTTTTTCTTTCTCGGATGATCCAGAGCCCAAGCGTGCAGCATCTCTTTTCCTATTGCCTTCTGCTGTAATCACAACGAACCCTTAAAAAGGAGTTGTTTGATAAAACTTTCTGCAATGCTTCCTGACCTTCCAATGCCAGGTGCCACAGACCCCAGCACTGCGTGTGGAACACCCACGAGGCTGCAGGCTCTTGCTGACGCCTGTGGCAGGGGAGTCGATCATGAAGCAGACGACGCGTTTGCGCCGTTGAGGAGCTTGCAGTGACAATCCTACCGCTCTAGGAGCCTAAAACCAAAAGACACCAAACTGGCGCTAGAGGGGGTTGGGTAGGGGCTGTTCACAGACAGAGGTGTGATCTGGAGAGGTAGTTTAGATGCCTGACAATAGTCATTGGGATCTGTGTAGTGTACATTTTTTGTTTTATGTTTTTTCATTAATTTCATACATGTGTGTCACTGGTGCTACAGTATCCTCTTCACCATCACGTTGTGAAAAAATACTCTTTACCTTATTCATCCGAGAAGGGATCTGGCCGAGGCTTGCAGAGATTTCAGTGTTAAGGCAGGATGCCTTTTGCATCAGCATATAACACTGTATGTTAGGTGTGTCTTTGCCTTTTTAGACGTGATGTTTCCCTAATAGTAAGCAATTTCCTCTTTTGAGGAAAGTCACCAGAACAGCAGCCTTCCCACATGGCCTTGAAATAGAAAGAGAAGACAGAGGCCTTCTCCGAACCGGAAACTTACTGGACAGGCTCCCAGTGATTATAAAAAGCCAAACTTTTCTCTTCCTGTTCCTTGGGAAGAAGAAAGCATCTATTTGAGTTTCTTCCCCGTGTACAGACCCTACTTCTCCAGCAGTGCAGGAGGAAATGGCAGAGTTTTCAAAATAGTATGAAAAAAGCTTGCAGAATACTTTTACTCCGTTACTTAATACAACACCGTAACAGCGTGTAAACCCGTGTTGCTGCAGTTCAGTTAACTTCTGAAACGGGGAGTTTATTTGGCAAAAGCTCCATGTCCCCTACCGTACCCACTCGAGGGTAGCGAAGACAACAGCCACTTAGAGCTGTGCGTTTCCGCCACCTGCTCGCAGCTGTGCGTCCGGGCTGACAAAGGGTATGAACTACTGTGGAATCCGTCTGCTGAACACCGGAGAGAGGAGGATACTGTGGCTGCAGTTGTTATTGTGATATGTTGTCCCTGACTGTAATTGTGATGTTCATTTTTTCCCCACACCCTTCTTCCTTGGGCTCATTCTCACTTTTTTTTTCTCTTGCTCTCTTCTCTCCTTTTTTCCCTCCCCCCCTTCCTTTTTGTTTCTGTTGTCTCAGCTGGAGGTTCTCCACTACCGACTCAGTATCTCCAGTAAACACCACGGTAGTCCTGCCCAATCCAGCTACCAGGCCCTCCACGCATACCAAGTATTACCATCTTTTCATTTTGTTTCCTTTTTAAAAATCTCGTTCCATCAGATAATCTGCAAAGTGTACAGGTGCTAGCTGTACAGCAGCTTTTTCTGCTAAGGTATGGTTTTGCAACTTGATTGAGAACACTGCATTGAGATTTACTAAATTTTCAGTGAAAACAGATACTGAGAGGTATTAGCAAAGGTCACGGAGAAAATAGTTAAAATCTAGCATGTTAGGAGGACTAATTGGGAGCTCCGTTTTTAAAGATGCATTCTTGTAGTGCATTATCGAAGGAGGCTTATCAGCTACGCTGACATCTTTTTGACACCAAAACTGGCTTCACGGACGGCAGATCTCTGCCCCTCACGCACTAGTTGTTTAAGCAAACTTTGCATGGAAGAGAAGATTGGAATTTACGTGGCTGTCTCCTAAAATTAAGGTAGGTAACACCTAGGGGTTTTTAGCCAGGGAAGTGTCATTGGATAGTACTAAATTTGTAGTGGCAACGTGAACTTGACTGTCCAGTTTTGCAAAAGCACACGAGTGTTACATTTGCAGATTGTTCAGGAAATGTGCATGCAAAACCATTCCTGTTGGAACAGATTGCTGATTCCTCTTTCCCTACTTCAGCCCTTTATTCATTGGGTCTTCATTTTGGGAAAGGGGGGGGCTGAGCATACGTACTGTAAAGCTCTTATTATACTGTAAAGCTCTTTAGCACTACATGGAGTTTTCCTGCTGTTTAATCCTTTTTTTTTTTTTTATAAAGTGCTATGATATCTCAAGGTACTGCGTAGAAAGGAAAACAGGAACCACTACTTGTCCTTAAATCTTTTAGTATTATGTTTATCTAATTACTGTGTTAAGAATGGCATCCATCCATCCTGTAAGCTAAGGCTTGACAACAAAAACACTTGTGAGGAAAAATACTTTTTAAACCAATAATTGTTCATAATGGTGCTGATCCAGGCTAAGAGGAAATTATAAGAATTGCTAAGTGGAAAAACCACTAGCATCACCTGAAACGATGTATTGAAATAGTGACACTGGTGGTTTTGTAAATTCAAAAGGTACCTTCAAGAGGCGCCTAGAAATTTTTTTTTTTTAAATTACACCCTTTCAAGGCCTATAGCAAAGTATTCAACCTCTCTAATTGCTTTTGGAGATCCTGATCTAAACTCCTAGGACCAAGTAACTTCTCCGAGCTCTACCCTCTGTACACAAACTCTCCTCGGGGCTGTAGGAAACGTGCCACCCTAACGAGCTGTCAGGAACACCAGGCCAGCCTTCATTAGAACTGGGAGCAGGTTATCCTCTCCCACAGAGGAGTCTGGGATCTGGCTGTACTGCATGACTGTGGCTGTCATCAAGCCTTCAGTCTTTCCCTGGAGTGAACTTTACAGTGTATTAGAAATTTTTTAGAGATTGTAAAAACACATCTGCTTTGCCTCAAGCATTACAGGGAAAGGACACACACAGACATGCACAGAACCGCTCCCCCCACCCCCAGTGCTGGAAATACTTTGAACGGATTTAAAAAGTGGAAGCTTTTTGGATAAAAATGCCTGCCAGTCCCCTAGAGTCGTATTCCGAGCCTTACCTCGGCATGGCTGCATTTGACATCCTGGGAGCATCTTGCAGCTATTGTCTAATGCAGCCTTCCGGCATCTTCCGTTAGACTTGCAGATGTAACTTGTTTCGTGTACGTTCTTCTCAACTTTTGAGAAACATGAGAGATGTAAAACTTAGAATACAAACGATATCTTAAAATCTGCCTTCAGTAGTGGATTGAGATGAGTTCCCTACTCTGAAAGCAGATTACAGTAGCAAAGGAATTAGTGCTTTGTCCCCAGATCCTGCAGCAGACCAGCTCTGGTGCTGGGCACCCGGGAGAACTAGCTCTTTTTTTACCTCGTTCATCTCCCTGCTATATCATGCACTCACTTGTTTTAGTAACGTCACTGGGGCTCACCGTCACTCCTTGTGCTACTCCCACCCAGGCTACTTCTACCTGTAACGATGCTAGAAGCATCCTGCTCTTGCCATAACTCTCTCTAGGGTTATTCTTTCTTATGAGGCAGATGAGTACCAGCATAGGAAGGAGAACTCAGTAAAGCCAGCCCAGAGCATAAACAAAGGATCTGTTGTGCTGTCCACAGCAATGAACTTATAGCCATAATGAAAGGCTGAATATTCTTTTTTCAGAAAGGGGTAAGTTGAAATCTACCAGTTCTTCTGTTCTTTAACGCTAGCCCGAAAGTCAGTGCGTTGGAGTACTGTAGATACTCTTTCTTACGATCACATCATTAAAAATACACTGCTGTTTCTTAGTGAACTGATGGCAGAAGATTGATGCAGCTTGTCCTGGGGTGCAAGTCTGTCTAAAATCAGGTGGCACCGAACTACGGTGAAGAACCTAGAAGGAAGAGAGCATTTCTTATATTTTGATTTATGATCTGAGAATATAATTTTCCTGAATCATCTCCTGGACATTTAGCACGTGATACTCATTATCCTCTTGCCTTTTGCTTTGAATCTAGGAGTCGTTCAAGCCCACTGAAGAGCACGTGCTAGTGGTGAGGCTGCTTGTGAAACACCTGCATGCTTTCAGCAACAGCCTGAAACCAGAGCCTCTCTCCCCGTCGGCCCACTCCCACACAGCCAGCCCCCTCGAGGAGTTCAAAAGGTAGGAACGTGAGCAGCCGGTCCCTCACGCGTGCAGAGCTTCTCCCTGAAAAGCTCTGCTTTCACCGAGAGGTTGAATTAGGTTGTTTTGAAGGCTAAATGCAGAAGTACGTTATTAAAATACGAGAGCTAATGGATTATGTTTCTCGCATCCACTAAATGGGAGGCAGCTTCAGGAGGGGGGATGTCTTGCTGTTACACTAGTCTGTATCTTGGCACAAGTCAGAGAAAAGAAAATGGTAGCAGAGGATTCTGGCCAAGGTTAGTGGAGAATTTTATATTTATGTATTTGAGTTGAAACTCAAGGGCCAGATGGAGCTTCAGTTAAGAAAGAACAAGTTTGGGTCAGTCCTTTCTGTATTTGCGTGTGTGGAAGTGTGTTGGGTTGTTGGTTGGGTTTTTTGTCTTTTAAATTTCCTGCCGGTTCATACATGTGACTGCCTTTGAATCTGTTTGCAGGGTTGTAATTCCTCGGTTTGTCCAGGAGAAGCTTTATATCTTTCTGCAACACTGTTTTGGCCACTGGCCACTGGATGCCTCTTTCAGAGCAGTATGTACCTGGCTTCTCTTCCCAAGTCTGTACTCAGCAGAACTAGTCATTACTTATTGCTGATTAGCAGCTATTTCTTGGTCTTTAAATCTTTTTTTTTTCTAGAGCAGTGAAATTCTTTATGTAACATGTACATTTAATGTTAGAGTGCTGATTAGACATAAGAAGTAAGTTGAATAGATCTTGGTGAGAATTACTACAGGCTGTTGGCTGATTTTCCTGACACTGAAAATGGCTGGGGATTGAAAAGAAGTAGGTGTTACTCTTGAGAGACATTCTTATAGGTCCTAATTTCTTACTATCTTATCTAATATGATAGGTCGTAAACAAAAGTAATACAATATTAATTTATGATAGCAAGATACTGCAAATATTACCTCCTGCAAGCCGGAAAAGAAAGACATCGGACCATGCCTCTTAGTAATTCATGTAGGAGTTCAAAGGTGCAGAGCGTAACAGGGCTAGCTCTTGCTGGCTGGAGCTATGGTTAGCGGTATCGCGGCGTAAGGCAGGCTGGCAGAAGCAGCGTTTACAGAGGCCGTGGCAAAGCTGTTCTTCAGCGCCGTCGGGACTCCGCTGCGTTTCCTCGGGGCGGGGGTACATCTGTGCAGAAGGCGAGAGCTGAAATGATATTAATGTGGCACCTTGTTCGCTTACTTCAACAGAGATGCAGTCAACGCTATCAGAGCTGTTAAAGGCACCTTAAGCGTAGCCACCAACTATGTTTTCTTTTTTTGTAGTAGCTGTTTGTGCTGTCTCATTCGGGTATAACAGAAAATCCAATTGGTCCCAATGAACGTGCACTTAGGTTTTTTCAGTTCTTTTTCAAAGTTAGTCAGGTTACTAGAGAGAGCTTTATTCCTAAAAACTTTTAGGTGTCATTAAGATAACATTCACTAGGTTTAAAAGAAACGAACAAAAAACGCTTTCTGTCTTCCTTTCCAAAAAGTATTGATACTCACGTGGTTTTATCTGCGATTTTGCTTAGGTTCTTGAGATGTGGTTAAGTTACTTGCAGCCGTGGAGGTATGCTCCAGAAAAGCCGCCACAAAGTGCAGAGCCCTTGCCTCGCAGCGTGTCGGAGAAATGGTAAGGAGGGAAGCAGCTTGAGTAACCCGAACCAAACCTCAAGTGCACGCAGATCCCGAGTGAAAGAGCAGGGTTTCAAGGACCACCCGCCAGCCTGAATTAGCCTCCTGTACAAGATTAGCAATTATTTCTTACAACACAAGCTTTAGTTTTGAGAGGAATATTCTTTTGTCTCGGTGCAAAGAGGCCATCTTTCCAGAGACAGTATAAAACCGTCCCTTAGTGACTCGTTTGGCAGATGACAAAATAATAATTATTTAAATAGCTGTACTCACAAATCCTGTACTCGCTTTGGCAGGGCTGCCTTCATTCAAGAAAACCTGCTGATGTATACTAAGCTGTTTGTAGGATTTCTGAACAGAGCGCTTCGAACAGACTTGGTCAGTCCAAAAAATGCTCTCATGGTGTTCCGAGTAGCCAAGGTCTTTGCTCAGCCCAATCTAGCCGAAATGATCCTGAAAGGTAAGTGGGTATTTTGGCATCTAATGCTGTCCTGTCTCAGTCTGCCTTCACAAGGGCTACGTCTTACCTCAGAAGCACTGAGACGTACTCTCCCATTTTGTGTGCTATCTTGCGATTCAGAAGCCTCTGTCTTCCCTAATGTTTGTTGGATGGGTTTAATGTGCCTATAGCTCTTTTCTAACCACCGTAACAGTTGGACTCGATGATCTTAAGGGTCTTTTCCAACCTTGACGATTCTATGATTCTAAGAACACAATATTGGGTGTTTACAATAAAGTTAGTTTTTCTTACACTTGTCTTACTTGATAATTTACCTCAGGATTAAAACTTCTTCTATCTCTAGAGGTATCTGTACTTAGCAAAATAGCTAGTCAGCTAGTCATGTATGGACTTCAGGATAATTAGGATACAGTAAATTTGGGAGAGGCAAGATTTGACAAGGATCAATGTCTGAAGTGTCGTGATTCTCCACTGCCTTTGTTGGGAAAAAAAAAAAAAAGTCACAGGCTTAAAATGCTGTCTGTGTGGTCTGCATTTAAATGTACGCTGACCTTCCCTGCTGGGGGCAGAGAGAATTAAATGAAAGAAGGGAATTAAGGCCTCTTTCCCCCTGGAACTACCTGCCTGTCTAAAAGCAAGCTGCCCAGCAGCCTTAAGATGCTTTGTAGCTAGACCTTCCCCAGGCAAAACCAGGACTCTTAGGTAAGCATCTTCACTACTTTTCTCAAATTCTAGGAGAACAGCTATTCCTGGAGCCAGAACTTGTTATTCCCCATCGTCAGCACCGACTTTTTATGACCCCCACGCTTGGCGGGAGCTTCTTCTCATCGTGGCCTCCAACTATTACAGATGCCTCGTTTAAGGTGAAGAGTCACGTTTACAGCCTGGAAGGACAGGACTTCCAGTATAAACAGATGTTTGGCACAGAAGTCAGGAATTTGGTAAGCAACAAGTTTCTTGTCACTGGTCTTTCTGCTTCGACAGGTGTTTTCTCATATTATGAGAAGTGAAGAAAGGGACACTTCGCACCCCGTGCTCCTGTATAATTAAGTTTGCTGATGGTGAGTTCTGGAACCTGAGGGGTTGCGATCCAGCACAGCTGTAAACACCTGCTTGCTCTTTGCTACCCAAGAAGTTCATGCAACAGTTTAACATGAAGTTAATATTAACAATTAACAGAAGTTAATGGCTGCCTCGGAGTAGTATATTGCGAGTATTTCCTCTGACGTGTTTACCGTGAACTCCTGACTCACTGTATTGATGGGTACCCATCAGCAAATCAGATAAAAATAGCAGGAGGAAAAAAAGCAGCTGAAAAACCTAAGCAGCACTCAAGTTTCGTAAGTGCTTCAACAGCAAAGAACTACCTTTGCCCTGTTGGAAGTGCAACTAACAGTCTTGGCACAAGTCCATAGGAGCTAAGAGAGCGAGTTTGCTGGGTTTGCTCTCACTGCCAGGTATTGGGGCACGGTTTTATCCATGTATTGATGCTTAGTGGTCCTTTATGTTTGTCCCACACGATGAATTTTTTTTTGTTTTAGGTGTTAAAACTGGCTCAGTTAATTTGTCAGGCGCAGCAGACAGCAAAATCCATATCGGACCATTCTGCAGAGACCATGGCTAGCCAGTCCTTCTTTTCATGGTTTAGATTTACGCCATCTGAGATGAACGGTTCCTACACAGGCAATGACCTTGATGAAATTGGGCAAGACAGCATCAAAAAAACAGATGAATATTTAGAGAAGGCACTGGAATACTTGTGCCAAATCTTTAAGGTAGGTACCATCTTTCTAAGAACCTTCCCTATGTGGCCGCGTGAACGAGAGTCAGGGGTCCTCAGACGCCCTTCTGTCACTCTTGTACTTTGTGGGGTCACAAAGCCACCCAGAGACCCTGCTAGCAAATCTTGCTGTAAACGTCTTTGGGCTTGACTTTACCTGACCACTTCAAAACCGCTTTCAATAGAGGTAGAACTAGATGCTCTCCATTTCCAAATATTAAGCCCACTTTGTTTCAAGTGACTGCTCTTTTGGACTACAGTTTATACCAAACTTGGCTCTTGTGCCTGTTCTCATGTTTACAAACAGGCAAGACATGGCTTAAGTTTCAAGAACAGTCCACTATCTTCTAAATGTAAAGAGCTATAACAATACAAGGTGTAACTGCAGCTGTAGGAGAGTGGATGGGCTAGGAGCAGGCTGCTGCTTTGTCTGCACTTGGAAGAAGAGGCTCACTTCTCTGTCGGCCGCACTCCCCTGTACAGAGTTGACCTAGGAGCAGACAGCTCTTAGCTCTCACGGAGTAAGGGACATGCGTAGAAAGCAGAACGCCTCGCTGGGACTTGACGAGCACAGACAAGAAAGCTGGAGACTTTCATCTCCTTTTCATGTCTAACTGCAAGAAATGAAATAGAAGGGGTAGATCAAACACATGCTTTAACCTGTGTTGTTCTTGAGTAGCTGAATGAAGCCCAGCTGACCCAGATGATGATGAAGTGTGGGACTGCTGAAGATGAGAATGGAAAAAAACAGCTTCCAGACTGCATTGAAAGCGAGGAGGGCCTGGTTCTTACACCCCTTGGCAGGTACCAGGTGAGAGAGGAAGGATTCCAGGTAGCTACCCTAGATGTTTTTCAAAAAA
The DNA here is from genome assembly GCF_965183815.1 of Platalea leucorodia. NCBI lineage: Eukaryota > Metazoa > Chordata > Aves > Pelecaniformes > Threskiornithidae > Platalea > Platalea leucorodia. The sequence goes on from NC_138834.1 coordinate 16,949,343, forward strand.
CAAGGTGCCCTTCTGCATCAACAGAAATGCAGTTTATGTGGGGCCAAGAGAGGGGCCTGCAAAAGGTGTTTCGGAGGGGAGCTAGAAGATAAGGGGTTTATTTTCCTGTTTCTAGATCATAAACGGCTTACGCAGATTTGAGGTGCAGTATCAAGGAGATGCTGAGCTTCAGCCCATCCGAAGCTATGAAAATGCCACCCTTGTCCGCCTCCTGTTTCGTTTGTCCTCGGCGCTTAACGAACGGGTAAGTAAGTACAGCACTGCCGCCTCCTGTGTTTTCCATTGCAAATTCCTCTTCCTCACTGCACCTGCACATATGTGCCACTGGGTTTGTCTCCTTGATTGATTGTGGTCTAGGTGGGTATTTCCTAATAGTATCAGGCCTGCCTCTCTACCTGTGGTTCTTTTTCCTACACAAAACATGAATAAATAACATTTTAAATGTATTCTTCAGGAATATCATTCAGCATGAATGTTTCTAAAACAGGAACAGCAAATCCTTTTCTTTCTATAGATATGATAGGTAAAAGGCAAGTCTGCACTAAAGCAGTTCTACTATTTAAAAGTGCATTTTGCTATTTTTTCCATTTTCTATAATTCTCATCCTATAAATGAAGAAAATTGTAAAATGTCACACTTACTTTATGACAGTAGTTGCAGTAGAATCCTAACGTGTAAACTTTTCTTGCCTCAGTTTGCTGCTCAGATGGATGTGCTTTGCTCCAGGGAAGACTTTGTTGGCCGCCTCTGTCGCTATCATCTTACCAACCCCCACCTCGCACAGAAAATCAGGTGTAGTCCCGTGGCGAAGGACCGAACCAGCCAGAACTGGGGACCGAGAATCAGCCTGAGGTTTCTGGCCAGCTACAGGACTCTCGTTTCTCTGCTGCTCATCTACTTCATTGCATCCTGGTGTTACATTGGGCCCGTGGGCTGCACCTTCATTATCCTCATGGGATATCTTCTTTATGCCGTAATAATGACTTTTTTCTCTGAAGGATGGAAGCCACATGAACACTGATTTCCTTCTCTCAACTTACACTTGTGAAAATAAATGTTTTAAGGATGAGCCTGGGATTCAATGACTAAAATGTCTGAATTATTGTATCAGATCTTCCTGAAGTATTTTTTAATATTAAAGCTAATTGAGTTTTATAAACAATGATGTGGTCTGGTGGAGTGGAGATAATCAATGTAAATTTTATTTTTATAAAGGTGTTCCTATGGAATCTAGTGAGTGACTTTTTTTGAGGGGGGAAGAATGAGCCATCAGTACCACAACAGCTCTGCTGTTGGCTAATAAAGAATCTGAAGTTTGGAAACATCAACAGAGAATGGTGGGGGGTGGATCTAATTTAACGTTACAGTGGGAGAAGTACTTAGCGCTGTCCTCTAGAAGCAAGTCTATATTATATGCTGTCTCACGGCTTCCATGATACTACTAGGCAAAAGGTTGGTTTTTTAAATGAAGTCAGGTGCATCTCTGTTAGACACCTCCAGGTTCTCTCCCCAGCCCATCAGCGCAGTACGTACTTACCCCCAGTAAATGGCACGGCGGGTCGCTGGAGGGAACACACTCAGCAACTGAAACAATTCCCCACGTTCTGGCCTCGGGAGCCCGGCAAGCGCTGTGCCCGGCTCGGCAGCCACCGGCGCGCGGAGGAGAACTGAAACGCACCGCAGCGACGGCTCCAAAACCTGCACCAGGAAGGTTGTGGGAAAGCGGAGGGGCATGCCTCTTTTGCAGCTATTTCCAGATATGTTTTAACCAAATTGTTAAGAAATAAATAAATCCTTTAACTGTCTCAGTGTTAGACCCTAGCCGTATCTTTAACTGTGCCCCACCTCTATCCTGATTTCTTGGGTTATGACTTAATGACGTATTACAAACTATTGGTGCCGCTGGTTCTTCTGCCCTAAGCCACGTCACAGTCCTGGTTACACAACTGCCTCTCTCACTTGTAGACGCCATTACTAAGCTCCTGAGCAGGTCTTCCAGTTTACTTGAGGGCAGTGTTGCGGGGCACGAAGAGCCATTTAGGATTCCCTCCCCTAACCTTCAAGGCGCACGAGTTTTCGCTTACCATAGCACAAAGTAACCGTCATCCGATGGACACAACAGAACTGGTCCCTAACGATCGCCGTGGGGAGAGCAGTATAATGTTGGCATCCAACACGGGAATAATAATAAATTTATTACAATAGAAACAAACAGATAATGCATTAGTTCATGTACAAAATACTGATAGCGTTCTGCTGCCTCAGTCAGTGCTTACTACGTACCCACATTGAAAAACATCCTAAAACTGATGACACCGCACGGATTTACGAAGGTCATAGCAATGTCCTGACGCTAGGGTAAGTAAGTGCAAGGTGAGCCCAGCTGCTCTTTAAGGGCTGCTGCACAATAGAGGGAGACGGAGCAGGACGTAACGGGAACCCTGAAATCTGAAATCCTTCTGCACCAGGAAATTAAGAGCGAGCAACTTAGAAGCATGGGGAAAACGAAACAATCACTACACGTGAAATTAGTTACTCGTGGCAAACGTTTTCACTAGAAGTGCCCAACGCTAAAGCAGCTGATGACTGACCTGAATGCCCACCATTGCTCAAGGCACAAAATACTAGTTGTGTCAGCTCTACTCCTGAGCTATGCTGCTTTTGTCCTTTTCTTTTTAAACAAACTGATGCAGCATAGAAGCATTTCCACTGAACAGCATCAACGCCCAAAGGAAGCCAGACGCCTCAGAGAGACTCAGTAAATGCAGAAGCGTAGCTGAAGCCTGCGGGACTGATACGGGGCGTTCACTGCTGGGTCTTCCCCCCACCTTCGCCGAGTTCAGAGAGGAAGTCGGTACGCACGTTAGGATCTCTTCTTTCTCATCACCTCACTCTTTTGGAGTGAGAAAGATGTGGTCCATGCTAACCAAAAACCATTTATACAACGTAGTGTTTTAAATAAGCTATAAAATACTTTTTTTCTCTATTCGGTTCCCTCCCACCCCCAGGTATAATTATCCAGATTTCTCTCACATATTTGAGGGATGCCTTAAAAGGCTGTAATTTATCCCATCTCTGGGCAAAGCTAATAATAGGCAAAAAAGATTCCTGCAACCACTGAGAACTTTGCACGCACATCCTCGTTGCAGCTAATTTATTTCTGGGGCAGCATCAGGTCACAAAACAGACAGTGTGAAAGGAATACTGGCACTGAGCAAACTTTGAAGCAAATTAAGACATTCTCTCCCTACTCCCTCTTATACCAGACTCCCCGATGGAAGTCCACAAATAATTTCTTCTCTAAGAAGACAATAAAAACTCATCCTAATACAGTCTCAAGAACCATATATACACATTTTGTATATTTGAAAATGCTGGCAAAAGTCCACAGAGGCAGAAGATAAAAAGCATGAAAGCTAAATCTAACATCAGGTTCTCTACTGAACCTGACACCTAGAAACAAAACAACATAAGGCTTCTTTCTTCTGAAGTACCCTCCCCAAAATGTGATTTTCCAGTGGCGTGTGGAAAGGCCAGCTGTTGAGACCTTCTTTCCCGCTTCCCGATTTCGAAAGCGAGGCGTTACGCAGCGGAGAGGCAGGCCTGACGAATACTTTGTGCCCAGGTGTTTAAGAGTGCCGTGACTGAATGCTTGTCTGGAAGTTGCAACAGTTTTGAAGTCATGTACCGATACACTGACTGCAAAAAGGGATTGGCTGCTGGAAAAAAAGATAACAGATAAATGGAGTTATAATAAAAACAGTATTTAAAAAAATGTAAAAAAGAATAACATTAGGTGTTCACGTCTCCCCACTATTACCACACACACATGCCCAACATCCTCGTACCATATTGCCTAGGGTTTTTGATCCACAGCGGGCTCTGATCGGGATAGTCCGCCGGAACGCTGAGCTGTAGTGGTGGGACATTTGGAAGATTCTTGTCGTCTGGAATGCAAACACACTTCCCATCAGAACAAAGCATTCCTTGCTGGACGGAGGGGTTTTGTGCATAACTCAGCTTGGTTTCTAGCCTCTGAAGCCCAAGGAGGAACGAGGCTGTGCACATCCATTGTTACTGGAAGGCAATCTCACTGCTCACTTCTTTAACACCACCCCTAAGTTCTTGGGGAAAAAGCCTGGCAAACATAGCTCCATCTCTTACACATTTCTGCACCTCGCCAATCTCACCATTTCATCAGCTGAACTTCACTAAGTCAGACACCTCATTATTGAAAATTAAGTGCCTTATGTACTAATATTCAGGACAAAACCAGTTCAGATTTCTCAAAGGGGAGGAGGAAAGAATCTATTTTCCCCATTGGAATCCAAAGAGCAAAACAAGTGAATAGACTGTAACGCTTTATGCTTATTCAGCTGAGATGAAAAAAAGAGGCAATCTGAATTTCTTTCTTCTTGAACATACACCGCTGTCAGTGATCATTAGCACCAATTGAAATAGACCTCCCAAAAATCAACATTTCTCTAGCTCTGTCCTAGCTGCTGGAGGCAGAATAATTCTCACATCTCAGTATAGGTCAAATGAGGAATCAAGATTGTTGCTAGCGACAAGTAATTTTCTAGACGCTAAACGAGATTGCCAATTGCAATTTCAGCGCAAAGAAAGGATCGGTGTGAAGGAAATCTCCAGGCGTACACTGAAGCAGCCGTGCAGAACGTCACGATTAAGCAGTGCTATGAATCTGATAAGTACAGACTTCATGCAGAAGTCACAGGTTGGCAAGATTCAAGACTGTTAGCAAAAAACTCTTCAATTTTCTACAATCAAGCTCAGCACTTCTTCCTGAATTCAGCACTTAGTTTCTGCTTGCTTACCTAGCTTGCATATGAGATGAACTGTGCCGTTATTGCTGCAGTGGGAAGGGTCCAGGTTCACCAGGAATTTCGGATTTAATCTTGCAACTTCCCCTTGTAAGACATTTGGTATGGTCTGTCTTTCATCCTCTTCATATTTCCGTTTTCGAGGGGAAGCAACTGGGGCCCTATGTAAAACACAGCCCACAAAAGGACTAGGTGAAAGTGTTATGCCAACACTGCATTTGTCAAATATTTTACAGGTGGAAAAAGGAAAGATATAACTCATACCCATCCATAAACCCATCCGTTCTTTTAATAGTTTCTACAAATAAATATCTTTCCCTTAAATAATGAACATTTAAGACAGACAGCAAGTCAATGATACATACGTGATCGGTGGTCCATGAATTGCAGTCATAGCTGGCATAAACGTCCGGTAAAGGGAGTGGTTGAAGACTGGTGAGCGGATGTTGGCCAAAACAGCATCCAAAAGCGGCTGACACAAGTACTGCTGTTTGGTGGGCGGCACTGGGGGAGGCGGTGGGGTAGGCTAAAACACAAGAGAAGCCCCTTTTCTTTTAATCATCACCAAAAAAGAAGTGTCTACTACTGATTCTGCAAAATTTTATAGTAGTAAACTTCCAATGCATGAAATGCAAAGGATTCTCAAAACCGCATACAGTAACATTAAAAAAAAAGGTTCGTAGAAAGAATTACTCAAGTCTTTGCACAAAGCACAAGAATCTGAAAGTTCAGTTAAAAGATACATACAGGTGACACACGAAGTAAATGCTTGCCCATTTTTTCCTGTTTTCTTACTTTGTCCAACCTTACTTGAAGTCTTAACAGCACGAGCAACCAGAAATGAAGAAAATTATCTTGCCAAATCATAAGACCTTTTGGAATGAATTGCTTCTCTCTTGCTAGCGCAAAGCATTACGTACCACAGCCATATCATTTTTCAGCTTCTCCAGAGCAATTTCGCATTTCTGCAGTGTCTTCAGAGGGCATCTGCAGATGAGGAGAAATGTCATTACCACAAAACGGTCACCTCAGCTGAAGTGTTTCTGCTATCTGAGCCCCACAGACAGCTTCAATGCCAACATGGCTGGATGCTAAACAACAAATTTCTGGAAGAGCTGGGGAATCTGATGTCCAGCCAAAAGGAAAAGGAGTTACCGTTTTGAAGGGTCGGTCAGGATATCTAAGAGACTCTTCATTTTACTCAGGTCCTTCTTCCTATCTGAAAGAATATCGGAGACACAAACACTGACTACGAGAATAGCTTCCATACTTGCAGACAGAAATACAGTATACCGTTAAAAGTGAAAACACGAGCCAACACTGAAGAAAGTAGTGAGGATCCAAGATCTTTCATCTAATCCTAAGCATATCCATTGCATAAGCTCTGTGAGTCTCAAAACATCAGAAGCAAAGGAAAAAAGTGATAAGAATTTAAGGATGAGGATTTTACCCACTCTTCACAGTAAAACCTTTACAGTCATAGGCAAGCAAGAGCAACTAACTTTCACTGTCATTTTTAATCCCTGGAATAGGATCCATCACAAAAGGCAAGGTACTGCTTCTTTCATCAGGAGAGATAGCTAACAGAGAGAAATGCATGACTAAATAGAGGGAACCTCACCTTCATTTTTATCTATTTTATTGATCATCCTCCGGAGTGGCTCAATGTATTTTGATAGCTGTTTGAGTTTCTCCAGATACTGTTGCTCCTCTGACTGGCTAGAACTGGCTGGACTCATGACAGAATTTGGATTTCCTAGTAAGAAGTAAAGGCTGCATGTCACAGGTATGATCAAAGATACTGCAGAACAGCATTCTCACATTTCAGAATCTAGATCTGAAATGTGGCACTCTCAAAGCGTAGCTCACGTCAAATATCCAAATCCACAACTGGATGCCCTCCACAGTTTAAGTGCAACCCTCTAATCTTTGTGTAGAAATAACATCTTCTGTGGACAGAACAGCAATTCCCATTCAATACAATTTTTTCTGAAAAGGTCCGACGTTTCATATACCCATTTTCTAGGTCCTCATTTTGCCTTCACTCTGGTGCATTAAACACTAAATCAGCACACCCAATTTGCTGCAGTTTTCCTTAAGTCAGTGCTTTCCAAATTGCAGAGCACACAACACCGGTATGAGAAGGAGCCAGTACATTACTTCCATTCACAGTATCAGAAACTGCTTATTACATCTGGGAGAGAGGAGAGCACAAGTGTCACAGCACACCGAGGAAGGTGTCGTGGAGCAAAGCAGCCTGCTGCCTGTGGTTAAGTGGTTACATCCTTTACAACTGCACGCTGCTGCTAAGGGCTCCTTCCTGCATGGAGCTAAGGAATCATTATGCCTCTGTAAACTTGCTCCATTAAATTATCATTCTTTTTTCAAAAGACTGGGGAAGTTAGAAAAACCCATTACATAGTTCAGTGATGAGAAGAGGTTTCAATTGATTTTGATGTGGGATATCCATGTTGTTGTGTTACGTGGCGCGTGTGACGTTCTCTACTTGCAATGCTGGCTGCTTTGTAGAGCTCTCTAAAGTTTACATCCTGCCAAACGATAACAGGTTTCCTGGGAACTATCACCGTTACCAAAACATACCCCAACTCAGAGTCTGCAGTACAGTTCTCAAACCATTTACCTGGAGTGTTTAAAGGACCTGGGGATGGGACACTAAAGTTCTGAGGTGTTCGTGCAGCTGCTGGGCTCTGGGATGGTTGTGGAGATGGACTGGGGAGAAAGCTGCTGGGTGATGGAGCTGGCCCAGAGCTGAAAAATAAGCATAAAATCAAACCTGGCAGAATCTGACAAGGAAGCATGATCAGCCTGTGAGCAGATACGCTTTTAGTAAGCGTTGTTATGGCACTCTGTAGCTCTGCCAGTACACTTGATGAGGATTTCATACACAGCTGCTTTATTTAAAACGGGGGTTTTCAGAGTGTGTTCGGCACAATCCCACCTGTGCTCTCACTGAAGTTGATGTTAAAATTCATTCACTTCAATGGAAAGAGAGTAAGATGCATTGAATGCTTCTGAAAACCTCAGCTTTACGGCTGTGACAAGCATCCTCAAAAGCTGCAGTCTAGCTCACCTGACATTTGAATTTGGCTGAGAAGTTGGCTGGCCTGGCTGAGGAGATGGCTGCGGCTGTGGTGGCGGAGGCATTGACTGGGGCGTTTGAGCTTGCTGGACAGGAGAAGGGGATGACATCATGGTAATATTGTTCTGGCTGACCTGAAATGTGGAAAAATACAGGATCAATAACAACAAAAGGGAGTAGAGGATGGGAAGCTAACTAAAAGGCTTTACCTACAGAGAGCAGCGTATCCTCAGGCCTACAAGAAATGAAAGTGTTAGTTTCCTGTTCTCCCCATCATGACAGTCCCACCTGTATCACTCTCGAGGCTCTCAGGGCAGTACTCCATATCAACTTCACTAGAAATAACCATTAAAACTGCACATAATTTGAGTAGCTGTATAATAATTGTTTTTCATTTCCCAAACCATCACGTCGCAATTAAAATGTCCGAAGTGCCATCTGAAAAACCTGTATTTTATTAGAACTAGAGTAAAGAAGAACAGGAAGAAAAGACAGTTCTGACTTGAGAATTAACAGCCATAAAAACCCCTCCTTATTTTGACATTTTAATTACAGCCTTCAAAGGTCCGTCAGACTTGACTGTAGCTTCCCAACTGGTTTTCTTTAGGAGGAAAGAAGAAAAAAAAAAAAAAGTGTAGTAAGCCAAGCCACCAACATCTTGTTTAAATATTCAGCTTTGACAATCTGGGTGGAGACAGAAACACTCCACACTGAATGGCTGGATGGAAAAAAAAAAGAAGCAGCTTTCTGACCTTTGGAGAACGATGAGGTGTGCCTAAAGGACAAAAAGACGAATAAGAGCATTTCCAGAACAGCACCAAACTCTGGGTAACCACTAAGTTTATTCTGTACACTCTGAAGTGCCAGAGCCAGATGATGCTCAAATTAGAGCAACTTCTCACATTTGTTCTAACGGACGTTCTTCCCCTTGATCACTTAAAACCAAGCAAAAAAACCCTGTATCATGGTCAGGAGCATGGTATAGTAATGCAGATATTAAGTGATCACATTTGTTTAAGGCACATGCAGAGTTCTTATGACCTGAGGCTATAAATAAGTACATGCACAGATAAACTGAATTAGCCCGCAGAGGCCACATATTGTGACTCAGTAACCCATGCGTCCGTTCTGTAAGTCATTGATTAGCGCCTTTATGAATTAACAACTCTGTTTCCTTCAGTCTAAACCATTTTTAAGCAAAGCTCCCAGTAAATCCACAAGTCCCAGACACTTCATGGGCACTGCAATTTGATGTTGTCCTTCCCTCGCTCGTTAAACATCCATCTAAATCATCCAACTGTTTCCAGAGGACATGATATTTAGCACATTAAAAAGCAAGTACTGCATGGTCTACTTTTGCATGTATGCACTGAATGTGACTGGAAATGCTTTGCTTGGAATATCACATTACAGCTGTGCAAGAGGTCACGCTCCACTAAAAAAAAAGGGCCCAAGCAATCCCCAGCTAGGTGCAAATGTAAAACTACTAACCTCAAAAATACTTGTTTATCATCCATTAAAGCATAGTTTAAAAATCAAATGCAGCCTGACATACTATGATTTTTTCCCCCCAATTTTCAATAACCCCACTACCTTCACAACCTCTCCTACAAAGATAATATCTAGAACAAGTCAGGCTGAAATGATGATTTAAATCAGCTATTACATCTTCCTTTTGACCATAATCAACAAATACTGAGACTGTGCTTACTGTTTTTCATAGGAGGTAGATTCTTTAACTGCATGTGTCTCCTCAACAGCTGGAAAAGCATTTCTGAGATTGAAAAGCATAGTCTGCCTCCTGCAGAAACCGAGCATCTCACCACTGTTTGGAAGGAAGCTAGGATGAATACTGCAAAAAGAACTCCCTGATTTTTTTACAATTCTATTTAACATTCTACTAAACAGCAAGTGATTTGGAACTTACCCATATGGATACTGCACCCATCTTTCATCAAGTCAAACTAAGACCACTTTTGAGCAGTTGTTCACTTCCTGAAAATCAAGCCCCTTTTAAGCGTTTCAGGTTGGTTATATAAAATAACTTCTGAAAACTTAAATCCTTGTGTTTTGGGAAGGAAGGAGAAAGATTTCATTAGGTTTTTTGCCAGTTTTAAGCTTCCAACACCAAGGTCCCTTCACGTTAATTTACAAAAATGTTGCAGAAAAGGAAAGAACAGAACATGCAGCATCTACTGTGCACATAAGCACAGAACAAATTAGATATTTTTTGCATTATCCCTTCTCATTTAAGTACGTGCATAGGCAAACAGCTTTCCTTCTTGCAACAGGTTTGCACTTCGCCAGCTTCATTTCAGAATATCAAAGGCTAATGTCTAATATTAAGCAAAACCGTGACATTTTCAAAAACATATACTCAGAAGTATGCAATCCTGAATTTACTGCCTTCCTTTTCTTTGAAAGCAGTTAATTTGCAACATAATAATTTCAGATGTCTTCCTATAGTACAGATCTAAAGATGCTTTCAGCTTTAGACTTCTACATTGATTGCAGCATACAGATTAAAACAATTTAATGAAATTTCAGCTTCTAGGGAATGCTCTTTCCAAGTGACTCCCACTGAAAAGAAGGCTTAACAAACCAAAAACACCCAATAAACCCAAAAGACAAAAAACCTCCCTCTGGAGCTTTAACTTCATTAAACTCATTTAGCTTCTCATTTAACTCCAGAGTTAAGCTATGGTTACTGACCATTTGTATACCCTTCATCTTCAACATGTATGAGGAAATGCAACTACATATTTTTTCACTGCAGAATGAGAGTTTCTGCATCTACAAGCATATTCACAGACAGCTAGTACAGCCCACTGAACGTGAATTTACTCTGCAACTCTACAGTGACCTGATATGACACCAAGCCCTAATTTTCTGAAGTCTTGCCCAAAAGATATTTAGGCTTGCACGCTGAAAGCTTGCACTTAATACCCACTAAATCAAAGGTGTTCTTAGTGTTTAGAGCACACCATGCTGGAAGATAAACTTAACTATGAGACCTACCTCCAGTTTGCCGAGTCTCAGGCAAGGAACAGCACTCTGTCGATAAGGCTAGCGAGAGTTTTTCAGCAGCTCCCGGTAGCAAGAGTGCACAATATGCAGAAGCTAAGGGCAAGGAAAAGGAGACTGCAACAAGGAGTGATGGGTAATAATGAGGAACAGTAGAAACACTTTTAGTCTAAAGAGAAACTCTAGAAAGCATTTATGCTACTGTACTTACAGTTCCAATGTTAAGCCAGTAAGCACAGCCTTGCCTACTCTGTTGCAAACTGGGTTTAAAGTTCACCATTATGCTGCTTTACGTGACAAAATGGAAACTCTGCAGAGCTTCAAGTAAGTTCAGATACAGGTTTCCATATTCCCAGTCAGGCCAGTATCACTTGCTTTATTTTAATATTAACTCAGTTTTATTTTTCCCCCCCTATATTTTCAATTTGCTGAAGATTTCTGTGCCAACAATAAATTGGAAGTTAATGCTATTGCAGACTGCAATAAATTTGTAGACAGAACTTGGAGGTTTTGACAATAGAAATACAGGAGAATGATTGGTATTAGCACATTACTTATCTAATTGCTAAAGCAAAAGCTAAGTATTAGATTAATCTTTCAAAATTTGAAGATCAGCAGGTTTCTTGAGCCAATCCAAATATGGTATATGAAACTTCTTTTAGCTGTTCAAAAAGTGCCACTAACATTGATCGTAGTTCATGTTTGGTAACTATTCAGGCACAAACAAACTTCAGCTAAGAAAAAAAAAAGTCACTTCTAATTCTTTTGACTGAAAACACCGTAATAGTAAAAAAACCCCAACCAAAGAAGAAAACCACTGCAGAATCAACTGAGCCTTGTGATAAAAAAGGACAGACTGACATTTGTGTGATATGGGGTAAAAATAAATAGCCACACAGTACTGATACTACATCTGGTCCTTTTGTTGAAAGGGATTCTTCAGTGCAAGACTCTTTTCTAAAGAGAAAAGGCACTCTCAACTACCTATCACCAAGTCTAAAGGACTTTTGATACTTTAGTCAAGGAGGTGACACACTCCTAAATGAGTAATCAGTAACCAGATATATGCTACAGCCCTTTACTCCTATTGTGCACAGCTGCAAGAGCCCTGATGACAAGGAAGTTATACCCAACAGACAATATTATTTAAGCATTTTACAAAATTAAGAGGCATAAATGACAACATTTCTAATCCACCTAGAACCTGAAGGGAACGTTCAAGTATATGGCATGCCAGACTGGCTTGAAAAGCATGCTTCCCGCCACCATTAAACCAGGACTCACTCACTCATCCTACCACCTGCTTAGGAGCCATTTTCACTCCGTTCATTGTTCAATTCCCTTTTTTGTTCTGCCATCTCTAGTTGTTCAGTCTTCTACATCGCTTTCACAATCCTTGCCATGCTACTGAGAGCACTCCTTGATGACCAATTCACTTGGTGTCAGAAATCAAAGCTCCTCAATAACCACAGACATGACAGCACTAAAGGATCAGCCTATGGCACTGAATGCTTAAACCAGAGGTCTTTTGTTATGACTCAAATATCAAATATAAGCCAATCTAATACTTAAAGATCTATCGGAAAGCCTCATCATCAAACCAAACATTGTGAATACTTCATATGGGAGATGAGTGTCTCAGTACATATAAACTGCTACAGCAAATAAAACTCAAAGTAAATTCTCCTTGGACTCAACCGCTATGCCTGCGTTTTATTTCAGTTAACACGTAACAATGACCTGGACTGAAATGACCATCCATCTTAAACCAGAAACAACAACGGATGTGTTTGCCTAGCTCTGCAGAATCTTTCTGGTCACTGTATCTACCTGAGCAAATTCCTGAGAAGAACAGGCTGTGCCTACTAAACTTGATGCAGCAGCACTAGGAAGCAGTTTCAGACATTCCACAGCCCCACGACAAGCTTGCAAAGGAAACAAAAATGCAAAGAGTAAAGAAAATGTCATTAAACCTATGAACAAAATGCAGCAGTATTAAGAACTAAAACTGCACCTGGTATTAAATTTGAAAATTAGCATCTAGAAGAACAAGACATGAGGTTCATGAACAACAGATAGAAAAATGCAGTTGAACGCTATTCCACCATCGTAATACAACACGTATTTAAACCAACAGCAGTCACACTGGGCTCAGCAAACTTCGGCAGAGCAGAGCAGTGCCTCGTTTCGTGACTTACTGGTAAGAACTCGGTTCTATTTCATTCCAGTTCTCCCATTCCCGCTCCCCCAAAACGACCCATTTTGCTTGCAAAGCATGACTGTGAGGTCTTTAGCAGATCCGGACCTGCACCAGGCAGATGCAGTGCTCTGACACACGCATCTTCCAGCAACAGCGGGATAGGTGCTGCCAGCCTGCCTACAGAGGTTCTTCTCTGACGCAGGTACAAGCGGAATCCTTCTGGCAGTTCCTCCTACACAACCGTCAAAGAAAAGAGCAGCTCTGTTTTTCCTGGTCCCTGATACCATGCCAAGAAGCTACTCAAACTGCAATGAGCCGAGTTTACTATTAATGAAAGAAGCACCTGTACAGAGCACGAACACGTGATGAGTAAGGTCCCAGACACAACTCAGCCAGCACACTGCGGTACTGACGTGCAACACTCCCATAAATGCACGCTGTTGGAGTATGGACAAAGACTAAGCAGGAACCACAAAAATTAATTTGAGACTTGAATCAATTATGAACATGGAAACGTTTTAAATGTTAAAACAAAGATCTATGCTGCTTTAAAAATGCTTTATTTGATATCCCAAGCTCTCAGAAAACCTATTATTTAAAGTGAAAAAGGATCCATAAAAAACCTAAACAGCCCAATACCCTGAGTAACACCAGCAAGTCAGTTGTTTGATGAAAAAGCTTGCTTGAAAGCAAGTGCTATACAATCGCGTATTGAATGCTTTGCACAATTCCTGACACAATGTGCTTTGACTCAGTAAATACCTGTGGCATTTGCTGTCCGCCCAAAGGAATGGAGCTTGGCGGCGTAGCAGACACAGCGGTGGTAGGCGGGAACCGTGGTCTTATTTGCATCCCACCTCGGGCCATAGGTGCGGTGATCATCTTTGAGGACAGAGGGACAACAGACAAAAGTAATCGCAAAACAAGAAATGCAGTGCACTGGCAGGATGAGAAGCACATGCAACCTCCAGGAATTAGGGGGAAGGGGAGCATGAAGGGAAGGTTAGTGAGCTCTTCTCTAAAGGTTAACCTAACATGCTAGCTTATACATCAAACTCCTTTTTATAGCCTTTCTACCCATTTTTCAGAAAGCATCTAATGAATTCTAGGTACCTCGAGAGAGCTGATACGTAGATTCAGATTCATGGGTCAAGGTCTGACTATGCTATCATTTGCATGTAGGGCTTTTCCTAGATTTTGCCTGGCATCTTGAACTTCTAGAATTCTTGGAAATAAGTGCTCTAAGATTGTTGTCAAGAGTGCTCCATGTAAGAAGCTATATAACGCCATAGGTTTCTGATGTGCTTTCCCCCACTGTGGACTCAAAGGATTTAGCAGTATTTGCGTATGCCACCCTTCGTTATAAAAGAATTTGGCAGACAGTTCAACAGCAACTGTCAGCAGGAATGCTCCACAGCGAGCAAAATTTCAGACCAACCCAACCTATGACAGTATAACAATGCCAAAGACAACAAAAAGGACTTCTGGGTTTGAAAAAGCTATTCCCTTCCTTTCATAACCCAGAGAATAAGTCAAATACATCCTTGTAATTTCCATCATTTCGACAAATACCCATTCCTCTATTACTAAGCTGTGCTAAAATATTCTGAGTCCACAATCTGCCTCAAGCTCATTCACGCACTATTTGATTCTCCAGATGTATAGGCTGAGCACACCCTAAAGTACAACCACTTAGGACAAATGATGAAGGTTAGCATTAGAATTTGTATTTTAAAATAGCCTTGGGACTATGCTACTCTACAGCATCTAGAAGTGCCTTTCAGAACCATCAGCCTGCACAAGCCACACAGATTTAATCAGATATCTCTGCAGAGCCCTCTGTTACTTAAAATTTGATAATACACCGTATATGCTGAGAATTTACAGCAAATACAGCATAGTTCTGAGGTAGCATTCGGGTAACTTTTGGCAGCTTCTCTCTGGTACTTCAAAGATCTACAGTAAAGTCCTCTGGGGTACTTTTTTCCCAGCATACGTATTACCAAGGAACCTACACAGGCCCTAACCAACCTACAAGTTAATTAAGTCTCCTTTCAGTAAATGGTTTGGGGCATTCTTGCTTAGTGTTTTATGTAAATGGACTGAAGCAGCCAGCAACATGTCTCTAGAGAGTCAGAGAATGCATGTGCTTACAATTGTTAAAAATAAATAAAATTAAATACAACATAGCAAGACTGAAAAAGGAAAGCAATAACTGATAAAGAAAACAGTGTCAAATTCAGCACAGCTGTTAGTTCACAACATCAGAGCAATGCAGTCCCTTTCCATCCAGGCAAAGAGGGATGGTCAGAGACAGGATTTCAAAAGGGAAACAAATGCGAGCGCTTCAGACATCACACACACATGCACATGTACACACACAGCATGCAACAGCCACCACAAGCAAACACAACAACCCAGAACTGGCACAAAGCGCAGGTGGATGCTACAAAGTGCAGTGAGGGCTACAGTATCAACATGAGAGCTGGTGAAGCAACACAACCCTAACAAAAATACCAAAACAAACCCGAAAGAAAAACAAAAAAGGGAAATTGCTAGGAAAACAAAACCAGAAACGTATCCTTCCAGGCACAATCACCCCATCTTAGACCCTCGTGAATGCACATGGATCTCTGGAGCGTGTGAAATCCCAGGGATGTTATGGTGACCCACATGTCCCATCTTGGTCCTGTTTCTCATGCCACACCACCAAAGTGTGAATATTTAGATTACTTCCTCCGAGGTCAAGGAAATTAGAAGGATATTCACAGTTTAAGTGTCTGGCAAACCACTAAACACCAGCATGACAAACTCCGATTCACAGGCTTTCAGCTGTTCGTGGTATTGTGGTTGGTCAAACATTTATGCACATGCACACAATTTTGGTTTTGCTTTTTTGTATTTTGTGTTTTTTGAAATGTGTGCTTTGGAAAGGAAGTGTACATATAAAGTGACACCAATTCCACTCTCTTAACATGACTAATCTATTTTTCCCATTCTCCAGCTGATTTACATGTATGAAACCTGTGACCCTTTGACAAAGGAGTCAGGAAAGGGGGTTCCAAAGATGGCATCTGTTTTATGCAAAGCAATATATCCATGAAGGAGTTGTTCCTGTCAGTCCAAAAACAGAAGACAGCCAGAAGTGTTCAAGTACTTTTGAAAAAGATTTAAACTGAAGGCAAATCCTCCTCCACAACTGAAATTGATTTATCTCAACTTACAGAACTGAGAATTTTACCCCATAAAAACAGAGAGCAAGCAGAGGAGGAGAGTCTCCCTCCACTCTAAGATACAAACCCCATTATTTGAAAAAAATGAAGTGGATTATAACAATTAGAATCCCGAACCTGTAATTTCCTTTCATCTAAAATCCAAAGATTCAGAATTCCGTAAATACGCAGCTTCTGGTGAGCAGGTGTAAGTGCTGTGCCACTGTCGCTCCACTAAAGGCAGCTCTGATTTTCAAAGAGCAACAGCCAATCTGCATTCTGAGCACCTGGAGGAGTTGCACCAGTACAGCGATTTAAACTTTATTAACACTTAACATCCAGTGGATTCCAGATTTTCCCTTGGTGCTGCAAGCACTTGCGTAGCACCCTGTGGTCACCAGGACACCACCTTGTTGGTTTATCAGCTTCACCCGAGTTCCCTGCTCACAAGGACCAGACACCCACGCAGGGCAACACTGAGTGCATGCTGTCTTTACAACTTCAGAGAACTTCAAAACTCACATGGATCCATGTTTAAACCTGGGATTGCTTTTACTTTTATGTAGGAAGGATGAACAGAAACTTTACGGAAAAGGAAAACCGCAGCCCTAGAAACCAAAATTCCCAGTTTGAAAGCCCCTAGAGACTAAGTTTAAATGTAAGAAGCAAAGATTAGGATAGGGTTTGTTTATAACAAAAGCTTCCCTGAACCAGATGAAGAAACCAAGGCAGATTTATTAAAAACGCTGGTGCTAGTGAAAAATGTACTAAATACAAAGCAAAATCTACTCTTAAAAGAAACTTCTTATAAATTAAAGAAAATCCATATGCACTCTCAACACCAAAGCTGCATTGTAATACTGTACACAGCCACAATCTTAAAAGTAAACATTATATACAGAAAATATTTACACAAGTATAAGAAACCCGTTTAATTATTGGACTGCACAGTGGTAAGTGAATTTTAGTAGACTCATATTGCAATGGCATGAACATAAATGGAGTACAGCCTGTATGTGGAATTTTCTAAACTCCATCCGTGACAGATAATGAGGAATCCCTGAGTTTATTACACGTCTGAATAAGGCTGCAATACAAAACCCACTGTCAACCATTTTATCACCCAAAACTTTTTAAATGCACTGTGCTGTTAAGCCACTGGCATATGGATTCACTACATGGGGCAAGAATTAAGTTGACTCTACATAAGCACAATCCATCCGCTTAGGAGTTGAAAAGAGCACTATTAAGTTAGTAAAAAGAAAAAAAGTCAGAGTCTCCTTCCAGTCAGCCTAAGTCCCTGCAGCTCCCACCTGGAAATTATTTAAGGAACAAACAGAAGTTTTAATTCACATTTCAACTGTCGAAAGAGAATTCTGCATCGCTGCCAGTACTGTACCAACTGTACTTACCACTGCTCAGCTTTTACATCCTGCGTTACGTGGACACAAGCAAAAGGACTGATACAGAAGCAGAACTTAGCCACCACCAAGGATGTGGGCCACATGAGAGTTACGATGGTACAAGACACTATTCCTGATACAAGTCTGGGAGATGTATGTTGAAGAACCAATTGTTATCACAGGCCACGTAAAAAGCTTCCAAATGTCTTATTGAATCTAAAATATTACTTGTGTGCTGAAGGGAAAATGGTGCATGCAGACATGGAATGTCTGGGTATATGAAAAGAGCTCTGCCATTAATCCTAGTCAGCCTCATTTCATCTGTCTGCCTCAGCCTCTTCATCTACAAAGCGGTGATAATTGTACTTACCCACGTCTGTAAAATGCCTCAATATGAAACACTACAGAGGTAAGCCACAAAAGACTATTTCATATTCTGGTGGAAAATGGGATGAGAGGTTCAGCTCAAGCCATTCCCAATTTTTTTCCCCATGTCTCCTTCATACCAGACACACATCAAGGAACAATCACTGGGGCTACAAGTGTATTGCAGGATAAGAAAACTGTGTTAGACAATCAGCTTTCACACAGCACTTTTTTTTTTTTTAAAATGTAACTCTGCACTTGTGACACATGCCATTTTTTCTTCACAATTCACATCCAGAACAAGAGCAATCTACATCTACTGCCCATTTCACTCAGAAAAAGAATGAAAGATGAAAAGAATGAAAGGGGAGCGCAGAGAGATTTCATTGTCTATACTATTTTTTGTGGTCGATACATGGAGATGGAAGGTAAATCACATATGAGTAAAGATAGCAGGCAAAGATTCATGGTACAGAAATCAGTTTACACAACAAAGCAGTCACCTAAGAAAGTTTAACAAAAGAAGAGGTGATACACTCCAGGTACCAACAGTCAGACTTGTAGCGTGACCACAGCAGGTCGTCTTTTTGATGTGCATTCCTGTGTCAGTACAGGCAACAATCTCACCTACTCGGGACAGAGAGCATGCACAGAGAGGTTGTCAACGAAATCCTGCCTCTGACTCCAGGCAAAGGAGAAACAGCACAAAAGCCCACATCCCCCTTACAAAGGAGATGACCAATCTCACACCCCTCATCAGAAAGCCACCAGAAACCCTTCTCCATGCTCATCTCTAGCATGCACTTGCTACAGGCCTGTAACTAGTGATACTGGCGCCTGGGCCCTTACCTGCCCTGAAGCTCCCATCTGAGCAGCTTGGGCCTGAGCTGCTTGCACTGCTGCCGCTGCCTGCTGCTGCTGGACCAGCTGAGCTCTTACCTTGAGTAGGAAAAGAAAGAATGAAGTAAACATACGTATCTGATTAGGGTATGACACTTCTGTTTCAACTATATTGACTATACTCATTAAAAAGGGTGTGGAGACAAGATCAGCCACACATAGATACTCTGCCTAGAGTTTTTGAGCTTTCTTTATGAAAACAAGTTCCCACGTTTCTAACATTTAGACCAGTCTTCCCATAGACTGTGCACCCAAGATTTGATTTCTTCTTGCAACTTCTTCCCTGTACCATCAGGTCTTCCTATGACAATACTAGATACTGCAACTTTCTGGCACACATAGTTAACCACACACGTGCTGATTTCCCTCAAGCACACTGTATTAAGCACCTACCAATGACCAGCATTTCAAACGTTTA
This sequence comes from Platalea leucorodia, assembly GCF_965183815.1. Classification (NCBI taxonomy): domain Eukaryota; kingdom Metazoa; phylum Chordata; class Aves; order Pelecaniformes; family Threskiornithidae; genus Platalea; species Platalea leucorodia. Next base: position 16,968,807 of record NC_138834.1, read on the forward strand.
CGCATTCATTCCGACTGTCAGTGCAATGCACGTGACTTCTAACTACTCCTAGCTTAGCCGGCAGGAGCACAAAGTGGATGTATCGACTCGTCCACGTGGGGTCAATCTCAAGTGTGGCTGACACTCCACTCCTCCCCAGCAAGGCCCAAAGAAAAGCAGGTCTTGGGATTGTGGCTGAGCTTTTGCTCAACCGCACATACAGAGCCCAGAAAAAACTGACTGTAATGCAACAGTTCAAAAAGCCGTACCATTAAGAGGATGACTCAGCAAGAGGCTCAGCGGAGTAAAACTATTGTCTTGTCCACATTCTCCCCAAGGCAGGAACTACCGGTATCTTAAACTTTGACCAAAACCTCTAAACACAGCAGCAGAAGCAAAGCCAGCACACTAGAGAGCCAACACTGACTCCAGTCACATGCACTAGGCACGTCAAAGCACTTGCTCATGTTCTAGAACAGCAAATATCATGGAGGTGATTTTTCTTTAACCAGAGTTTGCTTCTTTTTCTTTTTTTTACCTGTCCATTCAAGAGTAAGACAAGAAATTATTTTTAAATATTAGCTGCATAAATGGTTTTCACAGATTTCCAGAAGTCCTACTCTTAGACACAGAACTGTTCTCTACTGACAGGCCCAGACCTTTAAACCTTTAAACTCTCCATACTCGTAACATGCTAACTACAGATCTCTTAATAAGCTATGTTTTTTCCTACTTCATTATTAGCAAAAGTTGAAGATTTTTTTTATTTCTCTGGAGGGTCATAATGAACCAATAATGAGCTGGTCACTAGCCCTTACCTGCATTGCTTTTAATTGCTGTGGCGTAAGAGTAACAGGCATAACCTGGCTAGGAATTTGTCCTGAGATTGCCTGTGGCTGAGAAACCATGGGCTGGGGTTGAGGCTGGGATTGTGGTGGAAGCTGAGGCTGTTGTGCCTGAGCAACCTGTTGTTGTTGTTGCTGCTGCTGCTGTTGCTGCTGTTGTTGTTGCTGCTGCATCTGTTGCATCTGCTGTTGCATTACTTGCTGAGGTGGCTGCTGCTGTATCTGTTGTTGCGGTATTTGCTGCTGCTGTTGCTGCTGCTGCTGTTGCTGCTGCTGTTGTGCCTGCATAGCCTGTGCTGCCTGCAGCTGCTGCATTTGGGCAATTCGCTGTAGTTGCTGCTGCTGCTGTTGCTGCTGCATCTGAAAAGCAAGAAAAGCCAGGATGCTAAAGCTTCCAGCAATGCAATAGCAGCCTTATTTTTATAGCATAAACCAAGAGCAAACAGAGCTGAGGTTTTAAGTCCAAAGGGAAAGCCCAACCTTTTTACCCACTCACTCTTCATATATCTCAACTCTACATAGTGCACATCCTGTGGTTTCAATACTACAAGCTTGTCTCGCTACTAAAACAGTTTTCAAAAGCAAAGATAAAGTCCCTCAGCTTCTCCTGTACAAATGGGCTCAGAAGCACTTCTTCAAATGTAACCAGCCTTCATCAACACCACTATTTACCAGAAACTGCACAAGAGCATGACAGCTGAAGTTTCCTCTTCTGCTTTTGTGCCTAAGGATGATAGATATATACGATGTGCTCAGCACATATTTTTTAAAGTGGCAATGTGTAATTCACACAATGACAAAACAGCCACTATTTATAGAGTAATACAAGTGCTTTTAGTTCTCTCCTACATCCCTGTTCTTGGCAGAATGAAAGACTGTCCTGATGTTTATGAAGAGAAAGAGAGGTTTTAATTCTCTATTGCTATGACAGAAGAAAGCAACCAAACGACTGTTAAGCTTTTCCTCTGGGATGAAATATATTGTTGCCAATTAACTTGCAAGTCTAAGCTGAAGCCCTTATCCCAAAGTGGAAACGCGTTAATAACAGGCAGCGCTGATATTCAGTACTTCCATGCAAGGCAAGCCTCGCTTGACAAGTACCTGAACACAGTCACCTCAATTGCCATCGTAATTGTTTGTCATCACCTGCTGTTGGTTTTGCTGCTGCTGCTGCATCTGCAGTTTCAGCATGTGCTGTTGCTGCTGCTGGACGGCTTGCAACTGCTGCTGTTGCTGCTGCTGCTGCTGGGCTGCTGCAGCTGCTGCTGCCTGCTGCTGCTGGACCTGAAACTGTTGTTGCATGGCTGACTGCTGGGCCTGGAATTGCTGCTGCTGCAAAGCCACCTGCTGCTGCTGGAATTGCTGCTGCTGCTGCTGCTGCTGCTGCGCTATCTGCTGAAGCTGAAGCTGGGCTAAAAAGAAGGTAGACTGTACTTAAAACATGAGACCCAAACAGTGTCAGAGACAGTTACCCAGTATAAGTCACAATAATTGAAGAAAACCCCCAAAGTACATTAACGTTCTTCGTTAGCAGCATATACTTTTGCTTCCTCAAATGGACGAGGCACATGAACAGCAGAATTAATGACACTTCCTACTACCACCTTCTAATTCTCACTGCCTATACTGAGTCAGCAACCTAGGTAAAGAATGTAAAAATGTGCAGGAGGAAATATGCACAGAGGTCACCAGCAGGAAGCACCATACCCACAGAAAACATTGGTGAGCTCTACGAAAACAACATTCTGAAGTTGACATCTTGTAGGATGAAAGAAGCATTTGCTCATACAACAGCTACACTGTTCCTCACCATACTAAGGAAGACATTTATCCCATTATGTAGCAGTATTTGAAATCACTTCTTCCTGCAGGTCACCTGCCTGATTTAGCCAGAAGTATGAAATCTCTTCAGCACCCTTTCCTTGTGGAAGAGAGTTATGTACTGAAAGGCTGATCTAATAGTTTCAGTGGTTACGGCAAACCGAACACTTACTCTGCTGAGTAGCTGTGGAGACACCAGGCATACCATGAGGGGCCATTCCCGAGGTTCCCGGAGGCTGCTGCTGCCCTGGGAGACTCATCTGTTGTCCCATTGGGCCAAGGCCACTCATCCCACTCATCGCTGCTCCCTGAGCTCGCGAAGCCATGCCCATTCCAGGTGCCCCTGCTGGGGGACCCCCAGTGAGATTCTGCAGGGCATTCATCGGATCTACAAAGAAAATAGTTACCAATATGCAGCCAGCCATGCAATTGCCTCCCCGAAATCCTCCGTTCTCCATCATCCACTCTCTGATCGGTCAGCTTCAGACCACGACTAGATGCAACACCCTGAGAATCTAACATTCACTGCTCTGCCTGTCAGGCACGTTTTGGCCCCTCTGTAAATAGCGTGGAGATTACTTAAAGTGCTTCGGATTTGCAAAGTTCCAAATAGATTCTAAATACATTAGAGAAAAGGAACTTCGTAGCCACCTCTGGATTTATATGCAAGTCAAAACAAGCTGCCAACAGAACTCCATGAGGACATCCAGCTCACAACTGCAAAAACCGAGAAGAAAGTCCCACTGTGGATCCAATTAGCCTCTTCCTCCCGAGGTCAACACGGAGCAGCAGCGCTCAGACCAGAGGAAGTACTTTGCTATACAGTTCCCCCCACAACATCACGTTTATTATGCAGTGGATAAATTCAGTGCCTTTCAAGGCAATTATCATCTGAACCCTGGGCACACAGAAAAGTGAAGTCAAAGAGGGAATGGCAATTCAAGAGGGCAAAACACAACATGGGGTTCAGAAGCAACATTAATCAGGTACAGAATGCAACACCCCATCTTTCTTAAGAATACTTATAAAATAATTTCCAGCTGTCTAAGCTGGATGCTCATCAATCACACACTGCATATTTAGCCTCCAGGGGGATAAAAATGGAGGATTATACTGTGTTCCTACCATACCCTGCTGTACGAATTAGCACAGAGGCAGAAGACATGCTCAGATCTAACCTTGGTCAAATGGCAGTGCGTACGCCCCACAAACACAGTGCTTGCCTCTGATGCAACCCACTGAGGCACCCAAAGCTGGTAACAGGGAGAAACCTGGACTGCTCAGCAGGAGCTTATTTTCAATCACTCTTGTTCTTTAGTGTTGTGAGCTAACGAAGTACAAACAGGGAAACAAACAAGTCTCCTGTGTTACATCCAAAACGCTGTCCAAGCCTGACACCCCCATCACTGAACAACTCCAAGACGATCATGCTACCTTTCCTTTCCTCCAGCAGCATTTAATATTCCAGCGAGGGAATCCACAGCCTTCTTATTCTTAGTGCACGCCAGCCCTGATTTCGAAGCTGTTCTACTTAGAAAGGCCGGGGGAAGAAGGGGGGGGGGGGAAAAAGGAGCTCTTACCACTGACTGATGCTTGAGATTTCTTATTGTCTGCAAAGGAAGAACAATTAATTGCCTTTGTTAATCTTGTCACACATAAATTTGGCCCTTCAGATATACTCTCTACGAGAAATACATTCACATAATAATTTAAAAAAAAAAAAAAGTCACTGCCTACTGTAGTTCTAGAAAAATACATAAACCTAAGCCAATTTGTTAACCAGAACACTACATGAACAATGGAAAGAAAGCAAAAATCCAGGAAAAAATTAGCAAGGTGGAAAAAATAGTAAGTTTAAGTAATTTCTCAAAGACTTTTCAATTATAGATGGATGTGTAACAGAAACAGTATTTACAAATAAAGCATGTACATTACAGGAAAATTTTTAAAGCAACTTGTGAAGAGTCACATGCAGAACCACACATACAAACCCTGAAGTTTACTTTTTGGGGAGGATGGCATAACCAATCCCATTACTGAGGAAAAAAACCCAAAACCAAACAATTACTTACGAATATCTCGAAAATGGATAATAAGTCTGGCCACAAGAGAAAGATATTCCTCCTGAAGGTGAAAAAAAATGGGTATTTTAGCATAGGAAATAAAAACATTGCAACCGTGACTTTCTGGTTCTTCAGTATTTTTCCTCAACATAACAAATTTTACTTTACAATGTCTGTGGGCTTTTCAGAGCAGTTCATTTGCAAGGAACAGTCTGTTCATTAACTAAGTGAGAATATTTTTACTAATAGGTCATTGTGGTTGATGGTACAGAAGGCCAAGAAACCACAAAATTCACTGGAAAGAACGTCCGTGACAGTCACACTAACAGGATCACAATATGTGAACATAATTATAAACCAATACATCCATTTTCCACTTCTTACACACTCTAATTCCTTTTTCTTAAGGACTGAACCTGCTTACTTGGTACACCGAGTGACTTTAGTCCTTGAACTATGTCACATTCGGACTACAAGAACTTTTTTTAAGGTAAGTTAGTATTACAAATACAAGTAAGTTAACAACTTTAAAGACTAACATATGATAGAAGCGTCAGAAGTGAAAAGACAAATATTCTTTGCAGCATTTTATTAGTGTGCTTCATCACGTGCAAGAGAAACTGCACAGGGCTGAGATAGCCTTCCTGGCCATGAAACTACCAACTCACCAGCGAGGACGCCATCAGCAGGCATAAATTTGTGACATCAGCATTATAAGATTTTCACCAAGACAAGTTCTGTCTCAAACGTGACTTGTTTGGAGACAGCAACAGTATCCGACTTCTCATAACGCAGGCCCAGGAAAGAAGTTTACATTTTGGTAGAGTCTGGAATTGTACGCGATAACCAGACTTTCACAGAGACCACAGCACTTCCCTTGGTCTTACTCTTGACACAGCCTTTTCTTAGTCTCTCCTGACCACCAAAGTGGTCATACGGAATGGTGCTACACTGTAGATAAAGGACATTCTATGCAATTCACTACACACGAGTCGTCGGATAAGAATTAAGTGCAGTCCCATGTATGCACTAAATGCTGCAGCATCAACAAACCTGTCTTGGACTGAAGTTTGATGCATATATTGGATGCAAAACACCTCACTTCCCCTCAGGGTAAGAGAAGCACACATAAATCAAAAATTTTGCATTACTATGTACTCTGAGCAGAGACAGTTAACTAAGTGCATTGGGTTTGCTATTTCTGCGGGTTGTTCCAAACTTCTTTTGACACCCCAGTAACTGCTGGAAACAAAGAGAGATGCTTTACCCGTGTTTTGGCCTTCATAAACACATGACTCTCCATATCTTTGCTGGATTTATTATGGGCAACACCAGCCTTCCTCATAGCATCATCACTGAAAAAAGAGGAAAAACACAAGGCTGGGTATTAATTGAGGACATCAGAAAATACTGTCTGTAGTTAGGAAGGTCTGTAAACCAGCTTTTTACCCTTCCCTCATTTCTAGATTAAAAAACACAAAAAAAAACAACCATGACATAAATTACTTAAAATTGCCACGCTTTAAAATTTCTTCAAATAATGGAGAAAAAAGCCAACCAATTTCTAAAAGGTGACACAAATATTCTTTACAGAAATTCAAGAACAACTGCTAAGCAAATCATTATTTTACCACCTGATGTATTATTTTTGACACAATACCGGGACCTGTTCATTTAAGGAAAGCTGAATGACAGGATTAATGTAATCCATGTCTGGTGAACAATGGGCTTGATTCTGCCTAGCGTCAGGCATTCCCAAAAGAATCCTCTAAACATAAGGTGGAATAATTAAAAAAAAAAAAAAGATTGCCTAAAGGCATAGAGGTTTGCCCAATGAGTGAGAATAAGGAGCCGGAGCATCATCGGGGGCAGAGAAGAGCAGAGGTGCGCGATGTGCCGGGCAGGGAGGGGACAACCAACATGCAAGCAGCAGGTGAAGCAGTAAGACGAAAAGAAGGCCCTGTTGATGGTAAGTTGACGGGACAAAAAAGAACAGGTTTGGTAATAAAAAGTTTTCAGTTCCCTTACTACTCTTTCCCATTTGCCAGCCAGAATCACAGGGACTTGCTGTCCTTTCTCCATCACACCTCTAGTAAATTGGATCTAGGTCTGCCCTCTGGATGGTACATTGAACATGCAAGATGAAAAGGAAAAAAAAAACCAAACCACACATTGCTAAGGACACGGGTGGAAAAGAAGGGGCATTCTCAGTTCATCAAAAAGTAGCAAGCAATTCAACTGTGAAACATGCAACCAGATAAAGACGTCCTAAAAACGAGTTCAGTCAGGTGAGCAGCCCTACTCAAACCCTCCAGGCATTCTCGTTCTGGCGTTTCACGTCGCTGCAAAACCTGTTCTGTTTTAAAGCAGCCTAGCAGCTACAGTCTAAATTCCACAAACAGGTTACCAGGAAATACTTTCACCTTGTAACATCTCAGCAACTTATTTCTCAGTAACTGCTGTTGCGTGAGCAACTACCCTACACCAGATGCATCGCAGGACAGTGATCCCTGAAAGTTTCAGCCCATCTGAGGGGGGACTACTGTTGTCTTCCCCCCGAATTTCTGCCACCTCCCATGCAGCAGGAATGGTGCTCGCATGAGCAGTAAGCTGCTTCAGCTTCCTGAATTAACAACACAGTCACGAAAGTGAGAAGAGCAGATGCTATAGCCTTAAAATGCAGCTTAGGCTGCCACAGCTCACACCCTTACCTTGCAAACTAGTAGCCTGGTACCACACACCCAACCTGCCGTAGCCTGCGAAGCAGAAGGCAGTAGAACACAGCTACCTGCTGTAAGGCGCTCTCATGGTAACTTGTTTGTGTGGTCCGGCAGATACTAAAAAAATGCTGTTTATACATGGAGGTTACTTAAACTGAAGCAGAATCCGAACATAATGCAGAGTAACTATTCCTCCACAAGCAAACAAGCCTTAAAGTGAGCAGCTCATAAAGGAGCTCTGCTGCAGAGGAAGAAGCTATATCCAAATATTGACACCTCCCTTTTTTAATGCTTTCCCTTTCAGAAAGGCTGCCTCCAAACCCACACTACTCTCTGAATCCCCCTTAACTTCTCAGCCCCATAGAACAAGGACGATGCCTCATTCTGAGAGCACCAAGAACTGAGCAGGCAGGAGGACAAGAAAAAGATTATGCAGAGGCAAGTAAAGGAAGAAACGTGTAGGTAGTACCAAGGGGCTGTGAGACAGACAGTGATCAATGCGGTATCAGGAACTTGGAAAAAATCCACAGCAAAGTAGTTATCTATTTTTACATGTATCTACCATTTCCTTTTGATGTTATAGAACATGCAAGACATTTTATAATGACTACACCTGCATTAGCAATAATGCCACTCCAAGCACTCCATGTCATGTCTGTTAGCATTCCAATAAAGGTTTAGGCTAGGAGGAAGAGAAAAATACACAACTTGTTCTTTGTTCACATATTCATCCTCAATTGACATAAAAATATTTACGTTAAAAGACTAGGAAAGTCACTAAAAAAAAAAGCCATAGCTTTAGCACAGAGTTAAAGGTACCAAATAACGTATCATATCCTTGCAGAACACCGAACTCAACAAAACTCTGAAAACTAGATGGTAGCAGCCAATTCAACCTTCGTCTGCCTCATAAGCACTTACTAAACACATCATAAGATGCACACTAAAACTCTGCCTTTTTCATTTCATGCAGAACGCTCAAAGCTGTGGTTTCACAAGATGAAGCATTCAACACCAACGCCAGCTTCAGGAATTCCCCCTCCATTCCCAAGAAGCTTGTTTCCAGCCCAACAACATGCAACCTCTCACTCAGGCCAGCTGGTCTATTTGAAAAATCTTGCAAAACACGTTCTCCTTCAAAACGACACCAGCTCCCCTATCCAGTTCGCACTATGACTGCATGAATCAGTTGTTCCAATGACACAAAAGGGCAATGAGTTCCAGGGCCAACACCACATTAAGCCATGTAACATCACCAAATGCTGCTTCACGAAACAGACTATTTCATCACTGTAACACTCAGCTCAACAGACGTTTCTTGCTTAAAACAACAACAGGAAAAAGAAAAAAAAGCCTGCTGGTGAGCCATTAGCCACATCTATCCACATTACAGAGTTTAAAAACCTCCAAGTAAACACCAACAAACACACAAAACTTCAATCACTTCATCTTGTGCACACGATGCTGTCCCACACAACATCCTGGTCGTTACAAGTTTCAGCAAGAGCAGCCCTCGCTTGCAGGAACACCCCCATACAACACAGACCAGCAGAAGACCCAAACCAGGAGTTACCCATATTAGTTTATTCACGCTTGCTGGACAGAACACGTGAAGGCCTGAAGGGCCTCAGTCCCCAGAACACCACCTTCAGCTACAGAGGGGAAAGTAAAGGACACTCCAGCCTCCCAAGGCCTTGTTCCAGCATTCCCTTTCTTTCCAGTTCTGCAGTGATGAAAAACCCCTTCCCAGTACGCACAGAACGAGCCCTTCATAGCTTCCCAGCATGTCCTCCAGCAGAGGTGACTCGGTCAGAAGCCGCCCCTGCCAAATTATGCCGGTACGACTGTCTGTGTGGCTGTGCCATCAGCAGTAGTGAAGAACAACCAAGGTTAAAAATAACCACTTTTCCCGAGTTATTTTTAAATTTGAGAAATTTCTCTATCAATCAGGTTCACTGCATGGCAACCCAAACACTTGCAACGAAGAGGTACTGCAGAGGCAGTAGCTTCTTCAGTTCACAGCTGTGTCAAACTAAGTATTTATAAAATGCATCCCTCACTTTCTACAGTCCCAGGAAGGGAGCAACATCTGCCTTCTTGGCCTTTTTTGCCTGAATTCTCATCAGACAACCCAGGCTGGAATATAAAATTCAGGCTGCTTTATGAACTGGTTTTGTGAAGTGTTTCATAGAGAGCAGCAATGCAGATGATCTCCTCCCCCCCCCAAAAACCCCCAAACTTTAGCTGATCCACTAATCTCCCGCCTGCTTGTTCCTCAGCCTCTACCTCTTTTCATGTGCTCTCCACAATCTCATCCTCATTTCTGTTCACGCATGTTCTCTCTTCTCATCTAGCTGAATCATTAGCTAAATCTTAAGTGAGAACATACATATCAAAACTTCAAGCAAAAAACTGAACACAAAATTAATGGACCATCACACAACTTAAGTTACATCCCTTTTCTCCACTCAACACTATGCCCGTCTAACGTAGCCTAGAAGCAGCTCGGGGCAGGAACTGTACACAACCGCGCATGGAGCTTACCACCACACAACCCAGTTCAGATCTGTCCTTCGGGCAACACCAACAGTTAAACACATATTAGGAAAGGCCTTTAGAAAAAGAGACTGCCAAGGCACCAGTATGTGCCTGCTCCCTGTAAGGGCCAGAATAAAGGGGTGCCCGGCAAGCACAAATATATATTCACACTCCTACGCCATCGCTGCCTCCTGGAACAACCTGGGAAAAGCCAAAGCTGATCCCTGGCCTCAGTCATCGGAGCTCAGGCATTCCTGGATCTAGCAACAGTATTGAAGCCCTGCTTGGGCCTGCAGTCATGCAAGAGCCCAGTACCGAAGGGGGCTGCTTAGGTTATCAAATGCAGTGTTCTCTCAAATGATGATAACCAGATCACACACATGGACCACTGACACATTCACCAGGATCCCTGTTCCACACAGCATCCCTGAAACGTTCATCCACATAACGTCACTCTTTCAAAACAACAACAAAACAAAAAACTGCAAACCCCCCAGAAAAACCCCAAGCCCCCAAAACTTAAATTCAGTGTTGTAAAGGAAACCCAAGTGTGAAATAGCAACAAATTAAGACTCCTGTATCCAGAAGCTACAACAAGGCACTCAAAATGAGTTATGTGAGTGGTTCCATGCATTTAAGTTAACTTTTAAGACCAAGTGTTAATATTCATCTTGATAAATAAAAATCACTTGTTATTTGCAGGATGAACTGGAAGATACACATACACATAAGAGTATATTTTCATAACCGTTAGGAACAACCTTCCCACAAATTAAGAAAACTTTCAGATGATTCACCAGATATTTATTTTAATTACCTCCCTCTTCCACCTACCGCATTAGCCTCACTAATGGCAAAACTGGAAGCTTTTGGAAAGAAATAGGAACTCGTTGCATACAGAGCTGAAGTCTTTTTAGGCAATATATTGCTTCTATTTCTCATTCAACAAACCTACCTATAATAAACTCTACTTCTGGCTCACTTCAGTTTATTCCAACTACCAACACGAAACCAAGCCAAGTTGTTTTCAGATATCTAGCACATATTGATCACTTTAAAAAAAAAATCCACTGCAGTCATTGTATGCTTATCCCAGTAACAAGTTTGTTTGCTTTTTAAACAAGATAGTGAATACAAACATACGATGTATACTATGAAACTGGAGGGAGCACAAGGAAGAAACATCACTTACAGACACAATCTTAAAAAAAAACCTGTGTCAATACATCTATAACAAAAAGCACACAGATCATATACAGACAGCGGTGCACATACGTAAAAGACAATAAACTGAGGACATTTTATTTCTACTTTTTCACAACAAGAATTAAAAGTTTAAGATTACTGTCATCTCTTCATATGGCATTAACCTTAAAGAATTTATTGGGCAGCAGTAGTCATTTTTTTTACCTCTGGCTGTATGCTTCCATTGAAACGTTTATCAGCATTGTTTACTGCTCACAGAAAACACAGTTACAGTTTGCAGGGCAAACACAAAACCAAAGGTTTATATTGTTAAGGTTTGTATCTGCTTACTCATATTTATTTCCTCAAAGTTACACAGCATTCGAGGGCACTTTTGTTTGCTTGTTTTGAGGAAGGAGTAGAAGAGGAGGAGAAGAAAAAGCAAGGGATTAATCAAACAAGACTAATGACTTTGCAGAAAGTTTAGAAAGCAAAACATCAGTTCTGAGCACCAAGGAAGTTTGCACAGCTTGAACAGACAGGCACTATCATATTTCTTTAATGAACACCATAACAGTTTAATTCTGAAACAGCACCTTAAGTAAAGCCCACAGCTAGGCAGTAAAACCACATGCAGTCAAACACCATACTGTTTACATACAGTCAACTGTTACAGAAGAGAGTCTTTTTAAATATCGATTCTCACAAGCAACTAGGCAAGATCAAGCTTTTCAGGCACACATAAATAAGGATTTCAACATTACTTTAGAAGCATTGAGCAGTGCTTTCACTTCTGTAATAATCACCTTTCATAGGGTAAAAGAGCCTTCCATAAAACAGAAAAAGCATGCAGAGCAGCAAAGTAGTTCGAGTAAAATGACTGTTTCATAAAGGACAACTGAAAAGGCAACAAGCTGAACTATTTTTTTAACACTCTTAAGCATCAGCTAGATACCAATTACGATGATGCTTGCTCTAGAAGCGTGAAAGCAAATCCCTGTCCAAAACAGTAAGTCTCCAACATTTTTTATTTCATTTTTGCCCTAAAAAGTCAGATGTGAGATAGCAACAGTGGTTTTCGCAGGGCAGAACATGTCAAACTCGGCAAGGCTACGGCCGCTGCCAAAAGCGAGGCCCTGAAGCAGGTGCTGTCAGGCGGGACGGGAGGCGTGTGCCCGGGGAAGGGGAAAGCGAAAGGGAAGGAGGAGCGGAGGAGCGGAGTCAAAGCAGGGGCCCGGCTGACCCCGCACAGGCTCTGAGCAAAGCCTGGTAACCAGGCCCCCTCGCAGCGGGCGGCGAAAGGGCCCGGGGCAGAGGAAACACCGGGGACCACGGACGAGCCCAGGGAGCGGGGGAGGGGCGGGAAGGACTCGGAGAGGAACGGAGACGGGCGCGGGCGGCCCCGGGAGCCGCCGAAGCCCCTCTGGCAGCGGCCGAGGCCCGCCTGCGGCCTACGCAGCGGTGAGACCGCGGCCCGCACTCACATCTGGCTGACGAGCTTCTGCCGGAAGTTGGTGCTGCGCCAGTCGGTCTCGGGCCCGGTCACGTCCATCCCTGCCGCTCCCGCCCCGCCGCCGCCCTGCCGCACGCCGCCGCGGAAGTGCCGCGCACCCACTTCCGGCGCGCTGAAGGCTTGGGGGAAATGAAGTCCCGGCCAACTCTCGCGAGAGCTTCCGGCTCGGCGCGGGGCTCGCCGGGAAATGTAGTCCCGCCCCGGGCGCGCTGCTCCCCGCAGCGGCCCGCGCACCGGCACCGAGCGGGCGCGGCCGCCCGCAGCCGCAGGTGCCGCACGACCGGGCACACCCGCGCCCGGGCGCACCGCGGCGCCGCCGGCAGCCGGGGCGGCGGGTGTCCGGGTGACGCCGGGGCTCTCGCCCCCGCCGCCCGCCCCGGTGCCGCCCGCCCCTCCCTCGCCGGGCGGGCGCGTCACGCGCGGCCGCCGTGGTTTCCGGTCCGCAGATGAAGGCGGAAGCCGCTGGCGGAGGCCGCCGCCGCCGCTCTCGGTAGGTGGCTGGGGCGGCGGCGGGGGGAGAGGGAGCGCGGGCCCCCGGCTGGGCCGCCCGCTGCTCCCGGGGAGGCGGCGTTACCCGTTCCCCCCGCGGGGGAGCCCGGCCCGGCCCCCCGCGGCGAGGCCCGAGCGGGGGAGGCGGCGTCCCGCTTCCCCGGCTGCCCGCAGGGTGCCCGGGCGAGGGGCCGCCAGCTGCAGCGGCCGGAGCGGGCCTGGGGGCAGCGCGGCAGCACCGGGGCGGCGCCCGCCGGGTCCGCCGCCCGCCCCCGAACCGGCGGGGCCGGGGCAGCCCCGCACCGAGGGGCAGCCCCGCACCGAGGGGCAGCCCCGCACCGAGGGGCAGCCCCGCACCCCCGCCAGGCCACGGCCGCAGCCGAGGCCCTGCGGCCCTTGAGGCTGCCCCGGCCAGGCGGAGGCCGCCAGCCGCGTCCCCGGGCTGCCCCGGGCGGTGGGCGGGCAGGCGGGAGGGCGCCGCGGCCCGCGGAGGCTCGTCAACAGGGCAGGGAAGGCAAAGCCGGGAGCCTGCTCGAACTGGCTTTCACCTCTCCCTCGCGGGGTTACCCGGAGCCAGGCCGCCTCTCTCCATGACGGGCGCCTGCAGGCAGCCCTCGCCCGCGGAGCATGCTGCCCATTCCGTGTTCCTGATGGGGACCTGTATGGGTTACGGGGGGGGAACAAACCCACACAGATCCCCGCAAGCACGAAATTAATGTGGTGAATAATATGAATGAATTAATGTTCAATACAGAAATCGGAGCTGGAACATGATGGAAGAACCCTTTGCTCTCTTCCAGGTCACTTAAGTGTTGTATTTGGCACAGAATTAATTACTTTCTAATTTATTTTTCCTCCTTGTATTTTGGACTATTAAAAATTCATGATGTGGTTTAAGCAGTTCAACAAAGCAGGTTCAAGACTTGCCAGCTAGCCGAGTCTCTCAAGATTCATAGAACATACACCGCTGGCTAATTTATAAACTGTCTGTTCTGGTGTAGTTGTTACTTAGAGAGCTTGATCTTGTAGAAGCTTTATTAAAAAAAAGTGGTGGTGTTCTTATTATAGAAGAGACTTTAGGATTTTTGAGGGGCTTTCTAAAAGTTCTTGGGATAATTAAAACAATTCTGTCAAAAGAACATATTCCTCACAGATTTACCAGATCTGTCTGGACACAGAACTAAGCACTACCTCCTGATTCCGGAAAAAGCTGGAGCCTGAATGGCAGGCCGCTTGTTTTTAGGGCAAGCCGGTACACCCTGCCTGGATATAGTTGGCTAACACTCCTTCCTTCAAACACAAGCAGCCACTCCATCCAAACCAGAACATGACTATTGAAAGATTCAGATGAAAAGCAAATCTTATTTCAAGATCAGAAATGAGACAAAAAAAAAAAAAAGTAGTAAGACATAATCAAACTCTTAAAAGATGATGAAGCCATAAGAGAAACCATTTTAGCACTGTATTGAATTTTTGTTTTCCTTATTACAATTTCTTGGTAGCATTTGGGCCACAGGCCACCTCCCAAAAATGCACCGCAGAAAACTTACCCAAATTCACAGAATTGTCAAGTTGCAAATTACTCATGGATAAGGCAAAATATGCAAGTTAGAAAGCTCATACTTTTTAGGTTATGCTACTGTTCATGGGGAAAAAAATCTTTTAAAATATTCATATATTTAAATATAGATACATTTCATGGGAATTTTGCCATATACATATTAAACATGAGATGTTTGATTCTTGATATGTCTTAGAAATAACTTGTAATAGGCTTGGGGGAAAAAAAAAAAACAACACAACACAACAGGTGTTTGCTTCTGAAAGGAACGAATGCCAAAATTTGAGAGACAGCATAGTTTGCAAAAGCTGTTTCCCAAACCACACCTTTTGGTTTCCTCCCACACTTCAAGTATACTACTAATGCTAGAAACTGAAAGTGGCTCAGAAATTCAGCCCAGAGCGATGTGCTTGCGTATCTCCATTAGTGACTTAAAGAAAGATGGTGTGCGTAGACCTAGCAAAAGCATCTCATCATCAAATGAGTGTTCAGAACCGATGTTGAGATATTATATGCTACCAGATGTCTTTGTTTCTTTTTGTGGGGACCTTGGTCAAAAGGAGTTTTTTGGGTTGTTTTCTGTATTTGTAGAAGGTTCCTCAAGTGAAGTGGTATTTCAGGAAGAAGTTTGGGGTTTTTTTTGCACAGTTGTGAATGCACAGAGGGATAATTCTGAAAGAAGCACTGCTCAGCAAAGCTTCTGGTTTTCCTTCACCCCTCTTCTCTTCCCTTTTTCTTCAAAAAGCATGGAAGTGGCTCAAGTCTTGCTACACATAATGGTGTACTCAACTGTCTTCTATGTAGCAAAGTCTTACAAGTGCCCATTACAAATTATGGTATAGTTAGTGAATTATTCCAGTATTTGCACTCCAGTTAGAATCAACAATAGTTTTGCTTTTCAGTTTATATCGTTTGTGGCACCACATCTGTTTTCTGAGCTATTTTGGCAGGCACCCAGCTGCCTCCCCATTCTGCACACTCCCTGACTAGTTGATCCATTTGTTTGTGTGCCCTCTGCCCTGTTAAAATTCTGGTATGTAGCCAGTTCTGCCTATTTGCGTTTGCAACCCCTGAGAGCTAGCATAACTAGCATTTTGCTCTAGTCTTGTATCTTGTCTTCTTGTCAGGCTTTCAGCTGAAGCCTGGCTTAGGTCCTAATTCATGTTACTCCCTAGGGAGAGATGAAGGCGTGGGAAGCCTTAGGGCACAGATTTTGAACTTCCTTCAATGCACTAAGGCTTTTAAGGGTCTAACCTATTTGGATCACAATCAGCACGCCATACCGGCTGCTGTGTATTAGAAAAAGGCTATGAAGAAGATGGCCTGCAAGGAAGAGGACAGAGCTGCAACTGAGGGCGTCGGCAAGCTTTAAGACTGGACCAGAGGAACCACATACATTTCAATAGCAAAAGTCATGCCCCTGAGCCAGAGTAACTCTATGTATCAGAGCAGGTTGGAGACAAGCCTGGCTAGAAGTCAGCCTTGCAAGACGAGAGCCTGGGGGTCCTGATGAGCAGCAAGTTGAATATGATTCCTCCAACAGGGGCCAGCTTCATACTGGGCTGTGTTAGCAAGAACATAGCCAGCAGGTCATGGGAAATTATTATTTCCCACTCTATTCAGCACTTATAAGCCCACAAAACCTGAATACCTGCCCGGCTTTGAGCTCCATGCTGGAAGAAAAACCTGCGAGTTCAGCGGAGGACCACCGTACGGGGCAGGAGCACGTACAAGGAGATGCAAGAGCACGCAAGGCAAGAAGGCTGGCCTTGTTCAGTACAGAGAAGAGGCGGCTGAGGGGAGAGCCAGTTGCCATTGTTAAGCTATCTAATGGGTACAGGAAAATGTCGAGCCCGACTCTTCTTTGTGGTGCACAGCGCCAAGGATGAGAGGCAAGTGTCACAAATTGCAGAATTTCAGAAGAAATTCAGACAGGATAAAGAAGAAAACAACTGTGATGGCTAAGCACTCAGTTTTCCAATTATTGATGAGGATGGAGATTCTGCACTTGACTAGACAAGGCTCTCGGCATCCTGACCCAATTCTGAAGTTTTCCGTGCGTCGAGCAGGAGATTGGACTAGAGACTTCCCAAGTTTCTTTCCAGCCTAAATTATTCTGTAATTCTAAGAAAGCATGGGACCCCCCCCCAGGCTTGAAGCACCTGTCCACATGGCAGTAAGCTGAACAGATTTGGATACCCGACACCAGCAAGCTCTAGTTTATTTTGGGCACAGCTGATGCACAAGAAAATATCACTATCTGCATAAGACACCTCTTTGCAGAGATGTAACTGACAGCCACGAGCTCTTCAGTACAAAAACGTCTGAGTTTCCATAGAAACTAACTTGGATAATCCTTCCTGTATCCAGCCATTTCTCAACAGTAGAGAATCAGGGCTGTCAGCACAACTGCACAAATAAAAAACCAAAACCCACCCCCACACCACACACTAGCACGCATGACCGCATGACACGGATGCTAGTCACAGAAGGGGTGAATACTTGCCTAGGTGTGTATCGTGCCGTGCAATGCCAGTCATAGCAGCAGGATGCATGCAGGACATATGCCCTGACCCAACTGCTCGCAAGTGCTCCCAGGTACAACACGGATAGATCCTTAGGGAAGCAGGACTCTCGATCTCAGGAAGCATGTGCTCTAAGCTGTATGAATTCCCACTCCCCAGAATGTTCTTTACTGGAGCAGCACACAAACACCTTGGTGTAACAATTGCTCTGCACTTAAAAAATTCAGACACTGCATTCTCTTCTACCACATCTATTTTACCATGCCATTAACTTTTTCTTTCCCTGTTCTAGTTGAGCTACTCCATTCCCGTACCCTGTGTTCTTAAAAGGATGAGGATTTTCAGTGAGCACAAGAGCAAGCCAGCATACCAGTCTCACCATTTTGCCATTTGAATGATCAAGCCACAATCCATTCCCTCAGTTCCTCCTGTCCCAGTGCCAACCGCCTCACTCATAAACCACATATCTTCGCTGTGAAAGCAAGTATTCTGTCATTGATCAGAGCGGGGATTTTGTTAAAAAACCGAACCACAATTCTTTTCACGTACAGATAAGCAATTACTTCAGTAGAATAATCAGAAGCCTCGCTGAGGCTTGTATTTTTTCATACAAGTAATCTGCAGAAGCATGTTGTGGTAGTGGAAGTTGAATACAAGACAGTCACACAGAGCTGTCAGCAAGCCACTGAGACGCTGTAGCTTCCACTGTGTCCATAGCTTATTACAAGAGACCACTAGTGATTCAGGGAACTTTGAATATAGTACAGGAAATAGAAGGAAATACTAGATTGCCTTCATGCTCCCTCCATGGCTACCGTTGTGAGACATGGCTGCTTTCTCCTGGTTCCTAAATGGAATCCAGGCGCAGAACATAGACAGTTTCACTCTATTGAAAAAGAGCAGAGGTCTTTCTGGGTACCTCTGAGGGTTTTGCCATTTATGGGGGGGTTGTTTTGTTTAACTCCCTGATTTGAAGCGACCGAACAGCGCATGTCTTCCTACATTAGCACTGCCCATAGAAATGCACATACAGTTACTGACCTTATACACCTCCTTCTTCTTTATGTACTGGGCGCTCAATTGTAATACCCTAAAATTAATTACCACATTAACCCATGTCCTCTAAAAGACAAATGCAAACCAACATAACTGCAGTCTCAAATACCTTGTGCAGCCAGCTAAAAAAATCTCTAGTTTGATTTTCTCTGCAGTTTCAAAGTGGTTAGAACAAGGACTTGCCTTCCCTTGTTTCTGGAGACAGCAGCCCACAGCACATAAGACAATACTTGTTATCTTTGCTACTGTTAAGGAAGCACAGCGAACGGAAAGAGTTCCTCATCTCTTCCGCTTTAGCGTCAGTCCTGCAATACTCAGCCACTGAATCCCACTGTGAACAGCAGACCGGCACTGAGAAACTTGCACAAGAAGAGAGGGAAAAATAAAAAAGGTATTACTCAGATTTCTAGGAACTTGGCTCAGTCATAGAGCAAGTTTCTCAATAACAGAAGTAAGAGAACAGAGCGGCCTCGAGAACATCCTCCAAGCCCCCTTCTGGTAGAGAGGCTCAGGAGAGAGGGAACTGCATGGCTCAAGGGACTGTGCATTTGTGTTAGCTAGCAAGGGCCTGCCTGCAGCTCCTTCATTTACAGGGACAGATACGCCAGCCTGTCAAAACAGTGTCTCGAGCTCTAAAAGCCAGCAAAGTTCACGAGTGGTCAGGAAGGAAAAACAGTAAATAGAAGGGTTTCTGCAGCATGCGAGAAGCTGAACAAACCTGTTCTGTCTCTCCATTCAGAGCTGTACTGCTTGTACTACATTCAGCTTTTTCTTTTTTGAAAGGACAATAAAGATTAATCAAAATACAAGTTTGAGGAAATGGGGTTAAATTATTTTCAGCTAAAAATATACAGAGGTTATTCAGTAGAGTTACTTGCTATTTTTAAGATCAATGGACACTTAAAAGGCGTAACAATTCCTAGATACATTAACAGTCATTCCCCCCCACCCAGCCGGTGCACCACACATAAAATAGCACACTTCCACTGTCTGGGGTACCAGGTTTTTAGACAGTAACAAAAGCACAAAGCACAGAGGAGAAAGGTCATAGTTAAACCACACAGCCTGAGAAGCAGTGTGCTGTGCCAACACCAATGCCCCCCCAGCAAATTTGTAGTCAGCATTTAGAACAACATTCAGAGAAATATGCTAAACTATCAGCTCACCATTTAATCCAGAAAACTCGAATGCCAAAACCACCCCACTTTTCCTCCAAAGAAGCCCACAGCACAACTCCACTAACCCTGCTTCAACAACTGCTCTTTGTAACTTCCTACCCACCCCACCCCAGCTGCTCCTTGTACAGCTACTACATAGGTGAGGGCACTCAGCAATCAGCTAAGGGAATCTTGGTGGCCAGCCCCCACAAGCCTGCCTCGTCCCACAGGTCTTGTCTACCAGCTCCTAAGACTACCTAGGTACAAATTAACAGGCTTTCCACGGCTTTTTGGCTCCAAGAAGAGGACTTAACCACCTATGTCAGTCAGACACCATGGATTAATACCGTCAATGCTCACCTTTAATTTTATAAGTAGGCAACAATTCATAAAAATCATAGCAGTGAGAATTTTTCTAGAGTCCTGTGTTACTGCTGGTTAAAACTATGACAATAGGCATTCATACTTATTTATAAGCCCTGAAGCCTGATTTAGCAGAGTAGGGAGGTACACATGACAGGATATAGGTTCTCTGAGTAGCCACAGTGTAATTAAGGAACTTCACGTATCCACGTACAAAAAGAGCTTATGAGTGCTGGCAAGTTTTAGACCACGTACACTGTACCTGTTCAGTAGTATTCCACCCTTTTTCCACAGCAGCATCAGTATTCAACCTACACACCCAAAACTGGTTAGCACCAAGTAACTGTGGATGGCAAAATACTCACAGGTAGCTACAGAGAGCAGTGAATTTCCGTATCATAGTGGCTCTGTGCTCCAAATGCACAAGGCAGCTCTTGTGTTGGTGTAGATGCATGGGTGATCACCCTGAGGACAGTCCAGCTCACCAGTGACAGCCCAGCTACAATCCAGGGGCAGAAGCTGAGAACAAGAAGTAGAGGCTGCCAAAATTCAGAAAATGGAGTGTAGCAAAATACCTGTTAGCTCAGCTGTTGACTGGCCAAAAACCAGCTGTGGAGGATGGTTCCGCTGCACTCCCAGCATCTATGGTTGACCACCCTGGGCTTACCACAGGTCTGCTAGCAGGGCTGGTTTGTTCAGCTATTGCTAACAGTTGTGGGATAATTCAAGTCCATCTCTAGTAGAACTAGCAGTGAGATAAACTCCCTGCAGATCTCCAAGACAGCCCCATTTGTCACTGAAAGCTCTGCAGATACTAATGTTCATACAGGCTTCAGAATCCCTGAATCATTTCTAATTTTTTTTTTATTTACCCTCTTTCATAATACTATTTGATCTTCCTGGTTCCAGTTACCGTACTTGTAAGATAGGATCCCTTCTGGGGCTTTACTTGCTGAAAGCTTCACCCCCTTTCTGTTCTTTTTTAAGATTATTTGGATACAGAATGTATTCTGAATAGTAACTGTCTACAGTTATATTAATTAAAGTTAGATTTAAATAAAGGCTTGGCATGATTATACAGGTTTCCCACTCTACCCTGCATGCCTCTCTCTTTCTCTCTCTCTTGGGAAGCCACTTCTCCCACAACACATTTCTTTCCTAACACTTGTTACAAGTGTTCAATGGCCTCTGTAGTTTAATATATCTCACTTATTTCTCCCTCGCTCCAACTCTCTTCCACCAATGGCTGTAAGACTGCATCAAAGGTCATGCTGCTTCCCCTACCCAACAAAAGTCTCTGAATTCAGAAAATAGTTCATTTGTTACATTTACTTCTGCTTTTTGATGCAATAATTTTACTCTCATAGAGACTTCTTTTGATACAGCTCTCTAAGTAGCGGAAAAGATGCAACCTTTTTTGGAGCATTAACCACATCATTAACTCTGAACTGTTAACCACATTAAACTTATCTGAATCTGTTCCTCATTGGACCATATCTCACCCTGTTTTGGTTTTGCTGCATTTATTCCCTTCTAGTGAAATGGGAAATTTCTGATCAACATCCAGTAACACTCACTCCTTCACTTGCCTTTCTTACGGTATTATCTCCCTTGCCTCGATCCATCACTTTTCAGTATTCCCCAGGAGCAAATCAAACGATACAGTAATGTTTTGTCTGCTTCAAAAGCAGTCATCTTATTTCTAGGAAAAGCATCTACCTGTCATGAAAAATAATCCATTACTCATCTCTTCAGCTGATGATGGATAGTTTCCCCCGTATAATCGACCTGAATGTGCTCCCCAGAAGGCTGTCTCATCAGAGCTCCTCTTCTGAGCTGGTTGTCTTGGGTTTTGCTGGCAAAAAGCAGACAGCCATTAATAGGCTTTTTCAGGTTTTTGTCCCATCCCATTTACCATGCAATGCCACCTAGCTTCCTTTTGTTTTGGACAGCATCAGGTAGCTTCCCTCAGGCAGGCCAATAAATATTTTTGTATTTCTTGGTGTCGTCCAGCGAGCTTCTTCCTCACTGACCACACACAGAATACCTTGCAGTACCTTGAGAGATTTCCAGTGCTGCATTCACTGTCTATGGCTGGCACAATTAAACAATGGTTCCATTTCTTCATTGTTTGTCTGGATTTGCTGGGTTTGTTCTGCTTTAGCCTCTCCGACTGCTGATAACCCCTTGTGACTATCCCCTGTGCCACTAAGCTATTTCCCAGGCCGCTGGAGGAGAGGCTATTATAACTGTGTCTTAAGCAGCCGGATCAGCTAAGTTATTTCCTTTTGCTAATGAGATGGGGTTTTTCTAACGTGCTCCGACAACTGGATAGAGTCTAAGAGCTCTAACTGCTCCAACTTCTGACATTCTTCCAAGACAATGGAAAGGGTAAATTACAGGATGGTAGAAGAGGACTCAGGAGACTTTGAGAGCTTAACCACAGACATGAAACGCAGTCACTTCCAGCTAGCTTTTTACAGGTGTTTCCCCATGTGCCATAGGGGACCTTCCTGCAGTGTCAACGGCAGCCCTAGAAAAAGGTGCAGGATAGCGCTCTACAGGGCCTACGCTGGAGGAAATACCCTCTCTGCAGGGAGTCACGGTGAAGTGAAAAGCAGTTGTGCACGCTAGCTTGAAGTTGTCTCAATAAAGAAACTCACTTTGAAGCCTACAATTTCATACAGTATTTTATAGAATGATAGGTGGGAATGTGCTCAGCTAAGGAAAATGAAAAAGCAAAGACGGGAAGAGAGGAGAGCTTTCAGATTCTGGGGTAAAATATCAAGAGAAAGAGTGAAGGTGGGATTTACATTGCAGCAAAGTTATCTGAGGATATTAGGCAACTTGGAATTTGGCAAAAATCACGTCACTTTTGTTCTTTGTTATAAATTATGCAGAAATGCAAAGGAAACAAGGGGTTCTGCTAATGGGTTGGGAAGTGAAACTCTTGCTAAGGAAAAAAAATATCCCCACATGGCACATACTCTGACTCTTGAACTGAAAACCCAAGAGTCAGAATACTTGTTTGAAAAACCATGTTCTGCCCGTTTGGTGTGCTGCTATACACCTGTCTGTTTCCCCTGTCATCATTCAGAATAATTTCTTCAGGGTAGAACTGTCTCTCCGTTGACTGAAGAGTTGGTTTGGTTTATCTTTTGTGACAGGCAGGGGTCAGAGGACCATTCATAAAGCAAAAGGCACAAACCTTTGCTGATTCTGTTGTCTCACAGATTTCATTCTGCTACAGCTGGTGGCTGAGCATTTCTGCCTGGGATGGCGGAGGATCAGGAGCTGACTCAGCCACACAAAGCTCAACTCGAGCCCTCCCTTCAGCAGCGCACCAGCAACACATACCGCAGTGCAGAGCACTCTCAGGCCTTGCTCAGTGGCTTGGTATCTCTCCGAGACAGCAGCATCCTCTTCGATGTAGTTCTGGTAGTGGAAGAGAAACCTATTGAGGCTCATCGCATACTTCTAGCTGCATCCTGTGACTATTTCAGGTACACTTCAGTACGGCAGTAACAAGCATGTGTCTGAATGTTACTCAAATCTGCAACATCCAAATCTTCTGCCTTGGCACACTGCTTCTGGATGTAAAATTAGACCCGTAAGATGGAGCTGAATGTGTTTCACAAATACTAAGTATGGCTTTATTCATCTCTGTGTTATTTCTCTACAGAAATAAAGCTCTTGTTCCTGCACACTGAGCTTACCTCCACTAAATTCACTGCCTGTGGTACTTGGAGGTATATAAAGAGGAGAGACGATCTGAACAGGTGTCTTCTGCATAAATGCACTCTGGGTGGCTTTTAACATGTCCTGAGCATTGTAGGACTTTGCCCATTGTGCTGATCATGTCATAACACACAAAAAGTCACTGGAAGTGGGTCACTCCTCTGTTACATGCCTGTAGTGTGACTCACCGTCCATTAAATCAGGCACTCCCTGGTCAATTCGACTAGCGGTTTCTTGAACTGACTTTATTTTCATAGAGCAAACAAACAAATCCCAAGGCAATCCAGAGAAACTTCTAACTGGAGGAAGAACTGCTCTAGCTTAGAAAAAATTCCTACAGTCCCAAGTTCCTCTGTTTTTCCTCTTCCCCCGCACCCAGAGTATCTGCTTCTGCCCACTGGCTATCCACTTGTACTGGGTCTGTATTTAAGTCCTTCAGCCGTGAATCGTACCTTTCAGGTGGCCCCTACGGTTTTCCTGCAGAACAAAGAGTGTTCCTTTCTTAGGTCCTGAAGGCCTGTACTCTTTCTGTCATTGGCTTCGAGAAGAGGTAATCCCATAAAAGTGTCTGGCTAGGTTATCTTTCTGAATTTTTTTTATGTTCCCAGGACAACATAAGATAAGCAAACTGAAAATAGCTTCAATGCAAATCTGCCATAGCATGTGCCATTGTCTTTTTTACAGAGGAATGTTTGCAGGAGGACTGAAAGAGATGGAACAAGAAGAAGTTCATATTCATGGCATCTCCTACAATGCAATGTGTAAAATCTTGAACTTCATTTACACTTCTGAGCTGGAACTCAGTGTGAACAGTGTACAGGAAACCCTAGCTGCAGCCTGTCAGCTTCAGGTGAGGTATGGGGAGATGTGACAAAAAAGAAGCAAGAAACAAAAGCAACGATGAAAGAAACAGAAAACATGGATATCTGGTTAGATGGAGGGTTAGGGGGTGAATAAGAGCATGGGTCTGATGCGAAGAATTTCTTTGGGACGCTGTATCCACTGGAACTAACTATGTAAGGGTAGGAACAATGAATGAGTACTTGCACATCTCATTTGTGCCAATGGTTTTATTACTTATATAAACATTTACCGTTTCATCTAGAGGACTATTTTATATAGTACTCACTTCCACTGATCTGCTTGTGAAAGCTTCCCTGGAATGGAATGCCTCTGGCCTATGGTAAAGGACAGGGCTCGCTGCTCAGAAATTGTGCTGCTCAAGATCTTCCCCAGATTGAGTCCACAGGCACGTAACCTCCCCTGACCCCGTCACTACAGGAAATCCTACCCCTGTGGTTTCTGCACCAAGTGCAGAGTTCCTGCGACTTTAAGCCAAGGTTTTTTTCTCTAATTTCCCCTGCAGCTAACCGCTGCACAAGGCTTTGGTACTAAATCTTAAACTTTCTGAGTGCTTGCTGTGGTTGATTTCTACACACTTAGCACCACTTTGTTAGCAGAGGGCCTCTCGGACAGCAGTTAGTTCTTTATTTGCCAGTAGTCCCTCCTGCCAGATACAACTTCAAATTGCATTCAGAAGACAACAGTAAATATTAATTTTCCTTTCAAATGGCTTCCTGTGCTCGAGTGATGCAGATATATCTGTTACAGATACAGTCTCTGATACAGTATGTCTGCAGTGCTCTGAAAGAACAATTACGGAGTGACTGTAAACCTGGCTTTCGCCATGTCCTCCGTGCCTTCCGTTTTCATGACTGCCTCCCAGGCAGCCCGCAGCTTGGTGCCGTGCTAACGAACCAGGCAGCCTGGCTGTCCAGTGTCCCATGTGTCTTGGAAGACATACTGCTGCTGCAGCTGAAGCCAAACTCGTAGGCTTGCAGTACAGCGTGGCTAGAAGATCTGTATTATATTCACCTACGTGCCCGTGTTGAGTTCTTTTTCTCTGGAGAAAGGTGAATTGGGCACAAGTGAACATGGTGATCAGACTGTGAGGAGAGCAGTCGTTTTGTGGACAACTTTCTTACAGCCATCCCAGGCTTCTGTCACCCGTCTCGAGTGTGAGGCAAGTGGTGTCTGAAATGAAAAATATCTCTCTCTTGCAGATTCCAGAAGTCATTAAGTTCTGTTGTGATTTCCTCATGTCCTGGGTAGATGAAGAGAACATCCTTGACGTGTACAGACTAGCTGACCATTATGACTTGAGACATTTGAGTGATCAGCTGGACTCCTACATTTTGAAGAACTTTGCGGCTTTCTCAAGGACACAAGTGTATCGACAGCTACCTTTGCAGAAGGTCTACTCCCTTCTCAGCAGCAACCGTTTGGAGGTTAACTATGAGTTTGAAGTTTATGATGGGGCACTTTTTTACCATTATTCTCCAGAGCAACTGGAGACAGATCAGGTCTCCCTGATGGAGCCCCTTAAGCTACTTGAGACAGTTCGTTTTCCTCTGATGGAACCCCAGATCCTGCAAAGGCTTCATGACAAATTAAGTCCATGTCCTTTAAAAGATACAGTCGCAGATGCATTAATGTACCACAAGAATGAATGTCTTCAGCCAATGCTTCAGAGCTCCCAGACGCAGCTGAGATCAGAGTTCCAGTGTGTAGTGGGATTTGGAGGGATGCATTCTACTCCATCCATTGTCCTCAGTGACCAAGCCAAGTATCTGAACCCCTTGCTGGGAGAGTGGAGGCACTTTACAGCTGCACTAGCCCCCAGAATGTCCAACCAAGGGATTGCTGTTCTCAATAATTTTGTGTATTTAATTGGCGGAGACAACAATGTAAGTGGTTTTCGAGCAGAGTCAAGGTGTTGGAGGTAAGATAAGGATAATCCTGCTATTATTTTTATTGCCACCCTGTTGCCCATCTCTGAGTCAGCAAGCCAGTAGCGCAGTCTGTACGCTCGCTAGCCGAAAGATTAGGGACTGAGCAGGGGCCTCACTGAAAGAAAACACAAGAAATAAAGAAATGAGCCTCAGTAACAGGAAGCTTCCAGCAGTGCTAATGGGACACAGCCAAGCCTGACAGGGTAGAAACAGCTACTCATTCAGGAGTACTACACGTGCTACTTTCTGCCTTGTTGGAGGGGGGAAGTATTAAAGGTGTGGGAAGCAGTAATGAACCTAGAACCCTAGATTGTCTAGATGCTCTTGAACTAGGATTTCCTAGAAGTCCTCTGTGTGTAGTTTTGGACCCAATACAAAGGGATTTAGCTACCAAAAAGGGTTTTTAAATAAAATGCTATTACTGGTTGATTTTCAAGAATTTGTGTGCACAATAGCAGCATTCCAGGGCCCTCGTATATTCTTCTGTGCCAGGGAAAAGCGCAGGAGGAAGGATCGGGTTTAGACCTTCATGCCCATTATGCTGCAAAAACAGATATAAACCCTTTTGTCTCCATATTGTGGTAATTTTTACTAGCTTTAGCTGAGTTGCCCTTATTTTATGGCATGCATAGCTTCACTTCACAACTAGTTTTCTCTGTAACTAAAATTTCCAGACCAGATCAGTATTTTGACCTGAAAGTGAATCATGAGGTTCACTTTGAGCAGCAGATATTTGGGAAAAAGAATCAAAGAAAGAACCCAGCATGTGTTTATGCCCTCCTTGGACTCTTGAAGATCCAGATTCAGTCTTTGTGCTATTTTTAGACTGTTTTACCTTGTAGAATGGCTTTGTGCAAGCAGAGATTTTGATATATAACCTGACAGCGGTGTATAAGGTAATGGAAAACCTAGGCTTTTATAGCATGGTTATGTCAGCTAAAATACATCTTCTAAAAATAGAATAAAACAACTTTGCTAATAATAAAATGCTGACAAGGCCAAATTTCACTCCACTTACTTACAGCTGAGCTCAATTTCAGCCAAAGACAGTACAGTAACCCACATCTGTGGTGCTGTCTGGTATTCCAGCAATGATTCTGTGGCTGTATGAATAACTCTCTTTGATCCCATTGTTTTTCAAGGTATGACCCGCGACACAACAAATGGTTCCAGATCCAGTCCCTACAGCAAGAGCATGCTGACCTCAGTGTCTGTGTTGTGGACAACTATATATATGCTGTCGCAGGCCGAGATTACCATGAAGACCTGAGGGAAGTGGAGAGGTATGACCCTAAAAGCAACACTTGGGAATATGTGACACCTCTGAAGAAGGAGGTAAGAAGTGCATTAGCCACACACGCTACTACAGTTCCCCAATCTGCGATTTAATCTTTTTAGATGCTTTTCTCCTGTAGCTTCAAATTTGCTGCTATTCAGATTGGAAACAGTAGCCTCTGTATATGGGATAAATGAATATCAAGAAAGGAGAATAATTATATATGTAAATTACACTTTGAGGTTAAATGCTTGTTTTTCCTGTTTTCTTGTTGTTTTCCCCTGCACCTTTATTGTGATAATCCTTAAAACCATTTAAAATTGAACACATAACCTCTGGGAACAGGAAGTTCCCATTCCACCTGTGCAGGTAAACTATGAGCCACAGTAGTACAAGCTTCTCACTTACAGTCCTGACAACACGCTTTACTCCTGATCAGAAGAGATAATGCCCCAGTAAGAAGGTACAGCAGCTTCTGTAGACTTCTATAGACTTCCTGGACACAGAACTGAGATTGGGTAACAAGTTCCGGTGACAATAGCTTATGTGATGCAGAATCACATCTCAGTCAGCTAATGTGAGACCATTACTCATTTGAAATACGTGAGTGAATAACCACTTTTGTCATCACTACCATTTATCCTTCTAGAACAGCAATTGCCAAACTAGCAGTTGTGACCCCAGGAACCAGGAAATGGTGTAGTGATGGGGGAACTGGGGTTATGAGTGGAAAAGTTTGTTCCATTACTGCTAAAAAAGGCAAGAATTTCCATTTTCAGGTTAAAAGTGTTGCAAAGGAGGAAGATAAACAGAAACAACTGCTTGATGAATCTTGGTTAGGGAAGAAAACTAAAATCCTGAGTTGTCTTTCAAGAAACTATGCTGATTTCTACTACACCTTTTAAATGCTCACACCTTAAAAATATAAATACATGTATATTATTAAATATATAGACAAAATTAAATGTATATAATATTAAATATAAATATATAAATATTACTGCCATTTTTTACAAAAGGGATGCAGAGCTTGCATGAGGTCACAAATAATAAATGTGTGTCAATGCTGAGAATATAAAAAGCCTTAAGATCCAGCTGAGTGCTACTAAGTAGGCTATCTTGCGTTCCTGATAACACTGCTTGTATAAGAAAAATGTGCAACAGAAAGGCTTCCAAGTAGACTAGGGAGAGAAGCAATAGCATGAATGATCTTCTAATCAAGGAAAAATAAGGAACGAGAACCCACTGCAGTTCTGGGAGTTTTAGAAATCCTAGTGTATTTCATTCAGAAATTGACACTTACAGCATAATCACCTAGCAAGGAACTCTCTATACGAAAATCCTTCCAGATGTTGATACCTGCATAACTCATGACGAATGTCACTCGCTTCATGTCTATTCCATACTTTGAAACTGGGAGAAATACATAAATCCAGGCCTCAAGCTCTTGCCTTCCCGTGTGGTGGTACAGGTATATGCCCATGCTGGAGCAGCACTGGATGGGAAGATGTACATTACTTGTGGGAGGAGAGGAGAAGACTATTTGAAGGAGCTACAGTGTTATGACCCAAAGACTGACCGCTGGGACGTTTTAGCAGATGGTCCAGTGAGACGTGCTTGGCACGGGATGGCTGCACTGCTAGGAAAGCTCTATGTCATTGGAGGAAGCAACAATGATTCTGGCTACAGAAGGGATGTTCACCAGGTGAGAGCACGTCATACCTGTGTCTTTCTTGGAAGAGTCTGTCTCTTACGGATGCTTGCACTCTGATGTAATGCCTTTCTCCTACTAAGTATGCAAATAAAACTGTCTGCCCAGCAACAGCTACTGCGCTAGCTCTCCCCCACTCAGCTGCAGAACTTGCAATGATTTATTTACTGCTGTGTCTTGAACGCACTGTTTAACCCACAAAGCATTACAGCTCTAGCGCTTGGAATTCTTACCAATTTAACATCATCTTTGATGGATAACATTCATTAGCATGCACATACCCAATAAGTAGCACATCAACTAAATTTACTTGACATTGTCTTCTCACGCGCATTTTTTTCTAAGCTGAGGACTTTTGAAATGTGTAATTGTTACGGATATGTTGGATGGCAACATATAATGCAATTAAACGTACAGTACCTGATGATGAGTGATGGCTGGAGAGAATTCTCTTGAGTCTTATTCCAGCTTCTGGAAGTGCTAGAGACATGAAAAGAAGACACAAAAAGTAACTGCTCTTATAAAGCCAATGAAGATGGCAGAATTAAATCTAGCTGCAAAGTGTATCTGAATGATAAAAAGGTGCTTACAAATACAAGCAGTTAGCCAAGTAGGTACCCAGTGAAATCTAAAACTTCCCAACATATGGTGCAGGCAGCTTAGCAGATTTGTCATATTTGTATGTTCCAGCACATTTTTCCCTAATGCAAACAGATGCATTATGTCCGAGCTTATATTAGCATGTATCCCCATCTCTTTCACTTTCCTATACATTTTTCGAATGACATACAGCTGTTACTCCAGCAGCAGGGCCAGAAGTTGTGATTCAAAGCTGTATGGCAACTATGCACACTTTTCTGCTCAGTACTATGCTTCTGCTACTCGGTGATATGCTCTCTCCATTATCAACACCCTGTCAAAAGACTGATGACACTGCATGGCTTCCTAAATAGTCTGCCATATGGCCAGGCTCCGTCACTAAGATACACGTTCGATTTTGGCTCATCTCTTTCTTTTTTCACAGGTTGCCTGCTATAGGCCAGGCACTGATCAGTGGACAAATGTATGTCCACTTCCTGCAGGACACGGAGAGCCAGGTATTGCGGTCTTAGACAACAGGATCTACGTCTTGGGAGGCAGATCCCACAACAGAGGAATCCGCATGGACTATGTCCACATTTACGATGCAGAGAGAGACTGTTGGGAGGAAGGACCCCAGCTGGAGGATGACATTTCTGGGATGGCTGCCTGCGTCCTCACTTTGCCCAGGGCTATTTTAATGGAAACGGAGAAATGGTTCTCCGAATGGCATGCAGACCGCGTGAAGTATCACCTTGACTTTCCATCGGAAGTTATGAGCGTATCAGACTGGGAGGAATTTGACAATTCAAGTGAAGATTAGAAAACTTTAATATTTATTTTTTGCCAGTGGATGAGGAAATTAAGGCTTGGGGAAAATACTTAAGAGATTTTATATGCCTTTCTTATATACATAAATCAGTATTTAAAGGTTTGAAAAATAAGTGTTCTGCACAAAATGCCATTCACAGTCAATATCTGCCCATCTGCACGTGTTCTGCACAAAACGCCACTTACAGTCAGCATCTGCCCACCTGCCGGAAAGCAGCATTTTTGAAGTAACCACAGAACTGCCATTTTCCCCCAGTTAAGGTATGGAGGGTCTTTTGCTTTGAAGGAGACTTTTCTCAACCTTCAGCGTGGACAGAAAAAAAGGCACAGAAGGCTCAGCTTGACTAGCTTCTTTCCTTCCAGCTTTTAGCTTGAAATAGCTTTTTGAGATTTTTTTTTTTTTTCCTTTTCTTTTTGGTAATAAAACTTCCTAGCCAGCTTACCACAGGAAGGTAACACCGAGTGTCTCCCGCCAGTGCCAGGTGTCAGACAGCTTGATTGGTTTTTCAGCAAGATTGAACATACAGAAGCAGGAACAGCAGCGAGAAAGTCTGAACCTTCATCTCATCTGGGCATGCAGCCATCTTTGTAACTGGGTTAGAGCCTGTGAACTGACACCCACTCCTGAACTTCCATATCGCAAGTTCTGTCAACACAGTCGAAAGAAGATTTCTAGAAAAAACTCTCTGTACAGTGTATGACAATCTCATCGTTCAACTGTCAGACACATTTGTTCACAAGCATAAATTAATAAATCCTTGTCAGAACTTTTTTCTTTTTAACTGCTGTCTCCGTTTTATTAACCGTGATGTGGAGTCTGGAAGTTCGTGAGCTTCATTAGATCCTATACTACTACATTAGGATCAGTGAAGTTACACCAGCTTGGGAGATGGGCAATCTTTTTTCATTCTTTTATTATATACTTTAGAAGAGGATAACAAGAGCAGAGATTGGTTTGCCAAGAAAAAAAGTAATAAGGAGATAACTAGAGGTACTGAAGATTACACTGGTCCAAGACCCTGTAGTAGCTGAACTAATGCCATGATCGTAATACAGAATTACTACAGCTCAGAAAGATAAGGCATAGTAAGTCCTTCCTTCATGAGGCCTTAAAATAATTGGCTTCTGACTACCATCTTCCTTAACATTAGTTTAGAAGCTGATTTAAAGTCTGAACCAGTGTGATACCTGAATAGTATGGGATCCTTCCTCTTGGAGGGGCGGGAAGCAACCAGCGCCACCAGAAAATCATGAAAAACTACCAAAGGCTTTTAAATCTTGTAGCAATAACGGGGTTGCAGACGGGCAAAACCAAAGTGACAATCAGAACGATATGATACTCGTCAAGTATCATCACATCATGCCAAATACTGCACGTGGACGTGCGGCTTCAGAGAAATGAAAGCAGTTTCTGGATATTACCATTACTTAGGGCCATTACTTAGGGATATTTTGTTTATGGAGACAAAGAAAGAGGATTTCAAAATGGACCTAGATGACTCTACATTAGTAGACTGGGCTTCTGCAAAAGATTCAAGAGTATTTGCACCCTTCTTTTAATAAGCTGAACAGCTTTTTCTTGGTACGAGGGGCATTTGTTGGATTTTTTCTCTCCAGCACTGTCAGTTTTCACCTCAATCTCTGAACCTTTGCCAACTGGCAAATAAAACAAAAGACCTGGTAACTGCAGGAAACCCTGATTATGAGCTTCTTCAGAAAATCTTTTTTTGATAATGAATGCTGAACTGCACATGGAGTCTGGAAATACAGACAGACCAGAGATACCCTATGTCATTTAGCCTCTTTCATGATACAAAAAAGTAATCATTCTTTCTTTGTCTAGCTTCTTTTCCTCTTCCTATGTGTACCACTAGAGGGTATGACTTACTATTACAAATAACCAAGCTGATGCTAGGCTAATTCTTAGATTACATAGGAGAATATAAGACACTCATGAGTAATTATTAAGCTAAAGAAACATCTTGAGAAAACTCAAGGGGTTTTTTTTTCCAGCTTCTACCCTATCACTCCTCCTGTGTTTGAATACTGATTTTTAGATAGTCGGGTAATCCATTTTTCCGTTTATCAGTATATGCAGTTTTGTGATTGCATTATTTATTAAATGTCGCAGTTGGAGGCTGTGCAAAGCAAATCAATAGAAGGCTTAGAATGCAGTTACAAGGAAGCTACTTTTCCTTCAAGCAGATCATCTACCTTAGAGAGAAGTGCTGCGTTACTTTTTGTTTTTTTAGTTACTGGTATAATACCCCTAAATTACATGAACTATACCTTAGGGCAGGTAGCATGTATTTGGATTTGATAAAAACAAAGCCTCTGATGCTTTCACTCCCAAAATTTCTTTTCATCTGAGTGTAATGTGACTGTTGAAAGTCATGGTATGCTCTATCTTACTTGCGTGTATTTTGTTTAGGTAAAAAACCACGGAGTTTAGCTTAGTTCAAACCACCCTAATCATTTAGCAGTAGCTCATTTTAGTCCAGCGTGTACCTTCTCAAACTAACGCATAGGCTAAACAATAATAAAACTGCTTTGCTTTAATATTGGCAATTTTATCTAACTCAGCAGATATAAAGCACTTTGTTCTTGTTTACTACAGTTACCTGTATGAAGAAATTGCAGGAGAGATTACAGATTGATACGCAGAGCTATAATTATTATTGATTGGTGTTCCTATCAAGAATGATGCTTCAGGAACGTGGCCTGCAGGAGCCCACTTTGTGTTATCTCAAGAAAAACAACTCTCTTCCAGAACTGAGTGATCAAAATACCAACATTTAAACTGCTGATATGTTAGGAAGTCCAGAAGAATAATAACTAGGTTTCTTGATGATCTGTTTTCCTATTTCCTGCCAGCACAGAGGTAAAGCCGTATAGGCATATTTGCTAGGTTTGTAATTAGTGGACTTGTATCCTGAAGTATTTCAGGCTTCCACATTTGGAGAAGTGATTGGGATTGCTTCAGTTTTTGTTTCATAACTGCTTTCACTACTGTATTTCTTCTCCAGCTGTCTACCTCCAAATCCAACATATCCTTTCCCATTTCCTCATGGTTTGAATTAGGGTCGTTAATTTTGCATTGGCAGCATACCCAGCACTTGATTTGAAACAAATAAGGATTCTCATTCTATACCCTTGACAGAAATTTACTTCTCCTTACTTAGAGACCAGCCACATGTACAATTTATCTGGCATTCAGCCCAGCTGATGGGGTCAGAAGCTTCTGGCAAAAGGAAGAAGGAGCGGCTGGGCGCGGGGAAAGAGGGACGGGACTTTCTCAAGGGAATATTCTGCCAACTGAGTTTTTATGTCATCAGCAGCTGATGCGCTTAAGAGCTCCCCACCTCCTCAGCTGTGCTACAACTATTTGGCCATGCTCTGAGGGTGGAAGCTGCCAACAGGTAAGACAAAGAGCATAAATGTTTTTATATGTAATAAAAATGTAAAGCGCTACCATGTATTTATCCATTCTTCCTAAACCAAATGCAGTTGTAGGGATGTAATACACCCGAGATGGTTGTAGTCTAGAAAGCTGAAGCACAGTCTTATCAGATAACATTAATGATCTTGAACAAGTCGCCTTTTTCTCATACGTAAGTAGAACGTGGGATCTTTTACCTAGATCTGGCCTAGTTCAACCAGTTATTGAAACTGAGGGGGAAATACTTGAAGGATGCACACAGCCTGCATGAACACAAGTTCAGAACAGCTAATTGTGGCAGTTCCTTCCAAACGGAAAACCTCTCCGTGCCCGAGTATCCTCTCTGGATGGGAAGGTGGGTGTGCTGGTTCTCCAGCATCAGTCCAGCCCCGTGCAGTACTGCACAAAAACTGGTTTACAATTAAATACTATTTACTCCTGACATGTTTCAACTCTTTTGAGATTTTAGCATTATCCACACGAAATGGAGGGAAAATCACTATGTATTTGACCTACTACATTTGATTTTTATTATAGCGAAAATTGTAATTCAATAAAATGCAGCAATAGGAATTTTTATTTCCTCTTTATATACTATGTGTTACTAATTCTGCTGCTAACTTGTGGCTTTTGTAATTATTTTTAAACATTATTTATCATGTTATTGCAAGTCCAAGTACTATCTTTTAATCTATGTTTTGGCCACGGCCAAACAGAAAATGATCCAAACCAGTTCAAATGACAGAAGAAAACATAATAACCTTCATAATCTATTGTAGCCTATCTACGTGTGTTTAAAACTGACTCTCATTGGCAAATACAAGCACTTAGACCAGTAGGAACGGATTAAAAGTATAGCTACTAAGTAAGCTTCTCTAGCAATGGACAAAATATTTTTGCATAGATGTGAATTTTCAGATGGTATTATTGATCTCTGAGTCTCCTGTTTGGCTACTATTGCTGTACACGACCAAGCAGCTGCTGTCGTCCACCCAGGAGATGGCTGTATTTCAGCGGCTGGTAAAGTGATACCTGGACATGCGTTCGGGGCCTGCTTTTAGATCCTTTCGTGTTAGCGATGAGACTTTCCTGGATGATTTTGTCTAAAGCGTAAGAATGACACTGGATGCGTCTTCCATTTTGGAGGATTTGAACTCTGCTACATGTCTACAGAGGCACAGCCCGCATGTTCCGATCCGAACCCCTCAGCTGGCACTAGCTGCCAATGTAGGAAGAACAAAGAGAAAAAAATAACCATGTTGTGACTGAGCTTTCAGAAAAGGCAGAGCATGAAAGACAGACGGGAAAGCTGGAGTAAGACTGCACAACAGTCCAGTTAGGCGCTTCAAGACAGTCAGATCTGTTTCTCCGTTTTAAATGTTTTTTCGCTTTCAGGTGCTGCTTCATTTCACATTGTCAGCCCCCAAGCAAAACGAAAAAACAAAATCAAAAGCACAAATTAAACAAAGTCACGAGACTGAGCTCAACTCACGCTATTTGCAAAGGTTTCTCGCACGCCTGGGGAATTAGCGCCGTTACCCCGCCGCGCCCTTGCCTCCCGCAGCTGCAGGCGCCGGCTGCCGCTGCCCGCGCTCCCCAGCACCCGCCGGGCCGCGCAAGGGCCCGCGCCGCTGCCTCAGCCGCCCGCCGCCGTGCCCGCCGCCGTGCCCGCCGCCGTGCCGTGCCCTGGCGGCTCCTGCTGCGCCGGGCGCCGGCCCGGCCCTGCCCCCGAGGCCTCCCCGCGGCTCCCTTCCCCTCAGCGGCGGCAGCGCCGTCCTCCCGCCCGCCCGCGCCCGCGGCGGGCAGGGCTTCCCCCGCCGTCAGGGGAGGCGGCTGCGGGAGGCAGGGCGCTGCCTCTCAGAGCCCGTAGGAAGTCATCTCGAGACCGGGGGAGGTTATCACAGCGGTCCCCTTTGTTCCTTACAGAAATAATCAACTCATAGCAACAACAAAACCCCAGGGGAGACGATCGCTGCCTGCAGACCGCCTGCGGTCCGGGTGCCCGGCTGCGGGGCGTCCCGCCGAGCCCGGGGGGGCGGAGAGGGGAGGGAGGCCCCAGGCGGCCCGGGGCAGGGCGGGAGGCGCCCTGGAGGGAAGGGACGGGAGCCTCGGGGCGAAGCGGGGAAGGCCAGGGGCCGGGCAGCACCGGGGAGGATGCGCTGAGCGACGGGGAGGCGGCGGCGGCGCGACGGCGGGGCCCCCTCGGATGGCTTCAGCCCAGGGACCGGGCAGCGCCTGTGGCGAAGCGCGCCTGCAGCCCGCCAGGGCGGTGCGCGGGGAGCACGGCCCCGCTCCCCGGGGGGCTGCGGCGGCGCGGGGCCCCGCACCCGCCTGCCTCCACGGCCGGCGGGGCCGCTCACACGCACTCACCCCCCGAGCGGGCGGGCGCTGGGGCGGGTCTGAACGGCTGCAGCCGGGAGGGACCGGGCAAGGGGAGGGCGCTCCCTCCCTCGGGGCGCCAGGACGGGGCACCGCGGCCCCCGCCCGCCGCCTCCCTCGGCGCGGCCCCGGGCTCGGCCCCGCCGGCGCTGCCCTCCCCCCGCCGCGGCGCGCCTGCGCGGGGCGGTGTCTCGGAGCGCTCCTGCCGCCCGGCGCCGCCGCCATTTTGGTGCTCGGCTCCGAGAGGGGAGGGAACCGATAGGAGAAAGCGGGAGCCCGGCGCTTCTGCCTCCCCCGCCCCACCCCCGCCGGCGCCGGGGCACCGTAGCGGGCTCCCCTCGCCACCTTCCCGGGCCGCCTGTCCTTGTCAGCCGCCGCCGCTCCTCGCCACCCGCCCAGCCGGGCCCGCCGCAGGCCTGAGAGAGGCGGGAAGGATGCCCTGCACACCCCGCCGCTGAGGGAGACTCGGGGGCCCTGACCGCCGCGTCCGGCCGGCCCCACGCCAGCCGCTCCTCGGTCCTTCCTCCAGAGGCACGGAGCTTCCTTCTCCCTTATCCCCCTTTCCCTGGGCTTCCTCTCCTCTGGGCCGGGCACCAGCCGCTTCCTCCTCGCCCCCAGCCCGCTCCGCCTCCCGGGCCTCCTTGCCCAGGCCTTCCCTTCTCCGCGCCTCTTCCTCCGCCCGGGCCTTCGGGCTCTTCACCTTCCTCCCGCTCCCCGCCCGGAGCCATGTCCTCCGCCGCTCGTTTCGATTCGTCGGACCGCTCCAGCTGGTACGTGGGCCCGGTGTCGCGGGCGGAGGCGCAGACGCGGTTGCAGGGGCAGCGGCACGGCATGTTCCTGGTGCGGGACTCCTCCACCTGCCCGGGGGACTACGTCCTCTCCGTCTCCGAGAACTCCCGGGTTTCCCACTACATCATCAACTCCCTGCCCAACCGCCGCTTTAAGATCGGCGACCAGGAGTTCGAGCACCTGCCCGCCCTGCTGGAGTTCTACAAGATCCACTACCTGGACACCACCACCCTCATCGAGCCCGCGCCCAGGTGAGTGCCGCGCTCCGGGTGCTGGCTCTGGGCGCAGGGCCGTGCTGTCCGCGCTGAGAACACGGCTGTTGGCGGCCCTTGCTTGAAGCTGTTTCTAGCAGCGGTGCTGCTTAGCACTCTGGATCTCGGTGACCATTACGGGTTGCTCTTTCAGTCAAGTCATCCATATAACGCACGGGGCCTGTCCTTACAGTGTGCGTCGCGTAGGCCTATGCAAAGGTTCCGTGTACATCTCTACCACCGGCTATAATTCCCTTGCAAGAGGGTGTGGCCGTGCTTTGTGTCAACCTTTTCCACTGGCATTGTCCTTCTCTTCCTAGGATGGTTGAGAAGCTGGTTCACAAGTCGTCTCAGTGACTGAAGCACAGCCCTGAGCTTAAGTCGCCCTCTGCCCCTGCATGCACACTGATTACAATAGAACAGGCCTTTATGCGATTAGACTGCTTCACCCTGTTATTTCAGCTTTAATACATTCTAGGACAGCGTTTCCCAAACTTCTAGAGTGGCATTTCCACCCCCCAAAAACGGAAAACATTTATTTCTCACAATTTGGTTATGTCACCGTTCATCTATATCTGCATACTGCACGCACTACACTGAGAAATGCTATTCTGGGAGGATGGGAAAATGTGACTTGGCTATGAGCTCATTCTTTGTCCTGTTCCCAACACAGGACATACCTGCAACTCGCATCAGTAAACTGCTTATCAAGAACTCTAGAACATATTCCTTATTTTTCATTAATAAAGCCTTTCCCAGTGTCTTATTTCAAAGCTTTTGGGCTTCCTGGGTAGAATGAAGTGAAATAGAAGTTAGAAAAGTAGTGACACATTAAAAAAAGAAATTCAAATTGGTTTGCTTCTAAATTCTGCAGTTCAAAATCTTGCTATGTTTTGCAGATTAGCAAGTTATAGAATAACTTTGAGGTTTATAGCCACAATTTAATCTTGGCATAGGCCAGCTCTTAATGACAATCAGTAACTTGTCAAAGGTTGACAATAGCTTGTCAAGTTGGAAAAACTCAAGTGGTCAAAAAAAGTCTTTCTGTAGAGCTGCCAGGTGATGGGAGGGATGTGACGGCACTAGCTTCAAGAACTCTTAAAGTTGCTGAGAATTTTTCTGGGTAGGGATTGTGCTGTGGCTAGAGAGATGGGTAGGTGGTGGGGAAAAAAAAGCCGCTTTCAGCATTGGAGGAACGCTTACATGGAGCTGCCGAGTGTTACGTGCATGCTTCAACTTGTGGACAGTTGGGAGGGGATGAAAGTCTACACTGAAGCAATCCTTATGCTTATCTCGGTTCTCCTTGGCCTGGATGCTGTTGTGCCTTTCTGGATGTAAAAGCTTGTTCTTAACCATTGATAGCAGTGACTGACTTGGCTTTCTCAAAACACTTGAAAACTTAGCTGATTCCACTTGCTTACTTGGTATTTGTTAGGAGTCTTGTGTGAAACATTTGTGAACGTTTTAGTACCACCTTATTTTCAGGGTTTTGATTGCATATTGTTCTCTCAGCATGCAGAGACAGATGGGACCTAGCCTACTGTGAACTGACAAGCTTTTTTATAAAGCAGCAAATGGGATTGCCTAGGTGGTTTCCCTCAGCATGATTTTTGTTCTGAACTCTCTTAGAAAAATCAATGACATGGTTAATGGTTTGAAATTCTGTTTGAAGGAGACTTCCTGCTGCAGTAGGGAGGATGAGAGGTAGCATTTCCAGATTTTTTTAAAATGTATTTTTAGTTACTGGACTAGATTTAGAATAGGGGTGGACAGGTATGTGCTTCAGAACTGTTATTGCTAATCCTTATTTCTCTAGCATTTTCAGGGAACTTTGCACTCAGGTGCTTGTGCTTTTGAAGGCTGTTGATTCTTTTACTTTCATAAAGTACAGCATGAAGAGGTGGTTTTCATGGTAGGATTAAGTAGTTTGTTGCATATAGCCATACAATGCTTTTAGCTCTCGGAGAGGACATTTTAAACTTGTAAAACAGTTGAAAACTGACTGGTTTAAGCTTTCTGTTTGCTTTGTGTCAATAGTGAGCTCTGACCATCATTGCAGATGCTCCTGAGAGGTTCCCTCTCTCCCTCAGCTTTGGCTGCAGCAGGGTGTCTTAAAGCAGCGTATATCTTTCTGTTTAGGGCTTCTGGCCTATCTTGCCAAAATCATAGGGACTTGACTTCCATCTTATTTTGTAAGTAGCAAAAGAGAATTGAAGTAGGCTAATGACGTGCATTCTTGCTATCGTAGCTTAGATAATAAGTATCTGCTCTGGCCTAAATGTGTTAAAATTTCTGACAGCTGCTCTGAACAAAATGTCTAAGATTTATGATAAAAATAGATTGCAGTGAAAATAGTCTAATTTGATGAACAATGTTACATATCACAGACAACAAAGTGACTGTATTGAACAGATGATGGGCATAGTAATAAACAATGATGTGAATAAATTAAAGGTAATATTATGGTTAATAAGGCAAAGGAATATTTCTAGATGGTTAGCTTTTTCATTTCTTACTCCATTCTTAGCAGCGGATGCAAGTATTTCATATTGTCTTTTATAAAGATGTCACTTTTACATATGCAGTAAA
Source organism: Platalea leucorodia (assembly GCF_965183815.1). Lineage (NCBI taxonomy): Eukaryota > Metazoa > Chordata > Aves > Pelecaniformes > Threskiornithidae > Platalea > Platalea leucorodia. The sequence goes on from NC_138834.1 coordinate 17,008,996, forward strand.
GTACTTTGAAACTAATAATTTTTCTGTTTTAACAACCCTTTGAGTTGTAAAAATAAGATTAGGGAGCTTAATTCCATATTACTTTCCAGACAAGGAGAAAAGTGTTGTCTCTTAAAAACACAGGATCTGCCCCTCTTTTCTTAAAGAAAGGAGTTTTCAAGTATAAATGTGACTGGCTGTCCCCAAAATTCTGCATGTAAGTAGTAGGAGTCGGTTAGAAGGGTGCTGTAGTACCGATCAGAAAGACAACATTGGACTTCTAGCTTTGAGTTAGAAAACTGTAGGTGTTTATCATACCCTCCCCTTTTGTTCCCTTTTCCCCCACTATGCTCCCTCAAGTCTAGCATTTAGAGTTACTAAATTCTTTAGAAGTGGATGCTGAAGTTAAAAATGTAGATGAACAGCAGAGGATTATTTAGCTCTCCAAGAGCCCCTCCACCCCAAGTCACCCAAATAATTTTCATTTATGTATCACGACTCTCATAACTTAAGCTATAGAATTAATTTTATTCAACGCTAACATCCTCACAACAATCCAGAACAAGTGGATGAAGATTTTGCATTATTTCTCCCAATTTTCTGCATCTGTGATAGACTTTAAATTGGGTTTCTGGGGAAGCTAATTTGCGTATTTAAGTAATTACTTGAGAGCATGAGTTACTCATGAAATGCCTCACAGTGCTACCAAGCCAATACTTTTGTTACAAAGCTGAATAAGTAATTCTCCTCTAATTGGTGTTCCTACTGTAAAACTGGTACTTAACTTTGTTACTGGAAATACAAAACAATAGCTGTCGCTTATACCGAATCTTTTTTAAACTTAGGTATCCAAGTCCACCAATGGGATCTGGATCTGCCCCTGCTATGTCCACTGCAGAAGAAAACGTGGAGTATGTTCGGACTCTCTATGACTTCCCTGGCAATGATGCTGAGGATCTTCCATTCAAAAAGGGCGAGATACTGGTAATTGTAGAGAAGCCAGAAGAACAGTGGTGGAGTGCCAGAAACAAGGATGGTCGGATTGGGATGATTCCTGTTCCTTATGTAGAAAAGCTAGTCAGGTCTTCTCATGGGAAGCATGGAAACAGGAATTCCAACAGTTACGGTATTCCAGAACCTGCCCATGCTTATGCTCAGCCTCAAACCGCAAGTCCCCTTCCCTCAGTATCCAGTACACCTGGAGCAGTGATCAATCCTCTGCCATCAACACAGAATGGACCAGTCTATGCCAAAGCTATCCAAAAGAGAGTACCCTGTGCTTACGACAAGACTGCGCTGGCATTAGAGGTAAGCTTTTCCTCTGAAGTCACATGGTTTTCAATTGTTTTGCAAAATAAGAAACTAAAAATTGTTAGTGGCAAAGCTGGTGTGGATGACTTCGTATGGAGTCTGCTTATCTATGTCAAGGGACTGAGAAGTTAGGTTACATTCTTAAGAAAGATCTACAAAAATTGCTTCATCTATACCACTTCCTTTGAGAAAAGTGACCAAGTTACTTCAGGACCTCTATTTACCCTCTCTTCTTGCCCGTTCAGCAGTGCAGATATGTTAGAAGGGTAGTGGAGTGTATACATCCTGCTGTGGAAGTAAGTGCTAGTGAGAGGATGGATGATTTTGCTTCTCCACCTAATCTTGGGGAAGGAAAGAGATGTTTCATTAATCATTGCAGTATCCCAGGTTGAAAACTGGCAGTAGCATCCTTCAGAGAAAGGTAAGTATTGCTGATAAACATAGTCTTTATATCCTCAACTGTAGTATGAGATGTGCTTGAGTACCTGGGCAGAAATATATTGGAAGTACTCTAGTCCCTTTTGTTTTCAAAAGTGGGGTTTGAGAAACCGTAAGACCTAAATGGGGAGCAAGGGGGTTAGATGAAAGGCTGTAGTGTAACCTCTAAACTTGCGTTGAGCCTTTAGTAAGTTCCTGTGCTTGCCAAAGCATTTTTAATTTTATTTTTATTAGGGATGTCTTTAAGACTTTAGAGCTTTATTCTTTAAATGGTAAAGAATTCATGTTACAATTCTAGTTTAACTGGCATAAATGACGGATTGGAAGAAGTTTTTAAAGCTCTGTCCAGGACACTGAGACTATTACATTCAGATTATACTGAAGGCTAGTTAACCCGTAGTTCAGAGGTGTCTCACCTGGAAAAAGTGCTAGTCTCAAAGATGAAATTTGAGTGTGCTACAATACTTCAAGAAGCAAATGCAAGGAAACAAGCAAAGGAAGCAACAGTATTTTAGCAAGTAAGATATAGTGGTTTTAAAAATACTTTTGAACTTTCCCTGTTGCTTTTGCTCAGTTACGTTGCAAGTTGAAGCCGTTACTATAGCTGATGCTTTTGACTGAAATTTGAAAGGTTGTATTTGTGACTTCCAGTTTTTCATAATAGTTGCCCTAAGTGTTTTTCCTCCTGTATTTGTAAAACCTCTACAGGTGATTACTCTCATGGGCTAAAAATTAAATATGTATCACTGGATTTTCCTTGAGTCTTGTGAAATCTAGCAGCTTGTTATTTGTGAACAGTGTCTGAAAATTATCAGAGAGCAAAGTGTAAATTCACTGCCAACTGCCCTGTACAGAAGATTCCTGCCAAAACTACTCATGCTTCTGAAAACAAAGCAAGACAAGTGATTGATTCTGTTATGTTGTCAATGTGTCATGGAATTACTTCAGGGAACTTGCTTTGCTGCATGGCCCTCACAAATAGATTTTTCTGACTTGCTTGGAAGGATGGCCCTCACAAATAGATTTTCTGATTGCTCTTTAGTGACCTAGTTAATTCCATAATTTTAGCTACTCTAGGATACCAATAGGATTAATTCTCTGACCAACATGTAGGTTTGAATTGTTTCGAACCTTGAAATTGCTGAAGTTCTGTTGGAGAGATTCTTCTCTTCCACTGAATTCTCATCACTTATTGCCTCATGTCTGTGTCTTCCACCACTGGCACGTTTTGTCTTCCTGTGTAGTCTGTTTTCTTTGCAAGTGCACCTCAGCCACGCTGTGGCTTCTCAAGAGGCTTCAGAAGTAGAATTCTGGGAACTGATCTACGTTTTCATCAAAACCAGTGATCACAGCTTCTCCATATCTATCCATGCATAGGGAACTTAAGCAACTTCATTATAGCAATATTTTTTTTGTCGCATGTACTACTCAACAAAAAACACGCAACTTCTTTTCATGATCTTCCTTCAGATTGCCTAACGCCTGCTGGGCCCTGATGATGTATTTAATCCCAACCTTGTCGGGGCTCTACATATCACTAAATAATCTTGACCATTTGAAGCTTCTATTTTGTAAGCACTCTGAAAGTAGCTACCAGTAGGGAAAGAACAGGTTATGGGAGTGTTTGGGGGAAGAAAGTTAATGGTGTTCTTTCAGAATAATAGCATTTGACAGTACTCCACCTTAGTATAGGTGTACTCTAAATCGGTTCAGCCTGTATAGGTAGAACACTGTGTTAGTATAATTGTACAGTGCCTGATTGTGTAATCTCATTTAAACTGATAAAACAATATGAGAGCAAAATATCTGTTTGCTGGCTTTAGCTTTGTGTGGTCAGCACACAGACAGTACTTAAAAGGAAGAGAATACCATCTGTAGTAAGAAAGCTGTTGCGTAGTAATCGGCTCAACTTCCTTTTAAGTGGAGGGATGTCATTCTCCTGGATTCGGCTTGAAAACAGGACAAGCTCTCTGCTTTTTCTGTTTCACACTATTGTTTACGTAATCTGTCAGATGTTTTCTTTGGGAAAAGATAAAGATTCATAACCTGTTACAGAGCAGTTTGCTTTATAAGGAAGGTATAATTATTTTTTTAAATTTCTCACATGAAAAATGTAACTTGTAAAACAAGTGAATATTCTACTGAAAAATTTGAAACAAGACCTGTTGGATAATGATGGAGCACTTAACTTTTAAATAGTATTTAAAGTGTGACAGTTTAAGGGCAACTACAATGTTGTTCCTGTAAGGATACTAGTTAATATGGCATTTATTACAATTTGGACCTTGCCGGGCTAAAATTATTTAGCATTCATATTGGTATTGTTGAAGTGACTAATGTTGACTTAGTCCTACTGCATTATATGCTCTACTTTTATTCTCTAAAATAAAAAATAGTAATCTGTTTATAGGCTAAAATAAAAGTTTTCAGTATAGCTACTATCTCAAAGCGTACAGGTGGTATACAGATAATTTTGGGCATCTCCCTGCACCAGTGAACAATTAGTAAAGCCTATGATTAATTAAATGTATTTCTAAGATTTACATATACGGTTGTCAGTTGAGTTAGTTACCTTGGCAGTTCAGATTTAATGTTTTTAATGAAATGATTGAAGTCTGCAGCTTCTCACTGCAACTAACTAACTTTACTACTAATGTGTGTAGTATTTCCACAGATACTGCATAAAAAAAACAAACAAACCACAAAAAAACCCCAAACCAACCCCAAAACCAACCACCCAGATCTGCTCCTTTACTTGTGTGCTTCTAGCCAAGAAGCAATTTCCTTCCCTTCTGGTGCTCCAGAGGAAGGAATATGAAGGACAGGGCTACCATGTCCTGTATTTATTGGGACTAGGACTCTGCATTACAGGGGTAGGTACTGCTGTTCTTCAATCCTGCTTTCCTTTGGGAAGGCTAGGAGGGCAATCCTGTGTTCAAAGGTTACACAGGATAGCACTTGAAGGAGGTGCTGAGTTTTGTAAGAGCAGAGATTCTTTGGCACTGTTAACATGATACAGAGCAGCAAAGTCTACCTTACAAGTTTCTCCGCATTTAATAACCTGTAGGTCTATAGCCAGCCTGTTAACAACAACATGCCAGTGAAGCCTTGTTTAAACTGGCATGCTCTAACCCGCACGTGAAGCGTATGCAGTGCCCAGCAGACTAAGACCTGGTACGTTTTACCTTGTAGGAGCTTCTCTCTTGGTAGTTGGGTACTTCTCGTTTGGATCCAAAGTAGCTGATTGATCGCTGACTTCTACACAAAGTTCATTATGTCCAGCATAGTCAGTAGATAAACTAATGGTGGATAATTCCCTTAAAATCAGTGAGCTGTTTAAAGGTTGATTCAGGACGTGAACAGCAAATTCCAAATTCACTTATGAAGTGGAATGAAATGGCGTAAGGAACCAGAAGATGGGAGGCCTGGAGCAGCCACTAGACTTCTGTCTGCCACATGTTTAAAAAATGGTTCTTAAATATACTGCAAACACTGTAATAAGTGTCATAGACCATTTTGAAGGCAGTAGTAGTTCTGGACTTCATCTCCAGACTTAACATGACAGTGTTATGGAATCTGAAGATTTTTTTTTTTAAAAAAAAACCAAGAGCTTCATTATATTTTTATAGCAAATTTTTATCGTAATGATGGCTTTTTCTAGACCTGTGCCAGCATTATAGTATTAAGTAGTTTATCTGTTCGTGATCTGTCAGGCATATACATGTATGTTTGCTAGTACAGAGTTAACCTGTCACTGAAATATTTTGGTGAAATAAATACCCATTCACCATAATTATATAACTGACTTACAATATTCCTCTTGAGCTTGTTACAATTAGGTTACAGTTAACTTTTTTCCTGTTCAAAGGAAAGTTGAGACAAGTAGGCCAAAATGTGCTAGTAGTAGAACTTTCTTAATTAGGAAATTAGGCTACTTCTTTCACTAGACAACAAGCATTGTGCTTTTCTTAAGCCAAGGAAACTTAGTATTGCTGTGTTAAACATTAAAATGCATCTAACCCACAAGGTCTAGATTTTAAGCAAAATATTGAGCCTATACTTGTGTGAAGTGGTGATCGGGGAGCTTCAGTTCTGATAACTACTGAATTGAAAGTGACATTGGCAGCAGGATTCCTGTTTCTGTGCTGACACGCACCAAATTTTCAGTATGCTACCTTTGGAAATACAACTGACAATTACTTCAGAGATTTCGTGTGCAATCTTGATCTTCGTAACTTCCTTTTCCAGTCACAGTTATTGATGGTTCCCATCACGATAGTGCTGAGTGCCTCACAATTTAATATACGTTGACCCTCAGCGCTGTTTGCAGAGTTTGTTTTTGGATGAAACTGAAAGCAACATGGATAACCTAGACAAGATCCTGTGCTACAGTGAGATTCAGTATGGCTCAGGAATGATGGTCTATGGGAGTTCTTTGCTCTCCAAATTCTGTACAATCGTGACAGCTGGCTTAATCAGCTGGAGACAGGCTACCATCATTTAATGAAAAGCAGCACTTTATATGTGCTATTGCAACCCCAACTCTGGCAATTGTCCTAGCTATACTTGAAATGCAAAATTCTGTTGTTTTACTCTGTTCCTAGATGAGGCTAGATTAATTGCATCTAGGACTTCAACATTTCTGTGCTGTCCTTTGACCTGCTTTCATGTCTCAAGAATGGTTGAAGGTCTGTCCTCTGAACTACTTGATTCTCTGGTTTGGGCATCAACTATTATTCTTCTGGCACACAACATCAGAAGTTGCGGATAATTAAGCTGTGCTTTCAGCCTGTTGGTTTCCTGAATCTTCCAGTATGTAAAGCATCGGCTACTTCAGTGTCACTTTGTCCTGTTTGCAGCGCTACTGAACTCTGCCTCTTGTGTGGCTCAGGTTTATACCTTTTGGGGACGCTGGGATATCAAGTAATTTCTTAGTATTGAGCCTTGTTTATTCTTCTCCAGAACAGGCAGCTGGTCTGAACAATTGTTTCGTTTTTGGTACTAATGCTAGTGTTACCAAAGAAGGTGAGTTGTAACACTAATTAGGATAATGACTGAGATTCAACACCCTGTAAATTCCAGAGAGCAATATGTTTTCTATCGCTCTTGACCCAGTGGGCTAAAATGATGATTTAGAGTCTTAATGCATTTTTATCTCCTTAAACTTATATTACAGAACTCTATCAGCCATAAAGCTATTAACATACAATTGTTGGAATAGCTGTGAAACACGTTGAATTGGTTGACTGTGTGACTAAAATGGCATGCAGGAAACCACCTGCAGCGTATGACTCAGCTTCAAATGGGAGACAGGTATGGAAGAGTCTAGAGCGAATGAAGTAACCTTTCTGACTGGCATGTTCCACAGCTTGTGTTTCCCCAGGGCTTTGAATTCATGCTGTAACAGGGACATAATGAAAGGATGCTATCTAAAACACCTTTTGATTTTTATCGTTTGGGTGGAACCAAATGGCTGCATTTCAGAACAGCAGTTGATACTTCCATCCAGTGATGCTGGCATGCTTCACAAGTGAAGTAACTTATCGGAGAGATGCTGAGACTAAGGAAGCATTATCCTAATTTATAGATAAGGGCTGAGCTGTCTGGAGTAATACAGGAAGTTTGTGGCAGAGATGAGAATAGAACCAGGTCTCCTGACTCTGCCCTGTGCCTAATCATAAGACAATCCTTCTGACTGGCTTAACACATTCTCTGAAAAAAATAGCGTGTGAAATAATTTTAGTGGGAGATCACACCTCAGCTGACCACATTATAGATGCTTTAAAAAGCATTTACCAAATATTGCTTTTAGTTAGTACTTTGGGGAAGAATTACACAGAGGGACTGCTTGACCAGATTCTTCTAGACATTGTCAAAATGGAATTCTTTAACATAAGATCCACAAATTATTCTATCATGACATCAAGGTTCCTTCTCCAAAAATCTTGTTTCAACATGCTGTTTCATTTAATCTTCTTAGGGGAACTGCATTTTTTTAATAATAGCACAAGAGGATATTCAGAAGCTCTCATTAAAAAAAACTCAAAAAATAATATGAAATTATTGCAAATCATTGTACTATTCCAGTGGTTCTTGGCATATGGGAGTCTTTTTTGAGTAGCTTTTGTCAGCCAGCACTCTTTAATGGCAAATACTGATTTGTAGCAACTTTGCCCACCCAGTAGTCTAAATAGCATTTTACATTGCTAATCTCTATGGCAGTTTGTTGCAAGGCAATAGATTTATATTGTAAATACTTTTTTTTTTTTTCACTCAGCTGAAGCAAGACTTCCAAACCTATTCACGTTGTAGAAATCATTCAGAGTCAAATTGAAGGATATCTTTTTCTAAAGCTTCAAAATGAATAATGGATTGATCTCTACAGCACGTGAGCAGAATTAAGTTGTCAAACTCTCATAAAATACAGGTCTATGGTTTTGATCCAGCATACTACAGATTTTTTTTTCTTCCATGAATAAGATTAAAGTGTTTGAGAGTGGATTGGTTTTATGGTGTGGTGCAAATGCGGTTTCTTCCTAGGTTTTAACTGTTGTGATGTTGGCTGCGTCTTCTTGAATTTGGGTCTAAAACGTGGAACTTGGATCTGTCTTCAAGGGTTATTTAAATCTAGCAGTGTAACGCTGAGTATTTATAGATGTTATCAGCCTTTTCCTAAAGAGACATTTGTTAAGTTCCTGTTTAGGTCATCTTGTTACTATTTAAAGCTTTCCCTAGCCTTTCTATTCAGCAAGAAGTCTGACAAATTGTGCTTTATAGCAAATACCCAATTAAAGCATGCCGCAGTAGTCCGTGAAGAGTTGAAAACCAATCAGATCAATGCTATATGTATGTGCTAACTCTCATGGGCAGTGTATAACTACTGAACAGTATATACTGGCTTCATGTTTGAGTTTAGGAACAGCATAAGAAAAGATGTCCATTTAAGAAAGTAACATGGTCTCAGTTATATCCCAAGAACTTACGGGAGTGCAGAGGGTTTTCTCCTCTCTTAAAAGCACAAGATTACAATTGTTCCAAGTGTGACAGTCTCGAATTTGGGGAGGGTAGACGGCACACGGACAACCCAAGTAGTGGAGAAAAAGGAGAGGGGGTGGAGCAACACATTTTGCTTAAATGTCTCATTTCGTTCTAATATGCAACATAAAGCTTAAATCTCTTAAGAAGAGTTTCAAAGGTTGAGAAATTTTATTTTAAGATATGTAACACTGAGTGACTGCCAAGGAGTTTATTATAGTATCTTAAACTTCACTTGAGGATTCTTGCTTCTGAGTGATCTTCAAAAAATATCTATTGGAGTGGTAACTGGTTTAGACAGGCTTCAGATCATCTAGTGACATGCACACTGTTCTGTAAACTCAGGCTGTTTTTCTTTAACAGAAAATACACAGGTGTCACCTGAAAAGTTTTAAACTAAGGCCCTTGGACAAGGTCCTTAAACTACCTGCATCTGTTCTAAGTTTTAATACTATTTAGATAATACAGACAAATTGTTATATATAGTGCATCAGGACTAAAATCTAGTTTTTCCTTAAATAAGAAAACCAGAGCTAGTTACCTTTGGCTTTTACAGAAGTGGCTTGGTAATTGAGACTCAGCTACAAAGAGCCTGGACCTAGCTGGGGGAAGAAACTTACGATCTGTTGGCCATTCGTCATAGGCTGCTTCTACTTTTTGTGAGATTAGTTATTGGCAGCTAATGTCACGTTTCTAATATTTACTATAGTTACCACATAGAGTAAATTAAGTAAACAGGAAGGGAGGTGTAAAGTTAGAGAGCTGCTGCAACAGACCACACGTTCAGCTATTCTGAAGCACTTAAGGGAGAAATGACTATTTAGCAAGTCTTAAACACTACTTGTCAAATTGGCTATTTTGCTTTGTAAATTATCCCAATCCAAATTAAATGCAGGCATTGAACAATGATAAGAGTATAACTTATCATTATTTGGGCTGATGTTTCTTACTTGATCATAGTTTAGCTTTTCTCATCTTTCACTGCCAAATAGGAAGAGACAGTTATGGTAGGAAAGGCCTGACGTGTCATCGTTCCTGTTTCAAATTCTTTGGCTCAAAGTAGAGGTGAAAATAACAAATAAAGCTAGAATCTCTACATCTAATACTTAAAAAAAGAGATTGCTTTTGCCTGCTTCAGAAGTGCACCATTACTTTAGAAACTACAGAAGCTTCTTAGACTGTGATAGTCAGAACTAGAACTTCAAGCAGAGGTTTCTTTGCCATAGGAATCTCTCTCTGAAAAACTAAATTTCTTTTGAAATAAGCCAGCTGATGCTAAAACCAGTAGGAGTACTGTGCTCTTTTGAATGGATGTTGCATCTCATTACTGATGGTAGATTTCGTGGTGTTAATTTATATCTAAACTGAATATATTGTTGCATGAAGTTGCAAGCTTTGCTATAGGAAAAGGCATAGTTCAGCAATTCATCTGAATATGTACATACACATATAGTTGAGTCTGAAAAAGAGTGCAGACAACACTATTGTGTTTAGCAGCAAAATGTTGTTATTTCAGTGAAGTAAAGGTAACTTTTCTTTTCAGTTGAACCTTATGCCAAGAAGAGGGTGGAGGTTTTTTCCCTACAGAGGGCTTGTATTTGTTGTTCCTCTTCATTTGATTTGTATTTGTATCAGAGGTGAGATTCCTATGTGTGATAACTTTTTTTTTAATTCTGCAGGTTGGAGACATTGTGAAGGTTACAAGGATGAATATAAACGGTCAGTGGGAAGGAGAAGTCAACGGTCGAAAAGGGCTCTTCCCATTCACGCATGTCAAAATATTTGACCCTCAAAACCCGGATGAGAACGAATGATTCCCTCTGCCTGATTTACACTGCTGCTTCATTTTCCTGGCTATCATTAGCATTGTTTGAGGTGGGAGGATGACTTAATGGCGCATTGCTAGCATTGCTGATTTTCCAGCTTGATGCAGTTTGATGGTTCTTTTAACATACATCTGGAATATACAACTGAAGTCACTGCCTGACCTTCATACCATAGTGGCGTCATCCAGAATTTAGTTTCACTTTTAAAACTATTGGGCCATAAGCTGGAGAAGACTGAACTGGTATATAGCGGAGAAGGATGGGAAGAAAACCTTTCCTGGAGACTTCCATGGACTTTTTCTGGCTTGCTCAGTAGGAAGAGCCCTAATCTTAGATCAAACATGCAACTTGTGCATTACTGTCCAACAAAAAGCAACAACAAAAATGCAATTTTAGGACTGAAGAAGACTTAGTTTTAAGAGAACCTGTCCTAGGTAGTACATTTAAAATGATGGTCTCTTTAAAGGACAATAATTGAAGCTTATGTATTCTAAGCAGTTGTATTAGAAGCTGCTCTTTTCTGTTAACTCTTAAGCTTATTGTTGACCTTCCTGAAACAGTGTGTGCTAAATGCAAATAACCATTGATTGAGCTGCATTGAAGCTGAGGCATTTATTTATAAGGAAACTTAGGAGAGGTTGATACTTGTAAGCTGTTTTTAAGGCATTTCTGTCAATTTTTGCAAGCACTAACTGTAGGAAGTGAGCTTTAAAGGGAAACACTTTGGCCTGGTCTACATACAGCTCTTCTGCAGTGTGGAAAGTGTAGTTTTACTGGCATAGAAGTGCTTGTCACCAAGCTGTTACTTGGTAGACAGATTGATGAGATTGCCATGGTGTGGAGAGGTAGGAGAGGAATGGGAGAGAAGACCTTGGTAAATACTGATAAAATCCTCTTATTTAAACATACACCTTTTATACCCATTTCTCTACAGGCTCCCTTATCTCTCCAAAGTTTCCTAGCTATGCCAGCCCCAGCTTGCTGAAAGCTCCTTTTCAAACACAGTACCTTTTTTCTTGGGTGTCTCCATGTTGCTGTGCTTCTTTTCCAGAGCTGCTTTCATCTTCTTTTTTTCCTTCCCTCTTTTTCCTTGCTTGCATCCCAAGTCCTCTGCATGCTGCCATCTTTTTTTACCCTTTCAAATGAGTTGGCTCTGGTTTATATATGCCCCAATCCCTCCCCCTCCCAGCATCCTTTAGAAAATGGTTAATTGGAGTCAGCTGCCAGGGTTCCCCATGTGATAAATTAATGCTCAGGCTGGAGAAGGCCACAAAGGTGTCTGTTATCAGTATAGCTTCTTTCCCTTTTTCTGTACATAAGCTATACTGCTGTAATTGTACTTACAGTAGGGAAGTAGATGGCTGCAGCTAAATAAGTACAATTCACGCCATGCAGGTTAAGTCCTTAGCCTGTGTACAGGATATGAAAGCTCAGGCACAGTAGTAGCCTGCGTCGCCTTCTTTACATGTGTTTTGTAGGTGAACTGGAATGCTCTTTTAAAAATAACTGAACACTGAACTAACAGAATACATGTCTGCAAAGACTACAGCTACAAAACCTCCCTTTTCAGACAGCCTGGTTAAAGAAAAATATCATCTGTTGCAGAAGCTGACAGGAAAACAGCAGCCCCCCATTTTTTCAACTTTTGAAGGCTGTCAGTTGTAGCAAAATGAGAACCTTCAGACACCTGCAGAATCTCACCAGTTCTTAGAAATGTCAAATTATATAAAAGTTGTTGTCTTAAGTTCCAGCATGTTTTCTTGTTGATTTGTGTCGCCTGAACCTAAAAAAAAGCATGTTGTTCTTAGCTCCTGTGAAAGTGCCATGAGATCCTTAATTGGAAGGCACTGAAGAAATGCAAAACTGGCATTTGCAACAAGACATTCAAAATGCTGGGGTTTTTGTTTGTGGTTTGTTTTTTTTTTTAAAGAAGTCTCTCCGTTCATCTATTAGCTGATTTCTGTCTATTGATCGAGTGGCTGACAGTCTAGAGGTTCTTGTAGAGCATTTTACTACCAAATTAACTGTGAAGTAGAGTAGCATTGACTGAAGTGTTTGGTGCTGTAAGAGTAATTCTTGACAATAGGCATTGACATTTTGTCTTGCAAAGAAAAGCTATGCAGCTCTCTTTCTTAACTAAAGAAGGTCATGCTTTTTCTGTGCCCCAACTATATCCGTAAGTTTACTACATAGATTGTACTACTGAAAGTCATCTTTTGAATACAGAAACTGCACTAAACTCAGTCTGCTGCAGAGAAATCTTACTTCAGACCTGACCTAGTTACAGGCAGCTCTTCAGAAGACTGATTGTAGAATTCTTCCTTTGCATGGTAAATAAATACTGTGAGATTTGAGATCTTGAACACAGCTTTTGACCTGGATTTTTTTTTTCCACTGAAATAAATGTCTTGACTCATCCCCTCATTGAATAAGGTACACACTCTGAACACAAGCATTGTTTTAGGTTTAATCATGTTCTGATACTGCAGAAAAGCAAAATATTTTACCTTCAAAACTATGCAAAATTTGTGTGTAGTGGCATCTGAGGCAAAGACAAGAATTCTTAAATTTCTGTGAACCTCGGTTTGGGCCACGGACGAACAGTGGATGAACAGTTTCTGAGTAGCAGCGGTGCGGTTCAGGTATGTTAAACGTGGTTTAAATGTAGCATACTGACCAGCCTAAGCTGATTGTAACCTTGCTTCAAAACGTGTCTTTGCTATTTTACTAGGAGACAAGTATTTATATGCAAATACTGCATTTGATCAGTTTGTGTTTCTCTTTGAAGGACTCTGGATTCTCAATCGCTCGCTTGCTTACATGTGTGCTGCCTGTTGCTTTACGAAGCCCCTTACATTTGAGGGAAAACCTCTCAGTGTAAATGTTCCTTGGGCGTGTGAGCTGTACTTCGTAGGAAGTGTGAGAGCCTGCAAGTGATGGCTTCAGTCTCTGCCCCATTAAAGTCGTTCTTGCTTTTGAACTAGGAGCTGGTTTACTTACCTGGTGCCGCAATAGTTAGCTGTCATGAAAGGCTTATTACTCTTCGACTTTCTGCTGTTGTGTACATGTGTATATAGACATTGAAGCCTCTGACCAGTCTGAAAAGTTTAAATGAAAACTGTTCTAATCAGTGTCCATCACTGGATAAGCGCTAATTTAAGTCATGATTGTTTACAAATTGGGAAAGACTAAACAAAAGGGAATATCCTGTTTGGGTTGGAGCTCTGAAGAACCTGAGCATTATTTTTGTAAAGGGAAAAACAGCATTCTTTGTGCCATTTCACGTGCCTGTACGGTAATTTTTTTATATTGTATGTACATCCTGGGAACGAGTTAGCTGCCTTTAGTCAAGTTTTCAAGCATTTTCCTCAATACCTGCAATTTGAAAGTGAGACCTGCCTAGAAGACTACCTTTTGGGACCAGTGAAAGCATTCGTTTGTAGTTGTCATTTTCTGTTTATTTGTGTTAAACGAAAGCATGTTTTGGGACAAGTATACAGTTACTGCAGTGGGAAAGGTGGCCTTGCATTTGAGACAGTCTTCACTGTGTAAACTTTAAACACAAGATGTAACTTAAAGACCATGATCTTCAGGCAATAACATTTTATGTAAGCTTTTAAAGGTTATTTTGGGGATCATAGCTTGGTTTATTTTTTCTGCTATAAGATTAACAGTATTAAATGAATTATATTCTTAGAATATATGGAGTGTCTTTTCTTAAGATTAGTGCCTTTTTAATTTCGTACTCCACTTCTTTCATAGAACTGGTCCCAACATGAAGCCACTGTTGTTTTTTTCCCAGTGCCCTGTTTGTACAGCCTGAATAAAACTTGCCACAACTTACAGTATTATTTGTTGTCTTTAGTCTTAAAACCTTGACCATATACGTAGAGCATTTCAGTCCTGACGCCGTCACTATGACGCCTGTTTTGTGGGTGAACGAGAGTGCCAGCCCAAGGTTTCCAGAACCAAGGGAAGAGCCGAGCAGGAGGAAGCGCTGTTGCCAGGCCGCGGGCTGCTCTCCTGTTCGTCCTCCTGCCTCTCCTCAGACTACGCTGCTGCGCTCCGGAGGCTCACCTGAAAAAGAGGCATCTCTGGTTACACAGATCATCGCCGTCTCCTCCACCCTCACTCCCGACACTGCAGCGCTCTTCCCGTCGCTGTATTTAGCGCTGCTCTTTTGCCGAGGCTTTTACGGGTCTCTGTAGAAACCGTGACCTCCTTTTACTGCGGTACCCTTGACTGTGCCTGTAAGAATGACTGGCTTATGCATACGGTTTGAATTTCGCTTGTTATCGTTTGAGTAAGTAAGGTGTAACCTGTGCAGGTACCGGGGAGCGGAACGGCTGGCATTCTAGCCGCTGCTGAAGGGTGTCAGCGTAATCCGTCATAAATACCTGCTTTTGCAAGTCAGCAACCAGGAGGTCGCCTTTTGCCTTTTTACAGTCAATCCAGGTCAAGAATAGCACTAACCAGAACTTAAGGGTTTTTAATATTTGGGATCATTCAGTTAAATCATTAACAGCGTGCTGAAAGTTGAGATGATCTTATATAGGAGAAAAACTTCAGAGGAACGTCAGGCTCAAGTGCTGCAGAGGAGGAGTCTGAAAAGCTTGTGTTGTTTCCCTGACTCCGCCTAGGTACGTTCACAGCCTAGCGTTTGTCTTCTCTGGAGCCCAGATTGCCACGCGATGCTAATAAACGTTCATAGCCAACTCTGTATAGTGTCTGTCATCAGATACTCGCCTTCGGCAAGTCACATTTCAGAGAAAAACACTAGTATTTCAGATACACACGAAAGAACAGGTAAGGTGCATGCGCGAGGCCCGATAACCCCGTTTCAAACTACGCGTAAGCTTTTAGCTTTCAAGCAGCAGCTGGAAGCGCCAGCCCGTTCCGGCAGCGGCTCCTCGGGGCACCTGCAGGAGCTCTCGCGTTGCCGTTTACGCAGCAAGGGCGAGCGGCCCCCGCTATCCCAGCGGCCTGCTGCTGCAGACTGCGTTGCAGCCGCGCTGCGCTCTGCGGTGCCAGCGGCCGGAGGTGCCGCGCAT
Source organism: Platalea leucorodia (assembly GCF_965183815.1). Classification (NCBI taxonomy): domain Eukaryota; kingdom Metazoa; phylum Chordata; class Aves; order Pelecaniformes; family Threskiornithidae; genus Platalea; species Platalea leucorodia. The sequence continues at coordinate 17,024,636 of NC_138834.1, forward strand.
CCTTTCTGACGCAAGGGTGGGCCACGAAGAGCGACGGCGCGGGACGGAGGCCTGGGCCCCGTTTTGTTCTGGTAACACCCAGGCTCCTCCGACAGCAGCACCTACCTGCGCTTTACCAGGCAGCGGGAGACGACGTGCCTTCGTGGGGCGACGGGGAGGTTAGAAATGCTTGTGTTTGTACAGGAAAAACTTCATCTGTGCTCCAAAATGCCTCAGTGCCACCAAGTATAAACCTGCACCGCTTGGTAGTGATGCGAGGCCACAGCCACCTCCACTCCCTTCCTTCGTTACATGTCTGGAAAGAACTCCTTTCCTTCCACCACCTGAGCGAGGGGCGGGTTGCTGGGTTGCTTTACTGTGGCACGTTTCAGTTACCAGAAGGGCCAAGTCCCGCCGCCGGAGCGGGCTGCCCGGACCGTGACTTGTCTGCAGTTTCAAATGCAGGCTGCTTGCAGGCTCTGCCACCCTCCGCGAGCCTGGCCCCGCTCCGGCCGGCGTCCTGCCCCGCTGCCCAGGTGGTTTTCCAGCTGGGGACCGCTGCCCATAACGCCGCCCTTCTCCCCGGGCTGGCACGGCTGCCCCCTCGCTGCAGTCAGGACCGGGGTTCTGCACCAGGACGCCCAGCGCAGCAGCCAGCGACTGCCAAGGTCACTCCGCAAAAAGTCAAAGGTAACAAGAAACGAGCAGTAACTCACGCTGGGTTTATTTCTGGCTTACCTGCACTCAGGCCTTCACTAATTTAAGTTTGAACTAGTTTAGTTAGGTCAGTCCAACAACAGGCAGCGTAAGCCTTAATTTTTAGATGCAAGCTAGCTGGGATGAGCTGGGTTACGTTTGTCACCCTCATTTAATTAAAAGGTTTTATTTCTAAACCAGTACGATAGTAAACATCCCTTTAGATTCAAACAGATGTATGCCTGCTTGAGCTTACACCGGTAGGAAATGTGCCTAAATACACTCAAATAAAGTGCTGCCACAGCAAATGAACATGTTTCCTTGTAATTTTTTATGTGATTTACCATAGCGCGGATCGTGCACGTCGGAAAGCTCTTCAGGTTCGTGCTCACCAGCAGGATGGCTCACCTTGGAGCAGCTCTGTCCCTTACGCTGCCCCCGCTGCCGTTTTTCGGAGGGCACATCGGCTGCTCTCGTAGCAGCTGTTGAAGCCCAAGTCACGGCCCAGGGTGGCAAGGTGAAGCATTTCCAATTTCAGGTTACCTTAACGCCCCGAGCCGCAAACTGCGGCAGCCACTGCGCAACCAGCTGAGCCCTCCGGCAGCGGGGACAGGAGCCACCCCAGCTGTCCCAAAGCGAGCCTCCTGCTCCGAGACCCGAGCCCGAGGAGCTTGCCTACGGCCAAGCATGCGCCAGTATTGTAACTCATTGACACAGACTGGCGTGTGCCCACCTCGAGCCAGGCCACCGACGCGCGGCTCCGGCCGGGCCACCCTCCGCGGCAGCAGCCTGGGAACCCAGCGCCCACCCCTGTGGCTCGGACCCATCTCTGCTCCGCGGGGCTCCCGCTCCACACCAGCACAACCGCCGGGAGCCACGAGCTGGGCCACTGCCCCGCTCAGCGGCGGGACGGCCGCTCGGCGAGGGAACCCAGCAGCCCCTCTGTGCCAGACGCAGCCTCACCTGCGGAAGATGCCGTCCTCGCTGCTGCTGCGGCGGGGGAGCGAGGGGCGACGGGGAACTAACAGCGCTCTCCTCAGATAACCTCCCCAGCACCTGCTCGCTTCGTCCCAGGCATTTTGTAACCAGAGCCCTCCCTGCACCCGTCATTAGTCATTAGTCTAACCCGCCGCGGGCGCACCAGACAATCGGGATCAGAGCTAAATCTGGGGTATCCACAGGGAACCGGCTCCTGCTTTGTACGTCCTGCCTGGTCCAACAAGGGCAGCTGAAAGTCAGCGCTGAAAAATCCCCCACTGTAATCTTGCATTTGGTCCAGAAATAAAGCGCTAAGGCCCAAGAGAAAGCGCGGATCCTGGGGGCCATTAACGCCCCTCCGCTGTACTGCGTGTCCCCGTCTGCGCTGTCTGATGAACCCTCTCCAGGCCCGGGGGCAGCGAGGGCTCTCGCGCCGGCGGGGGCAGAAAGGCCGTGCTGGATGAGCTGCTTTGCCTTCCCCCCGCTGCCCCTGCGCGGTTCGGCTGACCCCGGGGAGCGGCGAGGCAGAGGGGAGGATGCTATTCTGAAAAGACAGAAGGGGCTGACGTACGTGAACAACGGGAGCCGGTTTGAAACTCTTGGCGCTCGGCTCCTGTTCAGCCCACCACCGCTCGGCAGCCAGCGCCCCGGGGACGCTCCTGCGAGAAGCGACAAACCCGGCCGGGTCTGCGAGCACGCCGTCACTATCCCTGACTTGCCGTTCAAAACACAAAAATCAAACTTGCCCATTTTTCATTACTGTGAAGCACCCCGGGTAATTTACAGACTTACGGGCCCTGTGTGTTTCTAGACTCTAATCCCAGGAGTTCTTTATGTATTTTATGTTACTTTACTAACTTGATCCGGATTGTGAGGTAGTTCAGGGGACTCTCACGGGGATTTCTACATGCTGAATCCATTTCTGTAATCTTGGACCGCCTCCTTTTTGCCCTCATCTTGCGACCAGTGATACCATTAATCCACTGACCTTGAAGAGAAACAGCTTTTCTCTTTCCAGGTATCGCAGCTGGTGATCTGGCTCCGAGCCTGCGGCGAGGACGGCCACGCACCGCGCTGGGCTGGCCTCCTGCTGAGCATCCAGCCTAGCGCCTGCACGGCACGAAGGAAACGCCGTTCATCAGACTTGGTCTTCTCAATGTAAGAAAGACCGAATGCCTCCCGCTGCCCCCGACTACCTGGAATAGCTACTCAGCACTTTGGAGAACTAGATCTAAAATTAACAGAGATAATTTCCCTGCAAGAAATAGCACCTTGGCCTGGACACGGGACACATCGGGGGGAGTCTGAAATGGAAAGGCTAAAATTGGCTCCGGTCTGGGATTCTGCTGAATGGGCTAACACAGGCCTGAGCAACACGTGCCCGATATCGGCACTACTGGAAACCGCTGGCTGAGATCATCCCCAACGGCAGGACGTACCCCAGTAACAGCGTAAAGGTTACGTCCAGCACTCAGCAGCAGCTCCCGCCTGGATGGGGCTGGGTGACCCACCTTCGCTGCCGCTCGTGGCCATCTGATCGAGGCAGAGGCAGGCAATGGGATGGAAACAGCTCTCCAGCCGGTGGGACAAGGTGCTGGGTTTCTAGCGAAGGTTTGTGCTGTACAGCAACAGCAGCCCACGGACCTCCACAGCGGTGTTTGTGGTATCAATGCCGGCCTAAATTTAAACGGACAAAAATAAGGACAGGTTGGAGAGCAGCCCAGGAACAGAAAGTGTGCACAGTCCTTGACAGGGCAGTAAAGATGTAGGGCTTTCGTCCATCAAGCATGCAGGGCTCATGCCTCCCTCGCTGCAGCGCCGCGATTTCAGCCACACGTCGCAGTCCCGCGGCCCGGCAGCAGCAGGGCATTGAAACAGCTACGGAAAACAGAGAGGAGTGGAGGGAGGAGACGACAAACCTGGAGAAGGAGAGGCTGATTTAACACCCCTCCCTGCTGCCAAATGCTCCATGGGCTCTGTAGTCATCACCCAAAATAGAGCCACAGCCTGTGCCTCCTCCAGGAGACGGTCCCTGCTGGAAACGTGTCAGGGCAGTGCTGGGGCAGCGACTCACAGCGCAGGCAGCCACCGCGGGAGCTGCTGACGCCGCACCCCACCGTACCTGGCTCCTCTCCCTTTCCCCCACTGCTCGAGCTGCCTGTTGATGCTTGCTATAGCCTGGGAACATGACAGAGGGCTCGACACAGCGAGGAACGTAGCAGGGTTTGGGCAGAAAGGAGGAATGGGTCTGCATTAACCTGGGGGTGCGAGTCAGAAAGCCACCACGTGTGGCTGTCATCCAATGTCCGAGGCACCTTGACGTAAGGGCTCCCTCCCAGTCCAGCGCCATCCCGGCAGGGGCTGAGCGGCTCCGAGGAGCCCTGCGGCAGCCTGGTCTCTCCAGGACCAGCGGCGCTGCCCTGGGAGCCCTCTTGGCTTCCCAGTGCAGACGCATCCTCCCCAGGCAGAGCAGCTCGTCCTGGGTAACCTCCTCCTTCGCTTGCTTGGCTGCCAGGTTCCCTCCCGAAACGTGAGCTGCTTCAGCCCCAACTTGCCCTCGACTCAGCCTCCAGCAGCGCCTGAACAAGACCGGTCACGCAAAAGCCCTGCTCCAGGCACGCCGCCACAGCGCGGGAGCTTCGCCCCCTCTGCGCTTTCTCCGCGAAGCAGGAGCGCGGCCGGCTTCTTGGGTTTCCCCGCGTTCTCCATCGCCTTGGGACGCCCTCGGTGGGGCTTCCAGGCCCCAAAACCTTTGCAGCAAACCGGCTGCCGCAGCCCTGCTCCCGCTGTGGCCTCGCAGCCGCAGGCAGTCACTGGGTGGCACTGTGCCCCCGCCGGCTCCGCTCGGGGGGCCCGGGGACCCCCAGCCGGGGCAGGGCCCGGGGACCCCTCGCCCAAGCGCGCCCGCAGCCAGCCCCGCTCGGCCGCCGCCAGGGCGGGAGCAGACGGGGACCCCCGGGAGCACGCAGGGAGGCGACCCCAGCTCCCAGGCTCCCGCTGCCTCCCCGCGAGCCTTTCTTTCCCCGCTACGGTCACATTTTCATTACCACGGTAAAAGGAGATCAACTGCATCTTCACAATATCCCCCTCCATAAAACTAATAGGCCAGGCAATTGGTGCTGCCCTGTGAAGTACTTTATAGTCTGGACTCAAGGAGTCAGCGCCGCAGCTCACAGGCTGTCCCAACCCCAGATCCCAGGAATCTCAGCGTTATTTCTCCTCGCCATCCCCCCTTTGGGTCTGGGAGCAGGGTGAGGATGAGCACGGCGCCCTGCCGCCTGCCCGCAGACCCGTCTCCCGCCAGCCAGAGCCCCGCTCGGCTCCAGCGGCACGAGGCTGCTAGGAGCATCTGTAGGGATCGGGGTTTCTTCTTTCCAGGGCCTTTTTCCAGGGCGACTCGGCTCTGCCCCGATTCCAGGAGCTCTGACACCACCAGGGTGAGTCAAGGGCCAAGACACCGGACCCAGCTCTGGGCCAGCCAGGTCTCTTTGTAAAGGCTTTGCCGTTTGCTTCATTTGCAATTGAAAGCCAGAGGCCAGGCTCACCCTGGGAGCAGAAGACAGCCCTTCTTGACATGATGATGGCAAAACCCACTCAGCCCTGTAAAAGCCCCTTCCCTCCACGTTGACGGCCCCACGTTTGTTGGGGAAGCTGGAGGCGACACATTTGGTGTAACCTGGAGCCCCGTTTCGGAGGGTCCCTGGCAGGGTTTGAGGGACTGGACACATTGCTGGGACCCGGCAGATCGCAGCGGTGCCCCCCACACGCACGTCAGCCTGACACCAGTCCTGGCTCCAGCAGACCTCGGGGTCTGCTCCCCCGACCTCGGGAAAGCGACAGCCAAACGGGGCAGCGGCTGCCTGCCTCCCTTCTCCCTGATGCCTAAAGCAGCCTGAGAAAAGTTTCCTTTACTCCCTCCCCCTACATTAGACCTTCCAGGGAAAACTAGCACAAATACAACATCAGTGGCACCGAGGGAACGGACCCCGAACGACTCGGAAGGGCGTTAATGAGTTTGTTGAAGTCCTCTCTTCGGTTGCCACCTATAGCTCCAAAACCTGACAAACAGCTGGGAAAAAGGATCTCTTTGCTGAAAATCAATGCTTGTTGGAGGTAAGAGCTAAAGATCCTCCATGGAGTATACTGTTGCAAAATAAAGTGGAGGAGACTGTTCCTCTGCCATTAGGGTAGGAGACAAATGGGAGATGGGGAAGCAAAAGGTTTCCAGGTCTCCATAAAAGTCAGAAGGGAGGCAAAGAGCTCATTTCTCCCCTCTGTGGTTTACTGCCTTTAATCTCTCTCTGCCTTAGTGTCCCCACCTACCCCGCGGGACAGAGTCACGTTTAGACGTGCTGAAAAGCTTAACTAGGATTTGCAAAAATGATCCAAGATCCCCAGATACCGACTGCCAGAGACGTGCGAGGTGTTCCTGCTCGTCCCTTCGGAGGACGACCTGCTCCTCGGCGCCGGAGCTGCCGGTGCACAGGCGCTCCGCAGGTAACAGGAGCGCGCTAGGCAGAGGGAGCAACACCCGAAATCCCCACAGCCCCTTACAAACAGTTCCCTCCCTAGATTAACTTAATATTAGACTGCATTCACTCCAGAGAATTTTGTAAAACAACTCCCAGTCCCGCCGCAGCCGCCCTGAGCACGGCAGCGCTGGTAACCTGCAGCAGAGCAGCCCCGGGGCCCTGCCGGCCGTTCTGCTGCCTCCACCACCATTTTAGCGTTGTAACACGGTGGGGGGGTTAAAACAAAACGCTGCAGCTGAGCGACCGCCATGGGTAGCACTTTGGGATGAAAATTTCCTCGAGTACCTGGTTTTAAAGTTGGGACTAACTTCATTCAGACTGCACACCAGAGCTCCGTGCTGTCCCGTGGGGGACAGAAGGGAGCACAGCTCCAGCTCCATAACCAAAAGTCTCCTCCTTTAATCCAAGGACAAGATTTCTTTGCTAGGCACACGACGAGCTGCCCTCCCTCCCTTCTATACTGTCTGCTGACGTTTGTATTTCAAACTAATTGCCACTGCATCACCTGATCCTGCCCAGCTGGCTAAAATAATCCAACACCCCGCGCACCACTGGGACCTCTTTGTCAGGGGCTGTGAACTCATCCCCATCCAGCACCAGGGTGGATTGAACAAACTGAAGCAGTATTTTATTGCTGAAGCATAAAGCATGGGAATAAACAAGCACCAAAGTGCTACTGATCATTAAAACCAGATGGGAGCCCGTTTACTGCCTCCAACAGCGAGGTGCCACCGCTGCTCGGCCGAGGCCCCGCTGCAATCGGAAACCATCGCACCACCCGGGAGGCGCTGGGCGGCAGCGGCTACGCGCGGCCCCTGCAACTCAGGCCTGGATTTATCCCTACTGTCCTCTCACCGCCGCCCCGGGGATAACCGGGGAGCGACAGAGCTCTTAGCCCTGGCTCCAGAAGCACAGTCGCTCCTGTAAGGTTGTGCCTGCACGAAAACGCTCCAGTGGGGACAAGCAGCCTGTCCAGGGCCAGTCCCACCGTCCAGGGGAAGCGGGATGGGGAGAATCCCAGGCCAAATTCTCCACATCCACAGCAGAGACTTAGTGGCATTTCAACAGCATTCGTTCAAATGTACGCCTGAGAACCATCGTGGGCTCTGGCCGCCGCTGTGCGGTTCAGCTCCCGGCTGGTGGGTTACCCAAAGCAGCCCAGGTCTGACCTTGTTTCCTCTCCGACCAGTGCTGTCTGGCAGGAGGAGCCCAGTACCAGGGTGGGAAGAAGCCAGGGGCTATTTCCTCTCCTTCCAAATCAACGCACCCACCAGAGAGACATGCACAGTGAGAGCATTCCCGAAGTCTGGAGTACTGGAAACCAGCCTTCAGCAATAGCTCTGTCCTGAGCACCCGAGCTGCAAGCTGAGCTCAGTCCCCCGCCTAGACCTAAGCTTTGCACTTTCGTCTTCAAGCCCCATCTTCCCGTGGCAGGGAGCCCTCTCAGCAGCCCGAAAGCGGGCACTGCACGGGGCCGGGGCCGATTCCCCAGGCCGTCCCTGCAAGCCGCAGCGGAGATGCAAATGGAGCAGCAGACTGCTGGAGAAGCAGAGACAGACAGATGCTTTTACACTTCAAAGGAAACAGGGCCCCGCGAGGCTTTCGGGAATACGCGCAAATCGATAGACTCCTTTTAAACACCAAGCACATTTGCTCAAGTGTGAGGCAATTAGTCCCTGAGGATGGAGGCAGGACAGGGCCATTAACAGGCATAGGGGCAGGATGGAGCGAGGGATGAGAAACCTGCGGCATGGGATGAGAAACAGGCGGAGCGGCTCCATGCGAGACTGCCAGCCCAGCCTGAGGAGTTGGAAACCTTGCTGGCCTGGCCTCATCATCCCTGATTTTCAAAATGCCTTGTGTCCCCAGGGGCTCTACAGGGAGCACATTAGGATCATCTAGCCTCTGTCAGTGCAATGCTCAGCATATCCCTTTGGTGAGAGGGAGGTTTTGATCGTATCACTTCCACTGCTCAATTGTTCACTACTTTTATCCCTGGAGAATGATGTCTGGGGATGCCCCGAAGGACACGGGAGGGATGACTTACACTTACTGGATCCACAGCAATTCCCATTTCCCCCTCACCGGGATGCTGCTGGATGGTGCCCGAGCTGCTCTGGACAGCTCTGCCTCCACAGAGCCCCTCCTAGAGGGTAAACCAGAGCCAAAACCAGATCGTGAGCAGCAGAGGGCTGGCTGCTCAGCGCAAACAGAGCCAGCCTGGGGACGGACCCCGCGGTGCGACAGAAATCGGGGCTGACTCGTCCCCGTCCTCTCTGCACCAGCGTCTGCACCAGCGTCTCCACACACATCTACCCTTAACCCACCGACTCCCAGGTGCCGGCGCTTTGCAGCCCCACGGGTGGGAGCTGCAGGAGTGACGGTGCACGCAGGAGGTCTCCCCTGTGAAATACTGCTGTATTTTACGTGTAGTCTTATTTTTCAGTGGGAGGCAGAGATACCAAAACTGAGCAATGTTTTATGCCTGGCTGTGTGAGTGACGGTGTGCCTCTCCTGTATCGCTAGCTACCCGCTCCTGCTCTCCTTTATGGAGGCACAAAATTTTCCCTCTTCAGTAAAAATAGGAGAGGAAGAAATAAAAATCTCTGTATGTCCCCAAAGAACTGCAGGAGATGGAAATTAAATCCATCCACTACAGTCGCCAAGCAGGGCGCTGTCTGGGCAGTAACGCTGCAGTCGTACACCTGCACATTCAAAGGGAACAAAAACGGAGCATTAGAGAAGTGCCAGAGGCAATCCAGCACCCTACAGCAAAGTACGTCACGCCATAAAACAAACTTGCGTCACTTAGAAAAGCAAAAAAGGAGCAACACTAAATCCAGCTGAGCAGCAACACTGTTCATCACGGCTGAGGCTCTCCTCACCCCTGCGTCGAAGGATTGCTTCCCCCAGGTTAAAATTTTGTCGGATGCTGCTGCTCAGGCCCCGGTCCGGAGAACGCTTCGGCATTTGTTCTGGGCAGCACACGCCACGTGCGGCGGGGAGCACGGGCTGCGGGGCAGGCACGCTTTCCCCACTTGCTTCACCTTGTCCTGTGAGCCCGCAAGCAGCTGCCTTACCTCTCCCTGGGTTTGCTCCTGCTCAGGTTTGCTCTAACACCAAGAAGCCGCATTCAAACCTTACTACTTCTCTGCAAAGCATGACAGCGAAACAGCTTACCTGGGCTTGCCGGGAGCCAGGCCAGGAGCACGCCTGCTTCTCGCAGCCGGGGGAACCGAGAGCCGAGCCCTAGGGAAACAGGCAGAAACAGGCACCCCGTACAGCCGCAACAGAACAGCGGCGGAGGGGTGCCTCCGAGCACCGCAGGAGCCCGTCTCACTCAGGGCAGGGGGGGAAAGTGCGACAGACCACCCCTCCCCAGGCTCGGGGGAAACCCGCTGTCCTCCCTCCTCAGCTGCCCCCGGACGGTTTTACCCCCTCTCTCTTTGCTCTTGGCCATTTACAAGGTAAATTCAGGCTGAGGGCGGGGAAGCAGGTAAGTGGAGACACCTGCACCCCACACATTTGGCCCCTGATGAGCAGGGAGGGGGGCTGGCAGCTGCCTGCAGCTCCCGGGCAGGAGGTATTTATTTGGCTTTGTGTAGGAGGTATTTATTTGGCTTTGTGCGGGAGGTATTTGGCTCTGCGCTAGTCCAGCCCCGCACGCCGGGTGATGGCTGCTGTTTGCTGTTGTCAGCCAAATGCTGCATCCCCCCTGCTAAGAGGCTCCATATGGGATCCCAACCTGGGGATTGGCTTTTGAATTAAGTGGCTTTTAAGCTCTGCAATAAAAAACCATTTGACTCGAAGAATGTTATTAGTCCTGGAAGGGGGTTGCGCTGCTTGCTTGGATTTGCTTAAGGTGACATAGCACATACACTGAGCAAGGAAACGCGCAGCAGGAGCCTCCTGGGAGGCTCGCCAAGGAGCAAAGGACAGACGCGGCCACGCTGGGCAGTCGGGCCAGCCCAGAAGGAAGCAACGAGTCCGGCTCAGCCTGGCTGCCCAGCTACAAGGCGATTCAAGTGCCCCAGCCCACCCTGGGCTCCCCAGGACGTCCCCACGCCTCCCCGCAGGCAAGGAGCCCCCGCGGGGCTCACTGTACCGAGTGGGTACAAGCGCAAAGGCCGCATCCCGGGCCGGCGAGAGGGGGCCCTGCGCCCCGGGAGGGCTCGCCCTAGCTCCGGCGAGGCGCGGGAGAGGCAGGCGCTTCGCCGTGCTGCAGGGAAGCAGCGTGGCAGCGGCCTCTCCCCAGCCTGCAGCCGCTCACCGGGATGTGGCGTCTGTGGAAGAACTGCAGCGTTGGCAAGAAAGCATTTTTCTGCCATTCCCATCTGCATTGAAGCAGTGTCAGACAAGGCTTAAGGCTGCAAAAACCAGTAGGAGAAACAAAAATAAATCAGGATCTTTATTTCCCATAGGAAATTTACCTAGATCCCATTTATAGTCCATTTGCCCTCATCCTTATGTAACTCCTCTGCAGGAGAGGAGCAGCAAACACAGAGAAAATAAACAATTCGCTGCAAAGAATTAGTGCAAGAGACTGAGTCACACCTAGCGATGCGGGCAGACAACCGGGGGCGCGCTGAATACGCCGCGCAGAACAACGAACGCCGAGATCAACGGCGTGTGTCATGCATGTACGAACTGGCCTGGGGTAACACGACTGAAGTGGAGCCACTGGCGTGCTTGAAAGAGATGCACAAAAACCACACTTTAGAGTTTATTTTATTGCTCTTAATGGCCTGCCTTCCGCATGTCTCATTTCCTTTTATTGAAGCTGTCAGAGAGGCATTACATTATCTCACATGCGTGCAAAACCAGCGTTTCAGTCGAGCTCATACAGAGTTTTAAATGCCACAGCTGAAGAAAAGAAGACAGTGGGAACTGCAAAGGGAGGAGGCGGCAGCAGAGTCCCGAGCACACACCTGCGGGCGAAATCTCCAAAGCCTTCACCACCCAGGCAAGCCGCACGCACGCTCTAACCAGAGGCAGGCGAGCGCGGAAAGCAAAGGTACGTTTCTACTGAGCTGGATGATTCACTGGAGAAGGGCAAGGAGTCCTGTTGCAACAGAAGGCTGATGAGTAATTAATGGCTCGTCCTAGGCACGAGGCCGAGTCTTTTACCCCGGTGCAGAGCCGCCTGCCAAACCAGCTCTACTGACAGGTCCGTGGGGCAGCGGCGCTGGCAAAGCTGTTCTGAAGGTTTGAAAGAAAAAGAACATTACACCGATATTTGCACACGGGCTTCCCCGTGCTGCCCAGTTCTCCTCAGCTCCTCATACTCACCACAGCATGGTTTTCATCCTCACTAGCACCCTGTGACAGAGGGAAGGAAAGACAACCCGACTTCAACGATAAAGAAACAGATCTAACGAAGCAGCCTGCGAGGGGTGCGGCACTTTCTCCTCCCTTGGTAGCGCCGCCCTGGCAGCGATCGCGGCGGGGTCCCAGGAGGTCTGCCTCCGCTGCAGAGACCCTGCAGAAAGTACCCCCGGCGCCCCGCACACGGCGCCCAAGGCGCCCAGCTCCCGAGCCAGCCTTCTCATCTGGTACCCCCGGCGCGGCAAACGGCGGCCGTAACCTCAGCTACTAATGCTCAGAGACAGAAAATTTTCTCGTCCGCAGAGGACAGCCTTTTACAGCTGACCTGTCTTCACGCAGCCGGCATTTGGGCAGCAGGAAATCACATTATTCTGGGGCTAAAAACACTCTCCTCCGCGTTTTTTCCCCAACCAGATCTCTGTTTGGTGAGTCACTCGCATCCACATGCGTGTCGTGCACAGCAGGTACAAATCGCTACTGGCCAGGGTGCTATCAAAGGAGCGGCTAATGGGGTAGTACATACATATACTGCGGTGGCGTCTGACCTTTATTTAAACGCTGCACATCTCACACCCATCCTGCGAAGCCGAGGGGACGTACTTGGCTGCTCTGTACGTATCATAATTGTGGTACAAAAGCAGTTACCAACATGCTATTTAAATAAGGAAGCGGTAGTTGAGTTTCACAAATTTGTAGGGCTACTTTTCAAAGTCATTTTAACAATAATAAACACAGCTCAACACCTCTACGCTACACACATGCATAGTGCTGACCTGGTACCCCAACAGACCAGCACACAGCCTTTCCCGGTGTAGCTGCACACCGGTCCTGATGCACCGGTGGTCACAAACCCGCCCAGGTCTGCTCAGAGACAGCATCTCGCTACACACGCCTGCGCACACACAGAGAAAACCATCTGGCCTACCGGCTAAATGACACACCTCGCTGCCTACTGATGGCTACAGGCCACGCAGCAGTTTATTTAAAGTGTTACAAGAAAACATTCCCTAAATAACACCTAGGAACACGTCTATCCTCCCGGAGAAGCAAGGAGCCTATCTCAAGGCAGACCCCGCTGCCAGGGCCACTTGGGCAAACGGGTGCTTCCCCCTTCTAACACAAGATAAAAAGAAATCCTCTGCCGGCAGCGCGCGGGCCGAACGGCTCCTCCCCACGATGGGACCGCAGAGGTAAGGGGGGCGAAACTGCGCTGCTAACCGACGGTGGAAGCAGATCCCTACAGACTGCCAACAGCGGCACGACGAGGCTGCGGGCCGGCCCGGGAGGTGCCGAGCCCGCCAGCAGCGCGGCGCGCAGCTCAGGGCCCCCGGCTGTGAGCTAAAGCACGTGCCCCACGAGCAACGCCAGGCTGGCGAGAGCTGCCTATCGACCAGGCTTGCTCAGAGCGTAGCGCAGTAACCACAGCTATAAATTATATTCTCCAGGGGCGGCAGGCGGTGGAAGAAGGAAGAAGTTCACAGTGACAGATTTCCTTTCCCTCGAAAGGAAGAGGTCGGAGTGACGCAGCCAGCACTGCCGCTCGGGGCCCTGTTTCTGACAGCCACAGGCCCTTGGGAACCCCCAGAGCAGCCCCCATTCTGTGAACAACCTCCCTCCGCCACCGGCAGAACGACGAGCGCGTTTCGCTAACCGTGAATCTAGGGGTGACAGCAGAGGGACGGGCACAGGGGACCTGCGGACACAACACAGCCTTGCCGCCGCTTCTCCTGCCCGGGACAAATTCGCCCCTGCCTGCGCGACCCACCGCTGCGCTCCAGACACACGGGCGTTGCTGCGTGTTTCACCCTCACGGGCTGCTGGACGCAAGGCAAGACACGAGCTTCAGTTTGACTATGCTAAGTGAGGAAACTGCTCAAGGGGGCACCGGGGTTGCTTGTTTTGCTCGCCTTTGCAATAATTTTCTACAGCTTCTTGGCCACCTGGATGGCTTACTGAAAATCCTCAGCCCCTATCTCCTTGCACGCAAGTCCTGGGAGGAACGGATTTTGGAAACTGCCAAATGCGAGACACAAACAGCCTGGGACTGAGAGTTCAGCAGCTCTTCCAATACTGATCTTGTAGCTCCTGTGGTTTCCTACTCCTGCTGGGAAAAAAACCACCGCAGAGCACATTGATTCAGCCAGACTCACGCTGAGATGGCGGGGACAGCCACCAGTTTAGCCATTGCTTGTGAAATAGCGTTGTTGTGCAAGGAGAGAAGGAAGTGAAGGTGTCCCACGCTACCGCCTGCGGCAATGCCTCTTTGCCAAGCGTAGGCTTCGAGATCAACACTCCAGAGCAAATATTATCTCATTTACAATTTTCTTTCAGTCTTTTCTTCGGGAAGGGTCTTCCCCGTTCACCAGCAGGCATATGGGAACAGAGGGTACTGGCTCCACTCTGCCATGGTCCCGTGGGCATGTCCTGGAGCGCCCTGCGCGTTGTACTCTGTGGAGAAGGCCGAGTAGCTCATCGCCCTGTACTGGCTGTGGGAAGGCACCATCCACTGGCCGAGGCCTTGCTCCGTGCCGTAGGGACTGTACACGGGCGCGCGGGCCGCCGGTTTCCCGACAGAGTCTAGGGCCATGTTCACCACTCCTGTGTAGTCCTGGGGAGGAGGCAGAGGCGGGGGCAGCGGAGGCAGGTTGGCGAAGCCCTCTGGGAGCTGTTTGGAGTCATGCTCGGGCACCGCGGCGAGATCCAAGGGGTGGCACCTGGCCCGGAAATCGTTCAAGGCTGCGGCATCGCGGGCGGGAAGCTGCTGGCTGTCCCCGGCTTCGTGGAACCTGAGCCCCGAGGGCGGAGAGAAGAGCGAGTGAAACCTACCGCGGTGGGAAACCACCGAAAGCCCACACAGCTCCCCTGGGGAGAGGCAGGGCAAGCTCTTAGCATGCCCTCGTCCCCTTGCCTACTGCTTCACCGTACTCTTGGTGTGGATTTTAGTCCAAGCGTCGCTGTCACTCACACAGAAAAATTAAATGCCAGAGAAGGTAAACCCAGACCACTCTAGTTCTGGGTTAGTCCTAGTCTGGGCTCACTATAACTCATGCCTGAATTTGCAATGATAAGAAGAAGGGAGAAAAAAAAAAATCACTGGAGTTCTGCCACTCCTTCAACACGCTTCCTTCAAAGGACAGGCAAGTTCTGCGGTACACAGAGCTGGCTGGGAGAGCATTTCAGGACAGGGAAATAAACCCAGAATCAGTGGGTTTGAAGTAACGCAGAAAGGCTTTGTTGTGGAGGTATTTCCATGCTAATCTAGCACCTATCACCCAGGCATGCTGTCCAACAGAAAGGCATCCTTCCTCACTCCCACTAGCTGTTTTTCTTGGGAAATACCCAGTAGAGGAGGAGGAATCCCATCAGTAAAGGGTGCCTTTGGACGGGAGCACCGGGGCGGGACTCACCGATAGGTCTGGTAGGACGGCGTAGGCACTTGCTGCTCTCTGGCCAGGCCCTCCCTCTGGTCGGCTGGCACCGGCGACGCTGCAGGAAAGGCATGGCTGCCGTTCTGCTCCGAGACCCAGAAGGGGTACCCGCTGCTGACCACGATGGGGTTACTCTCTTCCTTCACATCTGCAGTCTCATCTTTCTCAAAATCTGACTCACAGTGGGGAAAAGAAAGAATGGAAAAAAGTGAGAAGGGGAAGGGAGACCCAGAGCTCACAGCGGTCTCTTGGCAGCTGGATTAAGCGCAGGATGGTGGAAGGAAACACGCTAACACCTCTTCCATAGCCCTACTGCCTTAAGGGACGCGCCCTTTGCAGCTTTTGTCTGCCCTTACACACTGCGGTGTTCGGTCCTGCCCTGTCCTCTCCTTAGTTGTAGTACTGCAAGCAGCACCATGAACTGGAGCAAGGAATGATCACGCTTAAAAACAACCTAACAGAAAGAGTAAAGATTTTTTTTTTTTTTTAATGGTATCAGTTCCCCCATCTGCACCACAGCCTAGCTGGACAAACAGCACTGCTGGCACAACTGCACCGATGAGAACCAAGAAGTAAGGAACGGGTGATACTGCAAGCTCGTATCGCTATTGATGAAAAAACATTATGAAAGCACAGCCCACGCTCATACGCGGTCACAAAGCGTGGCTAGGCTGGGCGGCTGGTGGGAGAGCTGATGAATAGTCAGCAATGACAAGCGACTTGCGAGCAGGCTCCTGTGGATCACTGCCAGACAGAGGCAGAGACCCAAAGCCATCAGAGACAGCACCCTATGGGCTCCCCCAGGCCACGCTCCCCGGCAGGAGACAGCAGAGCTACGTCGCTCTTCCTTTTCCTTCCCGCGGCCTGGGCACTGTTTGGAAATCATTCTCTGGGCTTGTCATGATCGATATTACCACGTTCCTCAGCACCGGACTCCTTTTCCTCGGGCAGCTTCCTCTTCTGGCCCTTGGCTGGGCTAGGCTTCTGGCACTTGGCGCGTCCTTCCCTGGGAAAGAAAGAAGACACGGGGGTAGCTTGTATGTGAGCTTTCTGCCTAGATGAATATGCAAGGGATGCTGGACAAGCCCTGGAAGACAAAAGGATGGTTTGAACCTCTCTGACATTCTGTGACTTAAACCTCTCCTAGCAAAGCACCCCGATGGGCCCTTGGGAATTCCCTTGCCATAGCCGAATTACAGGGTTAGCCGTGCCGCCTGCCGCCAGCGCACGCTTCCAGCGAGGGCCCTCGCCCCGCAGGGTACGGGGGACAGGCCCATGAAGGGGCTGCCCGCTTCACGTTTGCACAAAAGGCACAATCAACGTGGAAACTCAGCACTGGAGGTTTTGGCACCGAGTTTGTAAGCGTAGTGCGATGCTGGATATACATACTATACACACAGGTACATGTACAGTAGCGTGGGTCTTTTGCTTGAAAGCAGCTTTCTTCCTAAATGGAAAACGAGTTTAAGGTTAGTCAGAAATGATCCTATTAGGAGGAGAAAGAAAATCTATGACATTTTCAAAGTTTAAGTAAAAAAGAGTCAGCTTTGGCCTTTTTCATCAGGAAATTAGATTTTTTTTCAGGCATAAAAGAACACAAAACAAAATCTCAGATATTTTCATCACATTTTCTGCTTGGAAAAAAACATTTTTTCCGTCTCTGTTGCCAGTCTATGGTTGCATTTAAGCTTTTTTTTCCTCATCTTATCCAGTGGCTGCCCTCAGACCAGACAGAAGATCTCGCGGGTATTGGTATCCATCTTCCTCTTGCAGACAACATCTCCTGTTGGAAGAGACACTTTTCCACACACAGGGAAAGGAGATGAGGGAGACTACGAAGTCAGAATCAAGCTGATCTCGAAGAGACACAATGATCTCCTGTGGACTCCTGTTATCACTGCTGTTCACGTGTCAGACTCCAGTCTAGCTCCAACTTGCAAGCGGATGCAGGTCTCAATTTGTCACACCTCCCGCATTTCTGGAGGAAATCCTGTATCGCCTCCCACTCCCCAAGCCTCTGGGGAGGAGGCTGCACAGGGGGACGCCGTGCCCAGGTACAGGCCAATGCAGAGTGCACAACGCAGCAGGCTCTGCAGGGCTGGCTGCTACAGTTCTGCTCAATGGCCTTGGGCAAAATTCACACGTGAATTCCAGTTATAAAAAAATTAAGATGAAAAGACAGTTTACCTTCGAGTGTTCTTCCCATGCTCGCGGAAACCTTTAGCAAATGGATTGTTGTCAATCTTGAGCTTTGTAATCTTAAAATAAAAGGAACAAGATTCAGTATCGTGGTGACTGGGGCTGGGTTCTTCACCATTTCAAGACCTTCACCTCAATATTTATCACAACAGCTTGTCTGAGGGTTTCGGGCATGCCCTTGCCACCGTACCTGAGCTCGCCCATCAGCTCCCGTTATTGATTAGGAACTGACAGAGAGAAGTGACTTTGCCAGGGCCAGCGGGAATTTGGGTGGGATTCATCCGACCAGAGAAATATACAGGGTCAGTATCTGGATCCAGACTTTTGCCCATACTTTCTACTGCATTTAGGGTTCTGTTAATCACTGACAGTGCACTTAATACAATTAAGGTGCATGATTCACCTCAGCCCGGAGTAGATATTTTCCATAGGAACCATAATGTGCCTATTTTTTTCCCCACTGCCCATCACAGGCGCCCTGGGTGACCAGCTTGGGAGGAGACACCTTCCTCTACAAGGTTTCTAAAGACAGAGTATTTAGCACCGTGTCCAAGGGCAGGGCTTGCACACTGTACCTGCTCATTCTGGTAGGCAGTAACAGAAGTGAAGACAGTCTCAGGGAAGCTGAAGACTTGAAAGATGCTCCAGCGGACGCTGAAGAGGTCATCTGCCTGCACGATGTGGAAGCGAGGCTTGTAACGGTGCATGGAGTGGAGGATGATCTGGCACAGAGACAAAGGAGAAAGTTTCTGTGTGCAACCACTGCCAACGCACCGTGCAGTCTCCTGCGGAGGCTCCCAGGACATCCACTTCGAACCAGGGACGCCTGCCCGGGACTGGTGTCTCCACCATGCCTCCACAGTGACAGCGCAGGCTAAAGCCTTCCCTCACAGGCAGCTAAGAGAGCACGAGGGCTGGGCTGAGGAAGGAAGAGAGGGCACTGGGATATGTTTTCATTTCCACATGATCTAATTTCTCACAAATCTCACTTATTTCCCTTACATCCATCTGCAATGAATTCCAAGAGAGCACAGCACAAAGGCCAGCTACAACCTACGTGCCCGTGTTGATCCAGAGTGTTGTTGGTGAGCTTCAGTTTTTGGAAGGAGACGGGTTCTTTCATCCAGTGGCTGCCGGGAGCTGGGGAGTCTGGGTGGACGTAGGTGCGACAAGGGAGCTGGGGCTCTGCTTTTCCAGCAACTTCCCACTGATCTTTATTCCACTGTGAAGGGAAAGACGGAAATCTAGCGCTTAAAAAACGTTACTTTCAATATAGCAAAACCCCAGCAACTTTGCTTCATCGTTGATTTAGTGGACTCCTCTGAAGCACAGTCCCGACGAGCAGCAGATTGTCTCTCATAAGCCATGATCACATTACCAAAACAGCTCCAAGTTTAGGCCTCATTTTTCCTCCCTTTCTCCCAACGGCTGTCAGAGAAGTCTGACGTTAATCGTGATTAAAACTGTACCGCTTACAATGAGAATTAGTTGCCTTTCCACCTGCTCCCCAGGCAAAACTGACAAATAACTCCAGAGAGGCATAAAATCCACCAGTCACTTCTGAACTTTGTTCAAAGACAATTTATTCATCAGCCTGGCCAGTGAAGCACAAAGATTAATCTATTTCAAATGAAGATGGAAGGACAGCATCACTTCTATTATTTAAAGTACTTACCTTGTACCTGAAGTTGTCCATTGGCACAAAATCTACCAGCATGAGGTACTTGGCATATGGGATTAAGCCGGAGACTTTGATTTTGCATTGTGGAAACATTCGTCTGAAGGAGAAATGAAATACGCAGTGTAAGGATTTCTCTGTAAAGTGGATACTGCCTAATGGCCAAGCAGCAGGTCATGTTTGCTCACTATTGCGCAAAGCTGTGGTAGCAGTATTTCTACAGGCCAGCCACTGAGCGTTTTTACCATTTTACTGGTGCATTCGTCTAATCCTGTGGGCTGGGGTGGAACAGGCACTAACAGGGCAGCAGTCACTGACGGCCTGGCATCGTTACTGCTTTTGTTCTTCTGATTCTTGTAACACAATAGTGAGAAACTTAAAAATTTGGAATTTGCACCTAGTTCCTAGCCGTCTGCAGCTATCACAGACCTGGAGGACAGATTAGAGCATTTTCTAGTGTGGGCAGAAAACGTGCTCTCATCTAAGAGCACATCTAGCTTTCTGTTCCAGTACTCCCTGCCACCGCTTTCATCTTCTGACTCTGCAAAAAAGCTTTGACACCTACCTCCCTACCCAAAGGGATTATTTCAGCTCACAGCAGCTTTGACATAATGCATTACAATTTCACAATTTCATATTCTTTCACTGCAAGCTCCACAATGCATGACTCATTTAAACTTTAGAGTAGTCTGCGTCCGCAGATCGTTACTATTCTACGCCATGTTCTTGTCTGCAAGCGCAGACTCAAAACCAGGCATGTACTGCTCAGCTGCCGCCGCCCGCGACCGAGGCAAAGGAAGCCCAGGGCCCTTCCAGAGCACCCTCACAGCGGCAGCAGAACGTCAGCGTTAAGCGCTGAGATAAGAGCACAGAAGTTTTCTCAGCACATCAGCCCCACAGTGACCTTTTGGGACTTCTATGACACCCTGCAAGTGCAATTCTTCTGCCGGGGCAGGCAGATGTGCATAACTGGCTACAAAATTAGCTTAAGGGCCACCATTCAAAAAACGAGCGCTCGGAGATTTTGTTAACAGCTTGGAGGGGTGTCGTGCGGGCAGCTGTCCCGCTCCCCTCACCTGCCGGATTTGGTGATGATCATCTCAGTTCCTATCTGATGAAACTTCATCCAGAGACCCATGTCCTCGAGGGTGACCACAATGGAGCTCTGCGGGTAGGGCTCCAGGCTGGGGGAAGGCAGTGCCTCACACGGCGCTTTCACGTCTACCGGGAGAGAGAAAACAGTAACTGCGGACAGGCAGGAGGGAGCCGGCGTGAAGCAGCCTCTCCTGCGCAGAGACAGCGCCCCGAGACCCAGCACCCACGCCGGCCCTCCCCGCAGCCCCCGGTGCCGGCTCCCTCCAGTACAGGGAGCTACTGAATTTCACACGCTGCTGTAACAGATGGGGTCCGACACCTGGCCGTTCGCTCCCCCGCCTGGCCTCGGTTCGTCTCGGCCCCGAGCCACCCTGCGCAGCGCTGGCTCAGCTCCGGGAGCTGGGTGCCCTGACTTCACCCAGGAAGGCCCAGGTGCTGCCAAGAACTAGGGAGTCTGCGCCACAACAAACCTCTTAAAGAAAATCCATTCTTTTTCTTCAAAGGTTTTTTGTTACTTACTAGGCTCAGAAGGCATAAAGGCTTTTCCAACAGGTTTGTTTTTAGTCGATAAGTTCTTTTGCAAAGATCTGTGTGTTGTAAAAGCTCAACCTGATTTCCTTTATTCCAAGACTCAGACTGGCAGGTAGCCACAATCCGCTTTTATTCCTGTTCTGGTATGATCAGGGTTACACAAAACACTTCACCAAGAGAAGAAAATGAAAGCTGAAAGGATTGGAAAGATTTTAAGTGCACCAGTGGGTAATGGGAGAAAACGACAGATAGGTGGTAGCAGAGGTGAAAAATCTCTCCAGAGGACAAAGCAGGAACAGACAGGAGAGCCAAACGTAAGTGAAGGCAAGACCGGGAGGCGACAGAGCCAGACCACGGAATATCCTGAGAAGAGGACGACTGGTCTGAACTGGACTTGGAGATGGAGACCACCGAGGAGCCTGTGACGGCAGTGGAAGGCGCCTCGTCAGTAACGCACCACGGCCCATCAGAGCTGCCTGCAATATGCCTGCACTTTCTGCTACAGGCAGAGGACTAACTACGGTCCTGTGGAAGAGAAGGGGGAACTACAGGAGAAACCGTCTTTGGTGTTGGTGGTACCCACCTCCTCTGTAACGCTCTTTGGATTAAAAACCTCCTGTAGGAGCTCTTAACTATATTGCAACACACGCAAGGTTGCTGCTGCCGTACTGAAAAGCCCAGGCAAAAAAATAAACAGTTCCATTTTAGGTCAAAACTTGACCCGGTATAGCTACTGGTGGGCTGATTTCATACCCGTCGGGCTTTACTAACACCGCCCTGCGTCCGAACGAGGTGTTGCTAAGCCCGCTCGGCGCGGGGGCACTCACCGCAGCAGCGCTGCCCTCGGTTCGGGGCCAGCCGGCCCCTGCTGCGGGCGATGGTTATCCAGCCACGCACCGCTATTCCTTTAAAAGGGAGATATTTCTGCCTCTCAGCCTGATCAAATCTTATTCAGAGCGTATCAGAAATAAGGGAATTTTCACCTTGTTACAGCTTTCCTGAGTAACGTCTTCCAAAGAATAAGCATGAAAAGTAGACAACTATTTCCACAGAAATTCGCTTTTTCCAGAAAGCAACATCTTTCCACAAAAACAACCCAACACGAGTCTCGGGGGTTCTTCCCACACTATTAGGAAGTAAAAGGCATTTAAAAGTAATTTTGTCAGTTTGTAAAGGTCTTTAGGCATTTTCAAAAAATATCCTCTACCCTTTTTTCTGCTTTGATCCAACATTAATGAACTGGCTAAGAAGTGACACCTAGTTTGCTCGCTAAGATTAGCCTGTTAACATCTTCTTACTAAAGCTTCCCCCATATCCTCCTGCAAAGACATGAAAGCTGCCATGAGACGCTGCATTCGGTAGCTCAGTGCAGCACATGTATCAAAAGGAGTTACAATAAAATTGGGCTGATTTCCCACAGGAGTCATCCAGTCACAAATACGTGCAAACAGATTTTGATTAGCTAGACAGATGCTCGCTCCTTCCCCAAATGAATTTTACAATTAACATTTTTGTAAGCAAATTCCAATGCCATTAAATGAGACTACAACGAGGCAGATCTCGGGAGTCCTTACTGAGGGGAGGCTTCCAATGAAATCAAGAGGAACTTAAGTGAAAGGCGTTCAATACTGCATTAAAAAGCAAAGGCAGATGTTATGACCTGGTTTTCACGAAAAAGAGTCCACAACGCACCTGTATGAGCAAGATGCTACCAGAGACAGGGGAAAAGAGCTGCGCATACAATAAACATTGCGGCAAAGATTTAAAAACGTAGTTAATGATGTCTTTCACCCTGCAGGTTTTGTGTGCGCTGCCTGAGGCTGAGAAGCAGGACACCAACAGTTTGTGTGGGACCCGGACCCAGCCACGGCGTGAGCTGGCTAACGGAGCCGCCCCGCTGGCTACAGCCACGGGCAGCCGGCCTCAGCGGGGTTCTGCAGCGGCGGATCCCTTTGCAGGATCCACTTTGGATTTCCTTTGCAGAGCCAAAGGCTGGCGTGCGAGGGCTTCAAATTCACTCCTAGTCTGCGCCTGTGTAACTAATGCCAGGACTCACGCAGACATCTCCCCACAAAGATGCACTGCAGCACGAAGAGGTTTGTGGCAGGGTGTCCAAGCACTGAACTGAACATGTTAGATCTGTACTTCTGGTGTTCCCTCTTCTATGCAACTTATTTTTTATTTTAAGTATTATTTGAAAGAGATTTAAACATTTTCCAAGAATTTTAGTTCTAAGCTATTTTAAAAGTATTCATTATTATTATCATTGTGGTGGTAACACCGCATGTGGCACATTTTAAAACATACTCCTTAGGCCAAGATTAGGTTGAAAGGGAAGACAGCTGCTATGATAAAGGCACTGAAAATTAAGAGATCTTTAAAATCAAGCATGAAATAGATTGAAGTCCTTATATAAATAAGAGCAGTTTGTTCTTCAGTTTCTGTACCTAGAATAGGCTGTACGTATCCTTTTCCTACCTTGGAGATGGAGAGAAAGAGAAATGAGAGCCAATGCAGTAACGCTTGGGGGGGTAAGATCTTTGGACAGAAGATGCCAGTGTATAACCCACACGCCTAAAGCCGTCCCTCAATTAATCGTCAGTTACTGAGACAACGTTACGATGTTAGAAAATCTGTTGCAGACTTCCCACGAAGTATGGGGTAGGGTTTGCAATACTGGGAAAATGCCAAGCTAAAAGGTATGCTTCTTACCTTCACTAGAATCAGTTATTATCACATTCATTGCTGTTAACTTCCCAGTGAAGAAGTCCAACACTAACAGCCAGCCAGTGTCCACAGGGAAGAAATGCATATCAAGATATAAAGCTATCTGAGAAATTAATCTTGCCAACAATCAAAAAAAACCCCATGGTCTCTGATCTTATAAATGTCAGTAGAAACACCTCGACCCTCTGGAGGGAACCTCATTTCTCAGAACCAGAAAGCTTTTTGGCAGTAATGAAAGTATGGTGTTTCTACAAATGCAATGGCTTCTCCTCTCAAATGCACTCAGCCATCACCTGGAATATTTCTGCTGTGTGGGGTCAGACACCAGAAACAATTCAGTAAGAAAACGAGGCGACTTCTGCAACAGCTGGAATCTTTAACACGATAAAATACCGTAGTACAGTCTGTGATCTTTTCGTTGTTGCTCTTTCGCTTTTCAAGTCAAAATTCTCTTGAAGTGGCAGAAATCAGTATGAATTAGACCAACACAGTATGGACCGCTTTATAAAAACCCAAAATAACAGCGAAGGCAGAAACTGAGTCGTTGCACATGTATTTTGCTTATGAATGAAACACCACGTTGCAGAGGTAGAGGAAGGAAGCTGAGAGTCCGCAGCCACCTCCAACGCCTGCGTGAACTGCGTACACCTCAGCGAGGTACAGAGCCGTTTCCTTCCCATGCAGACGAACGCCCAAGACCAAATTTGGGTTTCAGCTACTGCCACGCAGCACCCGGACTGGCCCTCAGTTTCCCAACGCACA
This sequence comes from Platalea leucorodia, assembly GCF_965183815.1. Lineage (NCBI taxonomy): Eukaryota > Metazoa > Chordata > Aves > Pelecaniformes > Threskiornithidae > Platalea > Platalea leucorodia. The sequence continues at coordinate 17,048,566 of NC_138834.1, forward strand.
TCTGTCATCGGGCCCAACCTGATCATGCCCCGCGCAGAGGAGGTTAACAACACGCTATGAGACGGACTGATGAGGCAAAACGTAAATAAAACCCTACGGAAATCACAAAAATCCTGTGTTTGGGCATGAACCTGGTAGAGGTGGGGTATGCCTGCTTGGAGTTTAGACTTTCAAAGGGCAGAGAAAAAAACAGAAGAAAAACCAAATAGTTTGTATCAGAACTATTATTAGCAAGATGATAACAAATACTCCCAAACCTTCTGTGGCCTTCAGCCTGAAGGAACTCGGGGTACTTTGCAGACAATATACGAAGAACCCCTCTAGCCTTCAGGGAATGACCACCACCTTGCACAAGGTGATACAGATAAGGGAGTTGTGGGCACAATTGTGAATAAACCTTTGCTACCTGACAAAAGATCTTCCAAGGCTCACAAAGAACACTCAAACCCACAATTTCTCATCTATTGCTACCAAAAAAAAAAAAAACCAAACCCAAACCCAAACCATTCTAGAAATCCTCTCTAGCCACACACACACTACTAGAAATGCTGGTAACCCTTCAGGAGCACTTGCTCTCTTTCTAAAATGATTGTAGGCTCTTGGCATAAGTCTGGGATCTTTCCGCGCAATAAGGACAAGGAGGGAGTCCTTTACCTACCTGGTAAAGCTTGCATTTTTCCATGTACTGTGGAGTCTAGGAGGCTGCACGGCTGAGGGCACCGCAAGAGCTCTTGCAAGGGGAGCCACAGTAGTCCAGCTCAAAAGCAGGTCTGATCTCCTGAAACAAGCAAAAGCCCTTCCCTCCGAGATCCAGTGTCAAGAGTGGCCAGGGACTCCAGGCGCAGCTAGCCAAGGTGAGCTCCTGTTTTATGGAGGCTAATGAGCAGGGAGGAGCTTCTCGCCAGGGCTGTCCCCTTGCGATCCTTTGATGTCCAAAGGGACAAAGAGAGGAAGGATCTGCAGCAATGGCTGGGGCTAGGGGAAGAAAATCAAAGAGAATTAACATGGCTTTGACATACAGGAAACCCTACAGGGGAAATGCACCTTGATTTACTGCTAACGCACTTTTAAACAAATAGAGACAAGACCAAAAACATCAGCTGAAGATTTACCTACAAAATAAAAAAATCACTTAAACAGCAAGCAGGAAAAATTTCCTTCTGGCTATTGCAAGGATTTGGTATAGTTTTAATCTCCAGAGTACAGAATCATTTTACTCTTGATTTCTGGTATCAGAATCAGGACTGTATCGAGCCTGCTCCTTCCCCAGTGGGCGATTAACAGTCTGTGGTAAGGTTTGCTCTCACGACTGGGATGCTGCAGCAACACATTCATTCACCAACAGATGTCTTCTCCACTAACAGAAACACATTGGATGAGGTAACGTTACTTGCCTACCCAGTCTTTCCGTTCACAGCCCTTAACTGCGCGGTTAATTGTCCTGCTGCGCTGTTTTTCTACGGCAGGGTCCTCACCGTTGCGTCGGATCTGGTCTGAAGCTCAGGACTGAGGCTGCTCTGCAGGCAGCATCTTTTCAGCCGAGCTTCACGAGTCAAAGTTGCAATTGTTTAATGACACAGCCGTGCTAGCATATAATTTTACCGGCACCAAATTCCTTCGGCTGGCACCTTCCGGGGCCAGCGCAAGGGATCCCAGAGCCTCATGGTGGATCAGACACAGGTCTCAGGCCTTGTTCAAGGCACGGCTCTTACGGAAGGCTGAGCAGAAACTGAAGGCCTTCAGCATTTTCCTTTAATTAGTTTATTCTGCAAGTGTGACCATTAGCTTTTGTACTTACAAGTGCTTACAAGTGCTAAGAGACAGCAATCAAGTCTCATGCTTCAGGGCACAAAACAGCCACTACACCTCGGTGAAGAAGGGAGTTCTAGGCATTCATGAACACAAATTGCTATACTAACATTTAAAGGTCAAAGATGTTCAAAAAGAGGAGGTCAAAAGCAGGATATCGGTCTCAATGGGCCAGGGTTGGAACCCGCACAGCAAATTCAGGAGCTCTCTTCATTTCAAAGAGGGTTGCTCTAAGCCTGCAGCTGATCCATGGGCTAGTTTTGCTCCCAATAAAATAAACGGGGTTTTATTTTCTCAGTGATGTTATTGGGACATCTGATTTTCAGTCCGACATGCAAAACATACTCTGAATTCAGTTAGTTTCTGTAACCAACAGCAGCCCCTTAGTTCTGCTCTCACTGCGCTTTGGAGCAGGCAGTGCAGGGACACGCAAAGGGGACGGAGGAGCTGAACCAGCCGCGGGGACGGAGGAGCTGAACCAGCCGCGGGGACGGAGGAGCTGAACCAGCCGCGGGGACGGAGGAGCTGAACCAGCCGCGGGGACAGGCTCTGTTTCAATGGCACATTGGATTTGAGGCACACCAGCACCAGGCAGGGAGAGAAGGGCCAATGCTTAGCGTGGCAAGGAAGAACGTTTAGAAGAAGGGGGTTGGAGAGCTGGAGAAGTCCTGAGGAGGATTTTATAGCAGGAGATGATCCATTGGATCCCGACACCTTTGAAGGACCACATCCAGCCTTCCTGGCATCCCTTTGAAACTACTGGATAACGCAGAAGACCACAGGCTCTCCTCCTTCAGCTAACTTGGGGACAGCCAGCACTGGGGCGTCTCAGTACCGCTGAGGAGGAGACTGCCGCGTGGTGGAGCAACATCAGCTTGTAGGTCAGCTGGAGATTATTCATTACATATGGGGAAAAATAAGTCGGAAGAGAAAAGATCAGCTGAAAATGGTATCAAGGTCGAATCTCCTCTGCCTGTACTTGCACAGCCACAACCAGACACAAACAAAACGGGATGCAGAAATGCTGTTCTGCTCTGCTACCAAAGGAAAGCCAGCGTCAAAACTGCCCCCTCCATGTCCCGCTTTTCTAATGCTAGTATTTTAATTGTAGAAAGCAGAAGACAACCGTAATCAGAATCTGAAATGGAAAAACAGAACAAGAATTGGGTCAGATTCAAGCTAGCAGCGCGATGGATCAGCATCCCACACAGTATGAAACTGCACAACAGCAGCAGCAGCGCGGGCATTGCAGACTCCGCGCCCGACGGGAGCGTGGGATGGGGACCGCGGCTGCCTTCTCCCCGAGCAGGGCACGGGGCGGCCTCCTGCTGCCACTTCGTTTGCACGCTGCGCATCAGCGCGCCTAGAGAACACACATTTGCTACCAGTGCTGAAATCCTTTTGGCTTTTCCCAGCTGATTGATGGGGAAGGTGGAGTCATTAATTACCCATGACTAGGTAACAACTAGCTTTCTCCCAGCCATTCTCGTTGCACTGGAAAGGTTTTAAAAGTGAAAAAAAAAAGTGAATTTGTTACTATTGCTGGAAAGCGTGGCTAACAGGAGCGATCCCTGTGAATTCATCACTAGCCAAGGGGGAATTTAGCACCTTACCCTCTCGTCTGTCTGTCCACGCAGCACCCTCAGGCAGTTTGCTGGGAAGGCAGAGGGGAATGTGCTGGTGTCTAACAATTCACCGGCAAATTGGAGGCTGGGGGGCGAAAGGGATGGGGGAGAGAGTGGATCGGACGTGTGTAAGGCAGCGACACGCAGCCCTGCTCCCAGCTCATGTGCAGCAGCAGGTACCAACCCGGCAGCGCCCAGCTCTAACAGCAGCCTCCTGCGAGGCTGAAGGCAGCGCAGAGGGAGGGGATGTGCGCTGGCAAAGGCAGAGGCCAAGAGCTTTTGCTTTGCATCTCTTTGAGGAGGTGATTAGAAAGAAACATCCCCCTCTGGGTTTTGTAGTAAGGCAAATGTTTTCTGGCACTTCTCCCGTTAACCCTTAACTCTCAACAGGGCCTTGCAGGGAACTGGTCTGCACACATACCTCCCCCATTCCCGCCTCCTAAACTGGGAGCTCTCGGAGATGGGCCATCACCTTGCCTGCTCCGGCTGGTGTCTGGGGCGCTCGGGCTGGGGGGGAGCAGAGCAGGCGGGTCGGCTAGCGGGGGGCTCCGGCCAGCGGGGTCCGAGCCCGCCAGCGGGGTCCGAGCCCACCAGCGGGGTCCGAGCCCGCCAGCGGCTGCACCGCCTCCGGCCAGGCAGAACTTCCAGGGCAGCGCTCTGCCCGAGAGCAAGCCCCAGTGCGAGGCGTGAAGTTACTGTCCAGGAGGCTGCTGAAATGCAACAGAAATCCAGATTGGTAATAACGATCTTTTGAAAGAGCTGGTCCCAGATCGGTGCTCATCTGTATCAGCGCTCGGGTGCAGCAGCCAGCCATCCAGCCCCTGCAGACTTCCCTCTCTGCACACGATTGTGAGAGCGCTATCGTACCAGCTTCAATAAAACCGGGCTTAAGTGAAGCAGTGTTGTCTGCCTGAGTTTGCACAAGCAAGAAAAAAATAACGTGGAGAAGTGCAAACTGCATTTAAGAGATGCTCCCCTCCGAAACATGGAGATAGCCTTACTGCCATTTAAAGGTGACTCATTTAGCAGATTCCCACCTGGCACACGCAGGCCACAGTCCAGAGAGTCTTGGCAACTCTTTATGAAGGATACTCTGCCGTCTGCACAGGGTGAATACTGAAAACGTGGAAAGGCAGCGTGTCATTAACAGGACCCAAAATAAAATAAATAGATAGCCCTACACTGATGGCTACTTATTTTCGTACTTAATTAAAAACATGAAGCAGCCTCAGACTCTCCAGACAGCTTCAGAATTTGTGAACCTGCCCCTTAAACAGAGGCTCAGCTCGCTGCGGAGCAAACGGGGCCACGGGGAAAAGCCGTGTTTTTCCAGGAAAAAGCCTGACCAAACTATTGCTCCTACGGCTGTGCCAGCCTCAAAGCAGGGGACTCCTTGTCCGTGTTAGTGACTGACATCTCATACAGAAAAAAAGGGAATACAAGCGCAACTCCTCCGAGGGCAGGGAGCCAACCGAGCGCACGGAGCAGGGTCGGTCGGGACGGAGCGGCTGAGCTCCGGCGGCATGGGCACAGGCTGAATTTGGGCAGCTTTATCAGCAGGTCTCTGTGGCTGGCTACAGGAATGGCGAAAGCTTGCAAAGTGCTTTGAGATCCTCTGAAGAAGCAGTACGTATCATTTCCTATCGTGTGGCAGCGTAAGGAACAGTTCCTAGCCAATTCCTTACAGCAGCTCACGTAACATGGCATTTTCTTCTGATGGTGGGAAATGGCACCTTTTTCTCCCCTTTTTACAGCTGGAAAAGCTGTCCGGTGTCTCCGGGCGTGTTACACGTACAGTGCCACGCAGACGTTCCTACCCTGGGACCCGTGCAAGGGCCCCCGCAGAAGGCAGACCTCTGTAGGGCTGAAAGCCCCATGCTGAGCCCCAAACTGTATCACCCCCACATCTTCCCTGCGCTCCCAGAAAGCAAACATCACATTTGGCAAAGCAGACCAGTTGGTTGGAGAGGGCCTGTTGGTAGCAGCTCGGCGCTAACTCCCAGCAGGCGCGCGGGAGGCAGGCGCAGCGTGCTGCGGGGCCGGCCCTGCGCCCACCCTGGAGCGGCTGGTGCTTGAGCAGCGGCGGGATCTGTTCTGGAAGGCAACGCTGAAACCGGCTCACCTAAAGGGAAAGTTGTACATTACAAGTTTAACACAAGGCTTCTCCTCCGGCAGGTTTGTGGATTGAGGTACCTGCCCCCAGCGCTGTGCTCCTGAACTGAAGAGACGAGGATGCTCTCCCGTCTCATATCCGCCCTCCCCAGCCCCTGGAATATGCGCCCCTCTCCCAGCAGTTAGTTAGCATTGAGACAAGAAGGGAACCACTTAGCAGCCACTTAACACTGCAGGCTGCGTTTGGCCTCAAAGGCTACAGTCCAGAGTCAAATGCAAAATATTTCTGTCTAGAGCCCTTTCAAGTTTTCGCAGACTCCTGATGTTAGGTCCACTGTTTTCCTGTCAAACCATTGTGTTCCCCAGACACAGCTCAGCACCGTCCCGCTCAAATCCACAAAAAGTACATACTGAAAGGACTCGCAGCAGCAAGGCGCAGGAAAGGGCCAGCCAGCAGCAGGCTCACCATGCCCGCACCCTGCCAGGGCACCAGGCAGGGCCGGCCTTGGAAGCAGGCAGCCAACACCTCTGGCTTAACGTCCATACATAAATACTTCCATATTGATACACATGCGCACGCACTCGCACGCAAAGAGAAGCATTATGCAGAGCTTAAAAATTGCTGGCAGTTCACTTCACCACGAATCGAGACCAGCAAAGAACCCGCGCAGAACGGACTCGCTGAAGGGACGCCCGGCGGCTGCTGCAGCCATCTCCCTTAACAAGCTGACTTTTCCAGGAAAAAGCAGCAGCCCGAACCCAGAAGCCTCTATCTCAACTATTTGGACTTTCGAGATTGCAGATACGCTGTCACACTACCTTGGTGTCCACAACAGATCAGTTTTGTTGGTGCGCAAGCCAACAACAGATAAACCAAGAGATAAAAAGCCAGACTGCAATCATGCAGGTCAGTTTGCAAGTCACTTTGGTTTGCCCACACAGACTCAGTCTGTCAGCGTCGTAAGGAAGTTCCCATCCACTGTTCATCACAGCGATGTTCTAATCAAACCGGGAAATCGATAAGCAGTATCCTTCCCGATCAAAGGAACTGTCTTCAAAGAGCAAATGAAACTTGTTAAGATTTAAAGGTTTTGCAATATAAAAATAAAAACTGTTGTGAGCTCCACAGAGCTGGGCAGAGCTCAGCTCCTCCAAAATCACTACTGACCCTAAGGAACTTTTTGAGGAAGATTGTTAACATTACCAGAAAGCAAGAGGAAAGAGAACCATTAAACCACACACAGTTGATTTTGATTCAGAGCATTTTACAATAAATCATGTTTTGTTTTACTAAGACTTTATTACCACCTTTTTTTTTTCCCCTTTTACAGTATTATTTATCATTTCTTTAAAAAAGAACTATAACAAATTATATAGCCATAGGATACATACAACTGCGCGTACATCTGACAGGGAGAAGGGAACCGAACCCGCAGGATGCCTAACCAACCTGTAGCGTCCGAGCTGAGCGATTTATAGGGTCTCCCGCAAAAAAAAAAGAACGCCAAGACAGATTCACGCAGCACATCCCGCAAGGCAGTTTTTGAAAGCTGACTTAGAGCATTATGATGGGACATTCCTAATCTGTAGGGAAGTTTGAAGTCAGTAACAAAGAGCTGGAAATACACATTCGTTTTAGGCAGCAAGACCTTGATAAACTCTGAGCTGTACTTTTTCTCGCCCAACTTGTTCATCCCCCCGTAGCCAAATGATACCGATGTCCACAGTAGCGATACTCAGGTAAGAATCCTTTGACAGCACCAATAATAGAAAAAAAAGCACCTGTCGGAGTCCATGGACTCCTCAAGCCTGCCGTGGGCCGGGGCTGCCCTACGCGCCCGTGACCCGACACAAGCAATGGCAGCTGCCACCTCTTCCCGCCATCCCTGGTCTGTCCAGGCTTTTTGCTCCATCCTTCTCGTATCGGCGAATTCCTCATCCCCGTTGCGTGCGGCAGCCGCGGGCCGGGGTACCGACCCCGGCAGGATCACAGACCCAGGGCTCCCGCCCTCCCCCGACCCAGCGGATTGTGAAATGTTTATGACCTGGCGCTTATGGCTCCAGAGGTGCTGAATGGCCTTTTCCCCCCTCCAACTCTCAGCCCCTGATGGGCAGCTACAGACCAACTTTCAGCCGGTTTGGTCCGTAGTTGCGGATTTTATTGCCCAGTTTGTCTCTTCGGCTCACATTTGTAAGCTCCAGCGTAGATTTTTCCCTGGGTAACACTCTGCAGCTCAAAGAACTCTTCTTGTTTTTATTACATCCTTAGTGATTAAAGGGATATTTAAACCTCACAGTGCTCCCTGCTGTGAATATAAAAGCCTAGCATCATTTTGGATAGATGTGTTTAGAAAAATAAATTAAAAATTAGCCCTACTATAGCAGACAAATGCTTCTAAGTTGTTAAGAACATCAGGCACTCGAACAATTTAAATTCATTGGTTGCAATTCCTTGAGAAACCAAGGGACGGCCCATGACTTTGAGCTATCCGAACAGTTACACAGACAAGTTCCACCTCGGCTGAGGACGAGAGGTGTGCAATGACTGCATTGTACTGAAAATACTTGATTTCATCTACTTAGGCATAAATGACTTAGATTTCTTCTCCTCTCTAACCTAGCGATCACGAACACGCACGTAGTAGGTACCATTCTTAAAAACACAATCTTCGCTTTTGCGATGGCAAAACCGTTTTTAAATGACTGGCACTTTACAACCTCATCTATGCCTGCCAACCAAATGTAGATACAAACAACAATATAATGTAAATTCAACAGAAATATTTAAATTCTGCTAAGAAGAGTGCTGGGGAGCGTGCAGGAGGAACTCGAGATCGTATTTGAGAGCAAGCACTCCTTCTGAGCAGAGATTAGATGGTTATCCATAACGAGGTCACGGGGTTTGCCACCCCTGACACCGCAGTTACTGGTTTAGGCTTCTGCAGGGAGCTACTGCCGGCGCCCGGCTCGGTGAGAGTTAAGTCTGCCTGCAAGCAGGTTTGGACCCACCGCCAAGGAGCTCACAGCCCTCCTCCTCCTCGCCGCCAGCTTGCTTTACTGCGTGCGCTGCGCGGGTTCTTCCTCCTAATACAACATAAAAACCCAAACCAGCCGGATTATCACAGAGCGCGAGGAAGACTCACGCTTGTGCAGTACGGCAACGCGTACCTTGCGGCCCATCCTGAGCTTCCACCGACGCTTTTCTCATGACTGAGGCACTTCGAACGCAGCTTTCCTGTTTGGATTCTCTGCTGCCTACTATTACGTTAACTCACACTGCAGCCGTTGCCTCAGACAGAGCATTTTCAAGAAACCCACAGGACCTAATCAATCTGTGTGACTTCTACACTTCTGCCAAGCTGGGCTGAAACCAGGAGACTGAGCCAAAAAAATTATTAGGAGGGAAAAACAGGCAGCAAGATCAAGCAAGTCTTTAGATACCTTTCACATATACTTGTTAAGGACTGGTTATGACAGGACAATTCAGCGTTTAATTCTCCTGCCTCTCCACGATGTTCCTGCCGCACGAATTCTGGGTGATCAGGAGCTAACCTGAAGCAATCTCGGAGGAAGAAACGCTGAGAGTACTCCTGCGCTCTGGGGAATATCCCACTGCAATGGTCTGAGGTTTCAGAGGCTTCTACTGGACAAAGCTGTGGCAAAATTCCATTGCAGGATTCTAGGGGGTTTTATTATGCCTAACGTAGGAAAAGTGATCAGTTATACTAATTGTATGTATACTCTAACTTAAATTAATTAACGTAAATTGTATATACTCTAACTTAATGGCGTTAAGAGTCCAAACTGCCCATCTCTCTCTCCCTGCTTATGCACATTTTGCCTTGAGAGATGTTCCTTTGTTGCATGCAAAGGCAAGGATGGATAGAGTGGAAAAAAGGAGATTAAAAAGGTCACCTTGGAATTGTCATGGGCTGTCACAGCCATAGAAATCATTTCTAGGGACGTAAAGGCAGCCATTGCACTCCAGGGTAAGGTGCAGGCATCCATGCCGGTCAGCACCGCAGGGAGCCTGGGCTGGTATTTCTGCATCAAGTGCAAAATGGTCTGGAGCCAAAGACAACATAAGGCATCAGGAGGATGGACAATGGCATCGAAGGTGCTCGCATCCCTGCAGTCAGCTGTGGTTTTGGAGAAGCTGCCAGTATTCTACTTCATTTTTAAATACCTGCTCACAGAGCAGAGGGAGCCTACCAGATGTAAAGAGCACTTGTGCTCTACAGGACAGAGTGCAGAAGTTATGACAGCAGTTTGGGAGCACTGGTTTAGATTATCAGGAACCTGAGGCAAAAATTTGAAATCTAGGCCCATTCGTGGTCCCCCGTTACGTCTTTCTGACCTCCGTGTCTTGTATTTCCTCTCCGGGATGGAACTACTCCTCCTCCCTTCGCATCGTATTGCCAAGGAGTTGCGCAGGGGAGGAACTGCTGACGGCTGCAGCTCCTCGCCCCCGCCTCCAGATTTTCCCCTAAGAGTCGTTTAGTATCACTTAAACTTTTCTTTTGAAGACAGTGATGTTCAGCCATATCCACCTATAAAAAACACGGTAGTATTAAGGAGGCTACAATATAGAGATAGTTTAAATGGTTTTCTGCAGTAAGTGTGATGCTTTTGTTCCAACAAGAAAACAAAAGCAGCCAAATATAACCACAGGATGCATATGTGAAAATAGCATATAGTTGAGCAGGGAAGTGTCAGGGCTTCTTTCTGTTAGTCTGCTGTAAAACAAACCGGTAAAACTACATGTAATTCTTATCACCTCATTATCAAAGCTACTGGGCAACTGGAGGGAGACTGGATGAAGTGAACACCAGAAAAGATGAGGAGGGTTGGTAAGTAAAGCTTCATTGACTGATGGCTCTGTGCACAAAGAAGAAACGAACGTGTCTGCAGGGTGTAAACATACAGATGACAGAGGAATTAATGCGCTACAAAGGGATATAATTATCTTCATTAGTAGGGATGAAAATGAGAGCGAAGTAATTTGAGTATCCAGGAAAAAACGTATCGGCTGTGCAAGGGCAGCCTGTTCACAGAATTATAGGCGAAGCCCTTATTGTATTAGACTTTCAAATGATTTTTACACAAACCAGAGGTGTCGCAGAGAACAATCCTGCCTTCAAACGAGCAGCAAAGAAGGCTCTGACACACCTGCTCATCTCTCATTCCTATGATTCTTCGAACAAATACTAAATGAATTCTGGGACCGTGAAGAAGAATGTACGTGCTGCTGGCACGTGAACAGACTGCTTCCCGGTGCAACGCAACCGGGGGTTACTTACGGACCGTGCGTTACAGCACTACACATTCGACACAGATTCAAGTAGAGGGAGATGTCCAGGCTTCTCTTGCATGATCACACTGCTTCAGAGCTTTACTGGTAATCTTAATTCTCTGGAAGGAGACTGGTTCTTTCTTCCAGTGACTCCTAAGAGCTGGAGAATCTGGGCAGAGTATTTGGGGAAAGGGGGATCAGCCTTCTCAACGGCTTCTCGCTGGCAGTGGGCATTGTCCAAAGGTATGATGCTCATCGGCATCAGGGAGGCAGAGCGAGGGTCCGGGCCTGAAGCGAGTAGTTGGGAGGAGGGAACGTGTGTCTGCACAGCGGGAGAGAGCAGAACTGAGTGTTGTCGCTTCAGGGCTGATACTGGGACTGACCCAGTGCTCCACCAGAAGCCAAAAAATGCAACCACCAACAGAAGACGGCAGACAGCTAACACAACGCACAAAGCCTTCCTCTTTACCCGCTTCCTTCATCCTCATTTGTCCCTTGGGACAGTCGCTCTGCCTCTCCTCTGAGATCATTTGCTCACACCGTACACCGATACGTTGCAAAGCTGCCCAAGCTTTTTAAGAGGGCTCCAGATCTGAAACGCTCATCATCCAGAAGGGAGTCAGAGCGCAAATCGAGTGCATTTCAAAAAGGAAGAATCTTTCGTGCTCAAGTTTGAACCTCAACAACAACCCTGAACGGGGCAGGGTTAGGCCTGCCTTTTGTTCAGAATCTTGACAAGGGAGCCCTAGTGTCGATTAACAGGAAAGGAACTACGGCAGTCATGCTGAATTTTCCCCACAGGGTTGTCTGCTAGATGTTTAGGTCTCACAGTGTATATGCAACTACTTCACTGCAGTCCGAGGTGATAAAATCACGAGCATATCGGGTGACTCAGGTGACGGACCACTGTCTCCTACCTGGCATTGCCACTGGTGTTATTTGCCGCTGGCCAGAGCGGCAGCTGTCGCGAGGCTGGTGCCCGCTTTGGCACCGGTGCTGGGAGCCGTCTGCAGACAGGTTTCCTGCAGAACCCCAGAGCAGACGTGCGGAAGGGCTCCGTAACGCCTGTTCTTCAGGAGAGCCGCCCCTTCCTTGTTCAGGAGATCCTGTGCACGTGCCGGAAAAAAGGAAAAGTGGGTAGGTCGGGGAAAACTGTACGGAAAAGTGAGGGTAGAAAGAAAGAAGGGAAAAAATGAAAGTGAAGGGAAAAAAAAAAAAAGTAAGAGGCTGTGCATGCTTCTGCCGTTGGTACCCTCTTGCTGGGCTCAGGGGTCCTGCCATCAGCGTTTGCAGCCAGCCGAGGATTTACAGAAGCAAACCCCCGAGTTTCCACAGCTCACGAGGCGCGGAAGGCCAGCTGCCGGCTCCCCGGGGAGGCGCGGCTGCCGTCTGAACGCTGCCGGGCCTGGCAGAGGCTCCCCTTCCCCACCCCTAGGCCTAGGCCGGAGCGATGGGAAAGGTGACAAGTTATTGAGCCGCTGGGCTTCGTTTCCCCAGAAGTGCCTTCGGGTGACAGTGGAGGTACACTAAAGCCATCAGCCAGTGTGTTAGGGCTGACAAAAGATTGATCCAGGGATGAACGAAGTGGTTTCTCTGCAATTCTGAAGCACAAGGTTTACCAGCTGTTCTCCCCCCTGCTTTCAGAGAGCTTCAAAACAGCCCTCAAGGGAGAAAAAGGACTTCAGTTTACACAAACCATGTCCACTTAGTGTATTTTAACTCATGCGCAGCGTTCATGATTCACCAAGTCATCTTCCATGTCCTGACAAGCTCCTGCCGCCGGCACCTCCTCCCATCACAACTGTCCTCGCTACCCCGTTACCCAAGAGCAGTCCAGAAACAGGACGTCCTCTGCGCCAAAAAGCCTTCTCCTCTGAGGAACCCAACCCAGGGCTGTTCTTGCCACAAACAACCGGGGTGGACACTACCCCCTTCTCTTCTCTTTCAGCCCTGATGTTCACGACAGTGCCAGGCTCAGCTTTGCCAAGTGAAGCCCTTTTTTCCAGACCCGATTCAGCTCTGGCAGAGGCAGCGGGAGCGGCGCGTTGATTCTGGAGAGGGAAACGTCTGTCCTCGCCTGGTCGCCGAGGTCAGCCTTGAGACCGACTCCCGCCTTTCAGTACTGGGCTATAGTCTCTGACTAGTAGAAATGCAGCAAACCTGTTGACTTCTTTAATTGTTTAAAGGTGACTGCAGAGAAGGAAAACTCACAGAGCACGGGGTATTTAGGAAGGGGACTTGTCAGATATAAGGTTCTGGTTTAGCACTTACTACCTGACTTTTTTCTTGCCTGAAGACAAATGAAAACACACTTGCAGAAATGCAGGTTCTTTTTCCATTTGCAGCTGGGATCAGGAAGCTCCTAATGAAGGAGATCATCACTGTTACCTGCATGTCCTAACTGACCAGCTCTGCCTTCTGTAGTGCGGCCATTGTCAACCGTTTTGTGACCCAAGGAATTAAAACCAGTTTCTGTGCAACATCCACATTAGCTATTTCTCTCTTGCATTAGGTGAGACAACGACAATGGCCTACAGGGGGATTATCACAGTTAGAGTTATCCGACTTGCCTGGCCTCACGATTCGTTTGCCATCCTCAAAGTTAAAACCCAAACTTGCATCTTACCGACGTTCTACTCGGCAACATGCCAGAGGTATTTAAGCCTCAGTCTATTTCTGTTCGCAGAGATGGAAGTTACGCTAATGGCTGAAGCTTGTGCGGCAGACAATTACCCTCCAGCAGACTCTCCCCAGGCTGAAGAACCCTGGGTCTCCTGAAGGCAGTGCTGCCCCAGCTTCTCCAGAAGGTCGTCTTCAGAGACGGAATTAGGCCCTTCAGAGAGCTGTCATTTAAACGTATTTGCCAATCAGAGGTCATCTGAAATAAACCTCAACGTACTTGCACTCCCATTCCATGTTTAGCTAAACAATGTAATAGATTTTCTTCAGCAAATAAACCAGAATTCAGCAACAATAAAAGCAGTAAAATCAACCCTTTTTTTTTAAAAGAAAAAAAAAAACAAAAACAAACAACAAAACCAAAACCAAACCATCATCCTCCACCAGGCAAAATGCTAAATCTACATCAGTATTTCGGCAGTAAGGAAATATTCTCAGAACAACAGTATCGCAGCAGTAATGTCTTCTGCTTTGGAGATGTGTTACCTTGATGTTTATATAGCCACAGGAGACCATTCAACAATGGCAATGTGTTAATTCCATTGACATTATCGCTCAAATTCACTCACGGGGGTTGGCGATTTCTTTTTTTACATGGCTCTTTCATCTAAAAGAGAATAAGGCAGGACATAATGGATGGTTAGTACCATATTGTTAAATGGTTACACGACACAGGAAATTTCAACTGGGGAACGGGAAAAACTGAAAAATCCAGGTTAAGTCTTGATTAGAAGAAAAGACTTGGTTTTGCCGCACTGAATTATCCCAATGTGTCAGCGATCAGAGCTAAGGACTCTCCAAAAACCTGAGCCCATTGTACACTTGCACGAGCAGGCGCTCGCCAGCCTTCCCCAGAATTCTGCTCACGGGAAGCTCTGCGTTGCTCACCACGACAAAACCTCAGGCGACTTTCTGTATTGCTGCTCTTTACCCCAGCTATGGGAGCGGTTCCTAGTAGATACTAATATTCATTCACTCAAAATTAAAAAAGCCGTAGTTTTAACTCAAATTGGTTAGGAGATAAAATCATAAACAATTTAAGATCTATAAAAATGTCTTAGCTTCAAATTCAGTGGCCGTTTGGGGTGGGGTTTGGTTTTTTTTTTTTGGACAAGTAGTTTCCATTTTATGGAGATAGAAAATGGGAGATAAATGGTAAACTGAAAAACTCACCAGCTAGTGGGAAAGCTCTGATGCACAATTCAGTTCTTTTGACTGTTATGATTTAACCAACAAATCGATGGTGGTGTTACGAAATAGGTGCGGAAGGTGGATATTGCCGAAGCCCAGACAGAGAACACACCGGGAACGAGCCGGCTTCTGGTCCATCGTATTCCGTAAATACCAGCAGCTCTGCTGCTGCTGCTCTGAAAGGCACCGGGATTTCCTTGCTGGAACAATACCAACCACTGAGGGTGGGGGAGAAAAGGCGTTAAAGAAAATGATATTCCTACTAAACACCCTGTCCCAGGGATCACACACAGGCAGGTATCGCTAAACGGAACTTCATCTTACGATCTCCCTCCCTGGAACTTATGTTGCTAACGCCAATTGCTCGCCAAAGTTCATCTATATGCCACAGCCATCATAATTTCAGGGAGAATTAATTGGGGAATTTTGACTTCCTTGGTACTGCTCTCTAAATGTAGCACAATTTTAAAACTATAGTTTGTTCCTGTTTGCTCCAATTGATTTGTTATCTAAACCCCACGTTACGTTGTCATTTTATTTGCGCACCCTACCATACCCAAGCCCATTCCTTACAGTCCCTTACAGACACTCGGTGTCCCGCAGATTTCACTTGGGCCGAGATTTTTACCAGCAGAGATGCTCCCACCTTTCTTTGGCCTTTTGCATTTTTCAGTGGTTAACTGTGAACTCTCGAGTTTGCAAGTACTAAGGAAGTTCAGTCTATTTATTTTAAAGCACCTGTTTTCAATCTAAATTTTAGCTGTGGAAATACGTTAGGTCACTAAAGAAATTGTGTACAATGTAAGCCTACGGTGCAATATAAGCTGATGATGCCCTTTGCTATCTTCACTGAAACCAAGAGTAGTCAATTATAGTTATATTGAGGTACCTTGTTGAATCAGGCATATTTTAGAAGAAACGTTGTCCTCCTCCGCTCTCCCTCTTCCCCAGCAGACTCTCTACGCTTGGAAATAACATTTCCATATTTTCATATTCTTTACAGCCACTTTTCCATTTGTCTTCATAGTGCCAGATAACACGACAGTTGCTGCGCTGTGCTGCCTTTGCACCCGAGTTCTCATCACTGGAATGTGACCACAGACACAAACCGGGCCTTAGAACGGTAACGTAAACGTCTCCGAGTTTCACTGAAATTGCAAGAAGCTCGTCTTATTGAAAAAGCAAATGCGGCAGGAGTGCATATAAGCACATACTATTTACTCTCTCCTACATTTTAATTCAATTATCAATTGTCTAAAAGTGAACTCCTTAATTTAGAGGGTAACGTCTCCAGAGCAGCCACCCGGATTGCGCGCGGCTGCTGAAGGACCGCCTGTCTGCCTCTTCGCAGCCGCCCAGGCGCGCGGCCGGGAGCTCGCCGGGCAGGTCTGCTCCCGCAGCGCGGGCTGCGGCACAGGCAGGCCGACCACTTGCCAGCCCGGCTGACGGGGCAGACTGGTGGCCCAGGGGAGGCAGGGGAAGACATCGAGGGATTAAAATGACTCTGAGGCTGCAGGCTTTCTAGCAATCCTGCACTGCTTTCTATTTTTTTCTTACACTGAGAAAACCCGCTATATCAACAACTTCCAAAGAAAAGCACAGGCCGGGTCAAACTTGCCGTTGTCGGAGAATCTTTGCTCAGTTCATTGGAAGATTGATTTTGGAGACAAAGAAACGCATCATGGTGCTTCCAGGAGCGCGCCAGTGAATGCGCTCGGCTTGCCCGGCTTCTGCGGAACGACCCACGCCTCTGCCTGCCCGCGGTTAAACCCTGGCAGCACGGCCGGGCCGCCAGCGGCCTGCTCGGGCTGCACGGGCGGAACTGAAGGGCTTCTTTATGCCGGCAAAGCAAGGCGATGATGGACCCAGGCTGTCAACAAGAAACCCCTGCACTTTTTTGCAGCAATACTTTACAATGTGCAATCCCGAGCTGTTACTATGTTCAAAAAAGCCAAACTGAAAAATCAGCTTGTACCACTGCTACTTGCTGCGAGACAACACATCAGGCTCTTTGCTTTCCTCCCAGGAAAGCCCATTTACTTATTAAGTATAGGAAGCGTTTCCAGCAGTGCCGTCTATTGGGAAGCCATAGCAGCACTGTTATTTGTTTGAACTTGCATTGATTACTTGAGGGCGCAGCGTTGCAAATTGATGGTGTAAGCTCAGTAACTTCCACTACGAATTTCTAAACCTTAATTTTTTTTTTCTAACCCACTCTAACTTAATGGAAATCTAACATACAGTCTAGACATTCCTTAGTGACAAATTTCCATATTCAAACTACTGCTTTCTGACATTCATATAGCATGGTGGTTTTATATGCCGGCTCAATTAACAAGTTAAGCTATTCTTTGAGACTACATCTAGTGCCATCTCTTAAGGGGAAAAGAAAATGATCATTGCAATCTTATTGAAGGAGCTACATCTTATATATGCTCACACATTTAGAAGAGAAAATGTGACTCTTCATACATTTTAGTGTGTAACTCAAGGGAATTAAATCTCTGGCATGGCTTAAATTACAAGGAATCAAAGAACACTTCTAAAGTATGAAGCTTTTCTGCTCACACAACATCCTTTACTAATTATTACTGAACAGTGTGTGTTCAGTGCTGTATTAGATAATAGCTCACGCGATGCATATTTGCAAATAAAACTCAGTTGCATATTATTTCTTGTCGACAGCCCTCCGTATCTGCCAAAAACCTCAGAGAAGTAAAAAGAAAAGAAGGTGGACGTGCGGACAGGTCCTTGAGCTAGCTGGCGTTACACGTCACGGTTCCGCACTCGCACGGGAAGCACTACGTCTAAAACGCCTTTGGCCTGCGCCGGGGCCTTCCGCTTGCGGTTAGAATAATATCACCAACTCAAATTAAATGAATACCATTCCAATGCTGTTCTCATATGCTTATACCATAAACGAACTTTGTTTATATTCCATTTATACTGGAATTCACTGTTGTCTGCAGGGTCTCTGAAAGAGAAGGGAGAGAAAAATATAGGCTGAGAAATAAAAATTGAGGGGGTGATATCAGTGTCCCATCTGAGAGCAACATCTACTTTTACCAGACACGCTGACTTGGTTTCAGATAGGCAGTTTCCTTCGATAAGCCAAGGTACTTAGAGAGACATCGCGAAGTGTTCCTCCCACTGGGATCATATAATTGAGTGCTTTTGTGCCAAGCTGCACACGCAATCATTTAATTGCGCAGATAAATCTTCAATGCAGGCAGAAGTGCGATTTTACTTCTCCTCTTGGTAGAAGTGCCTTTGTTTTTCTGATTCTGCCGTCAGTTCGTGCCTCAGCTCCACCGCGCTGCCCCGTTTCAGGTGCCTTTCTGCAAGGTTACGACAGCGCTCGATCCAGCTCCTGGCTACGTTGGGTAACAGAGGCTGTTATACAAGATTTTTTCCAAGCTTGAAAGCTACGTGTTTCTTCCATCATTTTCATACACATTTTTGTCCCTAATTAGAATTTTACTTTAATGAATCTATCTCAAAACACTTGACAGACCTATGAGTTGCATGTTTATCACCTACTCTTGGGCTCAGTTAGGCCGGTACAAACTTCATGCCACCGCAATGAACTCGGATTGAATTCATCAGGATTTATGCTGATGAAGCTGAAAGCATTATTTGAGTCCTTTTACACAAGATTAACTGTCAAAAGATACTCTTTCTCTCCCCCATTATAATGTGCTGCACACTAAGAAAATGGAAAACACCCAGTAGGCTTTTTATAGGGGAATTAAAAAAAAAAAAAAGGGAAAAACTTATGGGGTAAACACATGTCGTGTGAAAAGCAAGTAAATAGGGGATCTGTTTTCCTGCTGAGTTGCAATATTAATAGTAACAAAGTGAGCTCTTTTTTATTTTTATTTTTTTTTTATTTTTATTATTCCATGGCCAGGAACACGGGACAGAATCCTGTAAACAGACAATGAGGATTCTCCTTCCCCCACCTCGAATCGGGCTGGGTATTATGAGAAGGACATACGGTACAGTAGCAGAGGGCCCCGAGGAGTAAGCGAGGTCAAAACCAGCAATGCAGTTTACTCTGTCAGAAGTTTAGATCGCGGTCACCCATTTTAGGGTTGGGGGGTGAGGGCTGGTCCCCCCCTTCCCCTCTGTCCCAGGGCCCCCTCGCGCTGCCGGAGCAGCGAGCGCGGCTCCCCGGCGACAGGGGCCGAGCCCGGGGCACACGGCTGCACACACAGCCCCGGACCGCGCTCCAGCCAGCCCGGCCACGCGCCCTGTCCTTACGCATACGTTACATTTCACTAGGGATCAATCCGTCCGTAGGAAATATGTTTGAGATAACGTACAGAAAAGCCCCTTGACATCCACAGCTACTGTGCTGCTGCATTTGAGCACTGCAAGGTTGCAATCTGAGCCTAAAGACATGGCGCACAGCTCACGTGCTCGGTACGGACGGCGTGTGGGTAGTAGGGGGGTGTCAAACACACACGCGTGTTCCATACACAGTCTCTAAGGCCCCAACTCTTCTTTTTGAGGGTCAGCTGTGGCCAAAAGAAATCCACAGGCAGCAAGATACTCACGTTCCGTGAGCAAAGCTGCCAGAGGTCGGTGGGCTCCAAGACAGCTTTGAAGACTGTGGAGCAGGGGCTCTGGAGTTGGCTCACGAGCGCTTGCTGACGGGGATGGCCATCCTCATGCACGCATTAGATAAACAGCAGCAGGAACAAGGAGAGATGCGTCTTCAAACCTCTGCTGGGATCCGGCTGGAGTCTCCGAGTACGGGTGTGAAAGAGCCACTCGAGTGAAGCCAAGTCGTCCTCCAGAAGCCAGCAAACCGCGGCTGCTGGGCTGTCACCCTTCGCAGCCCCGCAACCGCAGCTGCCGCGTCTCCCACGGGGGGATTCTGCCAAAGGCGCAGCCTGGGCTCGCGCAGCCTGCGGTACAGTGCCCCGAGGCTACGCCCAAAATCCTGACACGGGCTCCAAAGCTTAGCATCAGTCGATTCCTAGTCATCAGCTAGAAGAAAGGGAAAGATGGCAATTAGCACTCAACACCTACACTGAAGTTCTTACCATCGTCTTCAACCGCAAGAACAAAGCTTCTTCATCCCAGCTTTACATGACTAAATAGGAGATCATTAAGATTTATGCCTGCTGCTTTTTCTTCTGAGCATCCCAATTCATCTGCCCTGCCACCTTTTCCCTTAAAAGAATATGACAAGCACCCGCAGGAACAGAACTGAGCTTTGCGCGGTGCGCGGCACCGTACACGCAAGCTACGTACGCTGCACGCACAAGCCACGTACGCAACGGATTTTGCAGCTTGACTGAAATATCAACACCACTGCCAAAACCAGAACGGCGAATTTAAGGATGGCGTGATCCCACCCTGACTCAGTCTGTTCTCACCTGGCCCCTCCGTTTCCCTTCAGTCCGTTTTGTCTCCTAATCGGCTTCGGCTGCCATGCCTTCCTCATCTTTTCCTGGTCCCTTTCTCCC
This sequence comes from Platalea leucorodia, assembly GCF_965183815.1. Taxonomy (NCBI): domain Eukaryota; kingdom Metazoa; phylum Chordata; class Aves; order Pelecaniformes; family Threskiornithidae; genus Platalea; species Platalea leucorodia. The sequence continues at coordinate 17,068,752 of NC_138834.1, forward strand.
TGACCATATGGTGTTTATTTTGGCTGCAAAAGACATTAATTTCATTATTCATGAGGAAATATCATTCTAATTAAAAAAAAAAAAAAACACAACAAAGCAAAACAGGAGACAACAACTGACAAACCCTAGTACATGATAAAATTAAGGAAGGTACTCAGTATCTTTGATATTTTGGTTGTGGAATGAAACATCAGCTTTTGAAGAACAGCATCTCTGAGACAGTGGGCAGAGGCCACTAACGACAGCTGTGCCCAGCAAAATTAATTCTTAGCAAAACACTAGTCCTTGCCTCAGAGAGAGAAACCGTCGATGGTCTTAACTACACATAGACTATATAATCCTTGTGCCAGGAAATGAAACTGCATTAAGCACAGCCAAAGCCCAGTACTTCACACCTTAACGATGGTGACCAGTGAAAGGCATCTTACCATGTAAAAACAACGCCCAGTAACAGCACAGAAAGCGTAGCAACCATCCACGAATTACTCTCAACATCCGATTCAAAACTTCTTTTCCCATTTGCTTTGGAACAAAACCGTTTTTTCTATTTGCCTGGAAGTCCTAACAGTTCAGCGTTTCAGTAGCCAAAGGGATTTGCTTTTTAATCCATTACTGGCCGGGGTGGAGTAAAAGCCTCCTGCCCCCCGACTCGGTCACAGACCTTACCTTGAAGCTTACGTCAGGCACCAGACACTGCTGTCCCTATAGCTTCACAGGGATAAAACAAAGCAATATACTTCAGCAGCTGCCATTTCTTTGTCCGACACGTTAGAAAGACACCTGGGAACGCCGAGATCCCAGAAGCGAGGGTCCCCAGTACATCCTGAAGACAGACGTTGCGTTTACATCTGATCCGCATCTCTGCAATGGGGCGTTGGTAAGCTGGGCCTTGCCCGTACTCGGACTTCAAGCTAGTACAACTGGGATTAGACTGAAATGAAAGAAATTGCTTCAAGTAAACTAACAGCTAACTGTGGTTTAACATAATGCCTTTTTTTCTTGAAAATTCCACCGAATTGTATTGCCAGGCTTCAGAAGATGCCACATTAAGCGAACACTTGTGTTTGTAGGGATTTGAAGTTCTTGCTCCAAGTACCTTTAGGGACGGTGATCGAAACAAGCATTGCATGCAAGTGCACCCCGTGATCTTGGCGTCTTCACTCCAGAAGATGGTTCCCTGAACGGAAGGACTACGCGGGCTGTACTTACAGAGGGGTCACGGACGGACGGCTCCTCCAGCCTGGACCAGCCGTCCTGCCCGCCGTGGGAGACGGCCCGCGGCCGAGGCACACATTTAGCCACCAGCAGAAGGGCAGGGCTCGGAGGTGGTGGGCTCTGTAGGTCACCCTCAGTAACTTCTCGAGCTTGAGAAAAAGTCCTTGAGCTACCCGAGAGCATAATGTGAGTAAAAGACGATAAAAAAAAAAAAAAAAAAAAGAAAAAAAGAAAAACAGGTACAAGTTTTGAATATAGGATAAAACAAGTTGCACGGTTGTATAGTTTGAAGGTTAAAATGAGTTTAGAGCAGATCAGCAAAGTTCAGATCTCTTTGCTGACAGGAACAGTTCCACTTACTGCTCTAGCCTTCCTTAACGGGCAAAAAATTAAATCCTTCTCAAAAAGCAGGACTAGAAGTCAAAAGAAAGCTCAAGATCAGGCATTTTAGCAAGCTCTGGAGAGAAAAGGAAAAAAAAAAGCAAAATGTGTAATACCAAGGAATCCTTAATAAAGGAAAACAACCATTTTCAGTGACCAAATTCCATTAAGAAAATCAAACGCTCTCTCTTCATACAGCAACCCATGCTAGAAGCGCAGAGCTAAGAATTTAAATGTGAAGCTAGCCATACATTTAAGAATCTACATTAGCCAAAAAGCATATCTAGTCTACTCTGCTTGGGTGAAAAAGCCCTCTTTAGGACTGCATCCTTTGAGTTGTGTTCCATCTCCCATAAGAAGCTGATTTTTTTCCTGTGCTATCTTCTAGAAAAATAAAGATCATGCCTGCCTGTCTACAGCTGCCTTAGCCTACTACCAGTCCATGACAATACAGCATGCCATACACTGTATTTATAATAACTCACACCGAATTAAAGAGCAAACACTGAAAACATATTACTACTGAAAATACCCATTTGCTTTTACCATTCAGTTACCGGATCTCTTGCACACCAGTTGCATCCAGCTCACCCATCACTTGTAGTAAGCGAGCAAGTTACACACACAGTTGCTGATACACCCGAGATGGACATGCTCACTTGATTACACATGACATTTTTTTCAAAACAAATAACCCAGAATCTGAGAATAAACTTGCGATACAAAGTTTGATGCTGCTTCTTTTTATCCAGGGTCCATTCACCGTTCTTACAGTGCCTAAGAGCCATCACTGTAATAGTGGATTAATGCTAATTTGTACAGCAAATAGTCTATGTGGTCCTGTTCACCACGTGCTGTCTTCCCCCGTACGTTGTTCATCAGCATTCAGAGACGCTCAGAGAGGTGAAAAAGAATTCAGATCGCGTCTCAGTGGGGAAGTGAACCTGCTGCAGGCAATCTCGGCGACGCTGGCGGACGCGGGCCCGGGCCACACCAGAGCAAACCCGGCCCAAGAGCTCCGGCAGCCTTCACAAAAGGAGGAGGCCTCCCCCCGCCCCCTTCCTCCACCACCACCCCATCCCAGCAATAAAAGGAAGGGAGGAGGAGTACTTTTTCCAGAACCGTGGCACCTTGCCCTCTCAGACAAACAGAGACAACAGTACAGTTCAACTTTATTAGAAAAAAACCAAAAGTTTATACAAAGCTCTGCATTTTACAGAAAACCACCTCCCCCAAACACAAAGAAATCTGACATTGCAAGTGTATGCATTTTCTTTTTTCATATACATACATATATATATGTACATACACATATATATATGTGTGTGGCCGCACGCGTGTATATATATAGTGTGTGACATGTATTTTTTTGCATGGTTTGCATTCATTATTTTACAAAGTTAACATTTAGTAGAAAAAAAAAAAAAGGGTCTTTGTTACCATTATTTTCTCATATAAATAACTTGAGCAGTCCCTCTGCAGATAGATAAAAAACACCTTTTCGTGTCATTCTGTAAAAAACAGTCATTACTGAAATGGTACTGAAATCTTTCAAGTTTTTTCAATACCACCATAAAAATATCATCTAGCCCCCAATTCAAAATGCTCGTCCAAGGCATTAGAAGAGAAAGGACTGTAAGACAAGTCTGGAAAGATCAGTTCTGTAAGCCAGCATTCAGGTAGATCGTTTTTGCTGGACCTCATACACTGGTGTGAAATGAGCACTAACAGGAGGCCAACCTCTCCCTCTGCCTGGAAAAGCTGGTTCTTTGCCTCTTGTCACCGAGTCAACTTCCAGCAAAGCACCCAGCAGTGCCGAGGAGCTGACAGACTCTCAGCTCACCCTTCTTGCCCCACAACAAAGCCATAGTATTTCCTGATGCAATTAAAACCTCTACCAGCTCAGCAAATTCTTCCTACTCCATTCACCTTAAAAGGAGCTGTTGGACTAATCGTGGCATGGCTAGACAGACATTAGGCTGTTGAATTACCGGGAGAAAACCTTAACTAGTGGGGAAAATGCAAAAAGACAACTAAAAGGAAGAAAATGCTATAAAAAAGAGCTACTGGAGCAACTCCCAAGGCTCTGGTTTGAAGAAGCACGAACAGTAGAAAGATGTGAATTGCAGCTCAAAACATCCTTGCATTTACTGAAGTTAAAGGTGACAGAGTGGTCCAAATTAGTTAAGTGCCTGGTAAACAATCATTCTTTCCGTCAAGCACCACGATGGGGAGAATGGCGAGATTTTGAAGGCAATACAAGCGGTAGTGGTGATAACAAAGGTAATGAAAGTGAAGAACACAATGATGCAGATTAAATGGAGAGTAATGCCAACGAAGATGTTTCGACTGCCAGAGATGCTGGCAACAAGAAGAATGGTTATATGGTTGGTGTTGATGATGGCCAGAATTCATTCATATGTCCATGTAGTCATCATCTTCATCAGTATCACTTTCCAGTGAGGACTCCTGGCTTGAGGTCTCTAAGATTTCCAAAGCTGGCTGACAAAGGCTCTCCTTCTTTACATTCGCTGCAGACTGAGCAGACAAAATAGCAGACTGATCCCAAAAAGAGAGAGAGAGAATATATTGCTAAATAGTCAGGATAAATCCACGATCACCGGGATTAAAAAGCCAACTGGTTGCTATTCCTTCACATTCAATAGCTCTCTTACTTCTATAAAAGATACGGCATCCTAATGTGAAACAACATAACATTTACCAGTAGGCTTCCCCACAGTTAATATTCTGCTAGCTTCCGCTAACCTAAGAATTGCAACGGCTGCACTAGCTCCCTCGCCCATTTTTGTAATTCTTTCTAATTCCCTCAGGAAAGGGGTAAGGACTTAGCTAGGATTTCACCCACGGCCAGTATTTCACCAGTCCTTTAAAACTGGCTCCTGCTGATAACAGCTAGCATCTTCTTCCACTACTTATTCTATCTCTGGTTATGAACTGGGGACAGGAATTGTTGCTCCTTTCGTACAAGTATTTTACTAAGGGGAGAATTGAGATAAAAATGATAATCTAAAAAATTACTGTTTCCCTTTTATTACCTTTAATTTTTGCTTGGTCTCTTCTGAAATGCTGCCCTTTGGAGAAAGGAGGGTGGGAGTGGGTGGAGTGACAGTGATCTCAGGTGGAAATTTGGTGACAGATGAAGGTATGAAAAGCTTTGGCATGTTGGGCAGAATGCGAGTTTTTACTCGGGTGCCATCTGTCTTGTTCTGCTGACTTCCCAAAGTCTGTGAACTGGAGCTGAGTTCAGGCTTGGAACTGGAGGCTAAACAGAAAATAATAAGAAAAAACATGTTACAAAGCTACCTAGGATTTCAGCTGTCAAAGAAGAGGGAACAGTTCATTGTTAGACGTACGGCTGGCTCAAAAGGCCTTTCTTCGAGCCTTGCTTTAATTAACGCTCAGAAACAGAAGAAAAGTGCCTCAAGATTCTATAATGACAACTGGAAACCAGTAATAATTTAAAAAAATCTTACTGGACAGCAGAAACTCAGTCTGACCAAGCATGACAAGTGGCCAGCGTAGCACTGACCCATCTACATCTAGTTAAAAGGCTGCTACAAACACCGTTTTCCCACTTGTTTCAGATGCAATCATCTTATCTTTGCATTCTCTAACTGCCTCTCCATTCTGTAACGCAACAAAAAAAGCTACTTAGCTTTACTCATGAGTCTTAATTTCCTCCACCGTAACGCTGCCTCTTTAATTACTGAGATAGCAACTCCTCAACAATTTAAGGAAAATATATGGTAACACCGGCCAAAATTTCCTCATTACTCTCTTCAAATCCTGCCATAAAAGCCTCCTTGGTGTGCTCATGCCGCTGTCTGCCGCACTGGTTTCCACGTACTTCCCAAGCGTCTCAGCTTGCGGTCTTTACAATGCACACTGGCTCAGACAGGACTCGTCTCATGAAGTAAAGTGGGGTCTGGCCCTTCCTTAGGCCCTACCACATTACAAAATAATATATACACAACAATAATCAGCAGAAGACAATGCTTTCCCATTAAAAACTGAGAAACTGTTAAAAGAGATTTCTTGATTTCTTACTAGTAATGCTGCTTCATGTGGAATCAAAACTGATTTTTTTAAAGTTATATGAATGAAAACACCAGAGTCCATCTCAGAGTGATAATAATGACAGGTGTCCATATACATTTTTACAGATTCAGTCTTGTCAAATCCATCTCCTGCAGATTTCCAGAACTGACATGGCCACTTAAATACAGCAAAATAAAATGCCAGCTTCCCGATGCTATCCTGAAAACAACCTGCAGTAGAACTAGCTACTAAGGGATGTAAAACTGAATTGTATGTTCTCAGCTGTACACAAGAATGTCGGAACTGCCACAGCAGATGAGGCATGGCTTTCCATCAAGATCAGTGACCCATCTCCATGGGCAGCAAATCGTTTCAGAGTAGAGTACCAGAAATGTTGCAGTAATCAGACACAGGATAATCTGCCTCTCACAAATAAGGAAAAATGAGACACCCCAAACGTGAATATCTAGATTATGCCCGCCTGAAATACCGAGTTTTACATTTTTTCAATTAAAACACCAACTCCTACTTCTCTTGGGAAGGGGGCAGAGGAGGGATAGAAAGCATTAACTGCTGTAATGCTGTTTTTTATGTTTACACAGGCTGAGTCAGTCAAGTTTTGTGAAAGATCATTTCCTTCTGCTAAATATTCCAATAGTGTAATCCAAAATGTTGTCATATTGCCCCATATAAGATTTCAATTAAAAAAAAAAATTCAACTTTAAAGGATGCACAAACTATACAGCATGATAGCCTGGTACTGGGAGGTTTTTCATTTGGCTTTGCTGCCGTGGTATTTAGAATGTGAGTCATGCACCAAAAAGAATAACCATTAAGGGACAACAAGGCACTTTCCCAGGAAGCTGGGACACTGCCAGGAAAGCCTCTAAACTCTGGAATACTTAACTGGAAGGCAGGCAGAGAAACTGAGGAATATGCAAACAACTCTGCAGTCGATCAATCCCTGCACTGATCCACAGCTAGCCACTCATTCTCAGAATTCTTTGAAGCACCGAAAGCTCCTACCTTGGGTACAAACATGTCCCGAATTTGTGCTGGTCACCGATTCCACTTGCCAGCAAACAGGCTCTGGCGATGGTGCAACAGTCGCCATTTTCATCTGCTGACAAAGCCGCGACTCCTGCTGCTGAAATCCAAGCCCCTCCAAAGGCACTTCAAGCTCTTCTTCCTCTTTATTAATGAAATATAATTCACAGATTAAGAGACATCCTGATCTCTCTGCTAAGCCTCAATCCTTCTGCTGTCTAACCAACTGGCAGAAACTTTTTTTAACCCTTGCTCTATTTCTAAACTGTAACATGACTGAGTGAAATTACATACTGGCAAGCTAAGGTGGCAATACCAGCTTCTTCATACCTGGTGCCATCAATTCAAACTCTTAAAAAAAAAAAGTCATTTAAAAAGCAGAAGAAAAAATTCTTGTGTATGGCATTTTCTTATCTCTGCACATCTGTAAGAAACACACATGCACCTGACCACTCTCCTTCGGGGACCCGAGGGCTGCACCACCTGCAGGCATCACCACCAGCCGCAACGCTGAGCCCGCGGCGACGGATGGGCCCTCCCGGACCTGCAACCGCAGGTACGTGCTGCACTGGAGTGCAGCTTACTGGTAAGAAAGATTAATTACTGTGCGCAGCCAGTAACGGGGCCAAATCTGCGTTCTATGAAACCAATATCAAGTTAAACTAAATGCCCACTTTTCACTGATATGTCCACTGTACCTCTATAAATACATGAGTCTAAAATTCCCACCTTCTGCTGCTCCAGAACTTGGGATGTTTATAACTCAGAATCCACGTATGTGTGTGTACAATCTCTCTATTACATACCAGCTGTATCTGCTTTTAAATTAATGCAGTGTTAAACCAGTTTTCTTACACCGAGCTGCATATTGTACATAACGAGCAATTTTCACTGAACTACCGAGAGCTACTGATGCCCTTTCTGGGAAGGGCAGACTGAGGCAGTAGTTAGCCTTTCAAGGCTAGGGACACACAAACAAGCTCTTATTCTCTGATAAAAAAGAAGATATCCTTCAAAAACAAAGGGCTGTCTAGTCTAATTTGAATCACCTTTTATTTACACAGGCTAAGGTGTGCTCAGGCATCTACCACAGACCAGCAGATGAAACGTACGTTTCACAGTCTAACTTGCTCTAAAATTCTTTGTATGTCCATGCTCTAAATTAATTTTGGATTTTGACAGTATGATGTCTGAAAAAGGAATATATATTTCAACCTTTCCTCATTGGAAAAATACTCCCACCCCCTCAAGTGTTGAAAACACTTCTCCGTCTTCATCGGCGTAGATAAGAACTTGGAATTTACCATGGTAATATTCTTCTGTACGAGAGTTCCCCTTGCAGAAAATGCTTAAGACAACGTTACAGCTTAACAGCTTGGTAGAAGTCAGATCAATGCAGTTTGAAAGATGCAACTTTTTAAATGAATTTTCTAGGGGTCTTGAATAATTTGTACAAAAAAGGCTTACCAAAGCAGGCCGTAAGTTCGTTCATCCACTACTTTTCATTGGTAAAGAAAAGAACCCATCATCTAAACTTGTAGCTGAGAGCCAATCCAAGCCCTAGGAGAAACGAGTTTGCTTGTGGGGAATTCTCTTGGAGAATTCCCCACTACAGCACAAATCACAGGCAGTTCCTGCTCTGTGACGTTCCACTCACCACCAAGTACGAAACGGAAAGGTCTAATGCAGAAGAACGTAGTTCTCCTTCTCAGCACTCTCTTGCGTATTCCTCTATGGATACTTCAAAATACAGCATTGGAAGCAGGAAAATAATAGTTGCATCTGTACATATATTGTATTAATAGACCAAATCAGCTTAGAAGCAACACAGAAGGAAGTACGTAACTCCAGGAATCTCGACTAGGAAAATCGTAATTCATTGTTTCCCTGTTTAAGAAGCAGAGGATAGCTGAAGGATCATTTTGCGTATTAGCCTGCCCTTTATACCAGATACACGTACGATTTAACCACATGCCGACAAAGTAAAAGAGACTGTACGAAGAAGGATCAGCCCTAACGCGGCCTGAAGCCAATATACACACATCCCATGACACTGCTAGCGTCTGACGATAAGCTGTAGTCTAAACCCAGAAGACTCCCACACTGAAATGGCTACAAGACACTTGATCAAAAGATAGGAAGGAACATTACATCAACATTTGAAGAAAGGCAAGATGAAAATGATGATTTCGGAAGATTACCCTACAAGACAGCTAAGAAGTCAACTCCTTTTTAAACTTGCTCCAACACTCCAAACTCAGTGTCTTAAGTATCTAGGGTAAGTACTTAACAGAACGTTTCTTATCCACTTATTAACCAAGAATACAAAACCAGTAAATAATTTAGCAGATACAATACTATATACAAATAAACTGCAAATCCTACAGCCTCAGCTATACTGCTAACTGAGAAGAGCTTTGTATGTACGCAACCGCTAAATTACATTAGGGACTTATTAGTTCACCATTCAGAATAAGAGCTCTGATTTGCAGTATTGTTTAATGAAAAAACTCTACCTCTTATGCTGATTATAATCTTTGTTTAATTGTAAGATATATCATTGCTTAAGCTGATTTGCTGTGCTTTATTTTAACTAAATTATGCCCCACTGACAAAACCTCTTTTGAGCAGCCTGTTCTGGGAAGATGCTACAAGACCGGTATCGGTCTATGTTCTTCTATGAGCGATCAGCGCACTCATAAGCGTCTCCACCTTCCATATCGTATTTGGTTTTGTTACTTTTGGAGGTCCAGTTTTATAGTGTGGTAAAATTAGATTTGATTTTAATCAAATTATGTGTCAGCATTTTTTCACGTAGAAGCGAATGGAAAGGAAGGGGCCGGAGTCTGGCGCACTACGCGTGTATTTCTACCACTGCGCTTCTGGAAACAACACTTGTTAATATTCTATTAGGCTGCGTCTTTCAGTACATGAGAAATCAAGAACCACCGTCTGTTAACCGGTCCCTTGCTGTCAGAGGTGTTAAATACACAGTGACTGAATTCTATCCCCTGACTGGGTCATACGCTTAATTCTTTTAGGACTGCAATTTTTTTTTTTTTTTTTAATGGTCACTTGAGTGGCATTATTTCTAAGTTAAAAATAAAGTTCATAAACAAAATACTGTTTTAAATTCTTGAAAATGACAAGAATTGGTTGTTTCAGGTGTATCTCATAATTTACCCTATTTATACTTTAATATAGCGCACAGGTATTTATTATATCTTTTTTCATTACAGACAAAAAGGGCAAAAGAGAAAAGGATCATCAAGAAGAACCACACAGCCGGATCTCCTGTTATTTGTCTTAAACAGATTTCTGAAGAGAATATCTTGATATTTGTCTTGTGGAAGATGCTGTTATAGCCCTGAACATAATGTCCTAGTTTTTCTAATAAAAACTTTCCCCAGGGAGGTAAAGACTCCACTAACTCACGAGCCACAATATTCCGCACAAGCGCAGGAGCACAAGAATGTTAAGCACAGCACATTCTGAAGGTGTTCAGAAGCTCAGATTTAATATCAGTTAACAAATCTTTCGGTAATACCCAGTACTTGTACTGTCTTGGCAGGTTTTCAGACATTAGCTCTACAAACCCAGTTTAAAATAAAACCAGTTTCTGAAGACGTAACATGCAACAGTCACTTGTCGCCAGGCTGAAGATGGGACAGGTGCTGTACTCTGCAGATCCATTTAGCACGCTCACCTTACAGCACAACACACAAAAATGAAGCACATAGGAAAAACACAGATTTGCAATGCATGTTATTATTTACATTGGAAAGTTCATCTCCAATCGAGCTGCAATACAAGGATTTTTTTTCAGCCTTCCCTTTCCCAACAACTGTCTACATACATATAAAATAGTATACACATAGAAAGAGGGACATCATACCTTTCAACATCTCCCTGCTTTAGTGAGGAAGAAACAAGCTGAAAACAATTCAATGCAACAACCTACTCCAGCTTTCCTCTCCAACCTCTTTCCACTTGTTGCCAGGGTAACCAGTGTTTGCAGATGCCTATAGCGGGCGCCCGGGTTCATGACTTCATCACAGTTAATATTCTCGCTCTCGGTCTCTCTTCAGACAGGGAATACACCACATACGTACATCCACACACTATAACATACAGGTTACGCAGCTCCTGCAACCGCTTTTATACTGAGACAATTTACTTTGCTATTCTGATGCGTGCAAAATGAAAAATAACACCGTCACAAATATTCACTCGGCAATTTGCAGATGCGGAGAAAGTTTAAAAGCAGTAGTACTGTAACCAGTAAACAGCTGCTCTGGTCTCTCTGCACAGCAGTCGTCCTGCTGTCAGGTATAAGAGACGTTAACATTACAGTGTGATAAAACATTTTATGCGGAATTTTAAAAAAACCTTTAGTCATGCACTAAACCTATTACATGACAACTGAAAGACAAGCCCAGAAAATGTGACTAGCACCTGGAAAAAATGTTTTCCCGTTTCTGATGGAAGCGGTTTGAAGTATTATAGCACAGATATGTTAAAGGATACAAGCAACTTACAGTGCATGCACAAAACATCATTTCATTACAGGAGAAAGGAAGGAGCTGAGCTTTGAGCTCCAGGACAGAATACTAACACGATTTCAAAAGCGAATGCCTGGAGAAATGAACAGACAACAGCTTCAAGTGCTTAAATAAAGCACTTGCACCACTTGCCTTCATCCCTCTGCAGAACACCTTCCCCAGCAGTTCTGTGTGTCAAGACAAAAAACCTGAAAACACATTACTATGATTTAGCAAATCTGTGCTACCTTGCCTTCCAACCACTTCAAAAGAGTAACGATTGAATCCTGTGTGCCTGCAGACGCTAGGAAATACTCACTTCACCAGTCCCAGTAACAACTGGTTTACTTTGTACTTTAATGGCCACGCACAGGACATGCAATCGTTCACAGAACTAACTGTTTCTTATTTACCATACAAGATAGATATTATTATTCCATTTTTTTTCATGGTGACGGAAATGGGTCTGATCCTTTGCTCCCTGACACAGCGGAGTAAATATCTCACCACATTTCCAAAGAATAGTGCTAATGCAAAACCAATTAATTTTCTGTATTCCATCTGCCTCACCCTCCAGAGTGCCGGGAATTACTACAGCTTTTTTCCCCATACAGCAGTTGCAAAGGCCATGGAAAGCTTGAATGTGAAGGAGTTCAGAGTTTCCTCATGCACTGCGCTGCTAAGCCAACGGAAAGACTGCACTGGAACACAGGCTGGTCCAGCTGAGCCCAGCTGGATAAGGATGCTGCCCTACAGAAACAAGGGGGGCACTGGCCCTCCAGGGGCGTCTGCCATGAGGCACTACACCACAGCAGGCAGTGGGACTATTCAGTTCATCACGGGATGCAGTAGGTATACTCGGTACCCTTTCCTTACCTATTTTCTTCCTCTGAATTCATTCCAAATATCCTGCCATGAAATTTATTTCTAAAAAAACCACTACCGAAGTCATAGCTGTAGAACTAAGTATTTGACTTGAAATCCCAAATTTGGGAAATTACATTCAAAGCTGACACACAGAGCCATGTGTTAAAAATTAAGCGTCAGAGTAATTTTGGAGGCGAAAAGCTGCAGAACACAAGTTCTACTGCCCCCTGAAATGAAAGAAATTCAAGCAGTCTGGTGAACAGAAGTTCGCACCATAACAACATGGCATACTGCTATATTTATCGCTGGGGTCCTGAACAGAGAGTCTACTGTACAACTACATGAGACAGACCCCGAACTGCGTCCCACCGCCGAGGTCAGCTGGCACAGGACAACATAAATGGGAGCGAAGCCAGCAACAGGCGGCTGCTCCGCAAGTGCCTCCTGGAAACAGTCCCTGGCCCCTACCAATTCCCAAGCTACCGGGTCCCTGTAAGAGCCACGCTGGGGCCAGTCCAGCAGCACAGGCAGCGGAGATGCTGTGTCCAGAAACACTGCCTGCCACTACCAAGGTTCCCAGAGGTGCAGAAAGACGGCAGGCGTGCTGTTAAAGAAAACCCCTGAAGGTCAATACTTTCTCTCTCTTTTTTAAAAAAAAAACAAAACTTCAATTAAAAAAAAAAAAAGTATGGGCCCAGATCAAAAAGACAACAGCCTGATATTCAACCACATGAACTTTCAAATGGCATTATAAAAATGCAGCTAATTGATCTTTGTGTTTTAATATCTGGCTTAGCAAGCGCACATCATCTGGAGAGCATCGCATAGTACCACCTGTGGACACTAACAGTCACTCATTTGCGGTCTACTGCTTCTCAATTTTATGTACTAGTTATCCAATGAAAGCCATAAGACCTTTCCTCCTCTGTCAGTATTTCATCCTCCTTTGGCCTGACAGCCAGCTAAGCACAATGCAAATTAGCAAAAGCAGCTGTTAGAAAAACATCTTAAAGGAATATAATGACACCCCACAATTTTCTAAGAACTTCGTAAGTAACGTAATACGTGTGCAGCAGGCTTGCAACTAGATCTCTCTTCAGTCTTCATTTGTGCAGGAATATATGTAAATTTTATGCTGCTGGCAGTAATCTACAGCTAGTGAAACCGAAACACAGTGTAACAATATAGCATCATTACCATGTTCTTTTACAAATCTTTTTACAAAAGGTCTCCAGAAGATGTGTTCCGTTAGTGTAAGATACCCGTAGGCCAGCGACTCCCCGGGATTTTCGGGGGGATCCAGGGGTGCACGGAGCCTCTTGGACCACAGCCCTGCCCAGCCTGCGCTAAGCCCCTGGCTACCTACCTCGCAGGCCGCGGCTGGGAAGCTGCCGTTCCTGTCCTGTTTGCCTTACTGATCTAACATGGGTACATGCAAACAACGACAGTTTTAATTTCAAAGGATTTCCTGCATAGTATTGGATTGAATAAATAAAACTTAAGAAATTTGAAGGGTAAAGATCAGAAATAGGCATTACATGTACTGAAAAACTCTTCTGGAATTAATCTGTTGCAATAGCAAAGCAAGTCAGCATACTTCCAAAGGGAAGAGGAAAAGACACGACTGACGGGTGCTGCCTCAGCACGAGGCAAAAGGGAATTAAGGAGCCATCCACAAACCGGACCCCTCCTGCCGACATTCAGCAGTGAAGCTGTTTCCAGAGCGTGCCCATTGTGAAAAATAAAAACCTTCACGAAGAGCAAGGATCGACAAGGGGAGGCGAGAATACCAACGCCGCGGAGGCCGAAGCAGCAAGAGCGCAGAGGGAGCGCCGGCAGGGCTGGCTGAGGGCAGCCTGGCTGACTGCTGAGCCGCTCTGCAGTCGCTCACCGGCGGACAGCAGCCCCTGCCCTAGGGTGGTACAACAGGCACGGGGTTACAGGTATTTAAAGAAGAGTTTTTAAAGCGTTGGAGGAATTCAGCCTTGGGAACTGAGGAAGACAGCTGCTAAAAACCAGGGTAAGTCAGCATGGGAAGTGAAGGAGAAAGTAATGAAACTCAGTTGCATACAAGTGATGCAAGAAAACAGAGCAGACGAACACGTGCGTTGAAGGAGAACCCTCCTGCCTGGTAACTGCAGCACGAAGGGGGCCCGCAGGCGGCCACAGGTCCTTCACCAGTCCAGCCTCTTCTCTGTTTCAGCTTTTGTTGAGCCATCTGTTGAGAACAACTCTCTGCTCTAAAGCACGATTTTGAATTCAGCAGAAAAAACAAGGTAAGACACTGGTTGCAATTAAGAGGGTTGAATGTTACAGTCATTTAACTTCCAGTCCTTTAAAGAGTACCTGAAAGTTTGAACTGAAATCTGTAGTTAAAATCAGGCACAGCCAACAGGGCCAAATTCTTCAGGCATTTTGTGTAAGCAGAAAGTTCTCAGCACACTGAATCACAGGCTCTTAAACTCTGTGTTTTGTCTTTAGAAATTTAGGACAAGCAAACTCAGAAGACACCGAGACCAGTGTGTGGCTAAACTCAACTGAAAAGGACAACCTACAATCTCCATTATTTCACTCAGATAGGACCTGGGACTGTGGATGTCCACTGATGTCTGGACATCTAGAAACTGAGGAATCAAGGTGAACCCTTGTGCCATGCACTGTTTTCATATGAAGGCAGATGCTGTCAATGCAAAATTAGAGAGCTGACAAATTTGTTGCAGTATTTCCCTCTCCCTTACGTAAACTGCCTCAGTCTTCTGAGAACTCAGTATCAACTTAAGGTCATCTATCAGTTGTTAACATAAACTAAGCCACAGACTTCTGAGAAAAGGTGCTCTTTACATCTGGAAGTACTCTTGTGACTCTGACACCCAGTTAAAAGCCGACAGGATGAACTGCCATATTACAACATCAGTACTGAATTCTTAGGACTTATCACTTCAAAACCCTCTCTGTTTTGAACATCTGTCTTTTAGGGAGTCTGCGGCTGCCTACACACACTTAAACAATTTAACTTCATTCCTCACTATTACCTTGCCATGTAACTGTCCTCACTTGCATTCATTTCTTCCGCTTCTGAAAGTCTGAAAGTTCTACAGGTTGAAATACGTTTACACTTCCACGTGCCCTGTTGTGCCTCGATAATAAACAACTGAAATTATAGCAGGACATTCACATGGCTTGTGGAGTGCAGCTTCCCTGCACGCTACAGAAAAACTGTCTTCCTTAGCTCTGAATTTCTG
The DNA here is from genome assembly GCF_965183815.1 of Platalea leucorodia. NCBI lineage: Eukaryota > Metazoa > Chordata > Aves > Pelecaniformes > Threskiornithidae > Platalea > Platalea leucorodia. The sequence goes on from NC_138834.1 coordinate 17,084,104, forward strand.
AGTTTGGACAGCTATATCATGACCTTGTTTTTATATTGAAATGCTTAGGCCTTAAATGGACATGAACTCAATGGGGGGAGTGTTACTCTTCTACTCTGATTTTATATTCCAATTTGGTAAATAGCTAGCTTTAAGCAAAACACATTACTTTAAATCATTCCAAGTATAAAAACCTTCTCTTGGTATCGAAACTCAGATGTAAATGTTTTCCTGTTCATCCCTTATAAGAATCATTATTAGCATAAGGATAGCGAAGAAGAAGAAAATGTCAAGATTTTTCAGCAATTTAGAACAGGGTAATACTGGAACAGCGTGACAGGCTGGAGAGGGTTTGTCTTAATTGTCTTATTTTAGTTTCCCCAGAGAAAACTGCAGGCTGAGCCACAACGGCTAACAGTCCCATGTACATTTATGCCTAAACGTCGGAAGCTCTCGTGCTGAGACTACCACCGTCATCGCTCTGCTGCTGGACTTCATCACGCCGTATTCTGTACCAGTTGGTCACGTACTAGGCAAAATCTCACTAAAATCTTTACAGAAGTAAGGAGTGGCATAGCATCAACGTTGCTTGGAAAGCCATTCCTTTTCCCGGGTGAAGTCACAGAACACGATAGCGGCTAATACTCTCTGATGTGGAATAATTTCGCATGAACAAATAGATACAGGAGGAGGTGACGAGACAAAAAAAGATGAAAACGGATTACTCTCAAAATGGGAGGAGTTTCTACAGAAACAGAGCTAATGAAAGGCAGATGGAAAAGGGTTATAGCAGAATTATAAATAATTCTTTTTAGAGGAGGTGGATGCAGAGGTAGGACAATTAAAAAGAAAAGAAAAAGAAAGGACACAGCAGTAATTGGTGTCTCTCTCAGCTAGAGAAATGACCTGTCAGGTGGGTCTGAGAGCCAGAAAGCCAGATACAACGCATGCATTCAGCACTGGAATGAGAGCTCTGCAGAGAGAGCCTCTTGATCTTCAGGCACAGTTTCAGGGGTATAATTTTGGCAGCTAACCCTTCCATCTCCCTCAACCAAGATGATGTATAGAAAGCATGAAAGAAGAAAGAATAATATGTAACTTTACAACCCTAACAAAGCCTAGGAAGTCAAAAGATTTAAAATAAACGTTCCCCATCACTGGGAAACTGCAGAGAGGAAAGCACATCAGAAATGCTCGTGAGTTTAGCTTGAAAACCAAGAGAATGCATGAGCCCTTATCTGCATTGTCATTCCTACCAGTCTCCTTATTAAGTGTACAGCAACTTCACAGAGGGTTCTTTTTTTTTCTCCCCTGCTGTCTAGGCACAAACCTGAATTACTCCCTGTTGAACAAGCCTGCCAAGGTATCTTATGACACCATCCAACTCCATTCTTTAGCTTCGTAAGGACAGTAACAAACGTGGTTTATGCATTGACTAAGCCATTTCTTCCTTATGAGTCTCCTTTCTTTTCTTCCCCTCCCAAGACAATCTCTCCTGGATTTGTGAAAAAGGAAAATTAGAAGATTATAATGCAGCTGCTAATATTGGACGTTAAATTTCAGTTTTGTACTGTACTCGGAGATTAGCAAATTGGGAAGACTGATTTCTCCCTAATTTGCTCTTCGTTGCTGACAAATTCAGAAGATTATGTGCATTCAGATGCCAAGGCTGATTACATATGGAAAGAAATGAAATACCAGAAGTATAGAGATCAAAATTACAGAAAGTCACAATACCAGATTAACAAAACATCCAGACTAGATCAGAGTCTATTCGTTATTAATGAATATTATGCACCATTAGGTCTCACAAACCTGGGCACTATTTCCACTGTATCCTCATCTGTCACTTTTCACAATACCTGTATGTATTTGGTTCATTCATAACTTTATCTGGGCTCCTGCGAATTTGTCTATGGCATTTTGTGAGGAGTGTTAGGGCCCAAGCTCGTGAACAGATGGAGCGAGCAAAGCAGCAGCAGATGCTTTTTCAGACAGCGTTCCAGCTAAGGTTGCAAGAAAGTACAGGCTATGGCAGGTGCTGAGCCACCTTAACGTGCGCAGCGTCCCACAAAGAAGCACAACCATCTCTTTTTGGCACCCAAGACAAGTCTGAATTTGGGTCTAATCTTACTTCATTCCCCAAAGTGGATCAGTACTGCCTTACAAAGTAATTCCGACTACTGCTAACAAGCCAGCCTGCCATGACAGCAGTAAAGAAAAAGACAGCATTCTCATTTATTTCTTTCTTCATCTAGACAAACTGTATACGACCAAGCACATAACACAGTCCTAAACAAATCACACGATCCTGCTATAGAATAAATAACATTTGTTCTGTTTCTTCAATCCTTTTCTGTACTCCAACCTTGCACATAACCATACTTGGGCTATAAATAACATATTCCCAACATTCCAGTCCCGCCAGATGCTTCTTTTCTCAAATGTGAAAAGTAATAGCAATGATACGCTAACTTTATGAACCATGTAGAAGCTTGGAATTTTCAGTGTTATGTATCTCCACACACATATACAGGGCAGTGATACCTACGAATTTAAATATGTTAATCAGGCACTTGTAAGTCAGATGTAGGCTGTCCACCAGTTTATTTCAATTGCAATCACTTCTAACTTTTTTAAAGATTTAAGGTATTTTAAAGAACTAGATCCTTACCTCTTTGAAGAAAATAAAACAAATGTTTTTATGCTACTAGAAACTTAAATTCTCCATTTAAAACATATGACACTTTTTAGGCTGCTATTCCATGATTTCACATGCAAGTTACATAGACAGGGGTCACTCTTTTAATCTATCCTAGTAATTAAAGTATGTATTAATTATGTAGATGTGCTCAATTCAGGACCAAGACAAAAGTCTCTGTCTGTGTAGCCTTTTGAACATGGTCTAGTGATCAGAAAATGGGCCAGAGTCAGAACTCGGGCACTGACTCGCCCCGTGGCCTTGGCAAACCGATTAGAGAGGGCCAAAACGTTCTCTCTCCCTGAGCCTTACCGCGTGCGAGATCACTCATGCTGGGAGCCGTCTCTGCATTCTGACTCCGGAGATGCTCAGCGTCCCTGTGTGACTCCTGGGATGGAGGTACTGAAGATGCTGAGGAGGAGGAAGATGAAGAGGAAGAGGCTGGTTTGGATTTGGAATGCAGATCGTTCAGTCTCAGGAGATTTTCAGGAGTCACAGTATCTGGATTCACTGGGGTAGGATGCAGCGTGGCTGGCGTTACTGGGAAGAAGCTCTCTCTGTTATCCTTTGTATGCTTTGGGGTTGTGGGTGTTTCTCCTGTGGACTACATAAAACAAAAATGGGCAGGCAGAGAGTGAGAAAATACGTGCCGGTAATTCTGCATATGCTACCTGCTTCAGTGACAACTGCGGGTAGTACAACTTCTTGCAGACAGAAAATACTCTCTCTAAAGCAAATATAAAAATCAATCACTATTATAAAGAAATTGTTCTCCTTTACAGATTATTTTTCTGTTCTTTACAGTCTGTTTATCAAACTAGCACTTGAACGTTTATTCACATTCACAATACTTTATTTAACAAATCCCTCACAACATAACATACTTCCCTGAACCCCGTTATTAAGCATGAATTACAAAGTCTTGCGAACAGACACGTTTCTTTCATTTAAAAATATGTTGACAAACCCTTGACCTGAACAAACAGATCTGCAGTGCTTTAAGAGAATTTGCAAATTATTAAAAGAAATTATTCTTAGTTGATGATGATGTGAGAAGAAACGGAGAAAGCAGAAAAATGTATTTGCTTGCAAAATAAGCGATCAGCCTAACCCCAAATCATGAATTTCCAGTAACTGCAGAACTGAGTAACTCTGGTGTCCAACTTGGAACAACGCTCTGGAAGATCTGTTGCCTTTGCAGAAGTAGCAGTGGCACTAAGAGCAACGCTCTTCTCCAAAGCCAGAGCTAAGAATTTAATGCAGCGTCATTAATTATATAGACAGAAGGTAGAAGGGTGGCATAAATTCACCAAAGAAGGGGACAAAAGTACCCATAAAATTAGTATCTTCTCTATAATTTTTATCAGCGATCACATGAAGCATTCTTGCCTGTGAGGCCGCAGAATGCATTTATTTCATGCTCTTTACAGTTTTCATTTAATGGAGACTTATTGGACCGTAAAAGATATGGTTGAATGGAACCCTCAACCGTTTAATTGTCTGTCTCATACCGCTACCTCTCATACCTCTACTATGAAGAATAACTCATTTTAACCATGGTGATAGAGTATGAGTGTTTGAAATAGAAATAAAGAGTTCTGCCGTCAAATGTAAAATCAAATTGGGCCCTAATGTCCTAGATGACCAAAGATTTATTACAATGCCAGAAAAGTCAGCAGAATTTCACTCAGAGAACAGAGTAAGTTTCAGCTGGAGAAATTACATACTTAAAATTCAAAGGCGGAAAGCACACAAGTACATTTTTTAAAAATAATTGGTGGAATGTACTTTTAAAGTTCCTGAACTTGATTAATCAATCTCTAAAAAGCATATGATTAAAACCTGCCAGATTCTGTGTGCACACAAAAACTAAAATACAGCAGCTATATTCACAACAGTTACCGTATTGGATCAAAAAAGGTCTGTCCTGCTTCTGAAAGCAGCAAGTTTCTGATGTTCAAAGCATCGGTTCCAAAACTAAAGGTCTCAAGATGCACAAATGGGATCACACAAACCCGAGGGAAATTAAACTGCAGAAGAAGCCTTAAGCCAGAAGTGAGATCACTAAAGGAAATGCCGCCAGCTGTGATTTAGAGGGAAAAGCCTTCACACCCATGCACTTCATTAACTTACATAACACATTGTGTAGAACCTGAAATCTCTGTGCTTGTATCCCAAATTTTTTCAGTAGAAATACATGAAGGTACTGCTAGTTAGGTACGTATTTGTTAAAAATGTATCTGCACCTCAAACTGTATTTCTATAAAAACGCACAGCTATTGCCATAGACAGAAAGAGGACATTTGGAAAGTAACTCAGCGATATTTGGATGGTACTCAGAAGAAAAATGATTGGTGAGAGAAGGAGCACAACATCATGGAGTAATTCCTGCTGGAAGGGACCTCTGGAGGTCTCTAGCCCAACGTCCTGCTCGGAGCAGAGCTGACCGCAAAGTTAGCTCAGCTTACTGCGGGCCCGAGTCCAGCCCAGTTCCAAGTATCGCCAAGGATGGAGATTCCACAACCTCTCCGGGCCCCTGTTCTAGTGCTTTACCACCTTCACAGTGAACATTTTTTTCCTGTCACTTCATCCAAATTTCTCTTGTTGCAGCTTTCAATGGTGCCTCTCATCTGGTTCCTTCCTCTCTGCTGCAGACAGCAATTCCATATCCCCACCCTCCATTACTCTTCTCCTCTCCAGGATGAAGCAACCCAGGTCTCTATGACTTCAGTGCCATAAGGGCACACTGTTGACCTGCGTTCAACCTCTTGTCCAGGGCTCCACATCTTTTTTGGCAGAGGTGTTCCCCAGCCAGTTACGTTGCACAGGGGTCGTTCTGCCCCAGGTACAGGACCTTGAGTTTCTCTTTGCCGAACCTTCGGGTAGCTCCTGTCAATGCAATCCTCCAGCCTACTGAAGTTCCTTCCAACGGCAGCTCTGCTCTCCAGCATACTGACCATGCCCTCCAAGTCGGTGGGGTCACTCGAACGCACTAAGGGTTCACCCCATCCCATCACCCAAGGCATCAGAGAGGATGATGCCCTGGTGCAAGTCTCTGAGGAATGCCATTGGGATCTGGCCGCCAGGTAGAATCCCAGCGGTTGGCCACACACATGAGCCAGGCAACGGAGGCAGTGACAAACGTGGAAAAGAGGAAAGCCTTCTTACAAGTTGTAAATGATCAAGCACGCAGAGAGAAAAGGTTGAGACTGAAACAACTCTGGTATACATAGATGGAACCAAATTCAAATTTAATTTCTGTCAAAATGAAGATGCTGTATCAGGGACAAGAAAAATAAATCAGTTTTTATTTTGAACTGGTTCCTCCAGGTGAAGTTGCGGTTTGGGCAAGATTTTTTTGTTGTTGTTGCAGAGAATCAACCTGCCTCATAAAGACAGTAACTATTTATTTGCGCAAAAGAACAACGGTGAAACTAACACGATGCTTCTGTCTCAGTAAAATGACTAAAAATTCTCATGTGTAGGCAAAAAGTACAGCCTTATACCAAAGAACAGCAACCAAAGAAGATTTTTGTATTTATGGCTTTAAAGGGAACCTTCCAGATGCGACCTGGTGAAGAGTTGTCTAAGGCTTCTACAAATAGACAGGTTCTTTTCAACCCAATGAAACAGAGACCTTGAAAGGAAAAAAAACCTCTCAATGACTGCCTTTTCTCGGGGGGGGGGGGGGGGGGGGGGGGGGGGGGCAGAAGAAAAAGGAGGAGAAAGCCATCTTTAAAATAAGAGTCAAAGCACTAAAAAACCCCGTCGTTGGCTACTGTATATTCTGCCACTCACATGGCCCCAAGAAAAGGGATTTAAACCTGCTTTGCATGTTTTCCTGGACCCAGAAACTGAAGAAAACCCAAAAGCCGTAACCAGAAAGCTAAGAGGAGCACCACAGTGAAGCACACGTTCTTTTCCCTAAAATATTTAGTTTTTAGTGTAAGGGCAAGGATTCCAGCAGCTCTGACCAGTAAGCGATGCCACTCACAAAGCCCAGGCCAGGGCAATGTCACTAACCATACTGCTCCAGACCGACGGGCCCACATTTCATCATCCTGCAGGTGACCGCCTCCAGGAAATCACTACTTTAACACCGCATTTGAGGAATAAACCCAGGAAAAACTCATTACAGGAAGTCTTGGATTTGCCATGCCAGAAGCACTTTATGTTCATCTATTGCTACTGCTATAGCAGCAGTTAAGGCACAATAAAGATTATTTTCCACCAACACATAGTAAGAAACTGAGAAGCAGTGACAACCCTTTACCAGTGTTTTATGTGGTTTCTCATTAGGAGATTTTTTTTAGTTTTTACTTTGTTGTGGCACAAAGTCAAAACTACAGAAATTCTCCTTCCCCCCCTCCAATCCACCTCACCGTGCTGAGCGTCTCTATTACCACCACTGCATTTGAGATACAGTAGCTTTATTACAAGTGGCTTTAGTCACCAAGAGGAAATGAATCTTCTCTTACGTTGATGAGGATGCTACTCATAGAACAAGTGCATATAACGGAAATAAGATGAACACTCGCTTATCTGCCTTCTTCATATCTTTCACTGCAGTTGCAGGTTCACCTAGTCAAGATCGGACTTCCTTCTGCACTTTTAACAACAAAATGAGGCACTGAAGAGAAGAGTGTGCACTACCTTTGGCTACTACGCTATCAAAGTGGATGGAAGAAACAGTTAAGGCTTATTAATATCCAAACGACGTGTCACTGACAGTGAGAAAAATAGTCCATTACTTCCATAAATATCCGCTATCTTATTTGCTCTTCTTTAAAATACTTACTAAAAATGTTCTTTGTTAAGAAACCTGTATAAAGCCAAAATTTCCATGAATAATTAGCACGCACGTTTGCATGAACTGTGACTATTTCTGACTTATACAGGGGTCCAAATCAGTCTCCTTATCTGCTAAAACTTTGACTATTTCAGCATACTCCTCAAAAAGATCATTCAGCTTCATGGAGGCTATGGGCAATCCCTTCCCATGCTGAAAGCTGACATAAAAAAAAAAAAAAAAAAAAGTAAAGAAAATGCAGAAAAGCCAGCACTGGGACAGCCTCCACCACGAAAAGTAGCGGCAAAAGCGCAGAAGTTGTTCACAGATGTCAGTGGAAAAAATAGCTCCCTGCAGTTTCCCAGTGAGGCACTTCAGCAATGAGACAAGAGCAGCAGCAAAAAGAAACTGAGCATTAAGATAGAATACGAGAAAAGTTTCCTTCATAGACTGAGAAGTCGTAAGCCAGACAACCTGACCAAGGGTTTATTTTTACCTTCTTTATTGTTGTTTCCAAAACACATTTTGAAAAACAAAGGCATCCTACAGGAACCTTACTGATACTACTTCTGGAACGGTTCACTGCTCTGGGGCTGTGGGAAAAAGGAAGGATCAACTGTTCCATGGAAAGGGAAGGCGACGGTCTTCCCAACAGAAGTTTCCTAATGAAAGACGCTGTGGCCGCAACTGTTCCATAACGTTTTCTTGTTGATTTCTTAAAATTATTCCCATGTCTCAGTTTAGCACCCTGGTGCTCTGAATCCACCTACAAAGAGAGGTATGCCCTTTTAAAAGAATACCAGCCCATCACCACAAAGCCTGGAAGCTGTCACACAAACTGGCTGAACGACATGCCGGCCACATTACAATATCACCACTCCAACTTCTGCTCAATATTGTGTTTTAATTAAACTATGCCTATTTGTATTTTTTTCTCAATCTCTCTGCAGCAGTATTTGAAAGGAATCTCATTTGGAAGTTTTCTTCAAGGTACATTAGAACTAGCAGCAATAGCCACGATCCAGATTCTGAAGAACATTATATTTCCTAAGATTACAGTTTTATTTCCTAAGATTACAGTTTTCTATACAGAAAATAATGAAGGTTTATATACATATGACTGAACTGCACTGTAGCCTAACAAAATCCTCCATTTACACAAATGCACGCAGGGGCTTAACGTCCTGCTCTACACAGGCAGCCATATTCCAGCAACGCTTCCATACACAAAAACATCATTATTGGACCAAGAGAGACAAGGTAGTAGGATGAAAAACATTGATAGACAAAGTAAAAGACAAAAAGTGACTTTTCTTTCCTGCATGTTCACGTAATGATTGCTTTCTGCAGGAGACAGGAGGAGGAGAGCTGTTAATTATATCAAGAATACACCTCCAGGATAGAGTAAGAGGGGGATGCCATGGCAACTGGCAAATGCAACAGTGAACAAAATGGTCACCCTTTGGTGGGAGTGAGACCATGACAGAGCTCGTCCTTTTGTCCCCCCCATCCCCACCTCCTCCCTCCCCCTCCTTTCTTGTCATCTTTGCTGCATTAATAAAGCATACAGACAACTGAGGGAAAACAACTTTTTCTGTAAGCAGTCTCTGACGTCTTGATGCGCAGGAAGAAAAGATGAAAATTAGCAGCACGTGGGCGGAACAAAAAGGGGGGTGAAAACACATGAGGTAGAACTAGATATGATTATTTTCTAATTATTTAGTATTTTACTTATCTCCTCCCATCCCCAGCAAAGTGCCTTTACAGAAGGCTTTTAGCTGCTTCTTGAAGAGAACAGCTTGGTGGTTTGTTGGTTTGTGGATTTTTTTTTTTTTTGAAGTGAGAATTCGAGAAGAAAATGCTGTAGACATTCAAGGCAGTTCAAACAAGTCACTCTCAAGTTTTCTCCTTGAAGGAAAAAGCCTAAGACCGTGTCACTGCAGTGCTGACTGCATTCCACAGCAGAAGGGGAAAAATCCACCGAAGTGCCCTCTAGCTCCACTCGCAGAAGACGGTTTATGCTGTTCCAGATAAAACGTCAGGTTCGCTGCAGGGTCCGCACAGAGGTGGCGGCACCGCCAGGCTGACGCTCCGGAGCCCATCTCAGCCCTCCGCCTGCGCCCGCTGCAGCCCCTGCACAGCAAGCCCCGCACCTACGAGCCCCTGGAATCCTTCAGTACGAGGCTGGGATTACCCACCACCAGCACTGGGAAGATTTAAACACTGGTGAAAGATGAAAACAAGACCTCAGTTATCCGTTTTGGAACTAGAGTAGGGCAGCAACAGCAGCACTAAAACAGTGCCTTTGCTCAACAAATACTGCTTTTGTAGCAGCAGCAAAACTTTGTAAAATCAGGGATCGCGCTGGCAGCCCGCCAGGAGCCTGAAAGGCACGGCTGATTTGCATAACCTGATTGTGCCTTTGTGTTTGTAATAAAATTTACTTGTTTTGATTCTCGTGGCAGCTTCTTCCTGAAGCATCATGTTTAATTAGATCTGACGCTGAAAGCTGCTGAGGAGTTTTGACTGCAGGTTTGGAAAGGGAAACAAACAGAGCACCGGGAGTTTGGCACCAGCCGGTGGGAGGCGGTGGTCACGGACCTGTTGCTCTAGAAGAGGCGAGTGAAGCCAGGGGCGAAAGGGAGGATTTGAGCCATCGGAACAGTGCGGGCAGAGCTCGAGGTTTGGCAGCTGCAGCAGGAAAGGGTGGCTGAAAATTTCTTTTCTCTCCCTCACTCTTCAGGGATGGAGCTGGTCCCAGAGCAAGGATTTTTTGGCTAAGGCAGCAGTGAGTCTTAAATAACTCAGTAATGTTGAAATAGTCCCTTCTCATGACATTTAGATGATATACTATACTGCGAGGAGCCAATAGAAACTTCAGCTGCTACAACACTACCCATTACTAGGGCTTTCTACACACAGTCCCATATTCTCAAGGGTCACAACACAGGACTAGAGACTTAGTGGCATTTTGGAACTCTGCCTTTGAACACTCATGTATTTTTAGAGACGTTAAATCCAGCCCTGTGTGCAATGTTGATGTCTACAATATTTTCAGCTATTTGTTTTATGTAAATTCAGTTCTCAGGATTGGCGATACACAGTATACCCTAACACACAAGCACAAAGTTTTACCTGTCCTCTTTAGGCTACCTGTCATGACAGCTTCAACACTGGTGACAACTGTAATTTTAGTATTAAGGCATTCAATATTAAGTCCACAGTAACAAAAATACCTTTCCAAGTTGCAAGTCAAGAAAAAAAAAAGACAGATGTGTTCTTATGCTGAAGTATCTCCACAGGCATTAACAGAATATTCTGTGCGCTACAAAGCTTCATCCTAACTTGTGCTGCAATAACCTTCCCACGTCGGCACATCCTTAACAGTATCACAGACATCATCGGTATCTATGAAATGAAGAATTTAATACGACCAATTTTAGGCAGTCAGTGGAAAGGCTTATTAGAAATTCTCTAATTATCTAGAAGCCTTACAACTGCTTTCTGCCAGCACATCCCCTCCTCGGTCCTTAGGACCACACATTTAAGCATAATGCTACGTCAAGGTCAAACTAGTCTGCCTCTTCATCTTTCATTCTCCCTCAACAAGGTCTCCTTGGTATTCCATTTCCAGGGACCATTAATTTCATATAAAAATCATAGTTGGCAAGACTAAAAATACATCTTATAACTCAGAGCAATAGCTGACTGCTTTCAGGATCTCTGCAAATCTTTTTGATAACATTCTCAGAGGGAGAAAAATCAAAGAAAAGAACAAGCATCCTTCAAAACGCTGCTTGACCACAAAGTGAATTAACCTCTAGTGTAACTTTAGTAACTTAACTACTAGCGACAGAGTGACCACTACGGGACAGCGATGTCAGCCCACTTGATACGTGCACATCAAAAATCTTACTCACACCTAAGAACTTAAACGGAAAAGCACAAGAAGAGGAGCGACTTCCCGCCAGAGCTGTTGTGCGGCCCGGCGCGCTGCGCGGCCGCACGAACGCCGGTGCCAGCAGCGAGGAAGGCATGCCGTGGCACAGGGAGGAGCAGCCACCAAGGAAGCAGGGCCTTTCTTCTTCTAGCAGCGGTTCTCACTTTGAAGCGCTGATTTAACTGTGCTGTGCTCGTACGCTACGGCTCACTATCACGTCTTCCAGGGGATGTCACTTCAAACAACCACAAAAAAATGCAGAAAACTCCAACGCCATCACGACTCGTAAGCTCAACCAGAACTGCTTACAGTTACAAAAAGCCCATCAGACGAGATGGGCTACTGCTCTCCTACCCTTTCCAGCTGCAGGACTACTCACGTCCTAACTCCAAATACTAGCATAGATAACTAAATGTCTTTGGAGTCACAACCCCACTCCTGATGGGTCATTACTGGTGGCCATGACACCCGTCTTTGGAAGGTGCCGCAGTCTGAACTCAATTTAAGTACTCTCGGGAACTTTAGTCTCTTATTTTTAAAAACAGTGCAATAGGCTAAAAGGTCAATAGGAAATACTAGAAAATGTGAATATTTGAGAAGATATTTTGTTAAATCGTCAGCATACGCTAGTTCAGTCATATGATAACTCAGGGACTTCAACAAGAGCACTTAAATATGCAAGAAGCAGCAAAACTAAATTCTCTGAAGGGCTGATAATTATACTATTGTAGCAGATAAAATGGTATTTATTTTCAAAGCGTTCAATGGGCAATCTTCTGTAAGACTGAAAACTGATCAGACAATATTGCTCTTGTCCTCTTAACTCTGAGGACACAACAAGAAAAACAACAGCATTAATATCAGTGTTTAAGGATGTTGCATCACCACTCTCTAGATTTTGAGCCAAAGTGTGCTGAAGTTGGTGAATAGATTAGTTTTTTGAATTATTATTATTATTATGGAATACTGAAAGAAATCTCCCAGCAATTTATATTGAATAAATTTTTATATCAATTACTGGAATCCTATCTGTTTATGCTACTCCGTTTCCCACACATCATAAAGGATTTTCCTTTTTTATTAAAACCAAAAAACCTGCACACATTTTAGTCTCCCCCCCATTTCGCTTTCACATTAGATAGTGTTACAAGCTCAGATTTTACTTCACCATTATGGTTTAACAGTAAATACTTATTACAGTAACACTGAACCTAGCCTAATACAAACACAGCACAAATTATTCATGAAGTTAAAATCCCCCCCCCCAGATGGTAATATACATGGATTAATTTATATTGTATTTCCTAGCAGCTTTCTCAAGCTCACAAGTCTCTCTTTGGTAGCCTCTCTGAATGACTGTTTCAGGTCTTCAGCTGCTTCTGCATTAGACATTAAAAACTCAAAGCCCGCCTTAGTAGGATTTGGCAAAGCAGAATTATGTTTGCTATGGGAAAACATCAACTACTCCGGAAGTAAGAGTTGGATCCAATTAAGTCTGAGAAGATGTTGAATTGATAAGGTGATGCTCGACTGATTTTGTTTAACTGGTAAGGTTCCTCGCCACACTAGAGCTTTAATGCTACAGCATTTTATCCGAGCCTGTACTGAGCACACACAGGCACACCCTTCTGTTAAAGGTACTGCAGCCTACGCACAAGCACATCGTTAAGCATCCGGTAAAGGCATTAAGCAACTCCTGAACTACGAACAGCAGCCACGTGTATAAAGGACCCCTTTCTGAAACACAATCTTCTGTCCTGGCACCAGCAGGGTATGTCACCCCCCCATGCAAGATCTCATGACAGAATATCCACATCCACTTCTTTGCTGATGTGTCACATTTCAGTAGAGAATACTTCCACGTCAACAGTTCTCCAGGAGAACAGGAACTTATCGTGGCAAGGTTTTGTACCACCCGCTTTTTCTGCCTTCTTCAAAGCTGGGAGCCAGCCTGTCTAAGCCACTTCCCCAGGTATTTAGCTGACTTTGTAGAAGATGGTGCTAGAGTCTCACTGGCTCAATACACGTTAACATCGCATCAGTCATCAGGACGACAGAGGATTTCTGAAACCGAGTGAAAAGGTCACAGTATTGCCAAGCTATTAAAAAGATTAGATCTCATCACAAAAGTATAATAACCCACTTTGTCAAATTCCGTTTACTGACTGCCGTATTGTTTCCTGCTTATGCCTGAAGAAGCATATAAAAAGATTTCAATGGAGTTGTTAAATATTTAGGTTAAAAACTCTGACTGGTCTGGAAGAAAGCTGAAAAGGCATAATTCAAATAACTCCTAATTTTAGTAGCAAGTGAAAACTTCCATAAAGAAACCGTATACTGACTGGAACTGTAAAATACAACAACCAGCAGAGAAAGACATAGATCAAGGTGGGGTTTGTGTTCCCCCCTTTTTTCTTGACTCTCAGTTCCTTGGGATAAGTGACTGAAGAACCACAGGCCCTATAAACCTACTCAAACCGTCCAATAACAAAGCACTTCTCTGGGATGCGGCAGCTCTATACGTGACATCATTTGTTTACTGAAGGCAAATACTTGCCAATTTTAAATAAAACAGGATTCAGTCTGTTGAAAACAGACAGATGTCTACAAGAGTGGCTATTCCTGTGTCTCCACGCTAATTCACAGCGCTATACTAGCAGTAGGGCAGCTTCACACAGCTGACAAGATCCTGCTAGAAGCAAACGACAGGGAGCCTGCAGCACGTGATCATCTCATCAGCTGGAACCACCTCCTAAGAGGGAAGCTTCAAAGTGCATCACGGTACGAGGTATGTTTTATTTCAAGTGATTTAACAGGAAACCTCATCACTTCCCGTGCAGTTCAATACCAGCTCACCTACTGCATCGGCTTTCAAGGTTCGTTTGTGTGCAGGTTTTTCACCTCCAATGTTTTGCCACATGCCTGAGCAACTGTAGGCTTTGCTGGAAAAGCTGGCGCAGCGATCGCATACCCAGGATCTTCAAGAAAGCCCAGCCAGGAACTTGGCTGATACACGCGAGTTTGTTGAGTAGTTTTTCAAAAGGTGAATACATCCAAAAAGCAAACAGTAACATTACTTTTTAGAGAAGCTGATAGCAAATTCTTTTTATTTTGAAGTCATAAATCACAGCGTGATGACTCCTATTTTTTCCCCCCAGGATAAACTAAAAAACTCTTTAACATTCTGAGCCAATATTTCATTATTAAAAAAATAAAAATCTGTTAAATATCAAGACTATGAGCAAGGAAACACTTCCACGAGAATACCTCTCTTGACATTTCTGTTCATTTCTATAGTTCAATGGAAAAATGTCACTGACTTCCTTAGGGGCACAAATTGGAGAAAGTTACTTCCATGAAAATCTAATAAAGAAAAACTCCCTTTACTCTTACATCCTCTCCTGTTACTCTGCTAGGAGATGCACTGTACAAATGCACATTTTAATTAGATGCACTGTTAGATAATTTTTATCTCTGTATTAACAGCTGGAAACCTTTATGGATACTCAAGACTCAGACTTTCTACACAGCACATGGAAAAACACGGGTTGGCATGCCTCTTGACAACTAAAACTAACACCATTTCGAGAAGACATTTAGTGTGAAGGTAATCTTGTCTAGAACAAATGCTGTATAACAGAGTCTGCCCTGAGGGTCTGAACCTCCTCTGCCCTCCTGGACAAGGCAATTATCACCAATAAAACAATATTCATCAAAGTGAGGAGAACACGTACCCACAGATTCAAGAATATAGTGCATGAAAACACAAGGTTCAAGCTCCATTGGAAGGCTCCTATCTTAAATGGAAACAAGAAATATCTGGAACCTTTCACAAAAGACACAGAAATATCTGCTTTTCCTGAAGTTGCAGAGTAGACAGCACTAAACCTTGTTACAGGAGCTGACCTACAGCCTCAATTTTCTTCAGCTCCACTAGGCAGGAAAACCTAAAAGGAAGACCTCCTACCTCCATATAATACAGGAGGTTCACCTTGGAAGTTCTTCTACCTATTAACCAGCAACTCGAACACAGTTGCGCTTTAGTTCTGAGGAGCATTTGTCACGTACGTTACCACACTGAAGGGAGGACCAGGCAATGTGCGTTATTTGAAGTCAGGTTGAAAAGATCTAAAGAACAGAGGCAGCGTTCTGGTGATAGATATCAAATCTGCTTCAGAAATGAGAGTTATCTGAAGGTTTAAGAAATGTATTTATTTTGAAAAACAGGCGAGATAGGTATTCAAATCCATTTCACATTAAGACAATACTTGACTTGCTAACATCAGAGATGTACCTCCTCAAAAGTTTATGTTTTTGCAAAGCAGAGATGGCTGTATCTTACAGAAGAAAAGCCTCATCCAAACTTGGAGGATGAAGAGAAATTCTGAACAACTCTTACTGTCCTTCCGTTTTTATGAAAATTAGTGCCTAGGCAAAGGGAAAGAAGCAAGCGATGGAGAAGCAGGCAGTTCTCCCCCTCCCTGCAACCACAGTACGTTTTTTCTGGTAACTGGCGAGTTGGAATGCAGCGTGCGGGTATCTCTAGACTCGTCATAGCATGTGCTCCTCCTTGGGCACTTCTACCGGGTAGCACACACGACAGGAAGATGAACTGACAGGAGATGATGGGAAGATGAAATAATAGAAGAGATACTTGAGGGACAGAAGAGATGAACTGCAGAAAAACAGAATAAATGCTTGCAGCTCATAAAACAAGTTTGTTCAAGACATTTCTGAAAGAGCTCTACTTTAAATCGGTACTGAACATGATTCAACATATTCATAGTTATCTACCCTTCTTATGCAGAAAACCTTAGAGATGCTTCCTGTTTTACAGACTCAAGCATGGTACAGACCACCACTTGTGAAACAAGGACAACAGAAGGTTTCTAAGTTGCTCTCAAACAGTTTTTTTTCAAATATTTTTAGACAAATACTATTTTAATTACTTTTTTTTGAGAGCTAGCAATCGATAACACAGACTACATTTTCATAGAACAAAACATGCACAAAGTCCTGAGCAGTATTAAAACACAGACTATTAACTAGGAACATAGATTTTTCTTCACAATGTATTTTATCTTCTAGTCAAAATCTGCTGAGTAACTGCTTCATTTTGTGCTGGTGGCAAAAATTACAGGAAGTACAAAACTAGAAAATACTTTGGGGCTTTCAACTGATGGTTTGCTGATAAAATGAATGACCACTAAACATATAATTCATCCAGTTTTCTTCTTGGCTTTGATTTCACATCAAGGACTGATAAATAACCATCCCTTTAAAGCTCTATAATTGATTGCTGGATAAACCCAGAAACCACAAGCTAAAAACAAACTGAATAATATAACAGAGTTAAAATCAGATTCTCAACCATGCAAGTCGAGAGAAAAGATATTTGTTATCTCTGGAGCAGAGTGCAGTGTTAGCAAGGGAAGAGCTGATGAGATTGCTAGCCCTTAGGGATCAGAGAGAAGTAATTACCATGCATGAAATGCTGAGGAATGATGTGGACATTAAGAAAATTATGGTGTGCCATAAATATTTCAATTTGAAGATTGGTTGGGGTTTCCCCAAAAGCTTTCGGGCACGCAAACTGTCCTTCAAGCCTGACATAAACAGTAGCAATGACCCTAACAAAAGGGATGAGCTCCCTACACTAATGTGGCCCAACTTATCTTAGATGACAACAATACAAGGAAAGTAGGTATTTCTAATTGCTGCAAACACCCAGCGACAGACTTGATTGTACAAAGTAATAAAAGCTTGTTACAAGCAGCCAGGGCCTTCACAGAGCTTACCTGTTTCTGTGCTGATGCTCCCATGTGCACCTGGCAAAACTTGACTGCCTGTTCGAGTGCTGCTTCTTCATCCACCTGAACACAGAATCACAACTAATGAAATCATAATTACTGAGCTCATCTGTAAATCTAATTAAATTCAGATGAAATGGGGATGTAGAGCATGGGAGTAAGGGGGAGAAGCAGCACTTCTACAGCAGAACAGTGATCTTAAGTTATTCAGGAGTATATATTAAAAGACATACAGCTCTCTCTTAATTCAAACTAAGGTTTAGCATGAATAAACGCCACATAATTGGTATTATAGCTCTTAACTGGTTTCAGAAATTTAGTTCCAAAACATGGAGGGTCCTACTTTCCCCCCCACCCCCAGCAGTGGTCTTGTCAAGAGAGTGGTTCTTTGGGAGATATTTATCTCCCCAACTTTTGAACAGATATAGGGGCAATTTTATACTGCTTGGTTTGGCAATTATTGTTACTCTATAATCATGTCTGAGGTCACGTAGAGAAATTACAATTAATGACAACATACTTTACCTGTTTGATCAGCATGTACGTTTCAGACATGATCTTCTCAATTTTACCCAGGTCATAGGCCATAACTTTCTGACCTTGCTGCCATACTCGATAAGCATCGAGCAGAAGTGTTTTCCCAGACTCCACATCCTCAAGTAATTTCCTCTTCCTGCTTGATCTCTGGACAGGTTCTTCTGTAGGTACTGCTTGAACTATTCCCTTAGCTGCCTGCTGCTGATGTTTTGAGCTGATACTTAGCTCTTCCAAAGAAAGTTCTGGAGTCCGGCTCTCTGGAGCTCTCTCCTTTGAGGTCCTGCCAGACTGAAGACGGTCTGGCTCGCTGCGTTTACATGAAGAATCAAATTTTTCAGGGTCATTGGAATATCCATCAAGATCCATAGGCTCAACTGAACCAGGCCCAGGAAGCTCTTTAATTTCCTTGTCATTCTTGTCCTCTTGTTCCAATATGTCCATAGCATTGGGAATCTGTCCCTGGGTCCCTTCCTTTACTCCATTTTCAGTACTATGCACTACTCCATCCGATAAAACTGGCTTTTTGGGAAGGACATCTTTCCCCTCTTCAGCACTAGTTTTATTAGAGACGTCTGTTGTCATCCTTCCTGAAGCAAGGTTAGAAGACTTGGAACTCTGATCTTCTGAAACCTTAATAAAAGAAGTAATTCGTCTCTGTTATTATTGAAATCAGAAAGGATTTGAGCACAGCTATGACTATCATGAATACTGACAATGAGGACCTTTACATTACTGCCTCTGCTGAAGAAAATGCATTTATTCTATGTTCATTCTTGTTTGTTCCTGAATATTAATTAATCCAAGCCACAAGTCTTACAATTAAAGTATCTTAATCAGTGAAAACACCACAGAGAAATCAACAGCACAGGCTGAACCAAAGCTGCAATGGTTTTCCCCACCCCACTACTTCAGTCTATACTATGGGATCCAACTAAATGAAATCCAAGGTTTTAGAAGACCACAATTTTCTTCTAATGTATTGAAATCAAAACTGAACCTGTTTCTTTTGGCAGCTGCAGCTCAATCTCACATTTAAGAATCTTCCCTTTGGTTGCTCTTACATAACTTTCTTCTTGTTAGTAGATCAAGAGGTACGCTAAACTGCTATAGTATTTTAATTTTTGTACCTTTACTTTGGTGATGGTCCAAAGGTAGAAAACTTCTGTACATCATCTCTTCATTCAAAAATCACTAATGATACAATTCTTCCATCCAGATTTATGAACAAACTATTTCATACACAGAGTTCCAGTGTTCTTAAGGATGTTTTCATTTAATTTGTTAAACCTATACTCTTAAGGTGGAAAACCCCTAGGAACAAGTTCTTCCTTGAATGTGTTTACCAAATAAACTTCCAATTTCCAGTTATCTTAACCTGGAAACTGATTAGTCTCTACATGCCTTTTTAAAGTGAAATCTACATGACAATTAAATGTATAACAGGCATGGTGCTGTCAAGGACTAGCAGTTAAAAATGGCTAGGCATGTAAATACCTAGTTGCCTGGTTTTGTTTTGCAAGAGGAATCTTAATTCATTTCAAAAGGAAATTTCAATAGACCCCACCTGAAAATGTAGCTGTTCTTATACTCCATCATTTGAAGTTTAAGGGGCAGTCAAACCAAACTTACTGCAATCCATTCTCAACAACTGTATTTGTTACTGGATTTCAAAAATTAAAACCAACAATGCTGGAAGAAAGTTTTCTGTGTAGTTGCATATAAACAAAAGATATTAGAAGTAAGTGATAATAATGTAGCCCTTCAGCCTCAGGAGCTCTAAGGAATGAGTAAACTGAACCTAGAAAAATCTAATTACTAAATGGACGACCATTAAACGCACTGCTGCCTTACCTGCGTCAGATCGTTGAGAGTGTCCTCCAACACTTTCACGGTAAGCACAAAGGCTTGCTGGGCCAGAACCTGCCGATCTGCATCACGCAAGTACTTCCTGGGCCACAGTAAGATAACAGAAATTAAGCTGTCAGAAGCTTATAGGACTTCAAAAGCAAGAACCAGGACATTAAAAAAAAAAACAACACAAAAAAAACCCAAACAAAAAAACCCGACACAACAATTTTAAAACAAGTTAGAAGAAAGCAAACAGAACATATCCAGTTGCATATTGAAATATAACACTTTAGCTATGTTTCCCTCCACTTCTCCCCTCCCCACAATCACCAAAGATGACATGCATGAAGCAAAAGATAGGGCTATCTACAAACGGAGAGAAGGGGAGAAATGGGGAAGGAAAAAAAAAAAACAAAAAACAAAAAAACCCCAAAAACCAAACCCAGAGCAAAACAGACAACCAGAATTACAGTTTTCTTGTATCAAGCCTTCTGTGCCCCTCAAATACCAGCTTTTTATTCAAACCTTTTCTTGAAAAAGAGTATTAGTCACACAAAGCTATCTTGAACTGTCAGGTGATTTTCATGTTCTGGATAAAACGTGCATGTGAGATTAAGGACATCAGCAAATCCTTTCTCACTGGTCGTATCAGTTGCCTTTGAATCTAGGTTTTTTAGAGTTAAAACACTGGTGTGCTAATACCTTTTTTTCCTATTTAGTATTATAAAAAAAAAATATTGTATGTGTAAAACTTATTCGCTCTGTGGCTTCCTTTAATTTACTAGAGCATTGTAGCTTCACTGTATTCTGACACAATGCTTTAGTCCACTTTCAAGGAAAACATTTCCAGCCATCAATCCCACCTAACTGAGTTTAATGGAAAACTGAATTTCTATTTTAGAATTGGCTGGTTTTAATGAGGGCTAAAAATCAAGTAAATAATTTTGAAGGGTACTATTTCAGTCAAAAAGCCAACATTTTCAATAAACATCTTTTCCCTCTACAGCATTACATTAAATTGGTAATTTTATGGTTTGCTTTTCAGACGAAAGATACATTAGTTCAGTAATAACTAAAGTTCAGATAAAAATGCCTGTTTTTAAAAATAGGGTTGTAACAGGCATATACCAGACACACCCAGAATATTTGCATTTAGAAGTTCCTGTAACGATTGCAGTTCACCATGGCTGGCACTGGCTGATCCAACAAGTCAAATTACTTGTTTGTTAAATTCAGTCTAGACTTATAAATAACATAATATTTTTAGTACAACTGTGGGCTTGCTTAGGACAGAATTTAAACCTTCTATGGTCCAGCATTTCTGATATGCTAAAAGTCAAAGTATTTTTGGCTTCGCGTTTTCTGAACATGTGGTGACATATTCCCAGATATACTACGATCTATGCAAATTCACATGCACTCACACTCAAAAACACATGAAGAAACCCTCGATGCCTCCAACTTATTGTCATCAATCATTCAGTTCAATTTCTCAAGCATTTGCCAGAGACTAATTTCAACGTTTCCCACTCGGGAAGCTACTAGAATTTTACCTCAATTGCTTCAATGTTTTCCTTAGATATTCATTTCAGTGTTCCCATTGATATGAACCCGTATATAGCTCACGTTAGATGGCTTCTTTTTTCTTCAGTAAGGTTAATGCAATTAAAATTAGATCACCTCTGAATAGGATAAGCTTTTTAAATAGCACCAGCTGCCAAGAGGCCGGCCAGCATCGCTCGGTCCCGGACTCCAGGAAGGCAGGAGGCCCGGGCTGCGACCTCCGCGCTGGGCACGGCTCGCGGGCCGCAGGCCAGCCGCGGGGCGCAGAAGCCACGGTGCTCTGTCCCACCAGCGGTCCCCTCCGCAGGGCAGCGGGACTCCAAGGCTGTTAAGGCAGCCGTACGGCTGCTCTGGGTTTCAAGAGAAATGCAGAGCAATTCTAGACTCTACTGCGGAATTGTAACCCTGAGAAAAATCAGCCATCATTCCGCTGTATTCCCAAGGAAATCTGTCTAAAGACTTTTTGCCTAAACTAAGAACGCCTTTAAATAAAATAGTCACACAGTGAACAAAATACATTCAAAGCTTTACAAAGTAATGGATTGATAAACACATCATACTTTCCCTGATCGGGGGTCCTCTGTAGCATAGATGAGACTTTCAGCAAGGTGTTGTAATCCTTTAGTTGCGCGAGCACATTTAGCAGTAAGACAATAGAGCGGTTCATATGAGATGCAAAACTGCCCGGGCGGTCGATCTCATCCACGGGGATGCGCCAGATTCCCTGCAGAGGAGGGAAAAGAGGACGCCTCTAAACAGGGATCCAACTGAAAAGGACAGAAATCTTAAAATATGGGTCAGATTCCGCAGCATGCTGAATTTCACTGAGGGTCGGTGGAATAATGGACAGACAAACGTCCTTCAGAGAGGGAGATCTGGTGGATTTAAACTCGTCTGACTCCTGCCAGCAGCAAAAGAGGGAGGCTTGCAGCAGCCACAGCACACCTTCTAAATGCGCTTCTAACTATTCCCAGAAAAAAGCAAGCAAAGCCTAAATTACATTGTGCATTTTTCTTAAATGTCTGTGAACACGCCTTCCTAAGCCAAAGCTCAACTGCCATAAAAAAACGACTAACTTAAAATAAGTTTTCCTGGCCTGAAAGCTACTACTCTTGTGCAGCCACAGCAAGCTTCTACCTTCAAATAATCTGTTGCAAGTGTCTTAGGAACTTGGTTACTGCCTTGATATCATCAGTGTTCACCACAGCACCAACCAGTCCGATAGGAAGAATCGGATTCCTCAGCAATATCCATTTTCCAGTGGCAGATTCAAATACTTGTGCATACATCCTGAGCCTTCTAATTAAATTTCTGGGACAAGGGAATCTTTGGGGAGCAAGGCTGGAGACTGATAGAAAATATAATTTAATTATGGTTAGTCAGCTCAGATTTTGCAATGTCTAATAAGTCTAAGGAGATTTTTTTCAGGTGTTTCATGTGGATTCTGTCAACACACTAGTCACCGCATTTGAAAAAAATGCAACGCAAATACTACTGTGCATGTAACTTACATTATGACCTTTCACAAAAACTGCCGTTACATCAGTGCAAACCCTTCCCTCGTGCTTTATTCAGTTCTGAAACTTTTCCTGTAGCAACTCTAAGACGAAGACCCTCTGGTCATGTATACCATTTGGTGACGATGCAGGAAGAATAGTCTCATTGATAGGAGTACCTGACTGAAAATGAATTTTGCTTACCAAACCTGTTCAGAGAGCAGGATATACAAATATTTACTCTTTTATCCTTGTTTAAAGGTCTTGCTTTGATATTTTTAGCTTCACTTTCAGTGTGAGCAAAATTCTTCAGAACTTAATGCAAGGTGGAAGCAAAAAAAATGATTACTGCAATCCTAAGTGACATTTGACCACAAAAGCAGCAGATACGTAACCGGCCTGTCTACAACAGACCCTTCCCCTGCACGTCTTCAGAAAACCTGCAGTTCTACTCCATAGGATGTATAGGAACTTGGGAAAAAACAACATACAAATATCAGTGTTTTTAAATAGGAAAGAATGACTTCAACTAGATATAATGCACGGACTTTTCTGCCAAATTTTCTTACTCTGGCTTTTCCTCATGCTCTCTACTCTTACTCCCTAGTGATCATGGAGAAAGCCGTTTTTCCTCCTTGCTCCCTGAAGCTTTCTTTCAGACTTTTTTTTGTCGCTTCCCTTTTCCACAAAGTACCTAAAAGCGTACCGTGACTGACCCGAGGCACAACCGTCGCTTCCTCCTCTCCGCAACTACCAACGTCCACAGCCACCTTCTGCGGCTTGGTGGCAAAGATCTTATCTGCTCATGCAGCTCAGCAGCTCTCAAGCACGGACAGATCTCGTAGGTAACAGTTCCGTAAAACAGCACATACTTTATTTAAACAGAGAAGCTTTTTCTTCCCCCAAACTATACAATGACTTTCCTTTCAGGCTACAGATGAAACACACACATTCTGGAGATGATATTTTTCGCTTTTCTGCACATATGTAAACTGGGTTTCTGCCAAATCCCAAAACAACCGAACGCCTCAATGGCACCACATTGCAACAACCTACTTAGCCAATTTCACTATACAAAACAATTTATGGTCAACTTAGATGCATACTGCAGGAATGGAAGACAGCCAATGTGTAGGTTCCTGGTCTTTTTCAGCATTACCTCATCCTTCATCGGAATTAGGCAGATCGCTTGGAGGGAGCTTTCGGATACCGTATCTGGAACCAGTTGAAAGTCATTTCGCAGCTCCTTCTCGTGTGTCCCACGTACACGTTTTAACGCTACCCCAGAAATGACAATAACGCAGGAAAACCACTTCCCATGACAGAACACGCTAACTGCAGCTGGAAAGCCGCGAAGGCGACAGAGCCCGCCCGGTGGAAACAGAGCCGCGCGTTCGGGGAAGGCCGCTCCTCTGTCCTGCAACAGGGCGCGCTGGAAGAGCTCAAATTAAAACTCGCACTAGAGGTGTTTACGTTTACTTTATCATTGCAATTACAGAGGAAGGTCTGATTTTAAAAGGAAAGTCGCTAACTTTTCATGTGTTGACTTGCAGTTTTACAAATGCGAAACAGCAGTAAGTCGGATTCCTGCCCTATGTTACATACCTGCCTGTTTCACACGCAGCCTCCAGCCAAAAGCAGAGAGAGACCTGCCGTCAGGAGTCAGAACAGTCTTCGTTCCACCCACTGTGATTTTATTAAGCAATAGGCAAAACACTGATGTTAAAGTGAGTTATCAGAATGTATTTTATGAGTGATGTTGAATTCTTTTTAAGATTGCAATTTGAGTCAGAGACTCAAGAAACAAACCGTCTCATTCAAACCTCTCCCAAAGAGAAGTTTAACTAAGCCCATCAGGCATGAATTCTTCCTTCCCAAGTATCAATAACCTTCAGGACGAATATTT
This sequence comes from Platalea leucorodia, assembly GCF_965183815.1. Classification (NCBI taxonomy): domain Eukaryota; kingdom Metazoa; phylum Chordata; class Aves; order Pelecaniformes; family Threskiornithidae; genus Platalea; species Platalea leucorodia. The sequence goes on from NC_138834.1 coordinate 17,108,673, forward strand.
CTGAATTCAGATCACACACTGCAACTTTTTTAAAAACATAGCCTAGCAATCAGCTTTTTAAACGAGACTTAAGAAAGAGACAAATGCAAAGCTTGTAATGAAATAGCTGGGGAGGAGACTGCAAAATGTTATTCAGTTTGAGTAAAATTAAAGTTTTCATATCATCATTTGAAAATTCAGATCTGTTAGCGAAGTACCTCCCTTGAAAGTACCCATACCGAGGAGTGCAGATCCTTGTGACAAACATTTGCAGTTCTTCGAAAGGTTTTGTTACTGATCATCACCACTCAGGTCACTTGAGAAAACGTCTCCGGCTCTGGCGACCAAAAGGATTTTAGATCCAACGCACCGCTCCTGTTTGCTGGCCCCCGTTCCCGTTTGCTGGCCCCCGTTCCCGTTTGCTGGCCCCCGTTCCCGCAGCTGAAAGGTTCTCCTCCCCCCGCAGCAGCCAGCAAAGCTGTTTACACGAAACCAGGGGAAGGAGCAAGACGCTTCCAACAACTCCAAAATGCCTCTCAAGATCCAAAACATCAAGCCACTCTCCATGCCTTCCTGGCTAAACAAACACTTGGCAAGAGCTGGGGGCGGGGGAATCAAGCCTGATACGCACTGCTAGAAAAAATCAGCCTGGGAGTACGAGAAAATTCTGTGGATAACAATACTGAATTTTACATTAAGTATGAAACTGAATAATGAAGTCAGTATACCATACTCCTGACGACACTTTAAAAATTTTCAGCTTGAAACTTGCTGCACAACCTCGCCTTGCAGAAGAACTGAAGAGGGTGAGGAGAGGACGGTGCTGCAGAGGGTTTGTGAGCACGAGCCCCAGCAATAGTGGTTACTTTCTACTGCAGTCACTGAAAATAGCAAGGAAGGAAGTGCTTATTATTCCTCCACGCCGCTCGCTCCAGAACTTTACGGGAGGGGATTCCCTGGGGCTTAGGAATGCCTCTCCGAGGAGGAAAGGCTGACAGTTCTTAACAAACCCCAAACTTCTCCGGGGACAGCTGCTGCTGACGCGGCAGAGCTTCAGAGTAAGCCATTTTCTAAGCAGAGATCAAACTTTCCTCTCTCAATGCTCCATGATTTCTCTTCTTAACGAAATGGAGAAATGCTAGTCATACTTCAGATGATCCGATTCACATATAACAAGCAAACACATAAACCGACCACTGCTGCAAATAGAGACCTACAATCACTTATGACTCAATTCCCTCTTTTTATTCTTTTTTCCCAAGGGTCCCAGAAGTGCAAGTTGCACTGCATACAACAAACTCGATTCTACTGCTGCCTTCAAGTGATCAGAGCAAAACCAAACACTTCTTTGACCAGTACTTGTTAACCTCAGTAATATCCTATTAAGACAAGGCTTTGCTAAAACCGAATCTAATTTAAATATTTAGAGATTGTTATAAAACATGACAAGGCCAACAAACCAACTAATGAAGTGGTGCAGAGAAGCCACCAATTAATAATGCAAGAACCTACACAATATTTTAAAATCAGAAGTTGAACTAAGCACAATTGCATAATCCCTGGAAAGCTCATGCTTTCCTAAACGTTTTTATTTTTTTAAGCCTACGTTTTAATACAGGGTTAAGCACAACACACTGAAGTAGTACTGGCTTTACTCATGTCCTCTCTTTGCGGTTATCTAGGTCAACGTAAGATCTTGCACCGGGGGCCTGAAAAGGAAAGGAATATGGTTCAAGCTGAATGACGTTCCCACTCTCGCCCTTTTCAGGTAAAGCAGGGCCAGCGCAGCCCCCTGAATACCCCTGCTCCTCGCCGAAGCAGGGCTCCGCTGGGCGCTCAGCCGGGCGCGCTGCGCTGGCTCGGCTCGCCACTTCCTGCAGCTCCGAGCGCAGCCCTCGAAACCGCGGCCCCCCCGGCGAGCGAGTCACTAAACCGCCTTTTCTCGCCCCATCTTAACACCCCGCCGGATCGCCTACTGCGTTACTCTGTCACCTGATTTTGGCTTTGCTTCTTTTCTACAGATAATCCTATTATTTTTCTTCCTCGATTCTTCATTTCATCCAGACTGCTGTTCAGTGGAACAGCTCCACCTCTGTGAACGGGAATGCGAGTGGGTACAAAAGTATTAAGAAATGAAAGGAACTATACGCAGAACATTAAAGTTGTTAGCTGCGGGGACTTGTGTCATCAAGGTAAAAGAAGCAGCCCCTGCTTTCTGTAACTTCACTTATTTCAGAAAAATCTTACAAACTTTTCCAGAGTATTTAAGCAGCACTCCTCTTGTCTGCTGTTAGTCTTGTTCACGTTGTGCAGTAGCAGAATATAAAAAATAGTATGATAATAAATAAATCACATTTTATCAGCCTGGAAAAGGAAACAGAAATAAGGCAAAACTGCAGCAACTTCCTTTTCCTAAGCCAGAACCAAGCAGGATCACAGTTCCTGGTCTACAAGGTAAATAATGTCTATTTCTTTTTTTCTTCTTTTTTAAATACGCACAGACTCGAAGTGCACGAACAGCACGTATGCTTTCTGGAAGAACTGTGGAATTCTGCAGCATTATTTTAGCAAGAAAGCAGCATGGAAAATACTGACAAATGAAAACGCTCCACATGCTCTAATTATCATATGATGATAAAGAAACATAATGGACAATTTTCACCTCTTCTTTCTCTCGAAGTGATGTTAAATTGGTTTCAACCCTACGAAAGGAACACCCAAGCCATACCTGCCTGGAGAGACTGTTATGTGCGAGCACGAGTCAGGGGCACACGCAGACAAGGCAGGGAAAGGGAGTCGTTTCCTCGCTGCATAAGCAATTACATAAAACCAGAAATGCCTTGTTAAGATGATGAGTTACAAGTTCAGGTGGAATGAGTGAAACAGAAACCGAGGTCTACGGAGAGCCTTTGCAAAACGTTGGGTTTGGCCGCTTGCCAGGCTGAATCTGGAGGGTTTTGTTCACTGGGTCAGGAGGCTGGAGGAGTTTTCACTCAGATGGTTCCCATGTACCATGTGATTGCGCAAGGATGTCAACAGAAAGGCACGTCGTCTCTTTTTAAAGGGAAATGGCTAACTCGACTATAAAAAAAGAAAATAAAGAATCCACCCTACTCCATGGCTACAATGGAAAGAAAGACAGAGAAGAAAGCGAGAAGGAGCAACAGGCCATCCTCTTAAAACCTGTTTGGAAGGTGCAATCCTGTTCCAGCAACGCCACAGCCGCGCTCCCTCCGCAGCCCTCCAACGGCGCGCCCCGGGCAGACCCCCCCGCTCGACAGCACCGGCGACACGGGAGGCGCGCGGTAACGCGCCGTCCCCGGCGTGAAGACGACTGCTCCAGGGCAGCGCCCCCGGCGCCGGCGGGGTTCCTGCCCCAGAGCACTCTACCAACCAGTCCCTAGATTCCCTCTGGCCAGCCCCTCATTCCTCTGCTCTGAAAATCTGGGGTGCTAAAGCAAAGGTGGATTTGAAGATACAGCTGTGGAACACAGTCCCCCGTCTGTCCGTCCGTCTCCGTCCCCCTCCCCCCGTTGCCACCAGGGAAAAAAGTTCTCGTTTAGACAGCTGGACAACTCCTCAAGCTGGAAGGTCAGTTATTGATAATGAGACTTTTGGACAAATTACTTTATTGTCCTTCCTCCAGAAGACGCTCCAGCTGTATTTTAGGAAAGAGAGAAAAAGGGATTGGTCAGGAAAGGAATTAAATTATCAGCAGTAACTTTATCCACTGTGTCCTGCAGCCAATCTAGGGTTTAAAAAGGAAAGAAAGAGGTTTGCCAAAGGGATGCAGAAGAGAGTTATCCAGAGATTTAGTCAGGCGCTTCTATCTACTCAAAAGAAAACACCAAGAAAGGTGCCTGCTCACCCATGTTGGAATTTCTCATTATGCCTTTGTTACTTCAATATCTTTTTTTGGGGTACATTTTGGTTTATGTCCCGTCCCTATCTGAAAGAGCCTGGATTCTTTCTTTGGGTGGATATAAAGCACCGAAGTCCAAAGAATACAGAATGCCTCTAGATCTTGTAATAAGCAACTAACTTGATGCAGAAACCTAATGAAAAAATATGAAACCCTCGACAGGAAAACTCTTTAGCAGGATTTTGCATTTCTTTAGGCATTCTCAGGGGCCAGATGCAGGAAGATTTCTTTACCACCAAAACAAACGGTTAGCAGGGCACATCTAGAGAGCGGCGGGGGTTCTGGTTTTGCCTCACAGACAGCCTTGCGTTGTTGTAAGAGGATTTTTCTGCTTAGATCTTTTCTGTGTATCTGCTGCAACCAGACTGCCTGGCATCAGACGCAAATGGTACCCAAAGCTAATGAAACAAGCTCGGTACAGCCCATCCATCTGCCTGGAAGTGGGCAGGCTACGGCATTAGCCCCCTGCAGATCTAGTAAACTCTCATTTTTCGAGAACATGTGGGTTTCATTTAATTTAAGTCCATGTGTCTATGATATAGACACACACATTTAATGATATCACCTAGAAACCTTTCACAGAGAGAAAAAAGGCGTCTAGGGGATGTGGCTCACCTGGGCTATTATAGGCTCCACACGCTAGGAACGACTCTCTCCCCTGAATCAAAGGATGATGAGCAAGTCACAGAAGATGACAAATGCTAGGGGAGATAAATGCCAACTACTAAGTCGGCAGGAGGCTCTGGACGCTGTCAGTGCCATGCCGAGGTCGAGCCCCACCACTCATTCTTCTTCCTAGAGCTGCTGCAGAACCAGAAAGAGAACTGGGGCCAACACGGAGCCGAGAGAAGCCATCGGTTCCCAGACAAGGGTAGGTTTCAGGATCATGGGATTTTTTACCTAGACCCCTACACTTCTGTCGCTAGAGTGACTGTCCCCATCTTCCCAGAGGTTACGAAGTAAACAGCTAGTAGCATACATGCACTTTAACCGGTATTAAGATTCTGTTTGGCAGGAGGAGGGTTACCTCAGCCTAATTTTAAGAAAATCAAAAATTGCTTCCAAACACAGAACTACCAGCTATCATCTTTGCCTACATCTGGTAACACCCAAAACCAGTGAACCTGGCACAGCGTATTACTAACGTTATCCTGACAACACTCCTGCCTTAAGTGAATACCAGAGTAGTACAGCCATAACAAAGCCTAGGTACGAAGAAGAGAGATTAGAAATACCCAGCAATCTAATGCAGGGACAGAAGAGTTAAAGCCTGGAGACAAGCCTCAAGTCTCTCACCCTCCAAAAGGCAGCCTTTCCACTTCCCTAACAACAGGGCAATGCTTAACGGAGAAGTCAGTCAAACGTAAGAGAGATGTTCAAAAGGATGTGCAGAATGGTACAACCTGTGGAACGTCCAAATGGGCCACGGGCAAGGCAGCTGCTACAAAGGAAAGACGACAGATTTTTCACAAGAATATCAGCTAATTTTCAAGTTGGGTGGATGAGTGCAGCAAAGGAAAAATGCTACCTGCCTTACGGGTACCTGAAGTTGCCTATTTCCAAACAGCTTACACTGATTCACCTCCTGCATCTAGTGCAGTATACGTGAAACTAGAGAAAAAAAGGAGGACACGAACTTCATAACATTAAGAGGTATGCTAATTACTGAGATTCGGCCCATTGTTAATGTAGAACCATGAGCTGTTCGGAGATTCTTCAGGCTGAAACACTGCAGTAAGGGTCTCCTTGCACAGGATGCCACCGTTTACTAGCTCAGTAAGCTTGAAGGATTTCACAGGATTTGAAAAAACACATTTTCACCTACTTAAATATCCAAGTTCTAGATGTAACTTACTGATTACCCAATACATAAAATGTAAGTGATTATCCTTTTAACAGCAAGACAGTCTCCACATACAAGACTCCATTGATTTTGAGTATTTTAAACTAGGCTGTCAGAGTGCTAAAAAGTTCTTTTAACAAAATATTCAACTTTTTATGCCAACAAAAACTGCTCTTCAATCCTACGTCCCTTACTTTTAAACAAACAAGATGCTTAGCTGCCCACTCCCGCCCCAGAGCTGCGACGCAGCATCCCTGCGCTGACAGCACGGCTCATCTCTCAGCTTGTAGACTCTCTTCTGCACGACGACACACACACACTAAAATATCAAAATGGGAAACTATAAAATCCCAGTGTCTGCAAAATGTTTCAGCATGTTCGTACAATGCTTAGAAAAAGTAACATCATCCCCCTGTATGTTTTACAAATATATCACCAAGTTAGACTCAAAATCTGAGAAAACAGCAAAAGCTAGAGTGTCTCACATCAGTAGCGCGGAGGAAAATGCTATCATTTCAGAAAACACTGATCAAGCACTCAATGTTCATTCTTGTCAGCACCAAATCACTCGAATACCTGGCATTAGGAGATCCTGCTGAAAGAGATCTTTGAGCCTCAAGGAACATAAATGAAAAGGCCCAGAGAACACTTGCTACTAGTTTCCATCACAGTTTTTGAAAAGAGAAAAAACCTCTAAAGCAGTATCACACGGCAGCTCATAAAATACAATCAAGTGATAATCTTTAAAACTACTGGAAAAGAGCCTTCAGCTTAATTGAATCTTGATATAAAATTTCATCTTCGTATAAAATTACCCAGAAATATTCTCCTTACAATACCTTTTGGCTAAGATGCATCCTTCAGACACATGAGTTTCTCTTATCTCAGAGCATTATGAGCGATCATGCAGCCACATCATCTAACTTTGGGGGACCACACAAGGACTTTTGAGTACATTTTTCCTCATCAACCTGTTGGGCATGGCTTCTCTCAACTGACCTGGTAAGTGTGAAAAAGTAAGTAGGTTTGAGGTGATGCAACACAAAACCAAACAGATTTGTGTACTGCACGTACTGCAGCTTGGGCAGGAAAGAGCCACGTCATCGTTAGGAGGTGACGTATCAATACGCAGCTCTAACGACTGCCTCTGGTCGGGGACTGGCAATGTCTCATCAAATTTTCGTTAGAGTTGTTATGACCTCAGACTCATGTTTCATAGCACACGAGCCACTGCCTTCAAAACATACACAGGTAGGGCTTTTTGCAGCTTATTTAGGAACAAATCAAGACCACGGAAGAAGCTACTAAATGTCACTGAATAGGCTGTGAAGCTATTTACAAAAACTAAGAAAGCTGCATATCGGAATGTAATGAATAAACGTCAATATTTTTAATAGCATGAATATAAACAAGTACTACCAAGCAGGAGAAAATATAAAATGCCATACATACCAGGAATGGTACTAAAAATTACATTCATCTGTTCACTATTAGCCATCAAATTCTAAAAGCCTTTTGGAAAGCGACAAGGATGGCACGTTCCATCACTGGCTGGTATTTCGGTACGTGCACGCTATCCGCAAGCACAGAGAAATACTTGCATCTTCATCAGTGTTGAGAAGAACAAAAGCAACGGAGAGGAGAGCTGAACTGAACAAAAATTTAAACTCCTCTAGTGTTCCAAGAGTTAAAACGACAGCAAGAGCTAGTAGAAAAGCCTTTTAATCTCAAATCAGAATCCTGTAAGATCTGACTAGGGTTCCCTACTCCTTTTTTATAACGCCAGTTTTATAAAGATACGTGTTTGCAAATACATGACTTAGTTCATATTTGAAGGTCACAGTTCTGCCTGAGGTTTCACACCGGCTTAGGGATGACAGAAGTACACATCCTGGATCTCAAACTGTTTGCCAGCTGAAGTTGAGGGCGGGAAGCAGCTTATTTGAAATAGGTAATAAGAAACAAATATCCCGTATTAGTGGTTATGATCCAGAAAAAGACATATGCAGTGGTAAAAAGGAGCCAAGCCTCGGAGAAGACATACTCCTCTCAAACAACTAAAGCTCTACGTGAGTTTGCACATTTCATCCTCCCCAATTAAGACCTTCAAATTAAGTTATTAGGAGCCGACGGATAACTCGCTGCGCTACCTCTTCTCCCCCCACTACAGCAGCGTCCATAGAACACTTCCCTTCTCTGCCCAGCAAGTGGAGGCCCTGAACAAGTCCTGACTGCTATAAAAGGCAAAAAATCTCTTACTGTTATACACTCCATAGCTAACCTCAGACTATCTTTTCTCCTCTGATACAGGAATTCATGCAACAAAAAAGAATGTCATTAACTCTGTTATTCAAGTATTCTACCTTTTTTCTTTCGGGGGGGCGGGAGGTGTTAACAACTAATGCTGTCCTGCTTTCAGAGACTCCCAGGGCTTCCTCAGCAATACAGGGTTTAAAAACAAACAAACAAAAGTAGTACTTTATCCAATTGTGAGAGTTAGCGGAAATGTCTAATTCAAGTAAACATTTAGGCAGCAGCCTGCCTAGCACCCCAAGTAAAGCTGACTGATCTTTGATAACACCAGGGGAACAAGACATTGCAGAGACGCTGTAATTCAATTCCCCTATTTACAGTAACATAAATCACAGTATACACGGGGGACCTCGATATTCAACCAGCAGCAATACTACAACAGCTCAATCCAGCACAAGGCACGGCAGTGACTCAGTTAGCTAGGCAGAAGGCAGGGTACAGTCTGCTGCTGTTTGATTTCAGGGATATTGCAAGATAGGAATTATTTGTTTGAGAACAACCAGAGTAATTATTGAGGGGGAGGAGGAGCGAGGAAGGCCTCAACATTTAGAGTATTGCAGACTCCGATAAAGATGCTAAAACCACACAAAAGTCCTATTACTGAAAACAACCAGAACAGTATCTGGGTATTCAAGATGTCAACCTGAACACGCTCCAATAAAAGAGACACATCCTGCAGCTTCCTGGGTAATAAAAACCTCCACAGCATATGCTTTAATTCCTAGATCTGCTTCATGCGAAATACCCACAGCACACACCAAAACCTGCCGTTGCACAAATAAACACATGCTGCAGTAAATTAAAAAAACAGAAACACGAAGCTGCCACAGCCAATGCCGCAAATAGCATGTGGCACTTGCTTTATGCACAACACCAGAATTTACTGCAATTAAGACATACGTTCTAAAATTACAATCACGTGACCACACAAAGCTGACTGGTTTTAGCAAACTGCTAATTAAATTGGAATCCTCTTATCCTCTCATCCTCTCGCTCTCTCTTTAGCTGAATGAAGCAGCAACTGCTACAGCATAGTGGCTCATGCAAAATAGATGCTGAACAACAGGCTGGTCTGTTAGGTCACCGTTAAGAAGGGGAATCTCCAGCGAGCCCGGCTGTCGTAGGCAGAACGGCGGAGCGCACACCAGAGATCGCAGCTGGGCTGCTCCGTGCCAGACAGGATCTGTACAGACCTACCGTCTCTTTTTTCCTCCAGACACGAAAGCCTCTCCTTGCAAGCTTTAGAGCCGAATTGAAAACGAGGGTGCTAAATAATTCATCCCACTAAGGGGGTGGAGGAAGGAGACCGAGAAATCCCAAACAATGCAGGCAGAAGAAAACAAAAATCCCTCACCCTTTCGGCCCCCCTTCCAAACTTCTCTCGGCTCCTCCGTTTCCCATTGCTCTCGGGATCCCCTCGGTGCAGCCAGGCAGAGCTGTCACAGCCTCCCGCCGAGGGCGAACCGGACCAAACGCGGGCTTCCCAGCCGGGGCGGCAAACGCCCTCGGAGCGCACCCCTGCCGCCGGGCGCCCGGAGCGCGCCCAGCCCCGGCGGCCCGGCCCGGCCCGGCCCGGGGAAGGGGGTCCCCGCGGCGGCGGCGGGCGAGGAGCGGCGCCCCGGGGAGGGTCTGGGCAGCCGAGCGGGAAGGGGCGCCCCGCAACGCCCCGCAACGCCGGGGAGCCGGCGGCTGCTCGTGCTCGTGCGGGCAGAGGCAAAGCAAACTTACTGCACCGCGGCCCCGGCCCCGCCGGAGCGCCAGGCCGGGCCCCGCTCCCCCCGCGGCATCGCCCCGCAGCCCCGCGCCCCGGCCGCGGCCAGCGGCGCCGCCTCCGCCGCGCCAGAGCCGCCCCCCCGCGGGGCTCCCCCGCCCGCCCCGCCCGCACTCACCATCACCGGGCGGCGGGCTCGCTCCGCCGGACCCCCGGCGGCCCGCCGAGCCGGAGCGCCCGCCCCCGCCGCGCCGCGCCGCCCCCGCGCCCCCACCTGACGGCGCGGGCCGGGCCCCCCCTCGCGCTTCCTCTCGGCGCGGGCTTCCTGCCGCGCGGCCGCTCCCCCCGCGGCGGGGCGGGGCGGGGGCGGCGGGGGCGGCCCGCTCCGGCCCCGGGCGCTGCTCCCGCACCGGGCGCTGCTCCCGCACCGCCGCCGAGCCCGGCCCGCCGCCGCCCCGCGCGGCAGGGACTGCACAGCTGCTCCTGCCCGTTTGCAGGCAGCAGGGAACCGCGACCGGCTCCCACCTGCGCCGGGCCCTCCCGGAACGGCGCCTGACCCCGCTTCGCCCCGCCGGTGCCGCGCCGGGGCCCTTCGCCTCGCCGCCACCCAAGGCCCGCTCCTGACCTATTTTTCCCGAGCGCGGCCGGTTCGCTCCTCTCCCCGCAGCGCCGAGCCCGCCCGGACGCTGGGAGCGGCGGGGCGAGGCAGGGGCCGCTCGCCCCCCGCTCGCCCCGCAAACACCCTGCCGCAAAGGCGGGACGCCCCGCGCCGCTGCCCCGCGTTCAGGCGGTCGCATCGCCCCCCCGCCCCCGGGCTGCTGAGGGACCTCCGGCTCCCGCCACGCCGGCGGCACAGGGCTCGCACCAGTCCCCTGCCGCCCGCTTCACGGCATCCTTCTCCCTTCCCCAAACACAGGCCTACCCTCGCCCTTTCCCCGTGCTTCGCTCCCCGCACCGCCCACGATTTCACTCGGTCCCCTGTAGCGAGACCCGCCGCGTGCCGGCCCGCTGCCCGCCTCGGCCCTACGGTCCTGCCTCGCACACCCTCTGCACACCGGTCGCGACCGCAGCTCGGCCCAGCGAGGCTTAGCGTCCTTTCCCAGCCACTCATCCAGCCTCTGCTCCCGACTACAAAGTTTTAAACACTTTATGGTCCCCTTCTCTCACTTCTGCAAGCGGGGCAATTGCTTTCACTCCCTCCTTGCCTTCCTAAGCATTGCAGGGATTTGGGGTTGGTTTCTCCCCCTCCTGATTCTAGGATTATTCTGAAGTGCTCAAAATTTACCCTGTTTACTAACACCTCCCGTTTAATAGCCTGCTCCGCAGCTCCCATAGGCCCCACGTGCTATGCAGAAGTCAGTTGCTGAAATTAATTACCTCTCTTTCCCATGATTTTAGCCCCTTTCTACCCTTCTTTTAATTTCTTCATGTTCCTCCTCTCTTACCACATCAGTTTTAGGCTTCTCACACTGAAAGCCCCATATACCTTGCCCCTTCCTCCTTATTTACATACTTTATATATATATACATTTATGCTTAACAGCGTCTTTAAAAAAAAAGCTAAAGAATAGCTTAGCTATCCTATTTATCTTTTATAAAATTACGTTAATCAACAATACCCTGTGCCTATCCCTCCACTTAAACTGTGAGACTCAGCTTTTTTGTTTGACAGCGAAGATTTCACTATGGGCATTGCCACTCTTTAAAATACCCAATGTCTTCGTCACCTCGTACATCTTGCTACCAAAGGCGATAACCCATTCTAGACTTATTAACAACGCAGTCTTGGCACTACCACTTCAAAAATCCATTAACTTTTAACCTTTTGACTGCGTAACATGGATTTATGTTTTAAATAGAGAACCGAAATGACTACTTACTTTCTATGTATTCATGCAAATAGGCTTCTTTTTGACCTGCCCTTTTTCAGCTGCTCATTTAGTCACTGTTAGCAGCAGAGCTCCTATCTCCTCTATTGCACTGGAGGTTTCTTCCTACGTATTGTCATTTATTTGTGCAAATTAAATAGTTGTTGTACCTGGAATTAAATACATTGTAAAATGTTTAAAGTTAATAGCCCAAAGACTGGATGTTCACTAGATCGGAAACTATGTCATATAAAAGTTCTGCACAACTAAATACCTTTAAGCTATAAGCATGGCAATGGAAGGATTGTGTTTTCTAATTAATACCTCTTAGCTGTTACCATGAAGAGTCACTTCATTTTTCATAAAAAGCAGCAAAAACACAGGCATCTTGAACTGATAATAAAAGGCAAATAAGTATAATAATACTTAGTTACTAGATTTCAAACTGCTTTACAAACAAGCAAAATTTCAAAATATCACTAATTGGAGTATTTACTACATGTCTAATTCATTATTGCTATAGCATAGAAACAGCCCTTGGTAAAGGTCCATTACCAACTTAAATTAAGGAAACAAATTTTTCTCTTCAGAGTTTAAAAGGATATGGTTTTCACCACAGATTATCTGAAATTCTGTCCAATTCCAGAAGTTTATGTTCCCTCTCAATCAGCAATTTATGAATCGCCATCAGATTTGTGAGGTTCACACTGCGGACTCCTACACCACACGTTATTCAGTTGTCTGAAGCATCACAAGCAGAATGAATTTTGCACTGTTTGCACATGTAGGTGTTCATAACTTACGGTGCCACTGAGCAAGAAAATTCCAATTTAGTCCCCTAAGGTAAAATAGAGAGGCTCAGTGAAGTGTAAGCGGCATCCCCTGCACCTGCGGGGACCAGAAACAGCCTGGGACTTCCACATTCTGGGTACGGGAGACAGGTTACGGACACACCCTAAATCCAGTAGCGCTGTGGCAAAAGGTAGACCAAACTATTTACTTGGTGTTCACGAAAAGGGAGTACGTGTTTGGCGCTCGCGTCAGAAGTAACCTGGGGTTATTCACCTGCACCCACACGCACGCCCCGGAGCTACGTCTCTGGCTCGGGCAGTCCTGCTCCCGCTGCCGCCGGCTCAGGCTCGCTGGTGAAACGGCTGCTGCAGAAGACGGCTGGCACCACTATGCCCGCATTCTTGGTTCGGACGTAACACTATGTGATATCAAAGGCCTTTTCATTAATTATTTTTACACAGCACAATACTTGGGGCACTCTATTCAAGTCTTCTGGCTGATTAGGAGTAGAAGATGATGTAGTATTAATTGTCTAATTAGATGGAGACACCGTGCAAACGAGGGCTCTAGGAACAGCTAACATGTACTGCTTTTTAAGCTTAATTTAGGTGATACAGGAACAAAACAATGCGACTTTACGCATCTTGGCAAGGAAGGATGGATGGGAAAAAGACTGACAGAGCAATTACAGGGAACTTGAAACATGCCCAGAGTCAACAAGATGACCTAACATTTGTCCTTTTAAAAATAAATACTCACAATTAATACTTTCAGTTCAGAAAACCATCTCTGAGAAAGAAGAACAGTTATCCTAGGTGCAACTGCTAATCCCCAAAGACCGTGTCCTATACTTGGCATTTAGTTATTTATGATGGGAAAGGAGGAGGGCAAAGCACTATTCCAGACCATTAAAAAGCGGCAAATTCATATTTCACTCCATGTTTCCTTCTTTAAGAGTCTCATTTCACCAAATGCCTTTTTTTTTTTTTTTTTTTTTTTTTAATCTTCTATATCTTTAAATCAATACCAACCAGAGAAAGTCTGAGGAACATCTCAGCCAGAATCACCTACGGGATGTGACCCTAGCACATGCTCTCCAGCGCTGCCATACTAGGAGCCAGATGGAAGTGATTTTACACTTTTAAGCATTTTTAACTTTTGCACACTAGGATTTCTCGATGAAATGTTCTGGGGTGAATAACGAGTGTTCAGAAAGATTCCAGACCTCTGCACTGTCGAGATAAGGGTGCTAGCTTTCCTTGCAAACACAGCATATGAGTTTGTTAAGGTCAATATATTTGAAATTCTGTTCCACTTTCAAATGATTTTCTTCAGTTCAGAGGATATGCATTGTAAATCCTAGCACAAACTCTATTTCCACTTAGGAAGAGTGGATTTCATCTTTTGTTTTTAAGGAAGTAGGATATTGTTTTCACTTATAGGTGGCTTTTTTAATTTCTTGTAGAGATAAAAGTAATCTCAAGCTTCCAGTGCAATGGAAGTCCTACAGGAACAAGAAAGTATTCTTCCTTCAGCAGCAGCATTGGCTTCCTTTACCTCAGATATTTTTAATCTTCTTGCAAACAGTCAGACACCAATAGCTACCAGACTGGAATATTTGCCTAGAAAACCCAGTCTAATCCAGAGTAGCAAATTTTGTGGTCTTTTCCAGGCCACCGCGAATGCTGAGCAGCAGAACTGGCTGCTACGACCAGAACCAACAACGGACCCGCGCTGAAGTTAAACCCACGCAGTGGTCAGTAGGTAACAAAGACAGAGGTTAAGGAGAATAAAGAGGAAGGAGGGGAGAAAAATACATTTCACATTTCATATATTCACCAATTTTGTGATCTGGAGATGATAGCCTGTTTATATACAGGTTTCTATTTCTTGTTTATTAGGAGGCAATTTTATTCCCTCTGAATTTCAAAGAGAAACATAAACCAGCGAGTGCCAAATCTGCACCTTCAGAGGAATGTATCTTTTCAAAACCTGTCTCTCTTCAATATTCAACAAGTAAGAGTAATTCATTCCTTTCTGACACTATTTTGCTTGCAAACCACAATCTTGATTTTGAAAGAGTATTTTAACCAATTCTATATCATTTTATACCTGACTTACTCCTCTTAAAAACAGGAATTTCTATGGATAAAGCTATTATTTGGGGAATTTCATATGGACCATATGCTGTCATTGTCTAGAGACAAACAAATGTAAAATAATACCTAATTATTTGTCCACACACTGCATTTAAACTGCTGTTCTTAAAAGGGCAAATGGAAGAAGAAAGAATAAATGCAAAAGGAGAAACAGGAGAGGAATATGTCAAAAAGTAGCAACAGGAATACGAGAAACTGAAAGGAGATTTGGAACAGAAATCTGTGGTATCTCATCTTGCTGTCTTCACCTTGCTGCCCACATACTTAAACGACTTCAGATTCAGACTCATCTCCTGGTGGGCCTTTCATTTTGTCAGCGTCAGGCTGCTGCTGGAGACAGCTCTCAGACGGAAGTTTTCAGGAAGAAAGACACTTTGCTTTGCTTTACCTTCTCAATTTGAGAACATACAGAGGCAGGAAATTTTATTCTGGCTCAATTTTTCACATAAAGCAAGCAGAGACTTGTCAGATTTTGAAGGGAGAAAAGTGACATATTGAAAAGACAGTGACAAAACAACGCAGAGAATGGGCCTACACGTGAACGGTTTACCTGCCTACATTGTCACAGTAATGCTGTGCCCAGAATACGCTGTCTATGATTTCCCGCAAAGATTTCGGAAAGAGAGCAATACTCACTGATTACTAATTTACAAAGAAGGAACCCACCTTTCTGCTTAAAATTATTCTCCCCTTTTCTCCCACACTTTGTGAGCAGGGTCACATCCACTGATTGTCTCAATCCTAGGCTGAGAACTCTCTGGGCATGACACGTGTAAGGCAGTTAAGTCCTGTCTGTCTGTCTGTCTCCTCCTTTCTTCCTTAGTTCAAATCTTTTTGCTTCCTAAGTGCCTGGGTGCCAGGCGGCACAAGCTGAAATCACAACTTTTATGACGTGGTAGTTGATATTTCTGAATTTCAGCATGGGAACTGACTTCCAAAATTTGTCATCCAGATACTGATGCTCTCCAAAGCAGACAAGACTGTTTTTTGGGCATTTCTTCACTTGAAATTCTGTAACGCAACCTAGCAATGCCGAGAACCCAAGCCCGTTTCCTGATCCAGAGCCATTAGACCTCCTCCGGTTCAAACACACTCACCGTGCAGTCCCTCATCAGCGAAGTACAGCGAATGCACCTTGAAGCTAATTGCCACTCTTTTCTTTGTGACTGGAAATAGCTGCAACTGGACTCAGAAGTATTATTTCATTCTTTTTAGCTTTCATAATTCTACAAGACATTTGAATAAACTAACAATACACTTGAAGAAAGTCCATCAGTATCTCTTTGTGCTACTAGCTGCTCACCAAAATCTTAGGTTTGGAATTCAGTCAGTCGCAGGAGTAGGAATAAGTCCTCTAGCCAGTTAGCTACTGTTAAAGACAACATTTCTTTCCTATTAAGATTAGTTTTATTGCCTGATATATTTTAAAATAACAGTTCTTTCATTTTTTTCCCTGCCTTAAAATGTCTTCATTCTTCAACATAATAAATGTTCTTTCTCCTAAAATACACATAAACACACAGGCGTGCATGCACACAGTAAAATTCAAGAAGTCCTTTTACTGTTGCTCCTGTTTAATCCCTGCAAGACAAGAATTCCCGCCTGCAGGACCCTTTTTCCTGATGACAATGCATTCAGGATGCATTTTCCTATGCGTTTCCCCCCCGCCCCCGATGGAGAAAACGGTACTTCCTTTCTGGGATACCTATGCGGACCCATCGTGCTTCAAGGACGGCAGCCCAGTTGTGAAATGGTGACAATTCTCTTGTTTCTTGCTATATGATGGTTAAGATGAAAAAACAAACAAGCAAACAAACCCCTTCATACAACAATGGCCACAAGAACTACGGGGGGCAAAGCCTGAAGAGTAACTCCTCCTGTACACGGCACTAACTGCTGATTTCTCACTTACTTAAAGGGAAAAAATTATTCACAAATAATTTTTCTTGCTTTGCTGTTCTTGCAGAGCAACGAGAACATCTCATTATAAAAGATACGGAGGAGATGCAGTATGTTTACTTCAAGATTTGTGCAAAGGAAGAGCTAATAAGGAATAAATGTGCCAATCAACCACTCGTCGTTTAGTTTTTCATTCTCATCAACTCTGACACAAAACCCAAGACTAGCTATTGTTTATTTCATTTTTCATCAGTTTCTAACACTTTCATACCTTAGTGTTTTACTTACAAACTCTATGGAATACTGCTTATTTGCTGCTGCAATTTAAATACAAAAAAAGGGTTTTTTAAAAAACATTTGGTAAAAGCTTAAGCTTCCAGAATCTCAGTCTTTGTTTTGAATTAGCTTAACTTTCAAAAAATTAGTCTGTTTACATAGTTGCATGTTTTACTTGAAATGCTAGAAAATGTAGAGTTGGGTTTTTTTTGTCCCAAAAGCAACATTCATTTAGTATAATTAATTCAGAAAAATACTTTTGCTTTCTTGTTTATTGGAAAGAAAACGACAACAAAAATATCCTGACCTAAAACCTGTTGGGAGTAGTTATCAGTAAGACCTTTGGTACAGAGCCGTCAGACTAAGGGCAAACAAACAAAGCCAGATGTTTTTCGTTTGAGCCTGCTGGAACAACTACTTCATTACTGGCATGAAAACATCACCTTTATGTGTCACCACATAGAATTTTTAAAGATTAAGTTTATCCCATTGTCAGTATTTCAGCTTACAAAGTAATTGGAATGTGCATTTTATTTCAACGCTTACATTCCTATTCTGAGTATTTTCTCTTACGCTACAAAGAAAATGCTTTTGAAATCATTGCACTGCATTCACATCGAAAGTCCCGCCTTCATTATAAAACTATACTGGCCTGTAATCCCCACTTCTTTTTAAAATCTGATTTATGATTCTATTAACGTTTTTTAACACTGAATCTGCCACTAGCTGTGATACACACATGGATTATAAACATAAAATATGAATGCTATGTTAAGCGGAGCAGTCATGACAGGAGACAGTGTTCAAGTGTCACAGAGTTTGGGATGGCTACGCGCTTCTGCATGGATGAGCTACGCAGACATAAAAGCCTGGCCTATCTGCAAGTTTGTCCAAGTTTTTCCCACTGGAAATACATCAGAGTCAGTATCACTGGAGTAAGTGGAGCCCAGTGACCCTGAAATATTGCAATTGATAGTTCTACCATTAATTAAGAAAAAACAAGCAACAAACCCCAACACATACTCTTAAACCCTTCGTGCAGTCTGTCAGGAGGAACAAACTAGGTACGTGCAAACAGAAATCATTTTAGCTGTTACATCAAGCCCATTAAATTATCTCAAACATCTGAATACTTACGAAAACACCATTATAGTAATGGCTCACACTAGTTCCAGTCTACTGAACAGGGGATCATAGCATAAGTGCTGATACACTTTGAATATACACACAGGGAGCAGCTCTGAAGAGATAAAGATTTAAACAGAAAATGACCTGCTAGGAGTTTCCAATTCTGATTTTTGTTCTGCACCAGCAAACCAAATAGCCAGCAAAATTCATAATTCATTCTGAGTAGCTGTTAGGATGTGCTTTAAGTGAAAGGTCTGTTTTCTCTGATTTTGCTTCCTCTAACCTATAGGAAAATAAAACAATTTCATAAAAGCCAAATTTGTGAAACTGTTTATTGACAGGAGGTGAGTAAGCAAAGCAGTGGAGATGCAGTGTAGGCAGCGAGATGAACAAAGGTCATCAAGCTCCTGGAAATAAGCCATTTTTCCCTGGAGCTCTCACAGGAACTTCCCTTGTTGGATCACAGCAACACACGTGAGCGTTCAGAGGAGCAAGCTAAAATACTGGCCACTACGGACTTCGTTACTTTCGCTCACCCACTCAATCATATTTTGTTTTAATTCCTTTCGGAAGACTGAGAAAGTCACCTTGTTTAAGTGGTCAACCCTTGCTGTTTCACATAGTAGCTATCACGCAAACTCCAAAAGTCTTCATATTATGCCAGGAAATCCTTCCTCCTCCACAGGAGCCAAACAGTCTGGAACAATAATACGCTATACAATATTCAACATTTTTACTCCCCTAACTTTAGGAATTTTGCCAAAGATGGAGTACTATTACTCAGAGAACTCCTGCTTCAGTACCTTCATCTAAGCTCCACACAGTGATACCGCAGTCAGCTAGCAAACCGTCCATCACACACTAGCTACTGCAGAACAGCAAACTATGTTCTTACCTATCGTCATCTGCCATCTTCTCTTCTCCATCTTAAGCTTTTTAATTTGGCCAATTATATCCTGCTGTAGCCATTAAATTAAAAATATTTATCTATAAATGAGATCCACTTGCACAGATGTACACACAGACGTGTAGCATGCTGCTCTCATCCCACATTCTTCTGCTTTCATTTTTACACTAAGGCAATATATAGCCACAAAAAAAAAAAAAAAAACAAAACTTAGATCCTTCTGCTGAGAACTCCAATTCCAGGAATATTTCTCATGAAATGTGCTGCTTTAATAAAATAAAGTTAATTTCAGTATTAATTTTCTTCTTTCTATAAGGATGAAAGTTATAATAAATCACCCTAATGCCAGGTAAATTAAAACCATCACAGGTGCAGAATGAAATTGTCACAGGGTTTCAGAAAGATAGTATGAGCTGTTTGTCTGATGGTAGCTGCGTCTGTGCTCACTTACTGCCATTTGGCTCCTTTAACCTTCAGAGTGAGACTGCTACTTTTACACAAGCAAGATACAGGAATGAAAAAATCTGTCATACCTGGCATATGGAACAGACAAGTGCTGTACTGAGCGAGATCAGATACAGGCTGATACCTACCTCAAAAGCAGTCCTGGAAATATCTACAAAATTAAATACATAGAAGAGGAAACTGCCACGGTTAATGTCACAGAATCCTCTTAACATACAACTGGTAGGAACAGCTCATCAAGAAAAACGATGCTTCATCCTGGTTATATCACACATAGTTTCACCTAAGAAAGAAGCGTTGAAGAAAACCGCTCGGAGTATGTCTTGATTCTGGCTATACATGCATTAAATTTATGTTCCTCCGCGTAATGCTGTCAGTTTTAGAACAAAAGGCGAGGGTATTTAAAGACACGGAGGTGTGGCTTCAGGCACATACACACTACTTGCAGGTGCAACACTTGTGTGAACTCTACACATTGATATTAAAAGGAGTTACATGCAAGCTTGCAGTCGGAGGCTATAGGAATTTGTAGGGGAAAGGAAAATGCTAATGCCAGCTAATTAAAAAGATTCAATTTTATGTCTTAGATTTTCTTCTAAGATTCCAAATTTACTCTTTTCTGTTTTGGTTTCTTTTGTTTATGCAGCAGTCTACACTGATGTAACTGTTCTTGCCATTTACTTCTATGATAAAACTAGGATAAATAACTCATAGTAAGAAGCTGCAAAAACCGGAGAGCAGACATACAATATAAAACCATGTATTTTAAAGACCTTTCATGGATCATCACCTTTAAAACTCTGCTCTCCTACTGTATTTAAAAATATATTTAGTTTTTAAAAAAATCCTATTTAGATTTTTTTTTAAAAGAGAAGAACCTAACCTAAGTTTAAAACTAACCCCATTAAGTGTCTAAAGGTAGCTCTCCCATCCATATCTGATACACAGCTGGCAGATGGGAAAAATCAAATTATGGATTTATTTGTTACACGTTTGTAAAAGGACACTCACCACGCAGGGTTCCAGCAAGCCTGCACCTTTCAAATACTGTTCAGAGTGGGTGAAACAGTTGCTGTTAAACTTTTAAGATGCAGCTTTAAAACTAACTGCTTTATGTCCTGTAACACGCTACAACCTCCATGACAATCTCTCTTCTACAAAGCCGTATCTTCATTTATGTCAGGGTCATTTGCTCCCTAGCTTACCTTGGACTAGAAATTAATCTACTCAACAAAAGAAACTTTTCCTAGGGAAACAGAATGGAAAAAAATAGCTGTTTAATATCCACTGGCACAAACGACAGTTCAAAACCCCATGCTTGTGTCTCCAGGGATTTAGATTTATTGGCATCTTTACTAGCTGGGTCTTGGAAGCCTGCAAAGTTAGCCAGAAAGAACAGCGTGTATATATTGAGACAGAAAACTCTGTGAACGACGGACATTTTTCACTGATGAGTTCTGTTTTTCCAAGAGGATGGAGTGAAGAACTGTAAATAACATGTTGGGCAGAGGTTGAAAAAGTTATCTAGCTTTTTATAGGCAACTTTAGGACTTCATTGCTTACTGGGTTTCTGGTCTTAATCCAATCACCATGAAAGTTTCACTTGCACAGTTAACTCCTTGCTTACCTTTGTTTTCAGATCTGGTGTTAAGGTTGCACAAGAGAGTGAGCACACACGAGAGCAAAGGAGAGAGAATGAGAGAACAAACTCCTTTGTACCTACTAAAAGCATTCTTCCAATTAAAATGTTAGAAAATCTGAGCAGGAGATATACGAGTAGAATTACACTAATTTTACAAGTGAAAAAAAACCAGGGGGGCAAAGAAGGAAAACAGCTTGCTACTGGCAAAAGAACAACTGTCAGGGGTGAAGTCAGGAAAGAAATAATGAAATTTTAACTCTTATTGTAGCGGCAACCAGTATCACAGCTTCCCGCTTCCCCCTCGCCCAGTGGAAGCCATTTGCCATGCTAGACAAGAAAACCAATGGAAATTAATATGCTTACTTGACTAAAATATGCAGATTCTCGAAAAGCTACCTTTTTCTGCATAGAAAATGTCTGCCTGTTTCAAACAGAGACATCAGTAAATTTAATGGAGTCAAAACACGAATTCTCTTCCATACATTCACTTTTATAAAATTGACTTTCAGTCATGGTTTGAGAGAAGGGCAAGGCTGTCACCTCATTATGCATTTTAATGAGCCAGCTTATCCCAAATGTAAGTGTTCATTAAAAAAAGGTTTCTAGACTTGATGGAAAAATAACCTCGTATATATGAATTATATTTAATCGACGTAAATATGCCTTCTTGAATCTGCAGGCAGGTGAGGCAATGATTTTTTCAGTGCGAGTTCCTCTATGCTGGGGCTCAGCGGACATTCAGCGATGGGTGCTGGGAGCACGGCGCCTGTGACACGCTGCTGCTGCGCAGAAGATGCGGGGCAGGGAAACCGAGAGAATTAGCAAAGACCAAAATGGAAGAAAAACAAGGAACAGAGGATGCGAAGACACTGGTTTGGTTTCACTCTTCAATCTTCCAAACTTTAGCTTACACTCTAACCATAAAATAACTGCCGCTTATACAGCTGACTGTATGTACAAATTAAGGCATAGGATTGTAGAGTCACTTGGCTCAGAAGGGACTCCTGGAGGGTTTTTTAGTTATTCCTCAGCAGCCTTCCATACAAGTATCTCTTCACCACACCAGAAATGGTTTCCTCACAGAGATGAAGAACAATAGCTTTATAATGATATTATTCAGGAATGTAGGAAAAGCGATGAAATACTTGTTAACTTTTCCGAGGAAGCAAGCCAGGCAGGCAGCACGTTAGCTCAGACCTAGCCCCAGCGCAGGACAGCAAGGTCTCTGTCACCTCGTCTCACGCAGAGGTGCGGATGGCCCGTACGGCCCCGCACCCGCGGCCCTGCAGCAAAGCCTCCCTGCAGCACGGCGCCTAGCAGCACACCAGCGCGCTGCTGACGGTCCGAGCTGCTGAATTGTCAAACCGTTTCATAGAGCAGCTTGCTCTTCCTAGCACAGGAAGAAAACGCGTAGCAGGGCAATGTCTTCTGCTTAACATCTGAGAACTTCATAGTAGAAAGCTGGCAGTAAGAATCTGCATTTACTGAACGGCACTTCTGCAAAGCAGAAAGCTCGCTCTTTCAGGGCCTGCTTCCTGCACAGTGAAAACACAGATATTTCATGGCCACAATATGGCCATCTCCTGAAAAGATTAAAGACAATTCTGTCTTTTAAAGTAGGCAGGGATTTAACCATCCTCTAACCAGCTGCCCCTATCTGTCTACCATAAGCATAAAAAAGAAAAAAAGCAGCAGCAAAATATTAGACTATTAATGTGTTGTCATTATGATATCGTTATTTTGTTTTATGCAACTACACAGAAGGTCAGTGTTAATGGTGGAGGTCACCTTTTCTAGACGCTTTTTTTGTATACCACCTATAAAGTGGTACTAAGTCTAATAACTTGTTTCAAGCGTTATCTTGCTGCTAGAATCAAAAAGGTTGTGGGTTTTTTTTTTTTTTAAATTATTCCTTTATGGTTTCTGTTCCGTTGTGGTTGCAGAAAAATGGCATCCAAAACACACAGAAGCAAGAAGGACAAAATTGAATAACTAAACCCTTGTGATTTCTGGGATGTCACTTGTGATTTTTTTTTTTTTTTTTTTAGCTTGAGTTGGCATCCTCTCATACTCATTTTCACATAAAGTGTTAGAAGCACTAAAAAGACCAACACTTTTTCAAAAAGTTGCAACCAATCATGCTCAAGGTAAAAAAATTCTCTTAGAGCCCCTATCCACGATTAAACTCAAACTCTCACCACGCTGAGACACAATCTCAACTCACATGGATGCACAGTAACTTTCTCCAAGCTCTTTCCTTTTTCCCCCAATCTGATTCACATGCCACTATTTTTCTCAGAAGACTCATGTTCCACATAGCAGATGTCTAGGAGCTGGAAGCACACTTGCCAACTGAAAAGACACACACCAGCTATGAGCAGGAGGAGAGTAACCCAGATCTATCACCAGCCAAGGACAGGAAGGAAAGAGGAGCAGTAAAAGTTCTAGGAAAGTGATTTTAGTCTGCTGTTGCCTCCAGTTTCAGGCTTTTCCAGTACATGGTAGGAAAGAGTGAACCTGAAGCTTCAGTCAGGTTGCCACAGTCAGCTTGAAGAGCTGCCCTTGGGCCTGCCTGGTATTTGGGGGTTCTTCAGGTCAACGTTCGGAGCAACCTCAGACTGGGCCGAACAAACGTCTAGAATACGTTCAGACCACCCTAATGGATTTCCCTCTTCCCTTAGATGATACATAGCCAGTTATCTCTAACAGAGACATGAAATTCTGTAACGAACATTTCATTTTAATTCAAGTCATGGGAATCATTAACGCTGAGGTTACACTTCAGGAGCTGGGAGAGAAACAAAAGGAGCCTGTATCCGATCAAAAGAAAATCCCCTATACTCACTCAGTGCCATGTTTCTGACAGTGACCAGTAATGTATGTCTAAGGGAAGGTATAAAACCAACTGAGGCATATAATGAAACTTCCTTGATATAACTGCCCAGCTTCCAGGAAAGTTGAGGCATGTTGCCTTTTTTCCCCCTCGACAGTCCCAATGAACTTCTCTTCCATGATTTTATATTAGAGACTTCACAACAGCCTTCTTTCCGACATCTCGAATTCACCTGTATGGCTCTGGTTGTACAGAATCCCAAAACAGAGTCAGCCCTTGCACCCTTCTCTGCTTTTCAGAATCAGCTTTCTTCTGGTGAGACAGAGAGACGTAACTCAACCTGAACCACAACTAGGGAAGGAACCTGCTACGCAGGGCGAGTAGCAGAGAAAGCACCCGCTGCTTATCAGCATGCCATAATAAGAACCACCTGTAGAAACTTGCAGCACCAAACTTGGACTTTATTCTTCAACTGCCCAGTGCCCAGAACCTGCAGTTCTGCGTAGCAGAGGTCTGCTGCCAGTGCCCAGTCACACCTGGAATGAACAATGGCAAATTAAAGCGAAATCACTGCTATCTCAGCTTCTGGCTCCCAGTGGATGCTGCTACCTTGATCTGACCCTGCTTACTCAGACCGCAGAATGAAGAGCTTCAGGGATACAGCAGAGAATAAACATGCTGTGTTTCTTTTGGAATGAAAACTAGAACAACTATTCTTAACAGTTTGCAGCAAGACTTCATGCACGTGAATGTCTGCATTATCGTATACTGTGTGCATGCACAGCTTTCGTATGTGGGGAACAGTTACCAAAGATGGACATCAAGATCTTTATTACAACAGATTATTATTACCACAGAAGATGTGCCAGGAAAACACAAATACTGTATATGAAACCATATGGAGAAGTTACTGGTACGCTGAGCTCAGCCATCAAAACGCTTCTTCCACAATCACCACCCACCCACAGACTGATGAATACCCATCATCTGTGCACAAAGTTTAACTTTGTTTCATTAATGGTGGCATGAAATCTGAATATGTAAAAAAGGGCTCTACTATATAAAGCAATGTTTGGGGATTTTTTTTTTTCCTCCTAGTGAATTAATTTCTAATTTAGTTACTATAGAAACCATCATGGAGCCCTCAAAAAAAAAAAAAAAGTCTCTCTGTACATTTACACACACACAGAGATAGAGAAGAGAAAACCTGGAGTGTACCTGCACATGCAGGTTATAGAGAAATGTGTAACTGGCCAAACAAAAAGGACTTGGTATTCATTTACACGAACACAGCTAAAACTCCTGTAAGTCTACCTGCAATAATCATTCATACAACGATTGCCGTCACTAGCAGGGCCGCGAACGTGCGGAAACCTCTGGTCCTAGAAAACCAGGGCCATTCTTTTCTGTTTGGGAAACAAATAGGTACAATAATGCAGCAAGCATTTTTCTGCTTAGAACTGAAAAAGGTTCTGTGCATCCTGACATTATTCTAATATGCCAAATGAGAAGAAATCAGGGCTAAGTGAACATGCCTTTTTTGCTCATTCTGAAGACAGTAAAAAATGAATTCAAAGAGATTTCAGTCACAGCTGAGTGACAGCTAACAAATTAGACAACAGACTGTGACACACAGATTCAGACCAGCAGTTCTGCAGTAAAATTTAACAGGAGACAGCTTTACCCAGGTTTATTTCTTTTCATACAGTGCTGTCATAAACATTTCATAAATAATTCTGCTAGGAGTATGCATGATTTATAAAATGTCTGGGAGGAGCAGGCTGGCACAGTCCCTACTTGTCTTTGACCTGCTGGCTTTCTCTCTTGCACGCTGTTGTTTGTACTTGCAAAACTGAGTCAGCTGTAATTTCAACAACCCTGAATCTTCTGTACAAGAGATTAAAAACACCAGTGCTACTTGCTCCAGAAGAAAAAGGTATTTCAGTAGTAAAGTATCTACAGAAAGCCACTTAGACATTCATTTAACTCTTTTGTACCATGAAGGCCAAAGAGTTCTCAAAAATAAAACCAAATGCATTTCATGGAAGCAAATAAAACACTTCAGGCAAAGTGCTTCTGCTGAAAATAACCCTGGGGGACATTAATAAGCTTAGAAAAATCTTATGGTTGGCCATTTAATTTCTGAGATTAGATGTGACTACTTACTTTCTTGGAGCTCTATAATTTCTGTTTTATCACCCGACTCTGTGTGTGAAGACGCTAGCTGGGACAGTGGGCTGCGACACCATCTGTATGCAATGGATGACACCCAAGTCCGTATTGCGAGCACTGACCCAGATGGTGCGGTACATTTGCTTACCCATTGCCTGGCTAGGAGCTTTGCCTGAGAACAAACTGCTTGAGGTTTAACCCAGACGAGGTCAACGCAGTGTTGAAAGATTTTTTTTTTTTCCCAAGTTGTTCGCAGATTTAGGTTTGTCCAATTCTGGAACGTCAGATGACACTAACAGATTTTTTTCATGGGCACTTATAGCCCTTTCTCTCTCGGATCTGGATTTTCTCACTGTGCTAAGTCTGTGTCATCTGTACTGGATTACTGCCACATGTTCCACACAGAGTGTTACTTGAAGAGGATTTTGAAAATATAGCTGGGTAGAAAATGAGCCCACCGAAATATTTTATCATGCTAAGCTCATAATGTACACTGTACCTGTTAACAGGAAGACTAACCTACACGCGTGCAGGAATAAGTCATGATCCACAAAGGCCTCAACAAGTTGTTTTGGACTTGATGATCTTAAAGGTCTTTTCCAATCTAAACGATTCTACGATTCTAAGTTGTTTTGCTGTCTGAGGCACTCCAGTGCTAGTTATACTATCACCATAGCTGAGACACACTGGAGTTGAGTCCCCAAACTGAAATTTCTCAAGCCCGGAGGCAGTGGTCTACGTGGAAGACTCCAGACGAACACAGTCTTCGTCCGTTGGCAGACCCAAGTTCAAGCTGAGAACATCATTTTCACACATCTTCTCTCTTTTCTAACAGTATTGCCCATATATTGCCCTGGGCTAGCATATACCTTTTATTTCAAAGTGTATTTAATTTCTTACTAAAGAAAATTAATAATATTAAATTATGGGAATTAAGTTTTTGTTGATTTACAAAATAGAATTATTATATAGTTGTCTAGTATCTATACTAGCACTTTTCATCCTTCAGAGTATAAAAAGATCAATATGTGGAATAAGGAATGATTGTTTTTTGAAATAATGCTGGAAACATCCACCTAGGGATACAAGGGAATCTATCTTTAAATTAAACTATCTAACATTAGCATTCAAAAACTAGACATGATTTAGGTCAACCACTGATCTCTCTTAATACGGTAATTCACATTTTCAAGTAGAAACACCCCCTCGTACATACTGCTCAGTTCCCTACCGCTCATGTTCCTCCGACATGAAAACACAGGATACTCTCGACACTTAACCCTGCAATGATGAACAAGCCAACCTTGATTACACAAAGTTCATACTTGACTTGAAGCATGTTGATTAATTTCATTAACTTCTACCAGAATACTTGTGTTATCTGGATCTGAGCCAAAGTATTCACCAGCTTGAAGCGTTAATCAGACTGCAGGATTCTTGTAGGGG
The DNA here is from genome assembly GCF_965183815.1 of Platalea leucorodia. Classification (NCBI taxonomy): domain Eukaryota; kingdom Metazoa; phylum Chordata; class Aves; order Pelecaniformes; family Threskiornithidae; genus Platalea; species Platalea leucorodia. The sequence goes on from NC_138834.1 coordinate 17,136,028, forward strand.
AAGCAGGCAGATATTGCAGGGACATAACCAGAACAAAGCCATATAGTCATCCATCAGATGACAACTGTTTGGTCTATACCCTGTCAGGCTGACAGCATTTGTTAATCAAAACTTCTATCCAGAAAGATGGAATGACATAGAAGCTTGTTTTGCCAACTGATCCATGATACAATTTTGAACACTGTCAGTATTCCTTAGTTGTTCAACCCATCTGAGGGACGATAATCAGAGAAGAGCACTTACCTTATACTTAACAGACATTTGCACAGAGGTGCTAATTAACACAGCATACAGCAGAAATGAAGATAGATGTTAACAGATATAAAATGGAAATAAATTTCACAATTAAAATATTAAAACAGAAGTACTGGATGGGAAAGCAGACACATAAAATTCTGTCACTGCAATCGCAGGCAACCATGTAAGAGATACATAGTCCAGAAAGACAAACAGAACATCTGCAGGTTCTCGCCATACATGGCAAGCCACAAAACAGCTACAGAATCCTATCAGAAAAGAGCAGAAGGCACAAAACCCTGGAAAATACCACAGAAAAGCCAGAGATACTGAAGACAACAGCAATGTGTTAAGTCGCAGTCACAGCAGTGATTTGATAGGTAAATGCTCACGTAAGTCTCAGGAGTATTTCGTGTCCCACGTCACCGCGGGGCACAGACAGCCCTGTGGACTAGAAGATACCACAGTCACAGGGACAGTCTACACGACGGTGCTGCTACTACACCGTGGGACTTGGAAATACTCTTTCCGCTGAGCCATGCTACACAAGCTGAATACAAGCAAGCTCCTTCCCACTCCGGAGATTTCTTAGAGCAACTACCACTATTTTTTTTGTCATGAGAAGTGCAAGTCTAGTTGAGAAACAGTAAACAAGAGGATAATTAAGATGAACAGAATTAGAATTTTTATAGAGGGCTCAACCATCAAGTATATGGTAAATGATGCATAACTGAGAAATGTTGGTGCTTCTCTCCCCATGTGTTCAAGCTCATCAGAAATAATCCTTCTAATATGGTTCCCTTCAAGAGAAAAAAATCTCAGTAAATAGCTCTATAATACAATTCTGCCTTTCCTTTACCCGCTCACGGCTTGTTTAATGCACCTTTGCTGAACCGCACATTACCATCCCTTCGCAAACCTTTCAAATGAGAAACAGGTGTTAAAACGATGGCTGAGAAAGTACGGGTGTGTTTATCAGCTGTATAAACTTACGTTGAAGAAATTCGTCTTGTTCCTCTCGCAGAAGAGGCCCTGCGCAGGCATGTGCTTCAGCTGCTGCCAGGGGACGCCGCTGCCCAGCAGCACGTCGCGGGCCCACTGCAGGTTCTGTGGAGGAAGGGGGCAGGTGAGTTGCAGGCAGGGGATGGAAATGCCACCGCAGGCAGACATACAAAGCGCTCGCTTGCTTTTCTTTATTAACCTGCATTGCCATTTCTCATGGCAGCGTAGCTGCTGTTCTGACAGGATTTGTAGAGGCATGCGATTTGGAGAAGACATTCCTCAGGAGAGAGAAGCCAGCTTGCTTCTCAGAGCAAGCATCAGGCTGATCAGCCCCAGCAGGCCAGTCAGTCCCCTACAGCTGCCTCATAGCATCAAGTTTTGCTTTCTCGTATTTTTTTTTTTTTTTTTTCCCAACCTGTCTGAGTTTCATTGAGATCCACCTTGCATCTCCTATCACCTACAGAAACCTGAACTACAGGTATATTTAAAACACCTTAATTTTTTTGTTCAAAGCTGAATTTTAATGCTCAATATAAGATAATTTCTCTATAAAAATACAGAGTTTCTCAGCAAAGAGCGGCACTCGGTGCCCTGGGCGTCCCGCAGCCCTCAGCCCCCGCGGCAGCGGCAGCCTCCTCTCGGTGGGCTGGCGAACGCAGGCCTTGCGCTCCACCTCCGCAGCCGCTGCCCTCCACCTCATTTCACTTAGCCTCGCTGGAAAATTCACATTTGGTTCATAGCGCTCAGTGAGTTAACGAGAATGTCAGTAGGAAACTAAATGATAGACAACAATCAAAAATTGATAAAAGCGCTACCCCTCTAAGAGTTCACTGCACGAACGGCTCTGGGGTGGTTGAGAGCTAGGGACAGCTGTTGGCTCCAGGCAAAACATTACTAACAGATGGGACAATTATTAATTGCAAGGTTTCACTGACGGAAGTTTTGCTTTACTTCATTTTTTTATTTCAGTATGAGAAAGCAGCATTCGAGTCGCATTAGACTGGCTGTTTTAGAGACAACTTCGCTACAGAGCGGATAAAGAGGAAGATGTCTGGGTCAGAGACAAATGAGAATGGTGAATTCTGATTTGTGCTCTGTGGGCTGGAAATACGCTTCTGTGAATGATAAATTTGATTAAATCGTGTCTATCCAAGAAGTATATTCCAGTTGTAATATCTTTTTTTTTTTTTTGGGGGGGGGGGAGTATTAGCAAAGTTCTTATCCTTTATTCCAGATTATTTTCTTTGCAAGACTCTGGTGAAACAGTAAAAGCCCTGCTCAATCATAAGTGCTTTTGTCCTAATGACAGTAATCATGCAGAAATCTCCAATGTCTTACCAGAATTGGAGCATCCCCTCTAGCAAAATGCTGATTATGGATTCATGTGCAAGAGAGCTAAACACTGGATATACTAACCAGATATTTATGGATGTCAAAAATCCTTCATTCCAAGAGCTGATATAGGTACTTATACAAGACCTTCATGATTATAGTGTATGACAGTCGAGGGGATTTGGATAGCTTTCTTTTGGTATGGAACAAATACATGTTCACTCATAAATACCACAAGGTACTTTCTGGCTAGTCAGGGGAACCAGTGAATTTAATTATTATCACTGAGTGTCAAATTTAATTAAGATCGAAGAAAGCAAAGTATGTAAACTTAACTGTATACTAACTTTTTCCTACGGTACTTCTTTTATAATATGTATTTCTGTAATCCTATTAACCTAAGCCTGCAAAATACTTTGAAATACATACAGAAGAAAATACAACACAGAAAAGAACCTACAAAAATCTGGTCTTCTGTAAAAGTCATCCTGTTTTGAATAAAATCAGAATCCAGAAAAAATAATCCTATCATAACATCCAAGATCCAGGCACATAAATGCTTTGTTTTGTGCCAATCATAGTCATCAGAAACCTAAGTAAATTCCAAGTGTGAAAACGAAGTAAAAAAATTGCCTATGTGTGGCAATGTGAATCTTATGTGATAGTTAAAACTATCACATAAAAATTAAAGGAAAACAAAACCCTTAAGAAAGCTACCACCACAAAGCTTAACTATAAAATCCCAGTCTAAACAAATTTTACCAATGGATGTATTCCTGAATCTAAGTTTTATGGTGGAAATGTTAAGAGATCATTAAGCGTAGCGTCATGCTCTGGAGATCTGCTGTGCACATTGTCCTGACCATCCCCAGGCATGTATTTGGTACATATAATTCATAGGCTTTTATTGAACAAGATGATGTCAGTAACCTAACTAGGAGGAAAAAAAGATCATTCAGACAAATGGGGCAATTACACGGTAACTTCACACAATCAGAACTAATAGGAATAAAATATGTAGTTACAGATTTTCCACTACCCTTCTCCTTAAATCAGCATGATCGGTTATTCCCAGTAAATACGCCTGAGCAGGTCTCAGCTCATTAGATTTCACAGTCCGCTCTGCTTAGTTTTTAGCTGATGAAGTTATTAGGAGTGGGTGAAGGGATCCAGGACACCGCAAAAAGGATTTATTCTTCTTGGCATACTGCTTGCCAGTCTGAAATGCTGGATTTAGCTGTCTGACTCAGGGCAATTATGAAATACTCTTTCCAGTTCAGCTGTTGCCTCCCACATCTTCATCACCCCAAGATTCAAAGACAAGATGACTGACAGGGTACAATAACTCGCAAAAAAGTTTACCAGCATTGTTAAAGTGGAAAAGGAAAATCTCCTATGGTCAACCAAGTGGAAATCTGAGTCACCCAAGATGGATACCCCTTAACTCGATGGTGTCAGAAGCCACCTTTAGCTAACTTGGAAACGCCAGGCAGTGTTGCTGGGAGGTGTACCAAACCATCCTACTGCACCTTAATCCTTCCCTCTGTTTTCTTTTATTGTCTGTTAGAACCCCTAGTGCTACTGCATCAAATAAAAGCAAAATAAAGAGACTATTGACCTTGAAGGGTAGCCTTTTGAATGACCTGTTGCTACTTGAAATGCTTACATCTATTATGCTTACAGATTATGCCGAAGTATATATTAAACCTACATATATATAATCTTGTAATTTTTACATGCATGCATTATGCCTAGTTTGACTAAATTGTCATGCTACTGACATTATGTTACACCTGACATTAATTTCCCCATCACGGGCTCAGTTGATAATGGATGTAATAGAAGATACAAATTAAAAAAAACAAAACAAAAGGTCATACAAATAATATCTGTGAGCAGAATCTTCCAGGATTTACAGAGTATTTTTTATTTCAAGATAAAAAAAGCACGTAAATAAATATTTTTATTTCCTGACAATCTGCTGGTTGCAGAGTATCAGACCAGTTCTACATACTGATCCATAAGGACCAGAAGGCAAATACTTCTCACAAAGCTTTTTAGTTATACTGACGAACAGCATCTCGCCAAGCCCTATCTTCTCCTTCCAAACTGTGCCAACACTGCTTTTGGAGGTAAAAATCAAAGGATGAAGACTTTACTTCAAGACACAGACAAGGTGAATAGGAAACTAAAACTACTGCCCAAACTGGCAATGAAGTAACTTCTGAAAATTCACCCTTATTTTCCTGGACGTTTACTCCAACAAAAAACAGCTATGTACAAATTTGCTCTGATAACGGAATAAAACAAAGAGAAATAGCCTCCAAATAGTAAGCAGGATTTTACAGGGGAGAAAAAAACAGAACACGTAGTCAAACAAAACATTGAAAGATTTTGAAAAGGATGTTAAAAAAAGCACTCAACAACTATTTTTACTAATCTCACAACAGCAAAACCAGTAATACTGTAAAATGGGAGAAAACAGATTGCATATGGAAAACTTGTTTTTCTATGCACTATGGAGACCTGCCAATCCTCTCCTTTCCCAGCCAACCATGAATTTTGGCCATCAGTCTAAATTCTTCATACAAATTCCTGGCACTGGTACATAAATGCTGAATTTTCCAAGATGGTTATATGCATTTAAAAATTAATTTCAGCTTTCTAAAATTTACCAGTAATCCACTCTGCCCCCACAGCAACTCAACCTGATGTAATTTATCTCATCTTTTAAGCCAGGCTTATCATCAGTATATCTAAGCATACTTCTTACTGCAGTCATTGCTGAAAACGCTTAGCTGCATTTGGTGTTTTAAGTTTGTTCAGGAGTATAACTCCCACTAAAGACATATTAGTGTACCATTAAAACACAGACATTTGACATTGTTCTGCAAAAGAACCTGAATGAGTCATCAAAGAAAGAAAATTACAACCTCACGAAAGTATGTAGTATACATAGATCAGTGGGAAGATTTTTTTTTTTTTTTTTTTTTCCAGTGTTGAGTAGTTGTCTGTTATGCAGAGAAGTAATAAAAAAGGACAGTAAAACTCAACAATGCTAGTGGAAGCCAGCCTGGTAACTCCTAGGCTCAAACAGGCAGGATTCCATTTTTCTGAGTTCCAACAGGAGACAGATTGAGACAACAATGTGTATTTCATACAGAAAAACATTACAAATCACTAAGTTGATATTTACATAGGGAGAGAGATACAAAAAGCAAAAGAGAAGGCTTCATCGGGAAAGAAAATAGAAGAAAATATTTTGCAAGTAGTTCGTCAGGCAAGGACACGCTATTTGAACCAATAAATTGAAAACAGGCAGCCTTTTTTGTGGAATGTTGATACAAAATCATTTGTCAGCAACAGTAATGACAGATTGCACGAATCTACGGCTCCTATTAATGATTAGCTCCATGGAAAAATTAACAACTGTCACATACAAACAGCGTAAGAATGTTTTCAAAACAAGCTATCTTTAAAAAAATGGTAATATTTGTCTGGATAATCACTGTGCAGCCAAATGGAATATTCATCACCTTTCAGTAGATTGCTAAGACATGCTACTGCTCAAGCCGCAGCAGTGCTGTTGATCTGTTTTCTACTGCGAGGCAAGGGGTACGATTTGTTTCCCTTCCCTTCCCTTCCCTGTTCTTCACACCAGCTTCGGTACTAGAGGGGAAGAGAAGGCAGGAAGCCATGCAGCGCAGCGTACGACGTAACACAAGACTTCCAAGTACAAAATCTGAGAGTTCAAACCTTAATTATGACAATTAATGAAATAACTCTGATAATTTCAACCTACTATTCATACACATTTTACTAACTGATACTTCAGAAAGACAAAGGATTAGAACAACAGAAGTATGCAGAAGTAAAATAACGAATGACGTAATTTTAAAAGCAAAACAATGATAATTCATAGCAGAAGGCTTTTGAAATTAATTTTATTATGAAGAACATGCAAAGGGCATGCTGGAGGAAGCAAGTTATTTTGCCCTCACCTCAAATAGGAACTGATACTATTACAGTCACCAAGACGTTGTTACTCCTGTTTAACCCAACATCGCCAGCTCGTGAGCAGTAACATCTCTGACTGACTTTCACTCAGCGATTTTGCAACTGAAATAATTTTGTCTTACTCAGGATGACCTCTATGCTCTGAGAGTAGGAAAACTTTCATTCTACAGACAAAGACCCAAGATACCCAGAAAGTCTGTCTGTGTCACATGATGTGTTTACACCAATACTGATGAATTTCTGCTTCCAAGTCACTTTTCAGTCCACTTATTCAGTAAAATAAATAATTGCTGTCATTTTTATGAGAACATCTTAATTTATGTGACATATCTAAAAGGTAATTCTCTGCTGAATGACAGAAAGTTACTTAGTTCAGTAGTAAAATAAGAAATTTTAAACTCAACTGGCCTCACACACATGAATCAGACAATCTAGGAGCTGAAGACTTCCCAAAGCGCAGTTCCAATCCAAACTCTATTAAACAAACTTATCTGCTGTATTTTAACACTGAGACTTCTGAATTAGTACAAATGACAAAACAGTTTGTTTACTCGGGCACTAACCACAGCTCGTCGGCTGCTGTATCAGTGGCCGGCTCACCTTGTGAGTTTTGCTGTAGGTGTACAGGTATGCCAGTCTGTAGAGGCTCTTGTAGTGCTGGGGAAAGCGGCTGAGGCACAAGCAGAAGGAGGCAATACACTGCTCTGTCAGGAACTTCCGCTGCTCCTCGAGGTCTGCTGGAAGGCCGTGAGGAAATTCAGCCGCATCTCCGCACGGTTCAGCTTTCTTTTTGCAGTCCCACTGCGAGGCTGGGGGGACTGCAGCTTTGATGGGATTGCCAGAAGCAGACTGAGGATCCACCAGAATTTTTTGGCCAGTAGGCTCAGCAGGATGGTAAGATTCTGAGCTCTCCAGCAGCTCTTCTGACTTTCCTGCAACTGGAACATTAAGAGAAGACAGAAGTGACAATGAAAATTACAAAATGGCAAATGAAATATACAAAGTGGCAAAAGTTGAATACAACAAACAGTAATCCTTTTCCTCATTAAAGCATAGTCAGAATTATTGAGTGGTTCCTGAAAAAAAGATGACTATTCCTGATGTTTAATGAATAAGTAATCTTCAGCTCATTAACAGAGCCGCACACCGATCTCTCCATTCGGGTTTTTCCCTGAGCAATAGTAAGAATTCAGCACACCTTATGCAATGCAGGATTTTATATACTGTTGGAAGATGGGGGGAGAGGGGACATGACAAAATAAAAGTGCAAATTCAGTAAAATTCTATTGCAAATAAAGGAAGAAGGAAGAGCAAATTAAAGCCATCCTGCCAAGTGCAACATATTATTCTTAACAATCTACCTAGAAGAACACAATTCCAGAATACAATTTAGGCTTGGACAGAATGATTAGCAGCAGCTAACCTGACCTTCTGGATAACGTAGGACCTACAGTTCCATCCAAATAGATTTGCAATTAACTTGGCAACTCATGGTTCAATTGACCCATCTTTTCTTGAAGGATACCAAATCTCACTTCAGAAAACATCTCTGACAGTGGGAGCTTCCACCTTTCCTGTTAGGAAGTCATTATTGCAGAAGACATGCAGGGTACATGCAGATTAATTTTTTTAACTTCGATTTTTAGTCATGGAAGTTTACTGTGTCTTTGCTAGGATAAAGAGCCTTTTACATTAGATTTTATCTCCTAGCAGGCTAGAGATATACTAAAGTATACTTCATCATCAAGTATGAAGCTGCTCCTTAACTTTTTCTCCGATAAGGCTGAACTTTGAGCCAAACACGTTTTCCAGAACAGGAATTTTTCAACATTTGCTTGGACAATCTATGTATCCATTATAATTTTACTCTACAGATAGCTCTATGGAAAAATACAACATTTGTTCTAATAAACGTCAGTAACGTCCAACATTCCGGTTCCACAACCCGGAAAGGTGGGCAAAATTTATACATTGGTCTTGTTTTCTTTCCCTTCTGAAGTCCAGCCTCTCTATCTACTGCCACATGCAACTGTACAAACATCAGACAAAGGGAAATTCCAGCTAATGGATTTTGAAACAATTTTTCCAGTGCAATACAGAACACTTAGTACTATTATATATGGAAAAGTTTGGTAGAGAGCAATTCCACTTCTCCACTGAAATAAAGTATCCAATGGAAGAAAACATCTAATTCCACTACTTGTGCTCTTCTATGTACTGAGTATCAAGCTGCTACTGGGCCAGAACAAAAAGGGCATCTATACCTGGGGAAAAGAAAAAATGTTGTGTTTGAGATGATCTTCAAATAACTACTCCTTAAATTATTTAGAGATTTGAAACACTGAAGAAAGAGTAAATAATAACCTAAAAGAAGGCAAGCCAGTCAAAGGGCGGCCACAGAGAGCAGTTTATCATTATTTTTTTCTTTGTAAGGTTTAACAGGTAGTACAAATTGGGACGATGGCCACATAAGCAAAGCACAGTTCCAATTTTAAGCTACACACACACGTGCAGCAATAACGCCTAGTTAAAGTTCCCAGTCACAGTGCAGCGTATTTCAGTGCTTCTGCATGCCAGAAGAAACACTCTAATGAGAATACCCCAGCTGACATTATCTATTAAATCGGGCATACTCTTTTCCTCTGTAGATCCCAGGGCCTCTTTGCTGGGCATCAGTGTATCAGCACAGGTAGCAGAAATCCTCTTCTCTGTGTAAGTCTTCCTCAGGCTGTCTTGAGAACTGGCAGGCTCGTTAAACATATCCTGTGTGGAACTGGAGTCAGACAGCACCGCTGCAGTGCTATCCTGACTCCTCTCTGCAAAAGAGAGAAAGGAGGAATGCACCATTTCATACTCATCAAGCTGTTACTTGCATCTTGGTAACGGCAACATAAAAGTGCAGCCGCTCTGCAAACCTCTTACAAGTGCAATACAGGATCCTTAACAACCACCAATTCTGTTGTCTAAAAGGTATTTATTTTCTTTTAAGTTGTCTACTTCAACTTATCATTTTCATCTGACCTCTTTGTGCTACAAAATTAAAACCCCAGTCCTCTTTCACTAGGTGTTATTTAACGCTAATGTAACAGAGCGCTCCCTGCCCCACCACATTTCCTCCTAGAATATAATCCTGGAATTTGATTCAAAAGCAATGATGCTCAAGTTTGAAAAGCAGGCTGAGGATGCAATATTTCAGCTAGTACAGTCCTATAAAATTTCCCATGTAACTGTGCCATTTACCTTGAAAAGCACCCAGTATAATTTTGAGTCTGACACAAGCAAAGCTGACAAGAGAAAACCATGAACAACAATACTGGTAGAAATTACTTGTGAAAGACAGAAAAATCAGTGCCATTAGAGTGCAGAGACTTACAGGAGTGATCACTGATGCCATCTATCCTGCAGGTGTTAGATGCTGTTCACCAAATGTTCTGAAAGGTGATTTGATACAGCAAATAAACAATCCATCAAAGAACTAGGCCTAAGATAGACAGGAAAGCTCTTGGACTTCAAGGCAGCAGACGGAAGAATAGGAGAAGCGGCTTTGCCTTGACAGAGCGGAGCAGTGTACGTTGGCTGCTGACTACATTACAGCCACCACTCAGTCATTGATCTGCCGATAGCTGTTGCAGCACAGGAGAAGCTGGACGGGACCGGGACTTTATCATGGGGGATAAAATTCACACCTGAGAACAACCAGGCAAGTGAAAACCTTCCACCCGTCCCTGAAACCTGCCTGGTATACCCCAAGCTCTTCTACCTCGAGGGTTATCAGAGGCAACCCTGCATGCCTAAAAAACGCCGTTCCGTATCTCCAGCGGAAAGATGCATGCGTATTCCCACTGAGATAGGAAACTGGCATCTTCCTGTAACACTGTGCCAACATAATTCAGTGCCCAACACAAAATTCCATACAGGCAATTCTCTCTAAACCTGTAGCCCAAAATACTGATTTCCAGTTTCCGCTTAAGATACAGGAATAGCTTAACCAATACGCATGTTACATCCATTGTCTAGGTAGTTCCACTGCATTCTTATTCATTAATTTTCTTGATAAGATCAAGAAAGAAAATTAAAAAAGCCAAAGTCCTTGCTTTGAGATGAGCTGATAATTTAATTGAATTTCTTCTGTTCCATCCAAATTGCACTTGTTTGGGAGAGAGCTAAGGGCCTCCTATGAATTTATTTTATCAAGATAAATCCCTCTGCAGACCTTCAGCTTGCAGATCAGGTTCTGCTTATTAGGATTCCAATACATTTAAACCAAATTTGATGCACTCCGTAGGCTTTTCACTACCACACAAAGAAAACCTTCCCTTTCAGTGAACAGATCTTAATAAAAATGTATCTTGAAAAAGAATGGGGGAACAGTATTTGCTTCCTAATTGGAAGTTATATAGTTGGTTAATGATGACAAGTTTTATACAGAAAGAATATAATTATAAAGAATGGGAAGAGAAGGATTCTGAAAGAGGTCAGTCAAGCTCTAAATGACTCATTTATAAAGCTTTAATAACCTTCTGTGGTACAAATGGATACTATTGAACTCTCAGTTGGCATCAGGAAAAACATTTACAGTAGCTCCCTTGATATTTTTTAAAGGAAGTTTCTGCATCTGTGGCAAAGAGGCTGAATTACTCATCTAGGGAAGAAAGAAAAAGTGGCAAATTTCCAAATGTTGCCATAAGCCTGGAGGTCAGTTCTGATGTGCGGGCTATGACAGATGAAGCATTAGAATGTAAATCAAGAACTGCTAGACCAATCTGCAAGAGTGATATCAGATCCCTAGGAAATGGCACTAACTTCTCCGCGTGCCAAGACAGACAATGATTTAGCATGTTGTATTGCAAATGTATGCATGACAGGGAAGCTTTTCCCTACGGGGAACCAATGTAAATACCTTCTTACAATTAGCTGGCTGTTTTGAGTTGAAATTTCTACTAAAAGGAGTGTAGGTCCAGGTATGTGTGTTCGTTCTCCTTTCAATACGTTAACTACATAAAAAAATAATGATATTAACATTGGGCTCCTTAATCACTGAAAAACAGAGGGAGACTACTATCGAGACAACTTCCTATTATTTTAGATACTTCTTGAATGCAGTAGATGCTTTCAAACTAAGTGGGCCTGACAAAAAAACACCGGAGTATTTCAGAAATTAGCAGCAGCCACCAATTATTAGTATTAATTTCTCAAAAGTCACAGAGGATGGGTAAAGTTCCAGGGAATGGAAAACAAAGTGTAGTACCTATCTTTGCAAAGGGTAAAAGGTCAAAACTATTAGCCAGCCAGGCTTCATCTTCCACAGAACTATTTGAGCATAAATAAATAAATTCATCTATAAGCACCTACAAGGTAACAAGATCAGTAGTAGAAAAATGTGCGTGTATGTTCACATGTGCCTGTAAAGAATTAGTGAGTCTCAAACCAGAAATGGCCGAAATGTCATGCTATTGTAAAGGCAATTCAGCAAACTATCACGCGTGAATGCATAATCAGTAACTTCACAGAAAAAATACATAAGAGTCTTCCTGTTCTACTGAGCACTAATGAAAATTAAGCTTGATTATGGTGTCTGTATTTGGGACCCGCATTTTAAAAAAATACACTGAACAACTAGAATGAATTCAGAGGAGAGGAGAAAAAATGATGAGACATTAATGAGATGGCATCTAAGAAAAACATTGGGAGAATTGGACTTATTTATCTTCAAAAAGATGAGGGAGAATTTCCAAATACATACAATTAACCAAAATAAAAATACAATAATTGCTCTTCATATTCACTAAGTACAGAGCAAGAGGCAATAGGTTTTAATTGCAGCAAGAAAATGGCTTTTTTTTTTTCCTTCCTAATCTCTAGTTTAACTGTTACATACAGTTTAAAAATTGCACAGACAACCTATGGAATTGCTGAAGGTTTCTAAGGACAGGCAGACAAATAGCTATCATTTGTTAGGTTACCCAGGATGCAATATAATAAAAAAACTCTGTCCATACCTAAATGCTGCACTATGTAATGCAGAACTCATGGCAATTGCACCAAGTCACATCCTAGCTCTGCTTTTAAAAAAAAAAAAAAAACCTACATATTTTTCATACATGAAAGTACTATGCTCTTCTAGGCTAACTCACAAATATATCTTGTATATATCCTAGACATGCACACAACATCCATTTTTACACTCATTGTGTTATAAGGCTTTTCCTTCATACAATGAGTTAACTGTAGTCGGGACAGTCGTCAGCGTTACTCAGCCTATGTGCCAAAGACCACTGCCATCTGAGAGACATGAGAATTAATTCCAAATTCCCAACTGCTGTTGATACCTGTCCTTTTGAAAGATGCAAATCCAAGGAGAACATCAGTGCTTTTTAATAATTTCTGCTATAATTAAAGACAATTTAATGCAACTCAGTGTAATTTATGAGATAAAAAATTACGGGTTTTAATATTTTGTTTACCTAAGGTATTTTCTTAGTTCCCCCATCTGGCGATAGCAATAAGACAAGCTTTTTCAAAAAGCTAAAGTGATCCCGCAGTTATAAGCAAATGATAAATCAAGGACTAAATAGTCTTTTGAGGTCCCTTCCTGTAAAGTTTCCTATTATTTCAAAAGCTAAGATAAAAATACAACTGGGTATTAACGTCCCAAAATGATTATCTGTAATGGAAATGAAGAGAACAGGAAAGAAGGTCTACTAAATTGTGCAAAAACAACTGCAACAAAATTCCTATTAAAAATACGTCCTGATACCAGATTCTCTCTTTGATATTATTATATTTTGTTTCATTACTTTGTTGCATCACTCCTAAGTTTTAGGAAGATTTCAAACAACCTGACAAACTGAAATCTCTATTTGATATAAAGTTACGTATTTCATGTTTATTTCTAAAGATTAAGGAAATGGCACTTGAGAGAAATTTTTTTTTTTTTTTTTTAAACTCATTCCTCATAATGTATTCAACTTGTGATATTTCAGTGACTTCTATGTCAGACTGTCACCTACTCTGTCAACAGGTGAAAAAGAGCAGCTCTGGACAGAAGATGTGAAAAGGTCAAAAGGAAGAATCTTGTTAACTTTCCAGGAGATTAGGAAAAAAATATTAATTACTATTGGAAGGATGTCATTGGCAAAAAAGAACTTGTATGTTCATCTGTACTGCCAAGAGCTTTATTGTACCGCAGTGAGATCCTGCCAGTCACTTGGATAGCTAAGTGGCTATCATTACTGAAACACATCTGTCTTAGATACTAGAAAAATATCTGTAGTCTATTTGACTTAATTCTATGCATAAGAGCACTTTAAGATTAACCTTATCCTGAATGCAACAGGTTTACTGGCTTTACTTCCACACTTCCCTACTCCACGCTATTCCTCCACACCAGAAAAGGCCTTTGTCACTTTGCTCCATTAGCATTCAGGCACAACACCTGCACGCCTACCAACTAACAGTAAAAAGCTGTGTTACACTTTGGGCAATCTAAATAAGTATTTAATTTAAAAATGCAACAGGAAAAAAGGCTCAGTACTTCACCGGCCACTACCCTGTGCCCGCGTTCTCCCGTGGGCACCGTAAGCCCCGTGGACCACGTGCCGTAAGCCGTGTTACCCAACCTGTGTCCCGTCGGAGGGCTGCAGGAGGGAGGGGAGGAGACAGCGACGTGCCGCCAGCGCCCTGAACCAGCAGACATACCCTCCTAATGCCAAGTATGCCGACCAGGTAACATCTCTCGTGGTATGAGCTGACATAACTTATTCTCAGGGGAGCTAAGTACAGCTTCGTGGTGCCAGCATGAATGAGGTATTCCGCCTTTCTCAATTAATTACTGTGCAGCTCAGTAATCCTGTTGTCTGCCCCCCTTCCTTTGAAACTTCTTGGAAATTAAAAGGAGGAGGGAGAAGACCTCTGAAACACCTGCATGTGGGGGTAGGTAACAGGCTCAGAGAGACAACAAGGTGTAGCTCACTTTTTCTGAATAATATCTTTTTCAGTCATCTGAAACGTGACGAACAATAAGCTACAAGGCAAAAATCAGAAACAAGTGGCACAGAAGGCTTTTCTAAAGAGCTATCTACATATGCTAACTCAGTTTACAGTAAAGAAAAATCCTGCTGCACAGTTCAGAGCTTATGAATAACTAACTATATATTATTAAAAAAAATAATCTTGTCTCATGCAATAAAGGTGGATTGTTCACAGGCTGTGGATGTACAGACTCTCTCTCTTTGTCCTGCCTGCCTGGCACCGTATCTCCCCTATTCTCTTGTATCTATGAGCATTTTTCTTTATGGGTCTGTAGTCAGAAACATGATGTATCACACAATGCTCATTCTTGAGACAGATTCCACCCATAACGGAAGACAACATTCAGCTCTGTATCAAAAGGCACTTGCACGTTATTAAAAACAAAAGAATTGCAGAGGTTTGCATGGGAGCAGATTAATTTCTTGAGGACAGCAAGTCCCCTGAATGTTTAAAGGGAGTTCTCTTATAACGTGAGTCAAAGATGAGAGTCTGTATTTTGTCTGCCTGCACTGAACACTGATTCAGTGTTTTGGTAACTTGCAGTCCTGTATTGCTGTTCTTCTCTCTTCAAGTGCAGAGCAACAGAGCATCTCATCCATGTTCCATTTATTGAGTCAAATCCTTTTTACATAATCTCACGCTAAATGTCAGTGTGAGACTTTTACTAATCAGAGAGAGGTTAAATTGGGGAGAGGCAAAAATGGAGCATACTGCAATAAACTGAACCTGATCCATTATTCATACAGTCCAGTATGCAGTCCCCATGAACAGCCAGTACCATGTGCCAGAAAAGGATACGTACTGCAGACCGAAAGATTTCATTTTAAACTGCAGGAGAGAGAGAATTTTGAAGGGTAAGATTTTAATGTCCCAAAATGCAATGTGGACGTTCTTTTTATGCACAGAAATACCCGCTCCATCTTAGAAGCTTGTTTAGTTTGGCATGAGTGACAACCTGGTGCAAAAAGTTTCTCAGAGATCACCTTTGTCTCATCAGGATGTTGAGAACCCCCATTTACAAAAAACTGTGCATCTTCATAACATTTGCAGAATTACAGACCAACAAACTATGAAGTGAGACTTCTCCCACAGCATGAAGCAAGTAGCCTTTCCCAGTGAGTTTATCATGCAGGTTTTGCCAATCATTAAAAGCAAGCCGTGACAGGTAAAAGCAGGAAGAGAATGCCTGGGGAACAGAGATTTGTATAAAGGTTAGAGGCAGCACGGGCAATATTGGTTGCAAAAGCAATTAGGCAAAGACAACCACAAAAAAGGACAATTACGTCTAACTACACGTAACATACTACATGACATGGATGAAGACTTAAACAATAAGACATAGCAATGGATACTGAATACATCATCTGCATACCACCACAATAACATGGAATTGAATATCAACACAACAAAGGCATATTACAGCAAAAAAGACCTCACAACAACCTCCCAGTCCACTTTTTGGGAAACAAATTTCTTATTCAGATTTTTTTTTTTTTTTAATTTTAATACTTTTACTGCTTTCTGAACTAACTTTAACGCTTAGCACAAAATTTAGGTAAATTTAAACTCCCTGAACTCTGTACTGCGATTGCTCTTTAACGGCTACGTACATCCAGCCTGTATAAAGGAGGACAGTGAGCATGTCTGTTGCGGTATATACCACTGGCCATTTAGCTATGTAAGTACGGTGAATTCCCAGGTTACGATTGTCTTGATCCCTGCCGAGTTCCTGTTTTTTCTTGTTTCCTACTTTGCTCTTGGAAAATAAAGAGAGTCTAAACCTCAGACTTCTACTGTCAAATGCAAGTTTTCATTCTGGAGGATTATAAAACAGCACCAGGCAGGGGTGATGACAGGAAAGACAGGATTAACAGAAGGAAGGAAAAGATGTTGCTGAATGGAAGGACAAGGAAAGAGGAGGGAAGTTGCCTGTTTTGCACACATGACAGCAGCCAGTCAGCCAGCAAGTAACAGCTGCCACTCAGCAATGCTTCTGTCTCCTTGAAGGAGATATATGCTAGCAGCTGCCAGGAGGAAAGAGAAGTTTAGTTACTTTACAAGCTGTATTTACTGGTTCCTTTCTCCCATTTCCATTAAATATATGACTTAAAACTAATATCACCAGCATTCACTGGATATAAAGCTTTTCAATGCTCTCAACTTTAACCGTGATTTCTGCATATCATCCTGGTCGTCTTTTTCCACCAGCAAAATGTGCTGGAGAGCTACAGAACTATAATGACACATTTAAATATAATGTATCCCAACTAAGCCTGCCCTCACAACTTTACCTATCTACAGGTGAATGCTTGAAGATCAGAGTCCCAATATTTTCACGAAAAGATGTCTGGCTGTACAGTGATTCTCTCCTGCTTGTAACGCGGTAATTTGCTGCACTAGAAGGCACGTTGTCGGATCTCTGGGAGGGGTTGCAGAGAAACAAACCCAAACCCCCACAAACAACATAAAATTAATAGGAAAAACCAGGGCTCAGAAGGAACTGCAAGAGTTCATCTAGTCCATTCCTTTTTCCATCAGGATAAAATACATCTCCATCATCCCGGGCAGATGGCTGTATTGCCACTTTTTAAAGACTTCCAGTGCTGAAGTGTTGCAGTGTTATACTATCCCCAGGAACATATTTCAGTGCTTCACTTTTTCTTTTTTTGCTAAATAGTATCTCCTAATACTACTCTAACACTACTTTTTCTAATGTCCAGATTGAAAATGCAATTGAAATCTAATATAGTCTGTTCTGTCTCCAATGGACACGGAAAGCCTGGTTTTGTGCCTCTAACTCTTTGTAGAGCCTTCAACGCTACTTAGGTTACACTGCTGTCGTGTCTCCCCTCAGCCTTCTCCTCGCTAGACAAACCATCCCAATTCCTTCTCTTTCCCCACGGGACATGTTTTCTTGAAGCATAGCACACAAAAATAGGCAACAGAGGTCTCGTGGGTCAGCAGTGACGGGGATCCCAACTAGCATGTTTGCTTGTGGTAACGTGAAGAGAACTTTGTACGTAAGACTCTGTATAATGCCCTTATTTTATGTCATATATGATCAATAATATCGATACAAGAGTAAGAGTATTGTCAAGCCTCAGAAAGAATAAATATCAAGCTGAATTTAGGCCGAATTATCAGTTCAGTGAACAAAAATATAGACAGTTTCATTTGCTGTCAGAATAGTAAAAAAAAAAAAAAAAAGAAAAAGAAAAAAAGAATAGTCAAATGACGGATATTTCCTTGCTATTTTTAGGAATGGTACAATGGAAATGCAGGCACCGGTTTTCTTCAGTGATGTGATTACGTGTAAGATGTCAAGAGCATTTTACTTCAAAAGTATATATTTTAATACAAGTAAAATGCAAATACATGCAGAGGAGCACAGTATATGTAATAATATAAAAGTGGGAGACTTCTGAGCATTGCTCAGCCTGTTAGCTCTCCTTCCATCTGTAACAGCCCCAAGGCAAATATTTCAGTTTCCTGGGGCTCTTCAATATGCTGTATCCAGAGCTTAGTTGTGCCAGCAACTTACAAAACATTATGAATGATGCAGTACTTTGCAATTCTACTTGTCATGGTTACACACAGACTTCCTAAAAATCACCCTAACTCCGCTTCTTTCAGCAGCTGACATTTTGAATTGCTTTGACAGCAGCAAAGCTCAGCCCTAGCTAGGCTAAGCTAGCAGACCCACGAACTGCTGCTTCAGCCCCGGCAGAGGTAGGTGTTCCTTAGCTCGCACCTTCAGGCTTTGCTAAGCAGCCAGCGTTGCTCCCGTCGGGCAATTAGCATGCCACAGTCCATAATACCTTACTTGGAGTGAATGTCCTAATGACACATATTGGAATATTTATCTAACTTCTGTATCTCCTGGGAACACTTCAACAGTCTTCAGGACCCAAGCAGACGTAGTCTTAGGCAGAACTGCTTCTCACAGGGAATATTATTTAGGAAATATTTAAATACTTGCCCCCTTATGTGTTTGCTGTGTCAAAAGACATCAAAAGGCTAATATAAGAGCCTGATCACTACATAACCCATTTGCACTAACACACTACATATAGTATCAAGAGAGTCCAATGAATTACTCCTGACTGAAATGTAAGCATGAATAAAATGAACATTGCTCTATTCAACTTAGGGAAAGAGATGAAGGATCTGCTGTCAGTTTCAAAAGTTATTTACAAATTACGGTTCTTCAGAAAATGATGATAGGAAGCAGCCCACCCTCCAGAAATAAATAAATATCAAGCAGAGCATTTCTGTGGGGCCCGCCACATTCTACCAACACTAAGCTACACATTGCAGATATTTTACTCCTTCTTGAGTGCTGATACTCATAGATCCAGATGGATAAACAAATGGCCAGAAGAGTAGAATCAGAATAAAATTCCCAGCCAAATAATAATGTCAGGTTACTTAAACAGTAACTTAATTTCTACAATATATGTATATTGCAAAATCTTCAATAACACTGTGATACCACCCTACTTTCTACACTTACAAGCCAATTATTTATTATATCACTTTATATTCTATAGAGATGAGCTGCTAACGAACCATTGTAAATGATAAAGAAAACTTAAAAGATGAAGTCTACTGGACTGTCATGCAAATCACTTCGTGCTGATACACAATATATTCAAAATAGTTGCCACCTGCCTCCTTCAAAAAAGGATAATAGTGCTTTGTTTTGCCTTTTTAACAATTTGTCTTGTTTCAGCCACAGTTCAAATTTTCACCTGGTCATTTCACACAGGCACTGAAACAGTGTCCAGTCTTCTAAAGGCTGAACCCACATCTTTCCTAATAAGCTCAGACAGACATTTAGCTCTGGAGGAGGAAAAAAAAAAAAAAAGAAAAAATAAATCACTGAGAATTCAGTCAGCTACATACTCCTCCCATCGACATTCCCATTTTGACTAAGTACAGGTGCCAATGGTGACAGGTGACAACTTTGAATTTTGTATTTAAAACTCCGACTGTACATTGATTCTATTTAAAGCACTGAATTTATAAAGCTAATGAGCTTCAATATTGCCCGTGTTACCACAGACCCATCACCCTCCTTGAAATGAGCAGTTTGATCATTCCTGGTCAAACCCCCCATGATTAGAGCACCTCCCTGTGCTGCCAGTATTGAGAACAGGGACTGTACCGTCCGGCGTTGCCTGCTGACGGGGTTTTTTACATTTGACGTAATCGTGGTCAACTGGAGTGGCTGTGTAAGGTGGGGATGTCAGACCTGGACCGGAGGATGAGGGGAGGGAAGTCCCAGGGCCTGGCACTGTTCCGGCTGAAGAGTGAGAGTCTTCATCAATCATGCAAGCTTTTTCCCTGGGAGGGGCAAGAAAAAAAAAAAAAAAAAAATTGTTGACGTACTAGGGAGATATACAAAGAACAAAAGGAGGCTACATGTTTTTATGACATTTCTAATACAGTAATCAAATGTTACTAACAAATTCTAAATGATGGATTTTTAGTACAGGTTATATTCCTCCCTTGTCACTGCTCAACAGTAAAACATTCTTTATTTTGTAGTTGTTTATGAGACAAGTTATGAGGACTAAAGTCTCTTATCCTTTAAAATAAAGGCGATTTGCTTCTGTGTTTGTTAACAGTTGATAAAAAAATAATTTTATTAACAAATAAAAACAGCAGCTTCAAAATGGATCATGAGATCAGGATTGTTCTATTTTCTTCCCTTCCCATCTACACTGTGCCAGTTATTGAGAAGATCTCAGAGTAGCGTATAACCTTACTGCTCATGATACTTGAAAACTGCAAACATTAGAATTAATTCTCATCACTTTGTTTTGTTTATATTTCATTCAGCTTCATTTTAATAGTTTATTACACAGTAGTTTGTAAGTATGCTGTCAGAGGACACTCCTGGAAATCAGCACTCACTTTTCTGCAACTTTTGGGGTGTTCTTCTCCTCACCCCTGGCAAATGGTCCCTCAGAAGCTTCTTTCATGAAACTAACTAGTATCTCTGCATCTATTCCAGAGTCTGGTTTCCCCACAAGTTTCAAAATAGAAGCATGAAGTCGAAAGTATACCTAGAAAACACCAAAGTCCATTTGCTCAGTAGAGAATTCATAGCTCTGCAACCTATTACAAATAGTCTCTTCTTTGTAGAAGCTGCAGGAGTTAGTACAGACAGTTATCTGTTACCTCAACTTACCCGAACAGGACTTTTCCCGCCTGTAAAGTTGCTTGTAAATTACAAGATCTGAACACTGTAAAGATTTTATAACTGCATCCTATGGAACACAACAATGAAAGCAGACCTGGTCTCCTTGGAAGCAAGTCACCACTGGGCATGTTCTAGATCCGCTGTTTTTACCAGACAACACAGTGAAAGCAAGGCGTTATGACTACAATTCCAACTCATGCATGACCGTATGCCTTCATAGGTATGAGATGCTTGTGAAACCTATCCACATTTGATTTTGATAAAAACTGACTAATGAACTGTGCGCAGCAAAATTCAGAAGTGGAACTTCTGCCTGTCTGTCCAATACCGAGACCATATACATAAAACTGTCTTTAAACCAAAACCAGCCTGAATAACAGGCTCCATTTTATTCTCCAAGTTAGTCTTGTAAATGTTCCCAGATGCAGAGCACCATGTACATATGCCTAATAATATGAACTAATAATAACTGGTATTCCATTATCTGTAGAGAACGAGGTTTTCAAGCCTACGTATTTAACTTTCTTTTACCTCCAACGCTTCCATGGCAAGTTCTGGTGGATTATGGTAGTGAATCTTCTTTGGGTATCGGGCGGCCTCCTCATGCAGGTAATGACCTGCCTGTTTGTAATGAAGCAGATAGACGACGGGAGGCTGGTTCTGCTTCTCTGCAATCTTTCCCAGCATGTAGTGAATAAGCCACTCCTCTTCATCGCCATCTCCCTCACAGCGAGATGCTGACGTAAAACACAATTTGGCTGTCTCCAACATACTGTCTCGACGCTCTTCCATCTGTGATCGAATGAAGTGTTGAGAACACATGAATTCACTGTGGCTGGGATGAAAAAGTCTAAAAATACACTCTTGCATATAAAAGTGCATAAACGAGGTACATCATTTAAAACATTTTCAACCTAAAAGACGCAGAACATATCCAAGTGATCAAATACATCCTGACGGCCCACAAAATGTGCTTATGGATGGGGTTTTGTTCATCCCAGTAACTGCTGATACAAATAACCAGAACAAAACGGTAAGACAGAAGTGTAAGAATACACATATAAATCTGAAAAATAACAAACCAATATACATGTCTGCAAGAAGTAATTTTACCACTTTTTCAGAGCTGTAATTATCTTAACTCTTCAAAGAAAAACAAGTTGTTTTGTTCTGCAACTGAAGTCTGCTAGAGCCACCATGGACCACTATCCTTTGTGAAGAAATGTAGCTTATCTTGCTTGCAACGCATCTAGTTTTGAGCTGAATATGGCAAGAATACTCCCCCCCCGCCCCAAAGAAATTAAAACGAGCAGCATAAATTAAGGTTAGCTGCCAATAAAGTCACATAAAAAGCTAGGTCAAAAGATGCATTAAAGTAATTTTCTCTCTTTGAAAAAGGAGTTTATAAATTTAAATTGTTGGGCTATAACAGTACCCTAAGCACTTGTTGCACTTCAAGAACTGTAACATAGCCTTTCCTTTCCCAAATATTTTGTAAGGAGAAAAAAATATTAACGATTTTGTGTGTGAGAAACACATTCCTGAAAAGATATATCCCTGGAAGGGAGACAATATTGTTCCAATTTATCTTTTATTATAATAGTGCTTTTCTTAGTAAATTATGCCATTTTAATATATTCACTTGAAAAAAGGAAGATTCAAGTAGTCCTAAATAAACATTCTGATTTAATCCACAACTTAAGATGTCTGCTCTGTATTGTACCTTTTACCTGGTAATATAGAATAACTCCAGCATTATCCCTGGAATTCTTCAGCAAGTCCCTTGTAGCCAAGAGGCCGCAAGACAGTAAGACCAAGCTTTTGATAGATCAAAGCCATAAAACGTAATAACTTCATTTTCTGAGTAGTTAAGTCTTGGAGCTCTTGAATGTAATAACCCTCAGAAAGAAAACTCTGTTGTTAGCTGCCATTTCAAACATACTATTTAATAACCATTTGTGCTCCTTTAATATGCATGCTTACATCGTCTTTCTTCTTAGAGGGTCAAACGCTGTGTAAGTGTCTGTGGGAAGTGCAATGGCAATACAGTTCTACAGGCAGCTCCGACGCAAGACCCATCATCTTGCTGTAAATGCGTTCTCCTGGAAACAAAGGATGCTCCCAATACCATTCTCCACAGTTCAAACACTAAAGTTTTTACAAATTACAGCAGACACTCAGGAGCAGCACTTCTTTTTTTCATTCTGCTTCCAGTTGTGGACTACATAATACTCTTGTAAGTCAGACTAGTTAAATCAGAAATAGAGTTTACTGGTCCAAAAAGACAGAAAACACATGTCCCCTGGCAACTCTTGTCACTGTCAGGAAGTACTTACAGTTATATCTCCCTTCCAGGGATATATCTTTCCAGGAATGTGTTTCTCACACATAAAAACCTTAATATTTTTTCTCCTTACAAAATATTTAGGAAAGGAAAGGCTATGTTATAGTTCTCGAAGTCATTTTGGCTTAGCAATAAACTTCATAATAACTCTGACTTTTTCATCATCGTCACACATAAAGAGCTAATGAATTTATAACAACTTCTTCTATGAAAACTCTATCAATCTCCTCATTTTGATCTTTTGTTTAAGTAACCAGCCCAAAAACATAGAAAGGGGGAGGATGTCTTTAGATACAAGAGATGACACATGGACACAGATAGAGTAATTCCTGATCTTTTCACTATTTAAATATGTATACATTTCACCTTTCCCTGGAAACATTGTATGACATTTACAGAAAGGTAAGGTAAATATAATTCCCCTTTCCAGAAGGTTACAATAATTGTGTCACCTTTGAAAGATAATTCAAAGATCAGGCTCAAACTAATTTTACACAAGAAAAAGAAAGGAAAAAAAAACCCTTTAAATACTGCTTGACACCAGCAGATTATATGAATGAATATTAGAATTTCCAATATTACCAAGTAACCATACAGTCTAATATGTGGTAGACAGCATGTAAATATTTTAAAAGTTACTACATTAGAAAAGATAATTTAAACTATTTAAAATTTCATACTGCTTTCAGTTAGATCCCACCTGCTTCACAACTTCAGGGGGGAGTTCTGATTTCCACTGCTTAAGTTGTCGGGATGCAAAAGAATGGAGGGCGTAGGAAATGGTGCCGTATTCTATCCACAAGGAGAGATTAGAGCTGTCAATCTCTAGGGCTCGCTTGAAGCAATTCAAGACGGGAGTAGAGTGCTTCCAGATTGGGCCATCGCTTTTCAATTCATTAGAGTTCAACTTGTCCTGAATACGACTTGCTCGAGCCAGAGCCATGCCAGCCCAGGAATCAAACCTATGCAGGCAAGAACGTAACACATGAACAACTTCCACTCCAAACATTATGCTGAATGGCACAGACGCGTTCGTTTTGTTATATCCGCAACTTTCTCATCCTTTCATCGTATGCTCTCTGAAAACAGATTTCTGCATCTCCTCCTCCCCTCACAGAGGAACAGAGGCTGTATAGCCTAAATCATACTCATTTTATTAGAACTGGTTGCCTAATAAAGCACTGTCCCCAGTAATTGTCACACATGAAAAACAGGTGAAAGAACAAGGTTTATTTGCCATGCAAAAATAGCATATCTATACTTCTAATGGCAGCACTCCCATTGATTTCTTTTCTCAGGAACCACGCTCTCCTGTCCAAACATTGTCCCCTGTATTTCTGTAGGCCAGCAGACAGCCATTATGACATTTTGTATTGTTGGACTGAACCGTGAATGGTCTTTACCATCATCATCATTTTCCAACATAAAAGTCACAAAACCCAAAATGCGTTCACGTAGGAACTCTCTGATGAACAACAAGGATTGCTTACTGAGGGGACTGTTCAGGGCCTCGTCCTGTGTTTATTAGATCATCGACAACACAGTCTGAAGAGTAGCTTCTGTGTTCCATAATCTCACATTAACATCTGGGGTCAACAGCTCTGGAATTTTTCAATTTTGCCATGATTCTAACACCAAAGGAATATTCATAACGTTGTCGCATTTTTGCTGGTAATTTCTTGCTGATTTCAACTGAAAACCCATTTCTGGGTCAAGTGACCTCAATAGTCAGATTCCAAGGGGAATGGAAGGGGAACTGCGATACAGACATTGGAAGAAGTAACATCTCATATGACTGGGGTAAAAATACTATGCTACCACATAAAGCATCTTCTGAGCAACAAAATGGCACACATTAAAGTAAAAATGCATTTCACTCATTTATTTATGAATTTAGGTTTTAAAGTATCAAAACTACGGAAAAATGAGGGGGGTAATTTCTTGATCAGGCTTCAAACAACTTTTAGCCATCTGCTAGTCACAGTTCCCAGACTAGAAGATTCAATAACATTAAACTCCAGCTATTTCCTCTGTAGATTTCACATATAAAATTGCTCTGTGCCTTCACCTTCCCTTTTGTCTCTGTTACGTGATTGGATTTAGAAATAGTTTTCTTGTCTCAAATCTATCAAACTAGGGCTTTTGTCACTGACCCTGATCTATCCACTTCAAGGAGAATTAAAATGATAGCTAACATCTAATATGCAAACCTTATATTTAATCAGTAAATTTAAAGATCATTTAATTTCATTTTAGAAGACTGTTATTCAAAACATGCTTTATTTTTAAGATGAGAGAGCTTAATCTTGGTGGTATTTCAGTAAGTTTTAAGTTATCAAGAAACAAGGTGTTTAAATAGTTTAGTTTAAATATCACTTAAATACTTTACTTAAGCTTGTATTCTCTGAGTAGTTCTCTAGCAGCAAGATCAATACTTTTAGAAAGAGGTCAGCCTAAACAATTAATCCACTAAAGAATGCTATTTGTCCTATAGCTATGCTATTAAACAGTGACATCTCTCATTCCTTGTCATGGATGAAAATGCCAAAACAAAGAACAGAAGGTGCAAAAGAGAAATCGATTCGGTTCTTGCCCTTCCCAGTTATTCTTGATTTTAGTTTTGCTTCCCCCACACCTCCCTTTCATTTTTTTGGTTTTAATTTCAAAACAATCGAATATTTAACACTAGGTTTTGGGGTTTGTTTTGTTTGTTGGGTTGTTTCAGAGATGCCCTTAATTATACAGTTGACCTATGATAATGGATTGCAGGCAGGTTTTTTTAGTTTTTATCTTTTGTCTGCTTTTCAGTACTGAAAGAAGTGAGAAGAATGAATGATGCGCAGCAGGATTCAGTACTACTGACCTGTTTGGACAAATACAAATGTCATGCATGTAGAATTTAATGGCCTTGGACTGTTCTTTATTCTTGAAATGATAGTCTGCCAGAAGATAGTACAACTCAGTCACCACTGGTGGAGAATAGTCTGCGCCATCCGGGAGAGATGGTGCCTGAAAAGAAAAACAAAGGTTCATATTAAATAAAATGGCCATATTAAATGAGCTGCACACTTGCTTCTTCCTTGTAGTGAAAGTAGGCTTTTCATCACAGAATATGAAGGTATTGAATATGAAGCCAGTGAAAGCATTCCACAGATACACAGAGCATTTACAAACGCTAATGAGCACCTCATACCAACTCCATATTAATCAATATTGCATCTTGCCATTCCAAGACTAAAAGCTTTGGTGGTGTCACTGTTATTTCATTTAAATGCAATTACTTGGGGAACTCCAACATCATGGAATAAATCATTCCCCTAACTGTCTCAAAGTCAACATAAAAATAACAACAATAATTTTCACTCCTTTCAATTTTTTTTAAAGCAATTAGTTATACCTTGCTGCATGTTCCTTCAATATAGGCAGATACAGTATCTAGGCTCAGCATAGGCTTGTCCGTCCGAGGAACAATTGTGGCAGTCTTCTTCAAAAGGTTGGCCAAGTCGGCAGACACAGTACTGGTTTTGTAACTATCAAATTCCGGAAGAGTTTTAGGCTTAAAATATTCAAACATGAACAAAGCATCTTCCCACGTTAGATCAACCTGAGGAGGGAGGTAGATAGGACGGGAAAAAAATTATCATCTCGAATTTCAAAACTCAAAAGTCTACTAACGATGAGTTTCTATGGCTTTTCTAGTTCGTAAGAATATACATATTACTCTAGCAGGAAACAAATTAAATCTCCCAAGAACAGAACAACTAAGGGGGCCATTAATTTATGCTGCTCACAAATACAGCATACTGCTCGCTGATTTAAAAGACCAGAGTATTGGGCTGCAACCTAGTGTACGTCACTGAAAAATAGTCATTCTACTTGCTTAGAAGAGTTGTTCAGAAAAGTTGTTTATAAGCGAGAATCAATCACAAACATCCTGAGATAATACGGAACTACGGTAATTAAGATATGGAGGAGAAAAAAATCAGTTTGTCAATGATTTCAATAAGAACTTTTTCATCCAGAATTGCCTAAATGTAACAGATTGGGGGGGGAGGAGGGGGAGCAGAAGGTAATCTCCTTATACTTCCCTTTTTCTTAGTTATTCCCATTTTCTCATTATCTTCATTTTCTAACAGGTAATTTTAAGAGACAGAATTCACAAATATTCAATGAGTAATAACATAACAGTATTTGTGTATTTAAAAAGGTCTGTTCAAAGGAGCCAGACAATTGTTTTGCTTGTATGAAACTGTTTTTCATTTATAATTCTATGATCACTTGCATTTGGTCAACGCAAAAATCATCTGAGGTTTTTGAACAAAACCAATGATGTTTCAAGGCAGAGGACTGCTGATCTGCTTTTTCTGTCCCTTCCTTAATACTACAGCCCTCTTCCCAAGGCACTCCGTAGTTGTTCATCTCCCAAACTCAACTGAATTTCACACATTTCTCAAACAGCTACCAGATATTTACCATCATAGATTTCAAAATAAGCTATAATTTACTTGCATAATTTTTAACAGTGACATTTTTCACATTCATAAACTGCAAGGCTGGCTGCTAAAGTTTTCTTCTCTCAAGCTGACTTTTTTTCTCTCTAATTTTCCTCAAACTCCAACTTCTTCTCTGTTGAAAACAGGAAAGTCATGGCTCAATAAAATCGATTTGTCAATAGTTTCAACATGGCAGACTACTGTGAATAAGACTATACTAGCATTCCATTTCAAATATCTGACCCTCTATATTCATAAAGGCTTCCATATTTTTTTAAATTAGTTTATTTTCTACAATATGTAAAATATATAAATTTTACAAGGAAATAAAAGTAATCTTTCTCCAAAATACATTAAGGTGCATTAAAACCAAACAAGGGTATATCTTTCATGACTTCAGGATATTCCACTGACATTAAATAATACATATCTTACCTGCTGTACTGAATGTTCTTCTAGGTACCTTGCTTTGCTTTTTTTGCTAGGGAAACCATATAAACAATAAAAACACTGTTCCAAGGCTGTTTCCAGCTCTTCTTTGTATGGATGAGTATCTTCAGAAGTGGATGCTGCAAGTTCTTTTTGTAGTACCTGAACCTACAATACCACAAATATCAATGAAAAAGTCATCTGCAGTGGAAGACTGCATTAAGTTACCTAGCTGTCTGAAGGCAGATGATGAAAATGACATTAAGGAACTACACGTATTTTTCCTCAAGTACAACCAAATATTACCCATATTTCTGTAAACTCGTCTCACGCAAGTAATTTCAATGGCACTGTAACTGTGCTTTTATTTTTTTTCCTACGTTAATTCATGAACTCTTGTCTTTAATCAATGAGATTAGATATCAGCTTAAGATCGTTCACAGTTTTCCACTACGCACCAAGTTGCTTCCGTGAATATGAGCACTACAGTTTGTCAGCCCTGCGAATAAGGAAAAGGCACAGAAGAATTTATGCCCTAATACACAAACATCAATTTCCTCTGCATGGAAAAAGGGGGCTGGAGAGGACTTTCTGGAAAAAGAAGGGACGGCTAATGAAAATCTGGCTAAAAGGGATACAGAATTGCACAGAATGAATAGTATGATACAGATGGCTATGCACCAAGGGAAGCGGCTGGATTGATCCCAAATGACTAAACACTGTAGCAAGTCGCTATCTTTAAGTTCAACATTACAAGAAAACGTACCCATCAGTACCATGTTTTGGAAGACGGCATTACTCCAAAACATCCGTTAAAGAAAACTGCAACTGAATGCCAAAAGACAAAAGGTAATTCTTTGAAAATTTTCACTAAGCTTCCTTAACAAGCAAACTAAAAAAGAACACATCCCAGGAACACGTTTCAAATTCAACAGAAACATGTTCACCAAGAACAATCTGTGTAGTGGGATGTTGGATCTTTATTTCAAAAACAAAACCAAACCAAACCCACACTTAATTACTGAGCTTTAAGAATCAATTCCAACATGTTCCACTGTGAAATACAAATTAAAAAACGAAATGTGCAAGTAGAAATTACATTCATAATATCTTACGCATCCAACAGCAATATGTTGTGTGTGTGTCCCCGGTATCAGAGCGCACCTGTTATGTCTAAAGAAAACTCATTTGAGGGGGCAGAAGAGAAACACTTCTACTGTCATCGTCATTTGGGAGACTGAAGGGTACAGAAAAATACCAAGCTCTCCACTGCCATTTGCCTCTCAAGTTTTAGGAAGCTGTACACTACCAGGAGAGTTCTATTAACTGGTAAGTAATTCCCTTTAACATTTTTCCTCTGACAGAAAGCATCAACTTTCATTTATTCATTTTAGTAAGATCTGACTTCTCCAAACGAGCCACACCTATTCCTCAACACACTGCCTGACTTCGGAGTTTCCTCAGCTGAAATTCTGCAGTCATAAATTGAAAATGCAAAACATTCACCTATTTGCAATTCGTGTAAAAGCTCTTCGTATTACTTTTACAGTACTTCAGCTGCCTGTTTATCACCATTTTTCATTTTTCAACATCTAGGATTGTAAACTCAATTATTTATGCATACAATGCATGCTACAAGAAGCTCCTCGTCATGCTTTCCTGACACTACAACACTGCAGACCATCACAAGGCAAAATTCTGTCATTCGACATGCAAGAACCTCGTCTGTAAGTGCTGGGATTAACTATAAGATGTTAATTCTCTTCTGCTTAAAAGATCTGTGCTAAGAACAAGGTACCATTTATTAAGAGCCAAAACCCTGAAAAATAAGAGTAAAGACAATTCTTAGAAGGCATTTCAATGAAATTTTGAGTCACTGCAATCATCTTTGAGTCACAGCAGACACCTTGTTTCCGCTACTTTTCCTGTAAGAATTTGTGAACAACGTTTGAAATTCATGAAGAGCGTAGATAAATGAGTTGAAAGGAAGATGCAAGCATCACAGGATACTGTAACAGAAGCACGATACTCCTACTGCTGCAAACAAAATCGCATCTAACACCAGTGAGGGAATTCTCACTTGAACGGTGTTCAAAACAATCTCCTGTGTTCTTATTCAGCTTTTACATTCTTAGCAGTAACCCAGAATTGTTCTTAATAATTCAGACTTTGACTATTGCTAAAAGACTTTTAACTACATATTAACATCTTGTCTTGCACACCACCTTCAGCCACAAGCAATACAATGTACTTGAGCAGACGGTTCACCTACAGAAGGTGATCATTTAATACTAGCGTATAAAGCATACTTTTGTTTAACATTCTTGAAGCTGCCTTTCTCTTCAAATAATTAATCCCATTTTATCTTTGTCTTTCCTTACCCTCCCAACACCCTCTTGTCTCTGAAAACTAAATACTTGTGCTGAATAATACCATATTATATCTTAGTTTAAGAATTGGGCAATTCTGTGACTGAAAACTGAAGATTTTGTTCAAAGTACCTGATGACATTTGCAAAGATCTAGCTGTAAATACATTCACAGCTCCCAGTTGCCTGCCGTTTATCCAGGTTCATAGGGCATGCTATCAGACCAGGCTGTGGACACAGGCACACCGTACGGACACAATTTCGATCCATCACTTAGGAGCACTGCATCTGAGGGCAAGCTCCAGTCTGGAAACAGGCTATCTACCTTCATGAAGCGCAGCGCCTGAGCTAACAAGCCCCTGGAGCCGAGGCGGATCCATGCGGAGGCAACTCAGGTGTATCAGCATTATGCTCCTAATACCAGGGAGACTGAGGAGGGTAGGATGCAGAGATAATCTAACAGTCCTACACTGCATCAGCCTCAGTTCAAACACCGTTCATTAGCTCCTGCCGTACCAGGGTGAGCCGACTCCTGCAGAGCCCCTCAGGCTCTCCGCGCCATCCTTCCTAGCTGTCTAAATTACTGTCCTGGGCACACTGCTGCTCAAATGCAGAGGCAGATGGGGTCTGGCACTGAGCTGTGGCTAATAAGCTCCAGGGAGTGCTGAGAAGGGAAATTAAGAGATTCCCGAGTACCTCTATGCAGAACTAACCAGGATTTTCTCCTGGCTGAAGGTAATAAACCTCAATGAAGTCAAGCTGAATTTGTGAAGCGCCACGGAAATATCCCTGTAGAGCGCTGCCCAATGAATGCCACAGTACCGTATTATCTGGGTTTTGCCAACAGCCAGGCTATCCCAGGCTGCCAGCACAGTGAAAAGCTGACTGCACTTCAGTTTCTAAGCTCAGGATAGAGTCAGGAAACAGCAACACACATAGAAATATTCTCCTTCAACTATGGGAAATTTCTTTTCTGGTATAACTAGACCTCAAGGAATAATCTTAAAAAGGTCAACAATGAGTGGGCACCTCCTTTCATCTAATAATGCCACAGCATTACTGCCCAGACACCCATCTCTGGAGCATATTAGATCTTCTAACACACCATCTGACCAACAGAGCAAAGAACAGCCGTCAGACACGGGGAAGGAAGGACTGAAGTAACTCTTCATCGTCATCATCTTTGTTCAACAGATGAACTCTGTATGTTTTCTATATGTCTTTTCTTTTGAAAAAAGTCTTTTCTTCATTTTTTACTTCATATGAATGATTAGATTATCCTTCAAAGCACAAGATGGTTACCTTCAGCAGTATCTAAATTTTGCATCTCTTCAGAGGTACTATACCTTATAATGAATTCATGATGAACTCAGCATTGTTCAACAGAAAACATCTAAAGTGGCTACATATGACACTAAGTATTTCACTTTCCCTTTCCTCCTTCAGTCCGTTATTTTACGTCCCTTTTATACTTGTGTTACTGGACTGGGAGAAAAAAGAAAAGTAGACCTGAATACAGCTGAGGCTGATTAACAGCACACGACAGTTTGCATTGTCATGTCTGTCTCACCCGTGCGTAATTGAGTAGAATTCTGTTTCTAATACCATCCATTATGAGTGTTAAATCTACTTAACTGCAAAATCTTTATCAAATATTTGAACTCTGAGGAAATAAAGGCGCGGTATACAAGAAAACTGGTCTCTCTCAGGAAGAAGAGCTATGCAACATTACTGGCCATCAGGTTAACAGCATTTTTCCACTCGAGGTATTTGGTGCTCATTTCTGGGGAATTAACTGGCTCATTCTCCATGT
This sequence comes from Platalea leucorodia, assembly GCF_965183815.1. Taxonomy (NCBI): domain Eukaryota; kingdom Metazoa; phylum Chordata; class Aves; order Pelecaniformes; family Threskiornithidae; genus Platalea; species Platalea leucorodia. The sequence continues at coordinate 17,168,302 of NC_138834.1, forward strand.
TACGGTTTGGTTACTTTCTGGCATCACGCTCCTTGTGGGGAAGCTATCTGCTCCTACAGCAAACTCTGCTAAGCCCACTTGCCTTTTTTCCTGTCTGAAAGACTGAAGTGCACACCCACCAGAACGCGCTGCTGAGATGGCACACGCCTCTCGCCCAAAGTTTGCCGTTTCGGCCCTGCCTAAGCCTTTACTGACTGGTGGGGGGGCAAAAGCCGTGGTCGCTCCTGGAACACTGAGGCAGGAAGCATGCTCCATCCACGCAGACAGCTCACCTTCCAGCAAGACATTTGAGAGACAAGCAGGAAAGATGAGATTTTCTGTTTCGTCTGTTATTTTTCCTGACATTGCTCATCCTTCCTCTCTCTCTAGCTAGTAGACTTGGGGTGACTGTTCACCTTCAACAGTTGTGAATTTAGAATTGTTACTCTTAATTCTCAGAGGAGAGCTGAAAATTAAGAGTTTTTACTGAGTAAAATGTTATTTGAATATCTAAAATAAAATTTTGAGTTTAAATCAGAGTAAACCTTTGCTGCAAGCAGGGCAGGGGTGTGGCTGAGCCACCAGACACAGGAGGAGAAGATAAAACTGGATATAGATTCAGTATTCAGGTATTCCCTTTCCAAAGGTCACAAGCTGCAAGCAGTTTTATACGTTCATTACAAAAAATAAAACCCAAACAACCTCTGACTTTACCACAGGAAAGAATATAGAATGATGACAAATTACCATATTACCAGTCATCTGGATGAATACTGGTAAGTGCCAGAAATTTTTAATAGCTTCAAACATCGCCTCTTGTTTATTTGTTGCCCATGTTTATTTTTAAAGAGTAGAAGATGCATCCTCCAAAGCTAAGCACCACAAAATTCAAGTCATTCAACTGAACTTTTATCATGATCAGTGGCTGGTACAGGCCCATGTTTCTCCTAAGTACTCAGAATAACCACTTAACGCTTCTCCGGTGCTTTCTCTTTCAGGGAGATCATTTACCAATTCCCATTTAAGATGTTTTTATAGTACAGAGTTGGTTCTCCAAAGGCATCTCGTCTGACAAAAAGTCCTGTTTAGAAAGCATACCGATGGACAGGGATCTGGAATAACATGCCTTTGCTATTCAAATTAAACTGACTGAAACATTCATGTGTTTGTCTGGGAGAAGAAGGAAAGTGGATTTAACAGCATATTTTTAACATGAAGACAAGGCAATAAACAATCTAATATAACTCTGAAGTTGTTCCCTGATGTGGGTGGGCCAGATGACTTTCAGAGGTCCCTTCCAACCAATATTATTTTACAATGCTAACACTTACATAGAACTTGAGAAGAGCGCCATCTGAATTGCAACACCAGGATCTTCTTCCCAAATACTCGTGAGCAGTGTTCAGCAGCATGAGTGAAGAAGGCAACATAGGGGTGTCAGGACTCACTGGAAGAAAGAAGTTGGTAAATATTTAAGTCGCACAGAACTGAGTTAAATCCAACTAGCCCATGCTTCCTCTGGCAAAACGAAGTTTCCTCAGTGGTAAGAAAGTGATGTTTGCATACCCCTCTACCACCTTCAGCCAGCAAGATATGACGACAAACATCTGTATTTCAGAGCTAGATGGTAAGGAGCTCAGCTCCATATGTAAGTCAATAATTAACTCACCTTCTTCTCCTTGGTTCTGTTGCTGCTGCTGCTGGCAGCAAAGGGATCGAAAAGCATCTTCCTCGTGCTGGATGATCCTGTGCAGGATAATCCATGGAAGCACTGAGGAGACGTATGGTTCTTTTGGTTCTTCCTGGACTGCCATGCTGCAGTCTATGATCTAATAAAGAAATAGACATTATACAGACAAAGCGATACCAAATAAAAGTCAGGTGTGAATCCTTTCAAACAACCCAAAGTTGGTAATGCATTTTATCCCAAGGAAATAATCTAAAGCCAAGTCTCAGCTTCTCACAGTGGGTGGCAGTAAAAGTCCTACAAATAAGATCAGCTGGTTTGGGGAAGGGCAGAAGATCGTTTCACCTACCCTGACATTTCTCTTGCACCGTCATTTTCCAACTAGTTATCTCTCTGTTAATACCATATACAAACAATTCAAAGTAAGCAAAGGCGCAGCATAAATTCTTAGTGTTAGCAGGCCTCATTACTGTACAAGAAAGTTATCTACAACCCAACAAGGAAGAGGAACTTAGTTAGAAGAATTCCTGAATTCTTTACCAGCTTTTACAACAACTGTGAAAGACCAACTAGAACCATTAACAGATGCTACATAAACGATGTAACTGAATAAACTGTGAGTAAAACAATGCTGTGTCATGGAACTGTTGTCCTAGCATTTCTCATAGACAACTGCCCATTTTATTGCCACAGTGCCAGAAATTTCTGAAGTCCTACGCTTTTCTCACATTCTTTCACGTGTACAACAGTTATTCTATTGGTATTTATGCAGATAAAGCATCGTATTTATTATTACTACAGAAACCACTTAGGATGTTACAATGAGTACTCCGTTCTCCAGAACGCCATTACATTCCATAACGTAGTGACACACATACAACTTCACACAATGAGAGTATGATTTTGTGAGTAGTGAAGGTCCTTGGCTTTTACTGAAGTAAATGGAGATTTGAGAGTTGCAAGCACACTGAATTTTGACATTAACTAGACTAGCTTCTTAACAGAACTGAGAGTCTGCCATTTGTTACCTGGACCAAAAAACATTCATTCAGTAGTTTTAAGGTTTGAAAGTACCTTCTTTAAAAGGCTAAAATTAGCTGTATTCGTAATGCTAGAAAAAGTCCACACATCACTTTTTCCTGCCCTCTTCTCATCACCCTCTCTGTTTTTACTGGAAAAATCCTTAGCTTGGCCAGCACTTGCAAGCAACTCTACCACGTTTGTAAGGCTTACGGAATCTTGTCTTCTAGCCCAAAGCACATATAGCCAAGATCAGTGCCACAACTTACAAACCGCACCTAGCCAGCTCATTCAGTCTTTGCATTATCACCATTTCACACAGCGTAAGAAAATAGCGTTGCTCCTTGGGTTATCTTACTACCATTCTTTGATTAGTTTAGGCAGCTTGGTGTTTGAAGGTACCTGCTGTTACTGATTCTAGCCCAGGTGTGCTCAGTGCATCTCTAACATACTGAAATGCAAATGAAGACTATGAAGGTAACGCTCATCTCCCCTGACCTTCCCCCAACAAAAATGTAACCCAAAACATCACTGCGAGTGGGTGGCAATTCAGACAGCAGCTGTATCACGCCTGAAGGTCTGTAGCGCACAATAGCTCTTTCCTAGTGCAAGTGAACAGGTTACCTGAATCAGGTTGTTTGTTAATCGAACGAGGCTTGGTGTTACAGAGGAGTCTTTCAGTATGCTGCTGACTGACGACAATGAAGTATCTATTCCTGTGAGCAGCTGTGTTACCGTAGCAACCCACTCTTCTTTAGCAGAGGCTGCTGTCACATTAAGCATCTGCTGAATTGCTTCATTCAAGGCAACTTCTGAGTGTTCAAAGCATTGCTTGTAATCTTTCAGTTTGAGCAGGGAGTCCTAGGGAATGTAAATATGAAAAAAATTTATTATAAGGATGAAGGGTTTATTTTAAACCATGAATGCACAGCAGGGCAAAGCAATACACTATATACAGTTAATGTGGTTACTTTAATGAAACGATAACAGAACATCTTTAAATATGACATTAAAAAAGGACAATAAGCAGGTGCATGGACCCTGGGAGACAAATATACAAGTAGGATCTAAGTTTCAAAGACATCATCACTGAATCTTTCTGCTTTAGTAAGAGATGTGAGAAAAACAACATTCAGGAAAGGGATGGCTGTAGGTCTAAAATTCCAATGATATGCAGTTGAATAGAGGCCCTACAGAAAAAGGGTTTGGATCTTCATGATCTTGTGCTACCATTTTATTACTTCATAAATAACAAAACAGCAACTATCAGGCCAGCACTGTAGCAACATCCTCCTGCTTCTTTCTGCTCTGCCACGTTTGGGTCATGAGATGGCACGGAGGCTGTAAGATTCAGTGCAGGCCAGTTAAAAGAGCATCAGTCTTTTTTGTGCAGCTTTTTTTTTTTTTTTTTGCAGAGAACATGATAGGCTCAAATTGTTCCTATAGCTGAGCTCATTTGTACACTTATTTTCATAGTGTCAAATGGACTAAACCTATAGCAATTATACTGGATGGTTATATATATAACGTTAGTATCAACGGTTTGTCATTCATGCAGGATAGATACACTACATCATAAAAATCATTCGTATGCTACATAACTTTTAAGTTTCAGAATGGCTGTAAATCATCATATAGTCAACATCAGCAAAAGCAGGAAGTATTCACAGCAAATGCAGATAGCATGAATCCATCCATAAGATGTCTCTGCAAATGATTCACGTTTATTTGAATTTACAGTTTTTCTGGCCATTTCATGTAGTCCTCAGACATTTTACATCTTTAGCACGCCCTCAGATAGCAAAAGCTGACACATTGCTAATGATGTCGATAAAGCTATGCTGTTCAGACCATTTACAGATTTGGTTCCACGCTTTGCTTTGCAAATAAGATTTGCTAACCATTAACACCCACTCTAGAAATCCTTTCATCCTGTTTTCAGGAATAAGTCTTACTCCCTTACTAAAAAAGATTTTTTTTAAGAAACAAAACAAACCTGTAGGAGAAGCAGCTGTGCTGGTCTCTCTGGTATGGATGTTACAAATTCCAGATGTTTTGCTCTGCCGTAGCCATTAAAGCACAACGTTGGACGAAGCAGATGCACCACTGCATTATAATCCCCTGCCTCATACAGTCGCTGGATCTCTTCCAAAGACTGGCATCTCTCCAGAGATTTTAGGTTCTTTTCAATCTGCAAACATCACAGATGGCACAACCCAACTTTTATTTTGTCTTCACATACATTTGACTATTGACATTTCTCCCAGCAATTTAGCTGTAAAGCTATGTGAACTCTACCGCTACACCCAGGAATATAAACCAGGAAGAAAACACCTACTAGGTAACACTTCACCCATTCCACAGATTTTTAACTATTATATAGTATATGACTTTAGTGCTATAATGATTTTAACCCTTTTTTTCCTCAAAGCCCAAAATCACACATTTCTACACTGCAAGGATACATCCATCAGATGGACTTCAAAGTGAAGATGGCATCTCCTGTGTTGGAGTTCATCCCCCAAAACAGCAATAGAAAGAACAGAAGATGGACGTCCCTTTGCTTAAAAGTGTACGCAAATTGTTATGTGGAAAACAGACTGCTGAAGTAAAGAGCTCATTTAAGCAAAGGTGAAATTTATGTTTAAGAACAGAAAATAAACCACTAATCTCATAATCTACTGTTCTACATGCAACCGCTCTAATTTTGCATAGAAGCAATCTTAAGTTGTACAGGACCAACAGATCCAAAAGGTGTCTTTTTGAAAAGATGATGGCCTTGACATCATCATTAAACTATGAACCTGTCCTTTCACTCTTAGAAAAATTCTAGGACAGATACAGTAAACTTCCATCACAAAAGAGCTAATTCATAGACGACCTTTGCAACTCAGAGGTATGGAGTGGGGAGAATGCCCCTGCAAATTAACTCTTACCTCTTCTAAAGAAACAACAGAATCAACATGTAGATTCGGTAACCGTATTACGATGCTGCATTCATTGCCAGCTTTAGCTTGCATTGTAGTGGAGCTCTGTAGCATTTCAGTGCAGATATCATAGTTTTCAAGTGCCTGTTCCATGTCTCCCTACAGAAACAGTACAGAGGAAAACAAACAAACAACCCTAGAGTTCTGTCTGCAGCAAGGGTTTCTAAAGCGTGTAGAAAATGTTTACATTCAATGCAGGCACTGACAGTGCGATTACTGCACATCCTCCCAAATAAAAAATAAATCCAACTGACAATCTCAAAGTAAAAAAAAAAAAAAAGGCAGTATCTTTTACCAGTGACTTTAATAACAGGTAAAACAAATCAGAGAAATAGAATTCAGCTTGCATAAATTTGAAAGATTAATTTGGATTGCTAAAATCCCTTTCCTTTAAAAACATGGAAAAGTAAAACAGTAGAAATAACTCTTCCATTTATGCAAATAAAAACATCGAGTCAAGAAACATTCTTATATCCTGCAAAGTGAATGCATTCTACTTGCTCTGTCCAACTGAAGCAGATACTGAAGTGGAGTGGTCAGGAGAGGAATGCAAGCTGCACAGGCAAAATATAACTCTGTATATCTAAAGAAAAAATGGGAGTAGCCGTATAGGAACTCTCATTTTTCCTCAAGTTTATTAGAAAGGAATCCTTGATTCAAAAAATAAAAACAGAAGGAGCTGGTTAGTTCACACTTATGAAACTGACTCACACTATTAGTTGACAATTGACTTAAACATAATTGATACATAAACACACTCTTTGATGTCCTGAAGAAGCAAGGCTTGGAGGGAAAAAAAAAAAAGTCTGGGATCAAATAACATTTATTTCAAATTATTCCCTTAGCAATAGTTTAAAACCTTCTGCTTCAAAATTTGCATATGAAATTAAACGTCTCCAAAAGAAGAATCATGCTACCTTGAAAAAGCAGAGGGGAGAGAAATTAAACATACAGTCTGCTTCAGCTGAAAGCTCCGGTTTGGACTGCCTGGGACTTTGGTAGTATCCACTAGTCCAGGTCCCAAAAAATCCATGTTCTGCAGCTACACAATACTACTCCAAATAACTTTGGTCCAAATATACTTTTTTAAGCTGAACATGAGCTAATTTAAACAAAGACTTACATATCAAACATATCTGACTATTAGCTTAGCATGTGAGACCTCCTACTTAATTTCCACCTCTACCCTTCGGGACAGTTAATTATATTAAAAAGTAAAATTAAATCGCTATGTTTTGAGCTGATTTTATCCACATGCCTGAATGAGCTGAGATTCCCAAATCAGCTGTAGCATCTCTGAACAACGTCGATTTTAATTTGGGAAGAGTTTTATTTGTTAAATCAAAAGTAAAACAAACCTGCAGTGCTAGAAATCGAGCTTTCAGCCAATACACCCGAGTGACGAACTCCATCCAGCCTTCCTCAAATAAATCTCGCTGTGAGGATGCAAATGACAGCTGCAACAGGTCTCCCAAGAAATGAGTTCCTGGGAAGTCAGGACCAAACTTTCCATTCACAGAGGCAGCAGGGCAATTTCGGGGAGAAACTGCAAATCAATTAGTTACATTTTATCATAAAGTTACTAGCATCCCATGAAAACAGTCCCACATACTAGTACTTCAGAAGTACTGATCTACTTTAAGGTAAACAAGTGATAGACCAATAAAATACAGATCTGAAAGATATTAAGAAAAAATAGCTCCCAAATCCAATGTATTCCTGGAAGCACTTCTTCATATACCTTGAGTGTTTTCAGAGTCTGAAGAAAGTAATATCCAGTTCTCACCTGTAGAGCTCTTCCCTTTCGTCAGCAGCCACTGATCTAATTGCAGTTCCATGCAAGAAAGGCTCATCAACATCATATCCTTCAGAGAAAGTACGGAGATATCAAAAAAGAGCATACAGGAAGAAATACATTAAAAGAAGAATAAAAAAAACCCCACCACTAAATTTGCAATTTACTTCAAAGAAAATCTTCAACTTGTCCTCTTGGGATTTCTGTTCCCAAGCTATAACTACTTCTTCCTCTGTCTAAAGGTGTATAATAGCATTTACAAATCAACAGGTACAAAACAAAATAATACTTAGAATGAGCATTAAAAAAAAAAAAAAATCTCAGCTCATAAGAGAAGGTAGTCAGAACAGCATTGCCTGATGTTAGAAAAATATCTGTTTGTATCTGGCTGAAATAAAACTATATTAAATTGCTAAATCATGCTAAAAGCATGTTTCCAGAATATAGCAGAAGTACTGATATTTGAGAAATAAAAAGTCTATATCCTATAATTTTTTCAGTATTTATCTCCATGAGACTATGTACTCTAGTCTTATTAGCCTCTTAATGCTTGCTGGAGGAAGTTCAGGAGTATATTAGAAATCACATCACCATGGATCTCTGCCAGGTAGTTTTGTGCAGTGAAGAATATACTATTTTCTGATTCAACTCATAGGAATAAGGGCTACAGGTCTAGCTATAAAAAACAGGTGCTTGTGAAGAGGTTCAAAAGTCCATACACGTTACCAGAATAGCCCTTTACAATTTTAAAAACCCGAATTTATTACACTCAGGATAGCTCGCAGATCGAGTTTAAAATAAATGCAAGGATGAAAAAGAATAGACAAGCATGAGGACAGTGATTTTTAATAGTATAGCTACAAAGTCTTGACTTTCTAAATTTTACATACAAGCAAGCAGTTATGCAGTCATGAGAACCAAGGGGATACATTTATACATTTACACTTGCTTAAAAAAGGGTATGTATATATGAAAAAATATACAGAAATACAGAAGTCACAGGATGTATAAAAAAATTTAACAGCCGCTACATAGCAATACTTCTGTTTGTTTTGTAAACTAAGTCAATGGAACATAGCTTTCAGAATTCATTTGGTTTTTGCAAAAAAGGAGAAACACTGTTGATCTGAAAAAAAAATATTTCAAACTGCAGTCATACCAAAGGCAAATAACTTTCCAAATGAATACGCGTTGCTAACATTGAAAAGATAGCATAGGCAGGCTCAGTGGACAAGAAATATCTGTCCTGGTTTTATAATTCAAGAAGTATTATCTTGTGTCACTAAGCCGGTTTAACGCTAATTTAACGAACTTACCATTTTTTCTATTTGCATTTGTGAAATCTACAGATTTATAAAGGTAATAAAATGGTGATGCTGGGGGGGGTGGGGTTGTTTTTTATTTGTTTTTTTGTTTGTCTGTTTGTTTTTACTGCAAATTGCAGGTTATTTTAAAACTAAACTGTATTTACTCTATTTAGAGCAGAAATGCTGACCCTCAATCAGCCAGTGTGAACAGAGCAGCCTCTCTACTCACCTGATGACAAAACAAAACTTTGTGTCATATCAGAAGCAAAGGGAGGGAAGAAAAAGAAAGAGCAACAACAGAGTAAAGGAGTATAATATATTTACGTCTACAGTATTTATATTAGGTCTATATGCATGTGTGCGTATATATACACACACACACACACACGTAGGGTATACTTGCATACAGCATCACCCAGCTATGTTCAGGAGCAAACAGTACGCCAGCTGCAGTACACCACAGCTTATGAAAGATGCAGCAGCTGAGACAAGCACCTCCCCAGACAGAGCTAAGCAAACCCTGCATCTAACTGCTGGATTTCAGTTCGGTGCTTTTGGTACACAGAGAGCAACACAGCAGCAAATCGAAGCCTAAGGAAAAGTGTTTCATTACCTTGATATGCTGATTACTTGAGTCCCTCAGTAATGGATTGGGAAGACTACTACTATGCTTTCTCCAGCTATTGTAGATACTAAGGACCACCTCACACAAGCCAGGAGGCCACTTCACTAGGAACTTTTGGCTGATGACTTTCAGATATCTCATCATCAGCTCCAAGATCCCACCATTGTTCAGGTTATCCAGCAGGAATTCATGAACGTCCTGTTTTTCTAGAAAGCAGATAAACACAAAAGCCACAGTGTTTAAGGTCAGGGCAGACCATAACTTGAAACAAATAACTTTCAACAGTGTTTCCTGCACTAATCTCACAGCAGTTCTCCTGTGCTGCGTACGCGCAGAATGAAGTTGTTGTATTCCAACCTGTTTAAATGGGAAACTCCACACAATAGAGCTCTTGCACACAGTAATTAAGCAGTCCCCAAGACTTAAAAAATAACACCTGTTACCAACTAAGAGATTTCTATGCCATAAAATTATACGTTTTGAAATAACATATACTTCTGTATCTTCTAGCTATGATAAGAAAATACAGAAAATAAAGCGTACAATATGGAAGAAACAACAAAGAAACAGTGAGGGTTATAATGAAATCCTTACCGGATTCCATAAATGTTGTAGAATCAAATGACATTCTGTGCGGTCCAACATGCTGGAAATTCTCCTCTTTGATCTCTGACTGCACCTCATAGTTATTGAAAGGGTCCTCCTCCTCCTCGGGATCTAATTTCCTTAATCTGTGTGAAAGGGCAGCAAAAACCACAATATCGACAAAATCCTCATTCCTTCTTTCACGAGTAAGTGAAACCTAAACATGGCACGTTGTGCACATTTTAACAGTGAAAGTACATTAACTGAAGCAAATTCAGAGATTTACATCCAGTTCCCAAATTTTGTCCATTTTGTCCAAACCAAGATTACCTTGTTTGTTTCTCTTATCTGTTTTGACATCCGCATTGTCCTCCAATTCAGTTTCACATTAATAAAAGCTTTCTTATTTTTCAATTAGCTTTTAGTAATTGTCACTAAAAACAGTTTTATTAAATCCATGAGAAAACAATGAATCACATCTGCTTCAAAAAATAACATGGGTCTAGTGGTTTTAAGGTTGGGGCATATGAATCAAACAAAACCCCAAACAGCTTCCTCTACTCAGCTCCAGATGCCTTCATAATGAAAGTTATTGCTGCACAGTACCTGGAAGGGAGGAATTTCACCAACAGCTCTTGAAAGTCAACCTTCTCCTCTTTTTTACACTTGGTGTTCCGGACTCTAGCAGATCTCCTTTTTGCTGTTTCACCACTATCTTCTGTAATTCTCCTTCGCTTCACACCTTTCTTAGATTTATCACCTGCAGATATGTCACCTAGAAACAGAATTTAAAAAACAAAAACAAACAAACAACATACTAACAGGTTAAATTGCCAAATAAAAAGTGGATAATCTTTTTTCTTAAAAAAAAAAAAAAAAAAAAAAAAAGTTACTTGTGGCTGACACTTTATTTTATTCTACAGCAACACTTAAGATTCATTGGTTTCCTTCTGAAGACAGTGCCAAAAATTTAAAAATAATAATAAAAAAAAATCACTTCAATATAAACTGGCTACGGCATCTTGCATAAAAATGCTAGTCTGAGGCAAGAAGCAGACTTACTGAAAATTCTGCATTTCATTATTCATTAGAATTCATTATTTCAGTCTTCAAGAAGTTTCTGAAATGGGAATCAGAGGAGTCTGCCTTTAACTCCAAAAACACCTGTAAATTCCCATGAATATCAACAAAACACTGGTAACTCCTTGATAGCTTTAGATATGTAAATACATATACAGCTACAGTATAAAATATTCAAACCTCTTGCTACAGATTTCAAATAAATATAGCTGACAGCTTGGTTCTCTCAGGTTCTTAAAGTTACACATGAGCAGAATAATCCAGTCATCTTTTTCTCTAACAGCTCATTCATTCTAAGGAGCTCGAGACTCTTCACAACATTAAAAGCTTGATATGCATCACTGCTGGAACGGAGTCATGATTCTTCTCATCTTAAAGACTGAAAAACTGAAGTACGAGTCAATAGCACAAAACCAGAAGAGGTTAGATACTCCTGCACTGGAGTAACACTTAAGAACAACAAATCAACCTGACTGTCAATTCCATTAGGTGGGAAAGTAAGCCCGCTGTCCTGAACACTGGTCCTATGTCTTAGTCAGGAATCAATGATTTTCAGGCAGTTTAGGTGGCCTTCCTTCTCTAACGTGAAGGGCTAACAGAACTTAAATTTTATAGAGCTCAACTTCACTTGTTCTACCAGATGTTAAACATATGCTGAAAAGATTCTGAATCCACCAACATGCAGTTTCATGACAGCACTTCCCAGCGAATTCTGTAGTGCTCTTAATACCCAGACAAGTAGGAAAGATATCTTGAATCTCAGACTGAAGTACCTTGCTCACCTACAGCAGCTCCTGGTTCCAATGAATTCTGACTGTGACTTGGAAAGCTGGGTGTCGTGGGCGTATAAGGCAATACAGGGTCTGGCATGGTCACCACTGGATTAGCGCTGACAGGAGTTGGCTGAATAACACTGACAGGAGTAGAGGTAGGAGAAAGAATCAAATGTTGAACTGGGTCTCGGTATTCTGAGAGATCAATTCTCTTTCCCAGACTGGGTCGAGGAGGATCACATGTTGTGAGGTGGTGATACATGGCAAGTAAAGCTTCTCCCAAACACTTCCACCTGCATGTGGAAACACAATGTTATCACAACTTCGTTAATTCTTGTCACGTTATTTTCTATAGTATATTTACAAACCTAACAGCATTCACCATTGTTTTTCTCCAATAGCTTAGAGGTAGCAAGAGCAGCTTTCAGTGGGAGAGGAACACATATTTGAGCGTCAAAATCTGTCCCACAACTAGAAAAGCTGAAGAATATCTTTCTGTATTTCCTGTCATATGGACCACTGACAATTTCAGGCCTGGACCAGACGTCCTTAGGAGCTTTCCTTCTAGAATACACCACTTAGAAAAACAAGAACAAAATGTGGCAGCAGGCAAAAGTTTTCAGAGGAAACCGGTGAGTTGGTTGTAGTAGGAAGGAAATGGGAGTCAATAATATGCCTAATCTCAAAAAATGTCTCTAAAAAAAAAAACAGGTCTATGCAGCAATTGCTGAGGAAATTATACTGAATCCTAAGAAAAGCAGAATCATAGAATCATTTAGGTTGGAAAAGACCTAACAGTTAACCTAGCACTGCCAAGCCCACTACTAAACCAGTAGTGTCAAAGGAACCATTTTCAGATTCTGCATTCAATCAACAGCAATAAAAAAAATCTCACCGTTATCCACAAGTAGAAGCAAATTCTCTGCAACAGGACCTATTAATATCCATTAATACTCCAGAAAAATATGTGCAATAAAAAAACTGAACCAAAACCCAATCCTTTATGACTTAATAAAGATACATATAACAACTTATTAGTATCCTTATATCTTGCTGCAAATAAAGAACTGTAATTTGTTTCTGAGTTTCCATTATCCCAAGAGTAAAAACATTTCTTAAAAAGCTAAACTGACTTTGAAGTTCATATACAAACTAGCCACATATGAACAATCCAATAATACAGTTGGAAAGGCTGCCAAATCATTCTTAAGTTAAGATGATTTTTTTTTTTTTTTACATCACTGGTTTTAATTCAAAGGTTGAAAACTGATAGATATGGGGTTTATGCTAAAATCGTTAAGCTAAACCAACCTATAAACTCATAAAATATGAAAACACTGGGGGGGTGTTTTGACAAGGGAAAAAAAAAAAGGCGTTCTGAAGAAATTTCAAGTGCAACACAGTTGTCAGCATAAGTGGCTTCAGAGAAACCTTTGAAAAAGAGAAAATATAAAGACATACGTGAAAAACGGAATTGGCTGAACCAGTCTGAGATCTGGTTCTCTGTCACGCACTAGCAAAGCTTGTCTTTTCTTACGTAGCTCCAGTGCTTCATCTATGATTCTTCCTGTTTCAGCTGCACTCACATTTACATTATGGATAGACATGTCACTAAAAAATAATAGAAATGATGACAAGTTAAAGTTTTTGTTTGTTGGTTGTTTGGGTTCTTTTTAAAGCCTGGGGAGATACATTTGATGTCTTCCTACAATGTTACAAAAATAAACAGTGTTAAAACAAGCATTCAAACAACATTATTTTACAAACTTTACAGCATGCATATAAAGTGTTCACCATCTGAAATCTTTGTTCTGCCTTAAAAATTAAAAGATAAAGGGAGATTGTCCTATTCCGTTTTCCAAACACTGAGAAATGAAAGGAAAATAAGAGGTTTTGTTCTCTTTCTCAGACAGAAGTTTTTGCTTCAGAAAAAATTTGTACAGCTCAGAAATGCCTTTCATTCCAAAGTGCTATTTTAAGGAATTCATGTCATCACAAAATTTGGGAGTTGAAAATTGTCTTGTTATAGTCTGAGTCTAGGAATGAATTTTCAAAGTGAAACATAATCCACTTCTTCAGATATCACAATCCAGAAACAAAAAACAAGTGGTTAAAAGCCCTGGCTTAATTCAGCATATAACTCATTTTAAGAGCCAGACCTAAGGCAGCTTAATAAATCAGGCTCTCTATAACTAAACAGGACTTTCTGTTAAAGGTCTACTGCTCTACATAGAATCCTAGAGCCTTGAAATTTAAGTTATCCTTTTTCTTCTATATCTTCTAAACATTCTCTATTTTCACATTTTAGATGTTAGAGTATAGTAGTCTAAAACGTTAAACATGTTTTTGACTGATGTATTGCATAACTTAAGGATGCCTGCTCGGATGCATGTTCCGCTTCCATTTACCACATACAACTTATACAGGGTACTGACGTTATCTGTCTGCACACGCGGCGATTACTACATGCAGTGAGACTGAACTAAAAACTTAATCTCTTTCTTGAATTCTGCTGACCATCACAGCAACATATTATGGTATCAGAAGCAGCTCTGATGCTGAATGGTCAGTGAACTTAGACAGATGCTGTAAATTTTACAGGCCTCTACTTTCTTTTCCCACTTTCCTCCTACTCACTCATACTATAAAATCCACACAGAACGAGACAGTCTGCTTTGCAGAGCTACATGACACCAAACTTTTACTAAAAAAGTTTTACATACTGCAATAAAAAAAAGTAATAATAAAGGACAAAAATCTCAAACATAATACTGCAAAATATTTTCAGAGTTGCAGTGCTCTGAAAGCTTAATAAACTAAGAATTTCTGCATCTCGGGTACTAATGAAACATACAAAGTCCTATAACTGTACACATTTGTCAATAAAAATCAGTAAGACTCCCTGAAACCTACTGACATGACAAAACTGTATCAAGTCCCAAATCTGTAACTGCTTGGAAAAGCAGTAACGTGTATGGGTTTTTGGTTTCGGGGGGCTTTTTTTGTTTGATTTGTTTTGTTTTTTTGATTAGGAGAAGAAAACTAAAATGAATGCTGCAGGTATCAGCTGCAAATAAGTAAAATAAAACAAAGGAAGATGATTACAAGAGATCTAGGTATGAATATAAGTGAGCAGCAGCAAATGGATTTTTGCCTTTCTGCTTCCCTCCAACGGTAATTACTGAAGAACATTCTGTCAGCAGCACCAACACTTAACATTGATCTATTATTTAGAAGGCAGATCAGCAAGATATTGTTATAGCTTAAAGCATTATATCTCACCAGCTTTTCTGAACTACCCCAAACCCACAATTTACACTCCAAATGCAGTATATACTATAAGATGACATTCACCATTTGAGGAACATCCTTAAGGAATCTTTCCGGAGGCAAGGCT